>NC_062268.1:23764108-25081679 GCF_916048215.2 Malus sylvestris
CAAACAACTCCAAGAAGAGGAAGATCCAGTAGGCTATATCGATCTCCCAGGTTTAGGCAGTCGACACCAAACTTGGGCCCATCTTTGGTTTCCCCGAGCAAGATGCTAAGGAAGTTGACTTCCCACATGACGATACTTTGGTAGTGTTCGTTGAACTAGCACATGCTATAATCAACAAAGTGATGGTGGACAGTTTAGTAAATCTACTCCAGCTATAATCAACAAAGTGATGGTGGACAGTTTTGTAAATCTACTCCAGCTATCCTTCATTTGAAAGATGGGTATGGAAGGCACAATAATACGCCGAGCAGAGGTACTCACCAGATTCAATGGATACACCTCAATTACTATTGGCGACATAACACTTGATGTAAGAACACCACCATTATCTCAAAGCAGACGTTCATAATAGTCAACTACCCGTCTCCCTATAACGGGATTCTGGGAAGGCCCTGGCTAGTGAAAATGGGAGCCAGAACCCCCATCGAGTACCAAAAAATTTGATTTCGTATCTCTGGATGAGGAATCGAAGGGAACAAGTCAGACCAGGCTGCATCTCGAAGATGCACGGTGCAAATGCTAAAAGAGTCAAAGAAGAAATCCTTCACCTCTCATACAAGCTATTGAGGTTTAGAAGGATAACCCTGCTACAAAATAACAACTACAACTGGCGGATCAAGATGGTGGAGTTTAGGAGGACATACCGAAAAAAGAGAAAGGATGGAAGCTAAAATATGGCGTTCAAGAGGACATCCCGAGTAGCTGGAAAAGACGGCTAGAATCGGCCCACGACTGAGCCTAGGCACACTCATTTGTTTCCTCTCACAATCAACCGACCAATGCAAACCCCTTTCAAGGCCATCAAGAAGATGCAGAGCGACAAGTACAACAAGTGTGAGAAAGCATTTCAAAACTTGAAAATATATTTGACAACCCTTCCATTACTATCCAAGACGGAAGTAGCCAAGTAATCATACATCTACCTGGTAGTCTCAAAAGTAGTAGTAAGCTCTACCCTCATACGAGAAGAGTTGGGGGCCAAACTGGCAGTATTCTACACTTTTAAAGCTCTCCTCGATGCGAAAACAAGATATAATAGGATTGAAAACCTAATTTTGGCGCTAATTATAGTAGCTCAAAAGCTCAAACCATACTTTCAGGCGTATACGGTCATCGTAATGACTTAGTATCCTTTACGATCTATCAAATGTGGTCTAGATGCTTCTCAACGAGTGATGAAGTGGACGTTGTAACTCAGACAATATGGCTTGGTTTATAGACCCCGCAAGGCAATAAATGCTCTAGCCTTGGCAAACTTCATAGTAGAGTTAACTCTCGGCTTGGAAGATGCAACAACATAGCCCAAAAGCTCGAACACACCTTGGCCGCACCAACCCTTCTTGACAAGAACCTTTGGCACCTACACATCAACAGTTCATCCAATTATACGAGCTCTGGAGTAGGGTTGGTTCTTATCACCCCAGACAGCTCGATCTTCGAATAAGCAATCACTAAGGCTTCGAGGCATCAACCAATGAAGAAGAGTACGAGGCCTTATTGGCAAGCCTCCGAATGGCTCAAGACCTGGCAGTCAAGAAGCTCGTAATCCATTCAAATTCTCAGCTCCTCATTAGCCAGAGTACCGACGGGTATGCAGCAAAGTATCCAAAGATGACGCTATACCTCGAGAAGGTACGAAATCAGCTTGAGGCATTTTAGACTTACATCCTCACATAGGTGCCACCGGCAGACAATGCTCATATGGACGCCTTGCAGCCTTAGGCTTTTCTTTGGACTATTAATTCAACGCCGGCTACAACTGGCCCACCGTGCAGCAAGATGCTAATAGGGGCAGGGACACGATAATCATGGTTACCGACTACTTCACCAAGTGGGTAGAAGCCGAGCCCATGACCACCACTACTCAATCAGACATAGAGTGCTTCATATGGAGGAACATCATTTACCGATTTAGCATCCTGCAATCTATGTCATTGCCTTTGGCCCGTAATTCGTGTGCAAAAACTTGGCGAACTTCTTCTAGAAATATGGCATCAAGCAACACATGTCTCCATTTAGATATCCCCAAGGCAACGGGTAGGCGGAGGCATCCCAAGATAATCCCGGTGTTTTATGGGAGTATCGTACAACTAAACGATGAGCAACCAGCGAAACTTCTTTGTCCTTGTCACTTGGTTCAGAAGCATCATCCTTTCCAATGTCATTGTGCCAAACATCAACACCATACTGCCAAGCATTGAGTAGAATAGAAAGGAGATAGCCACAAACTTAGATATAGCAAAGGATAAGGGTGATAAGGTTATCACCCGCACCAGCAACTTCTTTCCAGCTACAACAAAAAGGTAAATATCTGGTAATTTCAACTTGCAAGCCTAGTCCTGAGAAAAGCCTTCATCACCGTCTGCAAAGAAGGCTTTAAAAAAATGGATCCTATCTAGGAAGGTCCATACAAGATCAGTAAAGGATGTGGCAAGGGTAACTATATCCCCACCACCATGGATGACAAAGAAATCGACAAGCAGTGGAATGCCTACAACATGTAAAAGTACTACACATGACCTCTAGCTTCACTTTGTGCCTTGCTAAAAAGGAATAAAGCTCAAAGACTAAAGCAGCTCGAAGAGCACTATTGAGGACTGTCCAGTTATTAAGTACCTTTCAGCTAAGTAGTTTCTATTGACATCCTTCCTCTTATTTTTCAATGAAGATTTCCAAAGTTATTCATAATTTGGCTCGATTGCGTATCTGCAACAATTGTTTACTCCTACTTTCATTGAAGATCACCCCCCTTAGGACCAATCATGCTCTCTCTCTAGGAGAGGGTAAACTACGCACTTCGAATATCCAGACGTGGATGAGTCGGGCTATCCTGGTGTAACTAGAGCACGATGGCTTGTGCCAACATCATTAGAATTAGCCACAATGTTCTTTTTTAAGGCTTAGCTAAAGTTTAGGACTTTGGCTTCATCCGCGGTGACCTAGGCCTCAAAGACGGAGAAGGCTCGCTACGCAACTTGCCCTTTGGCTGCCTGCCCATGAAGATGGACTGCAATTGAGCATCCTTGATATGACCAGCTGCTAGCAACCCCTCTATATGTGACCAACTAGCGATCTTCGTGTTATGAAATAGAATTCCCTCTACTCGCCAAAAGGACATTCTTTTTAAACATCTGCGATGTGACCAGCTAGCATTCGCAACTGAGCATCCCTGGTGCAATATATAGGTGATCTTTACAAGGATATGGGATTCTAGCTCCGGCTACACACATGAGATTCACGCGGTTGAGCATCCTTGATGTGCGAAGCAAATATAAGTAGCTAAGCTTGTTGTATGTGACCAATTTGCTATCCCTGCATATCCCTAAAACCCTAAAGTCGCTGCTAATTCAACCTGCAGCCTATGGTTTCTGAAAAACTTCCTACAGTGCACCCTTTGAGCAATAAGTCGCTTAAACCTATACAACGACATAATCTTGTGAAAAGTTAACAGGTAAGCGCATATATGCACTGCCAAGCATAAAACAACCCCTTGGGTTCACACTGATTCCTAAAGTGATGTGCTGCATGTTATGCAGCTTACAGAATTGGTTACATAAAGTGAAAAGCATTATTTTGAATCACTACCCATGAACTTCCATAGAGCCATGCACTTTTGATGCGAAAGGATAGAGAATTTTGTGTCCCAGCAATATTTAGTATGCTGTCATGCAGGCCACATAACTCAAAGGATCGGAGAAATGATTACCAGCTAAGTAGCCCATAGTCATTGGACAACAACGCAAGATAAAGTTCAGTAGTTCAATGCCCTAGAACATCAAAGTAAACAATCGAGCAGTCGTGTAAACTCACCTGCTTCTATAAGTAAGGCACTAGGCTGCTAACTCTCTAATTGATAGCTTTGTAGAGGTTGTTGAAGGGATTATTTTGAAAAACATGTTCATTTGAGCAACATCATATAGCATGCAATTAACAATTAAAGGCGGAATCATGCTTACATGCACTCAAATACAAAACATTAACCCATGAAATTCAAAGCCTAGTAGATTGGTGAACCAATAATCAACTCAAAAACAAAGTGAGTTGAAATTTACCTTTGTAGATTCCTCTTTGCATAAGCAAAGGCTAATCACCCAAAGAGATAGGGGCCTTCATTCCTTGCTTCTTAGATCCATGGATTTGTATGGAAGAATAGGTTCTCCAAGTTCCCAAAATTGAGAACCTCTAATTCTCGACACCAAGGTTCGATTGAAGAAGAAATGAGTGACCTTGGAGTAGTAGGATTGCTAGATGTACCCTCCAAGGTGTTGGCCTCTTTAGAGAGAAAATGGAGAGACAATTCTCACCTATTTTCCCCAAAAATAAACCCATTTTTCACTTAATGAATATTTGGCTATAAAATCATTTATATAGTCACTTCTTTAAGTGACCTAAACAACCAAAACCCTAATTCATTTCATCATGGCTGGCCATTTAGGGGATTTTGGGCTTTTGGGCTTTAATGAATCTTCATTCATTAAATTGTCATACAACTTAAGTTAATGGGCTTGACGTTCGAAACCCATTGGGCCTTAAGGTCCAAAACTATCCCGAAGTCTTTAACGAACTTATTCGTTTGATTAATTAACATATTAATTAATCCTTGCCATAAATAAATGATTAAACCATTTAATCATTCTTACTCATTTCCGTTTAATCTCCAATCTCCACCTTTCACGGTGTGCGATCCATTAGGTTCCTCTTAGCGAGGTAGTGGGCGATTAAAACCATTTTACATCGATTGTGAATTGAAACTATTTTCAATTCTCCCTTTAGTGATTATACACGTTTAGGGCTTCCACAAACCATGAGTGACACCTAGCAGCATATCATGGCTACCCAAGCTAATCAGAAGAGGTTTAGAGAACCTATTCAGTTCGGGATTACAAATGCAATACGGTCTTTCTCTAATCTAATACTCTTGACCACATTGTTTGGTTTGATAGTTTATTTCTCATGTCTACTATCCAATGTGTGTCTTGTGCTTATATGATTACCTTGAATGTGATTAGGAACGCATTCCCAAATCTCATTCATACTCTGGCCAGAGATTCAAATCATATCAGAGAGTATTCTCCCTCAAACGGTTTGAAGGTTAGAGATCCCTTGTTGCGCATTCACTTGTCTCCATAGCTAAGCGGCTTGACCCCAACGATGCCGTGGACACCCTCCTGATGGGATGACTTTGACATAATCAAAGATCAAGGTCTTAACCACAAGACAACTATGATGCCTCAGGTCTAAGGACTACTTTGCATTATCCCAACCATGAGTTCTCATGTGACATGGAATATGAGAACTCTTCGTTGATCGCGTTCAGTGAACTCATTCTCTATTGAGCACCTACCGCACTTGTCTTGATGTCACACACACCAATGATTCGAGACTAATCACTCTCCCTGAGAGAAGACATAGTACGTACTGATCTTAACGGACTGTCAACGCCCAATTGGCAATCCTATGATCAGGAACATTTAGGATGTGTCTACGAAAGAATGGTCTCAAGAATCTAACTTCATTAGATTACATTCTCCCAATCACATATTCCTTGGACTTTATCGTTTAAGCATATAACATTTATATGAGACGGCTCAAACAATAATGTATGCCCTTTATATGTAAAACTAGATTAGTTTAACATGTGAAATGTCCGTAAAGTATCATCACATGATTGGCTTTAGGGCACATTTCCAACAATCTCCCACTTGCACTAGAGCCAATCAGCTTGATCATCAATGATGATATCTCTTCTGTAGTCATTTCATAAATGGCTGAATAGTAGGCCTAGGCAGTGGATATCTATATGTGTTATCCACAGAAGCAACCTTGAGAATAACAACGTCACCATTATACATGATTCTCAATCATGTGGTTCAGTCTCTCATTTGTGTTCGGATCTTGATGAGACCTTGATTCCCAGGCTTGAGCTATCGCCCCATTAGTGTCAAACACTTTCTGGTTGGAACCGAATAGAGAGTTCATAAATGAACTTTCCCATCCAAACAACATTGTTGTAAACTTCTATATGGCAATATATCTTGCATTCATAATGGAACACACTAAAGTCATTACTTTAATGTTTCCATCCAAATATCTCTTTAGTCATAATAAAGAGATATTCGTTTATCTCTTCATTCGTAATGAAGAAACATCCAATGATGGATTAGATTCATAATCTAATACATTTACGCTTCCTTTACGTTACTCTAATTCTTCCTCATTCTTTGAGGAATCTATCCTTTAGTATTTCTTAAATACTTAAGGACTCACTTGACAGTTGCCATGGTTCTGATCCTAGGCTTGCACTGATATCGTCTTGTACCGTTCTAGGTACAAGTCATATCAATGTTTTTCATACAATATGAAATACATAAATCACCTTTCTGCTTATGCATAAAGGATTCAATTTACGCATTATTTCTTTGGGAGTCAAAGGGGTACATTCCCTTTGAGAAGGGCAACTTGCTAGTCTTACTAGAATCGTCCTTCTTATTGAAGTTTATCATCATATGAGAAACTTCCTAGCATCCATTGTCTATTATTAGGGATTGATATAATCCAATTATATCATGAAATCTATCATTATAGATTTCCATCCCATGTATATAGACTATATCTCCCATATACATTCTATCTTCATATAATGTATTAAAGTCATAACTTTAACGAAGAAGTATTCTTTTCATTTCCAAAATTAATATATCATATATACTTAGATTTTAGGAACATGATTAACTCCCACTAATCTTTTGTAAAACTAGTAAACAAAAGATTCATTTACATCTTTATGAGAAATCAAACGATTTGATCATTTTCTCATAAAATGCAAATAGCTCCCACTAACTTGCTAAGATCCATGATGGATGGATCTGTACAACTTACATGTCTTGTGATTTATAGTTTTAGACATATATTATCAAGACTATCTTAATAATGGTTTCGAAAACCCATATTATGTCAAAACATTGAATCACCATTTAGTTGTAGCTAGCAATCTTCGAATTTATTGAAACTAAGACTATCTCAAAGATGGTTTCTTCAAAGTCAACCATTCGCTTTGATTGTAGTCACCTTAAGCTACCAATTAGCTATGAAGGTTTCATTATTTCGAGTCAAATGGTACTTTACCATTTCCTTGAGTATATATCGTATATGCACTCAATGTAGTCATAAAGTTCAAAACCATTCAACTGAGACGGTTTATAAATCCTTATCGACTACCTTGGAGCTTGAGGTATAGGAACTAGGTTGTTATATTTGTTGATTACTTTCTTGTCTCTCAAAGAACCCATTCTTTGAGTTCTATCTCTCGTTCATTTGCTTTTAGGCAAATCACATTGTAGAATTACAATGAACTACCCAACAAAACAACATTTGTTAGTTGGTTTATAGAAGCGATATCCAAAAGTTATTTTAAGGATATCCTACAAGATTGTTATCAAACAAATATTGCTTGTTAGCACACAACCCCAAATCTTTAACATGCTTAAGATTTGTCTTTCTTTCCAACTACATCTTATGGAGTCATGAAAATACTGGAAGATCTTCTCATTGACAATCATATTGTTTTAGAAGTATATATCCTATATATGGGTAATAGATAACATCTAACGAACTAAATCTTATTCGAGTTCGTTCTTCTCCTAATGGAGAAATATATTATCTTATGATGCTATTTTCCTTGATATCTTTCAAGGAAACTCATCTAAAGTGTTACCTTTCCTTGGATCAAATCTAAGGAGGTAAATACTTTAGATGTCTTACTCATCAACTTACATTACTTGAATTCTTTGAAACATTTTGCAAAGTATTCGGACTTGTGTTTATTCAAAATAAACTATAGTCCAACCGAGAGTGATCTTCGGTGAATGTTATCCAACATGAGTAGTAATATGTTTGTGGACAAGTGCCACTAACATCTAAGTGAATTAACCTCAACAACTTTGTGATTCTTTCTTCTTTCCAAAAGAATAAAGATTCGAACATTTCGCCTCCATACAATTTTAACAAGAAGGTATTGGATCCGGATCTAACGATCCAAAGCGTCCATCCATGACCAACTCGTAATTTATGTTTTAGAGGTATCACAACTTTAGTTGGGATTAGTCACTACCTTGCAATCTTTTGGGTTTTAAGCATCATTATTTTCTAAACAGTTAACACTACCATATTATCTCTACTATAGAGATAATTAATTAGATTACCATAATCCAATCATTGATTAATAAAGAACTTTGTTTTGTCAAACAAAACATTTATCCATTTCACATAGTGACGGAATTTAGTTCCTTAAAATTGGAATACAAAGACAATCTATGTTTTTCCAATTTCTTTGGTAGTTCATATGAGGAAGTAAGTACCATCTGCTTCGCAGAGATCTACATTTGATTCACGTTTCCGAATGTGAAGCACCTTCTCTTCTCTCATATATCTTCTACTTCTTATTAGTCACACTTTTACAACGATTGTAAAACATAGTCACTAATACGGAATCATGCATTCAAGTAGAAGAACCAACTGTTTTGAACTATTCAAGAACAATTTACAACACCTTCGAAAGGTGTGTCCTTGACACTTGCAAGACATTTCTTGCAAATACCCCTTCCAATATCCATCCTTTCATAAAGAAAGTTTGTTCCCTTGGAGTTATTTATCTTCTTTATTTGACCTTCACCTTTGACTACATTAGTCATGGTCCCTAAACTCCCACTATCTCTCTTGAAACCTTTTTCAATTGTGTTATACACATCAAACATTTTGGAGAGCATGTGGTTATTTTGCACTACATAGTTTACAATAAACTTAGTGAACGATTAGGATAGAGAAACAAAGGTGAAGTCCTTGCCTAGTTTCCGTCTCGTTAAGTGGTTTATCACTTCAACACTCAATGATTCAAAATCATCATAAGTCCATGTTGATGGACTATTTTTGTCAACCAACCATTATGTTCTAAACATAATTACAAACCTTCAAGAGTTGTACAAGGCAACTCTTATTTCTTCACACAACAAATTGTAAGTGAAGAATCATGGCACATAAAGTGTCCATGCCTTTGTGCTTTCTTCTCAAGTTCTTTGTTCATTTAACAAAGAAACAAGCACTAGTGTTTGCATTGACTAAGAGTTGTTCAAAGCAACTCCTATTTCTTCATACAACAATTTGTAATTGAAGAATTATGACATTAAAAGTGTTGTCCTCTTTATGATAGACCTTTTCTAACATATTCTTCTAATGATACATTATCAATAGGAAGATTGTGAGGATGAGACTACTTTGGTACTTTTACAAGCCATTAAAGACAATCTATGGTTTTGTAGTACCAAGTCCGTAAACTAAACGTTCGGTTTTGTCAAGTGTTGGATAGCGTTTGCAAATATATTGGTAATCAAATACATAACGAATATAAATTGATTGATTTTAAGCCATTTGATTTGGGTCTTTAAATCAAATAGCACCACCCACTATTTTTGGCAAATTCCATATCCCTCATAGGAATTCGAGAGTTTTGGATGAAACTCCTAGTAGGTTATGGGAGGCTCACTATTACCAAGCCCACCTCACGATGATACGATATATGGCTAGCAACAATAATAATGAGAGAGTACGCTTACTCATTTGCAACTCATGCAAGTACCCATCTTATTTGGCCTCTAGAGAATGTAACCTCACAATGATATGATATTGGTTCCATTGCACTTAGTTAAATTCTTCCCACCATGCTTAGTGTGTGAAGGGGTTCAAGAATAGCCTCACGATGATACGATATATAGCTATCCTCGTTGCCTACACTCACCTCATCATATGTATATGGATTCCTCCTGAGTATAAGCATGCACTGTGTACTCCCCATGATAGGGTGAAGCCGGTGTACAAGTCATAAACGATTGGATCCCACCACGGTGGAAGGCCACGAAGAGATATTCTAAACATCTCTCGCTTATCAACTTAATATTGGTTTGGTTGAGGGTTTTAGGTCTCATCACATATAAACATACATTTTAATCTCTATTAAAACTATTTTGGTCCTATTACAACTATTGGTCCATCCCTTTGTTTTAGTTGTACATAATACTCCCACTATGCTTTTAAAACGATTTTTAAAGCAAGAGTATATGATACTACTAACATAAACTTTGCATTCATTTGATGGACTACATAGTTGCCTTAGGGCCTAAGGATGATTATGAACCTTTGTTTAGATTCAACACGAGCCTTGTGTTGAATCTCGGTCTAGGAATGGTGATTGATTTTAGTTACGCGTTTAATCACATTAAGGCGTGTTGTCTTATGGGCGTTGGACCCAACTACTTCATTTTCATGCATATCATATAAAGCAAGAAAGAAGTACTTCAAAGTAAAGGTGAGCTTATGCTCATTACAACATTTGCATATAACAAATTACTTTAAAGTAAAGAAGAGCTTAAGCCCTTTTACAACATTTGATCAAATCAAATTACAACCAAAATCTAATCTACACATTCCCATGGTTCAAACAAATTTGAAACGCCTTTCACATAGCTCAATTATATTAGGCTTAGGTTCATAATCACCCTTTAATTAATTAACACTTTAACTAATTAATTGAATGCAACATTTTCATTTGGTTTTTGTATCCATAAGATTGATTTAAATGGAGCTAAACAAAATGAAAATCCAATTCTCATTTAAAGAGACAAAACAATTTTGTTCTCATCCTATTTGGGCCATCATGCAATTAACCTCAACTTTTGGGCCATATTGCAATAACAAAAACTTTTGGGGTCACTTTGTATAATACACAAAAGTCACAACTTCATGTAAATACAACTAGAACCCAAACTTTTAATAATGCAAAAACTTCATTAAAGGAACAAAACAATTTGTCCTTTAGCGTTTTTGGACCTAAACGTAAAAACGTAAACTTTTGGGCCAAAGTGCAAATACACAAAAGTATCAAAACTTTATGTAATTGCATAAAAGCCCCAAAAGTACTCCCTTTGAGGGAGTGGCTGGTTTTGGGGAGGGATAAGGTTGGTGTGTGTG
This sequence comes from Malus sylvestris, assembly GCF_916048215.2. Classification (NCBI taxonomy): domain Eukaryota; kingdom Viridiplantae; phylum Streptophyta; class Magnoliopsida; order Rosales; family Rosaceae; genus Malus; species Malus sylvestris. The sequence goes on from NC_062268.1 coordinate 23,775,188, forward strand.
TTGATTAGTGAGTTTTGTAAAAAACAATCAAGTGGTGTAAGATAAGAACTTCTTATCACCATTATTTCTATCACCTTTCATAAAAATAATATATGTTTTGATGATAGATATTTCTATCATCATTTAATCAAATATTTAACACTTTAAATACATGATAAATCATTTAAAAAACATATCACATAAACTTTATGAAATAAATCAAAACTTTGAATCAAATCACCAAACCTTTTTGTTCTTGGCAAGAACATCAAGAACAATGAAGAACATCCATGAAAAACCCAAATTTTTCCATGAACTTTTTCCACCCAAAAACATTCCAAAACCATTCTTACTTAAGGGAAATAACATCTAACCAAACTAGGGTACTTAGGGGTTCCAAAGAACACATTAAAACACTTTTAACAAGTCAAACAAGAACCCAAAAATTCACCCTTTGATTTTGGCCGAATTTTCCCAAAAGCATGGCACCAAATTTTAGCTCCAATATTCATGCTCATATGAACAACATCTACAACATTTGAGATAGCAAATTTTCCAACAAAATTTACTTTCAAAGAAGCAAGAATAAAGCTTGTAACAATTACAACTTTTAGATCACAAACTTATGAACTACAAAACACAAAAGGATTCACCAACTACTAGACCTAGGCTCTGATACCACTTGAAGGGATTATTTTGAAAAACATGTTCATTTGAGCAACATCATATAGCATGCAATTAACAATTAAAGGCGGAATCATGCTTACATGCACTCAAATACAAAACATTAACCCATGAAATTCAAAGCCTAGTAGATTGGTGAACCAATAATCAACTCAAAAACAAAGTGAGTTGAAATTTACCTTTGTAGATTCCTCTTTGCATAAGCAAAGGCTAATCACCCAAAGAGATAGGGGCCTTCATTCCTTGCTTCTTAGATCCATGGATTTGTATGGAAGAATAGGTTCTCCAAGTTCCCAAAATTGAGAACCTCTAATTCTCGACACCAAGGTTCGATTGAAGAAGAAATGAGTGACCTTGGAGTAGTAGGATTGCTAGATGTACCCTCCAAGGTGTTGGCCTCTTTAGAGAGAAAATGGAGAGACAATTCTCACCTATTTTCCCCAAAAATAAACCCATTTTTCACTTAATGAATATTTGGCTATAAAATCATTTATATAGTCACTTCTTTAAGTGACCTAAACAACCAAAACCCTAATTCATTTCATCATGGCTGGCCATTTAGGGGATTTTGGGCTTTTGGGCTTTAATGAATCTTCATTCATTAAATTGTCATACAACTTAAGTTAATGGGCTTGACGTTCGAAACCCATTGGGCCTTAAGGTCCAAAACTATCCCGAAGTCTTTAACGAACTTATTCGTTTGATTAATTAACATATTAATTAATCCTTGCCATAAATAAATGATTAAACCATTTAATCATTCTTACTCATTTCCGTTTAATCTCCAATCTCCACCTTTCACGGTGTGCGATCCATTAGGTTCCTCTTAGCGAGGTAGTGGGCGATTAAAACCATTTTACATCGATTGTGAATTGAAACTATTTTCAATTCTCCCTTTAGTGATTATACACGTTTAGGGCTTCCACAAACCATGAGTGACACCTAGCAGCATATCATGGCTACCCAAGCTAATCAGAAGAGGTTTAGAGAACCTATTCAGTTCGGGATTACAAATGCAATACGGTCTTTCTCTAATCTAATACTCTTGACCACATTGTTTGGTTTGATAGTTTATTTCTCATGTCTACTATCCAATGTGTGTCTTGTGCTTATATGATTACCTTGAATGTGATTAGGAACGCATTCCCAAATCTCATTCATACTCTGGCCAGAGATTCAAATCATATCAGAGAGTATTCTCCCTCAAACGGTTTGAAGGTTATAGATCCCTTGTTGCGCATTCACTTGTCTCCATAGCTAAGCGGCTTGACCCCAACGATGCCGTGGACACCCTCCTGATGGGATGACTTTGACATAATCAAAGATCAAGGTCTTAACCACAAGACAACTATGATGCCTCAGGTCTAAGGACTACTTTGCATTATCCCAACCATGAGTTCTCATGTGACATGGAATATGAGAACTCTTCGTTGATCGCGTTCAGTGAACTCATTCTCTATTGAGCACCTACCGCACTTGTCTTGATGTCACACACACCAATGATTCGAGACTAATCACTCTCCCTGAGAGAAGACATAGTACGTACTGATCTTAACGGACTGCCAACGCCCAATTGGCAATCCTATGATCAGGAACATTTAGGATGTGTTTACGAAAGAATGGTCTCAAGAATCTAACTTCATTAGATTACATTCTCCCAATCACATATTCCTTGGACTTTATCGTTTAAGCATATAACATTTATATGAGACGGCTCAAACAATAATGTATGCCCTTTATATGTAAAACTAGATTAGTTTAACATGTGAAATGTCCGTAAAGTATCATCACATGATTGGCTTTAGGGCACATTTCCAACAGTTGTAAGCCTCAATGGGCGGTCACATAGGTCATGCAAGCTCGTCTGCTTATTACGAAGCAGCACGTTTCGATAACAAACTTATGGTTAAAGATAAGGGTGCGTTTGTTGCACCAGACTGTCTCGGACTGGACTAGCTGCAGGGACTAAGCTGAACTGGCTTAGACTAGACTAAGTTGGACTAGTTTAGTTAAGCGTTTGGTGCAATGTCGGACTAAGAAGCAAGATAATGAAAACAGTACTGTTCACTAGTTTGGTGTTTGCTCAGACTACGACTACATTATTGTTCTATTTTAATTGCTTTTTTTTTATTAAAGATATTATTTAAATTAATAATATTGGATGAAAGTGAGACTCAATAAAAATAAAAAAACCAAATTTTTTTGCCAACGAAAGAAACATACATGATTCAAGAGTAGCATTGTTCCAAACATCAATTTAAAAAAGTATTCTCTCAACAATTGACAAGGTTCGGAATGCTTTTCTTAATTATTCACCTTTGGTTTAAAGTTGTAGATTAAAGTTAAAGCTTTGTTTGCTTTTTTTGGTTGTGTTTTGCAACTTTGTTTGCTTTGTCGTTTGCCTTATTACCTTTCATGTTGGTGTTTTTTTGAATCGTGTTTAATTAAGTTGTACCGAAAAGAAAAAAGCCATTAGTACATCCCATACTGCAGCAAATATTAGAAAATACAGTGAACAATCTGTTGAATCCAAATCACAGAAATTCAAATGTATCATCTAATCAAATTGAATTCCTCTTCAATCGAGTCATCGCCGATATCAAAGCAAAGCATATGTAAAGCAACAAAATGTATAAGCAGGTTACTCAAGAAATATTTGATTGACTTGACTCACTTCAATAGACATCAGATTAAGTTATGATGAAATAAACAGCAACATGAAATATCAACTATCGAGTCTCGAGTAGGGTAAAAGTGTTTTCATTAGCTGAAAAAGTTGTAACCTTGTTTGCACAAGGATCAACTTTGTTGTCATCTAGATCCCTTTCACTGTAAAAACCAGGTTTTTCAGGTTCAAGCAATCCACTTTCACCACTCAACATCAGAACTGCAGCTGGCATGTTTGGCCTATCTGCCGGATTTCGCTGCACGCACACGCATAAAAGACCCACATGGATTGACCGTAAAACTTCAAGTGGATTACTGGGGTCTCCTATGAAGGAAAAATTTTGTCCTAGCTAAGAATATATAAGAACATTTGAATACATATGCAAACTATTAACACTTTAAAGTAGGCATGCATTAAAAAACAATTCATAAAACCCATGACTTTCAAAGCCTAGTATATGGTGAACCAATAAACTCTTTAACAACATTAAAGAGAAGGAAAGATTTAGAGTTTCTTTACCCTTGAAGCTCATCCTTGATTACACAAGGGATTCACCCAAGTGGAGGGCATTCAAGTCACCTCCTTGTTCCTTGGATCTTCCTTGTGATTTTCCTCCTTTTAGTGCTCCTTTGCTTCTTTGAGGATTTGAGGATTAGTTCTCTAAAAAACATCAAAAGCTTGATGTCTCTAAGTCTCCACACCAAGGATGAAGTGTGAAGATGAAATGGATGACTTAGAGAAGAAAAGATTGCTAGCTAATTCCCCTCTAAGTGGCCGGCCTCTTTAGAGAAAATGAGAGAAAGTGTTTCACCTCATTTCACCAAGAAAAACCCTAATGAGAAATAAAGCTATAAAGTTAATTTTATACTTCATTTCAAGTGAGTGGCAAACTTGTAATTAATCCAAGTTTGCTACCCTCACCCTTATGGCTGGCCTTACCTTTGTTATTAGGCTAATTGCCCTTTTTTTTTTAGTTGTCATACAACTTAAACATAATGGGCCTTGTGGACCAAAACGCTTTTGAGCCCCGAAGCCCAAAACGCTTTTGAGCCCGAAGCCCAAAACCAACTTAAAAGCCCAATACGAACCTTTCGTAAAATTAATTAACTAATTAATTAATCTTGACCATTCTCAATTAAACCATTTAATTGCTTATCCATCTCATTTATATTTCTTCACTTTCACCCTTACTCGGTGTACGATCCATTAGGTTCCAATTAGCGAGGCAGTGGGCGATTGTTACTCTTAACGATCGATTGTGAATTGAAACAACATTTCAATTCTCCCTTTGATCAGTGTTGGCTAATCTTCAAGGCTTCCACAAACCATGAGTGACACCTAGCAGCATATCATGGTTACCCAAGCTAAGTAGAAGTGGTTGGAGAACCTATCCAGTTACAACTACAATGCAATACGGTCATTCTCTAATACAATACTCTTAATCACATTGTTTGAGTGATAGTTTGTTTCATGTCTACTATCCAATGTGATACTTCTCTATATGATTCGATTGAATATGATTTGGAACAAATTTCCTAAGTCATATTCATATGCTTTGGCCAAAGACTCCTGAATCATATCTTAGAGTATTCTCCTTCCACCATAGAAGGTTAGAGATCCCTTGTTGTGCATTCATATGCCTACATGACTAGATAGCTTGATCCCAACAATGCCGTGGACACTCCAATGGAATGCCATTTAACATGATCAAAGATCAAGGACATAACCATTAGACATCTATGATGCCTCAGGTCAAAGGACTACTTTGCATATTGCAACTATCGAGTTCTTACATGACATGTATGTTTGAACTCTCTTTTGATCGTTGTTCAGTGTACTCGATTTCTCTTTCGAGTACCTATGTGTTTGTCTTAGTGTCCAACACTAAATGACTTGAGACTTGTCATACTCACGCTTGAGTCAACATAACACATACTAACCTTAGCGGATTGTCAATGCCCAATTGGCAATCCTATGGCTAGGAACGTTTTAGGAATGAACATAAGAGAAAGGTCTCGTTAATCTAACTTACTTAAATCACTTATCTCTTAGATCAAATACATTCCTTGGATTCCCTTATTGCTTAAACACATGATACAATAAATAGTGATTAACAATAAGCTTTGCCCTTCATTAAACATATAAAAGTTTAATACAATAAGTATTCCAAAAGCTATTACATCAAATGAGTGGCTTTGTGGGCATACTTCCAACAATCTCCCACTTGCACTCAAAGCCATCCTCCCATGTATCTAATACCCATCTTTTCCATATGGCGGTCAAGTTGGATTTGAGACATTGGCTTCGTCAGTGGATCTGCTATGTTATCGGCTGAGGCAACTTTGAGGATGTTGACTTTCCCCTTGGCAGCATATCTTCTAATGATATTAAAGCGCCTGTCAAAATGCTTGTTCTTTTGATGAGCCCTGGGTTCCTTGGCTTGAGCTATCGCCCCACTATTATCACAGTACAAAGTTACTGGTGATGTAATGGTTGGAACCACTCCAAGTTCAGTGATGAACTTCTTCATCTAGAACGCTTCTTTGCCGGCTTTAGCTGCAGCGACATATTCTGCCTCCGTCGTGGAATCAGCAATTACACTTTGTTTCTTGCTTTTCCAGCTAACAGCCCCACCATTCAAAGTGAATACATATCCGGAGTTAGAACTTCTATCATCGACGTCAGATTGGAAATCTGCGTCTGTATAGGCTTCCACTCGCAACTCTGTCGCTCCTCCATAAACGAGGAACATGTCCTTAGTTCTTCTTAAGTACTTAAGGACCGTCTTGACAGCTGCCCAGTGTTCTGATCCTGGGTTAGATTGATATCGACTAGTAATGCTCACAGCATATGCGATATCAGGCCTTGTGCATATCATGGCATACATGAGACTTCCTATGGCGGAAGCATAAGGAATAGTATTCATTTGCCGTATCTCTTCAGGAGTCTTAGGTCCCATGGACTTAGAAAGGTGAATTCCATGTCTAACAGGAAGAAAACCTTTCTTAGATTGTTCCATCTGGAACCTACTTAGCACCTTATCAATGTACATAGATTGGGATAATCCAATTAGTCTTCTGGATCTATCACGATAGAGCTTTATCCCAAGTACATAAGATGCATCTCCTAAATCTTTCATGTGGAAGGTTTTGGACAACCACACTTTTACAGAAGAAAGTACTGCAGTGTCATTCCCGAATAGTAATATGTCATCTACATATAACACTAGGAATACAACTGCATCCCCAACGACCTTTTGATAAACACAATTGTCGTCTTTATTTTGAGTAAAACCAAACGTTTTGATTTCAGTGTCGAAACGAATGTTCCAGCTCCTGGAGGCTTGCTTAAGTCCATAAATGGACCTTTGAAGCTTGCATACTTTAGTCTTTTCAGACTTGGACACGAAACCTTCGGGTTGAGCCATGTAAAGCTCTTCCTCTAGGTAGCCGTTCAGAAAGGCCGTCTTCACGTCCATTTGCCATATCTCATAATCATGGTACGCAGCTATAGCAAGCAAAATCCGAATGGACTTAATCATGGCTACAAGAGAGAAAGTTTCTTCATAGTCAATCCCTTCTCTTTGCCTGTAACCCTTGGCTACTAATCTAGCCTTATAAGTCTCCACGTTCCCATCAACGCCTATCTTCCTCTTGAAGACCCATTTGTTTCCAACATGTACAATACCTTCTGGAGGGTCTACAAGAGTCCAGACCTGATTTTGATACATGGAATCCATCTTGGATTTCATGGCCTCTTGCTATCTATTTGAATCAATGTCGGACATTGCTTCAGTGTAGTCCCTAGGGTCCTCCTTTGTGTCATTGTCACCTAGAAGGTGCAATTCCGCAAAGTCATTGTCTAAGCCATACCTCTTAGGTGGCTTACTAACCCGTTCAGATCTACGTGGAGCTAGGGGTTCAGGAACAGGGTTGTCAACTTGTCGAGTGCTTGTTTGTGGTTCATTATTAATCTCATTAATTTCCATCTCTTTGCTTATAGTTCCTTTGAGAACAAATTCGTTCTCTAGAAACTTAGCAGTTCTGGCGACAAAGACTTTCTGGTCGTCTGGATGGTAGAACTCATATCTCATAGTTTCTCTAGGATATCCCACAAAATAGCATCTTACTGATCTCGCTTCAAGCTTAGTAGCCTCAAGCTTCTTGACATATGCTTCACAACCCCAAATCTTAATATGATTAAGACTTGGCTTTCTTCCATGCCATATCTCATAGGGCGTTTGTGAAACTGACTTGGAAGGTACTCTATTAAGCAAGTAAGCTGCTGTATATAGAGCGTATCCCCAGAATGTTACTGGTAGATCAGCGGAACTCATCATAGAACGAACCATATTCATCAAGGTTCGATTTCTCATTTCAGAAACTCCATTGAGTTGTGGAGTTCCCGGTGGAGTCCACTGTGATATTATTCCACACTCTTTGAGATAATCTAGGAACTCATTACTCAGATATTCACCCCCTCGATCCGATCTTAGGATCTTTATCTGTTTCCCAGTTTGCTTCTCTACTTCATTCTTGAATTCTTTGAACCTTTCAAAGGATTTTGACTTGTACTTCATAAGATACACATAGCCAAACTGAGAGTGATCGTCGGTGAATGTGATATAGTAGGAGAAGCCTCCTCTCGACGTGGTAGACATAGGTCCACATACGTCAGTGTGGATTAACCCTAGAATTTCAGTGGCACGCTCTCCTTTTCCAGTAAATGGAGATTTGGTCATCTTCCCTTTCAAGCAACATTCACAAGTACCCATCTGGTCATTACCTAATGGGCGGATATATCCGTCTTTCGACATCTTGTGAATCTTATCAAGGTTCACATGTCCAAGTTTAAGATGCCACATCTTTTCTTGGTTAACTTCTTCTCTGGCCCTTTTGGGTTTTGAGGTATTCCCGCTTGCAATACAGTGCATCCCACTATTCATCTCTAGGTGAAAAAGTCCCTCTATCATATTACCATGAGAGATAATACGACCGTTCAAGTATAAAGTGCAACTCATTTTGTCAAACAATACTGAGTGCCCATCTCGTAAAAGCTTAGAGATGGAAATCAAATTCTTTATACATGAAGGAAAATATAAACAATTTTTTAAGTTCCAGGACTTCCCCAGGGGGTAGGTTAAGCATGTAGGTGCCTATTGCTTTTGCAGAGATTTTAGTGCCGTTCCCAACTCGCACAACCATCTCCCCATTGCGCAGTGACTTGCTCCCCGCTAGTCCCTGCATCGTATTACAGATATGTTGACTTGCGCCTGAATCAAATATCCAGGAATTGGAGCTTACTGTAAAAGCACTCTCTATGATAGAAATAGTCTCTTCAAAAGTTCGTGTCATAAGGCTCGCAATGCGCACCCTGTATTTCTTCTTCTAACGTTCATCCTTTCCACAATGAAAGCATGTTCCTTTGGATTTCTTTGCCTTCTTCTTATGCAACCTTTTCCTTGTGATTGCATTCTCACTCCCACTGTCCCTTTTGAAACCTTTTTCAAATTTACAGCACATGTCAATCATCTCGTTTAAAGCATGATCGAATCTATTCACTTTATAGTTTACAATAAACTTAGTGAAATCATCCGAGAGAGATGCAAGGAAAAAGTCTTGGGCCATTTTCCCATCGATGGAAGTTCCTAAACTTTTAAGATCTTTAAATATCTTTTCCATCTTTTGTCCATGTTTATGGACCGATGTCCCCTTTGCCATTTTGGCATTCATTAGACTACAAACATTTGAGAATCGTACATTACTAGTCTCAATGTCATGCATCTTATGCAAACTTTCAACCATGGCACAAGAAGTGTCCATGTGCTTATGTTGCTTCATAAGCTCCTCACTAAGTGAAGTGAGGATTAAGCATTTGGCTTGTAGGTCATCCTCATAGTGTCTAACATATTTTTGACACTCCTCCTTTGAAGCTAGTTTCGTAGGAGGTAAATGAGGAGGGGATTGCTTAAGCACATACAATATGTCTTTCACCTTTGAGACATTCTCAATGTGGCGATACCAAGCAAGGAAACGTTGGCCCTTAAGGCCCTTTTTGTCAAGTATAATGGTGGGTATAATTTTAGGCATGTCGTTAACTACATAACATAACAGAAATCGTATTAGATTGTTTGTTTTAAAACTATTTGATTGGGTCTTTGAATCAAATAGTACCACCCACTATTTTTGGCAAATTCCACATCCCTCAATAGAATTCGAGAGTTATATTGAACTCTTAGCGGGGTATGGGAGACTCACCATTACCAAGCCCACCTCACGATGATACGATGTTGGTTAGCAAAAATAATGATGAGAGAATAACGCTTTATTCATTTACAACTTTTGTAATTACCCATCCGTTTGGCCTCTAGAGAATGTTGCCTCACGATGATACGATGTCGGCTCCATTACACTTAGTTTAAGTTATTCCCACCATGCTTAGTTTGTGAAGGGGTTCAAGAATAGCCTCACGATGATACGATGTCGGCTATCCTCGTTGCCTACACTCACCTCATCATATGTTTATGGACTCCTCCTAGATGTAAGCACATACTTTGAACTCCCCCATGATAGGGTGAAGCCGGTGCATGAGTCACAAACGATTGGAGCCCACCACGGTGGAAGGCTTACGAAGAGATGTTCAAAACATCTCTCGCTTATCAACTTAATATTCATTTGTCGAGGGAGTAGTTTTGGGCTACATCAAAATCATTTTAATCTTATTAAAAGAACTTGGGCCTATCACAACTATTGGTCCAAGTTAATATGAATTAGTAGCATATAATACTCCCACTGTTTCGTTGAAACAAGCGAGACTATATGGAACTACTAACGAACGCATTGCATCCTCATATGGACTATATAGTCATATTAGGTTTTAGGATGATTATGAACCATTTAATTTGATCCAACACGAGCCTTGTGTTGGACCTTGGGTCTAAGGTAGAGAGTTGTTGATTTTAGTTACGCGTTTAATCCAATTAAACCGTTATTTCCTATTGGGCGTTGGACCCAACTATTCCATTTTGCATACAATTAAACAAATAGGAATACATGAAATAATAAGAAGGGCTTATGCCCTTTTACAACACAAATGATGGACTTATGTCCATTTACAACAAATTGAATTAATCAAATTACATTCAAATATACACTACCAAACCCAAACATTCATAATGTAAAGCGGCCAATCACATAGTTCAATTATCGAGGCCTTTGGTTCATAATCACCCTTTTCTTAATTAATCACATTAATTAAGAAAGCAACTTAAACAATTGGTTTTTTGATCCATAGAATTGATTTAAATGGAACTAAATGAAATGAAAATCCAATTCTCATTAAAGAGACAAAACAATTTTGTTCTCATTTTATTTGGGCCAAAAGGAAACTATGACCACAACAATTGGGCCACAATGCAAAAAACACAAACTTTTGGAGTCACTTTGAAAAAACACAAAAGTCCACAACTTCATGTAATTTCAACTAGAACCCAAAATTTTAATAATATAAAAACATCATTAAAGGATCAAAACAATTCGTCCTTTAGAGTTTTTGGGCCTTAACGTAAAAACGTAAACTTTTGGATCAAAGTGCAAATACACAAAAGTATCAAAACTTTATGTAATTGCATAAAAGGCCCCAAAAGTACCCCCACTAGGGGTTGGCCGGTTTTAGAGTAGTAAAGGAGTGTGAAAGGGTTTTATGCAAGTGGTGCATGCATGTGCAATATGCAAGTGGAATAGGTAGGTGAGGAAAAAGGGTGATTGGTGTAAGTTGTAAGAAAAAGTTTTGTAAAACATTAAAGGCTTTAATCACCCATCACCAATCATCCATCACCTTTCAAAATAAACTAAAACTTTATTAAAACCACCAAACACTTTGAATCAAAATTCCAAACCTTTTTGTTCTTGGTAAGAAACTCAAGAACATTGAAGAACACACATGAAAACTCATAAGAGCTCCATGAATGTTTTCACTCATTAAAACTCAAATTTTTACTACTCAAAAGAGGGCTAACATCCTAGGGTACTTAGGGGTTCCAAAAGTCACCTTAAAACCATTTTAACAAGACAAACATGAACCCAAAAAATCACCCTTTGGATTTGGCCGAATTTCCAAACATTCATGGCACCAAATTTTAGTTCCAATATTCATGCTTAAATGAAATACATCTACAACATTTGAGATGCTAAATTTTCTAGCAAAATTTATATTCAAAGCAAGAACAAAGCTTGTAACATTTACACCATTTAAATCACAAATCATGAAAATCACAAAACCCAAAAGGATTCACCATAAACTAGGCCTAGGCTCTGATACCACTTGAAGGAAAAATTTTGTCCTAACTAAGAACATATAAGAACATTTGAATACATATGCAAACTATTAACACTTTAAAGTAGGCATGCATTCAAAAACAATTCATAAAACCCATGACTTTCAAAGCCTAGTATATGGTGAACCAATAAACTCTTTAACAACATTAAAGAGAAGGAAAGATTTAGAGTTTCTTTATCCTTGAAGCTCATCCTTGATTACACAAGGGATTCACCCAAGTGGAGGGCCTTCAAGTCACCTCCTTGTTCCTTGGATCTTCCTTGTGATTTTCCTCCTTTTAGTGCTCCTTTGCTTCTTTGAGGATTTGAGGATTAGTTCTCCAAAAAACATCAAAAGCTTGATGTCTCTAAGTCTCCACACCAAGGATGAAGTGTGAAGATGAAATGGATGACTTAGAGAAGAAAAGATTGCTAGCTAATTACCCTCTAAGTGGCCGGCCTCTTTAGAGAAAATGAGAGAAAGTGTTTCACCTCATTTCACCAAGAAAAACCCTAATGAGAAATAAAGCTATAAAGTTGATTTTATACTTCATTTCAAGTGAGTGGCAAACTTGTAATTAATCCAAGTTTGCTACCCTCACCCTTATGGCCGGCCTTACCTTTGTTATTGGGCTAATTGCCCATTTTGTTTTAGTTATCATACAACTTAAACATAATGGGCCTTGTGGACCAAAACGCTTTTGAGCCTCGAAGCCCAAAACCAACTTAAAAGCCCAATACGAACCTTTCGTAAAATTAATTAACTAATTAATTAATCTTGACCATTCTCAATTAAACCATTTAATTGCTTATCCATCTCATTTGTATTTCTTCACTTTCACCCTTACTCGGTGTACGATCCATTAGGTTCCAATTAGCGAGGCAGTGGGCGATTGTTACTCTTAACGATCGATTGTGAATTGAAACAACATTTCAATTCTCTCTTTGATTAGTGTTGGCTAATCTTCAAGGCTTCCACAAACCATGAGTGACACCTAGCAGCATATCATGGTTACCCAAGCTAAGTAGAAGTGGTTGGAGAACCTATCCAGTTACAACTACAATGCAATACGGTCCTTCTCTAATACAATACTCTTAATCACATTGTTTGAGTGATAGTTTGTTTCATGTCTACTATCCAATGTGATACTTCTCTATATGATTCGATTGAATATGATTTGGAACAAATTTCCTAAGTCATATTCATATGCTTTGGCCAAAGACTCCCGAATCATATCTTAGAGTATTCTCATTCCACCATAGAAGGTTAGAGATCCCTTGTTGTGCATTCATATGCCTACATGACTAGATAGCTTGATCCCAACAATGCCGTGGACACTCCAATGGAATACCATTTAACATGATCAAAGATCAAGGACCTAACCATTAGACATCTATGATGCCTCAGGTCAAAGGACTACTTTGCATATTGCAACTATCGAGTTCTTACATGACATGTATGTTTGAACTCTCTTTTGATCGTTGTTCAGTGTACTCGATTACTCTTTCGAGCACCTATGTGTTTGTCTTAGTGTCCAACACTAAATGACTTGAGACTTGTCATACTCGCGCTTGAGTCAACATAACACATACTAACCTTAGCGGATTGTCAATGCCCAATTGGCAATCCTATGGCTATGAACGTTTTAAGAATGAACATAAGAGAAAGGTCTCGTTAATCTAACTTACTTAAATCACTTATCTCTTAGATCAAATACATTCCTTGGATTCCCTTATTGCTTAAACACATGATACAATAAATAATGATTAACAATAAGCTTTGCCCTTCATTAAACATATTAAAGTTTAATACAATAAGTATTCCAAAAGCTATTACATCAAATGAGTGGCTTTATGGGCATACTTCCAACATCCTACTGATGTCTCGAGCATTTCAATGGACTTGCCTTCTGTGTATAAATTCCATGCCTAAAAGATCACAACCACCAATCGTACTGAATAAATAGAAGTACAAAAAATCAAGTAAAAACAAATGGAAACAAGGATTAGAGATCAAACAAGAATACTCGTATGCTTAGTTTGAATTAAGGATTATAGTTTTTTTTTTATTTGGTCTTTTTAATCTGTTGAATCAAGAAGTAGGGGTTGAACAAAGATATTTTAATCATAATCAAACGATAAAGGCATTCGAATATGCAGCTATCAGAAGTCGAAAAAGAAACAAGTCGCTCATTCTATTTTCTGTTTGTACTGGATATCTAACTAATTAACAAAACAATTAGCCTTTGAGCAATCAATTTACAGCTTTTGAGGTTGCTCTATTTCTATTCATTTTTGCCATGGAGCTCCTTCATTTATACATACAAACTCCAATGATCACAGTAGATGAATACTCAAACAAAGAAAGATAAGGATGCATCTCCCAAACGAAAATCTGAACCCAGATCAAAACAGGATCATGATGCAACGGTAAGATTATTTCCTGCAATTAAGCCCCAGTATTCATGGGCTTCACACATATATTGCAATATGATTTATCAATCAAGAAGACAAACAACCCACGAACATGAGCCATTAGATGCAGGAAATTGAAGCAAGACCATTAGTTCCAACTTACAGTAGAAAAACAAGATATTTTTCAGAGCATGATTTGTTTTAGTTAAACCCACCTTCTTCGCTCACTATGGAAAGGACCAGAGAAGAAGTTCTTGGACACATTGAATTCAGTTAAGTAAGGAAGATTACAAATGCTTGGAGACAAAGTGCCAGACAAATTAAGTCCATTGAGATTTATTATAGAAGTCACCTTGAAATCAGAACAACGAACTCCGGTCCAATTGCAAGGATTTGAATATGCTGAATATTCCAAGACACACACACACACCCAAAATCAGCATACCCATATGGAAGGACACACCCACACACACAGAGTACATACATACATACAGACACATACAATCATAGACTATATACACATATTAATTATTAGATGAAATTCAACGATGGCAGAACAAATTATGATGAAATTCATATATATATCAAATCCACTCCAGTAAAAGACCAAATTTTAATATCAAGTTGAACCTAAAAATGAAAACCTTAATTTATTTTCAACTGCCCAGATCAGTTATTGAAAAGTTTTCAAACCAAAACAACGAAGTCGTTCCTAACCCAGTAATAATTTACTAGACAAAATCGAAGTCGTTTCGTTCATGATCAGCAAAAGAAAATCGAAGAAGAAAATCGTCAGATTGAAATTTACCTGACGAGGAGCAGAGGACAGCAAGCAAGACGCAGAGGAGGGCGAGAAGGATGAGGGTGAAGGAGTAGGATGTCTTCTCTCGCAGACGAGCGACGAATTTCCCTCTCGCTGGGCTTAGTAGTACCGTGAAAATTGGGGGTCCTCACAAAGCACGCTTAGCGAAGGACTTTGTCTGAGCGAGTCCGAGTTTATCCCATTAAACTCAGTCCCTCTACCTACCAAACATGGGACTCACTAAATACTTAATCCAGTCTAGTCCAGTCTCACTTAGTGAGGCCAAACAAATGCCCCCTAAAAGTTATAAAAAAATGAATGAAGCTTGCTGTCAGTCAAACGGGTTCAAAGTCCCATGTTTAGATAGGGTTGAAAAGTTCAAAGAAGAATGTACAAAAAGAGGGGGGGGAAAAGAATAAAGTGGAACAATTCAAAAAGAGATAGAGCTCTAGTCTTACCCATCTTCATCTGGAAATCAATGGCTGACAAACCCAAAAGGAATTTCAAAAACATGGCGAAATAAACGGGAGCCCAAATATTGCAGAACTGCCTTCGATTTCTAATGGAAGAGCACCATGTGTTGGAACTAAAAAAAATTGTAAAGTCATCTCGCAAGGTGAGAAAGGGTGAACGAACTCTACCCTTCACATTGGGGTCACCTCACATAAAGAAAAAAGTAAGGTTGTTGAAATTAGAAGACAAGTCTTATTGGAATTTCGAGACCTGTAAAAGTCAAATAAAGAAAAGAGTAAAGCATGGATGTCATAAATATTGAAGTCTCACTTTTTCCTTCAAGTCTCAGCCACAAAAAATGTACCTCACGTAGGAATACTCACGTGAAGAAAAAGGGAGGTCCTTTGAAATTAGAAGTCCCATTTGGAACTTGGAGACCTTTAAAGTCAAATAAAGAAAAGTGCAAAGCCTGCTGTCAGATTAAAAAAAAAAACTTGGGTCTTAGGTTAAATGGGTTCAAAATCCCATAACAAATGGGTTTGAAAATTCAAAAGAAAGTTATGAAAAAGGGGGAAGCTACTTCTTAAAGAATTCCATCAAAAGCCTTTTTGTGCTAAGACTTTGACGCCGTGTGATATCCCATCTGGACTTGGAAAAATCAAAGCGTACAAGGGAGAAAATAAGAAGCTTGCTACATACAATTCCCTCAAATTAAAATGGGAAGGCTATCCACGAAACCAAAAAAAAAAAAAAAACGAGTAGCTCTTCCATATTACTCATATGGGTTTTATGAATATGGCATCCATCAAAGTTAAATATATTCAAGAAGTCTGAGATGCACGGCATCGAGACAGTCAAATACCAAAGTAATAGTGGGTTCATCACAAATATTCCCATTAAATTTACAAGATACAAGTGGGACAAAGCCATATCAAGTGTTAAATGGCACAAAGCCGCGATGAGTCTCAAAATATACGAACTACGCCGGTTTGATTCCGTTAAGGATATATAGGCAGTCTGATATCAAATTATAGACGCAACCGTGAAATCAAGACGAATCCCTGGTTTATATAAACTAAATTCACTTCTGTTACTTTGACCAAGTACTTACAAATTCTACAAAGAGTAAAGAGAAGCGAGCCGGTTCAAATTACGAATGACACGAAGTCGCTTCAAATGGTACAAAGCCGTTTGACATTACAAATGGCACGAAGCCACATCAAATTCCAAATGGCATGAAGCCGCGTCAAATCCCAAAAGGCATGAAGCTGAAGCAAAATCTCAAATGGCATGAAGCCAAATCAATTGCTCCAACGGTTTAAAGTCCTCGCCTGCACGAGCTAAAACTGCACAAGGCATCAAATGCTCCAATGGTTTAAAGTCCTCGCATGCACGAGCTAAAACTACACAAGGCATCAAAAGCTCCAATGGCTTAAAGTCCTCGCCTGCAAGAACCTAAACTGCACAAGGAATTAAACGCTCCAATGGCTCAAAGTCCTTGCTTGCATGAGCTAAAACTGCACAAGGCATCAGTTGCTCCTTGCCTATACAAGCTGGAACTGCACAAGGCATCAAACCCCAACAAAACACATAAGGAACTACGAGTGACTTGATCCCTCAACGACGGTACGTAGGCAATCTAGGGCTCTACCTAGACGCAGTCACAAAATCAAATAAACACCCAAATCCCCATGTTACGATGTATTCATATTAGAATCAAAGGGTATTCCTTTCCAAATGAAGGGTTATAATTAACAGGCGCATAGGTTAGAATGGGTTGAACTCGAATTAGTAAAACCTTCTTCAAAATGAACGAGCATGAAATTGTGTCTAGTGAATTATTTGTTTACATATTGTGTACAATTTTTGCTCAACATAACTTTTGGCACGCCCGGTGAGGCCCATTTTCCCTTTCATCTCTAATTTCAATCTGCTATGTTTTTTGTCTTTGTAACAGGAAGCATGGCGCCATAAGTTACTGTTTACTTCCATGAACTCCTTACTGCTGAATCCAAATTAGGATGTGGAAGGCATGCTAGTCACCGAATCTCCTTCACCATCGATCAAGTACCAACTAACTACAATATGGTAAAGATGAGGGTAGCGACAAAGACATGCAAGGTGGCTGTCAAAGTTATCAAAGTTGGGCCGAAAAAATGCCCTTCCAAGAACGCTCTAAGGAATGCAAGGAAAAAAGCGGCATGAGCTCGTAGGAAGAAGATCACTAGGGAGTGTTTACTTGAAGACAACGAAATCATTCCAATGGAGCTTCTTGGAACTATTTCATCTAAAGACACCAAGGTGCCTTGACACAAGATCGTCAAAGTGACATCATCACCGCGTATCAAGGTTCCAATCGTCACTCAAATCATGATCGGAACAATCCCGGTCACTCTACATACAACAGAGTCGGTCATGATGACCTCCGTCGAGGAAAATGAAGAAATCTTGCCAATAGTGTCTAGAAATGTTCAACAAAAGGCCAAGGCCTATGAAGTTGTCGAGGAAGGTAACAACATTCAATTCGAGGGGCCTATCACACGTGCAAGGACCCGAGTATTGGCAATCCATTCTCCCGAGAGTTCATCTTCCCTTGGAGTTACTCTTGGAGGAAACAAATCTTTTTTCCAAGAAGAGATTCCTAGAGTAATGACTCAATTCCAAAGGTTGAAGATAAATGAAGATGTTGAATCTGAGAACATGCAAGTTCTGATGACTGGCGCATCAAATACAGAAGAACAACTGCTAGAAATGCAACGAAAATTAGCAAAAAAAGAAGCAGAAATGGCAATTTGGTAGCTGATAAGGAAGCTGAAATTGCGGCTTTAGCAGCTCAGTTAGCCGTTCAAGCTAGCATAAATAATGTTGGAGATAAAGCAAGAAAAGAAACAGAAAGAGAAAGTTCCGGTGGCCAACTCACACATCAAGATATCAATGCAATTTTTGATTAAAAGATTCGTGAATTTCAAATGTCTTTAACGACACCAATTCTCGGATACCGGAAGCCTTATCCAGCTCACTATGACACAGTTCCATTTCCCCAAGGGTATAAAAAACCGAGCTTTGATAAATTTGATGGTTTAAGTGGTTCTCCTCAAGAACACTTAGCTCATTTTTACTCACCTTGTGGGGAAACATCGCAGTCAGATCCCTTATTGGTTCGACAGTTTGTTCAATCACTCAAAGGGTCTGCCTTCACATGGTATACTCAGTTAGAGCCAGGATCTATTCTAACATGGGATGATATGCAAAGAGCTTTTCTAGCTCAATTCGTCAGTTCAAAGAAAAAAGTCACATTAATGGATTTGGCTCAAACAACACAAAGGCTTGGAGAAAGCGCGACTGAATTCATCACAAGATGGATGAGTCTTAACCTACAATGCATGGAAAAGATTTCTAAATTTTCGGCAGTACAAATATGTTACAATAACCTTATCCCTGAGATTGTAACATTTGTAGGAATTGTAGAGCCTCAAACTTTCAATGAGTTGGTATCCAAAGCAAGTAATGTGGAGAAGCAAATGTCTCGGAAAAATGTGATGGGAAAAATGATCCAAGACTTAGAAAAGAAGTCTGACACAAAGAAGGGAGATAACAAAAGAACGCCAAAGAAGGGAGATTCTATGGCGACATTTGTCAAAGTAGACAAGAAAAGTGACAATGTAAAAAGAAAAGAAAAGAAGTTAAATATAGTTTCGATGATGAAGATGTTGGAACTATCTTCTATGAACTCCTTGCAGCAAAGATGATCACGCTTCCTGAACCAAAGAGTCCCGCTGAAGTAAATAAGACCGATGATCCAAAGTATTGCCGGTATCATCGACTCATCAGCCATACAATAGAGGATTGTTATATCCTTAAGGATATAATTCAAGAAAAAATCAACAAGCATGAGATCAAGGTGGATTCATCCTCGAAACATCAGACGGCAACGTCCAATATGATCGAAGGAAAATCAACACCCTCCGCTCCATTACCAGAACGGGCAATCCCTGTATGATTCCATGTTGATAATGAAACCACATTTATCCATGCTTATCCTGGCATGCCTCATTCCAGAAATAAAAAAATTTCAACTCTGTACGAGCTCATGACGGCACCAAGTTTTGATGTTTGAGAGGATTTGTCATCACTTGAATCCGAAGACGAATGGCAAATCGTTAATGAAAAGAAGGTGGAAAAGATTGGTAAACGTTTTTCTTCCACAAAGCGATCAAAACAAAAATTATGGTGTGGACCACCTTCAAAGGATGGAAAGAAAAAGAAGAAGAATACTCAGAGAAGGCCTGAAGTCTTTCAAGATGATGAGTACAAACAGCCTTTCAGAGCACCAATAACTCTTGGAGACTACCTCCTTTCAAAAATTTTTAAGAGTAAGGGAAGCGAGAAAAAAATTGGAAATTGTCATGCAAAAGATGTACTATAGTCCCAAAATGGCAAATATGACATCGTTGACCATCTTAAACTCATTCCATCTCTTCTCAATGTGTATGATGCTCTAAAAATGTCAAAAGAGCTTGAGAAGCACTCATTACGGCTTTGACAAATCCTAAAGTATTTGAAACAAACTTCAAATTTGCAGAAGTGCATACAACGTCGCCAAAGTATTGCGCTTGCTGCCTCGTAAGCATCACATTTGATGAAAATGACCTTATACATGGAAATGAGTATCATAATCGGCCCTTGTACGTCAGTGGACTGGTGGGAGATACATCAATAAATCGGATCTTGCTTGATTGTGGATCAGCAGTAAACTTGTTTCCTCTTCGATGAATGTTCGTCAATTAACACCATCAATGCTAACGATTCAAGGCTTCAACCAAGTGGGACAAAAAGCAATGGGAACAATAGCCTTGCAAATGAAGATAGGAGAGTTGTACTCCGATGCCATTTTCCATGTAATCGATGCTAACACATCTTACAATGTTTTATTGGGGGCGTCCGTGGCTTTATAAATATGGTGTTGTTCCTTCTACACTCCATCAGTGCTTTAAGTTTTTGATAAATGGCGAAGTCAAGACAGTTCTAGCGGACACTGACCCATTTAGGGGGGAAGAAGTGAATTATGCAGATGCAAAATTCTACAAACAGTCAAAGGTCACTTTTTCACAACCAACAAAAGATGAAGCAGTGCAGAAGGAATCACAATCACCAGCTGTGGAAAAGGCAAAGCCATCAAGGTTGGTCAAAATTACGAGTTCTAAAAGTCCAAAGTCCCGAAAAGCGGTTCTCAACCATTCATTAAAAGATCAAAGAGAACCTGAAAAGAAGGCAATGGAGCAAATCCAAAATGCATTTGAAGCCCTTATGACCAGCTACACGAAACCTCTACGTAGAATTAACCAATCAATTCCTGGAGGTAGTTTGATAGTCTCAACAAATCTGCAAAGGAATAATGGTCGACATGGTCGCATTGTTTCGTTCAAAAGAAATGAGTCCTCATCAAAAGTTCCATTAAAGATAAAAGCAAAGAGGCATAAAGCCAAAAAGAGTGCTATCAATGTCACGGTGCACCAAGGAAATGGAATGCTCAAAGCATTTGTCTCGAAAACCAAGAATCATGAGTTTGAAGGCTTTACTAATCTCGAGAAAGCAATGTTGACTGAAGAACAATCCAACAGCAAGCCACCTCGAGTCTCGGTCTTCCAACGATGGTAAAATCACCAACACTCAGCCTAAGAAATCTAATAAAAGCAAAAAGTGAAGAGTCAAAAGCCAAAAGACGAAGATAAACCAAGACAAAAATAATAATGCACAAGAAGAGGAACAAGATGTTGTTCAAGTTAGCATGATCGGTAGCAAAGAAAGAAGCAAGGAGTCTGATAACGAGCCAATTGAGCCTATTAGACAGTTCTCGACCTGCTTTCCTATTAAAAAGAAAAATGGGCAAAGTCGTATTTGTGCAAGCTTCAGATCCCACAACAATGCATCACCACTTCTAAGTGAAGCCTATGAAATGGATGAAGAATCAAGCACAGAAGAAGAGGTTCATAATGTTGCTCAAGTAAACTGTGTCACCATTGAAGATGAAAAAGATGAGAATAGTGATAACTCAATCGAGTTTATTGACAATGCTCAACCAGTACCACCTCAAATAGAGGATGGGGGGCAAGCCACGGTAGATGAACTTCGAGAAATCAATCTTGGAACAGATGACGAGCCAAAGCCTATATTTGTAGGTGCCCTACTAACACCGAAAGAATTAGAAGATTACAAATGTCTTCTCCAAGATTACCACAATGTGTTTGCATGGGGCTATCAAGATATGCTTGGTCTAGACACTAAGGTGGCAGTTCATAGATTGGCTGTATCAAAAGAAAGACATTATGTTAAATAGGCACCACGACGTTTTCAACCTGAGCTTGAAATATAAATTAAGGCTGAAATTGACAAATTGATAGACGTTGGGTTTATCAGGGAAGTGCAGTACCCTACATGGCTCGCCAATATCATACCGGTAAAGAAAAAGAATGGACAAATTCGTGTCTGTATAGATTTCAGAGATCTTAATGATGCATGTCCAAAAGACAAGTTCCCGCTTCCAATAACTGAATTATTGGTAGAAGCCACAACCGGTTTTGAGGCTCTATCTTTTATGGATGGATTCTCAGGGTATAATCAAATTGAAATAGCACCTGAAAACGAAGAACTTACAACATTCCGCACTCCAAAAGGAATCTACTGCTACACTGTAATGCCATTTGGACTAAAAAATGTAAGAGCCACATACCGAAGAGCCATGACAATCATTTTCAGTGATATGTTACATAACACCATCGAATGTTATGTGGACGATCTTGTCATCAAAACAAGAAAAAGGGAACGTCATTTGAACAACTTAAAGAAAGTCTTTGACAGACTCTGAAAACATCAATTAAAGATGAATCATTTGAAATGCGCATTAGGAGTGACATCTGGAAAATTTCTTGGCTTTGTGGTAAGGTACCGAGGAATCGAAGTCGACCCTTCAAAAATCAAGACAATCATGGAAATGCCTCCTCCTCGAAACCTGCAAAAGCTACGAGGACTACAAGAAAGATTGGCATACATCAGGAGATTCATCTCAAACTTATCTGGGAGATGTCAACGATTCACAAGGCTGATGAAAAAGGATGTGCCTTTCATATGGGATAACGCATGTCAAAACGCTCTCAGTAGCATTAAAGAATATCTTTTGAAACCCCATGTGTTGATGGCTCCAATTAAAGGGAAACCTTTAATTTTGTATATCGCAGCACTTGAATGCTCACTGGGGGCAATGCTTGCACAAAACAATGAAGAAGGAAAAGAAAATGCGCTCTACTATTTAAGTCGAATGCTCGTAGAGGCAGAGCAAAATTACACCCCTATTGAGAAGGTTTGCTTGGCCTTAGTTTTCGCTGTGCAAAAATTACGACATTACTTACTGTCACATAGTATTAGTTTGATATCTAAAGCGGACCCACTCAAATACTTGATGTCAAAACCAGTGCCATCCGGTCGTCTTGCAAAATGGTCTTTGTTACTATCGGAATTTGAAATTAAGTATGTCTCTCAGAAAGCTATAAAGGGACAAGCACTAGCTAATTTCTTAGCAGCTCACCCTGTTCTCAACAACATGGAGTTATCGAGCGACTTGCCAGATGAGGAAGTATTCTCGACATACATTTCTCAATGGAAACTTTATTTCGACGGAGCAGCAAGGAAAAAAGGCACGGGGGCAGGTATTGCTTTTATCACACCATGTGGAGGCCTAATCCCATATTCATTTTCGCTCATGGAGTTATGTTCAAACAATGTGGCAGAATATGAGGCACTCATTATCAGACTTGAAATTGCATTCGAACTACATGCCGATTGCCTTAAAGCTTATGGTGATTCACAACTAATCATCAAACAAGTGAATGGTCAATATGCTGTGAAAAATGAAAATCTAACCTTGTACCATGAAAGAGCAAAACACTTGGTGTCACAATTCCAAGAAATCAACATTGCTCACATTCCAAGGTCTAAAAATAACAAAGTCGATGCATTGGTAAAGCTGGTGGCATCTTTAACTCTCCTTGAGGAACGAGAAGTTAAAATTACAGTGGGAGAACGACATTTACTTCCTTCAACACTAGAGCGGATTGAAGAAAACCATGAAGTTAACACGGTTACAGTCCTGGAAGTAAATGAATGTTTTGATTGGTGGCAATCTTTGATTGACTATCTTCAATATGGAAAACTACCAACTGATCCCAGAAGAAGAGTTGATGTACGAAGAAAGGCCAACTGATTTATGTATATGAATGACACACTATACAAAAGATCATTTGACGGAATATTGCTAAGGTGTTTATCAAAAGAAGAAGCGGCCTATGCTCTATCCGAAACTCATGCCGGTATTTGTGGAGCCCATCAATCTGGACCTAAGCATGCAGCTCAATTGAAAAGACTTGGGTATTACTGGCCTACAATGGTTCAAGATACGATGAAACACGTGAAGTCATGTTGGACATGTCAAATAAATGGAGACTTCAAGCACCAAAATCCATTGCCCTTTCATCTGACCATCTTGTCTTAGCCATTCAATGCATGGGGTTTAGATGTGATAGGCATGATAAACCCAAAATCGTCCCTCCAACATCAATACATCCTAGCAGCCACAGACTATTTCTCAAAGTGGGTTGAGGCAATACAATTGAAAGAAGTAAAAGCGGATGATGTTGCGAATTTCAAAAAGAACAACATAATCTATAGTCCCGTCCAAAATAATCTCAGACAACGCTCTCTACTTCAAGTGTAGGGCCATGGTCAATCTTTGCAAAAAGTACAACATTCAGCAAGCCTTCTCCGCAAGTTACAACCCAACTGCCAATGGTCAAGCGGAGGCTTTCAACAAAGTGTTGTGCAGCATCCTAAAAAAAATGGTGGCAAAGAATAAAAGAAATCGGCATGAATGCCTTCCCGAAGCATTATGGGCCTATAAGACCACCTTCCGTACATCCACCCAATGTACTCCATATAGTCTGGTGTATAAATCAGAAGTTGTGCTACCCTTGGAAATTCAACTACCTTCCTTAAGAGTAGCCACACAACTAACAAATCTCGACGAAAATGTAAAAATCAGGCTAGCTGAACTTGAAGCACTTGATGAAAAATGACTTGCAGTGCAACAAAGACTTGAAGTCTATCAAGCTCAAGTGGCAGGTGCATTCAACAAAAAGGTTAAGTTTAGATCGTTCTCTGTTGGAGATTTAGTCTTAACCGTCCGAAGACCCGTCGTCATCACCAGAAAGATGCAAGGAAAATTTGGAGCCAAATGGGAAGGACCGTATGTTGTCACCAAAGTCTTCACCAAAGGTGCCTACGAACTCTCTAACGCCAATGGAAAATGCATATACCCATGCGTTAATGGAAAGCTCATGAAGAAGTTCTACGCATAAAACAATGTGAAACGAACTCCGAGAGGGAAACAAGTACAGAGGAAGCAAGTCAAGATAAAATCTTTCCTCTGAACTATGTATGACTTGATCCCTCAAAAAGGGTACGTAGGCAGCCTAACAGTAAAACTGGGCACAATCATAAAAAACATAAAGAAAAAAAAAATTAATTCCCTAAATTAAGGGATGAACTACGTTCGGCTTGATCGTTTCACAAGGTACGTAGGTAGTCTAGTTTTATTACTAGATACAGCCGTAAAAACCACTTTCCCGAAATCAAGGGATGAACTACGTTTGGCTTGATCCCTTCACAGGGTACGTAGGCAATTTGATCCCCAAATTTAGATGCAGCCATAAGTCATCAAAAATTATATATTTTTCCCCTAACAGAATTAGCATTTGTTCGAATTGTCATATGCTAATATTTGTTTGAACTCTTCCCAGGCGAGAGTTTAAGGACAATGCATAGGTGATTTTCACTTATGTAAGGTGATGAAAAATGTCTGATGCATTGAAAACACTAAATTGTCATGCATGCAGGAGCTGTACTTAAAGTTTAAAGCAGTAGCTATGTTTGAATAATGGTGCAGCTATCTACAAATAAGCATGCCGTGTAGACTAAAGTTTAAAACAGCAGCTATGTTTGATTAATGACACATCTATCTACGAGGAAACGTGCCATGTAAACTAAAAGTTAAAAGCAAC
This sequence comes from Malus sylvestris, assembly GCF_916048215.2. Lineage (NCBI taxonomy): Eukaryota > Viridiplantae > Streptophyta > Magnoliopsida > Rosales > Rosaceae > Malus > Malus sylvestris. The sequence goes on from NC_062268.1 coordinate 23,800,613, forward strand.
GGCCATGTTTGAAAAATGGTACATCTATATTTGTAGAAACATGCTGTAGGAAAAAAAAACACCTTTTAAACATAAAGGAAAAGACGCCTTCATTACAAGATTACCAACTAAAGCATTTCTCCATATATATATAGAGGTAAAGGTACGGCATGCTGAAGTTGAACACGGCATGTAAACTGAGCAAGGGAGATGGGTAAAGGAATATGGTTTGAATAACATAAAAAATTCAAATAAATCTCAAACGTTCTGGTTCAATGAACCCATTATTATCAACCAAGTTTGCTCAAAAGAGTGCGAAAAAAGAGGAAAGGCGAACATAAATATCCCAAATAGCAGGAGTGCAAAACATAAGGAAAACCACATGAATCCCTACTCTGGTTTACTGCAAAAGTGAAGCAGGGAAGCAATCGAGTTCAAAATTCTTTCTTCTGCATATTTGTTCAAAGTTTCAGCACGCCCAACGTCCGGGAGAAGCCCTTCATTCGCGTCAATCCAGGACTGACGAAGTTCTACATCCAAATTCTTTTTTTCACTCAATTGAAGCTTTAAGGTCACTCATTCGACGCTTGACAGAAACTCTTCTGGAATCATATTGCGAACGAAGAACACGAGTGACCTCATCTGCTTCTTTTCCACCAATGGTATTGCACGTGGATAAACTGCTATACAATAATGTTCTTAGAATTCCTGGCCAACTTATGTGACTAGAAAAAAAAATCTACTCGGATGTTGAACTACTGTCAAATCAAAACATAAATGGAGCTAGAGAAGAGAAAAATTTTCAAGCCTCGCACATATCAAAGCCATTTCCACGCACGATGCTTGAGGGGGCAACTGTTGAGCTATATATTTTCACAAATAAAATATATTACCAACTCTTATTAACAACAGGGAGACTTAAGAGAAAAATAAAAATTAAAAAATTAAAAAAAATATATTCTACACCCGCACGTACGTGGACTATGACAAGTCTGATGGAGTTTTGTCATCTACGTGGCAACCAAGTATAGAGATCATGTGTGTCTAGAACTCTCCAAAAACCCCCACCTTCTCCACTCAAGTGATGGCTTTCTCTTAGCATCTCCACACCCCAGGAAAATACCATCCCACTAGCTTCAACTGCCATGTCCACCTTTTTGCCTATAAAAAGGCATCAAACCAAAGCAAATAAAAGGACATGAAAAAAAAAAAAGAGGGAGAGGCTGCAAAAATTGAAGCACACACGGAGGACGAAAGAAAAGGAAAGGTACGCTGCAAAACTTGAGATAGAAATTGAGAACGAAAGAGGAGACTTTCAAGGAAGAAGAGTAAACTACAAGCAACAATCAGAGGTACAAAACTATGATTATTTTCTCTTCATCTTCTCTCCAGTAAAATTATTTTGCAGGCAAACATTGTCTTTAGAAAACTTTGGGCAGCAACAAGAACTTATATGCTAGCAACTATCGACATTAGACAAAAAATCCCAAACAGAAATGGCAGTCGTACCACGTCTCCAACCGACATCTCCGGTGGTTTTCTAGATGGAATCCAGGCACTATGTGGCTTGAAGGAAATGGGTTTGGTGATGCCGTGTTGCATAAAACCAGAAGAACCCGAAGGAAGTCGCAGGATGTTGCTTGAAGGAGATGGGTTTGGTGATGCTGTGTTGCATACAACCATAAGAACCTGAAGGAAGTCGTAGGACTTGTCTTGATGGAGATAGGTTTGGTGATGCCGTGTTGCATAAAACCAGAAGAACCCGAAGGAAGTCGATGTGGCTTGAAGGAGATGGGTTTGGTGATGCTGTGTTGCACAAAACCAGAAGAATCAGAAGAAAGCCACTCACAAAGAACAACCATTATCACAATGCTCACTCCGCGTGGCATCAATCCAACCAAGGAAAAAGTTACTACAAGAGGGAAATAAATAGATGTTTACTCCCACGTAAAGTTCTACGGGATTTGGAAAAGTTTTAAAAATTCACAGAGAAGAAAAAAAGGGTTTGCTGACAAACTGACAAGATGACAAGACAAAGGAAAGCAAGGAAGAAAAACTGGGCACCTCACGTGGAGAAGAATAGAGTTTGTTGGATTTGGAAGCTTTAAAAGTTATAAAAAAAAATGAATGAAGCTTGCTGTCAGTCAAATGGGTTCAAAGTCCCATGTTTAGATGGTGTTGAAAAGTTCAAAGAAGAATGTAAAAAAGGAGGGGGGGGGAAAGGATAATTTGGAACAATTCAAAAAGAGATAGAACTCCAGTCTTACCCATCTTCATCCGGAAATCAACGGCTGACAAACCCAAAAGGAATTTCAAAAACATGGTGAAATCAACAGGAGCCCAAATATTGTGAAACTGCCTTTGGTTTCTGATGGAAGAGCACCGTGTGTTGGAACTAAAAAAAATTGTAAAGTCATCTCACAAGGTGAGAAAGGGTGAACGAACTCTACCCTTCACATTGGGGTATGCTCACATAAAGAAAAAAGTAAGGTTGTTGAAATTAGAAGACAAGTCTTATTGGAATGTGGAGACCTGTAAAAGTCAAATAAAGAGAAGAGTAAAGCATGGCTGTCAGAAATATTGAAGTCTCACTTTTTCCTTCAAGTCTCAGCCACAAAAAAAAGTAAAATGTACCTCATGTGGGAATACTCACGTGAAGAAAATGGGAGGTCCTTTGAAATTAGAAGTCCCATTTGAAACTTGGAGACCTTTAAAGTCAAATAAAGAAAAGTGCAAAGCCTACTGTCAGATTAAAAGAAAAACTTGGGTCTTAGGTTAAATGGGTTCAAAATCCCATAACAAATGGGTTTGAAAATTCAAAAGAAAGTTATGAAAAAGGGGGAAGCTACTTCTTAAAGAATTCCATCAAAAGCCTTTTTGTGCTAAGATTTTGACGCCATGTGATATCCCATCTGGAATTGGAAAAATCAAAGTGTACAAGGGAAAAAATAAGAAGCCTGCTACATACAATTCCCTCAAATTAAAATGGGAAGGCTATCCATGAAACTAGAAAAAAAAAAAAAAAAAAAAAAGAGTAGCTCTTCCATATTACTCATATGGGTTTTATGAATATGGCATCCGTGAAAGTTATATTTATTCAAGAAGTCTGAGATGCACGGCACCGAGACAAAGTCAAATACCAAAGTAATAGTGGGTTCATTACAAATATTCCCATTAAATTTACAAGATACAAGTGGCACGAAGAGTAAAAGATACGTAGGCAGTCTAATATCAAATTATAGACGTAACCGTGAAATCAAGACGAATCCCTGGTTTATATAAACTAAATTCACTTCTGTTACTTTGACCAAGTACTTACAAATTCTACGAAGAGTAAAAGAGAAGCGAGCCGGTTCAAATTACGAATGACATGAAGCCGCTTCAAATGGTACAAAGCCGTTTCACATACAAATGGCACGAGGCCACATCAAATTCCAAATGGCATGAAGCCGCGTCAAATCCCAAAAGGCATGAAGCTGAAGAAAAATCTCAACTGGTATGAAGCCGAATCAATTGCTCTAACGATTTAAAGTTCTCGCCTGCATGAGCTAAAACTGCACAAGGCATCAAATGCTCCAATGGTTTAAAGTCCTCGCCTGCACAAGCAAAAACTGCACAAGGCATAAGTTACTCCTTGCCTGTACGAACTAAAACTGCACAAGGCATCAAACCCCAACAAAACACATAAAGAACTACGAGTGACTTAATCCCTCAACGAGGGTACGTAGGCAATCTAGGGCTCTACCTAGACGCAGTCACAAAATGAAATAAACACACAAATCCCCAAGTTACGATTTATTCATATTAGAATCAAAGGGTATTCCTTTCCAAAGGAAGGGTTATAATTAATAGGCGCGTAGCCTAGAATGGGTCGAACTCGAATTAATAAAACCCTCTTCAAAAAATGAACGAGGGTGAAATCGTGTCGAGTGAATTATTTGTTTACATATTGTGTACAATTTTTGCTCAATACCGACCATTGTTTCCTATTTCTGCCACTGTTGATAACGGGAATGGAGCCAAAATAACCCTTATTTCGACACCAATTGATCCCTTCACCAATTTTATCCCAATTTCGATGGAAATATGTTTTAATTTAGTGAAACCCGCACTAGTGGGTGCAATGGGTCCGTGTCTGCGATCTCTCATTTCTGAAGCCACCACCATCGATCACCACCATGGTTAGATTCCTTGTGAACCCAGGAACATGTCCCAACCCTTGGTTGGGGCAGCGGGGCACCAAAGGTGAAGAATTGAGGACACCTAAATTTTAGGGTTCCGACGAAATCGAGTGAAATTGGGGCTTTTCCTGGCCGAATTGGACTTTGGCCCAAATATGAAAGTTGTTCCTCTCATTGAACTCTACAACCTTGTAAAAGTTGGTAATTTTTAGAGTTCGTAAAAAATCGGGGTTTCCAATCGCCAAAAACCGCCACCTGCGGCGACACTTAGCCAGTTGGTACTCATTTGATATGGTTCAATTGTGAAAGTTAAATGTTGAATAATTCCGTTAATTGAATATTTTCAGAATTCATTTGGAATTGATATGTGAACTATGAAAGGCTTGATCCCGATAAATGGTATGTAGGCAGTCTAACAAGAGTTAGATGCAACCTTAATAATCGAAATTTAATATTTAGTTGGGAATTTGAGTGAAGAGAAGAAATTGGTAATAAATTAAGGAAGTTTAGACTGAGAATGGTGTTTAATGGTAGTAAATTAAAAGAGTTTAATTGGGCCTATCATCGGAATTATTTCCCGAAAATAATTATTTATGGGACAGGGCGTTACAATTCCGACATATGATAAAGCAATTGGGCAGATGTTCACCTTGTGAGTAGCAGTGAGATAGACTATAAACGATTTTCCTACGTATGCTATGATGTTTGGGTGGAGTACTAAGGGTTATTTGGCATGCCCAATTTGCATGAAGGACATAATGTCTTCTTGGCACGCCGAAAAAGTTTGTTACCTATGGCATTATAGATGATTACTATGGGACCCTGAGTGGTGTCAAAACGAGATAGCATTCTTTAGCAAATAGAGATTCAACAAAACCTAGAAAATGGTCTCGATATGTCATTTGGATTTTGGTTCGTTTGGCAAATCGGTAAATAAGACCATACTTGACACCCATCTGAACTAGACGCACAAGAGTATGTGGTTTGAGTTGCGATATTGGTCGAAATTAAAACTGCATCACAACCTTAATGTTATGCATGTTGAGAAGAACGTGTTTGATACACTAATTGGAACTATATTAGACATAAGGGAAAAACAAAGGACACAATCAAAGCTCGCATCGACTTGGAGCAAATGAGAGGGTGAGATAACCATAAATGGGCATCTTTTTCGGTAGAACTGAAGAAGAGGAAAGAGTTCTTAATGTTTATATCCTTTGTAAAGTTTCCAAATGGGTATGCTTCAAATATCGGTCGATCTGTAAACGTGAACAGGGGTAAATTTTCTAGGCTTAAGAGTCACAATTGTCATGTCCTACTACAATGCTTGCTCCTGATTAGAATTCTACACCTTTTGCCTGAAGATGTGGCGAACCCAATTCTGTTGTTAGCGAGACTTTTTTCCCAATTATATTCACAAGTATGATCCATGTGATTATTCACTTGCCAGATGAGGCATTACTTGCCGAACCTGTCAACTATTGATAGATATGTCCAATAGAAAGATATAACATCCTTAGTCATTTATTAATTCGTGACAATTGACAATTTATCTTATTTGAATCATTTTATTTGTTCAGACAACTCGGTGAGTTAAAGAAGAGTATACGGAACAAGGCGAAGCTCGAACGATCAATTACGGAGGCTTGGGTGGCATTTGAGACGAATACATTTTGTGCTATGTACTTATAAGACGTTGAGACTGCGTTCAATTGACCTAAACGCAATAATGATAATGGTGTGAGAAGGGAAAACCAATCTCTTTTTACCTAAATTGCATGACCCTTTGACGAACCAGTACGAGGAGATTTGTTCATCGAAAGGGACATGTAGGTAGCTCTTTGCTTCATAATTAACAATTGTGACGAGATAATGGAGTGCCTGGATGAGCAGGAAGAGTTGATGAAGCGGGAACATCCTTCGCATTCATGTGCCATGAAGCACTATGAATTGTTTCCTTGTTTGTTTCGTGAAAAAGTAAGTTGTTTTGGTTTTTTTTTTTTTTTTGGGTTATTTCGAAAAATATAATACCATGTCACTTGTATTTACTTTTGGTAAAATCTAACATCTTGAATGTTTGTTATAAATTAGGTGAAGAAATTGAAGGAAACCAATTCCCCACGTACACTGAGGAATTATACAACTTCGCTATCGGACCCCTAAGCACAAAACTGTACTTAGGATGTCATATAAATGACATAAAGTTTTTGGGAGCAAAGTGTGATAACAAGTTGTGTACTCAAAATAGCGGGGTACATGTATCAGGAATAGGGGATATTCCAGATGTCACATCCCGGCCCGAGCCCCTATCACATCCTCATGGTATGATACTGTCCACTTTGGACCCCGACCACACCCTCATGGTTTTGTTTCTGGGAACTCACACAAGAACTTCCCAGTGGGTCACCCATCATAGGATTGTTTTTGCACGAACTCACTTAACTTCGAAGTTCCGATGGAACCTGAAGCCTGTGAGCTCCCAAAAGGCCTCGTCCTAGGTAGAGATGGGAATATACATATAAGACTTACATGATCCACTCCTCTTGGCGATGTGGGATGTTACAATCCACCTCCTTTAGAGGCCCGATATCTTGTCAGCACACTTCCGACCAGGGATTGGCTCTGATACCAAATTGTCACATCCCGACCCAAGCCCCCACCACATCCTGGGCTCGACTCCACCATAGCACGATATTGTCCGCTTTGGGCCCCGACCACGCCTTCACGGTTTTGTTTCTGGGAACTCACACAAGAACTTCCCAGTGGGTCACCCATCATAGGATTGCTTTTGCACGAACTCGCTTAACTTCGAAGTTCCGATGGAACCTGAAGCCTGTGAGCTCCCAAAAGGCCTCGTGCTAGGTAGAGATGGGAATATACATATAAGGCTTACATGATCCACTCCTCTTTGTGATGTGGGATGTTACAATCCACCTCCTTTAGGGGCCCGATATCTTGTCAGCACACTTCCGGCCAGGGATTGGCTCTGATACCAAATTGTCACATCCCGACCCAAGCCCCCACCACATCTTGGGCTCGACTCCACCATAGCACGATATTGTCCGCTTTGGGCCCCGACCACGCCTTCACGGTTTTGTTTCTGGAACTCACACGAGAACTTCCCAGTGGGTCACCCATCATAAGATTGCTCTCGCGCGAACTCGCTTAACTTCGGAGTTCTGATGGAACCCGAAGCCAATGAGCTCCCAAAAGACCTCGTGCTAGCTAGAGATGGGAATATACATATAAGGCTTATAGGATCCACTCCCCTTGGCGATGTGGGATGGTACACCAGTCATTGATTTTTATGGCAAACTAGTAAGTGTTGTGTAATTGCTTAACAAAGACCATTGACAAGTCATCATTTTTAAGTGTCGTTGGTTCGATAACATTAAGCGTGATGATGGTTTACTGTCGGTAAACACTAATCGAAGCTGGTACAAATGCACACTCCTACATTTTGGCAACAATGGCCAAACAAATTTTATACATCGATGACCCAAAGGCCGGCAAAGGATGGAAACTTGTCCAAAGGATTGATTACAAATGGGTGTATGATATTCCAGACCGAGATCCAGCTGACAATGACAATAATGACTTTGCTGACCAACTTTTCCAAACTTTTGTTGGAGATATGCCCTGAAAGTCAATCTTTGGAAGAAACCTTTCAGGACAATGTCTATATGTATGGAAAACTCTAACACATCAAAAGGCAAAGTCACTCATTAGGACTATCTCAATAAACGATATACGTCCTAAGTGGTGAATCCATGGACAATGGATCGATGGAAGAAGTAATCTAATGATGTTAGACTGCAGAGACCTTCTTCACATAACCATGATGTCCAAAAGGTTCCTGGTCATAAGATTGTTAGAGGGACACTAACAATACATAGACCAGTACATACTATGTCCCCTTCCAATGGGAAGGATGGAAAGTCTCATGCCATTCGTGTAGTGACACTAAGACAAGTATGTAGTTGCTCATTGTGGGAATAAGTTCACTGAACACAATCAAATGAGAGTACTTGCATGGAGGTCTACTCACATGTCAAGCAAGTAATAATGTAAGTAATCCTTTGACCTGAGACATCATAGTTGTCTTGGGGATACGTTGCTGATCATTTGATAATGAGACGTGACCACTTCTCATCTTGGATGTGTTCTATGCATTGTTGGGGTCAGTGATTTATTCTCAGAGGCATGTGAATGATCAACAAGGGATCTTTAATCCTCGTTATGAGAGGATGAATACTCTAAGATATAATTCAGGAATCTTCGGCTGAAGTATCGAGCGTAATGATGGAAAGCAGTCCTATATGATTCAATAGAATCATATAACTTGATATAATCACATTAGGGGTTTGACATTAAATATCCATACCCTAGTAATGTGATTGTGAGTATTGTATTAGAGAAGGATTGAATTACATTGTAATTCCAACTGAATAGGTTCTCCGAACAAATTCTACATTAGCTTAGGTAGCCATGATATATGATTAGATGTCACTCATGGCTTGTGGGTCCTTCTAGATGATTAAATAAGTAGTCATCAAAGAAGAAGGAGAATTAAAAGTAAGTTTTAATTCACTAAGTGATTGGATAAATACTAATCATTTGGATTGGTACCAATCACCTCACTGCCTTGCTAATTAGAACCTAAAACGATTGTACACCGATACACTCTTGTGGTGAGACAACTAATGGATGATGGAATTAATTAATTGGATTAATTAAGTGTTATGATTAATTAGAAAGTCTAAAGAAATCATATAAACGATAAAAGATCGTTTAGGACTTAAAGAAAAGTTCGCGTCCATTCGGGCCCGTTGGGCCCAAACGAATTGGGTCCTTTTATTCAAGCGTAGAATGACTTGAGATGATGAAATCCCAAAGTCCAAACCCACACTAAGGAGCCGGCCAATACAAGTGAAAGGAGAGAGAGGGACTCAAGTGGTTGACTCACTTCTTTGACATTTATAAAGGAAGTTTAGTGAAAAAGTTTCATTAGGGTTTTTTTTTTTGTGAGTTCCTTTTCACAAAAGAGAAAACAAGTCTCTCTCTCTCTACACACAAATAGCCGGCCACCAAAGGGATTTTTAGCTAATCATCTTCTCTCCCTCTGGTTATTCCATTATCCATCTCACAACACTAGTGGGTGTGGATCTTTAGAGGTCTTATACTTTGGAGAGTAAAGGAGAAAGGAGCTCTAAATCTTTCAAGGTGGAGGAAACTAGGAGGGAGGCTAGACTCAAGGAGTTCCAAGAACAAAGAGCTTGGAGGTGGTCCATCCTTGGTCTCAAGTCTACATCAAGAGGTATAAAAATATACCTTCACTTTGTTCTTCAATATTTTCTTAGATGCATCATATATGAACCTATGCTTCTTGAAGGGGATTTGCATGACTATGGCTTTGATATTATGTGATAACATGCTTCTGTTGCAAATGTATATAAATTTTGAATTGTATATGCATGCTAGTCACTAGAAATCCCACATAAATCTCATTATTTCCCTTCAAGTGGTATCAAGAGCCAAAGGTTTATATTTGATGTGTCCTTTTGGATTTTATGCATATGGGTTTTAATTTTATGTTTGACATATTATTTCTTCATTCAAAATACGTTTATCTTTTGTTTTTCAAATGTTGAAAAATGTGTTTCAAGAGTTGAAAAAGATATGTATGCAAAAAGTGTTTTGGATGCATGAATGAAGAGTGAGTTTTTTAAACAAAATTTGGGGCTTATGTAACATTGGGGAGGGCACGGTTTTGGGGGATTTGTTTGGCTTGTGTTTGTGTTTTATTTTAAGTCCCACACGCACACTTTGAAGGTAGAAAGTAGAGGCCTTGTCACTTTTGTTTTTTGGTTTGAAAAATCACCAAGAAAGTACAAATCTTGAAATTGTTTTCATGGTTTTGTTCTTGGTGTTCATGGTTTTGGTTTTGGTGTAAAAGGTTTTGTTTTTGTGTTCATACTTTGTTGTTTGAATTTGGATGGTAAACTTGCCATCAATAGCTTTCCATTGATTGACTCAATACTAGACTTGACTAGGAGACCTTACACCCATCATACCTTTTAAGCCAACTTGCACAAGTGGTGACAAGGAAAAGCTAGGGCTTTTGCTTTATTTTGAAATTAAGGGGACAAGTATGACACACTCCCTCTCCCCATCACATAACCGGCCACTTTATTTGATGGGTCCCCTATGGGCTATTTTGTAATTTAAAAAGTTGATTATACTTTCTAGTATTTACGATTTGACCCATAACTTTTCATAATTGCATTTCGGCCCCACCTCTTTATGAGATTAAAATATTATGATTTTAATTTTGTTTGTAGCTTAAACTCATCATATAATTATGCCCATATGTACTAAATCTAATTGATTATTTTGCATTCCAATTTAATTATTTAATGTGATTAAGTAGTTAGTAAAATGGTTGACTATGGACTTGTGCCTTAAACGATAATTGAGCTATAGAAAGGCTGCTAAATTCAAATGGTTTGAACCATGGGAATGTGTTTTAATTGCTATTTCAATTGGACCTCAACATGTTAGGCATTAATCTTTCTCTCCCTCCTAGTATATGTAATTTGTAGGAATTTGTACAAATCGGTTTGTAATTCTTATTACTTCTTTATCTCTTTCAATTAGTTGATTCCCTCTAGTACTAGACTAGAGTTTCTTTAACTATTGGTAAAGAGACATATTTGCTGATGCACAAAACCGGATGGTCTTGGTACAACGTAAATCTGACCGTGAATCTGCATGTAATGTAAATAACACAAGATGTATCGTGGTTCATCCCAAGGTTTGGGCTACGTCCACATTGAATATGTATTTATCTGAGGGAGAGAGAGAGAGAAGGAGCTCTGTAATGTGAGAGATCTGAGAGGGGGTGAGAGGCTGTAGGAATTGGCCTCCCTTAATTGTGAGGGTGAGGGGTCCTTTTATAGAATAAGGACTCCTCACTTATTACATATTTGCCCCTTCCTTTATTACATAATTACATTTAATTCCCTCGAGTATTTATACGAGGTTTAAATACAAGGCCCTAAATATGGTATAAACAGTAGTCCCCAAGTTTTCAGTCAAGAGAGTCTTTTGGCTGGAAACTTCAAATTCAGTCCATATGTAGGCCGAAGTAACTAGATGTTGTCTTGAACTGATGCTCAATATGAGGCGGTGCTCAATTTGAAATGATGCTCAACTAGAAGTAGCACACGTTGCGAGGCTGTTCGGCTCATGGCTTATGTTGCCTTGGTTGGCTCGACTTGTGGCGTTTGAAGGTGAGGGAGTCTCTTTTATAGAATAAGGGCTCACTTCTCAATACATGGATGATGGGCTAGAGTTGATGCTCTCTAATGATGGTGAAGGAGTCCCTTTTATAGAATAAAGGCTCGCTCCTCAATACATAAATGATGGGTTAGGAATGATACTCGAGGCGAGGCGGTTGCTCAGCTGGCGGCGATGCTCTCTAACGTAGGTGAGGGAGTCCCTTTTATAGAATAAGGGCTCGCTCCTCAATACATAAGTGATGGGTTAGGAGTGATGCTCGCGGCGAGACGGTTGCTCAGCTGGCGGCGATGCTCTCTAATGGTGGTGAATGAGTCTTTTTTATAGAATAAGGGCTCGTTCCTCAATACATAAGTGATGGGTTAGGAGTGCTGCTCGCGGCGAGGCAGTTGTTCAGCTACCAGCGTTGCTCTCTAATGATGGTGAGGGATTCCCTTTTATAAAATAAGGGCTTGCTCCTCAGTACATGAACAATGGGTGCTCTCTAGTGAGGGAGTCCCTTTTATAAAATAAGGGCTCGCTCTTCAATACATAAGTAATGGGCTAAGTCCCCCAATTATTTTTATGAGGCCCAGTTGAGGCCTAATATATGGTACATAATGTAGTCCCCCAAGTCTTCGGTCAATAGAGTCTGTTGGCTGGAGACTTCAACTTGAATCCATGTATGAGCTGAAGTGGCGGTTGTTCGGAGACGGTATTTGTATGCCCTGCACTGAAGCTTTGTAGGTGAAGCTTTGCAAGTGAAGCTTTGAAGCTAGAGTTCTGTAAATGAAGCTTTTGAAGCTGATTGACATGAGTGATGCTCATGAATGTTTATGTTGATTGACATGAGTGATGCTCATGGATGTTGTCATGAGTGATGCTCATGAATGTTGTCATGAGTGATGCTCATGAATGTTGTCATGAGTGATGCTTATGAATGTTGACATGAATGATGGTCATGAATATTTATGTATGACTGTCATGAGTGATGATCATGAATGTTTATGTATGAATGACATGAGTAATGCTCATGTATAATTTGGAGTACTGGGCGTACTTTTGATCACCTGGTTGGTGGCAAATGGCTAGTTGCCAAATTAGAGTACAGGTTGTACATCTCATCACCTGGTCGGTGGCAATAGCGACGGGTTGCCGAATAATTTTGGAGTATTGGGCGTACTTTTGGTCAACTGGTTGGTGGTAATAGCGGTGGGTTGCCGAATAATTGTGGAGTACTGGGCGTACTTTTGGTCACCTAGTTGGTGGTAATAGTAGCGGGTTGCCAAATAATTGTGGAGTACTGGGCGTACTTTTGATGACCTGGTTGGTGCTATTTTGGGCTTATGGGCCTTTGCCCTCCACAACATGCCAGCCCATTTGTTTTGGGCTTTTTTTTTTTTTTTGGTATTATTACCCTTTGATGGGGTTTATACATATTACCCTCTGATGGGGTATGTACATATGTTTCCGAAAGATAAGAAAAATAAATTATATCATACAAAAACAATAAAATAAAATCATATCATTCTTTGCTTTTGCTTTCTCTTTTCTTTTCGGCTTTGCTTTTGTTTTGTTTCCTCTTTTGCTTTTGTTTATGCTTTTCTTGATCTCCCCACTCCTTCTTTGTCCACCCATGTTGCTTTGCACGGTATCTTTTGCTTTCTCAAAAAATGATTTCACATGGCTTCCATGCTGCTGCTGTGCAAGATCCAACAGAGGAATCACTGCAGACTGCTTGTAGTTGGATGGGTAATGGGATAGTATCTCTTTCGCCTTCTACTTGTTAGCTTCGGAGAACTCCCAAGGTAGGTATGGATTGTTTTTCGGCTAATCAAGATGGTAGTTGAGGGCGGTGGAGAAGGAACGGATAGGCTGAGTGAAAATCCGATGGGTCTCCTAAAGCCAATTGGAAGCGAGGCGAGCCAGCATTTTGGAACACCTCCGAAGTTGAAAGGGAAGCTACTACGTAAAGCACAGCGAGAGGAAGAGAGAGTTTTTTGAGGTTGGAGAGGGTCACAATCCGAGGGTCCAAACCAATGAGGCGGTTCGCCGTCAGGTCTAACTCTGTTAGACTTCGATGGTGACTCGACCGAGTCTAGGTCGTGAAGTTGGAAGCTGGTGAGATTAAGGACCGTCGAGGATGGATCGTCGTCCGTCGTCTGATCATCGTGATCTACGTGATTCCACTATCTGACGCTTGTTCTCTTTCGCCACTTCCGGCGACGAAACAATCGCTTGCCACGACATTTCTGTAAAATCCTGCTGTGTAACCCTTCCCCTTCCAGTTGAAACTTCACAGTGCACGACGAAAGTCCTCAAATTCTGATTAGTTCTCCATAACCCGGTTCGGAACGAACCGTTCGGAGTCAACTACCGTGAAATGAACGCTCGAAAGAAGTCGGCTCGGGAATTGAAGCTGAGGGAGTGGCGGGGGTGGGTAAATACGGAAGCTTTATCGCAGTATATGGGAAAACCCGATTTGGGAAGATGAACAAGAGCGATCCCAGAAGCGAGCGAAGTCGCCGACACCATTAGAAGAGCACAAAAAGGTTGCGATTGCTGTGGGAGTGTTGTGGGAAGTGGGTTCCAGGTTTGCAGAGGAGGAAGAAAATGAGGTGGCTTTGAAATGATGGGAGGAGGAAGGAGGAGGATTGATACTCGCGGTCCTACTGCTCACGGTCCTGCAGGACTACCCTCCTTCCCAATCTGCTTCCCTTGGTGAATGATTTTCTCGGCTTCTCTGTGAATTTGGTACGACTGTTACTGGAGTAGCTCTGTATGCAGCTTTGGGTACGGGAGAGAGACTCATCCACTTCTCATTTCTCAGTGGGACTGGGCCTATGTTGGTGATGGACCCAAAAAAAACTAAGGTTGAAACAGGTTCTCGGGTCGTGCAAATTCACGGTGGTGAGATTTGATGAAAAGATGAAAAAGAACCGACGTAGTTTTTTGTGTCGTTTCCCACAGACGGCGCCAAATGTTGATGCACAAAACCGGATGGTCTTGGTACAAAGTAAATCCGACCGTGAATCTGCATGTAATGTAAATAACACAAGATGAATCGTGATTCACCCTAAGGTTTGGGCTATGTCCACACTGAATATGTATTAATTTGAGGGGGAGAGAGAGAGAAAATGAGCTCTATAATGTGAGAGCTTTGAGAGGGGGTGAGAGGCTTTAGGAATTGGCCTCCCCTAATTGTGAGGGTGAGGGGCCCTTTTATAGAATAAGGATCCCTCACTTATTACATATTTGCCCATTCCTTTATTACATAATTACATTTAAGTCCCTCGAGTATTTATACGAGGTCTAAATACGAGGCCCTAAATATGGTATAAACAATATTAAAAGGGGTTTTTCATGAGATTAAAGATTTGTTGGGTCCAACGCCCTAATTAGCAATGAATGATTGTCTTTCGTTTCTAATGGCTCAATGAAAAAAAATGTTTTAAATGGATTGAAAGCACATAATTAAAACGAAACATTCTTCCTTAGATCTTATTCAACAATGTTGGCTCGTTGTTGAATCAACCTAATAAGTCCATAGTCATCCAAAGAGCCTAAGATAACTATAAAGTCCAAATTTAAAGGAATGCAAAAACCTTAGTAGTAGTAGTTACTTCCAATATTTGAAAAATTCGTTTTTGATATTGATTTGTTTTTCTCAAAACAAATAGTGGGAGTATCATACGCTACTAAACTAAAATGAACACAATTAGTAGTGATATATATCTCCAATATTTTGAAAAATTGTTTTGATATTGATTTGTTTTGTGAAAACAAATAATGGAGATATCATATGCTACTAATTTCATTTACTTTGGACTAGTAGTTGTAATAGGACACAATTTATTATAATGTGATTAAATAAATAAAATGATGAGACCTTAAAATCCCTCAACCAACATCCAATATTAAGTTGAAAGCGGAGAGGTGCTTTTGAACACTTCTTCGTAGCCTTCCACCATGGTAGGCTCTAATCGTTTATGACTCATATACCGCCTTCACCCTATCATGGGGGAGTTCAAAGTATGTCCTTATACTCAGGAGGAGTCTATTTCAAACATTTGATGTGGTGAAGGTAAGCAACGAGTATGGCCCACATCGTATCATCGTGAGGTCATACTTGGACCCCTATCCGAGCCGGCATGGTGGGTCAAAGCTTAACTAAGAGAAATGGTGCCAACATCATATCATTGTGAAGCATTGTTCTCTAGAGGCCAACTAGATGGGTAATCACAAGAGGTTGTTATGAATGGGTAGTTCTACCCTTTCATTATTATTTTTGCTAGCTGACATCGTATCATCGTGAGGTGGGCTTGGTAATAGTGAGCCTCCCATAACCCGCTAGGAGCTTTCATTAAAATCTTCAAGATTCCATCTTGAGGGATATGGAATTTGCCAAAAATAGTGGGTGGTGTCATTCGGTTTAAAGACCCGAATCGTTTAACTTAATCAACAATCAAACTAATTTATTTTATTGTTATGTATTTAGATATGGTTGGAAGCACACTTGCAAAGATACTCGACAAGCATTGCCTTAAAGGGCACAATTTCCCATCTTGGTATCGTAATGTCAAGATTCTCCTAACCATGGAGAAAATTATTTACGTACTAGACAAGGCTCCACCTCACATACCTTTTGGCCCTGAGGCCACTGAGGATGAACATGCTAAGTATGACAAGCACGTTGAGGATGATACACAAGCCAAGTGCTATCTGTTAGCTTCCATGAATGAGGAGCTGCAGAGACAGCATGAGGGTATGGACAGTGCATCCTCCATCATACTCCATTTACGGAGTTATATGGTGAAGGGACGCGCAATCGTCGTTTCAGCACTGTCAGTGAACTTATGAAGACCAAAATGGTCAAGGGAGCCCTAGTGCATCAACATGTACTGAAGATGATTGGAATCATTGAACAATTGGAGAACCTAGGGACTCCACTTGATGGGGAATTAGCCCAAGAATTCATCTTGGCTTTTCTTTCTGATTCATTCTCGCAGTTCGTTATGAACTACAACATGAACAAGATGGATAACACTCTCTCTGAGTAACTAATCATGTTAGTAACCGCTGAGAAGACTATGAAGAAAGAGAACATTGTAGGGACTGTTGCAGTAGCCTACAACAAGACATCTTCTTTCAAGGCCAAGCCGAAAGGCAAAGGCAAAGGAAAGGAGAAGTTATCCACTCCTAAGGCCCAAGGAGGAGTGAAGAAAAAGAAGGCGAAAGAGCCCAATGGGACCTGCCACCACTGTGGAAAGGACGGGCATTGGAAGAGGAATTGCAGGTTATACCTTGCATCTTTGAAGGATAAGCCACAAGGTATGGTTTTTGTTCTTATCTTCAATTCTAATTGTTAGATCTTCTAATCTTTATATTTGATATAAAATGCTAATCACTTATGCAATTGTATGTAGGTGATGGAGCCAAGTAGAAGATGGACAAGCAAAGAAAAAGAATGGAATGAAGGGTTCGGCCATTATTTTTTTGCTAACTACTTAGGAAGTTTTTTAGGCACATTAAAGATAGTCTTTAAACTTTCTTATTTTGTTAAGAACTTATTATGTGGCTTCATAGGATGGAAGACCTACTTTTGGTGCCTATATGAAGGTATATAATTAGTCTCTAATGTGGGAGCTAATTATTTTGTATTAAAACATTATGAATGTTTAACTTATCATATCAATGTAATGTGATGAATGCCTTCTACTAAATTTGTTCCTCAAAGTAGTATTATGAATTGAAAATTGTTTTGTTGTATTCTAGTTGAGATACAAGAAATGTATCACTTATATAATGCGACATCCAAGCTTTTGATTTATCAATTAAGGATAGATCTTACATGTTGGCCTTAGATGGATACAATGAATCTTTAGATTTGGTTCCAATTGCCTACATATGAGTTCTATATGAATTGAGAAAGTCTAGAGATTCCTTTCTTGAAGAAGGGAAGATCACATTATAATGACATAAGTAATACATAAGAAAAACGTTTCTTATATGGTTATCACTTACTTAACCACAATAACCAAGATCATTCTTGGTTCAATTAGTAGTTTTGAACAACTAATTGGACATTCTTAAATTGTTTTAAGAAATGTCAAATATGTTAGTGATCAAACCAATGATGAAGTGTGTAAATCTATGAAAGGTTTAAAGACTTTAGTCACTTAATAACAAGACATAAACTTAGTGGAGTTGGAACAATAAGCTTAAAAGGTTCTAAGCTACTCCATAATGTCCTCTACCCGTATACTTCATAATTATACACTATGAATGTATAATGTGATTTCTCATTAAGGTCATGAGAAATAGCGGGAGGTGAGAAAAGGATATAAACTTGAATATGATTGGTTTATAGTTGTCTAAAATTAATAGTGCATCACTATTATTAATGAGTTTGTAATTTTAATTGTTAAAAGGTCTCAAACTCTTCTAAGCGTTAAAATCGATGTTGTGTAACATTCTAAGAATAATCTATGAATGTTGGTTTCACCAACCTAGCATAAAATGGTTATATATTGAGAGTTGTCCATCATTCTCTTTTACGAGAACAAGCTAAGTACAAAGCAAATGGACAAGTTGATGAAACAAAAGGGAATAGTTTCAAAATGAGTCACAACATATAGTTTAACAACAAGACAATCCGATTTCGACACCTCATGTAACTATAATGCTCCATGTAATTTTAATAAGGAATTAAATCAACCACCTAGAAGGAATGGTTGAACTCCTATATCCTTAGTAGGAGCCATACTTCCACTAATGATTTGGATAATTCTTATATGACTACTTTAAAAGGTTTTAGTATGAATAAAACTTGAAATATGATGTTTGACACCATATAATTTAAATGAATGGACTTGATAAAACAAGTCATACATTTCAAATGGAATTACTTGAGAAGGAATTCTTTTGTGTATGTTCATTTAAATAACTTGTGTTAGCTTGAATTGTTGATTGTCCAAAACTGTTGAGACATCATCAATAAGCTAATGGAACTTAAAGATTGTCAATAGATCCAAGACAAGTTAGTGGGAGCTATATGCATTCAAATCAAGAAAATATAAGTGTTATATTTTCTTAAGGTTTCGATTGAATGCTTAGTTACAACAAGGTCAGTGGGAGTGATGTTATACTTTTGAGCAACATATTATGAATGAAGTCTATTTGATAGATGTAATAAATATTGATGTTACTCAAAATGACAAATTGTGATGAGGTCAATTTTGAAGTACAGACTTAAAATGGACTTATTGATACAGCAAGGCTGTCTCAAGAATGTTGTATGAGGAAATTGAATCTCAAACGTTAAAGATTTGAGAAAGTATTTCTACATATTTTAGAAAAAATACTTTCATGACCCTTATAAAGAATATGTCACAAAATCATAGAAGTGTTGGAAATGTGCCCTAAAACCAATCATATGATGATACTTTACGGACATTTCACATGTTAAACTAATCTAGTTTAATATCAAAGGCAAAGATTAATGTTTTAAGCCGTCTCGTATAAATGTTATATGCTTAAATGATAAGTCCAAGGAATATGTAATTAGGAGAATGTAATCTAAACAAGTTAGATTCATGAGACCATTCTCTTTTGTATACATATCCTAAACGTTCCTGATCATAGGATTGCCAATTGGGCATTGACAATCCGTTAAGATTAGTACGTGATATGTCTTCTCTCAAGGAGAGTGACTCGTCTCGAGTCATTGGTGTGATTGACACCAAGACAAGCATGTAGGTGCTCAATAGAGAATGAGTCCACTGAACACGATCAACAATGAGTTCTTGTCACATGAGAACTCATGGTTGGGATAATGCAAAGTAGTCCTTTGACCTGAGGCATCATAGTTGTCTTGTGGTTAGGTCCTTGATCTTTGACTATGTCAAAGTCACTCTGTCAGAGGGTGTCCACGGCATAGTTGGGGTTAAGCCACTTAGGCATGGAGGCAAGTGAATGCGCAACAAGGGATCTCTAACCTTGAAACCGTTTAAGGGAGAATACTCTATGATATGATTAAGAATCTTTGGCCAGAGTACGAATGAGATTTAGGAAGTCGTTCCAAATCACGTTCAAGGTAATCATATAAGCAAATGAATCACATTGGATAGTAGACATGATTAAACTATCAAACCAAACAATGTGGTCAAGAGTATTGTATTAGAGAAATACCGTATTGCATTGTAATCCTAAATTGAATAGGTTCTCCACCTCTTCTTATTAGCTTGGGTAACCATGACATATTGCTAGGTGTCACTCATGGTTTGTGGAAGCCCTAAACGTGTATAATCACTAAAGGGAGAATTGAAAGTAAGTTTCAATTCACAATCGATCGTTAAGAGTAACAATCGCCCACTGCCTCGCTAAAAGGAACCTAACGGATCGTACACCGAGTAAGGTAGAGATTGAAGAAACAACGGAGATCAGTAAGGATAATTAAATGGTTTAATTATTTATGGCGAGGATTAATTAATATGTTAATTAATCAAACGAATAAAGTTCGTTAAAAGACCACGGGTTAGTTTTGGGCCTCAAGGTCCAATGGGCTTCGAACGTCAAGCCCATTGACTTAAGTTGTATGACAACTTAATGACTAATAATTCACAAAGGCCCAAAAAGCCCAATAAAAGCCTATGGCCAGCCATAATGATAGTAGAGTGGGTTTTGGACTAATTACAAGTTTGCCACTCCAAGGAAGGTAGGTATAAATATGACTTTATAGCTATTTCTTCATTAGGGTTTCTTTTAGAGAAAATTGGAGAAAACATGTCTCTCCCTTTCTCTCTAAGAGGCCGGCCCCCTTGGATGAGATTAGCTAGCAATCTCTCATCCTCCAAGGTCACTCCTTTCTTATTCAAGTCTCTCCTTGGTGTGGAAAAATTAGAGGTTCTCTATTTTGAGAACTTGGAGAATCTTTTCTACCATCCTCCTCCAAGAAATCGATGGATCTTAGAAGCAAGGAATGAAGGCCCTCTCCTTGGGTGATTAGCCTTTGCTTATGCAAAGAGGAATCAACAAAGGTATAATATTTCTCAACTCACTTTGTTCTTGAGTTGAGTCATGGTTCACCTAACTACTAGGCTTTGAATTTCATGGGTAATGTTTTGTTTTTTAGTGCATACAAGCATGATTCCACCTTTAATTGTTAATTGCATGCTATAGATGTTGCTTAAATGAACATGTTTTTCACAAAATTTCCTTCAAGTGGTATCAAGAGCCTAGGTCTAGTAGTTGGTGAATCCTTTTGGGTTTTGTAGTTCATAGTCTTTGATTTGAATGTTGTAATTGTTACAAGCTTTATTCTTGCTTCTTTGAATGTAAATTTTGTTAGAAAATTTGCCATCTCAAATGTTGTAGATGTAGTTCATATGAGCATGAATTTTGGAGCTAAAATTTGGTGCCATGTTTTTGGGGAAATTCGGCCAAATCCAAAGGGTGATTTTTTGGGTTCATGTTTGTCTTGTTAAAAGTGTTTTAAAGTGACTTTTGGAACCCCTAAGTACTCTAGGATGTTAACCCCATTTTGAGTAGTGAAAATTTGAGTTTTATTGAGTAAAAATGTTCATGGAACTCTTATGGGTTTTCATGGATGTTCTTCATTGTTCTTGATGTTCTTACCAAGAACAAAACGTTTGGTGTTTTGATTCAAAGTTTTTGGTTTATTTCATAAAGTCTTTGTTTTGTGTTGGTTGGTGTGATTTTTTCAAATTTTGAAAAGTGTTTGAAATTTGAAAATTTGAAAATTGAAAATGTGTTTGAATTTTTGTACATGATTGGTACTTCTCTTACACACCAACCCATCACCCACTTGTTCAACTTGCATGACTTTATGTCTTTGTTCTTCATCAAAAATCAACTCACACACCATCGCTCACACTACTTCAAAACCGGCCACCCTACAAGTAGGGTACTTTTGGGGCTCTTATGCAATTACATAAAGTTTTCATACTTTTGTGTATTTGTAGTTTGACCCAAAAGTTTACGTTTTTACGTAAAGACCCAAAAACACTAAAGGACAAATTGTTTTGCTCCTTTAATGAAGTTTTTGTATTTGATGAAATTTTTGGGTTCTAGTTGTAATTACATGAAGTAGTGGACTTTTGTGTTCTTACAAAGTGACCTCAAAAGTTTATGTTTTGCAATATAGCCCAAAAAGTTGAGGTTATTGCTTTTCGGCCCAAATTAGGTTAAGAACAAAATGGTTTTGTCTCTTTAAATGAGAATTGGATTTTCATTTCATTTAGCTCCATTTAAATCAATTCTTTGGATACAAAAACCAAATGACAATGTTGCATTCAAGTTTAATTAGTTAAAGCGTTAATTAATTAAAGGGTGATTATGAACCTTTATGAACCTAAGCCTACGATAATTGAGCTATGTGAAAGGCCGTCTCAAATTTGTTTGAACCCTGGGAATGTGTAGATTAGATTTTGGTTGTAATTTGATATGATCAAATGTTGTAAAAGAGCATAAGCTCTTCTTTACTTTAAAGTAATTTGTTTTGATCAAATGTTGTAAAAGAGCATAAGCTCTTCTTTACTTTGAAGTACTCCTTTCTTGTTTTATTTGATATGCATGAAATTGGAGTGGTTGGGTCCAACGCCAAGTAGGAAAAACACGCCTTAATATGATTAAACGCGTAACTAAAATCAATCACCATCCCTAGACCGAGATTCAACACAAGGCTCGTGTTGGATCTAATCAAAGGTTCATAGTCATCCTAAGGCCCTAAGGCAACTATATAGTCCATCAATGAATGCAAACCTTATGTTAGTAGTACCATATACTCTTGCTTTAAAAACCATTTTACAAGCATATTGGGAGTATCATGTACAACTAAATCAATCACATGGACCAATAGTTGTAATAGGACCAAATTGTTTTAATAAGATTAAAATGCATGCTTATATGTGATGAGACCTAAAACCCTCAACCAAACCATTATTAAGTTGATAAGCGTGTGCTTTGAACACTTTTTCATGGCCTTCCACCGTGGTAGGCTCCGATCGTTTGTGACTCGTACACCGACTTCACCCTATCATGGGGGAGTACAAAGTGCGTGCTTACACTCAGGAGGAGTTCTATATGCATACATGATGTTGTGAAGGTAGGCAACGAGAATAGCCAACAACATATCATTGTGAGGTTGTTCTTGAACCCCTACTCGAACTTGCATGGTGGGAATGACTTAACTAAGTGCAATGGAGCCAACATCATATCATTGTGAGGCTTCATTCTCTAGAGGCCAAATAAGATGGGTACTTGCAAGAGATGCAAATGAGTAAGCGTACTCTCTCATTATTATTGATGCTAGCCAACATCATATCATTGTGAGATGGGCTTGGTAATGATGAGTCTCCCATACCCTACTAAGAGTTTCCTCCAAAACTCTCGAATTCCGATGAGGGATATGGAATTTGCCAAAAATAGTGGGTGGTGCTATTTGATTTAAAGACCCAGATCAAATGGCTTAAAATCAATCAATTTATCTTAGTTATGTATTTATTTACTAATATATTTGCAAACGCTATCCAAAACTTGACAAAGAAAAAGCCGAAAGCTTTAGTTTCCGGGCTTGGTACTACAATCCCATAGATTGCCTATAATGGCTTGTATATGTACCTAAGTAGTCTCATCCTCACAATCTTCCTATTGATAATGTATCATTGGAAGAACATGTTAGATAAGTCTATCATAAAGAGGACAACACTTTTAATGTCATAATTCTTCAATTACAAATTGTTGTATGAAGAAATAAGAGTTGCTTTGAACAACCCTTAGCTAACGCAAACATTAGTGCTTATTTCTTTGTTACATGAACAAGGAACTTAAGAAGTAAGCACAAGGGCATGGACACTTTATGTGCCATGATTCTTCACTTACAAATTGTTGTATGAAGAAATGAGAGTTGCCTTGAACAACTCTTGAAAGTTTGTAATTATGTTTAGAACATAATGGTTGGTTGACAAAAATAGTCCATCAACATGGACTAATGATGATTTTGAATCATTGAGTGCTGAAGTGTTAAACCACTTCTAGAGACGGAAACTAGGCAAGGACTTCACCTTTGTGTCCCTATCCAAATGGTTCACTAAGTTTATTGTAAACTATATAGTGAACAGTAACTACACGCTCTCCAAATCGTTTGATGTGTATAACACAATTGAAATAAGTTTCAAGAGAGATAGTGGGAGTTTAGGGACCATGACTATTGTAGTCAAAGGAGAAGTCAAATGAAGAAGGCGAAATAACTCCAAGGGAACAAACTTTCTTTATGAAAGGATGGACATTGGAAGGGGTATTTGCAAGAAATGTCTTGCAAGTGTCAAGAACACACCTTTTGAAGGTGTTGTAAATTGTTCTTGAATAGTTCAAAACAGTTGGTTCTTCTACTTGAATGCTTGATTCCGTATTAGTAACTATGTTTTACAATCATTGTAAAAGTGTGGCTAATAAGAAGTAGAAGATTAATGAGAGAAGAGAAAGTACTTCACATTCGGAACGTGAATCAAATGTAGATCTCTGCGAAAGCAGATCGTACTTACTTCCTCATATGAACTACCAAAGAAATTGGAAAAACCAAAGATTGACTTTACATTCCAATTTTAAGGAACTTAATTCCATCACTATGAGAGATGGATGAATGTTTTGTTTGACAAAACATTGATCCTTATTAATGATTAGATTATTGTAATCTAATTGATTATCTCTATAGTATAGATGATATGGTAATGTTAACTGTTTAGAATATAACGATGCTTAAAACCCAAAAGGTTACAAGGTAGTGACTAATCCCAACTAAGTTATGATACCTCTAAAACATAAATTACGAGTTGGTCATAGATGGATGCTTTGGATCGTTAGATCCGGATCCAATGCCTTCTTGTTAAAATTGTATAGAGGCAAAATGTTTGAATCTTTATTCTTTTGGAAAGGAAGAAAGAATCACAAAGTTGTTGAGGTTAATTCACTTAGATGTTAGTGGCACATGTCCACAACATAATACTACTCATGTTGTATGACATTCACCGAAGATCGCTCTCGGTTGGACTATCATTTATTTTGAATAAACACAAGTCCGAATACTTTGAAAAAGGTTTCAAAGAATTCAAGAAATGTAAGTTGATGAGTAAGATGTTTCAAGTATGTACCTCCTTAGATTTGATCCAAGAAAAGGTAACACTTTAGAACAGTTTCCTTGAAAGATATCAAGGAAAGAAGCATCATATGATAATGGATTTCTCCATTAAGAGAAGAACGAACTCGAATAAGATTTAGTTCGTTGGATGTTATCAATTACCCACATATATAGGATATATACTTCTAAGACAATATGATTGTCAATTAGAAGATCTTCCAAAATTTTCATGACTCCATAGGATGTAGTTGGAAAGAAAGACAAGTCTTAATTGTGTTAAGATTTGGGGTTGTGTGCTAATAAGCAATATCTGTTTGAGAATTATCTTGTGGATATCCTTAAATTAACCTTTGGATATCACTTCTATAAACCAACTAACAAATGTTGTTTTGTTGGGTAGTTCATTGTAATCCTACAATATGATTTGCCTAAGCGCAAATGAACGAGAGATGGAACTCAAAGAATGGGTTCTTTGAGAGACAAGATGATAATCAACAAATATAACAACCTAGTTCCTACACCACAAGCTCCAAGGTAATTGAGAAGGATTTATAAACTGTCTCAGTTGAATGGTTTGAACTTTATGACTATGTCATAGAGTTACACCTCTTAATTCGAAAGAAATAAGAATGAAAATCCTTATGACTACATTGAGTGTATATACGACATATACTCAAGGAAATGGTAAAGTACCATTTGACCCAAAATAATGAAACCTTTATAGCTAATTGGTAGCTTAAGGTGACTACAATCAAAGAGATTGGTTGACTTTGATGAAACCATCTTTGACGTAGTCTTGGTTTCAATTAATTCGAAGATTGCTAGCTACAACTAAATGGTGATTCAATGTTTGGACATGATATGGGTTACCGAAACCATTATTAAGATAGTCTTGATAATATATGTCTAAAACTATGAATCACAAGACTTGTAAGTTGTAGAGATCCATCCATCATGAATCTTAGCAAGCTAGTGGGAGCTATAAGTGTCTTATGAGAGAAAGATCAAATTGTTTGATTTCTCATAAAGATGTAAATGAATTTTTTGTTTACTAGGTTTCCAAAAGATTAGTGGGAGTTAATCATGTTCCTAAATTTGAATATATATATATACACATATATGATATATTAATTTTGGAAATGAAAAGAATACTTCTTCGTTAAAGTTATGACTTTAAACATTCTATAACGATAGAATGTATATGGGAGACATAGTCTATAAACATGGGATGGAAATCTATGATGATAGATTTCAGGATATAATTGGATTGTATCAAGCCCTAATAATAGACAAAAGATGCTAGGAAGTTTCTCATATGATGATAAACTTCAATCAGAAGAACAACTCTAGTGAGACTAGGAGGTAGCTTTTCTCAAAGGGAACGTACCCGTTGACTCCCAAAGAAATAATGCATAAATAGAATCCTTTATGCATACGCAGAAAGGTGATTTATGTATTTCATATTGTATGAAAAATGTTGACATGAGTTGTACCAAGATCGGTACAAGACAATATCAATGCAAGCCCAGGATCAGAACCATGGCAACTGTCAAGTGAATCCTTAAGTATTTGAGAAATAATAAAGGATAGATTCCTCAAGAATAAGGAAGAATTAGATTAACGTAATGGAAGCGTAAATGTATTAGATTATGAATCTAATCCATCATTGGATGTTTCTTCATTATGAATGAAGAGATAATCAGATATCTTTTTATTATGACTAAAGAGATATTTGGATGGAAACATTAAAAGTAATGACTTTAGTGTGTTCCATTGTGAATGCAAATATATTGCCATATAGAAGCTTACAACAATGTTGTTTGGATGAGAAAGTTCATTCATGAACTCTCTATTCGGTTCCAACCAGAAAGTGTCTCTAGTGTACTGACACTACAACACTAATGGGGCGATAGCTCAAGCCAGGGAATCAAGGTCTCATCATGATCCGAACTCAAATGAGAGACTAAACCACATGATTAAGAATCATGTATAATGGTGACGTCGTTATTCTCAAGGTTGCTTCTATGGATAACATATAGATATCCATTGTCTAGGCCTACTATTCAGCCTTTTTTGAAATGACTACAGAAGAGGTATCATCACTGATGACCAAGCTGATTGGCTCTAGTGCAAGTGGGAGATTGTTGGAAATGTGCCCTAAAACCAATCATATGATGATACTTTACGGACATTTCACATGTTAAACTAATCTAGTTTAATATCAAAGGCAAAGATTATTGTTTTAAGCCGTCTCATATAAATGTTATATGCTTAAACGATAAGTCCAAGGAATATGTAATTAGGAGAATGTAATTTAAACAAGTTAGATTCCTGAGACCATTCTCTTTTGTATACATATCCTAAACATTCCTGATCATAGGATTGCCAATTGGGCATTGACAGTCCGTTAAGATTAGTACGTGATGTGTCTTCTCTCAGGCAGAGTGACTGGTCTCGAGTCATTGGTGTGATTGTCACCAAGACAAGCATGTAGGTGCTCAATAGAGAATGAGTCCACTGAACACGATCAACGATGAGTTCTCATACTCATGTCACATGAGAACTCATGGTTGGGATAATGCAAAGCAGTCATTTGACCTGAGGCATCATAGTTGTCTTGTGGTTAGGTCCTTGATCTTTGACTATGTCAATGGCACTCTGTCAGAGGGTGTCCATGGCATAGTTGGGGTTAAGCCACTTACCTATGGAGGCAAGTGAATGCGCAACAAGGGATCTCTAACCTTCAACCGTTTGAGGGAGAATACTCTATGATATGATTAAGAATCTCTGGCCAGAGTATGAATAAGATTTAGGAAGTCGTTCCAAATAACATTCAAGGTAATCATATAAGTAAATGAATCACATTGGATAGTAGACATGATTAAACTATCAAACCAAACAATGTGGTCAAGAGTATTGTATTAGAGAAAGACAGTATTGCATTGTAATCCTAAACTGAATAGGTTCTCCACCTCTTCTGATTAGCTTGGGTAACCATGACATACTGCTAGGTGTCACTCATGGTTTGTGGAAGCCCTAAACGTGTATAATCACTAAAGGGAGAATTGAAAGTAAGTTTCAATTCACAAACGATCGTTAAGAGTAACAATCGCCCACTGCCTCGCTAAAAGGAACCTAACGGATCGTACACCGAGTAAGGTAGAGATTGAGGAAACAATAGAGATTGAAGAAACAATGGAGATCAGTAAGGATAATTAAATGGTTTAATTATTTATGGCAAGGATTAATTAATATGTTAATTAATCAAACGAATAAAGTTCGTTAAAAGACCACGGGTTAGTTTTGGGCCTCAAGGTCCAATGGGCTTTGAACGTCAAGCCTATTGACTTAAGTTGTATGACAACTTAATGACTAATAATTCACAAAGGCCCAAAAAGCCCAATAAAACCCTATGGCCGGCCATAATGATAGTATAGTGGGTTTTGGACTTATTACAAGTTTGCCACTCCAATGAAGGTAGGTATAAATATGACTTTATAGCTATTTCTTCATTAGGGTTTCTTTTAGAGAAAATTGGAGAAAACATGTCTCTCCCTTTCTCTCTAAGAGGCCGGCCCCTTTGGAGGAGATTAGCTAGCAATCTATCATCCTCCAAGGTCACTCCTCTCTTATTCAAGTCTCTCCTTGGTGTGGAAAAATTAGAGGTTCTCTATTTTGAGAACTTGGAGAATCTTTTCTACCATCCTCCTCCAAGAAATCGATGGATCTTAGAAACAAGGAATGAAGGCCCTCTCCTTAGGTGATTAGCCTTTGCTTATGCAAAGAGGAATCAACAAAGGTATAATATTTCTCAACTCACTTTGTTCTTGAGTTGAGTCATGGTTCACCTAACTACTAGGCTTTGAATTTCATGGGTAATGTTTTGTTTTTGAGTGCATACAAGCATGATTCCGCCTTTAATTGTTAATTGCATGCTATAGATGTTGCTTAAATGAACATGTTTTTCACAAAATTTCCTTCAAAAAAGGACACATGTATGGACTTGTGAGATGATATCCAAAAATGAAAAACCATAAGGGTTGTCACTTTAAGATATTACTATAGACCAGGATCAGAACCATAACAACTGATAGAATATTATTACCTTTGAGAAAGGAACATCAGAGTGAGACTCTGGAAGCGTGCATTCACTTAGGTTATAAACCAAAGTGACAATAACCCATTTTAACAAATGGAACTTCATGGTGGATGAAGTACTAATCATATGAAAGTATTGTTAGTATGGTACTACAATGGTCTCGAGGTTGGAGCAAAGTGTGTATAAAGTATACAAATGAAATATATGTTGATATATATTAAAGTTTTTGAAACTACTTCAAAAGGTGTTTCGAATAGACAAGGTTCATTATGAACCAATCGTTGAATCTAAACCATAAGGTCATTAGTAGGATACTACGATGTAATGGGGCGATACCTCAAGCCATGGAATCAAGGTCTCATCAAAGTATTGGAACACAAAGAAGAGACAACATTAAATGTTTTGGAAACATTTGATAAGTAAATCCTTTTAAGTTAAAAGGATTAATGCATAACCTAGTTAACCTACGAGCTCAAGTACACTCGACTAGCATCTATAAGATGCAATACTAATTGACTTTAGTGTAAGTGGGAGATTGTTGGAGATATGCCCTGAATGTCAATCTTTGGAAGAAACCTTTCAGGACAATGTCTATATGTATGGAAAACTCTAATACATCAAAAGGCAAAGTCACTCATTAGGACTATCTCAATAAACGATATACGTCCTAAATGGTGAATCCACGGATAATGGATTGATGGAAGAAGTAATCTAATGATGTTAGACTGCAGAGACCTTCTTCACATAACCATAATGTCCAAAAGGTTCCTAGTCATAAGATTGTCAGAGGGACACGATAATACATAGACCAGTACATACTATGTCCCATTCCAATGGGAAGGATGGAAAGTCTCATGCCATTTGTGTAGCGACACTAAGACAAGTATGTAGGTGCTCATTATGGGAACGAGTTCACTGAACACAATTAAACGAGAGTACTTGCATGGAGGTCTACTCATATGTCAAGCAAGTAACTCTACTGGTTGGAATAATGTAAGTAATCCTTTGACCTGAGACATCATAGTTGTCTTGGGAATACGTTGCTGATCATTTGATAATAAGATGTGACCACATCTCATCTTGGATGTGTTCTATGCGTTGTTGGGGTCAGTGATTTATTCTCAGAGGCATATGAATGATCAACAAGGGATCTCTAATCCTCGTTATGAGAGGATGAATACTCTAAGATATGATTCAGGAATCTTCAGCCGAAGTATCGAGCGTAATGATGGAAAACGTTCCTATACGACTCAATAGAATCATATAACTTGATATAATCACATTAGGGGTTTGACATTAAATATCCATACCCTATTAATATGATTGTGAGCATTGTATTAGAGAAGGATTGAATTACATTGTAATTCCAACTGAATAGGTTTTCCGAACAAATTTACATTAGCTTGGGTAACTATGATATATGATTAGATGTCACTCATCGCTCGTGGGTTCTTCTAGATGATTAAATAAGTAGTCATCAAAGAAGAAGGAGAATTAAAAGTAAGTTTTAATTCACTAAGTGATTGGATAAATACTAATCATTTGGATTGGTACCAATCACCTCGTTGCCTTGCTAATTAGAACCTAAAACGATTGTACACCGATACACTCTTGTGGTGAGACAACTAATGGATGATGGAATTAATTAATTGGATTAATTAAGTGTTATGATTAATTAGAAAGTCTAAAGAAATCATATAAATGATAAAAGATCGTTTAGGACTTAAAGAAAAGTTTGGGTTCATTCGGGCCCATTAGGCCAAAACGAATTGGGTCCTTTTATTCTAGCATAGAATGACTTGAGATGATGAAAGCCCAAAGTCTAAACCCACACTAAGGGCCTGGCCAATACAAGTGAAAGGAGAGAGAGGGAGTCAAGTGGTTGACTCACTTCTTTGACATTTATAAAGGAAGTTTAGTGAAAAAAGTTTCATTAGGGTTTTTTTTTTCAAGTTCTTTTTCACAAAAGAGAAAACAAGTCTCTCTCTCTCTACAAACAAATAGCCGGCCACCAAAGGGATTTTTAGCTAATCATCTTCTCTCCCTTTGGTTATTCCATTATCCATCTCACTACACTAGTGGATATGGATCTTTAGAGGTCTTCTACTTTGGAGACTAAAGGAGAAAGAAGCTCTAAATCTTTCAAGGTGGAGGAAGCTAGGAGGGAGGCTAGACTCAAGGAGTTCCAAGAACAAAGAGCTTGGAGGTGGTCCATCCTTGGTCTCAAGTCTAGATCAAGAGGTATAAAACTATACCTTCAGTTTGTTCTTCAATATTTTCTTAGATGCATCATATATGAACCTATGCTTCTTGAAGGGGATTTGCAGGACTATAGCTTTGATATTATGTGATAACATGCTTCCGTTGCAAATGTATATAAATTTTGAATTGTATATGCATGCTAGTCACTAGAAATCCCACATAAATCTCATTATTTCCCTTCAACTTCGACATAAATTGGTGCAGAAACACTTCGGGATACTATTATTGTCCAAGAACCATTTTAGGTAGATGGAGGTCGTCAAATTGAAATTCATGTAGATTGAATTACAATTGATTTCAGGAATCTCCCAAGATACAATCCACCTGAGACTGCAAACGACTATGTTGATGCACCAACCAACGAGGATGAATGAGAGACAGAAAGTGGTGAAAGTGATGATAGTGAGATTTATTCTAGTGAGGATAAGGATTAATCACAACTTATGACTTAAATGCAATGAAATTAAATGTGTTCAATTTTTTTTTTCAATGTAAAAAAAATTTATTATATTAAATTTGTAATTAAATAAAGTAGGAAAAAAAAAACATAATAAATTACCTTTTACGTGATGAATATATGAAAATCGTCGCGTATACAACCATTGTACGACAACATAAACACTTTCGTCACGCAATACATCTCAATGTGGCGACGTCGTGGCAGCAAAAAGGTTTAAATTATGCCATGGTGTAATTAAATTATGGTGGGAACTTGCGCAACGAAATCAATTCAATTCGTCGCGCAAAATGTTTTCGCTTGACGAATTATTTTCTGTTCGTCACGCAAGGCATCAAAATTTAAAATGAAATTTAAATGCAGCCGCATGCAATAAATTCTCGATTTCAAAGGCAAATCACTATGTGAGGTGAGATTGCGCAACAAAATTTGTTGTTTTTTTTCAATTTCCACAAAAGATTGCACAACAAAAGATATATTCCTCACGCAAAAGATTGCTCGACGTATAGGATGAGTTTTTTTTCTTTTCAATTTCCACAAAAGATTGCGCAACAAAATTTGTTGTTTTTGTCGTGCAAAATGACAATACATGACGAAAATGATATATTCCTCACGCAATGATATCCAATATTTCTTCCAATAAATGAAAATTTGGGCGGCTCTTTAAAATTTCATTTAAAATACATGATGGATATTTATTTTGCATGACGAAGCCCTTCGTTGCACAATCGTCGTCACGCAAAGGTGTCATATTAAAAGTTGCATAAACTTCTCTTTCTCTCATTTCTGCGTAGTCTCTCTCGAACTCACTCTCAAACGTTTTTGCTTTCTCTCTCTTTCCCTCTCACTAACGTCTCTCTCTCTCAAACAATCTCCCACTCTCTCTGTCTCACCCCACACCTCCTCTATCGCTGGCGAAATTTCTCTGTCATCGACGACCTCTCTGTATCACCGAAGGTAAATTCTTTTTTTTTTTTTTTTTTCGTTTCGTAATTTCAATTTCATTAATATGTTAGGAGATTAGGTATTTAGGAATTTAGGGAAATTAGGGCTTCAGTTTGTTAGGGATTTAGAGATTTAAGGGTTTCTAGGTTAAGGTAGGGGATGGTTGTTGCAGGGTAGGCGTTGGGTAGGGTTGGGGATGGGTGGTGCGGCGGTGTGGGGGGTGGTCCGATTTCATAAATATTGTCTAGTTATTGGTCTATTTTCATAAATAGTACCTAGTTCTTGCAAATAATGCCTAATTCTTGTTTTCGTTTCATAAATAATGTATACTTATTGGTCCAGTTTTCATAAATAGTGTCTACTTATTGGTCCAGTTTCATGAATAGTGTCTAGTTATTGGTCAAGTTTTATAAACAATGTTTAATTCTTGGTTCAGTTTCATAAGGTTTGAAACTTAGTGTTGAAATGTCCCACATCGACTGTATCAATGACAAAAGAAGAGTTTAAATACATTAATCCTACTCCAACTAATATCGAGGCCTTTTGTGATAAAACCCTACACATGACGGACTATGCATGTGGTAATTACTAAGTTGGGGACAGTATCGTGTCACATCCCGATCCTGGCCCCCACCACATCCTGGGCTCAACTCCATCGTACCACGATACTGTCCGCTTTGGGCCCCGACCACGCCCTTCTGGTTTTGTTTCTGGGAACTCACACGAGAACTTCCCAGTGGATCACCCATTCTAGGATTGCTCTCACGCGAACTCGCTTATCTTCGGAGTTCTGATGGAACCCGAAACCAGTGAGTTCCCAAAATGCCTCGTGCTAGGTAGAGATGGGAATATACATATAAGGCATATAGGATCCACTCCCTTAGGCGATGTGGGATGTGTGGCCCATCTCTCTAATAATTCTACACTTAGACCATTTTTGGTCTTGTAAAAGCATCCATTGCGCCAAAAACGAAGAACCTAGAAGTGACCATTTAGATCAAAACCTTGAGAAGATTATGTTCTCAGTAATTATATTTAAAAAGTTGTTTTCAATTACCAATTTAAAATTTCCTCACATTTTTTACATACCTACAATAATAAATGTAGCTCTCCATCCAATTTCTTGAGCTTGGTTATCATCTTGGAGAAAATTTTCCTTGTGCCCATAATACAAAATGGGATACCACATATTAGTATGTAAGTG
Source organism: Malus sylvestris (assembly GCF_916048215.2). Taxonomy (NCBI): domain Eukaryota; kingdom Viridiplantae; phylum Streptophyta; class Magnoliopsida; order Rosales; family Rosaceae; genus Malus; species Malus sylvestris. The sequence continues at coordinate 23,834,174 of NC_062268.1, forward strand.
GTGGAAAATTTTATTTTTATGTTATTAATTTTTTAACACAAGAACCTCATAACTTGTATAGAGACACGTGATGTACCACCCCGTGTTCCGAGTGAAGGGAAAATTATGAGTTTACACATGGGATTTCTAAATGACTAGCATGCATATACAATTCAAAATTTATATACATTAGCAACGGAAGCAATTTATCAAATAATATCAAAGCTACAGTCATGCAAATCCCCTTCAAGGTTCATAGGTTTATATATAATGCATCTAAAACATTTAAGTAAAGAACTAAGTGAAGGTATAGATCTATACCTCTTGATCTTGATTTTAGACCAAGGATGGACCACATCCAAGCCCTTTGCTCCTTGAAGTCCTTGAGCCTAGCCTCCCTCCTTGCCTCCTCCACTTTGTTAGTAAGAGTGCTCCAAGGTTCTCCTTTAGTCTCCAAAGGAGAAGACCTCTAAATATCCACACCCACTAGTGTAGTGAGATGGATGGAGGAATAACCAAAAGGGTGAAAGATTGTTAGCTAAATCACCCTCAAGGTGGCCGGCCTTTTGTGGTTTTAGAGAGATGTTTCTTTTGCCTCTTTGTTGTTTTAAAACACACAAAAAACCCTAAGGATTAAATCTCTATAAAGTTCCTTATATAGACAAAAAGAAACCTAGTCAACAACTTGACTAAATATCTCTCCCTCTCCACTTTAAAGGGCCGGCCCCTTTGTGTTGGTTTGGGCTTTGGGCTTTTATTTATTTCTAGTCATCCAATGCTTGAATAAAAGCCCAATGGGTTTAGGCCCAATGGGCCCAATTAAACCCGAACGTTTCTTTAAGCCCAAAACGATCTTTTATCGCTTTTATGATTTCTTTAGACTTTCTAAATTAATCACAACACTTAATTAATCCAATTAATTATTTCCATCATCCATTAATTACTCACTACAAGAGTGTATCGGTGTACAATCATTTTAGGTTCTAATTAGCAAGGCAGTGAGGTGATTGACATCAATCCAATCGATTATATTTAATCCAATCACTTAGTGAATTAAAACTTCCTTTTAATTCACCTTTCTTCTTTGATGACTACATTTAATCATCTAGAAGAACTCACAAGCTATGAGTGACATCTAACCATATGTCATAGCTACCCAAGCTAATGTAGAAGTTGTTCGGAGAACCTATTCAGTTGGAATTACAATGTAATTCGATCCTTCTCTAAAACAATACTCTCAATCACATTACTAGGGTATGGATATATATTATGTCAAACCCCTAATGTGATTATTCCTTCTTATATGATTCAATTGAGTCGTTTAGGAACGCTTTCCTTTATTATGCTCGATACTTCGGCCGAAGATTCCCGAATCATATCTTAGAGTATTCTTCCTCTCTTATCGAGGATTAGAGATTCCTTGTTGCGCATTCACTTGCCTTCATGACTAAGTGGCTTAACCCCAATTATGTCGTGGACACCCGCGAATGGGGTGACTTTGACATAATCAAATATTAAGTACTTAGCCATAAGACAACGACGATGCCTCAGGTCAAAGGACTACTTACATTATTCCAACTATTAGAGTTACTTGCTTGACATGTTAGTAGACCTCCATGCAAGTACTCTCGTTCGATTGTGTTCAGTGAACTCATTCCCTTAATGAGCACCTACATACTTGTCTTAGTGTCACCACACGAATGGGATGAGACTTTCCATCCTTCCATTTGAAGCAGACACAGTATGTACCGGTCTAAGCATTGTCAGTATCCCTCCGACAATCCAATGACCAGGAACCTTTTGGACATTATGGTTATGTGAAGAAGGTCTCTGTAGTCTAACATCATTAGATTACTTCTTCAATCGATCCATTGTCCATGGATTCACTACTTAGGACATATATCGTTTATTGAGATAGTCCTAATTAGTATCTTTGCCATTTGATGTATAAGAATCATCTATACATCCATTCATTTGTCTTGAAAGGTTTCTTCCAAAGATTGACTTTCAGGGCATATTTCCAACAATCTCCCACTTGCACTAAAGTCAATCACTAGTGTATCTTATACATGCTAGTTAAGAGAGCTTATGCTCGTAGGTTAACCTGGTTATGTATTAATCCTTTTTATTTAAAAGGGATTTACTTATCAAATGTTTCCAAAACATTTGATGATGTCTCTTTCTTATGTTCGAATACTTTGATGAGACCTTGATTCCATGGCTTGAGCTATCGCCCCATTACGTCGTAGTATCCTACTAACGACTTATGGTTTGGATTCAATCATTGGTTCTATAAGAACCCCTTCATTCAAAACACCTTTTGAAGCAGTTTCTAAAACAATATATCGTCATATATTTCGTTTGTATACCTTATACAAACTTTGCTCCAACCTTGAGACCATTGTAGTACAATACTAACAATCATTCATATGATTAGTACTTCATCCATTATGAAGTTCTATTTGTTAAAATGGCTTATTTTTCACTTTGGTTAATAACCTAAGTGAATGCACGCTTCTAGAGTCCCACTTTGATGTTTCTTTCTTAAAGGCAATAATACTCTGTCAGTTGCTTTGGTTCTGATCCTGGGATTTAGTAATATCTTATAGTGACAACCCCTGTGGTTCTTCACTTTTGGATATCTACTTCACAAGTCCATGCATGTGTCCCTTTTGTGATTTTGTGACACGTTCATTATAAGAGTTATGAAAGTGATTTCCTATCACATAGGAAAATGCTTTCTTAAATCTACAACATTTGAGATTCAATTCCCATATAACATTATTGAGATAGCCTTGCTATATCAATAAGTCCAATTTCAAGTCTATGCTTCAAAATTGACCATGTCATGTATTGTCATTTCTCGAGTAACATCTTGTTTTATCAAGTCTATCGAATAGACTTTATTCACATCTTGTTGCTCAAATTATGACATCACTCCCACTGGCCTTGTTGTAACTCAGCATTCATTCAAAATAACAATTATATTTTCTTGATTTGAATGCATATTGCTCCCACTAACTTAAATGAATCACACACAAAAGAATTCCTTCTTAAGTAATTCCATTTGAAATGTGTGACTTGTTTCATTAAGTCTATTAATTTAAATTATATGGTGTCATACACCATACTTCAAGTTTTAGTCATACTAAGACCTTTAATGTAGTCATATAAGAATTATCCAAGTCTTTAGTGGAAGCATGGCTCCTACTAAGGATATAGAAACTCAACCATTCCTTCTAGGTGGTTGATATAATTCTTTATCAAAACTACATAGAGCGTTATAGTTACATGAGATGTTGAATTTGGATTGTCTTGTTGTTAAACCATATGTTGTGACTCATTTTGAAAATATTTCCCTTTTGTTTCATCAACTTGTCCATATGCTTAGTTATTTAGCTTGTTCTCATAAAAGAGAATGATGGACAACTCCCAACATATAACCATTTTATGCTAGGTTGACGAAACCAACATTCAAAGACTATTCTTTAGAATGTCACACAACATAGAATTTTTAACGTTTGAAGAGCTTGAGTCCTTTTAACAATTAAAATTACAAACTTTTAATAATAGTCAAGTACTATTATTCTTTAGACAACTATAAACCAATCACATTCAAGTTTATATCCATTTTCACACCTCCCACTATTTCTCATGACTTTAATGAGAAATCATTTCATACATTCAAAATGTATAAAAGTGGAGTATATTGGAAGAAGACATTGTTTAGTAGCTTTAAAACATTCAAGCTTATTTGTTTCAATCTTCACTAAGTTAATGTCATGTTATTAAGTGACTAAAGTGTTTAAACATTTTATAGATTTAGACACTTCTTTCTTGGTTTAATCACCAACACAATGGACATTTTAAAACCTTTTAAAGAATGCCCAATTATTTGTTCAAAACTACTAATTGAATCAAGAGTGATCTTGATCATTGTGTTTCAAGTGATAACCATATAAGAAACGTTTTTCTTATTACTTATATCATTATAATGTGATCTTCCTTTTCTTTAAGAAAGGATTCTCTAGACTTTTGTCAATTCATATAGAACTCATAGGTAGACAAATGGAACCAAATCTAAAGATTCATTGTATCCTTTTATGTCTTACATGTGAGATCTATCCATAATTGATAAGCCTAAAGTTTGGTTTATCACATTACAATAAGTGATATAATTCTTGTATCTCATCTAGGATACAACAAGACAATTTTCAATTCATAACACTACTTTAAGGAAATAGTATATTAAAAAGGCATTCTTCACATTACATTAATATGATATTTCAAACATTCATAATGTTTAATACAAAAAGTATTAGCTCTATACATTTAGAGACTAACATAAACACCTTTATACATTTAGGCATTAATAGTGGTCTTCCATCATATGAAGCCACACAATAAGTTCTTAACAAAATAAGAAAGTTTAAAGACAATCTTTAATGCCTAACAAACTTCTGAAGGATTTATTTTGAAAAACATGTTCATTTGAGCAACATCATATAGCATGCAATTAACAATTAAAGGCGGAATCATGCTTGCATGCACTCAAAAACAAAACATTACCATGAAATTCAAAGCCTAGTAGATTGGTGAACCATTAATCAACTCAAAACAAAGTGAGTTGAAATTATTACCTTTGTAGATTCCTCTTTGCATAAGCAAAGGCTAATCACCCAAAGAGATAGGGCCTTCATTCCTTGCTTCTTAGATCCATGGATTTGGATGGAAAAATAGGTTTCTCCAAGTTCCCAAAATAGGGAACCTCTAAGTCTCTTCACCAAGGTTTGATTGTAGAAGAAATAAGTGACCTTGGAGTAGTAGGATTGCTAGATGTACCCTCCAAGGTGTTGGCCTCTTTAGAGAGAAAATGGAGAGACAATTCTCACCAATTTTCACCCAAAATAAACCCTTAATCACATTTTAGAATATTTTGTTATAAAGTCATTTATATAGTCACTTCTTTAAGTGACCTAAATAACCAAACAACCCTAATTCATCTTCATGGCCGGCCTACCTTGGGAATTTTGGGCTTTTGGGCCTTTGTGAATCTTTATTCATTAAGTTGTCATACAACTTAAGTCAATGGGCTTGACGTTCGAAGCCCATTGGGCCTTAAGGTCCAAAACTATCCCGAGGTCTTTAACGAACTTATTCGTTTGATTAATTAACATATTAATTAATCCTTGCCATAAATTAAATGATTAAACCATTTAATCATTCTTACTCATTTCCGTTTAATCTCCAATCTCTACCTTTTACGGTGTGCGATCCATTAGGTTCCTTTTAGCGAGGCAGTGGGCGATTAAAACAATTTTACATCGATTGTGAATTGAAACAATTTTCAATTCTCCCTTTAGTGGTTATACACGTATAGGGCTTCCACAAACCATGGTTGACGCCTAGCAGCATGTCATGGTTACCCAAGCTAATCAGAAGAGGTTAGAGAACCTATTCAGTTCGGGATTACAAATGCAATACGGTCCTTCTCTAATCTAATACTCTTGACCACATTGTTTGGTATGATAGTTTATTTATTCATGTCTACTATCCAATGTGATTCATTTGCTTATATGATTTCCTTGAATGTGATTTGGAACGCATTCCCCAATCTCATTCATACTCTGGCCAGAGATTCCAAATCATATCATAGAGTATTCTCCCTCAACTGTTTGAAGGTTAGAGATCCCTTGTTGCGCATTTACTTGTCTCCATAGCTAAGTGGCTTAACCCCAACGATGCCGTGACACCCCTAGGGGGTGAATTAGACATAATCAAAGATTAAGGACTTAACCACAAGACAACTGTGATGCCTCAGGTCAAAGGACTACTTTGCATTATCCCAACCATGAGTTCTCATGTGACATGGAATATAAGAACTCTTCGTTGATCACGTTCAGTGAACTCATTCTCTTATTGAGCACCTACGTACTTGTCTTGATGTCACACACACCAATGACTCGAGACTAGTCACTCTCCCTGAGAGAAGACACAGTACGTACTGATCTTAACGGACTGTCAATGCCCAATTGGTAATCCTATGATCAGGAACATTTAGGATGTGTCTACGAAAGAATGGTCTCATTAATCTAACTTCATTAGATTGCATTCTCCCAATCACATATTCCTTGGACTTTATCGTTTAAGCATATAACATTTATATGAGACGGCTCAAACAATAATCTTTGCCCTTTATATGTTAAACTAGATTAGTTTAACATTTGAAATGTCCGTAAAGTATCATCATATGATTGGTTTTAGGGCACATTTCCAACAATCTCCCACTTGCACTAGAGCCAATCAGCTAGGTCATCTTGATGATACCTCTTCTGTAGTCATTTCATAAATGGCTGAATAGTAGGCCTTAGACAGTGGATATCTATATGTGTTATCCACAGAAGCAACCTTGAGAATAACGACGTCACCATTATACATGATTCTCAATCATGTGGTTCAGTCTCTCATTTGTGTTCGGATCTTGATGAGACCTTGATTCCCAGGCTTGAGCTATCGCCCCATTAGTGTCATACACTTTCTGGTTGGAATCGAATAGAGAGTTCATAAATGAACTTTCCCATCCAAACAACATTGTTGTAAACTTCTATATGGCAATATATCTTGCATTCATAATGGAACACACTAAAGTCATTACTTTAATGTTTCCATCCAAATATCTCTTTAGTCATAATAAAGAGATATCTGTTTATTTCTTCATTCGTAATGAAGAAACATCCAATGATGGATTAGATTCATAATCTAATACATTTACGCTTCCATTACGTTACTCTAATTCTTCCTCGATCTTTGAGGAATTTATCCTTTAGTATTTCTTAAATACTTAAGGACTCACTTGACAGTTGACATGGTTCTGATCCTGGGCTTGTATTGATATCGTCTTGTACCGTTCTAGGTACAACTCATATCAATGTTTTTCATACAATATGAAATACATAAATCACCTTTCTGCTTACGCATAAAGGATTCTATTTACGCATTATTTCTTTGGGAGTCAACAACTTCTTAGTCTTACTAGAATTGTCCATTTGATTGAAGTTTATCATCATATGAGAAACTTCCCAGCATCTCTTGTCTATTATTAGGGATTGATACAATCCAATTATATCCTAAAATCTATCAATATAGATTTCATTCCCATGTATATAGACTATATCTCCCATATACATTCTATCGTTTATAGAATGCTTAAAGTCATAACTTTAACGAAGAAGAATTCATTTCATTTCCAAAATTAATATATCATATATATTTTAAATTTTAGGAACATGATTAACTCCCACTAATCTTTTGTAAACCTAGTAAACAAAAGATTCATTTACATCTTTATAAGCAATCAAACGATTTGATCTTTTTCTCATAAGATGCAAATAGCTCCCACTAGCTTGCTAAGATCCATGATGGATGGATCTCTACAACTTACATGTCTTGTGATTCATAGTTTTAGACATATATTATCAAGACTATCTTAATAATGTCCAAACATTGAATCACCATTTAGTTGTAGCTAGCAATCTTCGAATTAATTGAAACTAAGACTATCTCAAAGATGGTTTCTTCAAAGTCAACCATTTTCTTTGATTGTAGTCACCTTAAGCTACCAATTAGCTATGAAGGTTTCATTATTTCGAGTCAAATGGTACTTTACCATTTCCTTTAGTATATATCGTATATGCACTCAGTGTATAAGGATTTTCATTCTTACTTCTTTCGAATTAAGAGGTGCAACTCTATGACATAGTCATAAAGTTCAAAACCATTCAACTGAGACGGTTTATAAATTCTTATTGACTACCTTGGAGCTTGAGGTATAGGAACTAGGTTGTTATATTTGTTGATTACTTCCTTGTCTCTCAAAGAACCCATTCTTCGAGTTCTATCTCTCGTTCATTTGCTTTTAGGCAAATCACATTGTAGAATTACAATGAACTACCCAACAAAACAACATTTGTTAGTTGGTTTATAGAAGCGATATCCAAAAGTTAATTTAAGGATATCCTACAAGATTGTTATCAAACAAATATTGCTTATTAGCACACAACCTCAAATCTTAACATGCTTAAGATTTGTCTTTCTTTCCAACTACATCTTATGGAGTTATGAAAATTTTGGAAGATCTTCTAATTGACAATCATATTGTTTTAGAAGTATATATCCTATATATGGGTAATAGATAACATCTAACGAACTAAATCTTATTCGAGTTCGTTTTTCTCCTAATGGAGAAATTCATTATCTCATGATGCTCCTTTCCTTGATATCTTTCAAGGAAACTCATCTAAAGTGTTACTTTTCCTTGGATCAAATCTAAGGAGGTAAATACTTTAGACGTCTTACTCATCAACTAACATTACTTGAATTCTTTGAAACCTTTTGCAAAGTATTCGGACTTGTGTTTATTCAAAATAAACTATAGTCCAACCGAGAGTGATCTTCGGTGAATGTCATATAACATGAGTAGTATTATGTTGTGGACAAGTGCCACTAACATCTAAGTGAATTAACCTCAACAACTTTGTGATTCTTTCTTCTTTCAAAAAGAATAAAGATTCGAACATTTCGCCTCTATACAATTTTAACAAGAAGGTATTGGATCCGGATCTAACGATCCAAAGCATCCTTGTTTCACCAACTCGTAACTTATGTTTTAGAGGTATCACAATTTAGCTGGGATTAGTCACTACCTTGCAACCTTTTGGGTTTTAAGCATCATTATATTCTAAACAGTTAACACTACCATATCATCTCTACTATAGAGACAATCAATTAGATTACTATAATCCAATTTCTTTGGTAGTTCATATGAGGAAGTAAGTACTATCTGCTTTCGCAGAGATCTATATCTTATTCACGTTCCGTATGTGAAGCACCTTTTCTTCTCTCATATATCTTCTACTTCTTATTAGTCACACTTTTACAACCATTTGTAAAATATAGTTACTAATACGGAATCATACATTCAAGTAGAAGAACCAACTGTTTTGAACTTTTCAAGAACATTTTACAACACCTTCGAAAGGTGTGTTCTTAACACTTGCAAGACATTTCTTGCAAATACCCCTTCCAATGTCCATCCTTTCATAAAGAAAGTTTGTTCCCTTGGAGTTATTTATCTTCTTTATTTGACTTTCACCTTTGACTACATTAGTCATGGTCCCTAAACTCCCACTATCTCTCTTGAAACCTTTTTCAATTGTGTTATACACATCAAACAATTTGGAGAGTATGTGGTTATTGTTCACTACATAGTTTACCATAAACTTAGTGAACCATTAGGATAGGGAAACAAAGGTGAAGTCCTTGCCTAGTTTCCGTCTCGTTAAGTGGTTTAACACTTCAACACTCAATGATTCAAAATCATCATAAGTCCATGTTAATGGACTATTTTTGTCAACCAACCATTATGTTCTAAACATAATTACAAACTTTCAAGAGTTGTACAAGGCAACTCTCATTTCTTCATACAACAATTTGTAAGTGAAGAATCATGGCACATAAAGTGTCCATGCCCTTGTGCTTACTTCTCAAGTTCTTTGTTCAATTAACAAAGAAATAAGCACTAAGTGTTTGTATTGACTAAGGGTTGTTCAAAGCAACTCTTATTTCTTCATACAACAATTTGTAATTGAAGAATTATGACATTAAAAGTGTTGTCCTCTCTATGATAGACCTTTTCTAACATATTCTTCTAATGATACATTATCAATAGGAAGATTGTGAGGATGAGACTACTTAGGTACTTTTACAAGCCATTAAAGACAATCTATGGTTTTGTAGTACCAAGTCCGTAAACTAAACGTTCGGCTTTTATTTGTCAAGTGTTGGATAGCGTTTGCAAATATATTGGTAAACAAATACATAACAAATATAAATTGATTGAATTTAAGCCATTTGATTCGGGTCTTTAAATCAAATAGCATCACCCACTATTTTTGGCAAATTCCATATCCCTCATTGGAATTCGAGAGTTTTGGATGAAACTCTTAGTAGGTTATGGGAGGCTCACTATTACCAAGCCCACCTCAGAATTATATCATGTTGGCTAGCGTTAATGATAATGAGAGAGTACGCTTACTCATTTGCAACTAATGCAAGTACCCATCTTATTTGGCCTCTAGAGAATGATTGCCTCAGAATTATATCATGTTGGCTCCATTGCACTTAGTTAAGTCATTCCCACCATGCTTAGTTCATGTAGGGGTTCAAGCATAGCCTCAGAATTATATCATGTTGGCTAAACTCGTTGCCTACACTCACCTCATCATATGCGTATAGACTCCTCCTGAGTATAAGCATGCACTTTGTACTTCCCCATTATAGGGTGAAGGCGGTGTACAAGTCATAAACGATTGGAGCCTACCACGGTGGAAGGCCACGAAAGAGTGTTCAAAGCACTCTCACGCTTTCAACTTAATATTGGGTTGGTTGAGGGTTTTAGGTCTCATCATATATCAATATACATTTTAATCTCTATTAAAACAATTTTGGTCCTATTACAACTATTGGTCCATATGATTGTTTTAGTTGTACATAATACTCCCACTATGCTTTTAAAACGGTTTTTAAAGCAAGAGTATATGTTACTACTAACATTAGGTTTGCATTCATTTGATGGACTATATAGTTGCCTTAGGGCCTTAGGATGACTATGAACCTTTGTTTAGACTCAACACGAGCCTTGTGTTGAATCTCGGTCTAGGGATGGAGATTGATTTTAGTTACGCGTTTAATCACATTAAGGCGTGTTGTCTTAGGGGCGTTGGACCCAATTACTTCATTTTCATGCATATCATATAAAGCAAGAAAGAAATACTTCAAAGTAAAGGATGAGCTTATGCTCATTACAACATTTGCATAAAACAAATTACCTTAAAGTAAAGAAGGACTTATGCCCTTTTACAACATTTGATCAAATCAAATTACAACCAAAATCTAATCTACACATTCCCATGGTTCAAACAAATTTGAAACGCCTTTCACATAGCTCAATTATATTAGGCTTAGGTTCATAATCATCCTTTAATTAATTAACGCTTTAACTAATTAATTGAATGCAACATTTTCATTTGGTTTTTGTATCCATAAAATTGATTTAAGTGGAGCTAAACAAAATGAAAATCCAATTCTCATTTAAAGAAACAAAACAATTTTGTTCTCATCCTATTTGGGCCATCATGCAATAACCACAACTTTTTGGGCCATATTGCGAAAACATAAACTTTTGGGGTCACTTTGTAAAAACACAAAAGTCACTACTTCATGTAAATACAACTAGAACCCAAAATTTAAATAAATTCAAAACTTCATTAAAGGAGCAAAACAATTTGTCCTTTAGCGTTTTTAGGCCTTAACGTCAAAACGTAAACTTTCGGGTCAAAGTACAAATACACAAAAGTATCAAAACTTTATGTAATTGCATAAAAGCCCCAAAAATACCCTATTTTATTAGGGTGGCTGGTTTTTAGGGATAAAAAGGAATGGTGGGTGTTTTGATTTATTAGTTTTGTCAAAAACAATCAAGTAGTGCTTTCACCTTTCATAAAAATAATATATGTTTTGATGATTGATATTTCTTTCATCATTTATACAAATATTTAACACTTTAAATACTTTCATAAAAATAATATATGTTTTGATGATTGATGTTTCCATCATCATTTATACAAATATTTAACACTTTAAATACATGATAAATCATTTGAAAAACATATATCATAAACTTTATGAAATAAATCAAAACTTTGAATCAAAACACAAACCTTTGTGTTCTTGGCAAGAACATCAAGAACATATGAAGAACATCCATGAAAACCCATAAGAGCTCCATGAATGTTTTCATGCAATAAAACTCAAATTTTTATCATTCAAAATGAGGCTAACATCCTAGGGTACTTAGGGGTTCCAAAAGTCACCTTAAAACCATTTTAACAAGACAAACATGAACCCAAAAAATCACCCTTTGGATTTGGCCGAAAATTCCCAAAATCATGGCACCAAATTTTAGCTCCAATATTCATCCTCATATGAACTACATCTACAACATTTGAGATGGCAAATTTTCAAACAAAATTTACATTCAAAGAAGCAAGAATAAAGCTTGTAACAATTACAACTTTTAAATCATAAACTTATGAACTACAAAACCCAAAAGGATTCACCAACTACTAGACCTAGGCTCTGATACCACTTGAAGGATTTATTTTGAAAAACATGTTCATTTGAGCAACATCATATAGCATGCAATTAACAATTAAAGGCGGAATCATGCTTGCATGCACTCAAAAACAAAACATTACCATGAAATTCAAAGCCTAGTAGATTGGTGAACCATTAATCAACTCAAAACAAAGTGAGTTGAAATTATTACCTTTGTAGATTCCTCTTTGCATAAGCAAAGGCTAATCACCCAAAGAGATAGGGCCTTCATTCCTTGCTTCTTAGATCCATGGATTTGGATGGAAAAATAGGTTTCTCCAAGTTCCCAAAATAGGGAACCTCTAAGTCTCTTCACCAAGGTTTGATTGTAGAAGAAATAAGTGACCTTGGAGTAGTAGGATTGCTAGATGTACCCTCCAAGGTGTTGGCCTCTTTAGAGAGAAAATGGAGAGACAATTCTCACCAATTTTCACCCAAAATAAACCCTTAATCACATTTTAGAATATTTTGTTATAAAGTCATTTATATAGTCACTTCTTTAAGTGACCTAAATAACCAAACAACCCTAATTCATCTTCATGGCCGGCCTACCTTGGGAATTTTGGGCTTTTGGGCCTTTGTGAATCTTTATTCATTAAGTTGTCATACAACTTAAGTCAATGGGCTTGACGTTCGAAGCCCATTGGGCCTTAAGGTCCAAAACTATCCCGAGGTCTTTAACGAACTTATTCGTTTGATTAATTAACATATTAATTAATCCTTGCCATAAATTAAATGATTAAACCATTTAATCATTCTTACTCATTTCCGTTTAATCTCCAATCTCTACCTTTTACGGTGTGCGATCCATTAGGTTCCTTTTAGCGAGGCAGTGGGAGATTAAAACAATTTTACATCGATTGTGAATTGAAACAATTTTCAATTCTCCCTTTAGTGGTTATACACGTATAGGGCTTCCACAAACCATGGTTGACGCCTAGCAGCATGTCATGGTTACCCAAGCTAATCAGAAGAGGTTAGAGAACCTATTCAGTTCAGGATTACAAATGCAATACGGTCCTTCTCTAATCTAATACTCTTGACCACATTGTTTGGTATGATAGTTTATTTATTCATGTCTACTATCCAATGTGATTCATTTGCTTATATGATTTCCTTGAATGTGATTTGGAACGCATTCCCCAATCTCATTCATACTCTGGCCAGAGATTCCAAATCATATCATAGAGTATTCTCCCTCAACTGTTTGAAGGTTAGAGATCCCTTGTTGCGCATTTACTTGTCTCCATAGCTAAGTGGCTTAACCCCAACGATGCCGTGACACCCCTAGGGGGTGAATTAGACATAATCAAAGATTAAGGACTTAACCACAAGACAACTGTGATGCCTCAGGTCAAAGGACTACTTTGCATTATCCCAACCATGAGTTCTCATGTGACATGGAATATAAGAACTCTTCGTTGATCACGTTCAGTGAACTCATTCTCTTATTGAGCACCTACGTACTTGTCTTGATGTCACACACACCAATGACTCGAGACTAGTCACTCTCCCTGAGAGAAGACACAGTACGTACTGATCTTAACGGACTGTCAATGCCCAATTGGTAATCCTATGATCAGGAACATTTAGGATGTGTCTACGAAAGAATGGTCTCATTAATCTAACTTCATTAGATTGCATTCTCCCAATCACATATTCCTTGGACTTTATCGTTTAAGCATATAACATTTATATGAGACGGCTCAAACAATAATCTTTGCCCTTTATATGTTAAACTAGATTAGTTTAACATTTGAAATGTCCGTAAAGTATCATCATATGATTGGTTTTAGGGCACATTTCCAACAACTTCCTAAGTAGTGAGCAGAAAACAAAGTGGCCGAACCCTTCTCCACATTTTCCTTGCTTGTTTCTCTTCTACATGGCTCCTCCACTTATATACAATTATACAAGTGATTAGCTCTTTATATCAAATATAAATATTTAGAAGATCTAATATTTAGAATTGAAGATAAGAACATAAACCATACCTTGTGGCTTGTCCTTAAGAGTTGCAAGGTATAACCTGCAATTCCTCTTCCAATGCCCCTCCTTTCCACAATGGTGGCAAGTCCCTTTGGGCTCCATTGCCTTCTTTTTCTTCACTCCTCCTTTCGGCTTAGGAGTGGGTGACTTCTTCTCCTTCCCTTTGCCTTTGCCTTGCGGCTTGGCCTTGGAAGAGGATGGCTTGTTGTAGACTACTGCAGAAGTCCCTACAACGTTCTCTTTCTTCATAGTCTTCTCGGCAGTTACTAACATATTTAGTAACTCAGAGATAGTACTATCCATCTTATTCATATTGTAGTTCATTACGAACTGCACGAATGAATCAGAAAAAGAAGCCAATACGAAGTCCTGGGCCAATTCCCCGTCAAGTGGAGTACCAAGGTTCTCCAATTGTTCAATGAATCCTATCATCTTCAGTACATGTTGATGCACTGGAGCCCCTTTGACCATCTTGGTCTTCACAAGTTCACAAACAGTGCTAAAGCAACGGTTGCGCGTCCCTTCACCATATAACTCCGTAAGATGGAGTATTATGGAAGATGCACTGTCCATGCCCTCGTGCTGTCTCTGTAGCTCCTCATTCATGGAAGCCAACAGATAGCACTTGGCTTGTGTGCCATCCTCAACGTGCTTGTCAAACTTAGCACGTTCATCCTCAGTAGCATCAGGGCCGAGAGGTATGTGAGGTGGAGCCTTGTCTAGTACGTAAACAATCTTCTCCAATGTTAGGAGAATCTTGACATTACGATACCACGATGGGAAATTGTGCCCCTCTAGGCAATGTTTGTCAAGTATTTTCGCGAGTGTGCTTCCAACCATATCTAAATACATAAACAATAAAATAATTAGTTTGATTGTCGATTAAGTCAAACGATTCGGGTCTTTAAACCGAATGACACCACCCACCATTTTTGGCAAATTCCATATCCCTCAAGATGGAATCCGGGAGTTTTCAAAGAAAGCTCCTAGCGGGTTATGGGAGGCTCACTATTACCAAGCCCACCTCACGATGATACGATGTTGGCTAGCAAAAATAATAATGAGAGGGTACAATTACCCATTCACAACAACCTCTTGTGATTACCCATCTTTTTGGCCTCTAGAGAGCAATGCCTCACGATGGAATCCGGGAGTTTTCAAAGAAAGCTCCTAGCGGGTTATGGGAGGCTCACTATTACCAAGCCCACCTCACGATGATACGATGTTGGCTAGCAAAAATAATAATGAGAGGGTACAATTACCCATTCACAACAACCTCTTGTGATTACTGATAGGAGCATATTTATGCGACTTAATTGGCTTGTTCTTGTGCGTTTACGTTGTGTTTCTTTAGTTATTTTAGTGTTTAAAGCCATTTTCTTTTGTTTGTAGGTCTTAATAACAACCTTGGCAAGAAAAGTGCATTTTGGTGCATGTTGGATCAATATTGGGCTCAAATGGATTGCATGCATGAGGATGGACGTTTTGGGCATATGTGTGTGCAAGTGTGTGTGTGTAATTGCAAGGATAAATAATGACAACTCATACACATGCAAAGAAGCCCACATGCAAAGTGAAAGACTCTAAGTACAAAGTATGCAAGAAGATGCATTTTGGAGGCCTTTGGAGCATGTTTCGGGCTTGGAATGGATAGCAAATGCATGGGCCAAGTGGATGGACGAATTTGAGAACTAAAGAGGCCAAGAATATGAAGAATTATGGTCCAAAAGATGAAGAAAACAGCCCAAAAATCTGTCACCCCAACTTGCATTCCTTGCCATGCAAACCACATAGAATTCCCTTTGGATTCCATGCCATGCTTGATCACTCTTGTCCCCTACATAATTTCTGATTTCATGCTTTAATTCATTTAATTATTTCACTCAATTGCTTGATACCTCTTGTTCCCTTCACCCATTAGATTTTAGACAACCTTTACATCCATTACATGCACCAATTGATGCTCCATCATTCACATTTGGAATCCAATGCCATGTGCAACACATGTTGTTGCACCTTTGACCCATTTGTTGACACATTTCACCTCCCTTTCCATCTCTATGCAATGTACACAATCATTCATGCTCCCTAGCTACAACACCACTCCATTTTACCCTTCACACTTTGCATCATTACTTCATTTTCACCCTTGGACCATTGCACACCACACACACAAATTGCCATCCTTAACCTAACCTTATTTTCTAAGGTTTTTGGGGCCTATAAATACATGTTTACACCCCTTGGCCAAAGAACAATCCCCCATATTCATCATTTTATCACAGAAATTCGTCCTTACACACCCTAGGAAGCAAAACACCCCAAAAACACCATTCTAGTGCCTAGAAAACATAACAACCACTCCACCTTCTTCCACCCTCTTTGCCTAGTTTTCCACCACCTTCCAACCATCAAACACTCTTCCACACTCACCCTAAACCCCTCCATATCATTCCCCATCCATTCTACACCATAAATCCACCCAAAAATCTGTCCACAAGCTTCATGCCGCAACAAGGAGGAAGGGAGATCCATTGATGCACTTGCTTTCCAAGTTGGAGCATT
Organism: Malus sylvestris; assembly: GCF_916048215.2. NCBI lineage: Eukaryota > Viridiplantae > Streptophyta > Magnoliopsida > Rosales > Rosaceae > Malus > Malus sylvestris. The sequence goes on from NC_062268.1 coordinate 23,850,920, forward strand.
TTAGGTGTTTTCTTTCCTTTGATTTTAATGTCTAATTTTATGTATCTTTGTATTGCAAGAATGAGGAACTAAACCCCCTTAGTTGGGGGGTGATTTGAAACCATGTACATGCTTGCAATATGATTTGATTACATTCAGTTGTTATTTCATAAGTTGCGGATTCAATTCGTTCATCTACTTGATTGATAACTTATTTGTGTATGTTGATTGAGAGTGCACGCTTAGTTTTCATGCATGAATATGATGCTAGATTATGAGGGAGTTTCACCTAATAGTTACAATCTTATAATCACAAGTAGTGAAGGTCGCTTGAAAACGATCGCGTTGAATGAATTCTTGGCACTAGTTTCATGCTCATCATAGTAACGAATGCCTCGTCAACACTTATAGTTCTCATTGTGCTTCATGATTCTTGATTGTATCTTTATTGTGCTCATCACGTAAGGAACCTTTGAGGAATGCTTTGAATTGTTGTATGCGCTTTTCCATCCAATTCATTAACTTAAGGAGAACTTGAAGGTTAATTTAAGCGTATCTAATTAACTTGGGGTGTTGAGTTTCATAATTTATTGAAAGAACAACTGAAAATCATTTTGTTTGCAAGTGTGTCATGTGTGGAGAAGAACCTCCTAACTAGCCTTTTATCCATCCTTTTCATCCAAAAACGTTTTACAATCTGTTTTGTTTTAAAGTTTCTGTTTTGTTTTCAATTTTCGTCCAAAACAAATCCCCCTTTATTTTGAAGTCTTAGATTAGTTAGAAAGTGTTTTGATTTGTGTTTCTAAGTGTTTTTATTCAAGTTTTTATCCAACTTCGTCCAAGTTCTTGTTAGGTTCTCAAAACTGCCCAGAAAGTGGTTTTTAGGTAGTTTTGAGTCATTAGGTTGCTGTTTTGAGTTTTATGTTTGTTTAAGTATTTTAAAGTATAGTTTTGCATTCTTTGAGTCTAGTTTAGTGTTTTAAATTTTATTTTTATGTTTTTAAGTCAGTTTTCAAGTGTTTAGCAATCCCTCCTAATCCCCGGCCTAGAACGATCCCTACTTACATACTTTACTACATTTGATAAAAAGAGGGTTTAATTTGTGTGCTTATATATTTCGCATCAAATTTTGGCGCCGTTGCCGGGGATTAGCAACTTTGCTAATCTCTTGGATTGTTTTCTTTCGAATTATTGTATTTTGTTTAAGTTTCTGTTTAAGTTGCTGATTTGTTTTGTTTTCTTTGTTTTTAGGTACTAGTTTATGACCCGTAGCTCACAACCTGTTCGTGAGCATATCTCCGACTTTGACGGTGATTTTGAGAGGACTTTGAGAAGGAAAAAGAAATTGCAAGAGTCTAATCCTCTTAGTCCCGAGCCTGAATTAGAAGAGCAAGGTATAGCCATGGACAACCGTACACTCAAGGAGCTTGCCGCCTCGGGTTTGGATAATGCCGCACCATTGTGTATCCAATATCCCATGGCTGCTCAAGGTAAAACCGAAGAGTTCGAGTTAAAGTCAAGTTTGCTCCACCACATTCCAAAGTTCCATGGGCTTTCCATGGAGGATCCGAACAAACATTTGAAGGAATTTGAAGTGGTGTGCTCAAGTATGACTCCGATTACCGTTGACGGAAGTATTTTAAAGATGAAGGCTTTTCCATTCTCTTTAATGGACAAAGCCAAGGATTGGTTATACGAGTTGGCTCCCGGTACAGTTACATCTTGGGAGAGTATGAAGAGGGCGTTTCTGGAGAAGTTTTTCCCAACTTCTCGTATCATTCTTCTTCGTAAAAAAATAAGTGGAATTCAGCAAAGCCAAGGTGAATCTTTTCCATCTTATTATGAACGATTTAAATCACTTGTTGCTTCTTGTCCACAGCATCAGATGAAGGAGGAGTTACTTCTTCAATACTTTTACGAAGGTCTTTTACCACTTGAACGGCAAATGTTGGATGCTTCCGCGGGAGGAGCTCTAGTGGATAAGACACCTAGGGATGCCAAAACTCTCATTGCGAATCGAGCACTCAATGCACAACAATATGAAGGTGTTGGGCAAAGAGACACCCCACGGCCACATCATGTCAATGAGGTAAGTTCTATTTCTGAGTTACAATCCCAAATGGCTAACCTTACGTCTATGTTATCGCAGTTGGTTGAAGGCCCCAAAACGCAAGGAACTACAATCTGTGGTGTATGCTCCATTCAAGGACACCAATCTGATCAATGCCCTCAATTAATTGAGAATGGAGGATGGGAATCGGCCAATGCTGTGGGTTATGGGAATCAAAACCAACCAAGGAATGATCCTTTCTCCAATACATACAACCCAGGATGGCGTGACCACCCCAATTTCAGATGGAGAGATGCACCACAATATGGCCAACAAAGTGGATTCCGACAACCCCCGGGTTTCTTTCCAAGGCCAATGGAACCACAACCACCTCCTCAGGCACAATCTTCCCAAACCAACCCAGGTACGTCTATGAATGATGATAAAACATATCAGTTACTAACCACCATGGCGCAGGGAATGCAGAACCAAGCAAAGGAGGTTAATGAGCTGAAGAAGCAAATGGGACAAATGGCCGAATTTTTGGGGCAATTCCGTGAAAATGGTAAGTTACCAAGCACTACGGTGGTCAATCCAAAGGGTGGCTTCGAATCTGCAAAGGCTATCACATTACGAAGTGGAAAAGAGGTGAGAAACAAGGAAGATGAGAAGATACAACTCAAGGAAGATGAGAACACCTACCCCACGGCAAGGGTATCATCACCCATGCCGCAGCCATCTAAGACATCCCATCCGTCCACCTCAGGTAAGAATGTTCCAAATGTTGTGATTTCGAACACTAATCTGCCCAATGTTCCTTTCCCTCGTAGATTTGCACAATCGAAGAAAGAAGAAAGCGAAAAGGACATTTTGGATACCTTTCGAAAAGTCCAAGTGAACATTCCTTTACTTGATGCTATTAAGCAAGTGCCCAGGTACGCAAAGTTTTTAAAAGAATTATGCACAACTAGGAAAAGAATTTCAAACAAAGAAGTTGTGAAGGTAAGTGAAAATGTATCTGCGGTTTTGCAACGGAAGTTACCTCCAAAGTGTAAGGATCCAGGGAGCTTTACTATCCCATGCGTAATTGGAAACACTAGATTTGAAAAATGCATGTTAGATTTAGGTGCTTCTATTAATGTTATGCCATATTCCATTTATGCATCAATGAACCTTGGTGAGTTAAAACAAGATGGCGTGATAATTCAATTGGCCGATCGTTCTAACGCTTATCCCAAGGGAGTCCTTGAGGATGTTTTAGTGCAGGTCAATCATCTTATCTTTCCTGCAGATTTTTATGTCTTAGAAATGGAGGATTCAAGCCATGCTCCATCATTGCCAATCTTGCTAGGCCGACCATTCATGAAAACAGCGAGAACAAAAATAGATGTGTTTATGGGAACATTAACCATGGAGTTTGATGGAGACATTATTCGTTTTAATCTTTCTGAAACCATTAAATATCCAATGGAGGACCATTCTTGTTTCGCTATTGACATTGTTGATTCTTTGGCACAGGTACATTTGGATCGAATGAACGACGATGCACTTGAAATAGCCTTAGTACACGGCATAGGAGCAAGAAACAAGTGTGGGGGAATCCAAGCAACCCACGGCATGGAATCTGACCATATTGCCGTGCCCCCTTGTGGTGAAGTGTTTGAAATGGTCGCGGCCCTCGAGTCATTGACATCACATTCTGGTAAGTCTTCACTCTCAATTTTAGATTCGGTTTTGGCTAACAAGTTACTTCCATCCATTGTGCAGCCACCTACACTTGAGTTGAAGCCATTACCTAGTCACTTGAAGTATGTTTTCTTGGGAGAAGATCAAACACTACCCGTCATCATATCTAGCTCACTCACGGCCCAAGAAGAAGACAAGTTGATAAGGGTGTTAAAGGAGCACAAATCTGCCATTGGATGGACCTTGGCGGATATCAAAGGCATTAGTCCCACCACGTGCATGCATCGCATCCTTTTGGAGGAGGGAGCTAAGCCATCTCGGGAGGCTCAACGTCGCCTTAATCCACCCATGTTGGAAGTAGTAAAGAAGGAGGTTATAAAATTGCTTGACTGTGGTGTTATATACCCTATTTCTGATAGTCGTTGGGTGTCTCCCGTGCAGGTTGTTCCAAAGAAGTCCGGGATCACGGTGGTGAAGAATGAAGAACAAGAGCTTGTACCCACTCGTGTGGTGACCGGTTGGCGTGTTTGTATTGATTACAGGAAGTTAAATGCCATGACAAGGAAAGATCACTTTCCGTTGCCATTCCTGGATCAAATGTTAGAAAGGTTAGCCGGTTATAAATTTTATTGCTTTCTTGATGGATATTCCGGATATAACCAAATTGTGATAGCTCCGGAGGACCAAGAAAAGACAACGTTCACGTGCCCCTTTGGCACCTTTGCATACAGGCGCATGCCATTTGGTTTGTGCAATGCCCCTGCGACATTTCAACGATGCATGGTGAGTATCTTTTCTGATTATGTGGAGAAAATTATTGAGATATTCATGGATGATTTCAGCGTGTTTGGTAATTCATTCGATCATTGCTTGAGTAATCTGACCTTAATTTTGAAACGTTGTGTTGAAACGAATCTTGTGCTTAATTGGGAAAAATGTCACTTCATGGTTAAGCAAGGTATTGTTCTAGGACATATTATTTCTGAAGAAGGCATTGAAGTGGATAAATCTAAGGTAGACCTTGTTCGTCACTTACCCTCTCCAACTTCGGTTAGAGAGGTTCGTTCGTTTCTTGGTCACGCAGGTTTTTATAGGCGTTTCATAAAGGATTTCTCCAAGATTTCACAACCACTATGCCGATTGCTTCAAAAAGAGGTGGCTTTCGAGTTTGATGGTGCATGCTCCACGGCATTCAAGCAATTAAAAGAAGCTCTTACTTCGGCTCCCATTATCACACCTCCAGATTGGAGCCTTCCATTCGAGTTGATGTGCGATGCTTCGGATTATGCGATTGGTGCTGTTTTGGGGCAACGAAAGAACAAACAACCTCATGTTATTTATTATGCCTCTAGGACACTAAATGATGCTCAATTAAATTACTCCACCACTGAAAAAGAATTACTTGCTGTGGTATTTGCATTAGATAAGTTCCGATCATACTTACTTGGTACTAAAGTTATTATTTTTACTGATCATGCAGCTCTCAAGTATTTACTCACAAAAAAGGAGGCAAAGCCTAGACTAATTCGATGGATGTTGCTTCTACAAGAGTTTGACATTGAGATTCGGGATAAGAAGGGCGTGGAGAATGTGGTGGCTGACCACCTAAGTCGAATGGTGCATGAGGAAGCATCGCCAATTTCTGAAACCTTCCCCGATGAGCAACTAATGTCTATCCAGGTAAGTGAGCCTTGGTACGCGGATTTGGTGAATTATTTGGTGACTAAACAAGTTCCTAGCACCCTAAACAAATTCCAACGTGATAAACTTAAAAAGGATGCTAGATTTTATGTTTGGGATGACCCATACTTGTGGAAATATTGTTCAGATCAGGTTATAAGAAGATGTGTGCATGAATCAGATTTTCACTCAATTTTAAGTTTTTGTCACACATATGCATGTGGGGGTCACTTTGGCACCCAAAGGACAGCTTTTAAGGTTCTTGAATGTGGTTTTTATTGGCCTACTTTGTTTAAAGATGCTAGAACCTTTTGTTTAACATGTGATCGCTGCCAAAGGACAGGTAATATTAGCCAAAAAGATCAAATGCCGCAGGTACCCATCTTTGTTGTTGAAATCTTTGATGTTTGGGGTATCGATTTTATGGGTCCTTTTCCTTCATCTTTTGGTTTCACCTACATATTACTTGCCGTTGATTATGTTTCAAAGTGGGTGGAAGCAAAAGCCACTCGAACTAACGATTCTAAAGTTGTGGCAGATTTTGTGAAAACTAATATCTTTTCTAGATTTGGGATGCCTAGGGTGCTAATCAGTGATGGAGGGTCTCATTTTTGCAACCGTACCATTGGGGCATTACTCAAGAAGTATCATGTGACGCATAAGGTTTCCACACCTTACCACCCCCAAACCAATGGCCAAGCCGAGGTATCTAATCGTGAGATCAAACAGATTTTGGAGAAGACCGTTGGGCCAAATAGAAAAGATTGGAGCTTACGGCTGGATGATGCACTATGGGCGTATCGAACGGCTTACAAGACCCCCATTGGTATGTCTCCTTTTCGACTTGTGTATGGCAAGCCTTGCCATCTTCCCGTGGAATTAGAACATAGAGCTCATTGGGCCATCAAGACCTTCAATTTGAATGTGGACCAAGCTGGAATTCATCGAAAGCTTCAATTGAGTGAACTTGATGAGATAAGGCATGAAGCTTATGAGAATGCTAGAATTTACAAAGAGAAGACCACGGCATTCCATGATAAGATGCTTCGAGGCAAGACTTTCGAAATTGGGCAGAAAGTGTTGTTGTTCAACTCCCGCCTTCGTCTATTCCCTGGTAAGTTACGTTCCAAATGGGTTGGCCCGTTTGTTGTTACTAATCTTTTTGTACATGGTGCAGTCCAAATTAAGAGCTTGAGAACCGGGCAAGAATTCAAGGTGAATGGACATCGCTTGAAGCCATACTACGAGAACTTTGTGGAGCATGTTGTGGAGGAGATCCCACTGCATGCCGTGGGTTCCAAGGAGAAGTAAAGGTGTTCATCGTCCGGCTGGAAGACGTTAAAGCAAGCGCTTTAAGGGAGGCAACCCATTTATTCTGTTTGATTGTCTATTTTATTACTTGTTTAATTATTTTTGGTTATGACTTTCTATTTTGAAACATTAACAAATATGCAAAGGATTTTAACATTAAACTTCGTGGAAATGAACAGCAAAGCTTCGCCGTACAATTCCAATCCAGTTCAAGTTCAAAGCTGTGGAAAGTCAACAAGATCAACTATCTCCAAAACCAGATTTGCGTTCTTAAACTCTACTCTGTCTGGTTTTTACTTTGCCATATTTGTCATGTTTATTTGTCGTTTGTTATTTGCTTGTTTTTGGTGTGAGTATATGCTTGAAACATTGAGGACAATGTTTGATTTAAGTGTGGGGGGAGTAACCATTGTTTTGCATGAAATTCGTAGAAATTTATCACCCATTACTTCTAGTGTTGTTCCTTGTTGTTTTAAGTATTTTTAAGCTGTTTTGGAGTGTTTCAGTGTGTTTTGACATAAAAATCCAAAAATTCATAAAAATTTGAAAAATTGTTTTTGAAAATCCAAAAAAAAAGAGTTGTTTTTGTGCGCTTATTTGTGTCTTAGGGTACCTTCCAACACAATGATGAGGATTCAGTTTGTAATTGCATGACTGTTAAAGAGAGTTATAAACATGGATGAAAGTTTGATTTACTCTTTATTTATGCGTGATTGTGGTTATAACTTATGAAATCACATGTAATCATAAAAGAAAAAAATTAGTTTTTTGTAACATGCTTGAAGGAAAGAACTCAAACTAACGCTACAACCTTGTGAGAATTGAGCCTAAATATTTATTTGGAGAGTTAAAATCTGTGCATTATTGTTTTCTAAAGTCGTTGCATGATCTCATTATTCTTTGCTTGGTTATTACTTAGAAGGCGTTTCATCATTTAGTTCCAAATGCTAGAACTCATGCCTATTTCATTCAAAGCATGCTATTGATTTGCATAACACATATTCAAGACGAAGTTGTGTAGTTACCACCACCAAAGCCAAACTGCCATGTATCCCATATCGTTATATGTTTAAGTTAACCCCATTGAGCCTTGATAGCCTACATTCTTTGTTAAACCACATTATCCTTACCTAGCCTAGTTTAGGACCATCCATACCCTTGTTCTTGAAGCATAGTAAAGTATGAGTCAAATTGAATTCCTTTTGATTAATGTATGGCAGAAAACAAGTGTGGGGGAAGTGATTCTTGTGTGTGTGTATGCCAAAATCATTCATAAGGCACGAGTAGAAAAGAAAGATTCGTGAAAATAGAATGAAAAGAAGAAGAGCTGTGAAGAGAAAAGGAGTTGAAAAATATGTGAAAAAGAGTTTCAAAGTGTTGCTTATTGAAGAAAGGGTCCAAAACATTGAATTCGGCCCTAAATATTGCTTGAATCTTCCCTTCGTGTTTAAAAGTTGATTACTGCAATCTAAGTGAATTCTAAGTTTTCATTTCATTACTTTTCTTGCTATTGCTTTAAGAACGTTTGTTATCCCTATCCTTCATTTGTTAGCCAACACCCCAAGCCCGTTACAACCTTTGACTTCAATCTTAAGTGTTATGTGTTTCAATTTGTGGAGTTTGAATTTGGTATGAGCATATGGTGTCACTGGTTCTCGCGTCTAAGTAATAGCATTCCATTCATGAGATCATATCTAAACATGCTTATTAACTCCAGAAATTGCTTTCTTTGTGATACATATATGTGAGCATTCGTTTTCATATCTACATCAATCTTCTCACATATAACTAGTATAGGGTGTGTAGTTGGAAAATCTGAGTGAAAATTGAGTGCATATCTTGTAAGGAATTGAGTGAATTCTCTAAGGCATGTTACTACATCAAAAACATTATTTTAATTGATTAATTGTGAACTAGTAAGTGGTGACTATGATTAAGTATGTGCTTAAGTGTAAAGATGACTCAAATCTGTGGGGATAATGATTTTTAACATGTCATGTGCATTGGAAATCCCTGAGGCAAATGTTGGAAGGTTTAGGTTGTGTTTTATTTGTTTTGTTTCGTTTTATTTCTTTGTTTTGCTCGAGGACTAGCAAAAGCTAAGTGTGGGGGAATTTGATAGGAGCATATTTATGCGACTTAATTGGCTTGTTCTTGTGCGTTTACGTTGTGTTTCTTTAGTTATTTTAGTGTTTAAAGCCATTTTCTTTTGTTTGTAGGTCTTAATAACAACCTTGGCAAGAAAAGTGCATTTTGGTGCATGTTGGATCAATATTGGGCTCAAATGGATTGCATGCATGAGGATGGACGTTTTGGGCATATGTGTGTGCAAGTGTGTGTGTGTAATTGCAAGGATAAATAATGACAACTCATACACATGCAAAGAAGCCCACATGCAAAGTGAAAGACTCTAAGTACAAAGTATGCAAGAAGATGCATTTTGGAGGCCTTTGGAGCATGTTTCGGGCTTGGAATGGATAGCAAATGCATGGGCCAAGTGGATGGACGAATTTGAGAACTAAAGAGGCCAAGAATATGAAGAATTATGGTCCAAAAGATGAAGAAAACAGCCCAAAAATCTGTCACCCCAACTTGCATTCCTTGCCATGCAAACCACATAGAATTCCCTTTGGATTCCATGCCATGCTTGATCACTCTTGTCCCCTACATAATTTCTGATTTCATGCTTTAATTCATTTAATTATTTCACTCAATTGCTTGATACCTCTTGTTCCCTTCACCCATTAGATTTTAGACAACCTTTACATCCATTACATGCACCAATTGATGCTCCATCATTCACATTTGGAATCCAATGCCATGTGCAACACATGTTGTTGCACCTTTGACCCATTTGTTGACACATTTCACCTCCCTTTCCATCTCTATGCAATGTACACAATCATTCATGCTCCCTAGCTACAACACCACTCCATTTTACCCTTCACACTTTGCATCATTACTTCATTTTCACCCTTGGACCATTGCACACCACACACACAAATTGCCATCCTTAACCTAACCTTATTTTCTAAGGTTTTTGGGGCCTATAAATACATGTTTACACCCCTTGGCCAAAGAACAATCCCCCATATTCATCATTTTATCACAGAAATTCGTCCTTACACACCCTAGGAAGCAAAACACCCCAAAAACACCATTCTAGTGCCTAGAAAACATAACAACCACTCCACCTTCTTCCACCCTCTTTGCCTAGTTTTCCACCACCTTCCAACCATCAAACACTCTTCCACACTCACCCTAAACCCCTCCATATCATTCCCCATCCATTCTACACCATAAATCCACCCAAAAATCTGTCCACAAGCTTCATGCCGCAACAAGGAGGAAGGGAGATCCATTGATGCACTTGCTTTCCAAGTTGGAGCATTTTAGGTGTTTTCTTTCCTTTGATTTTAATGTCTAATTTTATGTATCTTTGTATTGCAAGAATGAGGAACTAAACCCCCTTAGTTGGGGGGTGATTTGAAACCATGTACATGCTTGCAATATGATTTGATTACATTCAGTTGTTATTTCATAAGTTGCGGATTCAATTCGTTCATCTACTTGATTGATAACTTATTTGTGTATGTTGATTGAGAGTGCACGCTTAGTTTTCATGCATGAATATGATGCTAGATTATGAGGGAGTTTCACCTAATAGTTACAATCTTATAATCACAAGTAGTGAAGGTCGCTTGAAAACGATCGCGTTGAATGAATTCTTGGCACTAGTTTCATGCTCATCATAGTAACGAATGCCTCGTCAACACTTATAGTTCTCATTGTGCTTCATGATTCTTGATTGTATCTTTATTGTGCTCATCACGTAAGGAACCTTTGAGGAATGCTTTGAATTGTTGTATGCGCTTTTCCATCCAATTCATTAACTTAAGGAGAACTTGAAGGTTAATTTAAGCGTATCTAATTAACTTGGGGTGTTGAGTTTCATAATTTATTGAAAGAACAACTGAAAATCATTTTGTTTGCAAGTGTGTCATGTGTGGAGAAGAACCTCCTAACTAGCCTTTTATCCATCCTTTTCATCCAAAAACGTTTTACAATCTGTTTTGTTTTAAAGTTTCTGTTTTGTTTTCAATTTTCGTCCAAAACAAATCCCCCTTTATTTTGAAGTCTTAGATTAGTTAGAAAGTGTTTTGATTTGTGTTTCTAAGTGTTTTTATTCAAGTTTTTATCCAACTTCGTCCAAGTTCTTGTTAGGTTCTCAAAACTGCCCAGAAAGTGGTTTTTAGGTAGTTTTGAGTCATTAGGTTGCTGTTTTGAGTTTTATGTTTGTTTAAGTATTTTAAAGTATAGTTTTGCATTCTTTGAGTCTAGTTTAGTGTTTTAAATTTTATTTTTATGTTTTTAAGTCAGTTTTCAAGTGTTTAGCAATCCCTCCTAATCCCCGGCCTAGAACGATCCCTACTTACATACTTTACTACATTTGATAAAAAGAGGGTTTAATTTGTGTGCTTATAATTACCCATCTTTTTGGCCTCTAGAGAGTAATGCCTCACGATGATACGATGTTGGCATTATTTCTCTTAGTTAAGTTCTTTCCCACCATGCCGGTTTAGATAGGGGTTCAAGCATGACCTCACGATGATACGATGTTGGCCACACTCGTTGCCTACCTTAACCTCATCAAATGTTTTAAATAAACTCCTCCTGAGTATAAGCATGCACTTTGCACTCCCCCATGATAGGGTGAAGGCGATGTACAAGTCATAAACGATTGGAGCCTACCACGGTGGAAGGCCACGAAAAAGTGTTCAAAGCACTCTTACGCTTTCAACTTAATATTGTATGTTGGTTGAGGGATTTTAAGGTCTCATCAATTTTATTTATTTAATCATATTCAAATAAATAATGTCCTATTACAACTATTAGTCCAAAGTTAATGAAATTAGTAGCATATGATATCCCCACTATTCGTTTTCATAAAACAAATCAATATCAAAACATTTTTCAAAATATTGGAGATATATATAACTACTAATTGTATTCATTATAGTTTAGTAGCGTATGATACTCCCACTATTTGTTTTAAGAAAAACAAATCAATATCAAAAACGAATTTTTCAAATATTGGAAGTAACTACTACTACCAAGGTTTTTGCATTCCTTTGAAATTGGACTTTATAGTTATCTTAGGCTCTTGGATGACCATGGACTTATTAGGTTATTGCAACAACGAGCCAACATTGTTGAATATAAACTCGGGGAGGTTGGTTCAATTTAATTACGTGCTTTTCAATCCAATTAAAACATTTTCATTGAGCCATTAGAAATGAAAGACAATCATTCATTGCTAATTAGGGCATTGGACCCATTTAATCTTTAATCTCATGTCAAAACCCTCTTTTAGTTATGTCTCCTTACCAATAGTTAAAGAAACTCTAGTCTAGCACTAGAGGGAATCAATTAACTAAAAGAGATTAAGAAATAATAAGAATTACAAACCGATTTGTACAAATTCCTACAAATTACACATACTAAGAGGGAGAGATAGATTAATGTCAAACGTGACAAGGTCCAATTAAAACAGTAATTAAAACACATTCCCAAGGTTCAAACAATTTGATTTTAGCGCCTTATCTCATAGCTCAATTATCGTTTAAGGCATAAATCCATAGTCACCCATTTTCTTACTACTTAATCAAATTAAATAATCAAATGGAGTGCAACATAAACATTTAGATTTAGTGCATATGGCCATAATAATATTATGAGTTTAAACAACCAATAAAATTAAAATCAAATATTTTAACTTTTTAGATGGATGGGGCCTATTATGCAAATATTAAAAGTTAGGGGTAAAACCGTAAATACTTGAAAGTAAATATCAACTTTTCAAAGATTACAAAATAGCCCCACAAGTGGATAAATCCACTAGGGGAGGCCGGCCACATTAAGGGGAGATGGGAAGTCTCTTACACATTCTTACACAACATGCATTAATTCCACATTATGTAGAAAAAATTAAATTTTGCTTGTCACTTGGTTTTGCTTTGAAGACTTTAGTGAAAAGAGTGATGGAAATCCTCCTAGTCAAGTCTAGGGTTTTATAAATTTATGATATGGTTATGGATGGTATGAACATCATCCAAAATCACAAAACAATGCATCAAAACCAAATAAAACCATTTTCACCAAAACCCAACCATGAACACCAAGAACAAAACCATGAACATATTTTCAAGATTTGTGTATTCTTGGTGATTTTTCAAACCCAAAAACAAAAGTGACAAGGTTTCTATTTTCTAGCTTTAAAAAGGATGTGTGAGTGGTTTACAATAAAACACAAACACAACCCAAAAACCACCCCAAAACTGTGCCCTCCCTTCGGTTCAAAAACCCCAAATTTTGTTCATGACTTACTCTTCATTCATGCATACAAAACACCTTTTTACATGCATATCTTTTTCAACTCTTGATTTATATTTTTCAACCATTGAAAAAACAAAAGATAAACATACTTTAAATGAAGAAATAATATGTCAAACTAGTTCAAAACTCAATTTTCATTCATGCATACAAAACATCTTTTGCATACATATCTTTCTCAACTATTGACTAACATTTTTCAACTATTGAAAAACAAAAGATAAACAAATTTTGAATGAAGCAATAATTATGTCATACATAATATTAATATGCATAAAATCCAAAAGGACACATTATATATAAACCTTTGGCTCTGATACCACTTGAAGGGAAAATTATGAGTTTACACATGGGATTTCTAAATGACTAGCATGCATATACAATTCAAAATTTATATACATTAGCAACGGAAGCAATTTATCAAATAATATCAAAGCTATAGTCATGAAAATCCCCTTCAAGGTTAATAGGTTTATATATAATGCATCTAAAACATTTAAGTAAAGAACTAAGTGAAGGTATAGATCTATACCTCTTGATCTTGATTTTAGACCAAGGATGGACCACATCCAAGCCCTTTGCTCCTTGAAGTCCTTGAGCCTAGCCTCCCTCCTTGCCTCCTCCACTTTGTTAGTAAGAGTGCTCCAAGGTTCTCCTTTAGTCTCCAAAGGAGAAGACCTCTAAATATCCACACCCACTAGTGTAGTGAGATGGATGGAGGAATAACCAAAAGGGTGAAAGATTGTTAGCTAAATCACCCTCAAGGTGACCGGCCTTTTGTGATTTTAGAGAGATGTTTCTTTTGCCTCTTTGTTGTTTTAAAACACACAAAAAACCCTAAGGATTAAATCTCTATAAAGTTCCTTATATAGACAAAAAGAAACCTAGTCAACAACATGACTAAATATCTCTCCCTCTCCACTTTAAAGGGCCGGCCCCTTTGTGTTGGTTTGGGCTTTGGGCTTTTATTTATTTCTAGTTATCCAATGCTTGAATAAAAGCCCAATGGGTTTAGGCCCAATGGGCCCAATTAAACCCGAACGTTTCTTTATGCCCAAAACGATCTTTTATCGCTTTTATGATTTCTTTAGACTTTCTAAATTAATCACAACACTTAATTAATCCAATTAATTATTTCCATCATCCATTAGTTACTCACTACAAGAGTGTATCGGTGTACAATTATTTTAGGTTCTAATTAGCAAGGCAGTGAGGTGATTGACATCAATCCAATTGATTATATTTAATCCAATCACTTAGGGAATTAAAACTTCCTTTTAATTCACCTTTCTTCTTTGATGACTAAATTTAATCATCTAGAAGAACTCACAAGCTATGAGTGACATCTAAACATATGTCATCGCTACCCAAGCTAATGTAGAAGTTGTTCGGAGAACCTATTCAGTTGGAATTACAATGTAATTCGATCCTTCTCTAAAACAATACTCTCAATCACATTACTAGGGTATGGATATATATTATGTCAAACCCCTAATGTGATTATTCCTTCTTATATGATTCAATTGAATCGTATAGGAACGCTTTCCTTTATTACGCTCGATACTTCGGCCGAAGATTCCCGAATCATATCTTAGAGTATTCTTCCTCTCTTATCGAGGATTAGAGATTCCTTATTGCGCATTCACTTGCCTTCATGACTAAGTGGCTTAACCCCAATTATGCCGTGGACACCCGCGAATGGGGTGACTTTGACATAATCAAAGATTAAGTACTTAGCCATAAGACAGCGACGATGCCTCAGGTCAAAAGACTACTTACATTATTCCAACCATTAGAGTTACTTGCTTGACATGTGAGTAGACCTCCATGCAAGTACTCTCGTTCGATTGTGTTCAGTGAACTCATTCCCTTAATGAGCACCTACATACTTGTCTTAGTGTCACCACATGAATGGGATGAGACTTTCCATCCTTCCATTTGAAGCAGACACAGTATGTACCGGTCTAAGCATTGTCAGTATCCCTCCGACAATCCAATGACCAGGAACCTTTTGGACATTATGGTTATGTGAAGAAGGTCTCTGTAGTCTAACATCATTAGATTACTTCTTCAATCGATCCATTGTCCACGGATTCACTACTTAGGACATATATCGTTTATTGAGATAGTCCTAATTAGTATCTTTGCCATTTGATGTATAAGAATCATCTATACATCCATTCATTTGTCCTGAAAGGTTTCTTCCAAAGATTGACTTTCAGGGCATATTTCCAACACCGAGCACATAGAAAAAAATTTCGTCAACATTACAACTACTATTGGGAAACAACACAAGAAAAATAAAATTGGCGAATGTAATTCAATTTGAAGTATTTTTCTTATTGTAAGCAAAAGAAAAAAAATAGAAACGATTAATGTAGCTGACAATGGGAGGAAAAAGTGGAGTGTGGAAAATACGGAGGGTGACGCGCCCAGCGCAAGTTGGGTTTTTTATGTTTTTATTTTTTTTATTTTTTTTATTTTTGTTCTTATCATTAAATAAAGTTAGTGGATGATTTTTAATTAAAATGTAAAGATTTGAAGCCCCTTTCATTAGTTTTTCTTTAATTTTATAGGTTCATGATTAGGTAGCCAACTATTTATAAATGTTTGTCATTCAATTGCCTTTTGTAGATGTTACAGTTGATGTTGGTGTTGGAAATGTGCCCTAAAGCCAATCATATGATGATACTTTACGGACATTTCACATGTTAAACTAATCTAGTTTAATATTAAGGGCAAACATTATTGTTTGAGCCGTCTCATATAAATGTTATATGCTTAAACGATAAGTCCAAGGAATATGTGATTGGGAGAATGCAATCTAAAGAAGTTAGATTCATGAGACCATTCTTTCGTAGACACGTCCTAAACGTTCCTGATCATAGGATTGCCAATTGGGCATTGACAATCCGTTAAGATCAGTACGTGTTGTGTCTTCTCTCAGGGAAAGTGACTAGTCTCAAGTCATTGATGTGTGTGACATCAAGACAAGTACGTAGGTGCTCAATAGAGAATGAGTTCACTGAACACGATCAACGAAGAGTTCTCATATTCATGTCACATGAGAACTCATGGTTGGGATAATGCAAAGTAGTCATTTGACCTGAGGCATCACAGTTGTCTTGTGGTTAAGTCATTGATCTTTGATTATGTCAAAGTCACTCCATCAGGAGGGTGTCCACGGCATAGTTGGGGTTAAGCCACTTAACTATGGAGGCAAGTGAATGCGCAACAAGGGATCTCTAACCATCAAACCGTTTGAGGGAGAATACTCTATGATATGATTAAGAATCTCTGGCCAGAGTATGAATGAGATTTAGGAAGTCGTTCCAAATCACATTCAAGGTAATCATATAAGCACACGAATCACATTGGATAGTAGACATGAATAAATAAACTATCAAACCAAACAATGTGGTCAAGAGTATTGTATTAGAGAAAGACCGTATTGCATTTGTAATCCTAAACTGAATAGGTTCTCCACCTCTTCTGATTAGCTTGGGTAACCATGATATGCTGCTAGGTGTCACTCATGGTTTGTGGAAGCCCTAAACGTGTGTAATCACTAAAGGGAGAATTGAAAGTAAGTTTCAATTCACAATCGATGTGAAATGGTTTTAATCGCCCACTGCCTTGCTAAAAGGAACCTAATGGATCGTACACCGTGTAAGGTGGAGATTGAAGAAACAATGGAGATGAGTAAGAATAATTAAATGCTTTAATTATTTATGGCAAGGATTAATTAATATGTTAATTAATCAAACGAATAAAGTTCATTAAAAGACCATGGGTTAGTTTTGGGCCTCAAGGCCCAATGGGCTTCAAACGTCAAGCCCATTAACTTAAGTTGTATGACAACTTAATTCACAAAGGCCCAAAAGCCCAATAAAACCCTTATGGCCGGCCATGTTAGAGAGAATGGCCTTTTGGTTCTTTAGGTCACTTATTTGAAGTGACTATATAAAGGACTTTATAGCCTAAATTCATTAGGGGTTTCTTTTAGAGAAAATTGGTGAGAACTTGTCTCTCCTTTTCTCTCTAGGAGGCCGGCCCCCTTGGAGGGTGCATCTAGCAATCCCACTACTCCAAGGTCACTCATTCCTTCTCCAATCTCTCCTTGGTGTGGAGACTTAAAGGTTCTCAATTTTGGGAACTTGGAGAAAACTTTTCATCCATCCAAATCCATAGATTTTAGATGCAAGGAATGAAGGCCCTCTCTTTGGGTGATTAGCCTTTGCTTATGCAAAGAGAAATCTACAAAGGTATAAATTTCTCAACTCACCTTGATTTGAGTTGAGTCTTGGTTCACCAATCTACTAGGCTTTGAATTTCATGGGTAATGTTTTGTTTTTGAATGCATGCAAGCATGATTCCGCCTTTTAATTGTTAAATGCATGCTATAGATGTTATTCAAATGAACATGTTTTCACAAAATCTTCCTTCAGTTGGAAATGTGCCCTAAAGCGAATCATATGATGATACTTTGCGGACATTTCACATGCTAAACTAATTCAGTTTAATATAAAGGCAAAGATTATTGTTTAAAGCCATACGAAAGTTAGATTCATGAGACCATTCTCTTTCATACATATATCCTAAACGTTCATGATCATATGATTGCCAATTGGGCATTGGCAGTTCGTTAAGATCAGTACATGCTATCTCTTATCTCTAGGGGAGTGACTGGTCTCGAGTCATTGATGTGATTGACACCAGGACAAGTATATAGGTGCTAAATAGAGAATGAGTCCACTGAACGCGACTAATAAGGAGTTCCCATACTCATGTCACATGAGAACCCAAAGTTAGGATAATGCAAAGTAGTCCTTTGATTTGAGGCATCATAGTTGTCTTGTGGTTAGGTCCTTGATCTTTAACTGTGTCAAAGGCACTCCATCAGAGGGTGTCTACGACATAGTTAGGGTTAAGCCACTTAACTATAGAGGCAGGTGAATGCACAATAAGGGATCTCTAACTTTCAAACAGTTGAGGGAGAATACTCTACGATATGATTAAGAATCTCTGGCCAGAGTATGAATGAGATTTAGGAAGTTATTCCAAATCACATTTAAGGTAATCATATAAGTAAGAGAATCACATTACATAGTAGACATGAATAAATTATCAAACCAAACAATGTGATCAAGAGGATTGCATTAGAGAAAAGCCGTGTTACATTGTAATCCCGAACTGAATAGGTTCTCCACCTCTTCTATTTAGCTTAGGTAGCCATGACATACAGCTAGGTGTCACTCATGGCCCATGGGGCTTATAACCATGGGCCATGACATACAGCTAGCTTTTGAGTAATAATTGGACCTCAAGGCCCATGGGGCTTAGAACCATCAAGCCTATTAACTTAAGTTGCATGACAATAGTTACAAAAGACTCAAAATGGCCCAAACAGCCTAGAGCCTTTAGAAGGCCTGCCATAGCGTGATAGAAAGGGTTTTGTTCTTTTCGCCACTTAAGTGAAGTGACTATATAAAGGAATTCATAGTCAAAATTCATTAGGGTTCTCTTTTGAGGAAATTGGAGAGAACAAAAGCTCTCATTTTCTCTCTAGGAGGCCAGCCCCCTTGGAGAGGATTTACTATTATCAATCCTCCTCCAAGGTCACTCATTTCTTCTTCAAGTCTCTCCTTTGTGTGGAAACCTAGAGGTTCCCTTTCTTAGGAACTTGGAGAATCCATTCTTCTATCCTCCTCCAAGAAATTCATGGATCCAAGAAGCAAAAAATGAAGGCCCTCTCCCTTGGGTGATTAGCCTTTGCTTATGCAAAGAGGATTCAACAAAGGTATAATATTCCTTAACTCACTTTGTTCTTGAGTTGAGTCTTGGTTCACCACAACTAGTAGGCTTTGAATTTCATGGTTTAAGTTTTGTTTTAAAGTGCATAGAAACATGCTTCCACCATTTAATCGTTAAATTAATGTATTATGTTGCTTAAAGAACTTAGGTTTGTTGTTTTGATTAAGAAAAAAAGAAGGTGTTTGGTTGTTTATTTGTTTTTGTTAGTGATGGATGGTATGATTTTTCAAACAACGCCCATGCCTTTTACTATTCACATCATAACAATCACTTACAACTTTCAATCACCTTTCAAGCACACAAATCAACTCACACACACCATCACTACTCACCATGACCGGCCACCTCTATAATGGGGGTACTTTTAGGGTTTTTATGCAATTACATAAAGTTTTGATACTTTTGTGTATTTGCACTTTGACCCAAAAATTTATGTTTTTACGTAAATGCCCTGTTGGAAATATGCCCTGAAAGTCAATCTTTGGAAGAAACCTTTCAGGACAAATGAATCGATGTATGGATGACTCTTATACATCAAACGGCAAAGACACGAATTAGGACTATCTCAATAAACGATATATGTCCTAAATAGTGTATCCATGGACAATGGATCGATTGAAGAAGTAATCTAATGATGTTAGACTACAGAGACCTTTTTCAAATAACCATTATGTCCAAAAGGTTCCTAATCATTGGATTGTCGGAGGGAAACTGACAATGCTTAGACCGGTACATACTGTGTCCGCTTCAAATGGAAGGATGGAAAGTCTCATCCCATTCGTGTTGTGACACTAAGACAAGTATGTAGGTGCTCATTAAGAGAATGAGTTCACTGAACACAATCGAACGAGAGTACTTGCATGGAGGTCTACTCACATGTCAAGCAAGTAACTCTAATGGTTGGAATAATGTAAGTAGTCCTTTGACCTGAGGCATCGTCATTGTCTTGTGGCTAAGTACTTAATCTTTGATTATGTCAAAGTCACCCCATTCGCGGATGTCCACGGCATAATTGGGGTTAAGCCACTTAGTCATGAAGGCAAGTGAATGCGCAACAAGGAATCTCTAATCCTCGGTAAGAGAGGAAGAATACTCGAAGATATGATTCGGGAATCTTCGGCCGAAGTATCGAGCGTAATAAAGGAAAGCGTTCCTATACGACTCAATAGAATCATATAAGAAGGAATAATCACATTAGGGGTTTGACATAATATATCCATACCCTAGTAATGTGATTGAGAGTATTGTTTTAGAGAAGGATCGAATTACATTGTAATTCCAACTGAATAGGTTCTCCGAACAACTTCTACATTAGCTTGGGTAGCTATGACATATGGTTAGATGTCACTCATAGCTTGTGAGTTCTTCTAGATGATTAAATGTAGTCATCAAAGAAGAAAGGTGAATTAAAATGAAGTTTTAATTCACTAAGTGATTGGATTAAATATAATCATTTGAATTGATGTCAATCACCTCACTGCCTTGCTAATTAGAACCTAAAATGATTGTACACCGATACACTCTTGTAGTGAGTAATTAATAGATGATGGAAATAATTAATTGGATTAATTAAGTGTTGTGATTAATTTAGAAAGTCTAAAGAAATCATAAAAGCGATAAAAGATCGTTTTCGGCTTAAAGAAATGTTCGGGTTTAATTGGGCCCATTGGGCTTTTATTCAAGCATTGGATGACTAGAAATAAATAAAAGCCCAAAGCCCAAACCAACACAAAGGGGCTGGCCCTTGCAAGTGGAGAGGGAGAGATATTTAGTCAAGTTGTTGACTAGGTTTCTTTTTGTCTATATAAGGAAGTTTATAGAGTTTTAATCCTTAGGGTTTTTGTGTGTTTTTGAACAACAAAGAGGCAAAAGAATATATCTCTCTAAAACCACAAAGGCCGGCCACCTAGAGGGTGTTTTAACTAACAATCTTTCACCCTTTTGGTTATTCCTCCATCCATCTCACTACACTAGTGGGTGCGGATATTTAGAGGTCTTCTCCTTTGGAGACTAAAGGAGAACCTTGGAGCACTCTTACTAACAAAGTGGAGGAGGCAAGGAGGGAGGCTAGGCTCAAGGACTTCAAGGAACAAAGGGCTTGGAGGTGGTCCATCCTTGGTCTCAAGTCTAGATCAAGAGGTATAAGACTAAACCTACACTTTGTTCTTTACTAAAATGTTTTGATGCATTATATATAAACCTATGAACCTTGAAGGGGATTTGCATGACTATAGCTTTGATATTATTTGATAAATTGCTTCCGTTGCTCATGTATATAAATTTTAAATTGTATATGCATGCTAGTCATTTAGAAATCCCATGTGTTAAACTCATAATTTTCCCTTCAAGTGGTATCAGAGCCAAAAGTTTATGTATAATGTGT
Source organism: Malus sylvestris (assembly GCF_916048215.2). Lineage (NCBI taxonomy): Eukaryota > Viridiplantae > Streptophyta > Magnoliopsida > Rosales > Rosaceae > Malus > Malus sylvestris. Next base: position 23,872,216 of record NC_062268.1, read on the forward strand.
CCTTTTAGATTTTATGCATATGGGTGTTAATATTATGTATGACATAATTATTGCTTCATTCAAAATATGTTTATCTTTTGTTTTTCAGTAGTTGAAAAATGTTAGTCAATAGTTGAGAAAGATATGTATGCAAAAGATGTTTTGTATGCATGAATGAAAATTGAGTTTTGAACTAATTTGACATATTATTTCTTCATTTAAAGTATGTTTATCTTTTGTTTTTCAATGGTTGAAAAATATAAATCAAGAGTTCAAAAAAGATATGCATGTAAAAGTTGTTTTGTATGCATGAATGAAGAATAAGTCATGAACAAAATTTTGGGGTTTTTGTTCTTTGTGGTTGGCACGGTTTTGGGGATTTTTGGGCATGTGTTCGTGTTTTATTGTAAGACACTCACACATCATTTTAAAGCTAGAAAGTAGAAACCTTGTCACTTTAGTTTTTGGGTTTGAAAAATCACCAAGAATACACAAATCTTGAAAAAGTGTTCATGGTTTTGTTCTTGGTGTTCATAGTTTGGTTTTGGGTGAAAATGGTTTTATTTGTTTTTCATGCATAGTTTTATGGTTTTGGATGATGTTCTTACCATCCATAACCATATTAAAACTTTTAAAACCCTAGGCTTGTCTAGGAGATTTCCATCACCTTTCTCATTAAAGCCATTTAAGCCAAAACCAAGTGACATGCAAATTTGGATTTTTCTACCTTGCATTGAATTAAAGCAAGATGGGTGAGACTTCCCATCTCCCCTTAATGTGGCCGGCCACCCTAGTGGATTTATCCACTTGGGGGGTCTTTTGTAATTTGGAAAAAGATATTTTATACTTTTGAGTATTTACGGTTTGACCCCTAACTTTTTCTTATTTGCATTTAGGCCCCTACTAACTAGAAAGTTAAAATATTTGATTTTAATTTTGTTAATTGTTTAAACTCATAATTCTATTATGCCCATATGCACTAAATCTAAATGTTCATGTTGCATTCCATTTTGATTATTTAATGTGATTAAGTAGTTAGAAAAATGGTGACTATGGACTTATGCCTTAAACGATAATTGAGCTATGAGATAAGGCGCTAAAATCAAATTGTTTGAACCTTGGGAATGTGTTTTAATTACTGTTTTTTATTGGACCTTGTCACTTTTGACATTAATCTATCTCTCCCTCTTAGTATGTGTAATTTGTAGGAATTTGTACAAATCGGTTTGTAATTCTTATTATTTCTTAATCTCTTTTAGTTAGTTGATTCCCTCTAGTGCTAGACTAGAGTTTCTTTAACTATTGGTAAGGAGACATAACTAAAAGAGGGTTTTGACATGAGATTAAAGATTAAATGGGTCCAATGCCCTAATTAGCAATGAATGATTGTCTTTCATTTCTAATGGCTCAATGAAAATGTTTTAATTGGATTGAAAAGCACGTAATTAAATTGACACCACCTCCCCGAGTTTATATTCAACAATGTTGGCTCGTTGTTGCAATAACCTAATAAGTCCATGGTCATCCAAGAGCCTAAGATAACTATAAAGTCCAATTTAAAAGGAATGCAAAAACCTTAGTAGTAGTAGTTACTTCCAATATTTGAAAAATTAGTTTTTGATATTGATTTGTTTTTCTTAAAACAAATAGTGGGAGTATCATACGCTACTAAACTATAATGAAAACAATTAGTAGTTATATATATCTTCAATATTTTGAAAAATGTTTTGATATTGATTTGTTTTATGAAAACGAATAGTGGGGATATCATATGCTACTAATTTCATTAACTTTTGACTAGTAGTTGCAATAGGACATTATTTATTTGAATATGATTAAATAAATAAAATTGATGAGACCTTAAAATCCCTCAACCAACATACAATATTAAGTTGAAAGCGTAAAAGTGCTTTGAACACTTTTTCGTGGCCTTCTACCGTGGTAGGCTCCAATCGTTTATGACTTGTACATCGCCTTCACCCTATCATGGGGGAGTGCAAAGTGCATGCTTATACTCAGGAGGAGTTTATTTAAAACATTTGATGAGGTTAAGGTAGGCAACGAGTGTGGCCAACATCGTATCATCGTGAGGTCATGCTTGAACCCCTATCTAAAGCGGCATGGTGGGAAAGAACTTAACTAAGAGAAATAATGCCAACATCGTATCATCGTGAGGCATTACTCTCTAGAGGCCAAAAAGATGGGTAATCACAAGAGGTTGTTGTGAATGGGTAATTGTACCCTCTCATTATTATTTTTGCTAGCCAACATCGTATCATCGTGAGGTGGGCTTGGTAATAGTGAGCCTCCCATAACCCGCTAGGAGCTTTCTTTGAAAACTCCCGGATTCCATTTTGAGGGATATGGAATTTGCCAAAAATGGTGGGTGGTGTCATTCGGTTTAAAGACCCGAATCGTTTGACTTAATCAACAATCAAACAAATTATTTTTTTGTTTATGTATTTAGATATGGTTGGAAGCACACTCGCGAAAATACTCGACAAACATTGCCTAGAGGGGCACAATTTCCTATCATGGTATCGTAATGTCAAGATTCTCCTAACATTGGAGAAGATTGTTTACGTACTAGACAAGGCTCCACCTCACATACCTCTCGGCCCTGGGGCTACTGAGGATGAACGTGCTAAGTTTGACAAGCACGTTGAGGATGACACACAAGCCAAGTGCTATCTGTTGGCTTCCATGAATGAGGAGCTACAGAGACAGCACGAGGGCATGGACAGTGCATCTTCCATAATACTCCATCTTACGGAGTTCTTGTTGGAAGTATGCCCACAAAGCCACTCATTTGATGTAATAGCTTTTTGGAATACTTAATGTATTAAACTTTTATATGTTTAATGAAGGGCAAATCTTATTGTTAATCACTATTTATTGTATCACGTGTTTAAGCAATAAGAGAATCCAAGGAATGTATTTGTTCTAAGAAATAAGTGATCTAAGTAAGTTAGATTATCGAGACCATTCTCTTATGTTCATTCCTAAAACGTTCCTAGCCATAGGATTGCCAATTGGGCATTGACAATCCGCTAAGGTTAGTATGTGTTGTGTTGACTCAAGCGTGAGTATGACTAGTCTCAAGTCATTTGGTGTTGGACACTAAGACAAACACATAGGTGCTCGAAAGAGTAATTGAGTACACTGAACTACGATCAAAAGAGAGTTCGAACATACATGTCATGTATGAACTCTAAAGTTGCAATATGCAAAGTAGTCCTTTGACCTGAGGCATCATCGATGTCTAATGGTTAGGTCCTTGATCTTTGATCCTGTCAACGGCATTCCTTTGGAGTGTCCACGACATTGTTGGGGTCAAGCTATCTAGTCATGTAGGCATATGAATGTACAACAAGGGATCTCTAACCTTCCATGGTGGAGGGAGAATACTCTAAGATATGATTCTAAAGTCTTTGGCCAAAGCAAATGAATATGACTTAGGAAGTTTGTTCCAAATCATATTCAAAGGAATCATATAGGAAAGTATCACATTGGATAGTAGACATGAAACAAACTATCACTTAAACAATGTGATTAAGAGTATTGTATTAGAGAAAGACCGTATTGCATTGTAGTTGTAACTGGATAGGTTCTCCAACCAATTTTACTTAGCTTGGGTAACCATGACATACTGCTAGGTGTCACTCATGGTTTGTGGAAGCCCAAATGATTAGGTAACACTAATCATTAAAGGGAGAATTGAAATGTGGTTTCAATTCACAATCGATAGTTAAGAGTAACATCGCCCACTGCCTCACTAATTGGAACCTAATGGGTCGTACACCGAGTAAGGATGTATGTGAAGAAATTATATGAAATGGATAAGCAATTAAATGGTTTAATTGAAGAATAGTCAAGATTAATTAATTAGTTAATTAATTTTACGAAAGGTTCGTATTGGGCTTATATGTTGGTTTTGGGTTTCGGGGCCCAAAAGCGTTTTGGTCCAAAAGGCCCATTATGTTTAAGTTGTATGACAACTAAAACAAAATGGGCAAATTAGCCCAATAACAAAGGATGGCCGGCCATTAGGGTGGATTGGCAAAGTTTGCTTAATTACAAGTTTGCCACTCACCAAAGAAAAGGTTATAAAAGCAACTTTATAGCTATTTTCTTATTAGGGTTCTTCTTGTTGAAATTGGGTGAAACATTTTCTCCATTTTCTTCTAAGGAGGCCGGCCACTAAGGGGAGGGACATCTAGCAATCTCTTCTTTCCTTAGTCATCCATATCATCTTCACAAGATACAACCTTGGTGAAGAGACTTAGAGACATCAAGCTTTTGGTGTTTTGGAGAACAAATCCTTTTTCCTCAAATCATCAAAGGAGCACTAAAGGGAGGAAAACACAAGGAGGATTCAAGAAGCTTGGAGGTGACTTGAAGGCCCTCCACTTGGGTGAATCCTTTGTGTAATCAAGGATGAGCTTGAAGGGTAAAGAATCACTAAATCTTTACTTCTCTTTAATGTAGTTAAAGAGTTTATTTTGGTTCACCATATACTAGGCTTTGAAAGTCATGGGTTTTTTGAATTGTTTTTGGATGCATGCCTACTTTAAAGTGTTAATAGCTTGCATGTGTATTCAATTGTTCATACTTGTTCTTAGCTAGGACAAATTTTTTCCTTCAAGTGGTATCAGAGCCTAGGCCTAGTGTATGGTGAATCCTTTTGGGTTTTGTGATGTTCATATTTTGTGATTTAAATGTTGTAAATGTTACAAGCTTTGTTCTTGCTTTTGAATATATAAATTTTGCTAGAAAATTTAGCATCTCAAATGTTGTAGATGTATTTCATTTAAGCATGAATATTGGAACTAAAATTTGGTGCCATGTGTTTTGGGAAATTCGGCCAAATCCTTTGGGTGACTTTTTGGGTTCATGTTTGTCTTGTTAAAATGGTTTTAAGGTGACTTTTGGAACCCCTAAATACCCTAGGATATTAGCCCTCTTTTGAGAGGTGAAAATTTGAGTTTTGGTGAATGAAAACATCCATGGGGCTATTATGAGTTTTCATGGTGTTCTTCATTGTTCTTGGTGTTCTTGCCAAGAACATAAAGTTTTGAAGTTTTGATTCAAAAGTTTTATGTTTTTCATAAAGTTTTGGTATATTATTGATTTATTATTGATGGGTGATGTTTATTGGTGAAGTATTATTGTTGGTTTTAATGTTAGACAAAAATCTCTTACAAACCTATCCAAATCAACTTTACCTCACCCACCAAAATCAACTTGCAAAACTTTTTAGAAATTTTTTCAATTTTTCTTTAAATGGCCGGCCACCCCTAGTGGGGGTACTTTTGGGGCCTTTTGTGCAATTACATAAAGTTTTAGATACTTTTGTGTATTTGCATTTTGGCCCAAAAGTTTACGTTTTTACGTTAAGGCCCTAAAACTCTAAAGGACAAATTGTTTTGATCCTTTAATGATGTTTTTACATTAATGAAATTTTGGGCTCTAGTTGAAATTACATGAAGTTGTGGACTTTTGTGTTTTTTCAAAGTGACCCCAAAAGTTTTTGTATTTGCATTATGGCCCAATTGTTGTGGTCATAGTTTCCTTTTGGCCCAAATAAAATGAGAACAAAATTGTTTTGTCTCTTTAATGAGAATTGGATTTTCATTTCATTTAGTTCCATTTAAATCAATTCTATGGATCCAAAAACCAATTGTTTAAAGTTGTTTTCTTAGTTAATGTGATTGATTAAGAAAAGGGTGATTATGAACCAAAGGCTACGATAATTGAGCTATGTGATTGGCCGCTTTACATTATGAATGTTTGGGTTTTAGTAGTGTAGATTTGAATGTAATTTGATTAATTCAATTTGTTGCAAATGGGCATAAGTCCATCATTTGATTTGTGTTGTAAAAGGGCATAAGCCCTTCTTATTATTTCATGTATTCCTTTTTTGTTTAAATGTATGCAAATGGAATAGTTGGGTCCAACACCCAATAGGAAATAACGGTTTAATTAGATTAAACGCGTAACTAAAATCAACAACTATCTACCTTAAACCCAAGGTCCAACACAAGGCTCGTGTTGGATCAAATCGAACGGTTCATAATCATCCTAAAACCTAATATGACTATATAGTCCATATGAGGATGCAATGCATTCGTTAGTAGTTCTATATAGTCTCGCTTGTTTCTTCGAAATAGTGGGAGTATTATAAACTACTAATTCATATTAACTTGGACCAATGGTTGTGATAGGCCCAAGTTCTTTTAATGTGATTAAAATGTTTTGATGTAGCCCAAAACTACTCCCTCAAAACGAATATTAAGTTGATAAGCGAGAGATGCTTTGAACATCTCTTCGTAGGCCTTCCACCGTGGTGGGATCCAATCGTTTGTGACTCATGCACCGGCTTCACCCTATAATGGGGAAGTACAAAGTATGTGCTTACATCCAGGAGGAACCCATAAACATATGATGAGGTGAGTGTAGACAACGAGTATGACCAACATGATATAATTCTGAGGTTGTGCTTGAACCTCTACATAAACTAAGCATGGTGGGAATGACTTAACTAAGTGCAATGGTGCCAACATGATATAATTCTGAGGTAATCATTCTCTAGAGGCCAAACAAGATGGGTAATTACAAGAGTTCTAAATGAATAATGCGTTATTCTCTCATCATTATTTTTGCTAACCAACATGATATAATTCTGAGGTGGGCTTGGTAATGGTGAGTCTCCCATAACCCGCTAAGAGTTCAATATAACTCTCGAATTCTATTGAGGGATGTGGAATTTGCCAAAAATAGTGGGTGGTACTATTTGATTCAAAGACCCAATCAAATAGTTTTAAACAAACAATCTAATACGATTTCTGTTATGTTATGTAGTGAACGACATGCCTAAAATTATACCCACCATTATACTTGACAAAAGGGGCCTTAAGGGCCAACGTTTCCTTGCTTGGTATCGCCATATTGAGAATGTCTCAAAGGTGAAAGACATATTGTATGTGCTTAAGCAATCCCCTCCTCATGTACCTCCTACGAAACTAGCTTCAAAGGAGGAGTGTCAAAATTATGTTAGACACTATGAGGATGACTTACAAGCCAAATGCTTAATCCTCACTTCACTTAGTGAGGAGCTTATGAAGCTACATAAGCACATGAACACTTCTTGTGCCATGGTTGAAAGTTTGCATAAGATGCATGACATTGAGACTAGTAATGTACGATTCTCAAATGTTTGTAGTCTAATGAATGCCAAGATGGCAAAGGGGGCATCGGTTCATAAACATGGACAAAAGATGGAAAAGATATTTAAAGATCTTAAAAGTTTAGGAACTTCCATCGATGGGAAAATGGCCCAAGAATTTTTCCTTGCATCTCTCTCGGATGATTTCACTAAGTTTATTGTAAACTATAAAGTGAATAGATTCGATCATTCTTTGAAAGAGATGATTGACATGTGCTGTAAATTTGAAAAAGGTTTCAAAAGGGACAGTGGGAGTGAGAATGCAAACACAAGGAAAAGGTTGCATAAGAAGAAGGCAAAGAAATCCAAAGGAACATGCTTTCATTGTGGAAAGGTTGAACGTTGGAAGAAGAAATACAGGGTGCACATTGCGAGCCTTATGACACGAACTTTTGAAGAGACTATTTCTGTCTTAGAGAGTGCTTTTACAGTGAGCTCCAATTCCTGGATATTTGATTCAGGCGCTAGTCAACATATTTGCAATACGTTGCAGGGACTAGCAGGGAGCAGGTCACTGCGCAATGGGGAGATGGTTGTTCGAGTTGGGAACGGCACTAAAATCTCTGCAAAAGCAATAGGCACCTACAAGCTTAACCTACCCTTTGGGGAAGTCCTGGAACTTAAAAATTGTTTATATTTTCCTTCATGTATAAAGAATTTGATTTCTATCTCTAAGCTTTTACGAGATGGGCACTCAGTATTGTTTGACAAAATGAGTTGCACTTTATACTTGAACGGTCGTATTATCTCTCATGGTAATATGATAGAGGGACTTTTTCACCTAGAGACGAATAGTGGGACGCACTGTATTGAAAGCGGGAATACCTCAAAACCCAAAAGGGCTAGAGAAGAAGTTAACCAAGAAAAGATGTGGCATCTTAAACTTGGACATGTGAACCCTGATAAGATTCGCAAGATGTCGAAAGACGGATATATCCGCCCATTAGGTAATGACCGGATGGGTACTTGTGAATGTTGCTTGAAAGGGAAAATGACCAAATCTCCATTTACCGGAAAAGGAGAGCGTGCCACTGAAATTCTAGGGTTAATCCACACTGACGTTTGTGGACCTATGTCTACTACGTCGAGAAGAGGCTTCTCCTACTATATCACATTCACCGACGATCACTCTCGGTTTGGCTATGTGTATCTTATGAAGTACAAGTCAGAATCCTTTGAAAGGTTCAAAGAATTCAAGAATGAAGTTGAGAAGCAAACTGGGAAACAGGTAAAGACCCTAAGATCGGATCGAGGCGGTGAATATTTGAGTAACGAGTTCCTAGATTATCTTAAAGAGTGTGGAATTGTATCACAGTGGACTCCACCAGGAACTCCTCAACATAACGGAGTTTCTGAGAGGAGAAACCGAACCTTGATGAACATGGTTCGTTCTATGATGAGTTCCGCTGATCTACCAATATCATTCTGGGGATATGCACTACATACAACAGCTTATTTGCTAAATGCAGTACCCTCTAAATCTGTTCCACAAACACCATATGAGATATGGTATGGGAAGAAGCCAAGTCTTAAACATCTTAAGATTTGGGGTTGTCCAACATATGTTAAGAAACAAGATGCTGGAAAGCTTGAAGCGAGATCCGTTAAATGCTATTTTGTGGGGTATCCTAAACAGACTTATGGATACGAATTCTATCACCCTGACGACCAGAAAGTCTTTGTCAACAGAACTGCTATATTCATGGAAGATGAATTCGTTCTAAAAGGAACTAGCAAGATAGAATTGAAAGAAATTAATGAGATTAATGATGAACCACAAACAAGCACTCGACAAGTTGACAACCCTGTTCCTGAACCCCTAGCTCCACGTAGATCTGATAGGGTTAGTAAGCCACCTAAGAGGTATGGCTTAGACAATGACTTTGATGAATTGTACCTTCTAGGTGACAATGAAACAAAGGAGGACCCTAGAGACTACATTGAAGCAATGTCCGACATTGATTCAAAGAGATGGCAAAAGGCCATGAAATCCGAGATGGATTCCATGTATCAAAATCAGGTCTGGACTCTTGTAGACCCTCCAGAAGGTATTGTACATGTTGGAAACAAATGGGTCTTCAAGAGGAAGATAGGCGTTGATGGGAACGTGGAGACTTATAAGGCTAGACTAGTAGCCAAGGGTTACAGGCAAAGAGAAGGGATTGACTATGAAGAAACTTTCTCTCCTGTAGCCATGATTAAGTCCATTCGGATTTTGCTTGCGATAGCTGCGTACCATGATTATGAGATATGGAAAATGGAAGTGAAGACGGCCTTTTTGAACGGCTACCTAGAGGAAAAGCTCTATATGACTCAACCCGAGGGTTTCGTGTCCAAGTCTGAAAAGACTAAGGTATGCAAGCTTCAAAGGTCCATTTATGGACTTAAGCAAGCCTCCAGGAGCTGGAACATTCGTTTCGACAATGAGATCAGAACGTTTAGTTTTACTCAAAACGAAGACGACAATTGTGTTTATCAAAAGGTCGTTGGGGATGCAGTTGTATTCCTAGTGTTATATGTAGATGACATATTACTATTCAGGAATGACACTGCAGTACTTTCTTCTGTAAAAGTGTGGTTGTCCAAAACCTTCCACATGAAAGATTTGGGAGATGCATCTTATGTACTTGGGATAAAGCTCTATCATGATAGATCCAGAAAATTAATTGGATTATCCCAATCTATGTACATTGATAAGGTGCTAAGTAGGTTCCAGATGGAACAATCTAAGAAAGGTTTTCTTCCTGTTGGACATGGAATTCACCTTTCTAAATCCATGGAACCTAAAACTCCTGAAGAGATACGGCAAATGAGTTGTATTCCTTATGCTTCAGCCATAGGAAGTCTCATGTATGCCATGATATGCACAAGGCCAAACAATGTGATTAAGAGTATTGTATTAGAGAAGGACCGTATTGCATTGTAGTTGTAACTGGATAGGTTCTCCAACCAATTCTACTTAGCTTGGGTAACCATGACATACTGCTAGGTGTCACTCATGGTTTGTGGAAGCCCAAATGATTAGGTAACACTAATCATTAAAGGGAGAATTGAAATGTGGTTTCAATTCACAATCGATAGTTAAGAGTAACATCGCCCACTGCCTCGCTAATTGGAACCTAATGGATCGTACACCGAGTAAGGATGTATGTGAAGAAATTATATGAAATGGATAAGCAATTACATGGTTTAATTGAAGAATGGTCAAGATTAATTAATTAGTTAATTAATTTTACGAAAGGTTCGTATTGGGCTTATATGTTGGTTTTGGGTTTCGGGGCCCAAAAGCGTTTTGGTCCAAAAGGCCCATTATGTTTAAGTTGTATGACAACTAAAACAAAATGGGCAAATTAGCCCAATAACAAAGGATGGCCGGCCATTAGGGTGGATTGGCAAAGTTTGCTTAATTACAAGTTTGCCACTCACCAAAGAAAAGGTTATAAAAGCAACTTTATAGCTATTTTCTTATTAGGGTTCTTCTTGTTGAAATTGGGTGAAACATTTTCTCCATTTTCTTCTAAGGAGGCCGGCCACTAAGGGGAGGGACATCTAGCAATCTCTTCTTTCCTTAGTCATCCATATCATCTTCACAAGATACAACCTTGGTGAAGAGACTTAGAGACATCAAGCTTTTGGTGTTTTGGAGAACAAATCCTTTTTCCTCAAATCATCAAAGGAGCACTAAAGGGAGGAAAACACAAGGAGGATTCAAGAAGCTTGGAGGTGACTTGAAGGCCCTCCACTTGGGTGAATCCCTTGTGTAATCAAGGATGAGCTTCAAGGGTAAAGAATCACTAAATCTTTACTTCTCTTTAATGTAGTTAAAGAGTTTATTTTGGTTCACCATATACTAGGCTTTGAAAGTCATGGGTTTTTTGAATTGTTTTTGGATGCATGCCTACTTTAAAGTGTTAATAGCTTGCATGTGTATTCAATTGTTCATACTTGTTCTTAGCTAGGACAAATTTTTCCTTCAGTTCTATGGTGAAGGGACGCGCAACCGTCGCTTTAGCACTGTTTGTGAACTTGTGAAGACCGAGATGGTCAAGGGGGCTCCAGTGCATCAACATGTACTAAAGATGATAGGATTCATTGAACAATTGGAGAACCTTGGTACTCCACTTGACGGGGAATTGGCCCAGGACTTCATATTGGCTTCTCTTTCTGATTCATTCGCGTAGTTCGTAATGAACTACAATATGAATAAGATGGATAGTACTCTCTCTGAGTTACTAAATATGTTAGTAACTGCCGAGAAGACTATGAAGAAAGAGAACGTTGTAGGGACTTCTGCAGTAGTCTACAACAAGCCATCCTCTTCCAAGGCCAAGCCGCAAGGCAAAGGCAAAGGCAAAGGGAAGGAGAAGAAGCCACCCACTCCTAAGCCGAAAGGAGGAGTGAGGAAAAAGAAGGCAAAGGAGCCCAAAGGGACTTGCCACCGCTGTGGAAAGGAGGGGCATTGGAGGAGGAATTGCAGGTTATACCTTGCAAGTCTTAAGGACAAGCCACAAGGTATGGTTTATGTTCTTATCTTCAATTCTAAATGTTAGATCTTCTAAATATTTATATTTGATATAAAGAGCTAATCACTTGTATAATTGTATATAGGTGGAGAAGCCAAGTAGAAGATGAACAAGCAAGGAAAATGTGGTGAAGGGTTCGGGCACTATGTTTTTTGCTTACTACTTAGGAAGTTTGTTAGGCATTAAAGATTGTCTTTAAACTTTCTTATTTTGTTAAGAACTTATTATGTGGCTTCATATGATGGAAGATCACTATTAGTGCCTAAATGTATAAAGGTATTTATATTAGTCTCTAAATCTATAGAGCTAATACTTTTTGTATTAAACATTATGAATGTTTGAACTATCATATTAATGTAATGTGAAGAATGCCTTTTTTTAATATACTATTTCCTTAAAGTAGTGTTATGAATTGAAAATTGTCTTGTTGTATCCTAGATGAGATACAAGAGTTATATCACTTATTGTAATGTGATAACCAAACTTTAGATTTATCAATTATGGATAGATCTCACATGTAGGACATAAAAGGATACAATGAATCTTTAGATTTGGTTCCATTTGTCTACTTATGAGTTCTATATGAATTGACAAAAGTCTAGAGTATCCTTTCTTGAAGAAAAGGAAGATCACATTATAATGATATGAGTAATAAGAAAAACGTTTCTTATATGGTCATCACTTGAAACACAATGATCAAGATCACTCTTGATTCAATTAGTAGTTTTGAACAAATAATTGGGCATTCTTTAAAAGGTTTTAAAATGTCAATTGTGTTAGTGATTAAACCAAAAAGGAAGTGTCTAAATCTATAAAATGTTTAAAGACTTTAGTCACTTAATAACAAGACATTAACTTAGTGAAGATTAAAACAAATAAGCTTGAAATGTTTTAAAGCTACTACACAATGTCTTCTTCCAATATACTCCACTTTCATACATTTTGAATATATGAAATGATTTCTCATTAAAGTCATGAGAAATAGTGGGAGGTGTGAAAATGGATATAAACTTGAATATGATTGGTTTATAGTTGTCTAAAGAATAATAGTATTCGACTATTATTAAGAGTTTGCAATTTTAATTGTTAAAAGGACTCAAGCTCTTCAAACGTTAAAATTCTATGTTGTGTGACATTCTAAAGAATAGTCTTTGAATGTTGGTTTCGTCAACCTAGCATAAAATGGTTATATGTTGGGAGTTGTCCATAATTCTCTTTTATGAGAACAAGCTAAATAACTAAGCATATGGACAAGTTGATGAAACAAAAGGGAAATAGTTTCAAAATGAGTCACAACATATGGTTTAACAACAAGACAATCCAAATTCAACATCTCATGTAACTATAACGCTCTATGTAGTTTTAATAAAGAATTATATCAACCACCTAGAAGGAATGGTTGAGTTTCTATATCCTTAGTAGGAGCCATGCTTCCACTAAAGACTTGGATAATTCTTATATGACTACATTAAAGATCTTAGTATGACTAAAACTTGAAGTATGGTGTATGACACCATATAATTTAAATGAATAGACTTAATGCAACAAGTCACACATTTCAAATGGAATTACTTGAGAAGGAATTCTTTTGTGTGTGATTCATTTAAGTTAGTGGGAGCAATATGCATTCAAATCAAGAAAATATAATTGTTATTTTTGAATGAATGCTAAGTTACAACAAGGCCAGTGGGAGTGTTGTCATAATTTGAGCAACAAGATGTGAATAAAGTCTATTCGATAGACTTGATAAAACATAGAGGTTACTCGAAAAATGACAAAACATGACATGGTCAATTTTGAAGTATGGACTTGAAATTGGACTTTATTGATATAGCAAGGCTATCTCAATAATGTTATATGGGAATTAAATCTCAAATGTTGCAGATTTAAGAAAGCATTTTCCTATGTGATAGGAAATCACTTTCATAACCCTTATAATGAATGTGTCATAAAATCACAAAAGGGACACATGTATTGACTTGTGAAGTAGATATCCAAAGGTGAAGAACCACAGGGGTTGTCACTTTAAGATATTACTATATCCCAGGATCATAACCAAAGCAACTGAAAGAGTATTATTGCCTTTAAGAAAGAAACATCAGAGTGGGACTCTAGAAGAGTGCATTCACTTACGTTATTAACCAAAGTGAAAAATAAGCCATTTTAACAAATGGAACTTCATAATGGATGAAGTACTAATCATATGAATGAATTGTTAGTATTGTACTACAATGGTCTCAAGGTTGGAGCAAAGTTTGTATAAGGTATACAAACGAAATATATGTCGATATATAGTTTTAGAAACTGCTTCAAAAGGTGTTTTGAATGGAAGGGGTTCTTTTAGAACCAATGATTGAATCCAAACCATAAGGTCGTTAGTAGGATACTACGACGTAATGGGGCGATAGCTCAAGCCATGGAATCAAGGTCTCATCAAAGTATTCGAACACAAGAAAGAGACATCATCAAATGTTTTGGAAACATTTGATAAGTAAATCCCTTTTAAATGATAAAAGGGATTAATGCATAACCAAGTTAACCTACGAGCATAAGCTCTCTCAACAAGATGTATAAGATACACTAGTGATTGACTTTAGTGCAAGTGGGAGATTGTTGGAAATATGCCCTGAAAGTCAATCTTTGGAAGAAACCTTTCAGGACAAATGAATCGATGTATGTATGACTCTTATACATCAAATGGCAAAGACACAAATTAGGACTATCTCAATAAACGATATATGTCCTAAATAGTGTATCCATGGACAATGGATCGATTGAAGAAGTAATCTAATGATGTTAGACTACAGAGACCTTCTTCAAATAACCATTATGTCCAAAAGGTTCCTAGTCATTGGATTGTCGGAGGGAAACTGACAATGCTTAGACCGGTACATACTGTGTCCGCTTCAAATGGAAGGATGGAAAGTCTCATCCCATGACACTAAGACAAGTATGTAGGTGCTCATTAAGAGAATGAGTTCACTGAACACAATCGAACGAGAGTACTTGCATGGAGGTCTACTCACATGTCAAGCAAGTAACTCTAATGGTTGGAATAATGTAAGTAGTCTTTTGACCTGAGGCATCGTCGTTGTCTTGTGGCTAAGTACTTAATCTTTGATTATGTCAAAGTCACCCCATTCGCGGATGTCCACGGCATAATTGGGGTTAAGTCACTTAGTCATGAATGCAAGTGAATGCACAACAAGGAATCTCTAATCCTCAGTAAGAGAGGAAGAATACTCTAAGATATGATTCGGGAATCTTCGGCCGAAGTATCGAGCGTAATAAAGGAAAGCGTTCCTATACGACTCAATAGAATCATATAAGAAGGAATAATCACATTAGGGGTTTGACATAATATATCCATACCCTAGTAATGTGATTGAGAATATTGTTTTAGAGAAGGATCGAATTACATTGTAATTCCAACTGAATAGGTTCTCCGAACAACTTCTACATTAGCTTGGGTAGCTATGACATATGGTTAGATGTCACTCATAGCTTGTGAGTTCTTCTAGATGATTAAATGTAGTCATCAAAGAAGAAAGGTGAATTAAAATGAAGTTTTAATTCACTAAGTGATTGGATTAAATATAATCATTTGAATTGATGTCAATCACCTCACTGCCTTGCTAATTAGAACCTAAAATGATTGTACACCGATACACTCTTGTAGTGAGTAATTAATGGATGATGGAAATAATTAATTGGATTAATTAAGTGTTGTGATTAATTTAGAAAGTCTAAAGAAATCATAAAAGCGATAAAAGATCGTTTTGGGCTTAAAGAAACGTTCAGGTTTAATTGGGCCCATTGGGTCTAAACCCATTGGGATTTTATTCAAGCATTGGATGACTAGAAATAAATAAAAACCCAAAGCCCAAACCAACACAAAGGGGCCGGCCCTTGCAAGTGGAGAGGGAGAGATATTTAGTCAAGTTGTTGACTAGGTTTCTTTTTGTCTATATAAGGAACTTTATAGAGTTTTAATCCTTAGGGTTTTTGTGTGTTTTTGAACAACAAAGAGGCAAAAGAATATATCTCTCTAAAACCACAAAGGCCGGCCACCTAGAGGGTGTTTTAACTAACAATCTTTCACCCTTTTGGTTATTCCTCCATCCATCTCACTACACTAGTGGGTGTGGATATTTAGAGGTCTTCTCCTTTGGAGACTAAAGGAGAACCTTGGAGCACTCTTACTAACAAAGTGGAGGAGGCAAGGAGGGAGGCTAGGCTCAAGGACTTCAAGGAACAAAGGGCTTGGAGGTGGTCCATCCTTGGTCTCAAGTCTAGATCAAGAGGTATAAGACTAAACCTACACTTTGTTCTTTACTAAAATGTTTTGATGCATTATATATAAACCTATGAACCTTGAAGGGGATTTGCATGACTATAGCTTTGATATTATTTGATAAATTGCTTCCGTTGCTCATGTATATAAATTTTGAATTGTATATGCATGCTAGTCATTTAGAAATCCCATGTGTTAAACTCATAATTTTCCCTTCAGGCCCAAAATCACTAAAGGACAAATTGTTTTGCTCCTTTAATGAAGCTTTTGCATTTGTTGAATTTTTTTGCGTTCTAGTGGTAATTACATGAAGTAGTGGACTTTTTTGTTTTTACAAAATGACCTCAAAAGTTTGTGTTTTGCAATATAGCCCAACAATTAAGGTAACTGCATTTTGGCCCAAATTAGTTGGGAACAAAATAGTTTTGTATCTTTGAATGAGAATTGGATTTTCATTTCATTTAGCTCCATCTAAATCAATTCTATGGATACAAAAACCAAATGACAATGTTGCATTCAAGTTTAATTAGTTAAAGTGTTAATTAATTAAAGAAAGGGTGATGATGAACCTAATCCTACGATAATTGAGCTATGTGAAAGGCCGTCTCTCAAATTTGTTTGAACCATGAGAATGTGTAGATTAGATTTTGGTTGTAATTTGATATGATCAAATGTTGTAAAAGAGAATAAGCTCTTCTTTACTTTAAAGTAATTTGATTGGATCAAATGTTGTAATAGAGCATAAGCTCTTCTTTACTTTGAAGTACTCCTTTCTTGTTTTATTTGATATGCATGAAATTGGAGTAGTGGGGTCCAACGCCCAATAAGAAAATAAGCCTTAATGTGATTAAACACGTAACTAAAATCAATCACCATCCCTAAATTGAGATCCAACACTAGGCTCGTGTTGGATTGAATCAAAGGTTCATAGTCATCCTAAGGTTCGTGTTGGAAAAACAAAGATTGTCTTTACATTTCAATTAAAATAAGGAACTTAATTCCGTCACTATAATTTTAAGAGGTGGTGTTTTGTTTGACAAAACATTGTTCTTTATTAATGAATGATTGGATTATTGTAATCTGATTTATTGTCTATATAGTAGAGATGATGTGGCATTGTTAACTGTTTAGAATATAACGATGCTTAAAACCCAAAAGGTTGCAAAGTAGTGACTAATCCGATTGAGTTGTGACACCTCTAAAACATAAATTACAGGTTGTTCATAGATGGATACTTTGGATGATTAGATCCGGATCCAATGCCTACTTGTTAAAATTGTATAAAGGCGAAATGTTCGAATCTTTATTCTTTTGAAAAGAAGAAAGAATCACAAAGTTGTTGAGGTTAATTCACTTAGATGTTAGTGGAACTTGTCCAAAACATAATACTACTCATGTTGTATGACATTCACCAAAGACCGTTCTTGGTTGGACTATCGTTTATTTTGAATAAAAACAAGTCCGAATACTTCGCAAAAGGTTTCAAAAAATTCAAGAATGTAAGTTGATGAGTAAGACTTCTAAAGTATTTACCTCCTTAGATTTGATCCAATGAAAAATAACACTTTAGAAGAGTTTCCTTGAAAGATATCAAGGAAAGTAGCATCATAAGATAATGGATTTCTCCATTGGGAGAAGAACAAACTCGAATAAGATGTAGTTCATTGGATGTTATCAATTACCCATATATAGGATATATATGACTGTCAATTAGAAGATCTTCCAAAATTTTCATGACTCCATTGGATGTAGTTCGAAAGAAAGACACGTCTTAATCGTGTTAAGATTTGGGGTTGTGTGCTAATAAGCAATATTTGTTTGAGAACAATCTTGTGGGATATCCTTAAATTAACCTTTGGATATCACTTTTATAACCAACTAACAAATGTTATTTGTTAGATAGTTCATTGTAATCCTACAATAGGATTTGCCTAAGATAGAGCAAATGAACAAGAAATAGAACTCAAAGAATGGGTTCTTTGAGAGACAAGATGATAATCAACAAATATAACAACGTAGTTCCTACACCACTAGCTCCAAGGTAGTCGAGAAGGATCTATAAGCCGTCTCTATTGAATGGTTTGAACTTTATGACTATGTCATAGAGTTACACCTTTTAATTCAAAAGAAATAAGAACGACAATCCTTATGACTACATTGATTGTATATACAACATATACTCAAGGAAATGGTATAGTACCATTTGACCCGAAATAGTGAAATCAACGAGATTGGTTGACTTGAAAATAACCATCTTTGATGTAGTCTTGGTTTCTGTTAATTCAAAGATTGCTAGCTATAACTAAACGGTGATTCAAAGTTTGGACATAATATGGGTTTCTGAAACCATTATTAAGATAGTCTTGATAATATATGTCTAAGACTAGGAATCACAAGACGTGTAAGTTGTAGAGATCCATCCATCTTGAATCTTAGCAAGCTAGTGGGAGCTATAAGCATCTTATGAGAGAAAGATCAAGTCATTTGATTTCTCATAAAGATGTAAATGAATCTTTTGTTTACTAATTTTACAAAAGATTAGTGGGAGTTAATCATATTCCTAAATTTGAACATATATATGATATATTAATTTTGGAAATGAAAGGACTTATTCTTTGTTAAAGTTTTGACTTTAAACATTCTATAATGATAGAATGTCTATATACATGGGATGGAAATCTATAATGATAGATTTCAAGATATAATTGGATTATCTCAATCCCTACTGATAGACGACAGATGTAGGAAGTTTCTCGAATGATAAAATTCAAAAGAATGGACAATTCCAATTGCACTGGGAAATTGCTTTTCTAAAAGGGAATGTACCATTTTGACTCCCAAAGAAGCATAATGCATAAATAGAATCCCTTATGTACACACATAAAGGTGATTTACGTATTTCATATTGTATGAAAAACGTTGATATGAGTTGTACCAAGATCGGTACAAGACGATATTAGTGCAAGCCCAGGATCAGAACCATGACTGTTGGAAATGTGCCCTAAAACCAATCATGTGATAATACTTTACGGACATTTCACATGTTAAACTAATCTAGTTTAATATCAAGGGCAAAGATTATTGTTTTAAGCCGTCTCATATAAATGTTATATGCTTAAACGATAAGTCCAAGGAATATGTAATTAGGAGAATGTAATTTAAACAAGTTAGATTTATGAGACCATTCTCTTTCGTATACATATCCTAAACTTTCCTGATCATAGGATTGCCAATTGGGCATTGACAGTCTGTTAAGATCAGTACGTGCTGTGTCTTCTCTCATGGAGAGTGACTGGTCTCGAGTCATTGGTGTGATTGACACCAAGACAAGCATGTAGGTGCTCAATAGAGAATGAGTCCACTGAACACGATCAATGATGAGTTCTCATACTCATGTCACATGAGAACTCATGGTTGGGATAATGCAAAGTAGTCATTTGACCTGAGGCATTATAGTTGTCTTGTGGTTAGGTCCTTGATCTTTGACTATGTCAAAGTAACTCTGTCTGAGGGTGTCC
Organism: Malus sylvestris; assembly: GCF_916048215.2. NCBI lineage: Eukaryota > Viridiplantae > Streptophyta > Magnoliopsida > Rosales > Rosaceae > Malus > Malus sylvestris. Next base: position 23,891,755 of record NC_062268.1, read on the forward strand.
AAGGCATAGTTGGGGTTAAGCCACTTAGCCATGGAGGCAAGTGAATGCGCAACAAGGGATCTCTAACCTTCAAACCGTTTGAGGGAGAATACTCTATGATATGATTAAGAATCTCTGGCCAGAGTATGAATGAGATTTAGGAAATCGTTCCAAATCACATTCAAGGTAATCATATAAGTAAGAGAATCACATTGGATAGTAGACATGAATAAACTATCAAACCAAACCATGTGGTCAAGAGTATTGTATTAGAGAAAGACCGTATTGCATTGTAATCCTAAACTGAATAGGTTCTCCACATCTTCTGATTAGCTTGGGTAACCATGACATACTGCTAGGTGTCACTCATGGTTTGTGGAAGCCCTAAACGTGTATAATCACTAAAGGGATAATTGAAAGTAAGTTTCAATTCACAATCGATTTGAAAGAGTTCTAATCGCCCACTGCCTCGCTAAAAGGAACCTAATGGATCGTACACCGTGTAAGGTAAAGATTGAAGAAACAACGGAGATGAGTAAGAATAATTAAATGGTTTAATTATTTATGGCAAGGATTAATTAATATGTTAATTAATCAAACGAATAAAGTTCGTTAAAAGACCTAGGGTTAGTTTTGGGCCTTAAGGCCCAATGGGCTTCGAACGTCAAGGCCATTGACTTAAGTTGTATGACAACTTAATGACTAAATATTCACAAAGGCCCAAACAACCCAATAACACCCTATGGCCGGCCATATTAATAATGGAGTGGGTTTTGGACTTATTACAAGTTTGCCACTCCAATGAAGGTAGGTATAAATATGAATTTATAGCCTTTTCTTCATTAGGGTTTCTTTCGGGAGAAAAGATGAGAACAAAAGCTCTCTTTGCTCTCTAAGAGGCCGGCCACCCTAGAGGAACATAGCTAGCAATCTTACTTCCTCTAGGTCACTCATTTCTTCATCAATCCTTCCTTGGTGTGGAGACTTAGAGGTTCTCAACTTTGAGAACTTGGAGAAACCAATTCTTCCATCCAAATCCATGGAGCTAAGAAGCAAGGAATGAAGGCCCTATCTCTTGGGTGATTATCCTTTGCTTATGCAAAGAGGAATCAACAAAGGTATAAATTTCTCAACTCACTTTGTTTTGAGTTGAGTCTTGGTTCACCTAACTACTAGGCTTTGAATTTCATGGGTAATGTTTTGGTTTTGAGTGCATACAAGCATGATTCCGCCTTTAATTTGTTAATTGCATGCTATAGATGTTGCTCAAAAGAACATGTTTTTCACAAAATTTCCTTCAATGACAACTATCAAGTGAGTCCTTAAGTATTTAAGAAATACTAAAGGATAGATTCCTCAAGAATGAGGAAGAATTAGAGTAATGCAATGGAAACGTAAATGTATTAGATTATGAATCTAATTTCGTATCCATCATTGGATGTCTCTTCATTATGAATGAAAAGATAATTGGAGATCTCTTTATTATGACTAAAGAGGTATTTGGGTGGAAACATTATAAGTAATGACTTTAGTGTGTTCCATCATACATGCAAAATATAGCTTACAACAATGTTGTTTGGATGGGAAAGTTCACTTATGAACTCTCCATTTGGTTCCAACCAAAAAGTGTCTCTAGTGTACCCACACTACGACACTAATGGGGGGATAGCTCAAGCCAGGGAATCAAGGTCTCATCAAGAACTGAACTCAAATGAGAGACTAAACCACATGATTAAGAATCATGTATAATGGTAACATCGTTATTCTCAAAGTTGCTTCTATGGATATCATATTGATATCCACTATCTAGGCCTACTACTCATCTATTTTTGAAATGAATTCAGAAGAGATATCATCACTGATGAGCAAGCTGATTGGCTTTAATACAAGTGGGACATTGCTGGAAATGTGCCCTAAAGTTAATCATATGATGATACTTTACGGACATTTCACATGTTAAACTAATCTAGTTTAATATAAAGGGCAAAGATAAATGTTTAAGGCCGTCTCATATAAACGTTATATGCTTAAACGATAAGTCCAAGGAATATGCAATTGGGAGAATGTGATCTAAAGAAGTTAGATTCATGTGACAATTCTCTTTTGTATACATATCCTAAACGTTCCTGATCATAGGATTGCCAATTGGGCATTGACAGTCCGTTAAGATCAAGTTCATGCTTTGTCTTCTCTTAGAGAGAGTGATTGGTCTCGAGTGATGGGTGTGACTGACACCAAGACAAGCATGTAGATGCTTAATAGAGAATGAGTCCATTGAACACAATCAACAAGGAGTTTGCATACTCATGTCACATGAAAACTCATGGTTGGGTCCGTGATCTTTGATTATGTCAAAGTCACTCTGTCAAAGGGTTTTCTAAAGAGAAAAGAGAACAACACAAAAAACTTTCTCTTCTATTAAGAGGCCGGCCACCCTAGGAATAATGGACTAGCATCCATCTCTTCCTAGGTTACTTATCTTTTCCTTAATGCTCTCATTGGTGTCGAAACTTAGAGGTTCCCTTTCTTGGGAACTTGGAGAATCCATTCCTTCATCCATATCCAAGAAGTCATGGAGCCAAGAAGCAAAGTTCTTCCATCCATGGAGCCAATGAGCAAGGAGACTAAGGAAAGAAGGCCCTCACATGGGTGAATATCCTCTACTAAGCAAAGAGGTGCTTCAGAGGTATAAAAGTTTCTCAACTCTTTTCTTTAAGATTTGAGCTGAGTCTTGGTTCACCACAACTACTAGGCCTTGAATTTCATGGGGAACGTTCTGTTTTTTAGTGCAAACAAGCATGATTCCGCCTTTAATGGTTAATTGCATTCATAGATGTTGCTCAAATGAACTTGTTTTCACAAATTATTCCTTCAAGTACACGTAAATTTCTTATCGATAATTATGTGCATTTCAAAATGACAGACAATAAGCCTATCCTTCCCCAAGTTGAGGAACTACAACTCCTTACAAATGATTGTGAAGCTAAAAATAATCCCAAAAATCATGGAGCTGACACATGAATTATTTTATTTCCCAAGAAAGATAACATTGCCCCTATTAAATGAGTAGGGAGCAGCCACATCACCATGCACAACTGAGGTAGAGCACATAGATCAATGACTGCTTAAGGCACCCCTGCCCATAGGAAAAGTCAAACGTATTTATGATAAAATAATCCTTATTCTTATCATAAATACATTCCTAATCAGAGAAGACATCTTTCAAGTAATCTTAATTCCATTTATTTAGGATATTTACCTAATTACTCCAAGATATTTATTTACACAAATATCTTGGAATACTCCCACCAAAAATACCACATAGGGCCGGCCACCCCTAAACCCTAGGGGGCCAGCCCACTTCCTCATTTTCTCCTATAAATACCCACTTTATCTCCAAAAGTCGGGAGGCTTTTGCTACCCATAAAGTGGTAAACACATTCTTTTCAGAATTCTAACTTTGGTATCAAAGATTCTTCAGCCAAATACCCCCTCATTCATTATGGGCGTATAGGGCTTTTGGTCTTAATCTTAAGTGTTATTATTTTGGAGGTCCATTTTTGTCAGAGGAAGAGACAGCAAAAATTTGCATCCACAAATTGGTATTTTCATTGAGAGCTCTGATTTGAAGACTCAAATAAAACTCTTGCTTTCAACTTCCTATTAGATGTATGTCAACAATCTGTGATAATTTATATATGCTAATAAATAATAAATGCTATAGGAATTAACAGAATTATAAAAACAGACAACTTGAAGATCGAGGCTTGCGTACCGCAATGTCCTTGAAATAGAAATTTCATCCCTACTCTGTGCTTGTAGTTCTACGGACGTCTGCTTCACCAGGATTCAACGATCAAGTTAAAATTCCAGCACCGGAAAATTTAACTTCTGGCTAATTTAGTGTGGTTCTCTCAGTAAGAAGGTTTAGGAATGTAGAAGATGAAGTTTATTATTTTCTGTATATTAAATGCCATGCAGATGGATGTATATATAGCAGATGGATGCCTGTTTGCAACAGGTATGAGAATGGGGTGTGACTGTTGGGAGACATCTCTTCAGAAGGGTGCCTTTGTGTTCAGAAAGAACTCTCAGACTTCATCTGAAAGGATGATTCTTTTCATAAAAAATAATTAATTAATTAAATTCAAATTTAATTAAAAATAATTAATTAAATACGAAAAATAATTAATTAAATAATTTAATTATTAGAGCCCGAGCCCAAGAGCCCCCATCTTTTGATAATTAATTATATATTAATTACCAATTAATTAATACACCCCAAAGCCCAACCCCAAGGGTGAGCCCAAATGTCTTCTCCAAGGCCTATCTTCCAATCACTTTCTATAAGAGATAAGGCCTTATAAAGCGTGGAGACCTTGTGGGAATGGTCAATGTGGGACAAACCCCACATAAGAAATTTCTACTCAAAATTTCCAACAATACCCCACATTTGAGTTGAAATTTCATTCAAACTCCAACAATGACCCCACATTTGAATGCAAATGGTAATGCAAATGTGTGACTAGGCGGCATGACTAGGCTTCCTAAAACTGAGAGAGAATAGTCATGATATGCATTGGGTGAAGTATTTTTTGGACTTGAACTTACCCTAGTGAAAACATATCGGGTTTACTTGGTGACACAGTGGATGTGGAAGATCTTGAACTGTTCACCGCAGTAGTAAACCGAGACAATATGCTACACACATATCATGGCTGCCACACGTCAATTCATACGGTTGTGTTCATTTTGGCCCTGAACAGATGTCGGATTTCGTAGGAGCTTTACAGAATTTAGCCATGTCAATTCTCATAAATGTGGCCCCATTTACTCCTATATAGGTGACATTAATTAAGAATAGTCTGCCATATTCCTCTTGATAACAAGATATTAATGTCATTAAATGTATAAAACATAACCCCTTAAACATCAACAGACAACACACATTTTATCATAAGAATGGGTAAGTTGTGTGTTCAACTTTTGAATCAAACTCAACCAGTTTGCCTATTGAACCTAGACCATGGGATCTCCAATCAGCTAGGTTAGGTTTTTGCCCAGTTCGATTCATTGAATTGGCTTGAGACCCATTCCCCTCGATGTAAATAATATTTGCTCTCTTGGTAGGCCTTTTGTCAAAGGATCAGCTATATTTTCCTTTGACTTCACATAATCAATGGATATTATTCCATTGGAGAGCAACTTCTTAAGAGTATTATGTCGACGCCTGATGTGACGTGACTTCCCATTGTATACATGAACTTTGGCCCTTGATTGCGCGGCCATACTATCACAATGTATACATATAGCCGTTACCGGCTTTGGCCACATTGGAATATCCTCCAGAAAATTTTTGAGCCACTCGACTTCTTCGCCAGCCAAGTCTAAAGCTATAAACTCGAACTCCATGGTGGACCGAGCTATACATTTATGTTTAGAGGATTTCCAAGATATTGCTGCACCTCCCAAGGTAAAAACATATCCACTTGTCGACTTGGATTCTGTAGTGTCAGAAATCCAATTGGCATCACTGAAGCCTTCTATAACAGGTGAATATTTTGTGTAGTGTAATCCGTAGTCAAGTGTATTTTTCAAATACCTTAACACTCTTACTAAAGCATCCCAATGCTCTTGTACGGGATTACTTGTATATCTACTAAGCCTACTTACTGCATACACTAAGTCGGGCCTAGTTGAATTCATCAAGTACATTAGACTTCCAATTACTTGAGAATATTCAAGTTGAGATATGGCATCGCCTTTATTTTTCTCCAACTTGCATCCAGCATCAAAAGGAGTTGCAGCAGGTTTGCAGTCAAATTGACCAAACCTTCGTAATATTTTTTATGCATAATGAGATTATGTAAGGACATATCCTTCACTATTTCTCTTAATTTGAATTCCTAAAATGACATCGGCTTGACCTAAGTCTTTCATGTCAAAACTGGAATTCAACATTTTCTTTGTTTTGTTTATGACATCTTTATTGCTTCCCATTATGAGCATATCATCCACATACAAGCAGACAATAACACAAGTTTTATCATTACTCTTAATGTAGACACATTTATCAGATTCATTTATTTTGAACCCATGTGTCAACAAAGTATGATCAAATTTCTCGTGCCATTGTTTTGGTGCTTGTTTAAGTCCATATAATGACTTAACTAATTTGCACACTTTGATTTCTTGTCCTTTAAGCACAAACCCTTCAGGTTGTTCCATGTATATTTCTTCATCTAGTTCTCCATTTAAAAATGCTGTTTTTACATCCATTTGATGTATATCAAAGTTGTATACAGCCGCAATCGCTATTAACGTCCTAATTGACGTTATGCGAGAAACTGGAGAATAGGTGTCGAAATAATCCAACCCTTCTTTTTGGCGATAACCTTTGGCTACTAAACGTGCCTTGAACTTATCAATGGTTCCATCCGCCTTAAGTTTCTTCTTGAAAATCCATTTATGGCCAATTGGTTTACTAACGGGAGATAAATCAACCAATTCCCATGTGTTATTTTCCATAATGGATTCCATTTCACTTTTAATTGCTTCCTTCCATAAAGGAGCCTCAGAAGAAGACATTGCTTCTTTAAAAGTTCTAGGTTCATTCTCGGATAAGAAAGCAATGAAATCTGGTCCAAAGTTTTTAGAAACTTTGATTCTTTTTCCTCTTCTTGGTTCCACATCATTTCCTTGGACACCAGAAGAAGAGGCTTCATCATGACTATGATCATGAACCCTCTTTGTATTAGAACCAGATTCCTTTTCTTTGTAAGGGAATATATCCTCAAAGAATTCTGCATCCGCTGATTCTAATATAGTGTTAACATGTATGTCAGAAATCGAAGATTTCACAATAAGGAACCTATAAGCAGCACTATTATTTGCATATCCAATGAATACGCAATCAATAGTTTTAGATCCTAGTTTCGTTCTTTTTGGTAACGGAACTTGCACCTTTGCTAAGCAACCCCACACTTTGAGGGTTTTATAAGTGGGTTTATGTCCTTTCCATATCTCATAAGGTGACTCATCAATCCTTTTTAGAGGAACCTTATTCAATATGGTATTTGCAGTAAGTAAAGCTTCACCCCACAAACTGTGTGGAAGCCCAGAACTATTTAACATGGAATTAATCATATCTTTGAATGTTCTATTTTTTCTTTCGGCAACACCATTTTGTTGTGGTGTGTATGGAGCCGTTGTTTGATGTATAATTCCATGTTGTGCACAAAAATTTGAAAAGGCAGTAGACTCATACTCTCCTCCTCTATCGGATCTAAGTGCTTTGATTTTTCTCTCAAGTTGATTTTCAACTTCGGCTTTATATGTCTTAAACACATTCAAAGCTTCGTCCTTGGTATGAATCAAATAAACATAGCAATACTTACTGCAATCATCAATGAAAGTGACATAATAATTCTTTCCTCCACGACTTGGTGTGGATTTAAAGTCACAAAGATCACTATGAATTAGTCCAAGTAATTCATTTGATCTTTCCAAAATTGACTTTCTCGTTTGCCTAGCAAATTTTGATTCAGTACATGTTTCACACTTATGATTAAAATTAATTTCGAATTTAGGTAATAATTCTAATTTAACCATTCTATGCATAGAACGAAAATTAACATGTCCTAATCTAGCATGCCAAATATTAGAAGACTCAACAATATAAGTAGAAGCATTTCTTTTATTAGCATCATCAATGGCAATTACATTGAGTTTCACAAGGCCATCAGCCACATAACCCTTTCCAACAAACATCCCACCCTTGGTAAGTACAAATTTGTTGGATTCCATTACAAGTTTAAAGCCCATAGCAATTAGAATTGGTCCAGAAACCAAGTTCCTCCTCATTTCAGGAACATGCAGCACATTCAGCAAGGTCAAACTTTTCCCAAATGTGAATTTGAGTACCACCTTGCCATATCCCTCCACCGCAGATGAGGCAGAATTGCCCATATACAACTTTTCTCCAGGGGCAGCAGGGTGATATTCTGTGAACAGATTTCTGTCAGCGCAGATATGCTTTGTAGCACCAGTATCCATCAACCATTCACTCACATTCGAGACCATGTTAACCTTGGACACAACAGCAGCCAATTCTTCATTGGTGGTTGCCATGTTAGCATGGTAGTTGTTGTTTCCGTGGCCATGATTTCCATCCTTGCGATGATAACAATCTTGTGCCTTGTGACCAGATTTGCCACACACATAGCAGGCGCCCTTAATCTTCTTTAGATTCTTGCCTTTAGGAGCAAGGGCAGATTGCACAAACTGCTTGGTTTTTGGAGCAGGAGCCTTATTCTTTTTCGGCTTAGCCTTGGAGTTTCCTCCCTCAACATAATTCGCATTTGCTTCAATGGCTGCAAACCTTCCAGAACGATCTTCCTTTCTATGGTCTTCTTCCACACGTAGCCTCAGAATCAAATCCTCCATATTCATCTCACGACGCTTGTGCTTGAGATAAATTTTGAAGTCATTCCAGGAAGTTGGCAATTTCTCGATTATCGCCCCAACTTGGAAATGCTCATTGATCTCGTATCCCTCATAATGCAATTCATATATCAACTTCTGGATTTCTTCGACCTGAGATACAACAGATTTTGAATCCACCATTGTATATTTGAGAAACTTACCGATAACAAATTTCTTTGAACCGGCATCATCAATCTTATACTTTTTCTCCAGGGATTCCCATAACTCATTCGCTGTCTTGCACAGAGAATAAATGTCGTAGAGATTGTCATCCAAACTATTCAGGATATAGTTTCTGCAACAAAACTCGGAATGATTCCAAGCTTCAATTGCCATGACAGTCTCTCTCGTCATTGGATTCTCATTAAACTTCGGAGCTTCTTCCTTAACAACATGAGCAAGATTCATTGTTGTCAGGAAGAACAACATCTTCTGTTGCCATCTCTTGAAGTCCAACCCTTTGAACTTCTCAGGCTTTTCTGAGTATTTTGGCACAGCGCCATTCACATTCATAGATTGTTGATCCATAAATTTCTGTTTCAAGATTGTTGGATATATGTCAACAATCTGTGATAATTTATATTTGCTAATAAATAATAAATGCTATAGGAATTAACAGAATTATAAAAACAGACAACTTGAAGATCGAGGCTTGCGTACCGCAATGTCCTTGAAACAGAAATTTCGTCCCTACTCTGTGCTTGTAGTTCTATGGACGTCTACTTCACTAGGATTCAACGATCAAGTTAAAATTCCAGCACCGGAAAATTTAACTTCTGGCGAATTTAGTGTGGTTCTCTCAGTAAGAAGGTTTAGGAATGTAGAAGATGAAGTTTATTATTTTCTGTATATTAAATGCCATGCAGATGGATGTATATATAGCAGATGGATGCCTGTTTGCAACAGGTATGAGAATGGGGTATGACTGTTGGGAGACATCTCTTCAGAGGGGTGCCTCTGTGTTCAGAAAAAACTCTCAGACTTCATCTGAAAGGATGAGTCTTTTCATAAAAAATAAATAATTAATTAAATTTGAATTTAATTAAAAATAATTAATTAAATCTGAAAAATAATTAATTAAATCTGAAAAATAATTAATTAAATAATTTAATTATTAGAGCCCGAGCCCAAGAGCCCCCATCTTTTGATAATTAATTATATATTAATTATATATTATTTATAATTAATTATATATTAATTACCAATTAATTAATACACTCCAAAGCCCAACCCTAAGGGTGAGCCCAAATGTCTTATCCAAAGCCTATCTTCCAATCACTTTCTATAAGAGATAAGGCCTTATAAAGCGTGGAGACCTTGTGGGAATGGTCAATGTGCGACAAACCCCACATAAGAAATTTCTACTCAAAATTTCCAACACTTCCATCATTCATAGATCTATGACTACAATCAAGAAATTAAGAAACTACAACCAATGAAACCAACCAATGGAGATCGCGACATGGCTCTATGCCGTTGCTTCTTAAGGCTTACCATGGCAAAGATCGTTCATTTGCCACCACGAGGTACCATGGACATGCCAGCAGCGGCAGTCACCGCTGTAGTGGCCCATGGGGTAGCCTCCACTCATCGTGAGGGTTTCCCTAGGGTAAGAAGCCCACGACCCAAGCAAGCAATATGCGTAGACCCAGGCATCTACCGTCTTCAGCAGTAGCCCCTAGTGCCTACCACATTCACTTAGATGCGAGCTACTTAGACTAAGGCAGCCGAAGCTGTGTAAAATCCAATGCATGTTGCAGTCCAATGCAAGCCCAACGTGCCTCTAGCTCGAGGCTAAGCAGGACAAACCGAGGTAGCCTAGCGCCCATGCGCCCATCCTGTTCCCCCAGCCTTCTAAACGGTCCAGCATGGTCTTAAACCTGTTCAACTAGCCCAGATTTAAATTTTGAGGTTGGCGATTGAACCAACAATATTTTGACCCGAACCTTACCATAAATCTTACCCATCATGGCTCAAGTTTTTTACCCAGAGTCTATTATACTTCCACTAATCAAGCAGACGTTTATCATCCCAGTTCTTCCACTCCAAATAGTGAACAACACTTATCTTGACAGGTCGTCGAATTGACAAGCACCTTCGCGTAACAAACTATCTTTGTGAATCAACTCATGCAGCACACCGAGATGCAGCATGCCCCAGACAAGGTGTCCCAAAGTAAGACAAGAGTAGGCGATGATGCTTTTCTCCAGCAGCATCTAGGCAAGCAGCCTATCGACTAACCACAAATTGAGCGTTATGGTAGTGTACACTTTTGTCTTAGTGTACGAGATAACGTATACTTTCATCTTAGCGTGCGGAGGAGCGGGCAAGCTTGGTTAGGCCCATGGATATTCATGCATTCACAGTTAGGGCCACACTCCGATAATCAACATGGACAACCTTCCTGGCGAAATGTTAATTCGCGATTAAGCTAGCAAGGTGCATCATCCACCTCACATAAAACTGGGTAGCATGACAAACGGAGAAAAGAAGTCGCTTAATCCGGCTCAAGTTTAACCGTCAGCCTACGAGTAATTTGTTAGCCTGCCAAGAACGTACCGCATGTAACTACTAAATAGCCTATGGTTAGGGGATAACAATGCAAGATAAAGTTAAGCAGTTCAACGCCCTAAAAGTTATGCAGACTTACTTACTTTTGTAAGTAAGGTGCTTGGTTATGGACTCTCTAGTTAACAGGTTTGCAGAGGTCCTAACCTTAGATTGGCAATCACATAGGTTATGCAAGCTCGTTTACTTATTAAAAAGCAGCGTGCTTCACTAACGACCTTGCGATTAAAGATCTAATGGACCATTGATACGAAACATGCAACTACGGAGGTTATTCGGCCGATAAGTTAGAAGTTTCAAAAGATGCCTCAAGCAAGTGCAGATTCGCACTTGACAACCCGAAGTTGACACCTAAAGCAATGGAGATGGGCTTGACTACTTTTTTTTTTAAGCAACCTACTTAATTGTTCATTCTTAAAAAAAAATTTGAAACAAGGCAAAGAGACCAAGATGAAGTAAAACGAAGAAAAATAGTTTATTAATTTCTAGCAAATTGGTAAACTGGCACGATAGCCAACATAGTTCAAGCAAAGGAAAAGAAAGTAAATCCTAAAGTTTATCTAAAATGACTACTCCTTAGCAGCTTAGACATCTTTAACAACTGCATCACTCCGAGCAACATCAATCTCCCATGCTTTATCTACAGTTGCCCCTGCCTCGATGGCACCACCTTCGGTCACACCTATCTGGGTAGCCAAATCTTTAGTTGTTTTACCAATGACACTCTCGATGGAAAACTTAAACTTGTCCTTAGAAGAAATAGCAAAAAGCTCAGGGTCCTTGTCAGAAAAGGCATAGCCAGACGATATACCAAGAAAATGATCTATATAGCCAAGCTTGTAAAAGTTAGCTATTTATTCTCCTCAATTAGGTTAGTACGAGCTTTCTACAACTCATATAGCTCATTCTTCAAGTTCTCACTAGTAGACAATGCTCCTTATAGCTCGACTTCCTTGGACTCAATTCTACTGACGACCTTCATGAGTCAAACAACGTCATTATGCTTGGTGAACAGCTCTACATCTTTGGCATCATGGGTAGACTGAAGCTTTGAAATGGCATGCTCTCCGTTTCATGCATTAACATCGCTTGGATGTCAATCTCTTCATTTGTAGCACCATACTTCCCTTGGATCGCGTCAAGATGAACCTTCAATTAACTAATCTCTTGGCGAGCGATCTTAAGCTGTGAAGCAGTAGGGGCAGTGACATCAGGTCCATTCAAAAAAGCAAGTTCATACTCCAACTTTTTTATTTTCTCAGTAACCAAGCAAGTTTTTGCTGTCATGGTTGCAGCTATCTCCCTAGTGACCTTGGTGTCATCCTACTCTATACCCATGTACTCGGATGCCAAGATTATAGATTTTTGCATCATAGTGAGTAGGGAACCCTTTCGTGACTGAGCCTCACGCCTCACAAAGAAACTAGAGTCATCAACCTTTCTTACACCATTAACAAAATTGGTACATGCTTCCATGTCCTCAAGAAGATCAAGCTTCAACAGTACATAGATCTCGATTAACTCCCCTAAGATAGGTTTGGCAGGCTATTCACAGTTACTCATGCCGGTAAGCGCTTCCTTCTCAATAGGAAGGGCTACCCTGGCACCACTTTGGCATTGCAATAATAATCCTCACTTTTCCTTGCTACATTCTTCTTCATAATTGGATCAGACTTGGAAATGAAAGGCTATCTCTAAATAAAACCAGGCACAGAGGGCATGCTAGAACTTCACCGCTGTGCAATCTCGTCAACAACTATTCTAGAACTTTTGGAGCAACAAGTTTCCCAGGTTCAAATCCAACAGCCTCTATATTCCCTTGGAAGAAGTTAAGTGAATCACGAGCCTCCCAACAGTGAACGAACCCTCGTAGGTAGCGGAGAAAGTCTTCGGCTTATTTTCCACCGACGGCTCTCAATCAGGCGACAGAGATCTCTTTCTCCCACCTCTACTAGCAACAGGCTCCACGGTAACGGTCAAATAAGCAAATGCCTCTCTCTTGATCCTCCTAATCTTCTATTTTGGGGGCACCCAACCTTTCTCCCTACGAAAAGGATTAAGTAGCCAACGCCACTCGTGATATTTAGGAAGGGTCCCTAAAGCAATATGCCCCTTCTTCATGTCTGGAGAAGTCTTGGGAGTAGGCCGAATTTTGAATCTACATAAATAGAGGAAGACAAATCAGATGGCAGCTTAACAAAAAGTATAAAGCAACTTTAAGGCTAAGTAGCCAATTATCATCAATGAAAGTAGTCAAAACGCGCAGCCCAGACAAGGAATTAGATTCCTTCTCTCTGTTGATTTTTAGGGTCTTTCTAGCCCAATCATGATCCCCTTTTCTCGAGTGATTGAAGAGCCTATGTCCTCAGTTGCCCAACACCATCGATGTGGCCTATGTCAAAAAAGTACCAAAACTCATTAGCAGTCAGGTCCAAGTCAAAGAACCTACCCAAGTTGTGGAACCCCACCATTACGCAGACTGTGTTCGGAGTACACTGAGCAAGAGCACACTTCATGAAGCAGATCACCTCCTGGAAAAATTGAGGCACAAGAAAGGTAAACCCCAACACAAAGTAGTAGGGGAGAAATTTGATAGCTTTCCTAGATCAGCATGGTTCACAGCTGCTACCTTCCTTAGCCCGCTTCATGCTAACCCTAGATGGAATTGTGTGCTTAAACATCTCAAGGAATTCTCTCGACTGCTCATCAGAACCTATCTTGACGTGGGCAACCCTGAAGTAACCCTAGCGATACAACGGCAAAATAAATTCATCATCCTTGCCAAAAGGCTGTTCGAAGAAAAAAACATTAAAAAAAGAGAGAAGAAAATTCGTATGGAGCAACATTCCAGGCTGTAGCCCAGCTAACTACCCCATAGACCTAGTGCATTAGGCCCAAGGCATGGCTTAGCATGCTAGGCCCGCCCTTCTTCTTGGACCAAGTTCACCCAGGCTCCAGCCCAGCAAGCCTTAATGGCCTAAACTATAAGGATGGTGGCTAGCGCCCTCGCACCTCTCTCCTTTGTTGCACTGGCCCAAGCCCAAAAGCCTAAGACAGGTCCACGTGCCCTAGCACTAACCTCATCGGCCTAGCTGAGCCGCGCTACACAATAGCCAAGCTACCACGACAACCTTTTTTTGCCAATTCATCAACCACCCGTCGAGCCAAAAATTCAAGCCCTGAGGCTTCAAAAAATCAAGAAGGAGAAAATTTGGCTTTCTCTCTTTCTTACGGGGTTTTTAGTTGCACTCCAAATTTATTTAATCCCCTGCTTGGCGCAAACTTAAATAGGTTTTGGTGTCAATTACATTCCCATTACTAGAAGAATTTAAATTCCATGTCAAAGAGGGAATCTACATCAAATTGGGACATGAACTCCATGGTAGCTTTGGATTCCTACACCTTCTACCATTTCTTACTAGCAGCTTAGCAGGTGTGGGGGCATTTGTAGAGCAAAAAATAATCCCAAAAATCATGGAGTTGACACATGGATTATTTCACAAGAAAGAAAAGACTGCCCCTATTAAATTAGCAAGGAGCAACCACATTCACCATGCGCAGCTGAGGCAGGGAGAGATCAACGGCTGCTTTAAGCATCCCTGCCCGTAGGAAAAGTCAAAGATATTTATGATAGAATAATCCTTTATTCTTCTTATAAATACATGGGAAATACCCCAAAATGGGACAATTTCTTAATCTTGGGACAGAATAGGACAAACCCGTCATGCACAAGCTATGTACACCATGCACAAAATCGAAATTACTAAAATACCCACATATAAATGGATTACTCCTCTCATTTTCTAATTTCTCTCTCTACTCTCTCTCCCTTCCTCTCTATTCTCTCACTTTCTCTCTCTACTCTCTTTCCCTTCCTCAAATATCCAAGCTCCGATTTCAAAAAGATTGAAGTCCAAAGAGAGGCGAGAAGAGTGAGCTAGGCTTGGGGTTCACCTCTTACCTCTGATTTCGAACAAATGGATGCAAGAGAAAGGTGAGAAGAGTGAGCTAGGTTTTGTACCATATTTTCTATTTTGGCAAGAAAGTTCTATATTTTTTGGTGACTAAACATCGGCAGGCATAGTAAGGTAGGGTGTTTAGTTCCAAGTTCCTTCATCAATGATTTATGGAATAAATGTGGTGTTTTAAGATAAATTACTACGTAGAAGTTAAATTAGGGTTTATGTTTCATGTTCGGGTGTATTGGTTGTGGAATTTCAAGTTTTGACATGCTACATGACTAGGATGGAACAATTTCTGGTTCAAGTGCTCAATTGTAGAAATTTGTGAAAATGTTTCCGTAATGTGCATGTGGTGTGCATCTAGTGTGCATGGCTACATCTTAATATGAGAAGCGGTAATGTTCACTAGTTATGATGAATATGTTGTGCCCCATTATTTAGCGAGTATGACCACAACCAAGTTGGCCTTGGTGAAAAAAAAAAATTAAGAAAAAACTTAGACGATGTTAAGGGTCATGCGTGTCCATGCAATAACAACAACGAGTATCATGTTTTCCACATGCATGGTTAAGCGATGGTTGATATACGTAACAAGACTTTTCAAACTATCACTATAACCTTATATACATAACAATTATGGCTTAATTGTATCCACTATACCAATATGTTGCCGTTAAAGTTTCTTTCGTTCTGTGCATATCATGTGCATGTACTGTACATATTATGTGCATGTGGTGTGCATATAGTGCATTATGTGTCGATGGTGTGTATTTACATCTTTGACACTCTCACATTAACTTACTACTTTTCCTTTGAATCAGAGGCAAGCCTTGCAAATAGGAAAAAAGCGAACGAGTTCATGAAACAATTTCCTTTGATTCAATCGGGTTCTTTCGTGCCCATTGAAACTGCAATTTTTTCAAATCCTTGAAATATTTGAACCTAATCAAATTTGATACCAAATTTAAATTAATGAATCTTCGATTATTTGTATAAAGTTTATGATCATTTTTCTGATTGTGTCATTTTTCTGATTTTGAAGAAAGAGCTGTAAGCATAACATGTGCATATCATGAGCATGTGCATGTTGGAAATGTGCCCTAAAACCAATCATATGATGATACTTTGCGGACATTTCACATGTTAAACTAATCTAGTTTAATATCAAGGGCAAATATTATAGTTTGAGCCGCGTCATATAAATGTTATACGCTTAAATGATAAGTCCAAGGAATATGTGATTGGGAGAATGCGATCTAAAGAAGTTAGATTCATGAGACCATTCTTTCGTAGACACATCCTAAACGTTCCTGATCATAGGATTGCCAATTGGGCATTGACAGTCCATTAAGATCAGTACGGGCTGTGTCTTCTCTCAGTAAGAGTGACTGGTCTTGAGTCATTGGTGTGACTGACACCAAGACAAGTACGTTGGTGCTCAATAAGGAATGAGTTCACTGAACACGATCAACAAAGAGTTCTCATACTCATGTCACATGAGAACTCATGGTTGGGATAATGCAAAGTAGTCATTTGACCTGAGGCATCATAGTTGTTGTGGAGCCAAAAATATTCACTAGGCGACACGTGGACTTTTGAACGAAAGAGGACAAAAATACCCTTGAGGCATACCGGGATTCCTACGCGCAAGTAGTGGGTAATCATCCTCAACCAATTCAAAAATGCTCCAAAAGAGGTAACCAATTCCAAATTATCTTAGTTTAGGTAATTATTTCCAAAACTTAATTTCTCTAATATATTATTTAGTTAATTAATTATCTAAATAATATATTCTTCCCATATCTCCTAAAATCATCCCTTAATTATCAATTTGAAACATCCACTCAAACCTAAAAAATAGTATAGGGCCGGCTATCCCATTCAAAACCTAATCCATCACCTTTTTTCTACCTTTTCCATCATTTCTTCCCTTTTATTAGCCAATCAAATACCATAAAGTACTAAAACATTTCCTTTCATATTTAATTAGCCAATTAATTGGCAAATTAAACCTAAAATAAAACCTAAAACTCCCACCTAGTAGCCGGCCACATTCCCTCCCTTCTTTTCCTTACCTTTTCTGATTTCCTCCACTTTATTACCCAAATAAAGCTAGTCATTCAATTTGGTAACTTCCCATTTATTTCTATCATATTTTATTAGCCAATAAAGTGACTAATTAAACCACAAAATTCACCAAAAAACACACAAAGGGGGCGGCCACTTTCTTGAAAAAGTGGACCAACTTAGTCCTATAAATATTCACCCATTTTTACCAAACACTCATTCCAAACCTCTTGCAAAAATTCCAAAACACTCTAAAAACTATTTCTCTCTAAAATTCTAACTTTGGCATCGGAGGTTCTTCGGCCAAAGCCCCCACCCCATTCATCGTGGGCGCGTGAGGCTTTTGGTCTTACCCTAAGGTGCTAGTTGTTTTGTAGGTGCAAAATCGTCCAAGATCGAAGAGGTGAAAATTTGCATTCACAAATTGGTGCTTTCATTGAGAGCTGAAATCCATACTCGTAAAAGACTCTCGTGCAAAAAGGTTTCTTCTTCATTTTCTAGTCCATTTGAATATTTTTCATACGTTCTTATTTATAGAATTTTTTACTTGCAAAGGTTCTTTGATAAAACGTATAAGAAAAATATAATGGCTAGAAATTTAGAAAATACCATAAGTGAGAATTCAAATACTCAAGAAATGGGATTGCGGAGATCCACGAGGCAAAATACGGTCGTAAGCAGAGTGGAACCACCACCACGAGGTTCCACCGTGGCCCAAGCCGTGCCATCCAAGTTTGCACGGGCCCAAGCACAAACTTCGCATTCGCATGCACCACGCACTGAGCAGCCTGCTCCCGTGATCCAGCCTGCTCCACTGATCCAGCCTGCTCCCGTGATCCAGCTTGCTCCGGCAACCCAGCCTGCGCTCAAGGTTTCCCAAGCTGCTCAAGTCGGCCCAGGACAATCTCAACCATCTGGACCAATCATCGAGGCTGGGGCATTTTCACCACATTTCTCCGCAGGTTTGACATTCCCCAACTCAAATCTCGTACTTGGAGCCAATCACCCTTCTATTGTTCAAGGAGGTGCATTCCACCCAAGTTCTTCTAATCCGAATGGCGAACAAAACTTGTCCCGACAAGTCATAAAGTTGACGAGTGCCCTTGCACAACAAACAACCTTGGTGAATCAACTTCTGCAAAGCATTGAGATCCAACGTACCCCAGATGAAATATCCCGAAGTAGGACAAAGGCAGGCGAGAAACCTCTCAAGCAGCGTCCTGGAAAGCAGCCACTTAACCAACCACAAATGCAGCATTCAGGCAGTGCACACTTTCGATTGGGCCCCCGAGATAGCATATACTCCCGTCTTAGCGCACAGAGGAGCGTGCACTCTCGACTGGGCCCAAGGGCAAGTATACATTCATGGTTGGGGCCACGCTTTGATAATCAACATGGGCAGCCTTCCAGACAAAGTATTCATTCACGGCTAGGCCTGCAAGGAGTATCCTTCATATCACATCGGAGTAGGCAGCCTGACAAACCGAAGGAAATAATCGTTCAGTCCGATTCTAGTTCAACTGGCAGCCCGCAAAATCCTTCGCCTGCTAGGAATCCATCTCATACACCGCAGCCACGACATAGACAAGCTAGGCGCGTAGAGGAGCAGCCTAGACCGGTAGGTCGAGACCAGGGGCAGCCGAAGACTCCGCTACCCCAACAAAGACAAATCCAGGAAGAGGTAAAAAGGCTTTTCAATGAACGGATGCGTGATTTTGGACGCAACGAAATGGTTGACGAAGCACTAAGGCGAGATATGTCCAACATAAGTAGGTCACCTTTCACGGATGAAATCGAGCAGGCAGAGCCTCCGCGCAAGTTCAGCATGCCGCACTTCACATCTTTCAAAGGAGATGGGGATCCCGAAAGACACTTGAAGCATTACCGAAGTGCGATGGTCCTCTATCGAAATAATGACGCCCTTATGTGTAAAATATTCGCCACTACTTTACAAGGTGAGGCACAAGATTGGTTTCATACCTTGCCGGCACGATCCATCCGGAATTTTGATGATCTTTCCTTGGTTTTCACCAAAGAATACTCATCTTATCGTTCGATCAAGAAAAAGTCCGATCACTTGTTCAACGTAAAGAAAAACCCAAAAGAGTCACTTCGCGATTACGTGAAGAGATTCAAAGCAGAGAAGGCGAAGATCGTCGGATGCGATAACTCGATAGCAAGTGCAGCCTTCCAAAAAGGACTACCAGTAGACCACCCACTGTTTAGAGAAATGATCATGAAAGAAGACCTAACTCTAGCAGATTCCTTTGCTTTGGCAGAGAAGCATGCACTTTGGGACGAGGCTCGATAAGCAGAAAAGGCTCCCGAACAGCCTCGAAAAGAGTTGACAGCTGCTCAAAAGAAGGATGAAAAGCAACCCAACATGGGCAGGCAGGAGGTCAAGCGCAGGGATCGACCCACGACCAAAGAAGGCCTGATAACCAATAACTATTCTAAATTCTCAATTCCGATTCATCAAATCCTTCGTGACATCAAGAATGAACCATGGTTCAAATTGCCGAAACAGTCAAAATGAGATACTTCCAAGTTGGACCACACCAAGTATTGCGCATTCCACCGAGGTCCTGGTCACACAACCAACGACTGCTTCACTTGGAAGAACTACCTAGAGAAACTCGTGAAAGAAGGGAAAGTCGATAGATATTTGGACAAGCCAGCTGAGCAGCCAAAAAGGAATGCAGACGGAGATGAGGAGCCACCAACTAAGATGATTCGAATCAATGGCATTTTCACTGAATCCGAGCACTTGGGGGCCACTAATAACTCCAAAAAGAGGAAGATCCAGCAGGCTTTACTAATTTCACAAGTTCAAGCAGTCGATACCCAACCTGGACCTATCATTGGCTTCACGGAACAGGATACGGAAGGAGTTGACTTCCCACACGACGATGCATTAGTATTATCTGTCCAACTAGCCCATGCTATAGTCGACAGGATGATGGTTGACAATGGAAGTGCAGTCAACCTACTTCAACTTTCGGTCATTCAAAAGATGGGCCTAGAAAGTACAATCATACGCCGGGCAGAAGTACTTACTGGATTCAACGGACACACCTCAACTGCCATCGGTCTTATCACATTTGACGTAAAAACACCGCCAGTCGTCTCAAAGTAAACATTTACGATCGTAAGTGACCCGTCTCCCTACAATAGGATTCTTGGGAGACCTTGGTTGATCAAGCTGGATGCCGTCACTTCCGTCAAGTATCAAAAAATCCGATTTCGCATCCCGGGAGGAGGAGTCAGAGATATCAAGTCTGACCAGGTTTCATCCCGACGATGCACTGTGCAAATGTTGAAAGAATCAAAGAAGAAGACCTTTACCCTCGTAGAGGCTACCGAAGTCCAAAAGGACAAAGAAGCTACCAAATAGCAATTACAGCAGGAGGACCGAGAAGATGGCACCGAAGCAGACGAAATAGGATGGAAACCCGAAGAGGATGCCGAAGACATCATTCTTGATCCTCAGCAGCCGGAAAAGACGGCTAAAATTGGCTCACGACTAAGCCCAGACGAGAAGGAAGAACTCATAATTTTCCTTAAGGAAAACCGAGATGTCTTCGCATGGTCACCATCTAACATGCCCGGAATTGACCCCAAGGTGGCCTGCCACAAGCTGCACGTCGACCCTACTGCCAAACCGGTAATCCAAAAAAAAAGACATTTTGCACCCGAACGAGTAGCGATCATTGAGGCAGAAATCGACAAACTAATGGAAGCCGGGTTCATAGAAGAGGTAGCACATTCAGCGTGGCTTGCTAATGTCGTACTAGTCATGAAGAAAGAGAAGGGCAAATAGAGGGTTTGCGTAGACTACACTGACCTCAACAAAGCATGCCCAAAGGACCCTTATCCTGTCCCCCGGATCGATTTAACTTCTGGGAACCAGCTACTTAGCTTCTTAGACGCATACTCCGGTTACAATCAAATAGCCATGTATGAGCTGGACAAGGAGAAAACCGCATTCGTGATAAAGCGAGGTACTTACTGCTACAAGGTCATGCCATTTGGCCTCAAAAACGCGGGAGCCACTTACCAAAGGTTAGTAAATATGATGTTCAAAAAGAAAATTGGGGTAACCATGGAGGTCTATGTCGACGATATCATGGTAAAGGGCAAGCAGCGATCAGATCATATTCGTAACCTGGCAGAAACTTTCAATATCCTTAGAAAGTACAAGATGAAGCTTAACCCAACCAAATGCACATTTGGAGTATCTTCAGGCCGATTCTTAGGGTACTTAGTAACCCAACGAGGAATTGAAGCACATCCTAAGCAAATCCGAGCAATCCTAGAGATGAAGTCTCCAACTACTTTGAAAGAGATCTAAAGCTTGACCGGACGAGCAGCAGCCCTCAACCGCTTCCTTTCACGATCCACCGATCGATGCAAGCCTTTTTTCAAAGCTATCAAGAGGGCACAAAGAGATAAATGGGATGAAGAGTGCGAAAAAGCTTTCCAAGACTTGAAGGAGTATCTCACGTCACCTCCCTTACTATCTAAGCCGGAAGCAGCGGAGGATTTATATATTTATTTGGCAGTCTCCGAAGTGGCGGTGAGCTATACCCTCATACAAGAAGAGCTTGGGGCCCAACTGCCGGTATTCTACACTTCTAAAGCTCTTCTCGATGCGGAAACAAGATATCTGAAGATCGAAAAATTAATTTTGGCGTTAGTTGTTGCGGCTCGGAAGCTTAGACCATATTTTCAAGCTTATACAGTCATTGTCATGACTCAGTATGCCTTACGATCAATATTACATGGTTCGGACGCTTCGCAACGAGTGATGAAATGGGCATTGGAAATTGGCCAATATGGTTTAGTTTTCCGACCTCGCACAGCGATAAAGGCCCAAGCCTTGGCAGATTTCATAGCAGAATTCACACCTAGCCTAGGCGACGCAACAGAACGGCCCAACGATGCCCCAGAAGCAGCCGAGAGCACCTCAGCCACGCTTTCTCCATCCGATAAAGACTTCTGGAATTTGTATGTCGACGGAGCCTCTAACTATAAAGGCTCGGGAGCAGGTGTAGTCCTTGTTACTCCAGACGGCTCGATGCTCGAGCAGGCGATCACTCTAGGTTTCAAAGCATCCAATAACGAAGAAGAGTACGAGGCTTTACTAGAAAGCCTCCGAATGGCAAAAGACTTGGTGGTGAAGAAACTCGCAATTCATTCTGATTCCCAACTAATCACCAGCCAGGCTACTGGGGAATACACGAAAAAACACCCAAGGATGGCACAATACTTAGAGAAAGTACGCCAGCAGCTTGAGACGTTTCAGACTTACACTCTCACTCAAGTTCCACGGGCGGACAATGCCCATGCGGATGCACTAGCTGGTTTAGGCTCCGTCCTTGACCACCAATTTAAACGCTCAATTTCGGTGGAATATCTAGACAGGCCAAGCATAGAGATAGAGCCGATTGTCGAAGTGTCGCAGGTTAGTGTAACTCCCACTTGGCAAAGTTCTATTATAGATTACTTGGTCAACAGCACACTACCCACCGAAAGATTGGAGTCAAGAAAACTCCAAATCAAGTCGGCACACTACTATATGTGGAATGGTATTCTCGTTCGAAGGTCCTACACCGGGCCACATCTCCGTTGCCTAGCACCTCCCGATGACTTAAAGGTTCTAAGCTCAATCCATGAAGGCGTTTGTGGGAATTACTCTGGAGGTCGATCATTAGCCCAGAAGGCTCTTAACACAGGCTACTACTGGCCTACCATGCACCAAGATGCTAAGGAGTTAGTACAAAAGTGCGACCGCTGCCAACGCTACAAACCGGTACCAGCGTTACCTGCCAGTGAGCTACACCCACAGACGAGTCCTTGGCCATTCATGCAATGGGCAATCGACCTGGTAGGGCCTATGCCACCTGCTACGGGGGGCAGATGCATGATGATCGTGGCAACCGATTACTTCACCAAATGGGTAGAAGCAGAACCCATGACGACCACGACTCAGACAGACATAGAGCGCTTCATATGGAGGAACATCATTTGCCGATTTGGCATCCCGCAGTCCATCGTCACTGACAACGGCCCGCAATTTGTGGGAAAAGATTTGGCAAAGTTCTTCCAAAAATATGGCATCAAACAACACATGTCCACACCAAGATATCCTCAAGATTAATTAATTAGTTAATTAATTTTACGAAAGGTTCGTATTGGGCTTTTAAGTTGGTTTTGGGCTTCGGGGCTCAAAAGCGTTTTGGTCCACAAGGCCCATTATGTTTAAGTTGTATGACAACTAAAACAAAATGGGCAATTAGCCCAATAACAAAGGTAAGGCCGACCATAAGGGTGAGGGTAGCAAACTTGGATTAATTACAAGTTTGCCACTCACTTGAAATGAAGTATAAAATCAACTTTATAGCTTTATTTCTCATTAGGGTTTTTCTTGGTGAAATGAGATGAAACACTTTCTCTCATTTTCTCTAAAGAGGCCGGCCACTTAGAGGGGAATTAGCTAGCAATCTTTTCTTCTCTAAGTCATCCATTTCATCTTCACACTTCATCTTTGGTGTGGAGACTTAGAGACATCAAGCTTTTGATGTTTTTGGAGAACTAATCCTCAAATCCTCAAAGAAGCAAAGGAGCACTAAAAGGAGGAAAATCACAAGGAAGATCCAAGGAGCAAGGAGGTGACTTGAAGGCCCTCCACTTGGGTGAATCCCTTGTGTAAACAAGGATGAGCTTCAAGGGTAAAGAAACTCTAAATCTTTCCTTCTCTTTAATGTTGTTAAAGAGTTTATTGGTTCACCATATACTAGGCTTTCAAAGTCATGGGTTTTATGAATTGTTTTGAATGCATGCCTACTTTAAAGTGTTAATAGTTTGCATATGTATTCAATGTTCTTACATGTTCTTAGCTAGGACAAATTTTTTCCTTCATTCCCCCACACTTGTTTTCTGCAATACATTAATCAAAAGGAATTCATTTTGAGTCATGCTTTACTATGCTTCAAGAACAAGGGTATGGATGGTTCTAATGTAGGCTAGGTGAGGACAGTGTGGGTTAATAAAGAACATAGGCTACACAAGGCTCAACGGGGTTAAACTTAAACATATAATGAAGCAGGATACACGGCAATTTGGCTTTGGTGGTGGTCACAACACAACTTCATCTTGAATATGTGTTATGCAAATCAATAGCATGCTTTGAATGAAATGGGCATGAGTTCTAGCATTTGGAACTAAATGATGAAACGTCTTCTAAGTAGTAACAAAGCAAAGAATAATGAGATCATGCAACGACTTTAGAAAACAAGAATGCACATATTATTACTCTCCAAATAAACGTTTTAGGCTCAAGTCTCACAAGGTTGTAGCGTTAATTTGAGTTCCTTCCTTCAACCATGTTACAAAACTGATTTTTCTTTTATGATTGCATGTGAATTCATAAATTTAAAACACAACCAAGCATACACCAAGGAGTAAATCAAATTTTCATGCCTGTTTATAACTCTCTTTATCAGTCGTGTAATTAAAAACCAATCTTCATCATTGTGTTGGAAGGTATCCTAAGACACAAAAAAAACTCTTTTTGGGTTTTTCAAAACAATTTTTCAAATTTTTATGAGATTTCCGGATTTTTAAGTCAAAACACACTAAAACACTCCAAAACAGCTTAAAAACACTTAAAACAACCAGGAACAACACTTAGAAGTAATGGGTGATAAACTCCCACGAATTTCATGCAAAACAACTTGGTTACCCCCTACACTTAAATCGAACATTGTCCTCAATGTTTCAAGCATAAACTCACACAAACACAAGCAAACAATCAAACAAACAATGAATAAACATGACAAATATGGCAAAGTAAAAACTAGACAAAGTAGAGTTTAAGAACACAAATATGGTTTTGGAGATAGATGATCTTGTTGTCTTTCCACAGCTTTGATCTCGAACTGGTTCGGAATTCTGAGCGAGAGTTCCTTGGTTTCAAATCAGACTCCTTATGCTGGGTTGATTTGATTGTGCAGTCTGCATTCATCACTGATTGTTTCTTCTGCATGGCAGGCAGGCACGAGGTAGAGATGATGGTCTGTTTCTTTCTTCAATCTTTCCAAGTGCCCACCTCTTGCTTTCTTTCTCCTTATCCCTAGCTGAGAATGAATTAGCACATTGTCTCCACATGCTTCAAGGTATCATTTTCACTTCCCTTATCTGTTCCCCAGGCAGATGTGGTAAACGAAGATGAAGCATAAGATGTTGAAACATAAGTACCTAGAAAGCAAGGCTAGGTAAGCAATCAGGAAGGGGTTTCAGGCAGTCGGTTCCAGATCTGAAGATTGATACCAAGTGCTGGCTGATTGCTCTCTTTCTCCTTGTCTAGCAGGTGAAAACAGCGACAAGGAGAAAGATAGGGAGAAAACATGATATGAGATACTCTTGCTTTCAACCTTCATGATATGAAATACTTTTACTTTTGATAAGTTGTTTGCAGAGGTACCCCAAGGAATAATCAACACCGAGTGACTCGAGAGGCTTCGTTGGGAAGGCATTCTCGGAGATGACGGAAGGTTATGTATGTCTGCCTTGCTATGGAGGGTGAAGGTCGACATTTATAGGAAATAATAATCGGTACTATTCTTTCACTCTTGTCGGCAACCATTGGATGATTGAACAGTAAACTTTACGTGCTTTCTACTTCACCAGAAATCTTCGACAGATTGCCCGTAATTTCTGCAAAGCTGAGTGTGTATGTGACAGATGCTGACACGTCTGGATATAGCTGATGCCTCTTTGCTATCTAGAATCGGGGCTTCGACAAACTGCCCGTGATTTTCGCAAAGCTGAGCGTGTATGTGACAGATGCTGACACGTTTGGATAAAGCTGATGCCTCTTCGATATCTGGAATCGACGCTTCGACAAACTGCCTGTGATTTTCGCAAAGCTGAGTGTGTATGACTGGTGCTGACACGTCTGGAAAAGCAGATGCTTTTCCGATTTCTAAGCTTGCCTATTTGATTTCTATGCTCGCCTCTTCAATCTCTGAAATCCTGACGAGTGCAGAGGTTGCATGTGACAAGTGCGGACAAATCTGGAAAAGAAGATTGGCCCGTGGTTTTTGTACAAGCCCAGCTTTTGAGAAAGCTAGCGCCTCTTCAATTTTTGAGTTGGCCTCTTCGATTTCTGAGTTAGCCTCTTCGATTTTTGAGCTCGCCTCTTCGATCTCTGAAATCCCTTCAAGTGTTGATTTTTATAGAGGTACGCAAGACGTTCAAAGCACACTTGAAATTTTTCCTGTAGAAACTCCCTTCTTACACTTCTACGATTTTGACTTGTCCGACCTTTTTCTCTCTTTAACACCTTTGAAAATGTCTGACCCCTCCGACCGTCGTTTTGACTTGAACCTTGGTGAAGAGGCAGTCCTGCCTTCTCCAGACAACATATGGCGCCCATGCTTCATATCCCCTATTGGTCCCCTTACCGTTGGGGATTCAATGATGAAGAATGATACGACAGCTGCAGTGGTAGCCAGGAACCTTGTCACTCCCAAAGATAACAGACTATTTGCGAAATGGTCTGATGAGTTGGCTGTTAAGGATTCTCTGGTTCTCAGTGTGCAGTGTGCAGGTTCTGTGTCTAATATGGCCTAACGCCTATTTGCTCGAACCCGTGAAGTTGAATCATTGGCGGCTGAAGTGACGAGTCTTAAACAAGAGATTAGAGGGCTCAAGCATGAGAATAAACAGTTGCAAAGGCTCGCACATAGCTATGCTATAAACATGAAGAGGAAGATTGACCAGATGCAGGAATCTGATGGTCAGATTTTACTTGATCATCAGAGGTTTGTGGGTTTGTTCCAATAGCATTTGCCTTCGTCTTCTAGGGCTGTACCGTGTAATAAAGCTCCAAATGATCAACCTCTGATGCCTCCTCCTTCTAGGGCTCCGCTGACTACTGAGGCTTCTCCTAAGCAGCCTTTGTGAATGCTCCCTCTTGTATTTTCTGCTTAATGTTCCTTTTTTTTCATGAAAATGAATGTAAAATACCTTGTATATCTATCAGTGTTTCAAAAATAAACCCACACCAAAAACAATTAAACAAGCAACAAATAAAAATCACAATCATGGCAAAATAAAACTGCAGAAAAGGGAAGGTTTTTAGAAACGCAAAACTGATTGTGGAGCAATTCAAAAATCTTCTTTGTTTGAATACATGGGTTGCCTCCCAAGAAGCGCTTGCTTTAATGTCTTCCAGCCGGACGATACCTCCATTTAAGCTTGAACAGGGCCCACGGCATGAAGGGGTACATTCTCCACGACATGCTCCTCAAAGTGCTCACACATTGAATCCTTGAACGGAACGGGATAGTAGTCCTTCATGATTTTGGTGTGTTGCTTCTAACAATCGATGTAAACTTCCCTACTACCTTGCATTTGATTAGGTACTTGCACCATAGAAGGTAACAACCTATTAGTTGAAATGGGAATTAAATTGGGTTAGGCGACGTACCAATGTGTTGCAATGAAGTGGCAACACTATCAACAAATGCACAAGGATTACTCTTGGCCAGATTTTGGGTTTTGAGAGGTCTGGTCGTGCACTCCTTGTTGTTCACTCCAATTTCCTCCTCGATGGTGGTTTGAGGTACTTTCTTTTTTATTAGTGTTGAACGTTTCTACCCTATATTTTCAATTACATCAATGGGACAACAAGAACGAACATCATTAGTATTCTCAACAGATTCAGGAATATTAAAGCTAATCATATCACCACCAAATGCCATAGTTACTCATCCTTTGGCTAAATCAATCTTGGTTTGAGCCGTTTTCATGAATGGCCGTCCAAGGAGGATGGGCAATGTAAGGGAATGGTCCGACTCGTCCATTTCAAGCACGTAGAAATCCGCCGGAAAGATTAAGTGATTGACCTGCACTAAAACATCTTCCAAAACTTCCTTTGGATAGGCATTAGAACGATCAGCCAATTGTATAATCACACCATCATTTTTCAATTCGCCTAAGGGCATACATGCATAGATTGAATATACATGCATAGATTGAATAAGGCATGATATTTATAGATGCACCTAAGTCTAACATGGCCGATTCAAAACAAGTATTACCAATTACACAAGGAATGGTAAAACTTCCCGGATCCTTGCATTTAGTGGGCAGTTTACGTTGTAAAACAACTGAGACATTTTCACCTACCTTGACAACCTCCTTGCTCGAAATTCTCTTCCTAGTTGTGCAAAGTTCTTTTAAAAACTTGGCATACCTTGGAACTTGCTTAATTGCATCCAAAAGTGGTATATTAACTTGAACTTTTCTAAACGTTTCCAAAATATCCTTTTCAGCCTCCTCCTTCTTTGATTGCATAAACCTACGAGGAAAGGGTACATTTGGAGGAACAACGTTAGAATTAATCAAAATTGGAACTTCCTTACCTATGTTGGCCGAATTGAATGGTGTATGAGCTTTTGGGGCCTGTGGCAAAGGTGTTTCTATCCTTGCCGTGGGGGTGCTTTGCTCCTCCTCTTCAATTATCAACTCTTCAACCTCATTGGAACGTGATTTGGAAGGTTGGGGATCAGATCCAACTTGTTTTCCACTTCGCAAACTTATGGCATTGGCAGATTCGAATCCTCCCTTCAGGTTGACAACGGTTGAACTAGGCAACTTACCTTGCTCTCTGAATTGTCCTACAAACTTCGCAATCTGCCCAATTTACTTCTCCACTTGGTCTACCCTTTTGTCTTGGTTTTGCATTGCTTTGGCTTGATTTTCTTGCCCCTGAGACAAATTGGTGATTAACTTAAGAAGTGTCTCATTATCTAAAGATGTACCTGAGGTATTTTGGGCAGGTTGTTGTGAGGCTTGTGTTGGTGCGTATTGCTTGGTATAGAAGCCCGGAGGTTGCTGCCTAAAGCCTCCTTGTTGTTGGGGTTGTTGGGGCTCCCTCCACTTAAAATTTAGATGGTCTCTCCAACCTGGATTGTACATATTAGAATATGGATCGTTCCTTAGCTGGTTTTGGCCTTGAAATCCAATTGCATTGGCAATTTCCCATCCACCAATTTCAATCAATTGCGGGCATTTTTCAAAGGCATGTCCTTGGATAGAACACACACCACATACACTTGGTTCTTTCATCCTCATTCCTTCGGCCATCTGAGACACAATGGAAGTAAGATTAGCTAATTGCGATTGAATGTCGGATGTGGAACTTACCTCATTCACTTGCTGCCGTGTGGTGTCCCTTTGACCAACGCCTTCATATTGTTGAGCATTCAATGCTCGGTTAGCAATTAAGGTCTTGGCAGCCATGGGTGCTTTGTCCACCAAAGCTTCTCCCGCTGAGGCGTTTAGCATTTGGCGTTAGATTGGTAGAAGCCCTTCATAGAAATATTGAAGAAGAAGCTCCTCCTTTATCTGGTGTTGTGGACATGAAGCAACAAGGGTTTTAAAACGCCTATAGTAAGTGGGAAAAGATTCACCTTGGTTCTGCTGAATGCCACTAATCCTTTTGCATAGTAGAATGACTCGAGAAGTGATCGGATCATATTTATATATATTTTTACTTCGAATTCACTCGTCTTTTCTTAGTTAGTTCCTTATATTTTTGAGCTATTTACGTTATTTTTGTGTTTATAGGATCTGTTATGCAAAGAAAATAAAAATAGCACAAATGAGTTTTAAATAATAAACAGAATAGTTACTTCGAACATTATGATTTCTTTTTGTAGGTCAATTAATTTAGTTTATTCATTGCGATTATAATTGAAGTCGAAGAGTTAATTGAAGTCATTATTTGTCTATTTTCTGATCGCCAACTTCAAGCAAATTCTCTTGCTTGCAGAGTTCCTAAAGACGTGACCTGCCTAAGAATTGTGGAATGCATTTCGGGAGTCAATACTTGTAGTAAGCTGTTTAGAAGTGCAATTGCCCATCAGATGCTTCTTAGCTGTTATGATCATAAGCAAGCGTGGCTTTCCAACTAGACAACAAAAGCAGCTGGGGGAGAAAACAGAAAGAATAAGGAAGAATAAAATAAAAAGGAGTGGGCTGCCTTTGGTAGCTGTAAGGATAGGAGAGAGAGCACTGAGGCAGTGCGGAAAGATTAAAAGCAGAGGAGTACAACGTATAATAAAAGGTGGCAGACAGAGAGGAGTGGAAAACAGGGGGGGAGAGAAATAATGAGAAAAGAAGGAATAAAAGAGATTAACGGGAGGAACCAAAGAGAGGACGGAGAGGAAGCTGCCTTTGGGCAGCGTGAGCACAGGGATAGACACGGGGGGCAGCAAGGCTGCCAGAAAGAATAGAAGAAAAATAATAGCGGCGGAAAGGAAATTGGGGGAGAGAGGAGCTGCCTTTGGCAGCGTGGAGAGCTGCGGGGAGGAAAATCACGGGACAGCGAAGAGGACCGGATAGAAGAAAAATAAGAAGAGGTCAGAGAGTCCAAAAGGCTGCCTTTGGGCAGCGGGATATAAGAGAGTGCAGGAAAGACTGACGTGGGGGGCTGCCTGGCAGCTAGAGGGACAGCGTGAAAAGGTCAGCACGGGGAAAGGCAGAAGGCAATATGGGAGAGGTGAGAACAGGCGCTGCCATGGGCAGCGTGGCCAAGCAAGAGGAAAGCTGCCATTTGGCAGCTTGAGCATGGGGGGGCTGACGGGCAGAGCAGAAACCGAGGGGTAGACTGACAGCGTAAGAAAAGCCTCGGGGAGACTGTGACGCAGTGAGGGAAGACGCCAGTGAAAAAAGCAGCAAGCTGTTCTCTCTTTCGGTTAAATCTTTCCAAACTTATATTTTATTTCTGTTTTAATAATGTGTAATTAAATTTATTTTGGCTAGAGGTTAATTCAAAGCCATGAATATGTTTGTAATATGAATTGATTACCTTCAGTTGTGATTTCTGAGTTGTGATTTAATTTGCTTAACTGCTTGATTGATAACTTATTTTTGTATGTCGATTAAGGATGCATACTTAATTTACATGCATGAATTTGATGCTAGAATATAAGTGAGTTTCACCTAATCGTTATGAACTTATATTCATAAGTTTCATGCAAATCATAGTTACGAATGCCTCGTCAATGCTTATAGTTTTCACAAAGTTTAATGATCTTTGATTGTATCTCTATTGTGCTTTTCACGTAGGGGACTTTTGAAGAATGTTTTGAATTGTTGTATGCGTTTTTCCATCCAATTCAATAACTTAAGGAAAACTTGAAGATTAAAAAAGTGTTGTTCACGGTTAATCTGAAGTGTTGAGATTCACAACTTATTAAAAGAACAACTGAAAATCAATTTAGGTTGCATATGTGTCATGTGTGGAGAAGAACCCTCTAGCTAATCCGTCACCTATCCTTTCACCTTAATTTCATGCTCTTGTCAATTCTGTAATTTATTTAAGTTTAATTTACTTTTCGTCAAAACCAAACCCCCCCATTATTAAATTATATTATTTAGTTAATTTTCATTGTTTTTAGTCTTTTAATTCAATTTCCGTCCATTTCAATTCCTAGTGTCTAATTTGATTGTTTTCATTATTTTGAGTCATTTTAAGTGTGTTTCGAGTTATTAGAGTTTTTAGCCTAGTTTTGAGTCCTTGAGTCTTGTTTAATATTTTTAAGTTAATTTAGAATAGATTAGCAATCCCTCCTAATCCCCGGCAACGGCACCAAAATTTGATGCGTGAATTACTTGACACACAAATTAAACCCTCTTTTTGACAATTGTAGTATAGATGTAAGTAGGGTAAATGTTCACATATGTGGTGTTTGTCATTGAGTTTGTGTCGGAAAAAGAAAATAAGCCATCTTCTCCAATTTTAATTTTAATTTATACTAACATGTTTCTTATTTTGATGATTCAGGCACCCACTCTTGAATTTAAACCATTGCCGAATCATTTCAAGTATCACCTCCCATTAAAAGATAAATTCCATGCTTTGGAGCCGAGGGGAGTTTAAAGGAAAGATTGGTCCGGCTAAAGACGTTAAATCAAGCGCTTCTTGGGAGGCAACCCAAGCATTCAACGAAGGGAGACTTTGGAATCGCTAACCAAATCAGATTTGAATTCTTACACCCTTATCTTTACTGCTTTCATTTTGTTTTGTTTAGTTAGTTGTGTTATTTGGTTAATTTCTGTAAGTTTGTGTTATTTAGTTTAAGTGTGGGGGAAGGTTAACCAAAGTCTTTCTACATTAATTTACATATAATTAAAAAAAAAAAAAAAAAAAAAAAAAACACTTAAAAAAAAAAAAAAAAAAAAAAAAACATAAAAGTAATAATATTTTACAATGATGTGTAAACTAATAGCATTCATTGGTCAGGTGGTGCTTCAGTAGTCGGCGGTGCTTCAGCAGTCGGCGGGGCCACGGAAGGAGGAGGTATCGGAGGTTGATCAGTTGGAGCTTCACTACGCGATGCCGCTCCAGAAGACGAAGGCAGATGCGGTTGGAACAAACCCACAAACCTCCGATGATCAAATAAAATTTGACCATCAGTGTCTTGCAGCTGGTCAATTTTCCTCTTCATGGTTGTGGCATAGTTTTATGCAAGCTTGTGCAATTGTTTATTTTCATGCTTGAGTCCTCTAATCTCCTCTTTGAGACTCTGTATTTCAGCCACCAACGATTCAACGTGACGGGTTCGAGCAAATAGGCGTTGGGCCATGTTGGATACAGAACCCGCACACTGCACGCTAAGAGCCAGAGACTCCTTAACCGCCAATTCATCAGACCGTCTAGCGAGCAGTCTGTTATCTCTGGGAGTGACAAGGTTCCGGGCCACCACCGCAGCTGTCATATCATTTTTCATCACCGAATCCCCCACGGTAAGGGGACCGGTAGGGGATATGAAGGATGGCCGCCATATGTTGTCTGGTGAAGGCGGAGCTGCCTCTTCACCAATGTTCAAGTCAAAACGACGATCAGAAGGGCCAGACATTTTTCAGAGGTGGTGAAGAAAGAAGAGAGTCGGAATGATCAAGATTAAACAAGTGCAAGAAGGGAGTGTTTACAAGAGGAAGCTCAAGTGGTTGTGGAACAAAATTAGCGCCTCTATAAAAAGAAGAAATCGGAGAGGCGCTCCTCAGAGAAGCGTCCTCTCGCAAATCGAAGAGTCGGGGCTCCTTTCTCAAACGCCTGATTCTTTTCTCAAAAGAGGAGTTTCCTTTCTCAAAAGACGGATTCTTTTCTCAAAAGAGGCGTTTCATTTCTTAAAGGCTGGGCTTGCTCAGAAACCACGAGCCGAACCCCGGATTTCAAAAGATCAATTTGTCCAGACGTGTCGTCACTTGTCACACGCAAATTGCTTTGCGGAAATCTCGGGCAGTTTGTCGAAGCACCAATTCAGAAATCGAAGAGGGAAATTCAACAGTCAAAGACACGCTAGCTTTCTCAAAAGCTGGGCTTCAACCCACGGGCAAATCTTCTTTTCCAGATTTATCCGCACGTGTCACATGCTACCTCTACAATCGACGATGCTCAGAGCTCGAAGCGCCGATTCCAGATATCAATGAGGAATCTGCTTTGCGGAAATTACGGGCAGCTTTGTCAGAAAGCGTGTAATTTGTACTATTCATCCATCCACCGGCTGCCGACAATGAGGGAGGGAATAGTTCCGGTTGTGAAGAAAAGTCCCATAAGTATGTACCTTCGCCTTCCACAGCAAAGGCACACCCTCTCCGCACTTCTTCCTCTCTGAAATGGCTTTCCAACAAACCCTCTCAAGTCACTTTGTATTTTTCATCCCCTGGGATACCCCTGCAAACAACCCATCCAAAGCAAAAGTATTTCATATCATGAAGGTTGAAAGCAAGAGTATCTCATATCATGCTTTCTCCCTGTCCTTTCTCCAGCCAGCACCTGCTCTCGAGTACTCATCATCTTGTGCTTTCGCTTTGTTTCTCACGTATAAGGGAAGTGAAGATGATACCTCGAAGCATGTGGAGACAACGTGCTGATTCATCCTCAGCTAGGGACAAGGAGAAAGAGAGCAAGAGGTGGGCACTTGGAAATATTGAAGAAAGAAACAGACCAATACCTCTACCTCGTGCCTGCCCGCCATGCAGAGGAAACGAGCAGAGAAGAATGCAGCTTGCACAATCATCCCAGCGGAAGGAGTCTGAGATGAAGAACTAGAGAAGCTGCCACATCTGCTTGGAGAACAAATAAGGAACTGCAACATCACCAAAGAGCAAAGCTTCGCCGTACAATATCATCAAATCATCACTTGCAAGTAAAAAGCTAAGTGTCACCCAGTTCAAGAGGAAAGCTGTGGAAAGGCAACAAGCACGACTAATGATCACTTATTAGTTCTTTTCATTGTCTTTTATCGTGATTTTCAATTTTTTTTCGTTGCAATTTCTTAATTTACATTTTGCGTTACTTAACTAAATTATTTCTTTTCTTTGCAGGAACTTTTGGTTATTTCCACCCTTGAAGTTGATTGCAGAATTTTAGCTTGGGGGGGTCATCGCTTGATTTTACTGCAAACTAGGGAAGTTTTCAGTCCAATTGTTTTATTTTGTTTCCTACTATTTATTTATTTTATTTTTATTTGCATTATAGTGTTTTCTGACATTGGGGACAATGTCCAGTTTAAGTGTGGGGGTATTTAAAGAGTATAAAAAATGACCAAATTGAAATTTTTTGTACCTTCAACTACGAACGGGTTTCATTTGTTTCCGTGTTGTTGCTTTTTTGTTTTCTTTAAAAAAAAAATTTAAAAAAAAAAAAAAAAAAAATCGGAAAATTTAAAAATCCAAAAATATTGTCTTGTTTCCCTTATTGTTTTGAATTAGATTTTTGTTAGTTTCCCGACCCAATGATATAATTAGATCAAATTTGAATCATGATTATCAAGAACTTAGTTAACATGTGTTTTGTGAAATTCCTAATTCTCTTGTTAGTTTTGTACATGTTTGACCATCTTTGAAAAGCCAAATGCACATAGCCTTGTTAATGTGAAACTAAAGCATGACTTAAAGCTTCATATGTGAATTTAGTGACCATTTACATCCTATGTGAGTTTTTGAGCCTATTGAAAGTGTGTGCATTTTTCATACACTCCTATTCTTTCATGTGTGATGAACTTATGTGAGATACATCTCTAGAACTTGCGTAACGATCTTTCGAAATGTTTGTCATTGATTACATGAACTTGGAAATGATAGAGGCATTAGGTTTACCACCATGGCCCAAATAACCATGTTTCCCAAAGAAAAATGATATCATTAGATTGCCAATTTGAGCCGTATACGTTGAGCCTTTTATTTCTTATCACCAGATATGTCTACCCTTATACCTGAAACATTTTTTCTTACCCTTTCCAAGTGAGCAATGTGAGATTGTCTTATGAGAAATGTTTGTGAAGTACTTTGAAGGTGTTTGGCAGAAGAATAAGTGTGGGGTATTTCATGTTTGTATTTAAAAAAAAAAAAAAAAAAAAAAAAAAAAAAAAAAAGAAAGAAAGAAAAGAAAAAGAAAGATTTGTATACAAAGAAAATAAAAAGTTTTTCAAGTTTCAGTTAAGGGTGTGGTTGGAGGTATCAGAAGAATCATTGGAAAGATTGAGTTCTTATAAATCTAAACAAAAGAATTGCTTGCAATGTAGCTTGGAACTTGTGTTTTCCTATTCTTTCATTTCAATAACCCTCTCCCTAAACCTCATTACATCCAATAAAAGTCCTCTTGATTTAAGTTTTGCAATTATGACTGTGGAGAAGTGATCTTTATGCAAGCTTATGGTAGAAATTTCACATTTGATTCTTTGAGCGAAACACATTAAAACTAAACACATGTGTGATTGAGTGCATATCCCGTGAGAAGGTCGCTAGTTTGCATATGATGATTTTAAAAATAAAACTTGAAATTGCATTAGCATGGCTATTTCACACACTACACTTCAAGGATGATTTAAAGATTACTGCTAATATTTGAATTAGGAAGATGAACTTGGATTAGTTCCTTGATGCTAGCTATGGTTCTTGATGATTTGTTTTCTTGAATGAAATTCTATGAGGGTCACATAGAGGGAAGCTAATGTTTTTCATGTTATTACTTTTTCATGTTTTCTTTGTTTTGCTCGAGGACTAGCAAAAGTTAAGTATGGGGGTATTTGATCGGATCATATTTATATATATTTTTACTTCGAATTCACTCGTCTTTTCTTAGTTAGTTCCTTATATTTTTGAGCTATTTACGTTATTTTTGTGTTTATAGGATCTGTTATGCAAAGAAAATAAAAATAGCACAAATGAGTTTTAAATAATAAACAGAATAGTTACTTCGAACATTATGATTTTTTTTTGTAGGTCAATTAATTTAGTTTATTCATTGCGATTATAATTGAAGTCGAAGAGTTAATTGAAGTCATTATTTGTCTATTTTATGATCGCCAACTTCAAGCAAATTCTCTTGCTTGCAGAGTTCCTAAAGACGTGACCTGCCTAAGAATTGTGGAATGCATTTCGGGAGTCAATACTCGTAGTAAGCTGTTTAGAAGTGCAATTGCCCATCAGATGCTTCTTAGCTGTTATGATCATAAGCAAGCGTGGCTTTCCAACTAGACAACAAAAGCAGCTGGGGGAGAAAACAGAAAGAATAAGGAAGAATAAAATAAAAAGGAGTGGGCTGCCTTTGGCAGCTGTAAGGATAGGAGAGAGAGCACTGAGGCAGTGCGGAAAGATTAAAAGCAGAGGAGTACAACGTATAATAAAAGGTGGCAGACAGAGAGGAGTGGAAAACAGGGGGGGAGAGAAATAATGAGAAAAGAAGGAATAAAAGAGATTAACGGGAGGAACCAAAGAGAGGACGGAGAGGAAGCTGCCTTTGGGCAGCGTGAGCACAGGGATAGACACGGGGGGCAGCAAGGCTGCCAGAAAGAATAGAAGAAAAATAATAGAGGCGGAAAGGAAATTGGGGGAGAGAGGAGCTGCCTTTGGCAGCGTGCAGAGCTGCGGGGAGGAAAATCACGGGACAGCGAAGAGGACCGGATAGAAGAAAAATAAGAGAGAGGTCAGAGAGTCCAAAAGGCTGCCTTTGGGCAGCGGGATATAAGAGAGTGCAGGAAAGACTGACGTGGGGGGCTGCCTGGCAGCTAGAGGGACAGCGTGAAAAGGTCAGCACGGGGAAAGGCAGAAGGCAATATGGGAGAGGTGAGAACAGGCGCTGCCATGGGCAGCGTGGCCAAGCAAGAGGAAAGCTGCCATTTGGCAGCTTGAGCATGGGGGGGCTGACGGGCAGAGCAGAAACCGAGGGGTAGACTGACAGCGTAAGAAAAGCCTCGGGGAGACTGTGACGCAGTGAGGGAAGACGCCAGTGAAAAAAGCAGCAAGCTGTTCTCTTTTTCGGTTAAATCTTTCCAAACTTATATTTTATTTCTGTTTTAATAATGTGTAATTAAATTTATTTTGGCTAGAGGTTAATTCAAAGCCATGAATATGTTTGTAATATGAATTGATTACCTTCAGTTGTGATTTCTGAGTTGTGATTTAATTTGCTTAACTGCTTGATTGATAACTTATTTTTGTATGTCGATTAAGGATGCATACTTAATTTACATGCATGAATTTGATGCTAGAATATAAGTGAGTTTCACCTAATCGTTATGAACTTATATTCATAAGTTTCATGCAAATCATAGTTACGAATGCCTCGTCAATGCTTATAGTTTTCACAAAGTTTAATGATCTTTGATTGTATCTCTATTGTGCTTTTCACGTAGGGGACTTTTGAAGAATGTTTTGAATTGTTGTATGCGTTTTTCCATCCAATTCAATAACTTAAGGAAAACTTGAAGATTAAAAAAGTGTTGTTCACGGTTAATCTGAAGTGTTGAGATTCACAACTTATTAAAAGAACAACTGAAAATCAATTTAGGTTGCATATGTGTCATGTGTGGAGAAGAACCCTCTAGCTAATCCGTCACCTATCCTTTCACCTTAATTTCATGCTCTTGTCAATTCTGTAATTTATTTAAGTTTAATTTACTTTTCGTCAAAACCAAACCCCCCCATTATTAAATTATATTATTTAGTTAATTTTCATTGTTTTTAGTCTTTTAATTCAATTTCCGTCCATTTCAATTCCTAGTGTCTAATTTGATTGTTTTCATTATTTTGAGTCATTTTAAGTGTGTTTCGAGTTATTAGAGTTTTTAGCCTAGTTTTGAGTCCTTGAGTCTTGTTTAATATTTTTAAGTTAATTTAGAATAGATTAGCAATCCCTCCTAATCCCCGGCCTAGAACGATACCCTACTTACATCTATACTACAGTTGTCAAAAAGAGGGTTTAATTTGTGTGTCAAGTAATTCACGCATCAAGAAGTTGGGAAAAACTTCTCCAAAAATGCCCGTTTCATACTCTCCCATTATGTGACAGTTCCGGGGGCTAGCTCATACAACCAATCTTTAGCCTTTTCTAAGAGAGAAAAGGGAAAAGCCTTCATTTTCAGAATGCTCCCATCAATGTTCACATGGGTCATGCTCGAGCAAACAACCTCAAACTCCTTCAAGTGTTTATTAGGATCTTCCATAGACATCTCGTGGAACTTAGGAATATGATGCAACAAACTTGATTTCAATTAGAACTCGTCCGTCTTCCCTAGGGCAGCCATGGGGTATTGGATGCATAGGGGAGCGGCATTGTCCAATCCTGAAGCTGAAAGCTCCTTGATTGTTCGATTGTCCACTGCCATGTTGGGATCTTCCTCTATAACCTGTGCCGTGGGCTCCTCTTGCTCTTCTACTTTGTCTTCTCCAAGATTTGGTGCAGGTTGAGATGGGGTTCTTGTTGATTCCTTGCTAGTCTCAAAGTTCGTTCAAAATCATCGTCAAAGTCACGGATGTGCTTATGAATAGGTTGAGAACTTCGAGTCATAAACTAGTACCTAAAACAAGAAAACAAACAAGGTCAGTAACTATCATAAAAACACACGAAAATAAACAAAAAAAAAAAGAAATAACAAAGGATTAGCAATGTTGCTAATCCCCGGCAACGGCGCCAAAAGTTTGATGCGAAAATTATCTTAACACACAAATTAAACCCTCTTGTTGTCAATTGTAGTAAAGAATGTAAGTAGGGATCGTTCTAGGCCGAGGATTATGAGGGATTACTAAAACACTTGAAACTGACTTAAAAACGTAAAATTAAGTTTAAAACACCAAACTAGACTCAAAAGATGCAATACAAACTAAAAAGACTCAAACCTACTTTAAAAGATTCAAAACAGCTTAAAACAATGAATTAGACTCTAAACTGACTCTAGGGATGGTTTTGGACGAAATTAGGTTCTAACTTGACTCAAGACACTTAAAAACACAAATCAAAACAGATTTTGACTAATAAAACACTTTAAAGTAAAGGGGGATTTGATTTTGACGAATTTGAAAACATAACAAACAAATTGTAAACTAAAACAGATTTTGGACGAATTTGGGTAAACTATGGATAATGGGCTAGCTAGAGGGTTCTTCTCCACACATGACACACTTGCACATAAACCAATTTTCAGTTGTTCTTTCGATAAATGATGAAACTCAACACCCCAGGTTAATTAAGTCCGCTTACATCGACCTTCAAGTTCTCCTTAAGTTATTGAATTGGATGGGAAAGCGCATACAACAATTCAAGCATTCTTCAAAAGTCCTTTACGTGAACAGCACAATAAAGATACAATCAAAGATCATTAAGCATTATGAAAACTATAAGTATTGACGAGGCATTTGTTACTATGATAAGCATGAAACTCCTGCCAAGAATTCATTTAATGCAATTATTTATAAGCGACCTCC
The DNA here is from genome assembly GCF_916048215.2 of Malus sylvestris. Classification (NCBI taxonomy): domain Eukaryota; kingdom Viridiplantae; phylum Streptophyta; class Magnoliopsida; order Rosales; family Rosaceae; genus Malus; species Malus sylvestris. The sequence goes on from NC_062268.1 coordinate 23,931,600, forward strand.
ACTACTTGTGAATATAAGTTTGTAACTATTAGGTGAAACTCCCTTATACTCTAGCATCATATTCATGCATGCAAACTAAGTGTGCACTCTTAATAAACATACACGAATAAGTTATCAATCAAGCAGTTAAACAAATTGAATTCACAACTTATGAAATCACAATTGAAGGTAATCAATTCATATTGCAAGTATGTTCATGACTTTGAATTCCCCCCTAGCTAAGGGGGGTTTAGCTCCTCATACTCACAAAGCAAAGATAAACAAATTTAGATATTGAAAACAAAGAATGAAAACACCTAAAAACGCTCAAACAATCCAACTTGAATGGCAAGCACGTCCAAGGGTCCTCCTTCTTCTCTTTGTTGTGGCACAAGGTGCGGTTTTATGGATGAGTGGTAAATTATGGTGGTGGATGGATATAGGTGAGTTATGGTGAAGGGTGGATGAATATAGGTGAGTTATGGTGAAGGGTGGATGGGTGGATTGTGTTCTCTCGGCCAAGGAATGAAAGTGTAAGTGTATGGAGTTCTGAGATGTGAATGTAGTGTTTTTTTATGGATCTTTTTCTCCCTCCCTTGTTATGGTGAAGGGTGGATGTATTTATAGGCTAAGGAGAGGAGCACCATCTAATTAAGGTGGTAGTGGTGTATGTTGTGGTAATGAGTGGATGTAATGGGTGTAGTGGGTGAGTGTTGTGGTAATGAGTAGATGTAATGGGTGTAATGGATGAGTGTTTGGTAATGAGTGGCTGTAATGGGTGTAGTGGATGAGTGTTTGGTAATGAGTGGATGTAATGTGTGGATGTAATGGGTTAGTGGATGAGTGTTTGGTAATGAGTGGATGTAATGGTAGGTGAATGTGTTGGGTGGTTGTAATGAGTGGATGTGTTGGGTGAAATGAGTGGATGTAGTGGTAGGTGAATGCGTTGGGTGAAATGAGTGTGCGAAACTGGTTATTTATAGGGAGAGGATGATGCACAAACTTCAAATTTCATCCATTCCTTTTGCTCCAAGCATATGCTATCCATTCCATGCCCAAAAATGCTCCAAAATGCACTTCTTTGCCACATTAACCCTTTAAACCGTCGAACACACAAAAATAGCTTAAAATACTAAAATAACTACGAACTAACAACATAAATGCCAAGAAACAAGCTAACTAAGTCGCATAAATATGCTCCTATCAGGAAGGTGAGTACTTTTCTAGGCAATTCACAAAATACTGTGAAACTCATGGAATTAGACTTGAGATTTTAGCCCCCAACACTCCACAACAAAATGGACTTGCCGAAAGAAAAAATAGAACATTAAAAGAAATGGTTAACTCATTATTAATAAGTTCAAGACTCCCAAATAATTTATGAAGAGAAGCTTTACTAACTTCGTGTTATATTCTTAATAGAATAGCACAAGAAGTCCAACATGACTTCATATGAGTCATGGTTTAACAGGAAACATAAATTGGATTATTTGAGAACATGGGGGATGTCTTGCTTATATAAGAATACTAGATATTAAAAGATCCAGATTAGGCCCCAAGACCCATAAATGTGCATTCATAGGATATGTCAAAGATAGCAAAGCTTATAGATTCCTTAATCTTAGAACAAATGAGATTATAGAATCAAGAGATGTGGAATTCTTTGAGCATATATATGCTAAAGGTAAACTGAAACAAAACGAGCTAAATATTAATGAGCCCATTAGTTCGCATGATGATAGTACTAGTCTGTATGAAAATCCGAACAATAATGAATCTGCTTCACAAGATAATAATCCTAGATATCCTAAAAGAGCGAGAGTCACAAACTATTCCTTTATATTAGGTTTCTATCTTTATCTCGTTAAAGGTAATAGAGAAAAAATTACAACGGAAATAAAATTTGTGATGAATATGGAAGGAGATCCATCTTCTTCTCATGAAGCAATGGCTTCATCATATGCTTCTTTATGGAGAGAAGCAATTGAAGATGAATTACATTCTATTACATCTAATGAGACTTGGAAGTTAGTGCATTTACCACAAGGCTCTAAACAAGGCTCTAAACCAATAGGCTGTAAATAAGTATTTAAAAGAAAATTAAATACAAATGGTTCAAAAAGAGTTTTAAGGCTAGGTTGGTGGCCAAAGATTTTAGACAAAAGGAAGGAATTGAATTTTTTACACATGCACCAGTGGCACTGATTAGTTCAATTCGATTACCAATTTCTCTTGGTTCAGTTTATAACCTAGTAATTCATCCAATGGATGTAAATATAGCCTTTTTGAATGGACATCTAGAAGAAGAAATTTACATGGAACAACCATAAAGGTATGTGAAACCGAGTCAAGAACATAAAGTTTGTAAACTTATTAATGGCTTAATGCAAGCACCCAAGCAATGGCATGAGAAATTTGATAGTGTAATTTTGTCCAATGGTTATAGTGTTAATAATGCAGACAAATGCATATATAGTCAATTTGACACCAATGATGGAGTCATCATTTGCCATTATGTAGACGACATGTTAATTTTTGGAACCAATTTAGAGTATGTAATGAAAACCAAGATGCTTTTATCCACTATTTTTCATATGAAAGATATTGGGGAGGCAGATGTGATTTTGGGAATTAAAATTAAAAGAAACAATGGCTCTCTAGTGCTAGTACAATCTCACTACATTAAGAACATATAAAAGAAATTTGATTATTTTAATCAAAAACCAGTTTCAACCCCATATGACTCTAATGTTAAACTAGTTAAGAATAATAGTAGATGCATAATTCAATTACAATATTCAAAGATTGTAAGCAGTGGAATAAATCAATTACTCTAGTGTTATGTATCTATTAGCCCTAAGGATGAAATACGATAATAGGAAATTATGAAACCACGATGAATGGAACTTCCTACATTTAAGGGTATAGACCGGACGGTAGAGATGGAGGTAGAGATGGAAACATGGCATTATGCCATCGCTCCTCAAGAGTCAATGCAGCATTACCACTAAGAACTCATATGTGAGCGCTTAATGCCAACTTCACGTGATTGTAGTACTAGAATGTAACCTATTCACCCAGCATGTTCGTGTAGTTACCATTTGCATGACTTGTGTGGTTACAATGTCTGTTGAGCAAAAATTGTACATAATATGTAAACAAATAATTCACTCGACACAATTTCACCCACGTTCATTTTTCTGAAGAGGGTTTTATTAATTTGAATTTGTGACTGCATCTACGTAGAGCCCTAGATTGCTAATGCGATGAAACTTAAGCACTCAAATTAAACCCTCTTGTTGTCAAATTGTAGTATAAATGCAAGTAGGGATCGTTCTAAACCGGGGATTAGGAGGGCTTGCTAAAACCTCTAAACTTACTCAAAAACATAAAAACAAAGTTAAAAACATTTGAATAGACTCAAGGGACTCAAAACAGATTCTAAAGACTCAAAACAACTTTAAAACACTCAAAATTGCCTAAAAACACAAACTGGGCAGATTTGACTTTAACACAACTTTGGGCGAATTTAGTGTTTTGACTTAAATCAAAACACTCTAAAACACAAACAAAACAGATTTTAAACACTTTGGAACAAGAAAGTAAAATGGGGACTTTGATTTGGATGAATTTGAAATAAACAAGCAAGTTATAAAACTAGGCAGATTATAAAATGAATTTGAGAAATAAAATGATGGATGGATTAGTTAGAGGTCCGTTGTTCACACATGACACACTTGTACATGAATTGATTTCCAATTGCTTTTCAATAAACTATGATACTCAACACCCCAGATTAACCGTGATGCACAAATTAACCCTCAGATTTTCCTTTCCTCATTAAGTTGGATGAATGCATGCAACAACCCAAATCATTCTCTAAAAGTCCCTTATATGAATGCATAATAGAGATACAATCAGAGATCATTACGTGCAATGAAAATCATAAGTGTTGACGAGGCAATTATAACTATGAATGCATGATACATTTGCCAAGAATTCAATTAACACGATTGTGATAAACAACCTTCACTACTCATGAATATAAACTTGTAACGATTAGGTGAAACTCATTTATATTCTAGCATCTAATTCATGCATGAAAACTAAGTATGCATCCTTAATAAACATACAAGAATCAGTTATGAATAAAATAGATAATTGAATTGCAATCACAACTTATCAAATCACAATTGGAAGAAATCAATTCATATCTCAAGTATGTTCATGGCATCAAACTTTCCCCTAACTAAATAGGGGTTTAGCCACTCATAGTTGCAACAAAATCAGAAAATAACAAAGTAGACATTGAAAGCAAGAACGAAGTACACCTAAAACGCTCCAATCTTCAAGCATGAAACACCAAGGACCTTCTTTTTCACCACCTTGTTGCGGCACAAGAAAGGGGAGTGGCGAAATGGAGGTCACGACAAGGGATGAAAGTGTAAGTGTATGGAGTTGTGAGATGTGAAAATGTAGTGTCTTTGGATGGAGATGGATCCCTTTAGGAAGGGGAATGGTGGATGTATTTATAGGCTAGGGAGAGGATAGTGTATGTTCTGGTAATGAGTGGATGTAATGAGTGTAGTGGGTGAGTGTTGTGGTAATGAGTGGATGTAATGGGTGTAGTGGGTTGTGGTAATGAGTGGATGTAATGGGTGTAGTGGGTGAGTGTTTCTAGCCTCTTTTGACTTCAAATTCGTCCATTCATCTTGCTCCATGCATAAGCTATCCAATCTTGGCCAAAAACTGCTCCAAATTGCTCAAAATTGCACTTTCTTGCCAACTTTTCCATTAAGACCTACAAACACACGAAAATAGCTTAAAACACTCTTATAAGCAATAACTAACTAAGTAAGTGCAAGAAAACATGTTAACTAATTTGCATAAATATGCTCCTATCAAATTCCCCCACACTTAGCTTTTGCTAGTCCTCGAGCAAAATAAAGAAAACTAAACACAACCTAAACCTTCCAACGTTTGCCTCAGGGATTTCCAATGCGCAGGACATGTTAAAAATCATTATTCCCACAGATTTTAGTTATCTTCACACTTGAGCACATACTTAATCACAGTCAACACTTATTAGTTCACATTTAACCAATTAAAACGATGTTTTGAATGTAGTAACATGCCTTAGAGAAATTGCTCAATTCCTTACAAGATACTCTCTATTTTCACACATTTTCTGACTACACACCCTACACTAGTTATATGTGAGAAGATTGATGTAAACATGAAAACGAACATTCACATATATGTATAACAAAGAAAGCAATTTTCTGGAGTTATTAAGCATGTTTAGATATGATCTCATGAATGGAATGCTACTACTTAGATGCAAGAACTAGTGACACCATATGCTTAAACCAATTCCAAACTCCACATATTGAAACACATAACACTCAAGATAAAGTTAAGGGTTGTAACAGGGTTTAAGGGTAATGGCTAACAAAGAAAGGATAAGGATAACAAACGTTCTGAAAGCAATAGCAAGCAAAGTAATGCAATAGACACTTGGAATTCACTTAATAATGCAGAAATTAACTTTTAAACACAAAGGGAAGATTCAAGCAACACTTAGGGCCGAATTCAATGTTTTGGACCCCTTCTTCAACAAACAACACTTTAGAGCTCTTTTTTCACATATTTTTCAACTCTTTTTCACTCTTTTCACAACTTTTCTTCTTTTCATTCTATTTTCCACGAATGTTTCTTTTTTTCTTTTTCTTTTCTACCCGTGCCTTATTAAGGACTTTGGCACACAGACACACACACACACACACAAGAATCACTTCCCCCACACTTGTTTTTCTGCAAAAGTTCAACATAAGGAATTCCTTCTAAATTATGTTTTATTATGCTTCAAGAACAAGGGTATGGATGGTCCTATTCTAGGCTAGGTGAGGATAGTGTGGGCTAACAAAGAACATAGGCTACAAAAGGCTCAACGGGGTTAAACTTAAACACATAATAAAATAAGGCACGACAATTTGGCTGTGGTGGTCACTACACAACTTCATCTTGAATAAGTGTTATGCAAATCAATAGCATGCTTTGAATGAAATAGGCATGAGTTCTAACATTTGGAACTAAATGATGAAACACCTTCTAAGTAGCAACCAAGCAAAGAATAATGAGATCATGCAACGACTTTAGAAAACAATAGTGCACAGATTATTAACTCTCTAAATAAATGTTTAGGCTCAAGTCTCACAAGGTTGTAGCGTTCATTTGAGTTCCTTCATTCAAGCATGTTACAAAAATTGATTTTTCCTTTATGATTGCATGTGAATTCATAAATTATAACCACAACCAAGCATACACCAAAGAGTAAATCAAATTTTCATCCATGTTTATAACTCTCTTTAACAGTCATGTAATCAAAAACCAAATCCTCATTATTATGTTGGAAGGTACCCTAAGGCACAAATAAACATACAAAAACAACTCTTTTTGGGTTTTTCAAAACAATTTTTCAAATTTTTATGAGATTTTCGGATTTTTATGTCAAAACACTGAAACACTCCAAAACAGCTAAAAAACACTTAAAACAGCAAGGAACAACACTAGAAGTAATGGGTGATAAACTCCTACGAATTTCATACAAAACAATGGTTACCCCCCCCCCCCCACACTTAAATCAAACATTGTCCTCAATGTTTCAAGCATAAACTCATACAAAAACAAGCAAATAAACAAACAATGAATAAACATGATAAGTATAGCAAAGTAAAAAAAAAAAAAAAACACAGACAAAGTAGAGTTTAAGAATGCAAATCTGGTTTTGGAGATAGATGATCTTGTTGACTTACCACAGCTTTGATCTCAAACTGGTTTGGAATTCTGAGCGTGGAATATCAGAGTTCCTTGGTTTCAAATCAGACTTCTTCTGCTGGGTTGATTTGATTGTGTAGTCTGCATTCTTCTCTGCTTGTTTCTTCTGCACGGTAGGCAAGCACGAGGTAGAGGTGTTGGTCTGTTTTTTTCTTCAATCTTTCCAAGTGCCCACCTCTTGCTTTCTTTCTCCTTGTCCCTAGCTGAGGATGAATTGGCAAATTATCTCCACATGCTTCGAGGTATCATTTTCACTTCCCGTATCTGTTCCCCAGGCAGATGTGGTAGACGAAGAGGAAGCATAAAATGATGAAGATGAGTACTCGAGAGCAAGGCTAGGTAAGCAATCAGGAAGGGTTCCAGGCAGTTGGTTCCAGATCGGAAGATTGATACCAAGTGCTGGCTGATTGCTCTCTTTCTCCTTGTCCCAAAACAATGACAAGGAGAAGGACAGGGAGAAAGCATGATATGAGATACTCTTGCTTTCAACCTTCATGATATGAAATACTTTTTCTTTGGATGAGTTGTTTGCAGAGGTACCCCAAGGAATAAGGAACACTGAGTGACTCGAGAGGGTTTGTTGGAAAGGCATTCTCGGAGAAGAAAAAGGGTTATGTATGTCTGCCTTGCAATGGAGAGTGAGGGGTGACATTTATAGGAATTAATAACCGGTACTATTCTTTCACTTTTGTCAGCAACCGTTGGATGATTTAATAGTAAACTTCACGTGCTTTCTACTTCACAAGAGATCTTCGACAGATTATCCGTAATTTTCGCAAGGCTGAGTGTGCATGTGACAGGCGCTGACACGTCTGGAAAAACAAGTGCCTCTTCGATATCTGGAATCGGCGCTTCAACAAACTGCCCGTGATGTCTGCAAATCTGACTCTATATGTGACAGATGCTGACACGTCTGGAAAAACGCTTCGACAAACTGCTCGTGATTTCCGCAAAGCTGACTCTGCATGTGACAGATGCTGACACGTTTGGAAAAGCATATGCCTCTCTGATATCTGGAATCGACGCTTCGATAAACTGCCTGTGATTTCTGCAAAGCTGACTCTGCATGTGATAGATGCTGACACGTCTAGGAAAGCAGATGCCTTTTCGATTTCTGAGCTTGCCTCTTCGATCTCTGAAATCCCGTCGAGTGCAGAGGCTGCATGTGACAAGTGCAGACAAATCTGGAAAAAAAGATTGGCCGTGGTTTCTGAGCAAGCCCAGCTTTTGAGAAAGCTAGCGCCTCTTTGATTTTTGAGTTGGCCTCTTCAATTTCTGAGCTCGCCTCTTCGATCTCTGAAATCTCATCGAGTGCTGATTTTTATAGAGGTACGCAGGACGTTCAAAGAACACTTGAATTTCTGCCTGTAGAAACTCTCTTCTTGCACTTCTACGATCTTGACTAGTCCGACCTCTTCTTTCTTTAACACCTCTAAAAATGTCTGGCCCCTCCGACCGTCGTTTTGACTTGAAACTTGGTGAAGAGGCAATCCTGCCTTCTCTAGACAACATATGGAGCCCATCCTTCATATCCCCTACTGGTCCTCTTACTGTTGGGGATTCGGTGATGAGGAGTGATATAACAGCTGCGGTGGTGGCCAAGAACCTTGTCTCCCAAAAATAACAGACTACTTGCCAAACGGTCTGATGAGTTGGCTATTAAGGATTCTCTGGCTCTCAGTATGCAGTGCGCAGGTTCTATGTCTAATATGGCCCAATGCCTATTTGCTCGAACCCGTCAAGTTCAATCATTGGTGGCTGAAGTGATGAGTCTCAAATAGGAAATTAGAGGGCTTAAGCATGAGAATAAACAGTTGCACAAGCTCGCACATAACTATGCTACAAACATGAAGATGAAGATTAACCAGATGCAAGAATCTAATGGTCAGATTTTACTTAATCATCAGAGGTTTGTGGGTTTGTTCCAACAGCATTTGTCTTCGTCTTCTGGGGTTGTACCGCGTAATGAAGCTCCAAATGATCAACCTCTGATGCCTCCTCCTTCTGGGGCTCTGCCGACTACTGAGGCTCTGTCGACTACTGAGACTTCTCCTAAGCAGCCTTTGTGAAGGCTCCCTCTTGTATTTTCTGCTTAATGTTCCTTTTTTTCATGAAAATGAATGTAACAATACCTTGCATAACTGTCAATGTTTCAAAAATAAACCCACAGCAAAAACAATTAAACAAGCAACAAATAAAAATGACAATTATGGCAAAATAAAACTGCAGAAAAGGGAAGGTTTTTAGAAACGCAAAACTGATTGTGGAGCAATTCAAAAATCTTCCTTATTTGAATACATGGGTTGCCTCCCAAGAAGCGCTTGCTTTAACATCTTCCAACAAGACGAAACTTCCTTCTAACTTGGATAGGGCCCATAGCATGGAATTGATCCTTGAATGGACGGTGATACTTGACGTGATCCGGCAATGGTTTAAATTCTAGTGTAGGTGCCTGAATCATCAAAATCAGCAAGTTAGTATATAATAAAATCGACGTTGTAGAAGATGGCTTACTTGCTTGCTCCAACACAAACTCAATTACGAACACCACATCTTTGAAGGTTGCAGGGATATGGGACTTGGCCAGATTTGGTGTTTTGAGAGTTATGACTTGTCCCGTGTCATAAAATCCAACTTCTTTGGGAATTTTCGTCTCAAATGTATCTTCTTTGATGAATTCTAGACATTCCCCATCCACTTCTTGCTCTTGATTCTTTGGAAAGGTTTCGAAGATGCCTTTCTCACCCTCTTATTCCTTGGATTGCATGATCCTGCAAGGAATAAGGACATTTGGTGAAACGGGGTCAGGATAAATTGAATTTAGGCTTACCTTGGTTGTAGTGGATGGCACAGAAGGCATACAAGGCCACAGCAAGGGTAATTTGACAACAAGAGGGTTTAATTTGAGTGCTTAACTCTCATCGCATCAAATTTTGGCGCCGTTGCCGGGGATTAGGAGGGCTTGCTAAAACCTCTAAACTTACTCAAAAACATAAAAACAAAGTTAAAAACATTTGAATAGACTCAAGGGACTCAAAACAACTTAAAAACATTCAAAACTGCCTAAAAACACAAACCGGGCAGATTTGACTTTAACATAACTTTGGACGAATTTAGTGTTTTGACTTAAATCAAAACACTCTAAAACACAAACAAAACAGATTTTAAACACTTTGGAACAAGAAAGTAAAATGGGGGTTTTGATTTGAATGAATTTGAAACAAACAAGCAAGTTATAAAACAAGGCAGATTATAAAATGAATTTGAGAAATAAAATGATGGATGGATTAGTTAGAGGTTCGTTGTTCACACATGACACACTTGTACATGAATCGATTTCCAATTGCTTTTCAATAAACTATGATACTCAACACCCCAGATTAACCGTGATGCACAAATTAACCCTCAGATTTTCCTTTACTCATTGAGTTGGATGAATGCATGCAACAACCCAAATCATTCTCTAAAAGTCCCTTATATGAATGCATAATAGAGATACAATCAGAGATCATTACGTGCAATGAAAATCATAAGTGTTGACGAGGCAATTATAACTATGAATGCATGATACATTTGCCAAGAATTCAATTAACACGATTGTGATAAACAACTTTCACTACTCATGAATATAAACTTGTAACGATTAGATGAAACTCATTTATATTCTAGCATCTAATTCATGCATGAAAACTAAGTATGCATCCTTAATAAACATACAAGAATCAGTTATGAATAAAATAGATAATTGAATTGCAATCACAACTTATCAAATCACAATTGGAAGAAATCAATTCATATCTCAAGCATGTTCATTGCTTCAAACTTCCCCCTAACTAAATAGGGATTTAGCCACTCATAGTTGCAACAAAATCAGAAAATAACAAAGTAGACATTGAATGCAAAAACGAAGTACACCTAAAACGCTCCAATCTTCAAGCATGAAACGCCAAGGACCTTCTTTTTCACCACCTTGTTGCGGCACAAGAAAGGGGAGTGGCTAAATGGAGGTCATGGCAAGGGATGAAAGTGTAAGTGTATGGAGTTGTGAGATGTGAAAATGTAGTGTCTTTGGACGGAGATGGATCCCTTTAGGAAGGGGAATGGTGGATGTATTTATAGGCTAGGGAGATGATAGTGTATGTTGTGGTAATGAGTGGATGTAATGGGTGTAGTGGGTGAGTGTTGTGGTAATGAGTGGATGTAATGGGTGTAGTGGGTTGTGGTAATTAGTGGATGTAATGGGTGTAATGGGTAAGTGTTTCTAGCCTCTTTTGACTTCAAATTCGTCCATCCATCTTGCTCCATGCATAAGCTATCCAATCTTGGCCAAAAACTGCTCCAAATTGCACTTTCTTGCCAACTTTGCCATTAGGACCTACAAACACACGAAAATAGCTTAAAACACTCTTATAAGCAATAACTAACCAAGTAAGTGCAAGAAAACATGTTAACTAAGTCGCATAAATATGCTCCTATCAATTGCCTACGTACCCTCGTTGAGGGATCAAGCCACTCGTAGTTCCTTATGTGTTTGTTGGGGTTTGATGCCTTGTGCAGCTTTAGCTCGTGTGGGCGAGGACTTTGAACCATTGGAGCAATTGATACCTTGTGTAGTTTTAGCTCGTGCGGGCAAGGACTTTAAGCCATTGGAGTGGTTAATGCTTTGTACAGTTTTAGCTCATGCGAGCGAGGACTTTAAGCCATTGGAGCATTTGATGCCTTGTGTAGTTTTAGCTCGTGCAGGCAAGGACTTTAATCCATGGAGTTTAATGATTTTTTAGACTCGTCACGGCTTTGTGCCATTTGATATTTGATACGGCTTCATGCCATTTGAGACTTTTCTTAGGCTTCTTACCATTTGGGATTTGATACGGCTTCGTACCCTTTGAAACTTGACGTGACTTCGTGCCACTTGAATTTGGAGCGTGGCTTTGTGCCATTTGAGAACCTAAGTGAAATTAATTGACTAATATTTTGACTTTGGCTCCATGCGGTATCTTTGGCTTGATATCATTTCTTGTTCCATGTTTAACTTTAACTTGATGGGGGCCATACTTGTGATAAACTCACATGAGAGGTAGTTTAATTTTTTCCTCTTCCTTTCCAGCTTCTTTCTCTTCGTTTGTCTTCTAATGCATGGATGAACATGGCTTTTTTTTCTTTTGAGTTTTAAACTCATTTCTTCCTTTTATTGTGGGGAGGAATTTATTTGGAAGACATTTGCCCATCTTTTTTTAAAGTGACCATGCGCATGATTTTGAGAAAAAGGCCATATTTGTAGTCATAAATTTGATTGGTGATGGTGCACCTTTTTTTTTTTTTTTTTTTTTTTTTTTTTTTTTTTTGCTTCAGATGGACAGCCTCAAAGTCATCAAGTTCCTTGGAACTTGCATTTGTTTTGTCTTAAATACTGTAGCTTTAATTGTGCAACTTCAGATCATCTTCGATTCACCTCATGTGCTGGCTTTGGGTCGGGAATAACCACTTCATATTTTGGCATCTTCGTAATTTTCATGTACTCTCTCTAGCTTTTGCTGTGTTTCTCTGCCCTTTTTTTGTTTTTTTGTTTATCTTCATTTACTTTGTCTTGAAAGCCATTTCATTTTGTCTTCATGTCCATCACTTTGTTGCTGCCTTTTATCTTTGCACAGTAGCACAACAAGTCTTCGCTTTCATATAGAAATATAAAAGCAAGTGGTAGAGCTCCTTTTCTTTTATCAATACCTTTAAACATATATAGAAAGCTTTGCTATTGCGCTTTTGATGTTTGAGCTTGTACGCATACAATGATCCATTTGCTTTAGTTGAGTGAAGCCTTCAACTTATTGTCCTTGATATTATGGAGGTGCAGATCTCAGAGCAATAGAGCTTATTGTTTCTCTTCTTTCTTTATTGGCAGCAAGGAAATGACCTTCCTTTCCATTAGCGATTTGGATGGCAGGCAGCTGTTACATGTCACACTTTGCACGTTAGTGCAGTCTTCTTTTCCAGTGTAGGCGACATCTTTTTTTGGTATTTGTGAATAACTCGCAATTGTTGGTTGAGCTTTCTCCAAGACTTGTTACCAAGGAAGGATCATAACGCTCTCTACTGCAATAATAGAGGAATGTTGCGGCGCTGTTTGGCAGCTACGTTGTCGCTCTGCACGGACTATTGCATCTCCGCTGCTTTTAGCTCTTTCTTTCTTCATACTCTCGCCATTTGTGGAAGTGATAACGAAGCGATGGAAAAACCACATATGTTCACTGTCTTATAACCATCATCTGTGACTTGGTGCCCAGAACTTTTGAAGTTGTCCCTTGGTTACTTTTTTACAAACCGTGACTGGATATCTTTAGCTACTCAAACGACGACTTGATGATCTTCTTCCTTACTAGGATCGAGTCTTTTCTTCCACTTCGAGTCTTCTTTCTCCAAGGGGTGACTGCAGTTTTTTTCGTTCTACGCTATGGCTGCGTCTTTGTCCCTCGTGATTTGCTTGCTGCTCCGTGTCACTTCGCTGCATCTTGAATACCTGGGACTACCTTCTACTATCGTTGGCTGAGACGAATGAGGAGGCTGCAGTCACTGGACTCACAGATAGCGCTCCCGTTGGGCAGAGATCTTTGGTTTGGCTCTTGCTGGGTAGAGAGGAAAAGTTACGGCTGTCTGGACCTTAGTGGCGGATCCAGGAAATAATATTAGGGTGGTCAGTAGGAATAGCGCGCAATTTTTTTTTACCAGAAATAGCATGCATATCGCCATTTCATCAAATCTTGGTAGGCCTAAAGTCATTTGGAAAGGCATATTGCACACCTGTTAATATATGCAAGGGGCAGCCTCCAAGGTGTCCATAGACATTCACAGAGTCTTGGTAAGCCTAAAGTCAGTTGGAGGGCATGTATGAAGCCAACTCTAATCTTCAAAAAGATAGCACCCAAGGTATCTATGGACATTCACTGAAGTTTCAAGGGTTAACACCTAAGGTGTCCATGAACATTCACTGAAGTTTGGGGGGTTAGCTGACCCCCATGCCCCTCAATACATCCACCACTGCTGGACCTTGAGGAAGTTGATGGCTGCTGTTGCCTCGTTCAAATTCGTCTCTTGTGTCGTTGGCGAGTTTTGACATCATTGCTAGGCATAGTAGATCGGCGTTGCTCAGTTCCTTTCTTCCTCTAGGAGTTTTGCCTTAGTGTGTTTGGTGATCTCCGGAAAAGGTTGAGAAATTTGGGAAAGGGTTTTGGGCTTTGCTTCTCTAGAGTTCCACCTCCATTTTTGCTTCGTGGAATGGGAGAGGATGAAGAAGCAAAGTGCTCATTCTTCTTCTTCAAAGTAAAGAAATAACAATGAAATACAAAGGAAAGATTAACCCAAAAAAAAAAAGGATTTATACCTTTTGAGTCCTTGCCTTTCCTTTTTGTCGTCTACCCCTCCTTTGTATTCTTCTGTTCCTCTTCCTATTTGTTCTCTCTTTATGCCCCACAATTTCTGCAATGTTTATGTATCCCTCCTTCGTTGCTACCTTTTCTCTCAATTTCTCTCCCTCGTTTGCTTTGGTTTGATGCCTTTTTATAGGCGAACGGTAGACATGTTAGTTGAAGTTAGTGGGATGCCATTTTCCTGGGTTGTGGAGATGCTGAGAGAAAGCCATCACTGGAGTGGAGAACATGGGAATTTTGGAGAGTTCTAGACACACATGATCTCTATATTTGGTTGCCACGTAGATGACAAACTCCATCAGACTTGTCATAGTCCACGTATGTGTGGGTGTAGAGTTTTTTATTATTTTTTTATTTTTTTTTCTCTTAAGTCTCCCTGTTTTTAATAAGACTTGCTAATATATTTTGTTTGTGAAAATATATAGCTCAACAATATCTAATGAACATTGTTTATGATTACTGCTGCTACATACGTACCCTGTATCTTTTGATCTTTATATATGTTGGTACTATGCTATTACTATGGAGTAGAATATTATTTGTGGGAACCTATACTTGTTTTACAATGAAGGGTTACAACTTTTACGACAACAAACGGTTTTACAAAACTTTACCTTTTGGCCTAGTTACCTTTGTTTTTTTTTTCTTGTGACAAGGATTATTGGCAAATGCAGACATTCACTTTCGAAAATGTAGGAGGTTGAGTTCTCTTGTAAAAGTTATTTACTTTATACTACCCTCATACTTATGCTTTGACATCACGTGTGTAATAAGGGTTCAACTCTGCTCGCATGCACACTCTTACTTAGTTACTTTAAGTTTTAATTTATTCTAACTTTTACAAATCACCATCGCTTTATGTCTTTGTCACATTCTAGTTGTTGGCTAAGACAACTTAATTTGTGTGTCCATGTGGACATTTAGATCGCGGTGTGTTGTTAAATGTATCAATATTCTAATATTAAAATAAAACATTTTATCTTTAAAAAAAATGATACAATTTCGCACAATTCAAATGTGAGAAAATAACTAAAATCCGTATATGGTATCTTTGCATGATTTTAAATTAATAAATTTTCAATCTAAGATTTTAGTCATTAGGGACCGAAACTTTCTTAATTAAAGTTTCCTTTATAAAAAGATGGGATATTTTTTTTTTTTATAAAATATGAGTACATTTATATAATAAATTTTGGATACATTTTACATATAAAAAATTGGTACATTAATATGAAAAAGAATGGGTACATTTTAGATTAAAATAAATTAATAGTTTTTACATTAAAAATGGGTATATTTTAAATAAAAAATAGTAGTTACAAAACAAGAGAAATAAGCATTTTACATATAACCAAAGTGGTACATTTGTAAAGAAAAATGGGTACGTTATAAATAAATTATGAGTACAAATAACATGTTAAAATAATTATGAATACAAATAATTTTTTTTTAAATATGGGACAAAAAAATTAATATATTGTTGGAAATATGCCCTGAAAGTCAATCTTTGGAAAAAACCTTTCAGGACAAATGAATGGATGTATAGATGACTCTTATACATCAAATGGCAAAGATACTAATTAGGACTATCTCAATGAACGATATATGTCCTAAATAGTGAATCCATGGACAATGGATCGATTGAAGAAGTAATCTAATGATGTTAGACTACAGAGACCTTCTTCACATAATCATCATGTCCAAAAGGTTCCTGGTCATAAGATTGTCGGAGGGAAACTGACAATGCATAGACCGGTACATACTATGTCCGCTTCAATTGGAAGGATGGAAAGTCTCATCCCATTCGTGTAGTGACACTAAGACAAGTATGTAGGTGCTCATTAAGGGAATGAGTTCACTGAACACAATCGAACGAGAGTACTTGCATGGAGGTCTACTCACATGTCAAGCAAGTAACTCTTATGGTTGGAATAATGTAAGTAGTCCTTTGACCTGAGGCATCGTCGTTGTCTTGTGGTTAAGTACTTGATCTTTGATTACGTCAAAGTCACCCCATTCGCGAGTGTCCACGGCATAGTTGGGGTTAAGCCACTTAGTCATGAAGGCAAGTGAATGCGCAACAAGGAATCTCTAATCTTCGTTAAGAGAGGAAGAATACTCTAAGATATGATTCTGGAATCTTCGGCCGAAGTATCGAGCGTAATAAAGGAAAGCGTTCCTATACGACTCAATTGAATCATATAAGAAGGAATAATCACATTAGGGGTTTGACATAATATATCCATACCCTAATGATGTGATTGAGAGTATTGTTTTAGAGAAGGATCGAATTACATTGTAATTCCAACTGAATAGGTTCTCCGAACAAATTCTACATTAGCTTGGGTAGCCATGATATATGATTAGATGTCACTCATGGCTTGTGAGTTCTTCTAGATGATTAAATATAGTAGTCAAAGAAGAAGGTGAATTAAAAGGAAGTTTTAATTCACTAAGTGATTGGATTAAATATAATCAATTGGATTGGTGCCAATCACCTCACTGCCTTGCTAATTAGAACCTAAAATGATTGTACACCGATACACTCTTGTAGTGAAACCACTAATGGATGATGGAAATAATTAATTGGATTAATTAAGTGTTGTGATTAATTAGAAAGTCTAATGAAATCATAAAAGCGATATAAGATCGTTTTGGGCTTAAAGAAACGTTCGGGTTTAATTGGGCCCATTGGGCCTAGACCCATTGGGCTTTTATTCAAGCATAGGATGACTTGAAATATTAAAAGCCCAAATCCCAAACCAAACACTAAAGGCCGGCCACTTAAAGGGAAAGGGAGAGAGTGAAAGTCAAGTTGTTGACTAGGTTTCTTTTTGTCTATATAAGGAACTTTATAGAGATAATTTTCTTTAGGGTTTTTGTGTGTTCAAAACAACTAAAGAGAAAAAGAAAATTACTCTCTCTTCAACACCAAAGGCCGGCCACCTTAAGGGTGATTTTAGCTTATCATCTTTTCACCCTTTTGGTCATTCCTCCATCCATCTCACTACACTAGTGGGTGTGGATCTTTAGAGGTCTTCTACTTTGGAGACTAAAGGAGAACCAAAGGAGCACTCATACTAACAAAGTGGAGGAGGCAAGGAGGGAGGCTAGGCTCAAGGAGTTCAAGGAACAAAGGGCTTGGAGGTGGTCCATCCTTGGTCTAAAATCTAGATCAAGAGGTATATATCTATTCCTACACTTTATTCTTTACTTAAATGTTTTGATGCATTATATATAAACCTATGAACCTTGAAGGGGATTTGCATGACTAAAGCTTTGATTTTATTTGTTAACATGCTTCCGTTGCTTTCGTATATAAATTTTGAATTGTATATGCATGCTAGTCATTAGAAATCCCTCATGAATCTCATAGATTTCCCTTCATATATGGGTGTCACAGCTCGCCCCGGAGTATTATTTTTCGACGGCATGAAATTAGAATTATACGCTTGAACTTTATGGTGTGTGATATGTTGGTTGTGGTTTCATTCCTAATTTTCCCTAAGTTTTGGAATACTTAGGACTTAAGTGTTTTATTTTGGTTTGTTGGGGACAAACTAGGACCACATAACACACCCACACACCACACTCGTGCTCTCTCTCCTCCCTCACAAATTTTTCTGAAAATCCGTACATTTGTACGGAAGAATTTTGGAACCAACCATACACGCACGGACCGACGTCAAGAAGGTAAGATTCGAACTCCTTGCAAGTCTCTGAGTTCATATATGGCATTTTTAGATTGTGAAACCCTCAAAACCATCACCCCCGATTTGAGTACTATTCACGTGGTCGTAATTATGGTTGTTTCAGGGATTTTAAGCTCGTAGGAAGCTTTAGGATGTTCTTACGAAGCTTGGAGAAGAAAAACCAAGCAAATTGGACGTCGGCTGACACACCCCGTCCCGAAGGAGGGTATGCTGGCCGTCACGTGAGAGTGATGTAACCATTTACACAGTTCGGAAGCTTTAAAGATACAATTACTGAGATGTAACACCCGAGGGTGAATCCTACTTTTGTGAATTCTGTCAGAACACCGTTGGATTCCTCGTGGCCACCAAAGCTCTGCTATCTTGAACCTGGAGGGGTGTAAAACTGTTGGAAATGTGCCCCAAAACCAATCATGTGATGATACTTTACAGACATTTCACATGTTAAACTAATCTAGTTTAATATCAAGGGCAAAGATTATTGTTTTAAGCCGTCTCATATAAATGTTATATGCTTAAACGATAAGTCTAAGGAATATGTAATTAGGAGAATGTAATTTAAACAAGTTAGATTTATGAGACCATTCTCTTTTGTATACATATCCTAAACGTTCCTGATCATAGGATTGCCAATTGGGCATTGACAGTTCGTTAAGATCAGTACGTGCTGTGTCTTCTCTCAATGGAGAGTGATTGGTCTCGAGTCATTGGTGTGATTGACACCAAGACAAGCATGTAGGTGCTCAATAGAGAATGAGTCCACTGAACACGATCAACGATGAGTTCTCATACTCATGTCACATGAGAACTCATGGTTGGGATAATGCAAAGTAGTCATTTGACCTGAGGCATCATAGTTGTCTTGTGGTTAGGTCCTTGATCTTTGACTATGTCAAAGTCACTCTGTCTGAGGGTGTCCACGGCATAGTTGGGGCTAAGCCACTTAGCCATGGAGGCAAGTGAATGCGCAACAAGGGATCTCTAACCTTCAAACCATTTGAGGGAGAATACTCTCTGATATGATTAAGAATCTCTGGCCAGAGTATGAATGAGATTTAGGAAATCGTTCCAAATCACATTCAAGGTAATCATATAAGTAAGAGAATCACATTGGATAGTAGACATGAATAAAAGATCAAACCAAACAATGTGGTCAAGAGTATTGTATTAGAGAAAGACCGTATTGCATTGTAATCTTAAACTGAATAGGTTCTCCACCTCTTTTTATTAGCTTGGGTAACCATGACATACTGCTAGGTGTCACTCATGGTTTGTGGAAGCCCTAAACGTGTATAATCACTAAAGGGAGAATTGAAAGTAAGTTTCAATTCACAATCGATTTGAAAGAGTTCTAATCGCCCACTGCCTCGCTAAAAGAAACCTAATGGATCGTACACCGTGTAAGGTAAAGATTGAAGAAACAACGGAGATGAGTAAGAATAATTAAATGGTTTAATTATTTATGGCAAGGATGAATTAATATGCTAATTAATCAAACGAATAAAGTTCGTTAAAAGACCTAGGGTTAGTTTTAGGCCTTAAGGCCCAATGGGCTTCGAACGTCAAGCCCATTGACTTAAGTTGTATGACAACTTAATGACTAAATATTCACAAAGGCCCAAACAACCCAATAACACCCTATGGCCGGCCATATTAATAATGGAGTGGGTTTTGGACTTATTACAAGTTTGCCACTCCAATGAAGGTAGGTATAAATATGACTTTATAGCCTTTTCTTCGTTAGGGTTTCTTTTGGGAGAAAAGATGAGAACAAAAGCTCTCTTTGCTCTCTAAGAGGCCGGCCACCCTAGAGGAACATAGCTAGCAATCTTACTTCCTCTAGGTCACTCATTTCTTCATCAATCCTTCCTTGGTGTGGAGACTTAGAGGTTCTCAACTTTGAGAACTTGGAGAAACCAATTCTTCCATCCAAATCCATGGAGCTAAGAAGCAAGGAATGAAGGCCCTATCTCTTGGGTGATTATCCTTTGCTTATGCAAAGAGGAATCAACAAAGGAATAAATTTCTCAACTCACTTTGTTTTGAGTTGAGTCTTGGTTCACCTAACTACTAGGCTTTGAATTTCATGGGTAATGTTTTGTTTTTTAGTGCATACAAGCATGATTCCGCCTTTAATTTTTTAATTGCATGCTATAGATGTTGCTCAAAAGAACATGTTTTTCACAAAATTTCCTTCAATTGGTATCAGAGCCTAGGTCTAGTAGTTGGTGAATCCTTTTGGGTTTTGTAGTTCATAGTCTTTGATTTGAATGTTGTAATTGTTACAAGCTTTATTCTTGCTTCTTTGAATGTAAATTTTGTTAGAAAATTTGCCATCTCAAATGTTGTAGATGTAGTTCATATGAGCATGAATTTTGGAGCTAAAATTTGGTGCCATGTTTTTGGGAAATTCGGCCAAATCCAAAGGGTGGATTTTTGGGTTCTTGTTTGTCTTGTTAAAAGTGTTTTAAGGTGACTTTTGGAACCCCTAAGTACCCTAGGATGTTAACCCCATTTTGAGTAGTGAAAATTTGAGTTTTATTGAGTGAAAATGTTCATGGAACTCTTATGGGTTTTCATGGATGTTCTTCATTGTTCTTGATGTTCTTACCAAGAACAAAAAGTTTGGTGTTTTGATTCAAAGTTTTGGTTGATTTCATAAAGACCATGTTTTGTATTGGTTGGTGTGACTTTTCTATCAACAAGACATTTAATTAATTAAAAGGTGATTGAAATGTTGATAGAGTGTTTGAATTTATGTACATAATTGATTTTTTTTCTTACACACATGTTTCCCACCAACCAATTTCCACTTGCATGGCTTTATGACTTTGTTGAAAAAAAAATTCAAAATTTTATGGCTTCACTCTCACCAAAACCGGCCACCCTACAAGTAGGGTACTTTTGGGGCTTTTATGCAATTACATAAAGTTTTGATACTTTTGTGTATTTATAGTTTGACCCAAAAGTTTACGTTTCTTACGTAAAGGCCTAAAATCACTAAAGGACAAATTGTTTTGTTCCTTTAATGAAGTTTTTTGAATTTGTTGAAATTTTTGGGTTCTAGTTGTAATTACATGAAGTAGTGGACTTTTGTGTTTTTACAAAGTGACCTCAAAAGTTTATGTTTTGCAATATAGCCCAAAAGTTGAGGTTATTGCATTTTGGCCCAAATTAGGTTGAGAACAAAATGGTTTTGTCTCTTTAAATGAGAATTGGATTTTCATTTCATCTAGCTCCATTTAAATCAATTCTATGGATACAAAAACCAAATGACAATGTTGCATTCAAGTTTAATTAGTTAAAGCGTTAATTAATTAAAGGGTGATTATGAACCTAAGCCTATGATAATTGAGCTATGTGAAAGGCCGTCTCAAATCTGTTTGAACCATGGGAATGTGTAGATTAGATTTTGGTTGTAATTTGATATGATCAAATGTTGTAAAAGAGCATAAGCTCTTCTTTACTTTAAAGTAATTTGTTTTGATCAAATGTTGTAAAAGAGCATAAGCTCTTCTTTACTTTGAAGTACTCCTTTTCTTGTTTTACTTGATATGCATGAAATTGGAGTAGTTGGGTCCAACGCCCAATAGGAAAAACACGCCTTAATATGATTAAACGCGTAACTAAAATCAATCACCATCCCTAGACCAAGATTCAACACTAGGCTCGTGTTGGATCTAATCAAAGGTTCATAGTCATCCTAAGGCCCTAAGGCAACTATATAGTCCATCAATGAATGCAAACCTTATGTTAGTAGTACCATATACTCTTGCTTTAAAAACCGTTTTACAAGCTTAGTGGGAGTATTATATACTACTAAATCAATCACATGGACCAATAGTTGTAATAGGACCAAATTGTTTTAATAAGACTAAAATGTCTGTTTATATGTGATGAGACCTAAAACCCTCAACCAAATCATTATTAAGTTGATAAGCATGAGAGTGCTTTGAACACTCTTTCATGGCCTTCCACCGTGGTAGGCTCCGATCGTTTGTGACTCGTACATTGACTTCACCCTATCATGGGGGAGTACAAAGTGCGTGCTTACACTCAGGAGGAGTTCTATATGCATACATGATGTTGTGAAGGTAGGCAACGAGAATAGCCAACATCATATCATTGTGAGGTTGTTCTTGAACCCCTATTGATAATGTACCTAAGTAGTCTAATCCTCACAATCTTCCTATTGATAATGTATCATTGGAAGAACATGTTAGATAAATCTATCATAAAGAGGACAACACTTTTAGTGTCATAGTTCTTCACTTACAAATCGTTGTATGAAGAAATAAGAGTTGCTTTGAACAACCCTTAGCTAATGCAAACACTAGTGCTTGTTTCTTTGTTAAATGAACAAAGAACTTGAGAAGAAAGCACAAGGGCATGGACACTTTATGTGCCATGATTCTTCACTTACAAATTGTTGTATGAAGAAATGAAAGTTGCCTTGAGCAACTCTTGAAAGTTTGTAATTATGTTTAGAACATAATGCTTGGTTGACAAAAATAGTCCATCAAAATGGACTTATGATGATTTTGAATCATTGAGTGTTGAAGTGTTAAATCACTTCTAGAAACGGAAACTAGACAAAGACTTCACCTTTGTGTCCCTATCCAAATGGTTCACTAAGTTTATTGTAAACTATATAGTGAACAATAACCACACACTCTCCAAATCGTTTGATGTGTATAACACAATTGAAATAAGTTTCAAGAGAGATAATGGGAGTTTAGGGACCATGACTATTGTAGTCAAAGGAGAAGTCAAATGAAGAAAGCGAAATAAACTCCAAGGGAACAAACTTTCTTTATGAAATGATGGACATTGGAAGGGGTATTTGCAAGAAATGTCTTGCAAGTGTCAAGAACACACCTTTCGAAGGTGTTGTAAATTGTTCTTGAAAAGTTTAAAACAATTGGTTCTTCTACTTGAATGCTTGATTCCGTATTAGTAACTATGTTTTACAATCGTTGTAAAAGTGTGGCTAATAAAAAGTAGAAAATTAATGAGAGAAGAGAAAGTACTTCACATTCGGAACGTGAATCAAATGTAGATCTCTGCGAAAGCAGATGGTACTTACTTCCTCATATGAACTACCAAAGAAATTGGAAAAACCATAGATTGCCTTTACATTCCAAATTTTAAGGAACTTAATTCCATCACCATAAGGGATGGATGAATGTTTTGTTTGACAAAACATTGTTCATTATTAATGAATGATTAGATTAGTGTAATCTAATTGATTGTCTCTATAGTAGAGATGATATGGTAGTGTTAACTGTTTAGAAAATAACGATGCTTAAAACCCAAAAGGTTGCAAGGTAGTGACTAATCCCAACTGAGTTGTGATTGAAGGATGATTTTGTGAAAACATGTTCATTTGAATAACATCTATAGCATGCATTTAACAATTAAAAGGCGGAATCATGCTTGCATGCATTCAAAAACAAAACATTACCCATGAAATTCAAAGCCTAGTAGATTGGTGAACCAAGACTCAACTCAAATCAAAGTGAGTTGAAAATATATACCTTTGTAGATTCCTCTTTGCATAAGCAAAGGATAATCACCCAAAGAGAGGGCCTTCATTCCTTGCATCTAAAATGTATGGATTTGGATGGAAGAATAGGTTTCTCCAAGTTCCCAAAATTGAGAACCTCTAAGTCTCCACACCAAGGAGAGATAGGAGAAGAAAATGAGTGACCTTGGAGTAGTAGTATGGCTAGATACACCCTCCAAGGGGCCGGCCTCTTTAGAGAGAAATGGAGAGACATGTTCTCTCCAATTTTCTCCAAAACAAAACCCCTTAATGAATTTTAGCTATAAAGTCATATTTATACCTTAATTCATTGGAGTGACAAACTTGTAAATAAGTCCAAGTTCACTACCCTTCTCTAAATGGCCGGCCCTAGGGTATTGTTTGGGCTTTTGGGCCTTTGTGAATTAAGTTGTCATACAACTTAAGTCAATGGGCTTGACGTTCGAAGCCCATTGGGCCTTAAGGTCCAAAACTATCCCCGAGGTCTTTAACGAACTTATTCGTTTGATTAATTAACATATTAATTAATCCTTGCCATAAATAATTAAACCATTTAATTATTCTTACTCATCTCCATTGTTTCTTCAATCTTCACCTTACACGGTGTACGATCCATTAGGTTCCTTTTAGCGAGGCAGTGGGCGATTAAAACCATTTTACATCGATTGTGAATTGAAACTTACTTTCAATTCTCCCTTTAGTGATTACACACGTTTAGGGCTTCCACAAACCATGAGTGACACCTAGCAGCATATCATGGTTACCCAAGCTAATCAGAAGAGGTGGAGAACCTATTCAGTTTAGAATTACAATGCAATACGATCTTTCTCTAATCTAATACTCTTGACCACATTGTTTGGTTTGATAGTTTATTTATTCATGTCTACTATCCAATGTGATTCATGTGCTTATATGATTACCTTGAATGTGATTTGGAACGCTTTCCTAAATCTCATTCATACTCTGATAAGAGGTTCTTAATCATATCATAGAGTATTCTCCCTCAAACGGTTTGAAGGTTAGAGATCCTTTGTTGCGCATTCACTTGCCTCCATGACTAAGTGGCTTAACCCCAACAATGCCGTGGACACCCCGATGGGGTGACTTTGACATAATCAAAGATCAAAGACTTAACCATAAGACAACTGTGATGCCTCAGGTCAAAGGACTACTTTGCATTTTCCCAACCATGAGTTCTCATGTGACATGAATATGAGAACTCTTCGTTGATCGTGTTCAGTGAACTCATTCTCTATTGAGCACCTACGTACTTGTCTTGATGTCACACACACCAATGACTCGAGACTAGTCACTCTCCCTGAGAGAAGACATAGCACGTACTAATCTTAACGGACTGTCAATGCCCAATTGGCAATCCTATGATCAGGAACGTTTAAGATGTGTCTACAAAAGAATGGTCTCATGAATCTAACTTCTTTAGATTGCATTCTCCCAATCACATATTCCTTGGACTTTATCGTTTAAGCATATAACATTTATATGAGACGGCTCAAACAATAATCTTTGCCCTTTATAGTTAAACTAGATTAGTTTAACATGTGAAATGTCCGTAAAGTATCATCATATGATTGGTTTTAGGGCACATTTCCAACAATCTCCCACTTGCACTAGAGCCAATCAGCTTGGTCATCATGATGATACCTCTTCTATAGTCATTTCATAAATGGCTGAGTAGTAGGCCTAGACAATGGATATCTATATGTTATCCATAGAAGCAACCTTGAGAATAACGACGTCACCATTATACATGATTCTCAATCATGTGGTTCAGTCTCTCATTTGAGTTCGGACCTTGATGCGACCTTGATTCCCTGGCTTGAGCTATCGCCTCATTAGTGTCAAACATTTTTTGGTTGGAATCGAATAGAGAGTTCATAAATGAACTTTCCCATCCAAACAACATTGTTGTAAACTTCTATATGACAATATATTTTGCATTCATAATGGAACACACTAAAGTCATTACTTTAATGTTTCCATCCAAATATCTCTTTAGTCATAACAAAGAGATATCTGTTTATCTCTTCATTCATAATGAAGAAACATCCAATGATGGATTAGATTCATAATCTAATACATTTACGCTTCCATTACGTTACTCTAATTCTTCCTCGATCTTTGAGGAATTTATCCTTTAGTATTTCTTAAATACTGAAGGACTTACTTGACAGTTGCCATGGTTCTGATCCTGGGCTTGCACTGATATCGTCTTGTACCATTCTAGGTACAACTCATATCAATGTTTTTCATACAATATGAAATACATAAATCACTTTTTTGCGTATGCATAAAGGATTCTATTTACGCATTATTTCTTTGGGAGTCAAATAGTACGTTCTCTTTGAGAAAAGCAACTTCTTAGTCTCACTAGAGTTGTCCTTTTGATTGAAGTTCTTCATCATATGAGAAACTTCCTATCATCTTTTGTCTATTATTAGGAATTGATATAATCCAATTATATCCTAAAAATCTATCATTATAGATTTCCATCCCATGTATATAGACTATGTCTCCCATATACATTCTATCGTTATAGAATGTTTAAAGTCATAACTTTAACGAAGAAGCATTCTTTTCATTTCCAAAATTAATATATCATATATATATTTAAATTTTAGGAACATGATTAACTCCCACTAATATTTTGTAAACCTAGTAAACAAAAGATTCATTTACATCTTTATGAGAAATCAAACGATTTGATCCTTTTTCTCATAAAATGCTTATAGCTCCCACTAGCTTGCTAAGATTCATGATGGTTGGATCTCTACAACTTATATGTCTTATGATTCATAGTTTTAGACATATATTATTAAGACTATCTTAATAATGGTTTCGGAAACCCATATTATGTCCAAACATTGAATCACCATTAGTTGTAGCTAGCAATCTTCGAATTAATTGAAACCAAGACTATCTCAAAGATGGTTTCTTCAAAGTCAACCATTCTCTTTGATTGTAGTCACCTTAAGCTACCAATTAGCTTATGAAGGTTTCATTATTTTGGGTCAAATGGTACTTTACCATTTCCTTGAGTATATATCATATATATACACTCAGTGTAGTCATAAGGATTTTCATTCTTAGTTCTTTCGAATTAAGAGGTGCAACTCTATGACATAGTCATAAAGTTCAAACCATTCAATTGAGACGGTTTATAAATCCTTCTCGACTACCTTGGAGCTTTTGGTATAGGAACTAGGTTGTTTATATTTGTTGATTACTTTCTTGTCTCTCAAAGAACCCATTCTTTGAGTTCTATCTCTCGTTTATTTGCTTTTAAGCAAATCACATTGTAGGATTACAATGAACTACTCAACAATGAGCTGAAGAAGCAAATGGGCCAAATGGCCGAATTTTTTGGGCAATTCCGTGAAAATGGTAAGTTACCAAGCACTACAGTGGTTAATCCAAAGGGTGGTTTCGAATCTGCAAAGGCTATCACCCTACAAAGTGGAAAAGAAGTGAGAAACAAGGAAGATGAGAAGATACAACTCGAAGAAGAGGAGAACACCTACCCTACGGTAAGGGTACCACCACCAACCATGTCGCAGCCATCTAAGATCTCCCATCCGTCCACCTCAGGTAAGATTGTCCCAAATGTTGTGATTTCGAGCACTAATCTGCCCAATGTTCCTTTCCCTCGCAGATTTGCACAATCGAAGAAGGAAGAAAGTGAAAAGGACATTTTGGATACCTTTCGAAAAGTCCAAGTAAACATTCCTTTACTTGATGCTATTAAGCAAGTGCCCAGGTATGCAAAGTTTTTGAAAGAGTTATGCACAACTAGGAAAAGAATTTCAACTAAAGAAGTTGTGAAAGTAAGTGAAAATATATCCGCGGTTTTGCAACGAAAGTTACCTCCAAAGTGTAAGGATCCAGGAAGCTTTACTATCCCATGCATAATTGGAAACACTAGATTTGAACAATGCATGTTAGATCTAGGTGCTTCTATTAATGTTATGCCATATTCCATTTATGCATCAATGAACCTTGGTGAGTTAAAACAGGATGGTGTTATAATTCAATTGGCCGATCGTTCTAACGCATATCCCAAGGGAGTCCTTGAGGATGTTTTAGTGCAGGTCAATCATCTTATCTTTCTTGCAGATTTTTATGTCTTAGAAATGGAGGATTCGAGCCATGCTCCATCGTTGCCGATCTTGCTAGGCCGACCATTCATGAAAACAGCGAGAACAAAGATAGACGTGTTTATGGGAACATTAACCATGGAGTTTGATGGGGACATTATTTGCTTTAATCTTTCTGAAACCATTAAATATCCATTTGAGGACCATTCTTGTTTTGCTATTGACATTGTTGATTCTTTGGCATAGGTACATTTGGATCGAATGAACGACGATGCACTTGAAATAGCGTTAGTGCACGGCATAGGAGCAAGAAATGGTCGCGGCCCTCGAGTCATTGCCCTCACAATCTGGTAAGTCTCCACTCTCAGTTTTAGATTCGGTTTTGGCTAACAAGTTACTTTCATCAATTGTGCAGCCACCTACACTGGAGTTTAAGCCATTACCTTGTCACTTGAAGTATGTTTTCTTGGGAGAAGATCAGACATTACCCGTCATCATATCTAGCTCACTCACGGCCCAAGAAGAAGACAAGTTGATAAGGGTGTTAAAGGAGCACAAATCTGCCATTGGATGGACCTTGGCGGACATCAAAGGCATTAGTCCCACCACCTGCATGCATCGCATCCTTTTGGAGGAGGGAGCTAAGCCATCTCGGGAGGCTCAATGTCGCCTTAATCCATCCATGTTGGAAGTAGTAAAGAAGGAGGTTATAAAATTGCTTGATTGTGGTGTTATATACCCTATTTCTGATAGTCGTTGGGTGTCTCCCGTGCAGGTTGTTCCTAAGAAGTCCGGAGTCACGGTGGTGAAGAATGAAGAACAAGAGCTTGTACCCACTCGTGTGGTGACCGGTTGGCGTGTTTGTATTGATTACAGGAAGTTAAATGCCATGACAAGGAAGGATCACTTTCCGTTGCCATTCCTGGACCAAATGTTAGAAAGGTTAGCCGGTTATCAATTTTATTGCTTTCTTGATGGATATTCCGGATATAACCAAATTGTGATAGCTCCGGAGGACCAAGAAAAGACAACGTTCACGTGCCCCTTTGGCACCTTTGCATACAGGCGCATGCCATTTGGTTTGTGCAATGCCCCTGCGACATTTCAACGATGCATGGTGAGTATCTTTTCTGATTATGTGGAGAAAATTATTGAGATATTCATGGATGATTTTAGTGTGTTTGGTAATTCATTCGATCATTGCTTGAGTAATCTTACCTTAATTTTGAAACGTTGTGTTGAAACGAATCTTATGCTTAATTGGGAAAAATGTCACTTTATGGTTAAGCAAGGTATTGTTCTAGGACATATTATTTCTGAAGAAGGCATTGAAGTGGATAAATCTAAGGTAGACCTTGTTCGTTACTTACCCTCTCCAACTTCGATTAGAGAGGTTCGTTCGTTTCTTGGTCACGCAGGTTTTTATAGGCGTTTCATAAAGGATTTCTCCAAGATTGCACAACCACTATGCCGATTGCTTCAAAAAGAGGTGGCTTTCGAGTTTGATGATGCATGTTCCACGACATTCAAGCAATTAAAAGAAGCTCTTACTTTGGCTCCCATTATCACACCTCCAGATTGGAGCCTTCCATTCGAGTTGATGTGCGATGCTTCGGACTATGCGATTGGTGCTGTTTTGGGGCAGCGAAAGAACAAACAACCTCATGTTATTTATTATGCCTCTAGGACACTAAATGATGCTCAATTAAATTACTCCACCACTGAAAAAGAATTACTTGCTGTGGTATTTGCATTAGATAAGTTCCGATCATACTTACTTGGTACTAAAGTTATTATTTTTACTGATCATGCAGCTCTCAAGTATTTGCTCACGAAAAAGGAGGCCAAGCCTAGACTAATTCGATGGATGTTGCTTCTACAAGAGTTTGACATTGAGATTCGGGATAAGAAGGGCGTGGAGAATGTGGTGGCTGACCACCTAAGTCGAATGGTGCATGAGGAAGCATCGCCAATTTCTGAAACCTTCCCCAATGAGCAATTAATGTCTATTCAGGTAAGTGAGCCTTGGTATGCAGATTTAGTGAACTTCCTGGTGTCTAAACATATCCCTAGCACACTTAATAGGAATCAATGTGATAAGCTTAAAAAGGATGCTAGGTTTTATGTTTGGGATGATCCATACCTTTGGAAATTTTGTCCCAATCAGATTGTATGCCGTTGTGTGAATGAATCTGAGTTTCAATCTATTTTAACATTCTGTCATTCATATGCATGTGGGGGACATTTTGGCACCCAACGCACTGCCCTTAAAGTTTTAGAATGTGGGTTTTATTGGCCAACCATTTTTAGGGATGCTAGGACATTTTGCCTTACATGTGATCGTTGTCAACGAATGGGTAATATAAGTGCTAAGGATCAAATGCCATAAAACCCTATACTTTCTGTTGAAATATTTGATGTGTGGGGAATTGATTTTATGGGTCCTTTTCCGTCATCACATGGTTTTCTCTATATCTTGTTGGCGGTGGATTATGTTTCCAAATGGGTGGAAGCAAAAGCCACCCGGACTAACGATTCCAAAGTGGTTGCAGAATTTGTGAAGTCTAACATTTTTGCTAGGTTTGGAATGCCTCGAGTTCTTATAAGTGATGAAGGTTCACATTTTTGTAATCGCACAATCGAGGCACTGCTTAAGAAGTACAACGTTACACATAGGGTTTCGACTCCCTATCATCCTCAAACAAGCGGGCAAGCTGAGGTGTCGAATCGGGAGATAAAACAAATTCTGGAGAAGACAGTTGGGCCAACAAGAAAAGATTGGAGCTTGAGGTTAGAAGATGCATTGTGGGCTTATAGGACCGCCTACAAAACACCCATAGGAATGTCCCTCTTTCGGCTTGTGTATGGAAAACCATGTCACTTACCTGTGGAGTTGGAGCACAAAGCCCATTGGCCCGTGAGGAAGTTCAACATGAATGTAGATGAGGCGGGAATTCATCGTAAGCTTCAATTGAATGAACTTGAGGAAATACGGAATGAAGCTTACGAGAATGCTCGACTTTACAAGGAAAAGATGAAGGCCTTTCATGACAAGATGATTCGCACCAAGTCCTTCTCTGTTGGACAAAAAGTGTTGTTGTTTAAGTCTCGTCTTCGTCTATTTCCGGGTAAGCTACGTTCACATTGGATTGGACCCTTTGTTATTACTAATATTTTTCCTCATGGTGCAGTCCAAGTTCGTAGTTTCAAAACAGGTCAAGAGTTCAAGGTGAATGGGCATCGAGTGAAGCCTTACTACGAGAGCTTTGTAGAACATGATGTGGAGGAGACAACCCACTATGCCGTGGGTACACATGAAGGTTGATCAATGTGGCATCGTCCGGCTGGAAGACGTTAAAGAAAGCGCTTCTTGGGAGGCAACCCAAGTATTCAAAAAAGGAAGATCTATGAATCGCTTGACAATCAGTTTTGCGTTTCTAAAAACCTTCCCTTTTCTGCATTTCTATTTTTGCCATGATTGTCATTTTTTGTTGTTTAATTATTTTTGGGTATGGTTTTCTATTTTGAAGCATTAACAATTATGCAAAGGATTTTAACATTAAACTTCATGGAAATGAACAGGAAACTGGGAAATAAAGAAACACAGCATAATACAAGAGGGAGCCTTCACAAAGGCTGCTTAGAAGAAGTCTCAGTAGTCGGCGGAATCTCAGCAGTCGGTGGGGCCACAGAAGAAGGAGGTATCGGAGGTTGATCATTTGGAGCTTCACTACGCAATACAGCCCCCGAAGACGATGGCAGATGCTGTTGGAACAACCCTACAAACCTCTGATGATCAAGTAGAATTTGACCATCAGAGTCTTGCATCTGGTCAATCTTCCTCTTCATGTTTGTAGCATAGTTGTGTGCGAGCCTGTGCAACTGCTTATTCTCTTGCTTAAGCCCTTTTATCTCCTACTTGAGACTCAACACTTCAGCCGCCAATGATTCAACTTGACGGGTTCGAGCAAATAGACGTTGGGCCATATTGGACACAGAACCTGCGCACTGCATGCTGAGAGCCAGAGAATCCTGAACAGCCAAATCATCAGTTCGTCTTGAAAGTAGCCTGTTATCTCTGGGAGTGACAAGGTTCCGGGCCACCACCGCAGCGGTAATGTCATTTTTCATCACCGAGTCCCCCATGGTAAGAGGACCTGTAGGGGATATGAAGGATGGGCGCCATATGTTATCTGGAGAAGGCGGAGCTACCTCTTCACCAAGGTTCAAGTCCAAACGACGGTCGGAGGGGCCAGACATTTTCAAAAGTTTCGAAGAAAGCAGAGATGAGATATATCAGGATCTTAGAAGTGCAAAAGGGAGTTCTACAGGCGGAAATTCAAGTGTACTCTGGAACTAATTGCACTCCTCTATAAAAATAAGCACTCGAAGAAGCGAGCTCAAAAATCGGAGAGGCATCTGCTTTGCGGAAATCACGGGCAGTTTGTCGAAGCACCAATTCAGAAATCGAAGAGGGAAATTCAACAGTCAAAGACGCGCTAGCTTTCTCAAAAGCTGGGCTTCAAACCACGGGCAAATCTTCTTTTCCAGATTTATCCGCACGTGTTGCATGCTACCTTTACAATCGACGATGCTCAGAGCTCGAAGCGCCGATTCCAGATATCAATGAGGAATCTGCTTTGCGGAAATCACGGACAGCTGGTCGAAAATTTATGGTGAAGTGGGAAAGCACGTGAAATTTACTGTTGCACTGTTCTTTTACTCGTGTCGGTAACCTTGGGATAATTGAACAGTGCCTCTACCAGCCATTAAGAAAATTCTATAAATGTTAAACTTCATAGCAAAGCAGCCTCACTTAACCCTTCATCCTCTCCAAAAATGCATTCCCACATAAGCCTCTCGAGTCACTCTGTGTTTCTCATCCCCTGGGATACCCCTGCAAACAACCCATCCAGAGCACAAGTATTTCATATCATAAGGGTTGAGAGCAAGAGTATCTCATATCATGCTTTCTCTCTGTCCTTTCTCCAGCCATCTCTTGCTCTCGAGTACTCATCATCTTATGTTTTCGCTTCGTCTCTCACTTATAAGGGAAGTGAAGATGATACCTCGAAGCATGTGGAGACAACGTGCTGATTCATCCTCAACTAAAGACAAGGAGAAAGAGAGCAAGAGGTGGGCACTTGGAAAGATTGAAGAAAGAAATAGACAAACACCTCTACCTCGTGCCTGCCCGCCGTACAGAGGAAACAAGCAGAGAAGAATGCACACTGCACCATCAAATCAGGGAACTCTGATATTTCCTCGCTCAGAATTCCAAACCAGTTCGAGATCAAAGCTGTGGAAAGTCAACAAGATCATCTATCTCCAAAATCAGATTTGCGTTCTTAAACTCTACTCTGTCTATTTTTGTTTACTTTGCTATACTTGTCATGTTTAATTGTTGTTTGTTTATTTGCTTGTTTTTTTTGTGAGATTTTAAGCTTGAAACATTGAGGACAATGTTTGATTTAAGTGTGGGGGGGTAACTAAGTGTTTTTTATGCAAATTCGTGGGATTTTACCACCCATAACTTATAGACTTGTTCTTGTAGTGTTTTTAAGCTGTTTTGGAGTGTTTCAGTGTGTTTTGACATAAAAATCCAAAAATCTCATAAACATTTGAAAAAATTGTTTTGAAAAACCAAAAAAGAGTTGTTTTTGTATGATTATTTGTGTCTTAGGGTACCTTCCAACACAATGATGAGGATTTGGTTTTTAATTACATGACTGTTAAAGAGAGTTATAAACATGGATGAACATTTGATTTACTCTTTGGTGTATGCTTGGTTGTGGTTATAATTTATGAATTCACATGCAATCATAAAGGAAAAATTAGTTTTTGTAACATGCTTGAAGGAAGGAACTCAAACAAACGCTACAACCTTGTGAGACTTGAGCCTAAACGTTATTTGGAGAGTTGATAATCTGTGCATTATTGTTTTCTAAAGTCGTTGTATGATCTCATTTTTCTTTGCTTGGTTACTACTTAGAAGGCGTTTCATCATTTAGTTCCAAATGCTATAACTCATACCCATTTCATTCAAAGCATGATTTTGATTTGCAGAACACATATTCAAGATGAAGTTGTGTAGTTACAACCACCAAAGCCAAATTGCCGTGTATCCTACTTCATTATTTGTTTAAGTTAACCCCATTGAGCCTTGTTAGCCTACGTTCTTTGTGAACCTATGTTATCCTCACCTAGCCTAGATTAGGACCATCCATACCCTTATTCTTAAAGCATAGTAAAGCATGATTCAAATTGAATTCCTTTTGAGTAATGTTTGGCAGAAAACAAGTGTGGGGGAAGTGTTTCTCATGTAAGTAGTGTGCCATAGGCACGGGTGGAAAGAAAAGAAAAGAAAAATTCGTGCTATAAAAAAAAAAAAACAAACAAAGTTGAATTTGACCCTAAAGAGTTGTTTAAATCTTTCCCTTATGTCTAAAAGTTGATTCTTGCAATCTAAGTGAATTCTAAGTTCAAGTTCATTACTTTATTTGCTATTGCTTTAAGAACGGTTGTTTTCCCTTACTTTCATTTGTTAGCCAACACCCCAAGCCCCGTTACAACCTTTGACTTCAATCTTGAGTGTTATGTGTTTCAATTTGTGGAGTTTGAATTTGGTATGAGCATATGGTATCACTGGTTCTCGCATCTAAGTAGTAGCTTTCCATTCATGAGATCATATCTAAACATGCTCCAGAAATCGCTTTCTTTGTAATACATATATGTGAGTGTTCGTTTTCATGTTTACATCAATCTTCTCACATATAACTAGTATAGGGTGTGTAGTTAGAAACTCTGAGTGAAAATTGAGTGAATATCTTGTAAGGACTTGAGCAAATTCTCTAAGGCATGTTACTACATTCAAAACATTGTTTTAATTGCTTAAATGTGAACTAGTAAGTGGTGACTATGATTAAGTATGTGCTTAAGTGAGAAGACAACTAAAATCTGTGGGGATGACAATTTTTAACATGTCATATGCATTGAAAATCACTGAGGCAAACGTTGGAAGGTTTAGGTTGGGTTTTGTTCGTTTTGTTGGTTTTGTTTTGTTTAGTTATTTTGTTTTGCTCGAGGACTAGCAAAAGCTAAGTGTGGGGGAATTTGATAGGAGCATATTTATGCGACTTAGTTAGCTTGTTCTTGCGCATTTACGTTGTGTTTTCTTAGTTATTTCAGTGTTTAAAGTTGTTTTTGTGTGTTTTCAGATTCTAAGAACAAAGTATGCAATAAGATGCATTTTGGAGGCCTTTGGAGCAGTTTCGGGTTTGGATGGATAGCAAATGCATGGAGCGAGGTGGATGGACGAAAATTGAAGACTAAAAAGGCTAAGAATGTGAAGAATTATTGTACAAAGGATAAAGAACTCAGCCACAATAGGGTGTCACTCCAAAATTCACCATTCTTGCCGTGCAAATCACATTGTATTCCCTTTGGATTCCCATGCCATGCTTAATCACTCTTGTCCCCTACATTATTTCTGATTTCATGCCTCAATACACTTAATTATTACACTCAATTGTTGCATACCTCTTGTTCCCTTCACCCATCAGATTTCATACAACTTTCACAACCATTACATGCACCAATTGATGCTCCATCAGCCACCTTTAGGATCCTATGCCGTGTGCAACACATGTTGCTGCACCTTTGACTAATTTCTGAAACATTTCACCTCCCCTTTTCACTTCTATGCAATGTACACAATCATTCATGCTCCCTAGCTGAAATACCACTCCATTTTACCCTTCATACTTTGCATCATTGCTTCATTTTCATCCTTGGACCATTGCACACCACAAATTGACCCTTCCTGCTGTGCATTTCCCCATTGCCTAACCTGATTCTCTAGGGTATTTGGGGCCTATATATACTCGTTTGCACCCCTTGGCCAATGTTACCATCTCCCATATTCATCATTCATCACAGAAAATTCGTCCATACACACCCTAGGCAGCAAAACACCCCAAAACCCATTCTAGTGCCCAGAAAACATAACAGCCACTCCACCCTCTTCCACCCTTTTTGCCGAGTTCTCCACCACCCTCTAACCATCAAACACTCCTCCACACTCATCCTAAACCTTTCCATACCATTCCCCATCCATTCTACACCATAAAACTACCCAAAACCTGTCCACAACCCAATCTGTCGCAAGCAAGGGAAAGGAGGAATCTTGGATACACTTGCTGCCAAGTTGGAGCATTCTAGGTGTTTTCTTTCTTTGGATTTTAATGTCTAATTCATGTAATCTTTGTTTTGCTTTAAGTATGATTGGCTAATTTTGTTTTGGCTAAGGGTGTATTCAAAACCATGATTATATATGTGAAATAAGTTGATTACTTCCAGTTATCATTGCATAAGTTGTGAATACAATTTGCTTAACCATTGGATTTAGAACTTATTCTTGCATGTTGATTGAGAGTGCACGCTTGATTTGCATGTTTGAATTTGGTGCTAGGATATAAATTTGTTTCACCTAATCGTTATGAATTTATATTCGCAAGTAGTGAAGGTCGCTAGTCACGATCGTGTTAAGTAGATTCCTGGCAAAAGTATCATGCTTTTCATAGTTACAAATGCCTTGTCGATGCTTATGATTTCCAAAGAACGTAATGATTCTAACCTGTGTCTTTATCATGCTGTTCATGTAGAGAACTTGTTAGGAATAATTTGTTTACGATGCATATTCATCCAATTCAATGATTCTAGGGAAATTTAAAGGTTAATTTAAGCGGACCTAATTAACTTGGAGTGTCGAGATTCATAACTTAATGAATTGATAACTGGAAATTGATTTACGTTGCATATATTTCATGTGTGGAGAAGAAACCCTTAGCTATTCCATCATCCATTGATTCATCATAATTTTGTCTTACAATCTGTTTTCTTTATAATCTGCCAATTTACTTTAATTTCGTCCAAACACAACTCCCCCATATTTTGTTGAGTCTTAGTCATTCAAATCTGTGTTATTTTGTGTTCTTAAGGATTTGGAGTCATAAACACTTTGGAATTCGTCCAAATCAAGTTCTAGTTTCTTTTTGAGTCAATTTGATTGTTTTAGGCAGTTTTGAGTGCTTAAAATCTGTTTTGAGTCATAGTAGTTTTGTTAGAGTCTTTAAGTTTAGTTTTTGCGTTTTTGAATCAATTTATATTAGATTAGCACCCCTAGTTAATCCCCGGTTAGAATGATCCCTACTTACATCATTACTACAATTGTCACAAATAGGGTTAATTTGTGTGTTTAGTTATTTTAAGCATCATATGTAATGTAGGAAATCTCAGTTTTCGCAGAGGCGTGATATATTAGATGTGAAATTTTCTATCTTCCTATTTGATTGCCTAGAAAGTCCAGAAAGTAGAGAATGATCAATCAAACAATTTAGAGGGGGGATAAAGTTTTTGCGGTTGATTTTGTTCTGTCTTTGTTTATGATTTAGTAAACTTAATCAAATTATTAGCTTGTTTCTACATAACATATGTGTGTGTGTGACTTTGATTAATAATTTGGGTAACTTTTGTTTTCCAATTAAATTGAGGTTCAGTGTGTAAGATGAACAATTTTAAGGTTTTCCTTGGATCTAGAAGATGATGGGAAAGTTTATTTGATTCGTGTTTGTCTTTGGTGGGCTGTGAAGAAGAAAGAGAGATGCAGTCACACACCCCGACCGAGATCAAGGCATGCTGGCCGTCACGTGAGAGTGACATAGCCATGTGCATAGTGCGGAAGCGATAATGATAAGAATTATATGAATGATTGCAAACCAAATTACTAGAGTGCACTATTAAACAGAAAGTGATAGGAGTTAGTTACAACAGTAAACACTTCTGATCAGAGCATAAAAGTCTAGGCGCAGTCCAGTAGGGCAAGTAATAGTTATACAATTACAAGAATGTCCTACAATTATTTGGATAAGTCAGAACTGCCGACGTCCTCAAGCCACCAACAGCAAGCTTACTTAAAACCTAGAGGGGCACAAAACAAGAAACGTGAGTGGGCAAAAACAAATGTTTTACAAAACCATCTCATTTATCAATATACTAACCCCTCACTGTAAAACATGTATAATTATTGCCAGAATCAAGATATAATCATATACATAATATATATATATATATATATATATATATATATAATCATATTAATTCAATTCATGCTTCACATAATCATATTCAAATGTATACTATGCCAAAATATAACAAAGCAAACAATCTAGGTAAGAATGATTTAATAGAAATATGATATGTTAGCCGAAACCCCTGTGGTAGTCTGTACGGTTAAATTCATAGCTCAAAAGTTAATCTAGCCGGAGTCACTACAATGACCTATACGGCAATATACTGCACATAAGTCGGAACCACTAAAAAGGGGTCTGTACGACAAGATTGGGTGTAATATAATTATGCTCAATTCTATTCTCTCATAATAGCTGGGCGATAAATCGCTAGTCCTCTGCGAGTCGGAACCATAATTAAGGTCTGTACAACAAGACTGTGCACTTAAGTTGGGTCCAATATGAGCATGTAGTGTGGGAGGTGACGTAAATAAAAAGGCATATACTTCATATCTCTGGCTAAATCACAATCACCCTAGGTGCAGTTTTATGAGCTCAACATTATTCAATTACATATCACATCATCGATGATTCACATAACTAAACATAACTTACCTGAACTTACCTGTGCCTCCACAGCACCACATATATATATATATATATATATATATATGCAACCATGAAATGCATATTCAGAATATAAAAGCATTTGGCATATTATTTCAAAGCATACTTTCCTTAAAATACATTTCTGGGAAATAAATCAAGTATATAATTATCTACTGAAAACAAAAGCCCACTCACTGATATGTCGACGGGTCGTAACCCCCGAGTCGCCCTTGGATATGTTCGTCCTCGGGATAAGTCTCACCTATATGTGAATTAACTATAAAAATGTTATTTTAAAGCACATAGACAAAACTAGCTAATAACTTCTCATACATTGCTCAATTTGGGTATATGAATATACCAAAATGATCTACACAACCTCACGAACATCGTGATATTTTTAGAAAAAACTTTCTATGGCTCATGCACCCTTATGTGCATCACCTTCAACCTCCAGACGCCGGAACTGTGTCACCGATGCTGGATTCTGGCCAGACCTACAACTGCCTATTTCTCGCTCATTTTTGCACCATTTTTCACGTAATTTATACCAAAATGAAGCTCTTAACTTGTAGAACACAATCATACTAATTTAAAGTTCTAAAAGTCACGGAATCCCTCCGAAGAATTCCAAGAAAACTGGCCAAACTTCGTCCACACGATCCTGACGTCCAAAACCTTCAAACGAAGCACTTCGAGCTTCCTTGGGAACTCATTAAGCTTCCTACAAGCTTCAAATTCCTAAAAACATCCATAATTATGTGTGCATGAACAGTGGACAAATCGGGGGTTATGAAAAACTAAGGTTTTCGAAGGTATCCTTACCTGAAATGGGTACCAATCGACTCGTCTGAGCTTCACGAACACAATGGTGCCAACTTTGACCACGATCTGTGAAGTTTCAATGGTTTTGGGTTTTTGTCCGTATGATTTCGAAGGAGAAAGAGAGAGAGAGTCTGAGAGATGAGAGAGAGGGCATGGGAATGAGAGAGAGAGAAGGGTATGGATGTGTGTGGTCCAAAAATACATACCAATCAAATTGTTTAATCTTTCTGTTCTAATTGGGTCCAATTAGTTAGGACTATAACTAATTAACCCAATTCTTTAACCCAAACACAAAAACATGTCCAACGCTCAAGGGTAAATCCATCTTTTCACAACGACGATAATTAATTCTCGAGACGGGCTGTGACAATCTCCCCACCTTATAAAATTTCATCCTCGAAATTACATACAACCCATACATCCACTAATAATCATAAAATAAGCGTGGATACATCTCTCTCATCCGATCTTCTGTCTCTCAAGTAACTTCTTCCACTGAATGATTTCTCCAAAATACCTTCACCAAACACATGGTCTTGTTCCTTGGTTTTATATCCTTCCAATCCAATAGAGTCACTGGCTCCTCATCATAAGTCAACTCCGAATTGATTTCCAAAGGTTGAGGAGGAATCACATGTGAAGGATCTGAAACATAATGTCGAAGCATCGAAACATGAAATACATCGTGCACCTTGGATAACTCTGGAGGCAACTCAAGCCTGTAAGCAACCTTACCAACTTGCTCAGTGATCATTTGTGGTCTAATGAACCTAGGACTCAACTTTCCTTTCTTTCTAAATCGTACTACAACTTTCCAAGGTGATAGCTTCAGAAATACCCAATCGCCTACATCTTATTTCTGATCAATGGCATGCTTGTCTGCTAAGTTCTTTTGTCGATCTTGGGCCGCTTTCAGGTTAGACTTAATTACCTGAACATTTTGCATAGTCACATCCATAATCTCAGGGCCCACTAAAACTCTTTTGCCAACCTCTGACCAACATAGAGGCGTACGACAAGATTTCCCATAAAGTGCCTCAAATGGCGCCATACCAATACTCGAATGATAACTGTTGTTGCAGGCGAACTCCATCAAATCCAAAAAATCATGCCAACTATCTCCAAACTGCAGCACTGAAGATCTCAACATATCCTCTAATGTCTGAATAGTTCTCTCAGATTGTCCATCTGTCTGAGGATGATATGCCATACTATAAAGTAATCTCGTACCAAGAGCTTCCTGGAATGCTATCCAGAACTTGGAAGTAAATCTAGGATCTCGATCGGAGATAATATTAACTGGCACACCATGATACTTTATAATCTGTGATATAAATAACTTAGCTAATCAGCTTAGCGAATACTTCTCCCTCACTGGAATAAAATACGCTGACTTCGTAAGCCGATCAACTACCAACCAGATGCCGTCATAACCATTATGTGTACGAGGGAGCTTGTATACAAAATCCATAGTAATATTTTCCTATTTCCACTGTGGAACGAGAAGTGGCTGCATCAACCCAAATGGCTTCTTACTTTCAGGTTTAACCTGTTGAGAAATGGCACACCTACTCACATATTCGGCAATTTCTCTGTTCATACCCGGCCAATAATAAAATGGTCTAATGGTATGATACATCTTAGTGCCTCCTAGATGCATTGCATATGCCGAAATATGTCCTTTATCCAAAATTTCTTTCTTTAACTCTGCATTATTTGGTACATACATCCTGCTTTCCTACATAAGCATGCCATCAGTTTCTCGAATCTCAAAATCTTTCTTTTTGCCATGATTTCTTGCTTGAATTATTTCCTGGGTCTCTTCATCATTCATTTGAGCTTCAAGCACACGATCAATTAAAACTGTCTAACCTGGAAATTAGCAATCAAGGTTTCTTCTCAGTCTTCCACTCTTAACTTCACTCCAGTGGACCTCAAATCTGCTAGAAGCGGAACATGACAATCATAGATGGCATTAAGTCTAGTTAGAGTCTTTCTACTAAGTGCATCCGCCACTGCATTTTCACGACTAGGATGATACTCAATCGTGCAATCATAGTCACTAAGTAACTCAATCCACCTCTGATGACGAAGATTAAGATCTCTTTAAGTAAACAGATACCGAAGACTCTTATGATCTGTGAAGATCTTACATTTCTCACCATAAAGATAATGTCTCCAAATCTTCAAGGCAAAGATGATAGTTGCTAACTCCAAATCATGTGTAGGGTAATTATTCTCATGATGTTTCAACTGTCTCGAAGCATAAACAATCACCCTACCATGTTGCATTAATACATAACCCAAACCATTCAAAGAAGCATCATTATAAACCACATAATTACCGCTATCATCTGGAAATGCTAGAACAGGAGCATGAGTGAGGTAGTACTTCAGTTATTGGTAACTTTGCTCACATTTATTATCCCACTCAAACTTAGCATCCTTTCGAGTCAACCTCGTCAATGGCAAAGCAATCACTGAAAAATCCTTAACGAACCGTCTATAATAGATAGGCCAAGAAAACTCCATACCTCGGTGACGGTTTGAGGTTGCTCCCAATTCTCCATAGCTGCCACTTTCTGCGAATCCACTTGAATGCCTTGAGCAGAAATGACATGTCCTAAAAATTGAAGGAAAAATTTTGTCCTAGCTAAGAACAAGTACGAACATTTGAATACACATGCAAGCTATCAACACTTTAAAGTAGGCATGCATCCAAAAACAATTCATAAAACCCATGACTTTCAAAGCCTAGTATATGGTGAACCAAAATAAACTCTTTAACAAAATTAAAG
The DNA here is from genome assembly GCF_916048215.2 of Malus sylvestris. Classification (NCBI taxonomy): domain Eukaryota; kingdom Viridiplantae; phylum Streptophyta; class Magnoliopsida; order Rosales; family Rosaceae; genus Malus; species Malus sylvestris. Next base: position 23,973,506 of record NC_062268.1, read on the forward strand.
AGAAGTAAAGATTTAGTGATTCTTTACCCTTGAAGCTCATCCTTGTTTACACAAGGGATTCACCCAAGTGGAGGGCCTTCAAGTCACCTCCAAGCTCCTTGAATCCTCCTTGTGTTTTCCTCCCTTTAGTGCTCCTTTGATGATTAGAGGAAAAAGGATTTGTTCTCCAAAAACATCAAAAGCTTGATGTCTCTAAGTCTCTTCACCAAGGTTGTATATTGTGAAGATGATATGGATGACTTAGAGAGATTTTAGATGCTAGTAAAAATCCTCTAAGTGGCCGGCCTCTATGTAGAAAAAGAGAGAAAATGTTTCACCCAATTTCTATTAGAAAACCCTAATGAGAAAATTGCTATAAAGTTGCTTTTATAACATTTTCTTTGGTGAGTGGCAAACTTGTAATTAAGCAAGCTTGCCCATTCACCCTAATGGCCGGCCTCTCCTTGTTATTCGGCTAATTTGCCCATTTTGTTTTAGTTGTCATACAACTTAAACATAATGGGCCTTGTGGACCAAAACACTTTTGGGCCCCGAAGCCCAAAACCAACATATAAGCCCAATACGAACCTTTCGTATAATTAATTAACTAATTAATTAATCTTGACCATTCTTCAATTAAACCATTTAATTGCTTATCCATTTCATATAATTTCTTCACTAACATCCTTATGTGGTGTGCGATCCATTAGGTTCCAATTAGCGAGGAAGTGGGCGATGTTACTCTTAACGATCGATTGTGAATTGAAACCACATTTCAATTCTCCCTTAAGATTAGTGCTTGCTAATCTTCAGGGCTTCCACAAACCATGAGTGACACCTAGCAGCATATCATGGTTACCCAAGCTAAGTAGAATTGGTTGGAGAACCTATCCAGTTACAACTACAATGCAATACGGTCCTTCTCTAATACAATACTCTTAATCACATTGTTTAAGTGATAGTTTGTTTCATGTCTACTATCCAATGTGATACTTTCCTATATGACTCCTTTGAATATGATTTGGAACAAACTTCCTAAGTCATATTCATATGCTTTGGCCAAAGACTTTAGAATCATATCTTAGAGTATTCTCCTTCCACCATGGAAGGTTAGAGATCCCTTGTTGTGCATTCATATGCCTACATGACTAGATAGCTTGACCCCAACAATGCCGTGGACAATCCGAAGGAATGCCATTGACATGATCAAAGATCAAGGACCTAACCATTAGACATCTATGATGCCTCAGGTCAAAGGACTACTTTGCATATTGCAACTTTAGAGTTCATACATGACATGTATGTTCGAACTCTCTTTTGATCGACGTTCAGTGTACTCGATTACCTTTTCGAGCACCTATGTGTTTGTCTCAGTGTCCAACACCAAATGACTTGAGACTAGTTCATACTCACGTTTGAGTCAACATAACACATACTAACCTTAGCGGATTGTCAATGCCCAATTGGCAATCCTATGGCTAGGAACGTTTTAGGAATGAACATAAGAGCAAGGTCTCGATAATCTAACTCATTAGATCACTTATCTCTTAGAACAAATACATTCCTTGGATTCCCTTATTGCTTAAACATATGATACAATAAATAGTGATTAACAATAAGCTTTGCCCTTTATTAAACATATAAAAGTTTAATACAATAAGTATTCCAAAAGCTATTACATCAAATGAGTGGCTTTGTGGGCATACTTCCAACAAAAATGCCACTTGATTCAACCAAAATTCACAATTGCTAAACTTAGCATATAGTTGATGTTCTTTCAAACTGCTCAACACCAACTTCAAATGTCTAGCATGCTCAGCCTTAGACTTAGAGTATACCAGAATATCGTCAGTGAAGACAATAACAAACTTGTCCAAATATGGCTAGAATACTCGATTCATTAAATCCATAAAAGTTGCTGGTGCATTAGTTAACCCGAATGGCATCATAAGAAACTCATAATGACCATATTGAGTCCTGAATGTGGTTTTAGGGACTTTTTCCTTTTTAATCTTCAACTAATAGTATCCCGACCTTAAGTCAATCTTAGAAAATACACAGGCACCTCTGAGTTGATCAAACAAATAATCTATACGAGGCAATAGATAACGGTTTATAATGGTTACCTGATCCAATTGCCTGTAATCAATGCACAGCCTCAAAGTTCCATCTTTCTTCCTCACAAATAACACTGGAGCTCCCCAAGGTGAAGTACTTGATTGAATAAAACCTTTCTCCACTAACTCTTGCAATTGGACTTTCAATTCCCTTAATTCAGTAGGAGCCATTCTGTAAGGAGTCAAAGATATAGGATTCATACCTGGGAGTAGATCAATAACAAACTCCACCTCTCTATCTGGCGACAATCCAGGCAAATCCTCAGGGAAAACATCCAGAAAATATCTGACCACACGAACATCCTTCACACTACTAGGAGCATCATCATTCAACACCACATGAGCCAAATATCCCTAACAACCTTTCGATAACAATCTCTTTGCTTTCATGGTTGAAATAATACCATGCCTCACCCCACTAGGCTCTCTTACAAAGGTAACTTCAGGTAATCCAGGACAATGAAATGTGATTGTCTTCCCATAACAATCTATCTTGGCACGATTATAGTGCAACCAATCAGTGCCCAAAATCACATCAAAATCCATAATATCCAACGGCATAAGATTAGTCGGCATAATAATATCCTCTACTATCACTGGACATCTTGGTTATATTCGATCCACAAAACAGCTATCCCCTCTAGGCATAGAAAATTTTAAATTATATCCTAGAGGTGTAGGATGAGGTCATGTCATTTGAGCAAATGTATGAGAAATAACAAAATGTGTAGCACCGCAATCAATCAATACTATAGCAAAATGACAAAGAATATTTAACGTACCCATGATTAAATCTGGATTATTCTGGGCATCTAGCAGTGACATGTTATGGATATGCCCCTGATTCTGCTGTCGTCCACCGCGATCTCTGTTAGCATGAATACGACGTTCTTGCCTCTGATGACTCGATTCCCTCGAAGATCCTATACTACTAGCAGCAATCTCTCCCTACTGGGGTTGTCCCCCTTAATACCACTGAGATCCACCATTTGAATGTGGCTGATAAGACATAGATCCTCCCTGATACTGAGGATATCCATTCTGATACTGAGGATCCTAAGAGTACTGCGGCTGTCACGAGGTGTAAGGAGCGGCGTTGCCTTGATAGTTGTAAGCACCTCCTCGTCCAGTCTGAGTATAACCACCAGATCCTGAAGCTTGCTGAGTAGGTTCAGGTGGTGGAAAAGAAGGCTGCTGGGGTTTCTGCTGACTCTGAGGGCATTGCGCAGCCCTATGGCCCATTTGTCCACAAGTAAAACATCCATTGCTGCCTCTCCTACACTCCCCAAAATGCTGATTATTACACCTGCGGTATAAGGGAGTACCGGATCTACTTGAACCACCAAAATCTCTCTATCTCTGGAACCTCGAACTTCCAGTAAATATACCACCTCTCCTCTGCATATTAGTACTAAATCCTTCGCTAGAAGAGCTAGAACTGCCACCACTCCTCTTAAAGTTCTGGGTCTTGCAGGGTCCCTGAAATGCTTGTCCTTTTCCTTTGTCATCTCGTCTCTGGCCCTCATTGTTTCATTCCTCATATTCACTTTCACTAGGCATGTTCTCTGAGGCCTCAATCCTCAATAGAATGTCATAAAACTCTTGGTAAGAGGCACAGTGAGTCGATGTCGCTATAGAACGCCATTTCTTCTTCGTACCCAAACTGAAACGGTGAAGCATCTCTACCGGATTAGCAGCAACCTCCGGATCATATCTCGACAAATCAGTAAACATCCTACAATACTCATTAGAGGAAATCTTTCCTTGCCTCATATGAGTAAACTCCTGTTTCTTAAGATCGATATACACATGAGGAATGAACCTTTTTCGAAACAGTTCCTTAAACACTCCCCAGTCCCCAATCTCTTCTGGGGTCATCTGGTACGACTCTTGTCTTCACCAGGATGCAAGTTGTTCTCCCAAAAACCAGATAGTCATCTCGACCTACCTATCAGGAGGAAGATTCCCCTGACTCTACATCACCTGAAAGATCTTCTCTATATGATTCAGCCATTTTTCTGCCCCCTCATGACCTTCATTTCCCATGAAGTGAGTCAACTTCAGATTATGAACTGTCTAAAGAGATGTCCTCTGAGGAGTACAGAATGTTGTCTGAATGGTAGAAATTATAGCTTTTCCTAATTGAGCAATATTAGGGAAACTAGATTCAGCCGGCTGACGAGGCTCTCTACGAGGCGGCATAATTCTGACATAAGACATCACAAGGATTAGAACATTCAAGAATTATACAGGACTGCTAAACCTAGGCTCTGACACCAAACTGACACACTCCGACTGAGATCAAGGCATGCTAGCCGTCACGTGAAAATGACGTAGCCATGTGCACAGTGCGGAAACGATAATGATAAGAATTATACGAATAATTGAAAACCAAATTACTAGAGTGCACTATTAAACAGAAAGTGATAGGAGTTATTTACAACAGCAAACACTCCTAATCAGAGCATAAAAGTCTAGGTGCAGTCCAGTAGGACAAGTACTAGTTATACAGTAACAGGAATGTCCAACTATTATTTGGATAAGTCAGAACATCCGACGTCCTCAAGCCACCAACAACAAGCATACTTAAAACCTGGAGGGGCGCAAAACAAAAAACTTTAGTGGGCAAAAACAAATGTTTTACAAAACCATCTCATTTATCAATATACTAACCCCTTGCTGTAAAACATGTATAATTTTTCCCAGAATCAAGATATAATCATATACATAATATATATATATATATATATATATATATATATATATATATATATATAATCATATTAATTCAATTCATGCTTCACATAATCATATTCAAATGTATACTATGCCAAAATATAACAAAGTAAACAATCCAGGTAAGAATGATTTCATAGAAATATGATATGTTAGCCGGAACCCCTATGGTAGTCTGTACGGCTGAATTCATAGCTCAAAAGTCAATCTAGCCGGAGTCACTACAATGACCTATACGGCAATATATTGCACATAAGTCAGTACCACTAAAAAGGGTATGTACGACAAGATTGGGTGTAATATAATTATGCTCAATTCTATTCTCTCATAATAGCCGAGCGATAAATCGCTAGTCCTCTACGAGTTGGAACCATAATTAAGGCCTGTATGACAAGATTGTGCACTTAAGTTGGATCCAATATGAGCATATGTTAAGACAGTGAGTTAGTTCGAGTATACACAAGGGTAACACGATACACGATAAGAAAAATATTAATTTTACAATTTTATAACCCTAAAAAAATACTATAATAATTATATATATTAATTTAAAATTTTTATACCCCTAAAAACCAAGGTTCTAAAAAACGCTAGGCGCTAGTCGGGCAGCGGGCTGGCGCCTAGCACCTAGGCGGCTAGGCAGGGTCTAGGCGGGTGCCTAGGCGGCCTAGGTGGATTTAGGTAAATTTCTTATATATTTTATGAATTAATTAATTTACTATATCAAATGTAAATAATTATTGACTAATATGTTATTTCTTATAGAAGAACATACATATGTGAATATTTTATGTACATATATAATGTGCTTGCCTAGAAAAAAAAAACTAAATATTATCTAAATAATTTATAATTTATATAACACTTATATATATAATATATATCCAAACTATTAAAAATATAAAAAGCCCATGGGTGGTTTTCATTATTAAAAGTAAGTTAAGGCCATCAGTCGTCCACCTCGCCTAGTCTTTCACATCACCCTTTGGGTGGTTTTCTTAATGAAACCCATTAGCGTCCATGGTTTTCATCCTCTCGCACATCTTCTTCTTCTTCAATCTGGGTTGTTTTCCATTTTATCTTCCTCATCACTCACATATACTTCTTATATTTTTCTCTGTAAGTTTCCTTCTTCATCGAGTCTAGCATCCAAAGAGTTGATTTGCAAATGCGAGTCTGCTTAAGACGAAAGGGCATGGAACAGAAGACTAGAGTTGCAGAGGCGTTGGCGATGGAAGAAGAGCAATATCAATCCGCCTAGACATATAGCCTATCGCCGCTTAGACCGCCAAGAGTGCCTAGCCAGTACCTAGTTGGCCGCCTAGCTCCTCACCAATTTTGTAAACAATTTGCTCTAAATCGTATTGGAAAACCACCACTCAGCTCCTAGGCGTCGCCTAGGCCACTTTTTAGAACACTACTAAAAACTATAATAATTATATATATATATATATTAAATTAAATTTAAAAAATTGGTGACCATTGGATCGGCTGAGATTTAATCTCAGCCGTCCATTTGCATTAGGTTCGAGGCTATCCTTCTCTTCTCTCTCATTCACTCTGATCTCTCCAGTCCAGACTTACTCCTGCACTGTCTCCTTAATCTGCATCTTTCTCACATTCTCCTTTGTTCATTTCCTTTAACTCGACTCCGACAGCTATAAGAAAACCACACACAGGCAAGCACACACTAAGGGTATGAATTTTGTATTTGTGAATGTGTTATGTGGTCCTTGTTTGTCCCCAACAAACCAAAACAAAACACTTAAGTCCTAAGTATTCCAAAACTTAGGAAAAATTAGGAATGAAACCGCAACCAACATATCACACACCATAAGGTTCAAGGGTATAATTGTAATTTCATGCCATCGAAAAATAATAGTCCAGGACGGGCTATGACAATCTACCTACCTTAATAAAATTTCATCCTCGAAATTTATACAATCATTACAATCCACTAATAAACATAATATAGGCATGGATACATCTTTCTCATTCGGTCCTCTGTTTCCTAAGTAGCTTCTTCCACTGAGTGATTCTCCACAAAACTTTCACCAAATGCACTGTCTTATTCCTCAGCTCCTTATCTTTCCAATCCAAAATAGTCACTAGCTCTTTGTCGTAAGTCAAATCCGGATTAATTTCCAATGGTTGAGGATGTATCACATGTGAAGGATCTGAGACATGATGACGAAGCATAAAGACATGAAAAACATCGTGCACTCTTGATAACTCTGGAGGCAACTCAAGCCTGTAAGCAACTTCACCAACTCCCTCGGTGATCCGATACGGTCCGCTGTACCTAGGGCTTAGCTCTTTTTCCTAAATCGTACCACACCTTTCCACGGTGACAACTTCAAAAATACCCAATCGTTAACTTTATACACTCTATCAGTAGCATGCTTGTCTGCCAGACTCTTCTGACGATCCTGGGCCACTTTCAGGTTAGACTTAATTACCTGAATATTCTGAGTAGTTTCATCCACAATCTTTGGGCCCACCAAAACTCTTTCACAAACTTCTGACCAGCATAATGGCGTTCAACAAGACTTGAGATAGAGTGCCTTAAATGGTGCCATACCAATACTCAAATGGTAACTGTTGTTGTAGGTGTACTCCATCAAATCCAAACAATCATGCCAACCATAGTTAAATTGCAGCACTGAAGATTTCAGCATATCCTCTAACATCTAAATAGTCCTCTAAGACTGCCCATCTGTCAGAGGATGATATGCCATATTATAAAGTAATCTCGTACCAAGAGCTTTCTGGAACGCTACCTAGAACTTAGAAGTGAATCTAGGATCCTGATCCGAGATAATATCAACTGGAACACCATGGTACTTCACAATCTTCGATATGAATAACTGAGCTAATCGGCTTAATGAGTATTTTTCCCTGACTGGAATAAAGTGTGCTGACGTAGTGAGCTAATCAACTATCACCCAAATGTCGTCATAACCATTCTGTGTACGAGGAAGTTTGTACACAAAATCCATAGTAATATTTTCCCATTTTCACTGTGGAACGGGAAGTGGCTGCATCAATCCAAAAGGTTTCTTTCTTTCTGCTTTAACTTGCTAACAAATAACACACCTACTCACATACTCAGCAATTTCTCTTGTCATATCCGGCCAATAATAAAATGGTCAAATGGTATGATACATCTTGGTACCTCCTGGATGCATTGCAAATGCGTAAATATGCGCTTCATCAAGGATTTCTTTCTTTAACTCTACATTATTCGGCACATACATTTTGTTCTCTTCCATAAGCATGCCATCAGTTTCTCAAATTCTGAAATCTTTCTTCTTGCCTCGATTTCTTGCTTGAATTATTTCCTAGGTCTCTTCATCATTCATCTGAGCTTCAAGCACACAATCAATGAAAATTAGCCTCACTCGAAAATTCGCAAGTAAGGCTTCCTATCGATCTTCCACCCCTAACTCTACTCCAGTGGACCTTAAATCTACAAAAAGAGGAACATGACAATCCTAGATGGCCTTAAGTCTAGCTAGAGTCTTCCTACTACGTGCATTCACCACTGCATTTGCACGACTAGGGTGATACTCAATCGTGCAATCATAATCGTTAAGCACCTCAATCTACCTCCGCTGCTGAAGATTTAGATCCATCTGAGTAAAAAGATACTGAAGACTCTTATGATTCGTGAAGATTTTACATTTCTCACCATAAAGATAATGTCTCTAAATCTTCAAAGCAAAGATGATAGCCGCTAACTCCAGATCCTGAGCAGGGTAATTCTTCTCATGAGGTTTCAACTGTCTCGAAGCATAAGCAATCACCCTATCATGTTGCATCAATACACAACCCAGACCATTTAAAGAAGCATCACTGTAAACCTCAAAATTACCACTATCATCTGGGAGTGCTAAAACAGGTGCATGAGTGAGATAATACATCAACTGCTGAAAACTTTGCTCACAATTATCATCCCACTCAAACTTAACATCCTTCCTGGTCAATCTCGTCAATGGTAAAGCAATAACTGAAAAATCCTTAATAAACTGTCTATAATAACCTGCTAGGCAAAGAAAACTTCGTACCTCAGTGACAGTTCGAGGTTGCTCCGAATTCTCCACAGCTACCACTTTTTGACAATCCATTCGAATACCTTTAGCTGATATAACATGTCCTAAAAATGACACTTGATCTAACCAGAATTGGCATTTGCTAAACTTAGCATATAACTAGTGTTCCCTCAAACTTTTCAACACCAATTTAAGATGTCTAGCATGCTCTGCTCTAGACTTAGAGTACACCATAATATCATCAATGAAGATGACAAACCTATCCAAATGTGGTTGGAATACTCGATTCATTAAGTCCATGAAAGTTATTGGTGCATTAGCCAACCCGAATGGCATCACAAGAAACTCATAATGACCATATCGAGTTCTGAATGCTGTTTTCGGGACATATTCACTTTTAATCTTCAACTGGTAGTAACCAGACCTCAAGTCAATCTTAGAGAACACACAGGCACCTTAGAATTGATCAAACAAATCATCTATACGTGGCAACGGATAACGGTTCTTAATTGTTACCCGATTCAATTGCCTGTAATCAATGCATAGCCTCAAAGTTCCGTATTTCTTCCTCACAAATAAAACTGGAGCTCCCCAAGGTGAAGTACTAGGCCGAATAAAACCTTTATCCATTAATTCCTGCAACTGAACTTTCAATTCCCTCAATTCAGCAAGAGCTATTCTATAAGGAGTTAAAGATATAGGATCCGTACCTGGAAGTAAATCAATAGTGAACTCTACGTCTCTATTTGGCAACAATCCATGCAAATCATCAGGGAACACATCCGGAAAATGCCTAACAACATGTACATCCTCCACACTATTAGGAGCATTATCATTCAACACCACATGAGCCAAATATCCCTGACAACCCTTTGACAACAATCTTTTGGCTTCCATGGCAGAAATAACACCATTCCTCACCCTGCTAGGCTCTCCTACAAATGTAACTTTAGGTAATCCAGGATGATGGAAAGTAACTGTCTTTCCATAGCAATCTATCTTGGAACGATTGTAGTGTAACCAATCAATGCCCAAAATCACATCAAAATAAAAAATGTCTAACAGAATAAGGTTAGCTGGCATAACAACATCCTCCACCATCATTGAACATCCTGGATATACCCGATCAACATAACATCTCTCCCTTATAGGCATAGAAAATTCTAAATCATATCCTAGAGGTGTAAGATGAGGTTGGATCACTTGAGCAAAGGTAAGAGAAACAGCAGAATGCGTAGCACCACAATCAATCAATACTCTAGAAAAATGACCAAGAATATTTAACGTACCCATGATTAAATTAGGATTGTTCTAAGCATCCTGCAGTGTCATATTGTGGATACGTCCCTGAGCCTGCTGTCATCCACCACGACCTCTGTTAGCATGAATACCTCGTCCTTGTCTTGGCTGACCCGATTACCTCGAAGATCCTGCACTGCTAGCAGCAATCTCTACTTGCTAGGGCTGTCCCTTCCAGTACCACTAGGATCCACCTGCTGAATGTGGCTGATATGGCATAGAACCTCCCGGATATTAAGGGTAACCACCCTGATAATGAGGGTCCTGCGAGTACTGATATTGCCCTGTAGTACAAGAAGAGGCGTCGCCTTGATAATGATATGCACCTCCACGACCAGTTTGGGCATAACCACTAGGTCCTGAAGCTTGCTAGATCGATGCAGGCGGTGGTAAGGAAGGTTGTTGGGGCCTCTGCTGATTCTGAGGGAAATGTGCAGCCCTATGCCCCATATGTCGACAAGTATAGCATCCACCGTTGCCTCTCCTACACTCCTTAAAATGCCTACTCTTACATCTACGGCATAAAGGAACACCTGAGCCACCAAAATCCCTCTGCCTCTGAAATCTAGGGCCTACAAAAAATCTACCACCTCTCGTCTACACATTAGAGCTTAAGCCTCTACTAGAAAAGCTGGAACTGACACCATTTTTCTTAAAGCCCTGGGTCTTGCGAGGTCCTTGAGATGATCGACCTTTACCTTTATCGTCTCGCCTCTGGTTCCTGTTCTTTTCTTCTTCATCTTCACTTTCACTAGGCATGTTCTCTGAGTCCTCAATCCGCACTAAAACCTCATAAAACTCCTCGTAAGTGGCACAGGGAGTCGATGTCCCTATAGAACGCCATTTCTTCTTAGTACCCAACCTGAAATGACGGAGCATTTCAACTGGGTGTAATATAGTTATGCTCAATGCTATGCTTTCATGATAGCTATGCGATAAATCACTAGTCATCTACGAGTTGGAACCACCTATGATGGTCTGTACGACAAGACTGTGCACCTAAATTCGATCCAATGTGAGCATATGGTGCGGGTGGTGATATCATAAACAGGCCTGTACCTTATCTTTGACTAAATCATAATCACCGGGGTGCAGGTTTATGAGCTCAAAGTTTCTCAATTAATCACAACCATTCAATTCACATTCACAATTCATAAACTCACCTGGAACTTACCTGAGCGTCCACAACACCAAATCACATTTATGCATACAATTCTAACTCATGGTTTAAGCATAATTTAATAGGCAAGGCATTTTCAAAGCATACTTTCATTTAAACACATTTTCTGGGAAAATATCAAGTATATAAATATACAGTGAAAACCAAAAGCCCACTCATTGGTATGTCAAAGGGCCGCCTTTGGATATTGAATGCATAAAGGCAGAGCATTGTCCAATCCCGAAGCGGATAGCTCCTTGATTGTTCGATTGTCTACTGCCATATCTTGGACTTCTTCAAAAGTCCTTGTTGTGGCCTCCTCTTGCTCTTCTACTTTGTCTTCTTCAAGATCTGGTGCAGGTTGAGATGGTTGGGGATCTTGTTGATTCCTAGCTCGTCTCAAAGTTCGTTCAAAATCGTCGTCAAAGTCAAAGATGTGCTTATGAATAGGTTGAGAACTTCGAGTCATAAACCACCTAAAACAAGAAAACAAGTAATATCAGCAACTAGGAACAAAAACACATGAAAATAAACAAAAAGAAATAATAAGGGATTAGCAAAGTTGCTAATCCTCGGCAACGGTGCCAAAAACTTGATGCAAAAATTAACTTAACACACAAATTTAACCCTTTTTTGACAACTGTAGTATAAGTATGAGTAGGGATCGTTCTGGACTGGGGATTAGGAGGGCTTGGTAATAACCTCTAAACTGACTCAAAAACATAAAACTAAACTTAAAAAATACTTAACAAGAGTCACAAGACTCAAAGCAAACTTAAAATACTCAAAACAGATTAAAACAACTAAATAAACTTAAACTAGACACTAGGAATGACTTTGGACAAAAATTGACTTTTACTTGAATCAAAACATTTAAAAACACAAATTAAAACAGATTCTAACTAATTAGACACACTAAAGTATAGGGGGGATTGAGTTTTGGATGAAGTTGAAACAAACAAACAAGTATGAAAAACTAGACAGATTGTAAAACAAATTTGAGAAATAAGATGATGGATGGGATAGCTAGAGGCTTTTTCTCCACACATGACATGGATGCAAATAACTTGATTTCCAGTTACTACTTCATTAAATTATGAACGACAATGCTCCAAATTAACCGTGACATCACTAGTTAACTCTCAGATTTTCCTTGTTTTATTGGATTGGATGACATCATTCTACAACCCAAAACATTCTACAAAAGTTCCCTACACGACATCATAATAGAGATACAATCAAAGATCATTACGTTTAATGAAAATCATAAGCATTGACAAAGCACTTGCAACTATGACATCATGTCGCTTATGCTAGGAATTGAACTTAACGCGATCGTTTATAAGTGACCTTCACTACATGTGAATATAAGTTTGTAACGATTATGTAAAACTTCCTTATATTCTAGCAACGGATTTATGCATACCAATTAAGTGTCAACCCTTAATTAACAAATACAAATAAGTTATCAATCAAATAGTTAAGCCAATTGCATTCACAATTCAAGAGTTCATAACTGGAATTTATCAATTTATATTGCACACATAATCATGGCTTTGAAATCACCCCTAGCCAAGAGGGGTTTAGCCACTCATACTTACAACAAAACGAAAGGAAATGAATTTAAACATTAGAAACAAAAGAAAGAAAACACCTAAACGCTCCAACGATCTAAGTTGGACAGCAAGGACGTCCAAGCACTTTCCTTCCCTTCTTTTGCTACGGCATAAGGTGTTGGTGAGTGTTTGAAGGTTTGTTTGTATGGAGGAATGGAAGTGAAGATGAATGGATGTGTTTGAATGAAGGTTGTATTGAAAATGGGGATGAATGATCAAGCAAAAACTAAACTATATGGCTCCCACACACACTTCCTTTTATAGAGGAAGTGCACGGCAATGGAGGGAATTTAGTGGTGTTTGCAATGATTCAAGGGTAAAAATGAAGTAATGATGCAAAGCATGGGGGGTAAAATGGAATGGTGTTGCAGCTAGGGAACATGAATGATTGTGCACATGGTAGAGAAAGGAAATGGAGGTGGAATGGTGCAGAAATGAGTCAAAGGTGCAGCAAGACTCATGATGCACGGCATGGGATTCCAAATGTGGTGGATGGTGCATCAATGAGTGCATGTAGTGGAGGTAAAAGTTGTATGAAATGTGATGGGTGAAGGGGACAAGAAATGTGCAGCAATTGAGTGCAATGATTCAATGTTTTGATGCATGAAATCAGAAATAATGAAGGAGACAAGGGTGGTGCACGGCATGGGTGGATAATGAGTGTAATGGTGCATGAAATGAGTGAAAGAAATCTGGTGCATGAAGGGGACAAAGGTGAATATGCATGGCATGGGTGGAAAGGTGAGTAATTGGTGAATCAATGAGTGCAAGGAGGTGAAAGGATATCGTGCACATGGTAGAAAAAGGAAAGGAAGTGGAATGATGTAACAAATGAGTCAATGGAGGGAACATGGATGATGATGCACGGCATAGGAATCCAAAGGGAGTGCAATGGTGGTGCACGACAATGATGGAAAGGTGAATGGTGGAGTGACACCCCTTTGTGGCTTAGCTCTTTGTCCTTTTTACACTAATTCTTCTTTCTCTTTAACACATTCCTAGCCTTTTTAGTCTTCAATTTCGTCCATCCACCTTGCTCCATGCATGTGCTATACATTCCAAGCCCAAAACTGCTCCAAAATGCACCAAAATGCATCTTATTGCTTTATAAGGCCTATGGACCTACAAACACACGAAAATAGCTTAAAATACATAATTAACTAAGAGATAACAACTTAAATGCATGAGAACAAGCTAACTCAGTTGCATAAATAGGCTCCTATCAAATTCCCCCACACTTAGCTTTTGTTAGTCCTCGAGCAAAACAAAACAAACAAAACAAACAAAACACAACCTAAACCTTCCAACATTTGCCTCAGGGATTTTTAATGAAACATGACATGTTAAAAATCATCATTCCCACAGATTTTGGTCATCTTTACACTTGAGCACATACTTAATCATAGTCACCACTTACTAATTCACAATTAACCAATTAAAATGATGTTTTGAATGTAGTAACATGCCTTAGAGAATTTGCTCAATTCCTTACAAGATACTCTCTATTTTTACACACATTTTCTGACTACACACCCTATACTAGTATATGTGAGAAGATTGATGTAAACACAAAAGACGAGGACTCACATATGTTATAACAAAGAAAGCAATTTTCTGGAGTTATTAAGCATGTTTAGATATGATCTCATGAATGGAATGCTACTACTTAGATGCTAGAACCAGTGACACCATATGCTCATACCAATTTCGAACTCCACAAATTGAAACACACAACACTCAAGATTGAAGCCAAGGGTTGTAACAGGGCTTGGGGGTAATGGCTAATAAATAAAGGATAGGAATAACAAACGTTCTTAAAGCGATAGCAAGCAAAGCAATGAAATAGACACTTGGAATTCACTTTAGAATGCAGAATCAACTTTTAAATACAAAGGGAAGATTCATGCAACACTTAGGGCCGAATTCAATGTTTTGGACCCTTTTTTAACAAACAACACTTTAGAGCTCCTTTTCATACTCTTTTCAATTATTTTTTCTTTTCACTCTTTTTATTTTTTTCTTTTCTACCCATGCCTTATTAAGGACTTTGGCACACACACACACACACAAGAATCACTTCCCCCACACTTGCTTTCTGCAATACATTGATAAAAAAGGAGTTCATTTTAAGCCATGCTTTACTACGCTTCAAGAACAAGGGTATGGATGGTCCTAAAACTAGGCTAGGTAAGGATAGTGTGGATTAACAAAGAACATAGGCTTAACAAGGCTCAACGGGGTTAAACTTAAACACATAATGAAATAGGGGCACGGCAATTTGGTTTTGGTGGTCACTACACAACTTCATCTTGAATATGTGTTATGCAAATCAATAGCATGCTTTGAATGAAATAGGCATGAGTTCTAGCATTTGGAACTAAATGATGAAACGCCTTCTAAGTAGCAACCAAGCAAAGAATAATGAGATCATGCAAGGACTTTAGAAAACAATGATGCACAGATTATTACCTCTCCAAATAAACGTTTAGGCTCAAGTCTCACAAGGTTGTAGCATTCATTTGAGTTCCTTCCTTCAAGCATGTTACAAAAACTGATTTTTCCTTTATGATTGCATGTGAATTCATAAATTATAACCACAACCAAGCATACACCAAAGAGTAAATCAAATTTTCATCCATGTTTATAACTCTCTTTAACAATCATATAATTAAAAACCAAATCCTCATCATTGTGTTGGAAGGTACACTAAAACACAAATAAACACACAAAAACAACTCTTTTTGGTTTTTTTTTTCCAAACAATTTTTCAAATTTTTATGAGATTTTCGGATTTTTATGTCAAAACACACTAAAACACTCCAAAACTGCTTAAAACACTTAAAACAGCAAGGAACAACACTAGAAGTAATGGGTGATAAACTCCTACGAATTTCATGCAAAACAATGGTTACCCCTCCACACTTAAATCAAACATTGTCCTCAATGTTTCAAGCATAAACTCACACAAAAAAAAAAAGCAAACAAACCAACAACGAATAAACATGACAAGTATAGCAAAGTAAAAACCAGACAGAGTAGAGTTTAAGAACGCAAATCTCCTTTTGGAGATGGATGATCTTGTTGACTTTCCACAGCTTTGATCTCGAATTTTAATGTTAAAATCCTTTGCATATTTGTTAATGTTTCAAAATAGAAAGTCATAACCAAAAATAATTAAACAACAACAACAACAACAAAGCATTTTCCCACTAAGTGGGGTCGGCTATATGAATCCTAGAACGCCATTGCGCTCGGTTTTGTGTCATGTCCTCCGTTAGATCCAAGTACTCTAAGCCTTTTCTTAGAGTCTCTTCCAAAGTTTTCCTAGGTCTTCCTCTACCCCTTCGGCCCTGAACCTCTGTCCCGTAGTCACATCTTCGAACCGGAGCGTCAGTCGGCCTTCTTTGCACATGTCCAAATCACCGGAACCGATTTTCTCTCATCTTTCCTTCAATTTCGGCTACTCCTACTTTACCTCGGATATCCTCATTCTCAATCTTATCCTTTCTCGTGTGCCCACACATCCCACGAAGCATCCTCATCTCCGCTACACCCATTTTGTGTACGTGTTGATGTTTCACCGCCCAACATTCTGTGCCATACAACATCGCTGGCCTTATTGCCGTCCTATAAAATTTTCCCTTGAGCTTCAGTGGCCTACGACGGTCACACAACACGCCGGATGCACTCTTACACTTCATCCATCCAGCTCGTATTCTATAGTTGAGATCTCCATCTAATTCTCCGTTCTCTTGCAAGATAGATCCTAGGTAACGAAAACGGTCGCTTTTTGTGATCTTCGCTAGATTGCTCCGGTCATTAGTGTGGATAAGTATATAAATGGATAGAGATAGGAAAGCAAACACAAGATGTACGTGGTTCACCCAGATTGGCTACGTCCACGGAATAGAAGAGTTCTCATTAATTGTGAAGGGTTTACACAAGTACATAGGTTTAAGCTCTCCTTTAGTGAGTACAAGTGAATGATTTAGTATAAATGACATTAGAGTACAAATGACATTAGGAAATATTGTGGGAGAATGATCTCGTAATCACGAAACTTCTAAGTATCGGAGTGTGGTATCATCTTGACTTGCCTTATCTGTCTCATAGGTAGATGTGGCAGCTTCTCTGGAAGTACTCTTCCTCCATCCAGGGGTGGTATCTTTAATTGGTGGAGATGCACAAGGTAATGTATCAATTTCACTTGAAGCTTACTTGTAGTTTCAGGCTTGGTCAAGCGCGATACAAACCATGTAGTAGGAGTCCCCCAAGTCGCCGAGCTAGGGGATCTGCTGAAAGAGGTGACAGACAAGGTAAGCAATCAGAGCTCCGGCTGATTGTTCACCTTCTCCCCATCTTGCAGCAGCATGAAGGATAAAGAGAAGAAAAATTAGAAGAGATGATATGGGATACTTTTGCTTTTGAAGAAGTAGCTTTCCACAGGCTTATTCTTGAACTGAGCTGGAGGGTTTTCTGGTTTCCTCCAGAGAATAAGGCCGACTGAAGAATTTGAGGGTCAAAACAAGTCCATCAAATCTAGAGTACGTTCGACCCTGCTGATATGGGATACTTTTGCTTTTGACAGAGTAATGGATGTATAGGCACGTGTGCTGTTACGCTTGTCTCCACATGCTTCCTTGTATCCTTCGCACTTGCCCTATCTGTTCCTCAAGCAGATGCGGTATCTTCCCTGGAAACATAAGATGTTGAAGATGAGTACTCGAGAGCAATGCCAGGTAAGTAATCAGGTAAGGGGTTCCAGGCAGTCAGTTCCTGATTGGGAGCTTGATTTCAAGTGCTGACTGATTGCTCTCTTTCTCCTTGTCTTGCAGGTAAAAACAAGGCCAAAGGAAAAGACAGGGAAAAAGCATGATATGGGATACTCTTGCCTTTAACCCTGATGATATGAGATAATCTTGCTCTAGTATAGCTTGTTTGCAGAGGTATTATCAGGGGGAAAGAAAGCTGAATATTTCGAAAGGCTTCGTTGGGAGTGCCCTCTCAGATATGAGGAAGGGTTAAGCATTTTTGCAGGTCTGCCTGTTCGTTGGGGATGGAGGTCGACATATATAGGAGTCTCCCTAACAACAAGTAGTAATGCTATTCCTTTACCCTGCTTGGTCATAGCACGGTAGTGGGAGCTGCCAGCTTCACATTTTTTAACTCTGTCAGAGCACTTTGAAAAAGTGGCATGTGGTATCTGGCTCTCGAGATTCGGAGAACGATGCTTCTTCGATTTTTGAGAAAGCAATCATGCTGGGGGTCTGGCTCTCGAGATTCGGGGAGCAGTGTCTCTTCGATTTTTGAGAAAGTAATCATGTTGGGAGTCTGGCTCTCGAGATTCGGAGGGCGGTGCCTCTTCGATTTTGGAGTAAGCAATCTTGTTGGGAGTGTTTTCTCGGATGTGAGTAAAGGTTCGGCATGTTTGCTAGTCTACCTTGCCACGAAGCACGGAGGTTGACACACAGGGACTTTCCAATTATCCAGCAGTGGTACTGTTCCTTTACCCTTGTGGGTAATAATATGGTAGCTAGACCTTCAAAATTTATGTGTCTAAACTTTGTTAGTGCTGTTTCTTTGCTATTCTTTTACCTTTCTTGGTCAGAGCGATATAGTGGGAGCTGCAAGCTTCACGTGCTCAACTTTGGCAGAGACTTTGGCAAAGTTATCTGTGGTACCCATAAGCTATTGTTGCGTGTGGGAAGTGGGTGATTGAACAGTAAGATTCATGTGTTTTCGACTTCACCAGAAGTCTTCGACAGAATGCCCATAATTTCCGCAAAGCTGAGTGTGCGTGTGACAGGTGCTGACAAGGCTAGAAAAGTAGGTGCCTCTTCGATTTCTGAGATCGGCCCTCGTGATCTCTGAGCAGCCCAGCTTTTGAGAAAGCGAGCGCCTCTTCGATTGATTCGGAGAACGATGCCTCTTCGATTTTTGAGAAAGCAATCATGCTGGGGGTCTGGCTCTCGAGATTCGGGGAGCAGTGTCTCTTTGATTTTTGAGAAAGTAATCATGTTGGGAGTCTGGCTCTCGAGATTCGGAGGGCGGTGCCTCTTCGATTTTGGAGCAAGCAATCTTGTTGGAAGTGTTTTCTCGAATGTGAGTAAAGGTTGGGCATGTTTGCTAGTCTACCTTGCCACGAAGCACAGAGGTTGACATACAGGGACTTTCCAATTATCCAGCAATGGTACTGTTCATCTACCCTCTCTTCGATTTTTGAGAAAGTAGTCATGTTGGGAGTCTG
The DNA here is from genome assembly GCF_916048215.2 of Malus sylvestris. Taxonomy (NCBI): domain Eukaryota; kingdom Viridiplantae; phylum Streptophyta; class Magnoliopsida; order Rosales; family Rosaceae; genus Malus; species Malus sylvestris. Next base: position 23,992,711 of record NC_062268.1, read on the forward strand.
GCTCTCGAGATTCGGAGGACGGTGCCTCTTCGATTTTGGAGCAAGCAATCTTATTGGGAGTGTTTTCTCGAAAATGTGAGTAAAGGTTGGGCATGTTTGCTAGTCTACCTTGCCACAAGGCACAGAGGTTGACACACAGGGACTTTCCAATTATCCAGCAATGGTACTGTTCCTTTACCCTTGTGGGTAATAATATGGTAGCTAGACCTTCAAAATTTATGGGTCTAAACTTTGTTAGTGCTGTTTCTTTGCTATTATTTTACCCTTCTTAGTCATAGCGATGTAGTGGGAGCTGCAAGCTTCACGTGCTCAACTTTGGCAGAGAACTTTGGCAAAGTTATCTGTGGTACCCATGAGCTATTGTTGCGTGTGGGAAGTGGGTGATTGGACAGTAAGATTCATGTGTTTTCTACTTCCCCAGAAGTCTTCGACAGAATACCCATAATTTCCGCAAAGCTGAGTGTGCGTGTGACAGGTGCTGACAAGGCTGGAAAAGTAAGTGCCTCTTCGATTTCTGAGATCGGCCCTCGTGGTCTCTGAGAAGCCCAGCTTTTGAGAAAGTAAGCGCCTCTTCGATTTCTGAGATCGGCTTTCATGGTCTTTGAGCAGCCCAACTTTTGAGAAAGCAAACACCTCTTCGATTTATGAGATCACCCTCGTGGTCTCTAAGCAGCCCAGCTTTTGAGAAAGCAAACGCCTCTTCGATTTCTGAGCAGGCGCCTCTTCGATGTCTGAAGCTCCGTCGAGTGCAGCTTTTTATAGGGGCTAGCATTAAGTTCCAAAGCACACTTGAATCTCCACCAGTAGAAGCTCCATTCTTGCACTTCTAAGATCTTGATTTGTCCGACTTCTTCTCTCTTCAACACCTTTGAAAATGTCTGGCCCCTCCGACCGTCGTTTTGACTTGAACCTTGTTGAAGAGGCAGCCCCGCCTTCTCCAGACAACATATGGCGCCCATCATTCGTCTCCCCTACTGGTCCTCTTACCGTTGGGGATTCCGTGATGAAGAATGATATGACCGCTGCGGTGGTGGCCAGGAACCTTCTCACTCCCAAAGATAACAGACTACTTTCCAAACGGTCTGATGAGTTAGCTGTTAAGGATTCGCTGGCTCTCAGTGTTCAGTGTGCAGGTTCTGTGTCTAATATGGCCCAACGCCTATTTGCTCGAACCCGCCAAGTTGAATCATTGGCGGCCGAAGTGATGAGTCTCAAACAGGAGATTAGAGGGCTCAAGCATGAGAATAAACAGTTGCACCGACTCGCACATGACTATGCTACAAACATGAAGAGGAAGCTTAACCAGATGAAAGAAACTGATGGTCAGGTTTTACTTGATCATCAGAGATTTGTGGGTTTGTTCCAAAGGCATTTATTGCCTTCGTCTTCTGGGGCTGTACCACGTAATGAAGCTCTAAATGATCAACCTCTGATGCCTCCTCTTTTTAGGGTTCTGTCCAATACTGAGGCTCCGAATGATCCCCCTTCGATGCCTTCTCTTTCTGGGGCTCTACCGACTGCTGAGACTTCTCCTCAGCAACCTTTATGAAGGCTCCATCTTGTTTGTTTATTTTGACTCATGTATATGTACATATTTGTAGCTTATCGGGGATATCAATAAATAAGTTTTCCTTCATTTCAACGTATTGTGTTAAATACACCAAAGCCTTCTTCGCTAAGTTCTTTGAATTTTTTTTTTTGTTGAAGCTTGTATGTTGAAGCTTTCTGAGTGGAGCATGTAGGTTGGGGTAGTGTTCCCTTAATTTTCCGAGTGAGGAAAACTTCTCGGTTGGAGACTTGGAAAATCCAAGTCACTGAGTAGGATCGGCTATATGAATCTTAGAACGCCATTGTGCTCGGTCATGTGTCATGTCTTTCGTTAGATCCAAGTACTCTAAGTCTTTTCTTAGAGTCTCTTCCAAAGTTTTCCTAGGTCTTCCTCTACCCCTTCGGCCCTGAACCTCTGTCCCATAGTCGCATCTTCTAATCGGAGCGTCAGTAGGCCTTCTTTGCACATGTCCAAACCACCGTAACCGATTTTCTCTCATCTTTCCTTCAATTTCGGCTACTCCTACTTTACCCCGGATATCCTCATTCCTAATCTTATCCTTTCTCGTGTGCCCACACATCCAACGAAGCATCCTCATCTCCGCTACACCCATTTTGTGTACGTGTTGATGCTTCACCGCCCAACATTCTGTGCCATACAGCATCGCCGGCCTTATTGCCGTCCTATAAAATTTTCCCTTGAGCTTCAGTGGCATACGGCGGTCACACAACACACCAGATGCACTCTTCCACTTCATCCATCCAGCTTGTATTCTATGGTTGAGATCTCCATCTAATTTTCCGTTCTTTTGCAAGATAGATCCTAGGTAACGAAAACGGTCGCTCTTTGGTATTTCTTGATCTCCGATTCTCACCCCTACCTCGTTTGGCCTCCATTTGCACTGAACTTGCACAACAAGTAATAAAATTGACAATCAAGCAGAATAAATGGGTTGCCTCCCTTAAAGCGCTTGCTTTAACGTCTTCCAGCCGGACGATACCTCCCGTCACATTCCCCTAGGTTCCATGGAAGTGATCTTCGAATGGAAGGTGATACTTGAAGTGATCCGGCAATGGTGTAAATTCTAGTATGGGTGCCTGAATCATCAAAATCAGCAAGTTAGTGGAAAACGTATGTAAAATTGGAGAAGATGACTTACTTGCTTTGTCCGACAAGAACTCAATGACAAACATCACATTTTTGAAAGTTTCAGGGATATTGGACTTGGCCAGATTGAATGTGATGGTTGGGACTTGTCCCATGTCATATAATTCAACTTCTTTAGGAATGGTTGTCTCAAGCATATCCTCTTTGATGCATTCTACATCTTCTCCAGCCACTACTTTCTCTTGAATCATTCTTCTTGGTGTACAAGGTCCTTTGAACATTTCAACACAATCTGGAACTTGATTTGTTGCACCAAGAATTGGAATATCATTTTGCACCTTTGGGAAGGCTTCCACGATGTCTTTTTCACTCTTTTCTTTCTTGGGAATCAAAAACCTACGAGGAAAAGGGACGTTCGGAGGAATAACATTAGAATGAAATGAAATTGGGACGTCCTTACTTGTGGTGGGTGGTTTAGAGGGCTTAAGGGGCTGCGGTAAGGGTTGTTCTACCCTTTCCGTGTGTATGTCTTTTTCCTCCTCCTCAATCAGCAGCTCCTCATCCACTTCTAGGCTATATTTGGATGTTTTTAGGTTAGGTCCAACCTCCATAGCACTTCTCAAAGTGATAGCATCATGGATTTCAAAATCTTCCTTCGAATTTTCAATAGTTGAGTTAGGGAGTTCACTCTGCTCTTGAATTTGTGCCATGAACTCCATAATCTGCCCATGTTGCTTCTCCAATTCACTCGCCTTCTTGGCTTGATTTTGTATCTCTTTGTTTTGATTTTCTACTTTTTGGTTCAAAGAGATGAGTAACTTATTAAACATATCATCATCCAAAGACGTACCTGAATTGAATTGGGCAGATTGTTGTGGTGACTGTGACGGTTGATATGGCCAGTGATAAAACTCCTCCGATGGTGGCAGATATTCTTCTTGTTGTGAGCCCTGCACCATAGAGTTTAATTCATTAAGAATTTGATTGTAATTTATTGACGAGTCTGAGTTTGAATGGGCATATTGTATATGAGGTTGTGGTGGCTGCATAGGTCCTGAATAGAACTCCTCATATGGCTGCCAATATCCTTCATGTTGAACTTGTTGAGCTTCCCACCACATAGAGTTTGAATGATCACTCCAATCTCTTTGTGGGCATTGATTGGCTTGATATCCTTGCCTATAAGACGCACCAAATGTAGGGACACTTTACATTGTGATCCTTTCGGCGTACTGTGACAATTGAGAAGTAAGATTTGCCAATTGAGTTTGAATGCTAGCAAAATCCATGTCTTACTTCTCTAGTACCTAAAATCAAAGAAAGAAAACTAAATCAAATATCAAAAGTAAAACAAAAGACATGAAAAAGAAACAACGGGGGATTAGCAAAGTTGCTAATCCCCGGCAACGGCACCAAATTTGATGCGTAAAATAACTAAACACACAAATTAAACCCTCTTTTTATCAATTGTAGTAAAGTATGTAAGTAGGGATCGTTCTAGGCCGGGGATTAGGAGGGATTGCTAAATCACTTGGAAACTGACTTGAAAACGTGAAAACAAAGTTTAAAACACTAACTAGACTCAAAGAATGCAAAACTATACTTTAAAACACTAAAACAAACCAAAAGACTCAAAACAGCCCCTAAACACTCAAAACTACCTTAAAAACACAATCTGGGCAATTTTGGGACTCTCACACAAACTTGGACAAATTTTGGTTTTCTAATGAACTAAAACACTTAAAAACATAATCTAAGACAAGTTCTAATTAATATGACTCAAAGAAATAAGATGGGGTTGATTTTCGACGAAAATAATTAAATTAAGACAAGAACAAAGTAAACAAATTCTTAGACAAATTTGGGTGAATCAAAACACTCTAACACACAACCAAAACAGAAATTAGACACTTTGAAACAATAAAGTAAAAGGGGGATTTTGGTTTTAATGAATTTGAAAACAAAACAAACTTTGTAAAACAAAACAGATTGTAAGTGAATTTCAATGAAACTTATGGATGGAAGATTAGCTAGGAGGTTCTTCTCCACATATGTCACACTTGCATACAAAACGATTTCCAGTTGCTTTTCGATAAGCTATGAATACTCAACGCCCCAAATTAACCGTGAATTGCACTAATTAACCCTCAGTTTTTTCCACAAGTTATTAGGTTGGATGATTGCATACGACAACCCAAAACATTCCCTACAAGTTCCCTACATGAATTGCATAATAGAGATACAAGCAAGAATCATTAAGTTCTATGAAAAACATAAGCATTGACGAGGCACTCGTTACTATGATTTGCATGAAACTTATGCCAAGAGTTTACTTAACGTGATTGTGACTAGCAACCTTCACTACTTGTGAATATAAGTTTATAACGATTAGGTGAAACTCCCTTATATTCTAGCGTCAAATTCATGCATGAAAATTAAGCGTGCACTCTTAACCAACATACACAAATTAGTTTTTATATGAACGGATAAGTAAATTGAATTCACAACTTATGAATCACAACTGGATGTAATCAAATCATATTGCAAGTATGAACATAGTTTCGAATCACCCCCTAACTAAGAGGGATTTAGTTCCTCATACTCACAAAGCAAAGATACATAAAATTAGACATTAAAATCAAAGGAAAGAAAACACCTAAAATGCTCCAACTTGGTAGCAAGTGCATCCAAGATTCCTCCTTTCCCTTGCTTGCGGCAGATTGGGTTATGGACAGATTTTGGGTAGTTTTATGATGTAGAATGGATGGGGAATGGTATGGAAGGGTTTAGGGTGAGTGTGGAGGAGTGTTTGATGGTTGGAGGGTGGTGGAGAACTAGGCAAAGAGGGTGGAAGAAGGTGGAGTGGCTGTTATGTTTTCTAGGCACTAGAATGGTGTTTTTGGGGTGTTTTGCTTCCTAGGGTGTGTATGGACGAATTTTTGTGATAAAATGATGAATATGGGGGATTTTCCTTTGGCCAAGGGGTGTAAACATGTATTTATAGGCCCCAAAAACCTTAGAAAATCAGGTTAGGTTAAGGATGAAATGCATGGCAATTTGTGTGTGTGGTGTGCAATGGTCCAAGGGTGAAAATGAAGTAATGATGCAAAGTGTGAAGGGTAAAATGGAGTGGTGTTGTAGCTAGGGAGCATGAATGATTGTGTACATTGCATAGAGATGGAAAGGAAGGTGAAAATGTGTCAATAAATGGGTCAAAGTTGCAGCAACATGTGGTACACAAGGCATTGGATTCCAAATGTGAATGATGGAGCATCAATTGGTGCATGTAATGGATGTAAATGTTGTCTAAAATCTAATGAGTGAAGGGAACAAGAGGTATCAAGCAATTGAGTGTAATAATTAAATGAATTGAAGCATGAAATCAGAAATTATGTAGGGGACAAGAGTGATCAAGCATGGCATGGGAATCCAAAGGGAATTCTATGTGGTTTGCATGGCAAGGAATGCAAGTTGGGGTGACAGATTTTTGGGCTGTTTTCTTCATCTTTTGGACCATAATTCTTCATATTCTTGGCCTCTTTAGTTCTCAAATTCGTCCATCCACTTTGGCCCATGCATTTGCTATCCATTCCAAGCCCCATTTTGCTCCAAAATGCTCCAAAATGCATCTTCTTGCCTACTTTGTCCATAAAATCTGAAAACACACGAAAATGACTTTAAACATTAAAATAACTAAGGAAACACGACATAAATGCACAAGAACAAGCCAACTAAGTCGCATAAATATGCTCCTATCAGTTTTACAAAACCATTTCATTTATCAACATATCTAACCCCTCTCTGTAAAACATGTATAATTTTTCCCAGAATCAAGATATAAGCATATACATAAATATATATGAAATCATAACAATTCAATTCAATTCAAATAATCATTTTCATATATATGCCATGCCAAGATATAATAGAATAAGCAATTCAGGTAAGAATAATTTCATAGAAATATAACATGTGAGCCAGAACCTCTATGGTACTATATGGCTGAATTCATAGCTCAAAAGTCACTCTAGCCGGAGTCACTACTATGACCTATACGGCAATATATTGCACAACAGTCGGAACCAAACAAAAAGGTCTATACAACAATAATGGGTGTAATATAATCATGCTCAATACTACTCTCACATAATAGCTGGATGATAAATCGCTAGTCACCTATGAGTTGGAACCATAAATAAGGTCTGTACGACAATACTGTGCACCTAAATTGGATCCAATATGAGCATATGGTGCAGGAGGTGATGAAGGAAATTTTGTGAAAAAACATGTTCATTTGAGCAACATCTATGGCATGCAATTAACAATTAAAGGCGGAATCATGCTTGTAGGCACTCAAAAACAAAATATTACCCATGAAATTCAAAGCCTAGCAGAAGGGTGAACCAAGACTGAACTCAAGAACAAAGTGAGTGGAGACATCTTATACCTTTGTTGATTCCTCTTTGCATAAGCAAAGACTAATCACCCAAGGAGAGGGTCTTCATTCCTTGCTTCTTAAATCCATGGATTTCTTGGATGAGGATGGTTCAACGGATTCTCCAAGTTCCCAAAGTTGAGAACCTCTAATTTTTCCACACCAAAGAGAGACTCGAAGAAGAGATGAGTGACCTTGGAGGAGGGAAGATTGCTAGCTAATCTCCTCCAAGGGGGCCGGCCTCCTAGAGAGAAAGGGAGAGACATTTTGTTCTCATCTTTTCTCCAAAAGAAACCCTAATGAAGAAAAGGCTATAAAGTCATATTTATACCTACCTTCATTGGAGTGGCTAACTTGTAATAAGTCCAAAATCCACTCCTTTATCAATATGGCCAGCCATAGGGTTTTATTGGGCTGTTTGGGCCTTTGTGAATTATTAGTCATTAAGTTGTCATACAACTTAAGTCAATGGGATTGACGTTCGAAGCCCATTGGGCCTTGAGACCAAAAACTAACCTGAGGTCTTTAACAAACTTTATTCGTTTGATTAATTAACATATTAATTAATCCTTGCCATAAATAATTAAACCATTTAATTATCCTTACTCATCTTCGTTGTTTCTTAAATCTGTACCTTACACGATGTACGATCCATTAGGTTCCTTTTAGCGAGGCAGTGGGCGATTGTTACTCTTAATGATCGATTGTGAATTGAAACTTACTTTCAATTCTCCCTTTAGTGATTATACACGTTTAGGGCTTCCACAAACCATGAGTGACACCTAGCAGTATGTCATGGTTACCCAAGCTAATCAGAAGAGGTGGATAACCTATTCAGTTTAGGATTATAATGCAATACGGTCTTTCTCTAATACAATACTCTTGACCACATTGTTTGGTTTGATAGTTTATTCATGTCTATAATCCAATGTGATTCTCTTACTTATATGATTACCTTGAATGTGATTTGGAACGATTTCTTAAATTTCATTCATACTCTGGCCAGAAATTCTTAATCATATCATAGAGTATTCTCCCTCAAACGGTTTAAAGGTTAGAGATCCCTTGTTGCGCATTCACTTGCCTCCATGGCTAAGTGGCTTAACCCCAACTATGTCGTGGACACCCTCTGATGGAGTGACTTTGACATAGTCAAAGATCAAGGACCTAACCACAAGACAACTATGATGCCTCCGGTCAAAGGACTACTTTGCATTATCCCAACCATGAGTTCTCATGTGACATGAGTATGAGAACTCCTTGTTGATCATGTTCAGTGGACTAATTCTCTATTGAGCACTTACATGCTTGTCTTGGTGTCAGTCACACTAATGACTCGAGACCAGTCACTCTCCCTAAGAGACGACATAGCACGTACTGATCTTAACGGACTGTCAATGCCCAATTGGTGATCCTATGATCAGGAACGTTTAGGATATGTATATGAAAGTGAATGGTCTCATGAATCTAACTTCTTTAGATAGCATTCTCCCAATTACATATTCCTTGGACTTATCGTTTAAGCATATAACATTTATATGAGACAGCTTCAAACAATAATCTTTGCCCTTTATATTAAACTATATTAGTTTAACATGTGAAATGTCCGTAAAGTATCATCATATGATTGGTTTTAGGGCACATTTCCAACAGGTGCCATAATAAACAGGCATGTGCCATATCTATGGCTAAATCACAATCACCCTAAGTGCAGTTTTATGAGCTCAACATTATTCAATCACATATCATATCATCGATAATTCACATAACCAAACACAACTTACCTGAACTTACCTGAGCGTCCACATCACCACATTTATATGTATAAATTATCACATACCAATTCATGTATGAATTATAAACTTATATGCATGGCATTATGGCATAATATCATTTAAACACATATTTATGGGAAAAATATCAAGTATATAATATAGACTGAAAACTAAAAGCCCACTCACTAGTATGTTGAAGGGTCGTAGCCCCCGAGTTGCCCTTGGATACACTCGTCCTCGGGATAAGTCTCACATATATATATGAATTAACTATAAAAACGTATTTTAAAGCACATATGCAAAACTAGCTAATAACTTCTCATACATAGCTCAAATTGGGTATATAAATATACCACAGTGATCTACACAACCTCAGGATCATCCACAAATTTTTAGATTAATTTTTGGACCTCTCATGCTCCAACGAGTGCACGGCAAGACGCGCCGCCACGCACAGGGAATCTTGACGGATTCCCTAACTACTGTTAAGAATATTCCCCAAAATATTCTGTTAAAACCCAACGAAATCTGTCCAACTAACTGACGGCGTTGGAATATTCCCGTCAAAGTTGACGAAATATTCCGTCATCCCTACCATTGAATCTTCGGCGATCGTCGCCGGCGCCGGAAACTAGGTAAATCTTTGAAACATTTATTCTCATTCGTTTCTTCACCAAATCTTATGAAATTTAAATCAAAATGAAGCTAAAGACAAGTAGAAACATGATATAACAAATTAGGTCCTTGAAATTCACGAGAACATGTCTGAAATTACCTCGACTTTCCGGCCAAATTTAAAACTTGTTGATCTCCTCTTTCCAACGTCCCAAATCCTCAAACGAACTATCCCTAGCCTCCTAGGAACCTCACAAAGCTTCCTATAAGCTTCAAATTCCATAAAAACAAGCCATAAATTTTTGCATGCCAGTCCCAAGCCCGGGTAAAGGAGGAGGGGGAGGGCGTCAGGTAGTCGACAGCCGGACTCCACAGTTACGTCGAATCCTTATGAAAATGAATCCAGAACGAAATCGCACTAAAGCTAGGGCATCACCCGTAAGTGGCGCGCTGTGTGGCCCGAGCACAGTGATAAGTGAGCAAGGGTCGTTGTATCTCCATCGGCACCCGGATGCAGTGTTAAATGAGTAAGGGGGCCATAGAAACTTCTTTTCGAACGACTCCACCCAAAGTTGTTTGGGAGCATATGTTCCTATCAACAACTTTACACAGGACACACAAAAGAAGTACTTTGATTCTATTGGACGGGGAAGGGTGAAGAAGCTAGGACAGAAGGGTAGAGTTTAAAAGAGCAGAATGCATTTAGGAACGTGGAATATAGGAACCTTAACAGGAAAATCTATGGAAGTAGTGGAAGTTATGGTGAGGAGAATGATAAATATTATGTGCCTACAAGAAACTAAGTGGGTTGGTCTTAAGGCAAAGGATCTAGAAAACTCAGGGTTTAAACTTTGGTATTCGGGCACAAATAGAACGAGAAACGGTGTTGGCATCATCGTGGACAAGACCTTGACACAAGATGTTGTAAATGTCAAGAGGGTAGGAGATAGAATCATGGCAATCAAGATTGTAATAGGACAAGAACTCATCAATGTGATTAGTGCGTACGCACCTCAAGTAAGGTTTGATACGAGTTTGAAAGAGAAATTTTGGGAAGACCTTGGAGACTTGGTGCAGGGAATTGCCCAGATGGAGAAGTTATTTATAGGAGGATATTTAAATGGACACGTGGGCAGGGAGACATGCAACTATGGAGGTTTTCATGGTGGCCATGGTTTTGGGGAGAGAAACGAGGATGGGGAAGCTATCTTGGATTTTGTAATGGCATATGATCTCTTCTTAGCCAACACCTTCTTTAAGAAGAGAGAAGAACATGTGATCACCTACAAGAGTGGGTCGTCAAAAACACAAATATATTTTTTTCTAATGAGGAAAGGGGATCGTATAACTTGTAAGGATTGCAAAGTTATACCAGGAGAGAGCTTGGCTAATCAACATTGCTTGTTGGTGATGGATGTACATATCAAAAGAGTGAGAAAAAAGAACAAGACTTGGAAGTGCCCAAGGACTAGATGGTGGAATCTAAAAGCAGAAAAACAAGCCATTTTCAAAGAGAAAGTAATCACCCAGTGTGGGTGGGATAGAGAGGGGGAAGCTAGCCAAAGGTGGGATTCCATGGCTAGTTGTATCCAAAAAGTAGCAAAAGAGGTATTAGGACAGTCCAAGGGCTTTGCTCCACACCAAAAGGAATCTTGGTGGTGGAATGAGGAGGTACAAACAAAGGTGAAGGCTAAGAAGGAATGTTGTAAAGCCTTATACAAGGACAGGACCGATGAAAATGGTGAAAGGTATAAAAGAGCGAAGCAAGAGGCGAAGAAAGCTGTGAGAGAAGCTAAGTTAGCGGCTTATGACGATATGTATAAGCGACTAGATACCAAAGAATGAGAGTTGGATATCTATAAACTAGCTAGAGCAAGGGAAAAGAAGACAAGGGACCTAAACCAAGTGAGGTGCATCAAGGATGAGGATGGAAAGGTTCTTGCTACAGAGAACGCGGTGAAAGACAGATGGAGAGGTTATTTTCATAATCTTTTCAATGAAGGACATGAAAGGAGTACTTCTTTAGGGGAGTTGAGTAACTCAGAAGAGTGTAGAAAAACTACTCTTTTTATCGTCGAATTAGGAAAGAAGAAGTGGTTGTAGCTTTGAAGAAGATGAAGCATAGAAAAGCAGTGGGCTCAGACCATATACCGATCGAAGTGTGGAAAGTCTTGGGAGAGATAGGTATAGCATGGCTCACTGACCTTTTCAATAGGATTTTGAAAACGAAGAAGATGCCAAATGAGTGGTGAAAGAGCACTTTGGTGCCTATCTACAAGAATAAGGGCGACGTACAAAATTACATGAACTATAGGGGTATTAAGCTAATGAGTCATACAATGAAGCTCTGGGAGATAGTCATTGAGCATAGATTGAGGCAAGAGACACGGGTTTCGGACAACCAATTCGGGTTCATGCCAGGGCGCTCAACCATGGAGGTAATCTATCTCTTACGAAGATTGATGGAAAGATATAGAGATGGGAAAAAGGATTTACACATGGTCTTTATAGATTTGGAAAAAGCGTATGATAGGGTCCCAAGAGACATTCTTTGGAGGATTTTAGAGAAGAAAGGAGTACAAGTAGCATATATCCAAGCTATAAAGGATATGTATGAAGGAGCAAAGACTGCCGTAAGAACTTATGAAGGACAAACCGAAAGCTTCCCCATAACTGTAGGATTACATCAAGGCTCATCCTTAAGTCCTTACCTTTTTGCGTTGGTAATGGATAAGTTAACAGGACATATTCAAGATGATATTCCTTGGTGTATGCTTTTCGCGGATGATATAGTGTTGATAAATGAAACTCAGGAAGGGGTAAATGCGAAGCTTAACCTTTGGAGAGAAGTGTTTGAATCTAAAGGTCTTCGCCTAAGCCGATCAAAGACATAATATATGGAGTGCAAGTTCAGTGCAAATGGAGGCCAAATGAGTTAGGGGTGAGGATCAGAGATCAGGAAATACCAAAGAGCAATCGTTTTCGCTACGTAGGATCTATCTTGTAAAAGAACGGAGAATTAGATGGAGATCTCAACCATAGAATACAAGTTGGATGGATGAAGTGAAAGAGTGCATCCGGCGTGTTGTGTGACTGTCGCATGCCATTGAAGCTCAAGGGAAAATTTTATAGGATGGCAATAAGGCCGACGATGCTGTATGGCATAAAATGTTGGACGATGAAGCATCAACACGTACACAAAATGGGTGTAGCGGAGATGAGGATGCTTCGTTGGATGTGTGGGCACACGAGAAAGGATAAGATTAGGAATGAGGATATCCGAGGTAAATTAGGAGTAGCCAAAATTGTAGGAAAGTTGAGAGAAAATCGGTTACGGTGGTTTGGACATGTGCAAAGAAGGCCTACTGACGCTCCGGTTAGAAGATGCGACTACGGGACAGAGGTTCAGGGCTGAAGAGGTAGAGGAAGACCTAGGAAAACTTTGGAAGAGACTCTAAGAAAAGACTTAGAGTATTTGGATCTAACAGAGAACATGACACAGGACTGAGCACAATGGCGTTCTAAGATTCATATAGCCGACCCCACTCAGTGAAGAAGGCTTTGGTGTATTTAACACATTACGTTGGAAATGAAGCAAAGCTTATTTATTGATATCTCCGATAAGTTACAAATATGTACATATACATGAGTCAAAATAAACAAACAAGCGGGAGCCTTCACAAAGGTTGCTTAGGAGAAGTCTCAGCAGTCGGTAGAGCCCTAGAAAGAGAAGGCATCGGAGGGGGATCATTCGGAGCCTCAGTACTGGACAGAACCCTAGAAGGAGGAGGCATCGGAGGTTGATCATTTGGAGCTTCATTATGCGGTACAGCCCCAAAAGACGAAGGCAATAAATGCCTTTGGAACAAACCCACAAACCGCTGATGATCAAGTAAAACCTGACCATCAGATTCCTTCATCTGGTCAAGCTTCCTCTTCATGTTTGTAGCATAGTTATGTGCGAGCCGGTGCAACTGTTTATTCTCATGCTTGAGCCCTCTAATTGAAGGATGATTTTGTGAAAACATGTTCATTTAAGCAACATCTATAGCATGCTATTAACAATTAAAAGGCGGAATCATGCTTGCATGCACTTAAAAACAAAACATTACCCATGAAATTCAAAGCCTAGTAGATTAGTGAACCAAGACTCAACTCAAAACAAAGTGAGTTGAGAAATTTATACCTTTGTAGATTCCTCTTTGCATAAGCAAAGGCTAATCACCCAAGGAGAGGGTCTTCATTCCTTGCTTCTTAGATCCATGTATTTGGATGGAAGAATAGATTCTCCAAGTTCCCAAAATTGAGAACCTCTAAGTTTCTACACCAAGGATGGATTGATGAAGAAATGAGTGACTTAGAGGAAGGAGAGCTTTGTGTTCTCTCCAATTTCCTAAAAAGAAACCCTTAATGAATTTAGGCTATAAAGTCCTTTATATAGTCCCTTCAAATAAGTGACCTAAAGAACCAAAAAGCCATTCTTCTAACATGGCCGGCCACAAGGGTTTTATTGGGCTTTTGGGCCTTTGTGAATTAATAGTCATTAAGTTGTCATACAACTTAAGTCAATGGGCTTGATGTTCGAAGCCCATTGGGCCTTGAGGCCCAAAACTAACCCGTGGTCTTTTAACGAACTTATTTGTTTGATTAATTAACATATTAATTAATCCTTGCCATAAATAATTACACCATTTAATTATTCTTACTCATCTCCGTTGTTTCTTCAATCTTTACCTTACACGGTGTACGATCCATTAGGTTCCTTTTAGCGAGGTAGTGGGCGATTAGAACTCTTTCAAACCGATTGTGAATTGAAACTTACTTTCAATTCTCCCTTTAGTGATTATACACGTTTAGGGCTTCCACAAACCATGAGTGACACCTAGCAGCATATCATGGTTACCCAAGCTAATCAGAAGAGGTGGAGAACCTATTCAGTTTAGGATTATAAATGCAATACGGTCTTTCTCTAATACAATACTCTTGACCACATTATTTGGTTTGATAGTTTATTCATGTCTACTATCCAATGTGATTCATTTACTTATATGATTACCTTGAATGTGATTTGGAACGCCTTCCTAAATCTCATTCATACTCTGATCAGAGATTTTCAATCATATCATAGAGTATTCTCCCCCAAACGGTTTGAAGGGTAGAGATCCCTTGTTACGCATTCAATTGCCTCCATGGCTAAGTGGCTTAACCCCAACGATGCCGTGGACACCCGCGGATGGGATGACTTTGACATAATCAAAGATTAAGGACTTAACCACAAGACAACTGTGATGCCTCAGGTCAAAGAACTACTTTGCATTATCCCAACCATGAGTTCTCATGTGACATGAATATGAGAACTCTTCGTTGATCGTGTTCAGTGAACTCATTCTCTATTGAGCACCTATGTACTTATCTTGATGTCACACACACTAATGACTCGAGACTAGTCACTCTCCCTGAGAGAAGACACAGCACGTACTGATCTTAACGGACTGTCAATGCCCAATTGGCAATCCTATGATCAGGAACGTTTAGGATGTGTCTACGAAAGAATGGTCTCATGAATCTAACTTCTTTTGATTGCATTCTCCCAATCACATATTCCTTGGACTTATCGTTTAAGCATATAACATTTATATGAGACGGCTCAAACAATAATCTTTGCCCTTTATATTTAAACTACATTAGTTTAACTTTGTGAAATGTCCGTAAAGTGTCATCATATGATTGGTTTTAGGTCACATTTCCAACACTAATCTCCTGTTTGAGACTCATCACTTCAGCCACCAATGATTCAACTTGGCGGGTTCGAGCAAATAGGCGTTGGGCCATATTAGACACAGAACCTACACACTGAATACTCAGAGCCAGAGAATCCTTAACTGCCAATTCATCAGACCGTTTGGAAAGTAGTCTGTTATCTTTGGGAGTGATAAGGTTCCTGGCCACCACCGTAGCGGTCATATCATTCTTCATCACGGAATCCCCAACGGTAAGAGGACCAGTAGGGGATAAGAAGGATGAGCGCCATATGTTGTTTGGAGAAGGCGTGGCTGCCTCTTCAACAAGGTTCAAGTCAAAACGACGGTCGGAGGGGCCAGACATTTTTAAAGGTGTTGAAGAGAGAAGAGGTCAGACAAATCAAGATCTTAGAAGTGCAAGAAGGGAGCTTTTATTGGTGAAGATTCAAGTGTGCTTTGAAACTTAATGCCACCCTCTATAAAAATCTGCACTCGACGGAGCTTCAGAAATCGAAGAGACGTCTGCTCAGAAATCGAAGAGGCGTTTGTTTTCTCAAAAGCTAGGCTGCTTAGAGACCATGAGGGCCGCTCTCAGAATCGAAGAGGCGTTTGCTTTCTCAAAAGCAGAGTTGCTCAAAGACCACAAAGACCGATCTCAGAAATTGAAGAGGCTTGCTTTCTCAAAAGCTGGGCTGCTTAGAGACCACGAGGGCCGATCTCAGAAATCGAAAAGGCACCTGCTTTTTTCAGCCTTGTCAACACCTGTTACATGCACACTCAGCTTTGCTGAAATTACAGGCATCCTGTTGAAGATTTCTGGTGAAGTAGAAAGCACGTGAATCTTATTGTTCAATCATCCACTTTTCACACGCACCATCAGCTCAGGGGTACCATAGATAAGCTCCCACTACATCGTTATGACCAAGAAGGGTAAAAGAATAGCAAAGAAACAGCACTAACAAAGTTTAGACACATAAATTTTGAAGGTCTAGCTATCGTATTATTACCCACAAGGGTAAAGCAACAGCACTACTGCTGGATAATTGGAAAGTCCCTATGTGTCGACCTCTGTGCTCCGTGGCAAGGTAGACTAGCAAACATGCCCTACCTTTACTCACATTCGAGAAAACACTCCCAACAAGATTGCTTGCTCCAAAATCGAAGAGGCATCGTTCTCCGAATCTCGAGAGCCAGACTCCCAACATGATTAATTTCTCAAAAATCGAAGAGACACCGCTCTCCGAATCTCGAGAGCCAGACTCCCAACAGGATTGCTCTCTCAAAAATCGAAGAGGCACCGTTCTCCGAATCTCGAGAGCCAGATCCCCGACAGGATTGCTTGTTCGAAAGCCGAAGAGGCACCGCTTTCTCAACTTCGAGAGCCAGATCTCCTTGGATAAAGTTTGTCTGTAATATTCACATGCAACATCAGCTTTCCAGATACCACAGACCACTTTTTCAAAGTGCTCTGACACACGTGAAGCCGACAGCTCCCACTACCGTGCTATGACCAAGCAGGGTAAAGGAATAGCATTACTACTTGTTGTTAGGGAGACTCCTATATATGTCGACCTCCATCCTCAACGGACAGGCAGACCTGCAAAAATGCTCAACCCTTCCTCATATCTGAGAGGGCACTCCCAACGAAGCCTCTCGAAATACTCAGCTTTCTTTCCCCCCAATAATACCTCTGCAAACAAGCTACACCAGAGCAAGAATATCTCATATCATCAGGGTTAAAAGCAAGAGTATCCCATATCATGCTTTTTCCCTGTCTTTTCCTTTGGCCTTGTTCGTACCTGCAAGACAAGAAGAAAGAGAGCAATCAGTCAGCACTTGGAATCAAGCTTCCAGTCAAGAACTGACTGCCTGGAACCCCTTACTTGATTACTTACCTGGCATTGCTCTCGAGTACTCATCTTCAACATCTTATGCTTCCAGAGAAGATACCACATCTGCCTGAGGAACCGATAGGGAAAGTAAGAAGGATACAAGGAAGCATGTGGAGACAAGCGTAACAGAACGCGTGCCGATACATCCACTACTTTGTCAACAGCAAAAGTATCCCATATCAGCAGGGTTGAACGTACTCTAGATTTGATGGACTTGTTTTGACCCTCAAATTCTTCAGTCAGCCTTATACTCTGGAGGAAACCAGAAAACCCTCCAGCCCAGTTCAAGAATAAGCCTGTGGAAAGTTACTTCTTCAAAAGCAAAAGTATCTCATATCATCTATTCTCCTTTTCTTCTCTTTATCCTTCATGCTGCCTGCAAGATAGGGAGAATGAGAACAATCAGCCGGAACTCGAAATCAAACTTCTGATCTGGGACTGATTGCTTGGAGCTCTGATTGCTTACCTTGTCTATCACCTCTTCCAGTAGATCCCCTAGCTCGGCGACTTGGGGGACTCCTACTACATGGTTTGTATCGCACTTGACCAAGCCTGAAACTATAAGTAAGCTTCAAGTGAAATTGATACATTACCTTGTGCATCTCCACCAGTTAAACATACCACCCCTGGATGGAGGAAGAGTACTTCCAGAGAAGATGCCACATCTACCTATGAGACAGATAAGGCAAGTGAAGACGATACCACACTTCGGTACTTAGAAGTTTCGTGATTACGAGATCATTCTCCCACAATATTTCCTAATGTCATTTGTACTAAATCATTCATTTGTACTCACGAAAGGAGAGCTTGAACCTATGTACTTGTGTAAACCCTTCACAATTAATGAGAACTCATCTACTCCGTGGACGTAGCCAATCTGGGTGAACCACGTACATCTTATGTTTGCTTTCCTATCTCTATCCTTTTACATACTTATCCACACTAATGACCAGAGCAATAACTTAATACTTTATGTTGTACCAAAGTCCTCACTAATTTTGTGCATCAACAATCCTTAAGTCCTTACCCTTTTGCGTTGGTAATGGATGAGTTAACAGGACATATTCAAGATGATATTCCTTGGTGTATGCTTCTCGCAAATGATATAGTGTTGATAGATGAAACTCAGGAGGGGTAAATGCGAAGCTTAACCTTTGGAGAGAAGTATTGGAATCTAAAGGTCTTCGCCTAAGCCAATCAAAGACAGAATATATGGAGTGCAAGCTCAGCGCAAATGGAGGCCAAAATGAGTTAGGGGCGAGGATTGGAGATCAGGTAATACCAAAGAGCGACCGTTTTCGCTACCTAGGATCTATCTTGCAAAAGAACGGAGAATTAGATAGAGATCTTAACCATAGAATACAAGCTGGATGGATGAAGTGGAAGAGTGCATCCGGCGTGTTGTGTGACCGTCGTAGGCTACTGAAGCTCAAGGGAAAATTTTATAGGACGGCAATAAGGTCGGCGATGATGTATGGCATAGAATGTTGGGCGGTGAAGCATCAACACGTACACAAAATGGGTTTGGACATGTGCAAAACCGAGCGCAATGGCGTTCTAGGATTCAAATAGCCAACCCTACTTAGTGGGAAAAGGCTTTGTTGTTGTTGTAGTACTTCATTCGGGGTTAGGGTTTTCACGTTATTTCGAAGTAGTTCTTACCTATAAATGGTACGGATGTGTTCGTCTGAGCTTCACGAACACAATTGTGTCATTTTCCACTTCGATCCGTCATGTTTGCAAAGATTTTGGTTGACGTCCGTACATAGAAGGGAGAGAGAGAGTACATGAATGAGAGAGATGAGGTCATGTGGATGTGTGTGTGTGGTCTAGGATTGGTCAACAACTCAAAATATACAATTACTTAATCCTAATTGGTCCCACACAATTAGGATTTAAGAATAGTGACCCACAAACAACACTTAAACCACATCACACAATTTAACATCCATGGGTATTTCCGCCATTTCACATCATCAAGAATAACATAATGTACATCTCTGGGACGGGCTGTGACAATCTCCCCACCTTATAAAATTTCGTCCTCGAAATTACATACAATGACTACATCCACTAATAATCACAAAATAAGCATGGATACATCTCTCTCATCCGATCCTCTGTCTCCTAAGTAGCTTCTTCCATTGAATGATTTCTCCATAACACCTTCACCAAATGTACGGTCTTGTTCCTTAGTTCATTATCCTTCCAATCCAAAAGAGTCACTGGTTCCTCATCATAAGTCAAATCCGGATTAATTTCCAAAGGTTGAGAAGGAATCACATGTGAAGGATCTGAAACATAATGTCGAAGCATCGAAACATGAAACACATCGTGCACCTTTGACAACTCTGAAGGCAACTCAAGCCTGTAAGCAACCTCACCGACTCGTTTGGTGATCATACATGGTCCGATGTACCTAGGACTCAACTTTCCTCTCTTTCCAAATCGTACCACACCTTTCCAAGGTGATAGCTTCACAAATACCCAATCACCTTCATTATACTTCCGATTAGTGGCATGCTTGTCTGCTAAGCTCTTTTGTCGATCTTGGGCCGCTTTCAAGTTAGACTGAATTACCTGAACATTTTGAGTAGTTACATCTACAATTTCAGGGCCCACTAAAACTCTTTCACTAACCTCTGACCAACATAGAGGTGTACGACAAGATTTCCCATAAAGTGCCTTAAATGGTGCCATACCAATACTCGAATGATAGCTGTTGTTGTAGGCGAACTTCATCAAATCCAAACAATCATGCCAACTATCTCCAAACTGCATCACTGAAGATCTCAACATATCCTTTCATGTCTGAATGGTCCTCTCAGATTGTCCATCTATCTGAGGATGATATGCCGTACTATAAAGCAATCTTGTACCAAAAGCTTCCTGGAATGCTATCCAGAATTTGGAAGTAAATCTGGGATCCCGATCCGAGATAATATTAACTGGTACACCATGGTACTTCACAATTTGTGATATAAATAACTTAGCTAATCGGCTTAATGAATACTTCTCCCTCACTGGAATAAAATGTGCTGACTTAGTAAGCAAATCAACTACCACCCAAATGCCGTCATAACCATTCTGTGTGCGGGGAAGCTTATACACAAAATCCATAGTGATATTTTCCCATTTCCACTATGGAACGGGAAGTGGCTGCATCAACCCAAACAACTTTTTCCTTTCAGCTTTAACCTATTGGCAAATGGCACACCTACTCACATATTCGGCAATTTCTCTTTTCATACCCGGCCAATAATAAAATGGTTTAATGGTATGATACATTTTAGTGCCTCCTGGATGCATCGCATATGCCGAAATATGTGCTTCATCCAAAATTTCTTTCTTTAACTCTGCATTATTTAGTACATACATTCTGCTTTCTTACATAAGCATACCATCAGTTTCTCAAATCTCGAAATCTTTCTTTTTGCCTTGATTTCTTGCTTGAATTATTTCCTATGTCTTCTCATCATTCATCTAAGCTTCAAGCGCACGATCAATTAAAATTGGCCTAACTTGAAAATTAGCAAGTAAGGCTACTTCTCAATCTTCCACTCCTAGCTCCGCTCCAGTGGACCTCAAATCTGCTAGGAGAGGAACGTGACAATCATAGATGGCATTAAGTCAGGCTGGAGAATTCATACTAAGTGCATCCGCTACTACATTTGCACGACCAGGATGATACTCAATCGTGCAATCATAATCATTAAACAATTCAATCCACCTCCGCTGCCGAAGATTAAGATCTCTCTCTGAGTAAACAGGTACTGAAGACTCTTATGATCTGTGAAGATCTTACATTTCTCGCCATAAAGATAATGTCTCCAAATCTTCAAAGCAAAGATGATAGCCGCTAACTCCAAATCATGCGTAAGGTAATACTTCAAAGCAAAGATGATAGCCGCTAACTCCAAATCAAGCATAAGCAATCACCCTACCATGTTGCATCAACACATAACCCAAACCATTCAGAGAAGCATCGCTATAAACCTAATAATTACCATTATCATCTGGAAGTGCTAGAAAAAGTGCATGAGTGAGATAATACTTCAACTGCTGAAAACTTTGCTCACATTTATTATCCCAGTCAAACTTAACATCCTTTCGAGTCAACCTCATTAATGGCAAAGCAATCACTGAAAAATCCTTAACGAACTGTCTATAATAGCCTACTAGGCCAAGAAAACTTTGTACCTCAATGACGGTTCGAGGTTGCTCCTAATTCTCTACAGCTGCCACTTTCTGAGAATCCACTTGAATGCCTTAAGCAGAAATGACATGTCCCAAAAATGCCACTTGATTCAACCAAAATTCACATTTGCTAAACTTAGCATATAGATGGCGTTCCCTCAAACTGCTCAACACCAACTTCAGATGTCTAGCATGCTCAGCATTAGACCTAGAGTATACCAGAATATCGTCAATGAAGACAATAACAAACCTGTCTAAATATGGCTGGAATACTTAATTCATCAAATCCATAAAAGTTCCTGGTGCATTAGTTAACCCGAATGGCATTACAAGAAACTCATAATGACCATATCGAGTCCTAAATGTGGTTTTAGGGACATCTTCATTTTTAATCTTCAACTGGTAGTAACCTGACCTCAAATCGATCTTAGAAAATACACATGCACCTCTAAATTGATCAAATAAATCATCTATACGAGGCAATGGATAACGGTTCTTAATGGTCACCCAATTCAATTGCCTGTAATCAATACACAGCCTTAAAGTTCCATCTTTCTTCCTAACAAATAAAACCGGAGCTCCCCAAGGTGAAGTACTACGCTGAATAAAACCCTTATCCACTAACTCTTGCAACTGAACTTTCAATTCCCTTAATTCAGCAGAAGCCATTCTAAAAGGAGTCAAGGATATAGGATTCGTACCTGAAAGCAAATCAATAACAAACTCCACCTCTCTATTTGGCAGTAATCCAGGCAAATCCTCGGGGAATACATTCAGAAAATATCTGACCACACGAACATCCTCCATACTACAAGGAGCATCATCATTCAACACTACATGACCCAAATATCCCTGACAACCTTTTGACAACAATCTCTTTGCTTTCATGGCTGAAATAATACCATGCCTCACCCCACTAGGCTCTCCTACAAATGTAACTTCGGGTAATCCAGGACAATGAAATGTGACTATCTTTCCATAACAATCTATCTTGGCACGATTATAGTGCAACCAATCAATGCCCAAAATAACATCAAAATCCATAATATCCAACGGCATAAGATTAGCTGGCATAATAACGTCCTCTACTATCATTGGACATCCTGGATATACCCGATCCACAAAACATCTATCCTCTCTAGGCATAGAAAACTCTAATTTATATCCTAGAGGTGTGGGATGGGGTTGTGTCACTTGAGCAAAAGTATGAGAAATAACAGAATGTGTAGCACCACAATCAATCAATCAATACTCTGGCAAAATGACCAGAATATTTAACGTACCCATGATTAAATCTGGATTATTCTAGACATCTTGCAGTGACATGTTGTGGATACGCCCCTGATTATGTTGTCGTCCACAACGACCTCTGTTGGCATAAACACCACGTCCCTGCCTCTGCTGACTCGACTGCCTCGAAGATCCTGCACTACTAGCAGCAATCTCTCCCTGCTGGGGCTGTCCCCCCCTGATACCACTGAGATTCTCCGGTTGAATGTGGCTGATAGGACATATATCCTCCCTGGTACTGAGGGTACCCACTATGATACTGAGGATCCTGAAAGTACTGCTGCTGTCTTGAGGTGTAAGGAACGACGTCACCCTGATAATGGTAGGCACCTCCTCATCTAGTCTGAGTATAACCACCAGATCTTGAAGCTTGTTGGGTCAGTGTATGTGGTGGGAAGGAAGGCTGTTGGGGTCTCCGCTGACTCTAAGGGCATTGAGCAGCCCTATGACCCATTTGACCACAATTGAAGCATCCACTGCTACCTCTCCTACATTCCCCAAAATGCCTAATATTACATCGGCGACATAAGGGAGCACCGGATCCACCTGAACCACCAAAATCTCTCTGCCTCTAGAACCTAGGGCCTCCAGTAAATCTACCACCTCTCCTCTGCATATTAGTACTCAATCCCCCGCTAGAAGAGCTAAAACTGCCACCACTCCTCTTAAAGTTCTGACTCTTGCGGGGTCCCTGAAATGCTTTCCCTTTTCCTTTGTCATCTCGTCTCTGGCCCTCATTCTTTCCTTCCTCATCTTCACTATAGAACACCATTTCTTCTTAGCACCCAATCTGAAACGACGAAGCATCTTAACCAGATTAGCAGCAACCTCATGGTCATATCTCGACAGATCAGTAAACATCCTGTAATACTTATTAGCTGACATCTTTCCTTGCCTCAAATGAGTAAACTCTTGTTTCTTCCGATCAATATACTCCAGAGGAATAAACTTTTTCCAAAACAGCTCTTTAAATACTCCTCAATCCACAATCTCTGCTGGGGTCAACAGGTAAGACTCCTGTCTCTACCAGGATGCAGGCTGCTCTCCTAAAAACCAGGTAGTCGTCTCGACCCACTTATTAGGAGGAAGATTCCCATGACTCTGCATTACTTGAAAAGTCTTCTCAATATGATTAAGCCATTTTTCTGCTCCCTCATGACCTTCATTTCGAATGAAGTGAGTCAACTTCAGGTTATAAACTGTCTTAAGAGGTGTTCTCTGGGGAGTACGGAATGTAGACTGAATGGCAGATACTATAGCTTCCCCTAATTGGGCAATATCGGGGAAACTAGGTTCAGCTGATTGAAGGGGCTCTCTACGAGGTGGCATAGTTATGACATAAGACATCACAAGGATTAGAACATTCAAGAATTATATAGGACTGTTAAACCTAGGCTCTGATACCAAACTGACACACTCCGACCGAGATCAAGGCATGCTGGCCATCATGTGAGAGTGACGTAGCCATGTGCACAGTGTGGAAGTAATAAGGATAAGAGTTATACGAATAATTAAAAACCAAATTACTAGAGTGCACTACAAAACAGGAAGTGATAGGAGTTAGTTACAACAGTAAACACTCCTAATCAAAGCATATTAAGTCTTGGTGCAGTCTAGTAGGACAATGCTAGTTACATAGTACCAGGAATGTCCTACTATTATTTAGATAGGTCAGAACTGCCGAAGTCCTCAAGCCACCAACAACAAGCTTACTTAAAACCTAGTGGGGTGCAAAACAGAAAACGTGAGTGGGCAAAGACAAATGTTTTACAAAACCATTTCATTTATCAACATATCTAACCTCTCTCTGTAAAACAAGTATAATTTTTCCCAGAATCAAGATATAAGCATATACATAAATATATATGAAATCATAACAAATCAATTCAATTCATATAATCATTTTCATATATATGCCATACCAAGATATAATAGAATAAGCAATTCAGGTAAGAATAATTTCATAGAAACATAACATGTGAGCCGGAACCCCTATGGTAGTCTGTACGGCTAAATTCATAGCTCAAAAGTCACTCTAGCCGGAGTCACTACTATGACCTATACGGCGATATATTGCACAAGAGTCAGAACCAAACAAAAAGGTCTATACGACAATAATGGGTGTAATATAATCATGCTCAATACTACTCTCACATAATAGCTAGGCGATAAATCGTTAGTCACCTACGAGTCGAAACCATAAATAAGGTCTGTAGGACAAGACTGTGCACCTAAATTGGATCCAATATGAGTATATGGTGCCAAAGGGGACATAATAAACTGGCATGTGCGATATCTATGGCTAAATCACAATCACCCTAAGTGCAGTTTTATGAGCTCAACATTATTCAATCACATATCGTATCATCAATGATTCACATAACCAAACACAACTTACTTGAACTTACTTGAGCGTCCACAGCACCACATTTATATGTATAAATCATCACATACCATTTCATGTATGAATTATAAACTTATATGCATGGCATTATGGCATAATATCATTTAAACACATATTTCTGGGAAAAATATCAAGTATGTAATATATACTGAAAACCAAAAGCCCACTCACTGGTATGTCGAAGGGTCGTAGCCCCCGAGTCACCCTTGGATACGCTCGTCCTTGGGATAAGTCTCACCTATATGCGAATTAAGTATAAAAACGTTATTTTAAAGCACATATGCAAAACTAGCTAATAACTTCTCATACATAGCTCAAATTGGGTATATGGATATACGACAGTGACCTACACAACCTCAGGATCATCCCCAAATTTTTAGATTATTTTTTGGACCTTTCACACGCCGCCACGCACAGGGAATCCTGACGGATTCCCTAACTGCCATTAGGAATATTCCATTAAAACCCAACTGAATCCGTCCAACTAACTAACGGCATTGGAATATTCCGTCAAAGTTGAGTGAATATTCCGTCATCCCTACCATTGAATCTCCGGCGACCGTCGCTGGTGCCGGAAACTGGGTAAATCTTTGAAACACTTATTCTCCTTCGTTTCTTTACCAAATCTTACGAAATTTAAATCAAAATGAAGCTAAAGACAAGTAGAAACATGATATAACAATTTGGGTCCTTGAAATTCACGAGAACACGTCTGAAATTACCTCGACTTTCCAGGCAAATTTAAAACTTGTCGATCTCCACTTTCTGACGTCCAAAATCCTCAAATGAACTATCCTTAGCCTCCTAGGGACCTCACAAAGCTTCCTATAAGCTTCAAATTCCATAAAAACAAGCCTTAAATTTTTGCATTAACAGTACTTCATTCGGGGTTAGGGTTTCCACGTGATTTCGAAGTAGTTCTTACCTGTAAATGGTATGGATGCGTTCGTCTGAGCTTCACGAACACAATGGTGTCATTTTCCACTTCGATCAGTCACGTTTGCAAAGGTTTTGGTTGACATCCGTACATAGAAAGGAGAGAGAGAGTGAACCGAGAGAGAGTGTGTATGGAAGTGAGAGAGATGAGGTGATGTGGATGTGTGTGTGTGGTCTAGGATTGGTCAACAACCCAAAATACACAATTACTTATTGGTCCCAAACAATTAGGATTTGAGAATAGCGATCCACAAACAACACTTAAACCACATCACACAATTTAACGTCCATGGGTATTTCCGTCATTTCACATCATCAAGAATAACATAATGTACATCTCCGGGACGGGCTGTGACAAATTATGTATGATTCTTTTTTTTTCTTTGTCAAAATGTGTGATTCTATTAAAATCTATTGTTTTGATGGGATACGCATTCTACGAAAGTAATTTCAACGATCCAACCGTCAAAATTGTTTGTATAAACTCTTAAATCACCTACATAAAAAAATCGCAAAAAACAAACATTAAGAGATTATGTAACAGCACAAATTTTTTCGACAGTTATAAACAAAAAAATCACTATTTAACGATTATTTTAGCTCCGATTTTAATGATTTTTTACAGCTACACTCCTCGACCCTATATTAATACAATGAAAGAATTTGATCTTGAATTTAAAATATTTACACTCGTAGATATCACAAAATCTTATGTTATACTTAATGGAAGCATAAAATAAACTCTAACTGTTAGTGAATCTATTGATTTGACGGGATACACATTCTACGAAACTAAACTAGTTTCAACGATCCAACTATCAAACTTGTTTGTATATACTCCGAGATTGCATACGTAAAAAATCACCAAAAACAAACATTAGAGATTAGGTAGCAGGACGAAATTTTTTTACGGTTATAAATGAAAAATCATGATTTAAAGATTATTTTAGCTCCGATTTTGTATTTTTTTTTCTTTTTACAACTACACTCCTCGATCCTATAAGAAATACAATGAA
The DNA here is from genome assembly GCF_916048215.2 of Malus sylvestris. NCBI lineage: Eukaryota > Viridiplantae > Streptophyta > Magnoliopsida > Rosales > Rosaceae > Malus > Malus sylvestris. The sequence continues at coordinate 24,019,668 of NC_062268.1, forward strand.
CTAATTCGATCTTCAATTTAAAATATTTGAACGCGAATTGATTCCCCTTGCAACCTCCTCCACTTTAGGCAACTAACCAAAACCTAAGTCCTTACTTCGGACCTACACCACGAATCGGTAGCACGTTAAATATACTAAGCAGATAGTTTTCTTGCACCTAACGCACCACCGAAATACTAATTCTGGGTTCTTTTTTCAAAAGAACGAACAATGAATGAGTCAAAAAACTATGTTACAGGCAAAACATATCGAATTTGATGGCAACAAGTAACGCTGCGCTTCATGTGTAGTTTGTGTAATAAGTTAAGAAAGATTTACTGTAAAATTGATGGTAGAAAGGAGACAAATAAAAGAAAATTAGAACAAATGTACTTTATTTTTCAGTACACTAGTATTCAATCGATCGTCTATTGAAGTCTATTAATCCCGGGAAATGAGGGGAGAACTGCAACAAGAGCATCACCATATCCGACGGGATCTGTTAAGATAAAACGAAAATTACATGATAACGTGACACCAGTAGCATCAACAAAATCCGGCATTAAAATAACTGAAATGTATAAAAACTTACCGCCATCTTCTCGAAGTATCCTGATAACCTCCCCAGCTACATCAGACTTCAAAAGAAAAAATGGATAAGTCAAAAACCATGTTAAAAGATACGGGACAACAGCTGGGAGGGGAAGAGAAAATTGAACACCCTGCGCCTGTCATCTGTGCATACCTCAATCGGGAGCTCCCCACCAAGCTGTTCTATGTAGCAAATCACTTGTCCCTCCTTCACGGTTTGCTTCTGTTGTGTAAAAAGGAAAATATTAGAAAAGTCACTTAAGAGACTAAAGCATTTTGTCAATGATATGATAAAGAGAGTATATCGGTTGTATATAATAGTGCGATATACAGTATAGTACAAAATGAACCTATACTAAGCCGAAAAATTAACAAGCCAAGAAGAAATACAAGCCCATCAAAGGTCCAAAATTAAGCAAAAGAAAACAAATCATCCCCACTTCCTGGCAGTGTGCCAGCCATTACTGCCTTTAAGCAAGCACGAAATTCCACAACTTTTTACTCAAAATTAGCAAATCATCGTAAAAAGATGTACCTCTTTACATGATGGTGGAGCACGCTTCCCCTTTATGGTTCGAGATCTCCTAAACAACCCCACCTGCACCATTGGTTATTTTAGTATCCAGATTTTATAAGATGATAAAGTGCATGTTGTTTGGCTTCTTACTCGTGGAGAACGAATTAACACCAAGCCATCATCTGCCGCTCTATCTAGCAAAGTCTGGATACTCCTCGAAGACGATTCTTGTCTAGTGATAGCTACAGATTGTGTAGGAACAGTGCCATTCGAATCAACTGCTTTAGCATTTTCACTAGCACTAACAGGAACAGGACTTGGGGGAAGTGGTGTGCTAATTTTTTCAGTCAGCTGCCTCACCACATTTAACCGAAATCCACCGATCTGATTATGTGGTTAGATTGTGTGTATTAATAATATACCGGATGGAGGATCAACAGAAGCACCCCATACTAATAGGAAGCATAAAGAAAAAAGGAGAGTGGTTCGGAATGAAAAATTTAATCGTATGTTGCAAGATTATTTACAATTCATGTAAATTATTAAGTTAAAACAGAGAAACAGTCTTGCTTACTTTTACTTTGACCTCTGCAACTGTAGTTGTATCACATATTGCTGTGAGCAAAGATTGTATCTACAAACAAGATTAACCAATGTACAGGTTTCAAACTCAAAAAAGTGGTCACAAGCATGCTTTTTTGTGAGAAAATGATAAGAGAAAATTCTGTAATCTAATTATAAAGAAAACGAAAGCCATGAATTGCATGGCAACGCTAACAGAAGTAAACTTCAACAGGAAAAATTTATGGGGGCACTTCAACAACCTATGATGCGTGGATACTTCAATTTGGTCGTGTGTTAAGATAATATTGGAAACAAGCAGTAGACAGATTTCATAAAAATATCCTTATATTTCACAATACCATCCAGGTCTATACTAAACCGGCCTAGAAATACATATTTTACAGTCTAAGAATGAAACTTGTCTTTTCTTTCTTATATTCAAGTACTAAAAAGCATTATGTTCAGATATACAATAGACCATAGCAGGATTTCCCAAAACCAGTGATGAAGATTAAATGCATGCAACTTGTGGGTTATAGCAAACCTACCAATAACCTATTTTCTCCCTTTTTTTTCAACACAAACTAAAAAAGTAAACTTGTGCAACTAAACGCAACTGGAAGGATTTTACATTTGCTCTTCATGTTTGTCTTAAATGCAACTGGAAGGATTTTACACTTGCTCTTCGTGTTTGTCTTACCATTTGATACATAAAAAGCATGCCTACATTCAAAACTGCACTAATCTATAATTATTTGTCAAATTTAGACATGGGGCATAGAATAAGGGTCGTAAATTATTAGTGAACTTACCTTGTCAAAATTTTGAAGGAGCTGGTTTGTCGGACCAGAATCTCCACTCTCTTCAGGAACCTCTTCTAAACTTGTAGCAGCTATTACATCATCAACAAAAGCATTGTGTTATGAATAGATTATACATTACAAGAACCGATATTATCATGTCAATACCATATGCAGTGTAAATATTCTTTGAGTTTCTACAAGCTCGTACTTCAAACTGTCATATTCAGTAAACGTACCTATACTAAAAAAAATGTCATACCCAGTTACTATGCCAACGGGACAGATTCTCAAGTTTCACAGCTCATGTATTGGAGGGGAAACAAATAAAGAATGAAAGGGAAATTATGACAGAACAAAATATAGAAAGAAAAGATTAAAAAGTCTAACATTTACAAATCAGTCAAACTTACAATATCCGTCGAATTATACACAATAATAATCCCAAGATAATGCCTACCCAAAAATTACTGGATATATAAATATGACCAAATATGACTTAACAGGTTTCAAGATGAACACTATATTTTTGGAAATGCAACAATGTACCTCCAATCATTTGTTCAATAAAAAATATGATAAACAAATATCATTCGTCGCTTCAACATTGATTGAAGAATATAATAGGAATAGACTGTAAAATCACATACCATACCTAGACAATGTAACTGAAGAACAATGGATTATTTTTCTTTGAAAAACTGTTTGGTAAAGTGCATATAATTGCATTTGTAAATATATCCAGACTATCAAATATCAATTTCCATGTCATTTTCACTTCAGTATGAGCTACTGCACAAATTTTATAAGCTTCAAATAAACAGAGATTCTAATGTAATAGCATGTAGATATTATGTACATGCATCGGTTGTTGAGAAGCCATTTGTGATTGAATAAGAATCAAACAAACTTGATGTTTCAAGTACTGATAAGCAAACTCCAGATTTGATTGATGTTTCAAATACTGATAAGCAAATTCCAGACTTGATGTATAACTACTGAGGGACGAAAAGGAAACAATTTATATCAATAAAATGAACTTACACAGGGTTTCTAGTGATGGAATGCTGCGCACATGTAATACTTTCTCTGGCTGTCTTGATATCGATAAACATGAGTACAATTGTGGTTTTCTCCCTGTCCAACTTCTTACGCCATATGACTTTACAACCCCAACTCTTGCTCTACCGAAATTCAAGTTTGTGATTTTAGCATTCAATGTCCCTAGGCTACCTGCCACCCAAATCCTATCAGAAATGATCAAATAACTAAAATCATATAATAAAATATGAATCGTGCAGTGCATCGACTAGCTTGATATAAGAAATGATTCCACGAAAAATAAGCAGACAATAAGAACCGTTTAATTAAATTTCAATCAGAATCTGTTGCAATACAATTGTAACATATATACGACCCAAGAAAGCAGTTCTTCACCTTTTCTATCTTTCTATATCATTTACCAATTACCATAAGAAACCAGACCCAATTGAATTCAGAATCAGATTCACAGGAAAATTGATGGCAAAGCATCAAACAAGTACTAAGCACTGCTGCATTTACATGGTTAACCTATTCTATGATCAGTGCAAAAAACTTCCACGGATACATGCTGCAAAATCCCAACCCCAATTTCCAACTGGATCAATAGATTAATTAACCAAAAACCCACATCCCCAAAACCAAAAACAACCAATATAAACATTGAAGTCAGAGTTTTCTCAAGTGTGCTGTCTGTGTGTGGAAGAGAGAGGGAGAGAAGGAGAGAGGGAGAGGGAAGAGAGAGAGACTCACTGGAAGCCATGAAGATGGATGAGCCTGAAGGGGGGCCAGAGAACGAAAGAAAATGGAAAGAAGTTTTAGACACTTCACAGAAAATAACACAAACGAAATGTCAGTGAAACACCGCAGAAATCAGAGAGAAGGATGCAGAGAGAGAGAGAGAGAGCGAGAGAGTAAAAGTTACAGACTTTGAGAAGCTGAGACACACGGCCAAGAAATGACAATTGAGTAGGAGGACCAGTTAATCACTACCCAACATACAGCTGGAAACTTGGATACGTAGTGGCTGGGGCCAACCGGCCCAAGCCCAAACATTGATTTTCCTCAACATATTTTGCCCTTTTTTTAATTTTTATTTTCATCTCTTGTTTTCAAATGTATAGTCATGTTTGGTGTGCCAACAAAATTATGTTTTTGTGTTGGTGATTTTTAGTTTCAATTGGACTCTTGGTCTTCTTCAATCTTGATGGAAGGTTTCAACTAAAGTCAGCAATGGATGATTTGATTAATCTAATTTTACATAATTAGAAACCATTCTAATTCAATTTTGTAGGAGTATCCACAAACTGAATAATAGCATCTAGCAATGGCTATCAGCTACCTAGATTAGCCAGAATATGTTTGAGTTCATACAACAGATATTTAGAACCTTAGTTATGGTTACAGTATTGTGGATGCAAATTTCTTCCTCCTTGATCTGGGACAATTTTGCACCTACAAAACAATTAACACCTTAGGTTAAGGCCAAGAGCCTCACGCGCTCACAATGAATGGAGGGGGGGGGCTTTGGCCGAAGAACCGCCGATGCCAAAGTTAGAATTTAGAAAGAAAGAGTGTTTAGAGAATTTTGGGATTTTTGCCAAAGTGTTGGAATGATGTTTTTGGTGAAAATGGGAGCTTATTTATAGGAATAGGCCAATCCCTTTTGGAGAGGGAGTGGCCGGCCACCAGTTAGAGTCTTCTAGGTTAAATTTTGGTTTAATTAGGAGTTATGAAATAATTCCTAATTAATCAAAATAACTCCCTAATTAACTTAGCTAATTATTATCATAAAAAGGAAAGATGTGATAGAAAAGGTATAAAGCATGGCTGATTTATTTTGGGGATGAAAGATGGCCGGCCTTTTGTGGGAGTTAGGGTGAAATGAATGTTTTAATTGACAATTAAGGGATTGATTAGGTGATTAATCCCTTAATTAGTCAATTATTATGATTTTTAAAGAAAGGTTTTAGGAAATATGAAAGGAATATATTATTTAGCTAATGGATTAGCTAAATAATGGAATATAAAACATATAGAATAACTTAGGTTTTGGGAATTACCTTATAGAAAGGATTTGATGAAATAGACTTTAAATTGTTACCTATTTTGGGCACTTTTAACTTGGTTGAAAGATGATTACCCGCTGCTCGCGCGTAGGGAACCCGTTATGCCTCAAGGGTATTTTTGTCCTGTTTTGCCCAAAAATCCACGTGTCGCCTTGTGATTATTTTTGGCTCCACAAATGCCCACACACCTGTTGGGCTGCTCATAAGAAAGGGTAGCAGGTGTAGAGATCATCTTGTTTTAGGAAACGTAGGATTGCTTCCTATTTTTATGTAAATTCTCTCTTTAATAGGAAATTAGGTCCTTCTAGGAAAGAGAAATAAATTTCTCTCAAAGCCTATTTAAGTGCACCTTAAGTGGGTTATTAAATCAACTTAGAGGATATTTGTTCCCCCTCTTCTAGCAATCTTCTACATCTTGCCCGTGCAAAGGACTATCTTTCATTGATTTCTTCGTCTTTTCCGTGCCGCACCGATGTAAGAAAAATTTAATTTTTTCTTGTCTTATTCTTGGATAGTGCTATTACGGGGCAGCCGTCGGGGTGGTGCGGTACGTCGGCTGGTAGAAGCTAGGAGTCGGCTCGGCATGGGCCAAAGAGGAATCGTGGCATGGGTCATTGCTTGGGCTGTTTGGCTTGGCTAGAGCCAAGGGCAACTTGTGCGGCCAGGGCTGCGGATTGTGGTGCTGGGGCGCCGTGCTAGGCAAGCCACATGACTCATGTCCTTTAGGCTCTTGGACCTTACTCGGGCCAGGCTGGCGACGGAAAGAAATGAGAAGGTCGTGGGCCTCATGGGTTGCTGGAATGCTGGGCATGCAGGACTTCTGGTTGCTAGAATGCTGGGTTGATCTCATCTACTAAGTACCGTGAATGGCTTTGGCTGCTTAGTTATCTTCGCTGGAAGTAAGGTGGACTGCTCCCGAAAAATGAGATAAAGAGGATCAAGGCGGATGCATTGGCTCGTCTGATCATTGTCGTGGAGCCTATTATGAATGACGGTGGAAAGAAGAGACCTTCCTCGCCTGCTCAAGAGATACCGGTTGATAACAATTGAAGACTTCCTCTGCTGCTCATGAGGGCATGCCTGCTGCCGAGATGCTTGTGATTGACATAACTTCTTCCAATAGGAAGAAAAAATGATGCTGCTAAATCTGAGCCTGTGGCGTTTGCCATGTCGAGAATTGCTAGTACGATTGCTGATAGGATTGCTCAGCATAGAGGTCCTGTCATGCCCCCAATGCTAAAGTCTGTACCAAGATGTCTGTTAGGAGCTAAGTCCGGTTCACCTTTGGAGAGGCTTACTACTATTAATAGTGATAAGGTGGACTCTACTACTAAAGTGGCGCCAAGGCCTACTCCCTTTACTGCTAAGACTGATCCTGCTAGGAATGAAGAGACTGTTCGCGTAAGCAGCTGTGAGAAATTCACTAAGCCTGCTTCTAGGAAGGCTGAGATCTGTGTGCTTTTGAAACTAGATCTGCTTGAAGACATGGACGCCTGTGCCAAGTTTGTTGATGGCGGTAGAAAGGTTGTTTGCCCAAGTTCCTTTGCAAAGCATACGACCCAATATAGAAGGATTGCTCTACTTGCTATGATGTATATACAGCAAAGCTGCCAAGAAGGTGGCGAAGACTATGGCAGTTGAAGTGTATTCCTTGGCTGAGGAGATCAAGAGGTTGGATTATGAGCTCGTTGAGGTTGGATTATGAGCTTGTTGTTTTGAAGGGGTATAATATTTCTGCCCCCACTTATCTGCAACTTGAGACCACTCACCAAGAGATCATTGACTTGAAGACTAGGCTTGACGCGATCCAATTTAAGTATGATAGTTTCTAAGCTTCGTTTCACTGCTTATGCAAAGGATGAAAAGTCGATTTCTGCTTATAATCAAGTGATCCACTTCAAGAGAATTGTCGATAGGCTTGAACCCCAAGTGTTGGAACTTCAAGGTGTACTGAAGATAAACGAAAGTCTGAAGAAGGAAGTGGATGAGCTGCAGTGCGTCCGTGTTGGTCTGCTTGAAAAGAATGAGCAGCTGAAGGGTGAGAAAGATGGGCTCAAGGTTTCGAGACCTTCTCTATTTCTTCAGAATACTTGCTTGCTTTTACTTTTGAGGCTTCCATTGGTGAAGTAGTTGGAGAAGTTGGTGCCCAAGTTGGGGCAGCCGGGGGTAAAGCGCTAGATGATGACGCCGCTAAGAGCGTTGCGGCTGCTGAATGTGTGGTGACCAAATGGTCGTGGGATGTCTAAGATGCTAAAGTGTAGTCATCTAGGTAGCCTTTAGGATTTTCTTTGTTTTTCCTTGTAGCTCTTGTTTTGCTTGAACTCCTTCAACCTTTGCTAATTGTTTATAAACATGTTTCCTTCACTTTTCTTCATCTTCGCTTTTTTTATTGATGCCCTAACCTTTAAACTTTATAGTCCAGTGGCAGGCGTGCTACTTTTTTTATAAGCAGATAGACCCACATAGCCTATGTAGTCGTAGGTGTTGGTGTGGAGCTTTGCAAAGTTGTTAGCCGAATGCTTTACTTACAGAAGCAGACAAGTCCGCGTAACCACTAGGTTGTTAACCTTGGCTTTCTCCAATTCCGTAGGTTCTGTAACAAGTATCACAACACTTTAGGACTTGGTGTAGGTTGTTCCGCGCTTGGTAGAGGTGAAGTTTGTCGACCACGTAGCATGTCAGCAGTGGATAAAACTTCGTATATGCACACTAACTTGTTTAACCTTTCACAAGAATGTGCGGCTGTATAAGTCTAGCATGGTTTTACTACTTGAAGGGTAAGTCGTAGGCAATCTTCCGGAAATCGTAGGCTACCTTAGTATACTCGGCAACAACTTTAGGGTTCCAAGGGCAGCCGTCTGTAGGGCGTACTGTGTAATGTGCCCCTTCCGTCTCTAGGGCTCGGTTCCTCACGGATTAGGCCAAGAGACCCAAAATCCTTCAGTTAGCTAAGCCTTGAAAAAGACCATTGTGGCTACTTCTAGGAATCTCGATGCAAGCCATTGTACATCTAGTTATACTAGGACAACTAGGCTCATCCACGTCTAGATATTCGGAGTGTAAAGTTTATCTTCCCGTCTTGGAGAGCTGACCCATATGGGTGTTGGGGAATTGGTTTACCCTCTCGCACTGGAGAGCATGGTTGGTCCCTTAGGAGGTGCAATTCCTGCGATGAGTCCCTAAGAAGGGCGCAGTCTTCTTTTGAACTGCACAAGTGATTAGTTGTTGTAAGCATGCAACCGAGCCAAGTTGTGATTACTTATAAATTCCTCATTGCAAAACGAGTGAAATGAACGAGAACTTAGCTGTAAGGTAGGAACTGCATAACAACTAGATAGTCCTCAGCTTGTGTGGTAGTGCCCATCGAGCTTCTTGAGTCTTCGGGCTTTGATGTAGTTGGAGGTCACACATGGTACCTCTTCAGATTGTTAGCGCTCCACTGCTTTTCGATCTTTTTTTTTGTTGTGTAATTACTCTTGTTGCCTACTCTACTAATCTTATACAGACCTTCCTAGATGAAATTCATCTTTTTGGAGCCTTCTCTGCTGGCAGTGATGAAGGCTCTTCTTAGAACTAGATCTCTAGGCTATAACTACTGGATCTTGGCCCTTTTGTTGTGGCTGGAAAGGAATTGTTGCTGGTAAGTTGCGATGCGGGTAATAGTCTGCTCGCACTTCTCCTCTGCCAGATTTAAGCTTATGGCCATCTCCTTTCGGTTGCTCGTCTTTTGGTGGTGTGATATGCCCATAGACATCCAAGGAGTTCGTCTGGCCATTTTCTTTTCTTATTGGTGAGGGATTTCTTATGGTACTCGAGGATCATCTTAGTGGATGTTTTGGCCCGCCTATTGCCTGGAGGATATCTTGGCGTAGACATGTGCTGCTTGATGCCATATTTTTGGAAGAACTTCGCCAAATCTTTGTCCATGAATTGCAGGCTGTTGTCAATGATGATGGATTACGGGATGCCAAATCGACAAATGATGCTCCTTCATTTGAAGCTTTCTATGTTCGTCTGAATCACAATCGTCATGGGCTCTGCTTGTATCTATTTGGTGAAGTAGTCGATTACCACGATCATCATTCATTTGCCCCTAGTAGTCTGGCTGGTGATTAGCTAGGAATCTGAATGAAATAAAAGCTTTTTTCACCACTAAGTCTTTTGTCATTTGAAGGCCTGCTAGTGGGGCTTCGTACTCTACTTCGTTGTTAGATGCTTTGAAGCTTAGAGTGATCGCCTACTCGAGCATTGAACTGTCTGGGGTGGCAAGAAACATGGCTGCTCACGAGCCTTTGTAGTTGGATGTGTTGTCGACATGCAAATGCCAGAAATCTCCATTGAGAGAGCAGGTGTGGCTAAAGTGTGTTCGGCTGCCTTTGGGGCGTCATTGAGCTGCTCTATTACGTTGTCAAGGCTAGGCTTAAAGGCGCGGTAGGGAGCAGTGGAGTTGGGGCTATGTTACATATAGTAGGAGATGCTCAACTTCTGGTATTGGGCCACTCTAGAGTTGAATAATGGAGCAAGGGTTGGTTAGGGCCATGTGACGCGTAGCAGGAGGTAGTGCTTAACTACCGGTACATGTTACTCTTATGTAGAATCTTCTGGGGCGACGAGGACAAAACTTACTTCTAAGTGTTTCTTTCAATGTTCGTCTGCCCTTGGCGTGTCTTTTGGGCCGAGTTGTTGCGTTCATCAAAAAGCTTTCCATCCGCCAAGGTCTACGCCTTTATTGTCGCGCGTCTGGATTCGGTAAAATAGTGCGTCATGATGATGACCGCGTACGTTTGAAGGTAAAACTTGAGCTTTCAGGTTACAACAACTATTGCCAATGTTAACTTTTGAATTTCTAATAGCATCGAGGATAATTTTTGAACTGTAGAGTATAGTGTAGAATACAGGTAGTCGGGACCCTAGGTCTTCTCGCATGATGATAGAGCTTATTACTGCTTTAGATACCGTCAAACATGCGAATAAGTCATCCGCTGCTTCCGGTTTAGATAGTAGGGATGTGACGTTGAGTACTTCTTTAAGTCCTTGAATGTACATTGGCGAGCCTCGTCTCAAAGTGCATGCTTCTCTGCCAGAGCGAAAGAGTTTGCTAGAGTTAGATCTTCTTTCATGATCAATTTTCCAAATAGCGGGGTGGTTTGCTGGAAATCCTTTTTGGAAAGCTGCTTTAGCTATCGAGTTGTTGCATCTGACTATCCTTGCCTTTTCTGCTTTGAACCTCCTCACATAGTCGCGAAGCGACTCCTTTGGGTTCTTCTTGACATCGAACAAATGGTCGGACTTTTTTTTGATCGAGCGATAGGATGAATATTCTTTGGTGAAAACCAAAAAAAGTTTGTCGAAATTTTGAATGGATTGTGGCGGCAGGGTGTAGAACCAATCTTGTGCTTCGCTTTGTAGAGTGGTGGTGAATATCTTGCACATGAGATCATCGTTGTTTTGATAGAGGATTATTGTGCTTTGGTAAAGCTTTAAGTGTTTCTCCGAGTCTTCATCCCCTTTGAAAGATGTGAAATGTGGCATGCTGAACTATCGTGGAGGCTCTGCCTGCTCGATCTCTTCCATGAAGGGTGACCTGCTTATGTTGGTCATGTTCCGTCATAGTGCCTCGTCGGTGACCTCATTACGTTGGAAATTGTGTAATCGCTTGGTCAAGAGTCTCTTTACTTTTTCCTAAATTTGTTTTTGTTGGGGTAGCGGAGCTCTCGGCTACCCTCAACTGTGACTTGCTGGTCTAGGCTGCTATTCCATGTGTTTGGCCCGTCTATGCCCTGGATGCGGTGCATGTAGCACTTTCCTAGGAAGCGAGCGAGTTCTTCGCAGGCTGTCAGTTGAACTTGAGCCGTATTGAGTGACTGCTTCTCTCCGTCCGTCGTGTTGCCTACTCCGATGTGAGGTTGATGATGCTCCTTGTGGGCTTAGCCGCGAATGAACACTTCGCCTAGAAGGCTGCTCATGTTGATTATCGGAGTGTGACCTCAACTGTGAATGTATGCTCGTCTGTGGGCCTAGTCGAGAGTGCACGCTCATTTGCGCTATAAGACGGGAGTACATGCTATCTCGGGGGCCCAATCGGGAGTGTACACTGCCTGAACGCTCTGTTCGTGGCTGGTCGAGTAGCTGTTTACCGGGGTACTGCTGGAGAGGTTCTTTGTCTTCCCTTGTCCTACTTCTGGACACCTCATCTGGGGCACATTGCATCTCGGTGCGCTGCAAGAGCTGGTTCACCAAGGTCGTCTGCTGTGCGAGGGCGCTTGTCAACTCTATGACTTGTCGAGACAAGTGTTGTTCTCCATTTGGGTTGGAAGAGTTTGGAAGGAATGTTTCTCCTTGAGTAGTGGAAGTGTAATAGACTTCGGGCGTGAGATTTGAGTTGGGAAATATCAAATTAGTGAAAAAATATGGTGAGAATGCCCCCAGCTCGATGGTAAGTCTGGATAGTTGAGATAGTCTTGGGCCAACTTGGGCTGTTTGGAAAGCGACAGGAGCAGACTGGGCCGCGGGAGCAGGTTGGGCCATGAGAGTAGGTTGGGCGCAAGAGTGGGTTGCTCGACGGGAGCAGGCTGGACCACGGCAGTGGGCTGCTTGTCAGGAGCAGGATGGGCCACGATAGTGGGCTGCTTGGTGGGAGCAGACTACTCAGAGTGTGATGCACATGGGTGCGAGGCTTGGGCTCAGCTTGGCAACACAGCGTAGTGTGATGTACACAAGAACAGACTACTCGAAGTGGATTTGCATAACACATAACAAGATGAAGTTGTTTAGTAGTTACCGCCATAGCCAAAAAGCCTTCATCCCATGCAATTGTTTTGTAGGTTTAAACCCCTTTGAGCCTTGTTGAGCCTATTTTCTTTGTTAACAACAATATCCCTACCTAGCCTAGAAAATGACCATCCATACCCTTGTTCTTAAAGTATGGTTGAGCATAACTTAGAAGGAATTCCTTTTGATGAACATTGTGCAAAAAACAAGTGTGGGGGAAGGGTTTCAAAGTGTGTGCCAAAGAAAAGGGCACGGGTTTGAAAGAAAAAAAAAAACAAAAACGTGGAAAAAGAAAAAGAAAAGAAAAAGTGTGTAGAAAAGAAAGAAAAAGAGTTGAAAATAAGTGAGAATGAACTCACAAGTGTTGATTGTTGAATAAAGGGTCTAAAAGTGTGAATCTGGCCCTAAGTGTTTTGTGAATTTTCCCTTTGTGTTTAAGGTGGATTTTTGCATTCAAAAATGAATAATGCCCACTATTGCTTTAAGAACGTTTGTTTATCCTTACTTTTCTTTGTTAGCCAATACCCTAGCCCCGTTACAACCCTTTGACTTCTATCTTGGGTATTATGTGTTTCAATCTGTGGAGTTTGGAATTGGTATGAGCATATGGAATCCCTGGTTCTCACTTCTAAGTAGTAGCAGTCCGTTCATGAGATCATATATATATTCATGCATTTATAATTCTAGAAATTGCTTTCTTTGTTTAAAACATATATGAGTATTAGTTTTCATGTTTACATCAATCTTCTCACATATACCTAGTGTAGGGTGTGTAGTCAGAAAATCTGAGTGAAAATTGAGTGCATATCTAGTAAGGAATTGAGAGAATTCTCTAAGGCATGTTACTACATTCAAAATGTTGTTTTAATTGATTAAATGTGAGCTAGTGAATGGTGACTATGATTAAGTATGCTCGAGGGTAAGGATTGCTTAAATCTATATGAGTGGTGATCTTTGGCATGTCATGTTTCATTGGAAATCCCTGAGGTGAATGTTGAAAGGTATAGGTTATGTTTTGTTTGTTTTATTTTGCTCGAGGACTAGCAAAAGCTAAGTGTGGAGGAATTTGATAGGAGCATATTTATGCGACTTAGTTAGTTGTTCTTGTGCATTTTTATTGTTATTTCTTAAGTTATTTTAGTGTTTAAAGTCATTTTCGTGCAATTTCAAGTTCTAAGGACAAAGTATACAGAAAGGTGCATTTTGGTGCCTTTTGTAGCAGTCTTGGGCATGAGTTGAATAGCTTATGCTTGGAGCAATAAAGATGGACGAAATTGAAGACCAAAGCATGCTAGGAATCAACTAAAGAAAGGAAGAAAAATTAATTCAAGTCAAGGAAGGAAAAGGAATCCAAGACGAAGAAGGATTGATCAAGTTAAAGTTTCCTAATCCTAATCTACAAAGGTTTCAGCTACAAAGGAGTTCTAAACACTTTGGGATATCTAATTCCTTGCTCTAGGAGGATGCCGCACCCTTCTCATCAATTATCCTTCCTTGCCGCATAAGTAAACACATTCCCTTTTAATTTAGGACCCAAATCAGCAAGGAAAACTCATTCTCTTCCCTTGTCGCATAGGAAAATCCTTTTCCCTTTATTTTTAGTCTTTGCCGCACCTTACATTCCCTTTTCCTTAGGATTCTGACTTTAATTCCTATTTCCCTTTAAGTTTTGGTTTAATTTCTGTTACCTAAATTATTTCCTAGCCTTAAATACCCTAAAGTCTTTAAATAAACACATCCAGCAGCACCCTTCGGGGAATTCTACAAATCCTTTGACTACCAAAAACACTTCCAGCCATTCTCCCATACAAACCACCATTCAAACCTTCACCCAACCCTTGTGCCGCAACAAAGAGAAAAAGGAGGACCCTTGGACGTGCTTGCCATTCAATTTGGATTGCTGGAACATTTTAGGTGTTTTCATTCTTTGTTTTCAATGTCTAAATTTATGTATCTTTGTTTTGTGAACATGAGGAGCTAAACCCCTTTTAGCTAGGGGGAATTTCAAAACCATAAATATATTTGCAATATGAATTGATTACTTCCAGTTGTGATTCTGTGAATTGTGAATGCAATTTACTTAACTGTTTGATTGATAACTTATTCTTGTTTGTTGATTAAGGGTGCTGAAGGATTTATTTTGAAAAACATGTTCATTTGAGCAACATCATATAGCATGCAATTAACAATTAAAGGCGGAATCATGCTTGCATGCACTCAAAAACAAAACATTACCATGAAATTCAAAGCCTAGTAGATTGGTGAACCAATAATCAACTCAAAACAAAGTGAGTTGAACTTATTACCTTTGTAGATTCCTCTTTGCATAAGCAAAGGCTAATCACCCAAAGAGATAGGGCCTTCATTCCTTGCTTCTTAGATCCATGGATTTGGATGGAAGAATAGGTTCTCCAAGTTCCCAAAATTGAGAACCTCTAAGTCTCTTCACCAAGGTTAGATTGTAGAAGAAATGAGTGACCTTGGAGTAGTAGGATTGCTAGATGTACCCTCCAAGGTGTTGGCCTTTTTAGAGAGAAAATGGAGAGACAATTCTCACCAATTTTCCCCCAAAATAAACCCTTTTAACACTTAATGAATATTTAGTTATAAAGTCATTTATATAGTCACTTCTTTAAGTGACCTAAATAACCAAAACCCTAATTCATCACACTATGGCCGGCCATTTAGGGGATTTTGGGCTTTTGGGCTTTAATGAATCTTCATTCATTAAATTGTCATACAACTTAAGTTAATGGGTTTGACGTTCGAAGCCCATTGGGCCTTAAGGTCCAAAACTATCCCGAAGTCTTTAACGAACTTATTCGTTTGATTAATTAACATATTAATTAATCCTTGCCATAAATAAATGATTAAACCATTTAATCATTCTTACTCATTTCCGTTTAATCTTCAATCTCCACCTTTTATGGTGTGCGATCCATTAGGTTCCTTTTAGCGAGGTAGTGGGCGATTAAAACCATTTTACATCGATTGTGAATTGAAACTATTTTCAATTCTCCCTTTAGTGATTACACACGTTTAGGGCTTCCACAAACCATGAGTGACACCTAGCAGCATATCATGGTTACCCAAGCTAATCAGAAGAGGATAGAGAACCTATTCAGTTTGGGATTACAAATGCAATATGGTCCTTCTCTAATCTAATACTCTTGACCACATTGTTTGGTATGATAGTTTATTTATTCATGTCTACTATCCAATGTGATTCGTGTGTGCTTATATGATTTCCTTGAATGTGATTTGGAACGCATTCCCTAATCTCATTCATACTCTGGCCAGAGATTCCAAATCATATCATAGAGTATTCTCCCTCAACTGTTTGAAGGTTAGAGATCCCTTGTTGCGCATTCACTTGTCTCCATAGCTAAGTGGCTTAACCCCAACGATGCCGTGGACACCCCGAGGGGATGACTTTGACATAATCAAAGATCAAGGACTTAACCACAAGACAACTGTGATGCCTCAGGTCAAAGGACTACTTTGCATTATCCCAACCATGAGTTCTCATGTGACATGGAATATAAGAACTTTTCGTTGATCACGTTCAGTGAACTCATTCTCTATTGAGCACCTACGTACTTGTCTTGATGTCACACACACCAATGACTCGAGACTAATCACTCTCCCTGAGAGAAGACATAGTACGTACTGATCTTAACGGACTGTCAACGCCCAATTGACAATCCTATGATTAGGAACGTTTAGGATGTGTCTACGAAAGAATGGTCTCATGAATCTAACTTCATTAGATTACATTCTCCCAATCACATATTCCTTGGACTTTATCGTTTAAGCATATAACATTTATATGAGACGGCTCAAACAATAATGTATGCCCTTTATATGTAAAACTAGATTAGTTTAACATGTGAAATGTCCGTAAAGTATCATCACATGATTGGCTTTAGGGCACATTTCCAACAATCTCCCACTTGCACTAGAGCCAATCTGCTTGGTCATCTTGATGATACCTCTTCTGTAGTCATTTCATAAATGGCTGAATAGTAGGCCTAGACAGTGGATATCTATATGTGTTATCCACAGAAGCAACCTTGAGAATAACGACGTCACCATTATACATGATTCTCAATCATGTGGTTCAGTCTCTCATTTGTGTTCGGATCTTGATGAGACCTTGATTCCCAGGCTTGAGCTATCGCCCCATTAGTGTCATACACTTTCTGGTTGGAACCGAATAGAGAGTTCATAAATGAACTTTCCCATCCAAACAACATTGTTTTAAACTTCTATATGGCAATATATTTTGCATTCATAATGGAACACACTAAAGTCATTACTTTAATGTTTCCATCCAAATATCTCTTTAGTCATAATAAAGAGATATCTGTTTATCTCTTCATTCATAATGAAGAAACATCCAATGATGGATTAGATTCATAATCTAATACATTTACGCTTCCATTACGTTACTCTAATTCTTCAACATTCTTTGAGGAATATATCCTTTAGTATTTCTTAAATACTTAAGGACTCACTTGACAGTTGCCATGGTTTTGATCCTGGGCTTGCACTGATATCATCTTGTACCGTTCTAGGTACAACTCATATCAATGTTTTTCATACAATATGAAATACATAAATCACCTTTCTGCTTATGCATAAAGGATTCAATTTACGCATTATTTCTATGGGAGTCAAAGGGTACGTTCCCTTTTAGAAGGGCAACTTGCTAGTCTCACTAGAATCGTCCTTCTTATTGAAGTTTATCATCATATGAGAAACTTCCTAGCATCCATTGTCTATTATTAGGGATTTGATATAATCCAATTATATCATGAAATATATCATTATAGATTTCCATCCCATGTATATAGACTATATCTCCCATATACATTCTATCTTCATATAATGTATTAAAGTCATAACTTTAACGAAGAAGTATTCTTTTCATTTCCAAAATTAATATATCATATATACTTAAATTTTAGGAACATGATTAACTCCCACTAATCTTTTGTAAAACTCGTAAACAAAAGATTCATTTACATCTTGATGAGAAATCAAACGATTTGATCCTTTTTCCTCATAAAATGCAAATAGCTCCCACTAACTTGCTAAGATCCATGATGGATGGATCTCTACAACTTACATGTCTTGTGATTTATAGTTTTGGACATATATTATCAAGACTATCTTAATAATGGTTTCGGAAACCCATATTATGTCAAAACATTGAATCACCATTTTAGTTGTAGCTAGCAATCTTCGAATTAATTGAAACCAAGCCTATCTCAAAGATGGTTTCTTCAAAGTCAACCATTCTCTTTGATTGTAGTTACCTTAAGCTACCAATTAGCTATGAAGGTTTCATTATTTCGAGTCAAATGGTACTTTACCATTTCCTTGAGTATATATCGTATATGCACTCAATGTAGTCATAAGGATTTTCATTCTTATCGACTACCTTGGAGCTTGTGGTATAGGAACTAGGTTGTTATATTTGTTGATTACTATCTTGTCTCTCAAAGAACCAATTCTTTGAGTTCTATCTCTCGTTCATTTGCTTTTAGGCAAATCACATTGTAGAATTACAATGAACTACCCAACAAAACAACATTTGTTAGTTGGTTTATAGAAGCGATATCCAAAAGTTATTTTAAGGATATCCTACAAGATTGTTATCAAACAAATATTGCTTATTAGCACACAACCCCAAATCTTTAACATGCTTAAGATTTGTCTTTCTTTTCCAACTACATCTTATGGAGTCATGAAAATATTGGAAGATCTTCTCATCGACAATCATATTGTTTTAGAAGTATATATCCTATATATGGGTAATAGATAACATTTAACGAACTAAATCTTATTCAAGTTCGTTCTTCTCCTAATGGAGAAATACATTATCTTATGATGCTATTTTCCTTGATATCTTTCAAGGAAACTCATCTAAAGTGTTACCTTTCCTTGGATCAAATCTAAGGAGGTAAATACTTTAGATATCTTACTCATCTATTTACATTTCTTGAATTCTTTGAAACCTTTTGCAAAGTATTCGGACTTGTGTTTATTCAAAATAAACTATAGTCCAACCGAGAGTGATCTTCGGTGAATGTCATATAACATGAGTAGTATTATGTTGTGGACAAGTGCCACTAACATCTAAGTGAATTAACCTCAACAACTTTGTGATTCTTTCTTCTTTCCAAAAGAATAAAGATTCGAACATTTTGCCTCTATACAATTTTAACAAGAAGGTATTGGATCCGGATCTAACGATCCAAAACATCCTTGTTTCACCAACTCGTAACTTATGTTTTAGAGGTATCACAATTTAGTTGGGATTAGTCACTACTTTGCAACCTTTTGGGTTTTAAGCATCATTATATTCTAAACAGTTAACACTACCATATCATCTCTACTATAGAGACAATCAATTAGATTACTATAATCCAATTTCTTTGGTAGTTCATATGAGGAAGTAAGTACTATCTGCTTTCGCAGAGATCTATATCTTATTCACGTTCCGTATGTGAAGCACCTTTTCTTCTCTCATATATCTTCTACTTCTTATTAGTCACACTTTTACAACGATTTGTAAAACATAGTTACGAATACGGAATCATACATTCAAGT
The DNA here is from genome assembly GCF_916048215.2 of Malus sylvestris. Lineage (NCBI taxonomy): Eukaryota > Viridiplantae > Streptophyta > Magnoliopsida > Rosales > Rosaceae > Malus > Malus sylvestris. The sequence continues at coordinate 24,038,618 of NC_062268.1, forward strand.
AGAAGAACCAACTGTTTTGAACTATTCAAGAACATTTTACAACACCTTCGAAAGGTGTGTTCTTGACACTTGCAAGACATTTCTTGCAAATACCCCTTCCAATGTCCATCCTTTCATAAAGAAAGTTTGTTCCCTTGGAGTTATTTATCTTCTTTATTTGACTTTCACCTTTGACTACATTAGTCATGGTCCCTAAACTCCCACTATCTCTCTTGAAACATTTTTCAATTGTGTTATACACATCAAACAATTTGGAGAGTATGTGGTTATTGTTCACTACATAGTTTACCATAAACTTAGTGAACCATTAGGATAGGGAAACAAAGGTGAAGTCCTTGCCTAGTTTCCGTCTCGTTAAGTGGTTTAACACTTCAACACTCAATGATTCAAAATCATCATAAGTCCATGTTAATGGACTATTTTTGTCAACCAACCATTATGTTCTAAACATAATTACAAACTTTCAAGAGTTGTACAAGGCAACTCTCATTTCTTCATACAACAATTTGTAAGTGAAGAATCATGGCACATAAAGTGTCCATGCCCTTGTGCTTACTTCTCAAGTTCTTTGTTCAATTAACAAAGAAATAAGCACTAAGTGTTTGTATTGACTAAGGGTTGTTCAAAGCAACTCTTATTTCTTCATACAACAATTTGTAATTGAAGAATTATGACATTAAAAGTGTTGTCCTCTCTATGATAGACCTTTTCTAACATATTCTTCTAATGATACATTATCAATAGGAAGATTGTGAGGATGAGACTACTTAGGTACATTTACAAGCCATTAAAGACAATCTATGGTTTTGTAGTACCAAGTCCGTAAACTAAACGTTCGGCTTTTATTTGTCAAGTGTTGGATAGCGTTTGCAAATATATTGGTAAACAAATACATAACGTATATAAATTGATTGATTTTAAGTTATTTGATTCGGGTCTTTAAATCAAATAGCATCACCTACTATTTTTGGCAAATTCCATATCCCTCATTGGAATTCGAGAGTTTTGGATGAAACTCTTAGTAGGTTATGGGAGGCTCACTACTACCAAGCCCACCTCACAATGATATGATATTGGCTAGCATTAATAATAATGAGAGAGTACGCTTACTCATTTGCAACTAATGCAAGTACCCATCTTATTTGGCCTCTAGAGAATGTCACCTCACAATGATATGATATTGGTTCCATTGCACTTAGTTAAGTCATTCCCACCATGCTTAGTTCATGAAGGGTTTCAAGAATAGCCTCACGATGATACGATATTGGCCATCCTCGTTGCCTACACTCACCTCATCATATGTATATAGACTCCTCCTGAGTATAAGCATGCACTTTGTACTTCCCCATGATAGGGTGAAGCCGGTGTACAAGTCATAAACGATTGGAACTACCATGGTGGAAGGCCACGAAAGAATGTTCTAAGCACTCTCACGCTTTCAACTTAATATTGGTTTGGTTGAGGGTTTTCGGTCTCATCACATATCAATATACATTTTAATCTCTATTAAAACAATTTTGGTCCTATTACAACTATTGGTCCATATGATTGTTTTAGTTGTACATAATACTCCCACTATGCTTTTAAAACGGTTTTTAAAGCAAGAGTATATGTTACTACTAACATAAGGTTTGCATTCATTTGATGGACTATATAGTTGCCTTAGGGCCTTAGGATGACTATGAACCTTTGTTTAGATTCAACACGAGCCTTGTGTTGAATCTCGGTCTAGGGATGGAGATTGATTTTAGTTACGCGTTTAATCACATTAAGGTGTGTTGTCTTAGGGGCGTTGGACCCAATTACTTCATTTTCATGCATATCATATAAAGCAAGAAAGAAATACTTCAAAGTAAAGGATGAGCTTATGCTCATTACAACATTTGCATAAAACAAATTACCTTAAAGTAAAGAAGGACTTATGCCCTTTTACAACATTTGATCAAATCAAATTACAACCAAAATCTAATCTACACATTCCCATGGTTCAAACAAATTTGAAACGCCTTTCACATAGCTCAATTATATTAGGCTTAGGTTCATAATCATCCTTTAATTAATTAACGCTTTAACTAATTAATTGAATGCAACATTTTCATTTGGTTTTTGTATCCATAAAATTGATTTAAGTGGAGCTAAACAAAATGAAAATCCAATTCTCATTTAAAGAGACAAAACAATTTTGTTCTCATCCTATTTGGGCCATCATGCAATAACCACAACTTTTTGGGCCATATTGCGAAAACATAAACTTTTGGGGTCACTTTGTAAAAACACAAAAGTCACTACTTCATGTAAATACAACTAGAACCCAAAATTTAAATAAATTCAAAACTTCATTAAAGGAGCAAAACAATTTGTCCTTTAGCGTTTTTAGGCCTTAACGTCAAAACGTAAACTTTCGGGTCAAAGTACAAATACACAAAAGTATCAAAACTTTATGTAATTGCATAAAAGCCCCAAAAATACCCTATTTTATTAGGGTGGCCGGTTTTTAGGGATAAAAAGGAGTGGTGGGTGTTTTGATTTATTAGTTTTGTCAAAAACAATCAAGTAGTGCTTTCACCTTTCATAAAAATAATATATGTTTTGATGATTGATATTTCTTTCATCATTTATACAAATATTTAACACTTTAAATACTTTCATAAAAATAATATATGTTTTGATGATTGATGTTTCCATCATCATTTATACAAATATTTAACACTTTAAATACATGATAAATCATTTGAAAAACATATATCATAAACTTTATGAAATAAATCAAAACTTTGAATCAAAACACAAACCTTTGTGTTCTTGGCAAGAACATCAAGAACATATGAAGAACATCCATGAAAACCCATAAGAGCTCCATGAATGTTTTCATGCAATAAAACTCAAATTTTTATCATTCAAAATGAGGCTAACATCCTAGGGTACTTAGGGGTTCCAAAAGTCACCTTAAAACCATTTTAACAAGACAAACATGAACCCAAAAAATCACCCTTTGGATTTGGCCGAAAATCCCCAAAATCATGACACCAAATTTTAGCTCCAATATTCATGCTCATATGAACTACATCTACAACATTTGAGATGGCAAATTTTCAAACAAAATTTACATTCAAAGAAGCAAGAATAAAGCTTGTAACAATTACAACTTTTAAATCATAAACTTATGAACTACAAAACCCAAAAGGATTCACCAACTACTAGACCTAGGCTCTGATACCACTTGAAGGATTTATTTTGAAAAACATGTTCATTTGAGCAACATCATATAGCATGCAATTAACAATTAAAGGCGGAATCATGCTTGCATGCACTCAAAAACAAAACATTACCATGAAATTCAAAGCCTAGTAGATTGGTGAACCAATAATCAACTCAAAACAAAGTGAGTTGAACTTATTACCTTTGTAGATTCCTCTTTGCATAAGCAAAGGCTAATCACCCAAAGAGATAGGGCCTTCATTCCTTGCTTCTTAGATCCATGGATTTGGATGGAAGAATAGGTTCTCCAAGTTCCCAAAATTGAGAACCTCTAAGTCTCTTCACCAAGGTTAGATTGTAGAAGAAATGAGTGACCTTGGAGTAGTAGGATTGCTAGATGTACCCTCCAAGGTGTTGGCCTTTTTAGAGAGAAAATGGAGAGACAATTCTCACCAATTTTCCCCCAAAATAAACCCTTTTAACACTTAATGAATATTTAGTTATAAAGTCATTTATATAGTCACTTCTTTAAGTGACCTAAATAACCAAAACCCTAATTCATCACACTATGGCCGGCCATTTAGGGGATTTTGGGCTTTTGGGCTTTAATGAATCTTCATTCATTAAATTGTCATACAACTTAAGTTAATGGGTTTGACGTTCGAAGCCCATTGGGCCTTAAGGTCCAAAACTATCCCGAAGTCTTTAACGAACTTATTCGTTTGATTAATTAACATATTAATTAATCCTTGCCATAAATAAATGATTAAACCATTTAATCATTCTTACTCATTTCCGTTTAATCTTCAATCTCCACCTTTTATGGTGTGCGATCCATTAGGTTCCTTTTAGCGAGGTAGTGGGCGATTAAAACCATTTTACATCGATTGTGAATTGAAACTATTTTCAATTCTCCCTTTAGTGATTACACACGTTTAGGGCTTCCACAAACCATGAGTGACACCTAGCAGCATATCATGGTTACCCAAGCTAATCAGAAGAGGATAGAGAACCTATTCAGTTTGGGATTACAAATGCAATATGGTCCTTCTCTAATCTAATACTCTTGACCACATTGTTTGGTATGATAGTTTATTTATTCATGTCTACTATCCAATGTGATTCGTGTGTGCTTATATGATTTCCTTGAATGTGATTTGGAACGCATTCCCTAATCTCATTCATACTCTGGCCAGAGATTCCAAATCATATCATAGAGTATTCTCCCTCAACTGTTTGAAGGTTAGAGATCCCTTGTTGCGCATTCACTTGTCTCCATAGCTAAGTGGCTTAACCCCAACGATGCCGTGGACACCCCGAGGGGATGACTTTGACATAATCAAAGATCAAGGACTTAACCACAAGACAACTGTGATGCCTCAGGTCAAAGGACTACTTTGCATTATCCCAACCATGAGTTCTCATGTGACATGGAATATAAGAACTTTTCGTTGATCACGTTCAGTGAACTCATTCTCTATTGAGCACCTACGTACTTGTCTTGATGTCACACACACCAATGACTCGAGACTAATCACTCTCCCTGAGAGAAGACATAGTACGTACTGATCTTAACGGACTGTCAACGCCCAATTGACAATCCTATGATTAGGAACGTTTAGGATGTGTCTACGAAAGAATGGTCTCATGAATCTAACTTCATTAGATTACATTCTCCCAATCACATATTCCTTGGACTTTATCGTTTAAGCATATAACATTTATATGAGACGGCTCAAACAATAATGTATGCCCTTTATATGTAAAACTAGATTAGTTTAACATGTGAAATGTCCGTAAAGTATCATCACATGATTGGCTTTAGGGCACATTTCCAACAGGTGCACACTTAGTTTGCATGCAAGGATTTGATGCTAGAATATAAGGGAGTTTCACATAATCGTTATGAACTTATATTCATAAGTAGTGAAGGTTACTAGTCACAATCGCGTTAAGTAGATTCCTAGCAGGAGTATCATGCTCATCATAGTTACGAATGCTTTGTCAATACTTATGATTTTCACAGAACTTAATGATCTTTGATTGTATCTCTATTATGCACTTTCATGTAGGGAACTTTTGAAGAATTCTTTGGGTTGTCGAATGATGTCATCCAATCCAATAACTAAAGAAAAATCCGAGGGTTAATTTAAGCGTACCTAATTAATCTGGGGTGTTGAGATTTATGGTTTATTGAAAAGCAACTGGAAATCGTTTTATATGCAAGTGTGTCATATGTGGAGAAGGACCCTCTAGCTAGCCCATCATCCATAGTTTTTCCCAAATTCGTGCAAATCTGTCTAGTTCTAGTTTTTGTTTTGTTTGAACTTTATTTTCGTCCAAAACCCAATCCCCCTTTACTTTAGTGTGTCAAATTAGTTAGAACCTATCTTAGTTTGTGTTTTTAAGTGTTTTGAGTCAAGTTTAATTCAATTTTCGTCTAAATGACTTCCTAGTGTCTAGTTTGAGTCTATCTAGTTGTTTTAAGTTGTTTTGAATCATTCTAGTTAGTTTTGAGTCTTTTCCGTTTGTTTTGAGTTCTTTGAGTCTAGTTAAGTGTTTTTAAGTTTATTTTTATGTTTTTGAGTCAGTTTAGAGTAGATTAGCAATCCCTCCTAATCCCCGGTCCAGAATGATCCCTGCTTATCCATACTACAATTATCAACAAGAGGGTTTAATTTGTGTGTTAAGTTAATTTTCGCATCAGTCCTACTTCAGGACACCTCATCTGGGGCATATTGCATCTTGGTGCGCTGCAAAAGCTGGTTCACCAAGGTCGTCTGCTGTGCGAGGGCGCTCGTCAACTCTATGACTTGTCGAGACAAGTGTTGTTCTCCATTTGGGTTGGAAGAGCTTGGAAGGAATGTTTCTCCTTGAGTAGTGGAAGTGTAGTAGACTTCGGGCGCGAGATTTGAGTTGGGAAATATCAAATCAGTGAAAAAATGTGGTGAGAATACCACCAGCTCGATGGTAGGTCCGAATAGTTGAGATAGTCTTGGGCCGACTTGGGCTGCTTGGAAAGCCACATGAGTAGATTGGGCCACGGGAGCAGGCTGGGCCATAAGAGTAGGTTGGGCCACGAGAGTGGGCTGCTCGGCGGGAGCAGGCTAGACCACGGGAGTGGGCTGTTCGTTGGGAGCAGGTTGGGCCATGGGAGTGGGCTGCTTGTCAGGAGCAGGCTGGGCCACGAGAGTGGGCTGTTCGGCGGGAGCAGACTACTCGGAGGGTGATGGATATGGGTGCGAGGCTTGGGCTCAGCTTGGCAACACTTTGAGTTCGTGTTGGGCTTGGAGTGACATGCCTTGGGTCGTGACCTTGGTGCCATGAGCCTTGGATGGCACGGCTCGGGCCATGGTAGCGGTGTCATGGACCTTGCCGCGGGTAGTGGTGATTGTGGTGGGCCACCGCGGTGGTTGCCATGGTGGAGCCCCATAGCGATGGTGCCGCTTCTATGGTCACATTTAGCCTCGTGGATCGCCGTGGTCCCATTTCTTGAATATTAGAATTTTCACTTGTGGAATTGTCTAAATTTCTAGCCATTATATTTTTCTTATACGTTTTATCAAAGAAGCTTTGCAAATAAAAAATTCTAATAATAAGAACGTATGAAAAATATTCAAATGGACTAGAAAATAGAGAAAAACCTTTTTATGCGAAAGTCTTCTACGAGTATAGATCTCAGCTCTCAATGAAAGTACCAATTTGTGGATGAAAATTTCTTCCTCCTTGATCTTGGACAATTTTGCACCTACAAAACAATTAACACCTTAGGTTAAGGCCAAGAGCCTCACCCGTCCAAGATGAATGGGGGGGGCTTTGGCCGAAGAACCTCCGATGCCAAAGTTAGAATTTAGAGAGAAAGAGTGTTTAGAGAATTTTGGGATTTTTGCCAAAGTGTTGGAATGATTTTTTGGTGAAAATGGGAGCTTATTTATAGGGATAGGCCAATCCCTTTTGGAGAGGGAGTGGCTGGCCACTAGCTAGGGTTTTCTAGGTTAAATTTTGGTTTAATTAGGAGTTATGAAATACTTCCTAATTAATCAAAGTAACTCCCTAATTAACTTAGCTAATTATTATCATAAAAAGGAAAGATGTGATAGAAAAGGTATAAAGTATGGCTGATTTATTTTGGGGATGAAAGATGGCCGGCCTTTTGTAGGAGTTAGGGTGAAATGAATGTTTTAATTGACAATTAAGGAATTGATTAGGTGATTAATCCCTTAATTAGTCAATTATTATGATTTTTAAAGAAAGGTTTTAGGAAATATGAAAGGAATATATTATTTGGAATATAAAACATATAGAATAAATTAGGTTTTGGGAATTACCTTATAGAAAGGATTTGACGAAATAGACTTTAAATTGTTACCTGTTTTGGGCACTTTTGACTTGGTTGAAAGATGATTGCCCGCTGCTCGCGCGTAGGGAACCTGTTATGCCTCAAAGGTATTTTTGTCCTCTTTTGCCCAAAAATCCACGTGTTGCCTTGTGATTATTTTTGGCTCCATAAGTATTGTTGGGCTCCTCTGTCCACTATATTCCGATCATATATACAAAGCATGGAACTATTATCAAACTCCACTTATAGATATGATCACCTTGATGTATCTCATGTAAGTTGCTTTGGCCAGACTTCCGAAAACAAATCATCAAGGGGCTCCAAGAATATCTTCCTTCACGATTATCTAGAAAGTTACAAATTCAATGTTGTGCATTTGCGTATCTTCATGTTAATGCATATGATCTCGATCCTCGCACTATAAGGCTCCACTATTGTTTGAGAGCTTCAAGGTAAAGCCAAAGATCACCTTCACTAAAATGAGATAACCAATAATGCCTCAGGTCTAAGAACTAGTTACATCCACAACTCAAATATGTGATATGATTTATGAGTAGTTAATATTCCATCCGTACACTTACATGGTTGAACAACTTCCAATGAACTCACTCTTATAGACGAGCACCCTTATGTCTACTTTATGTCACTACATGCTTAGTCTAACACTTACTATTGAATACGACATAAACTGGCATTTGTGGATGTTCGATAGTCATTTCAATCATTCTAAGGCTAGAGACATGGTTTGGGACTTAAGATCCGTAAGGTATGTATCTTTGGATTAAAAAAAATTTCAATCTCGTTCCTACAACTTAAGGTATTCCTTAGACTCAACCTAATCAACAACGCACCTTCCTAATCCACTATTAGATCATGTGCTCAATTGACAGATGTTTTTTCCATATCATTGATAACTTGACATTAGGTTACCATGAATAACTAATAATATGTTGCCATGTCAATTATGTGTTTCATTCATAGTATCTTAAGGCACTAACATCAATATGCATACAAGAAAGGCCGATCATTTGGAATTCTCTAAATCTTCCAAGCAACCAGGGATAGCATTTAAGAGTGGTCCTCTAGAATGACTTTTACGCATCGGTGAAAGGCTAGGCTTAATGAAACATTTTATTAAGCCATTCTCAAACCAATATAATAGTGATTTAATTTATAGGTTTCACAATAGTAAAATGTCTCGAAACAAATTTAAAACACACATAAAGTCGGGGAAATCGCATCCCTTGGCCGAAGTTGGCATGATTGTGGACTTCTAAATTTGATCCAATCCTGAGCCACAAGGATTGGATCGGCTAGGGTGGTGGTCTTAATTAATTAATTTTTTTTAACAAACGATGTTATCTACATAAGGAGTTGAGGAAGTGGGATAAGCCTCACAATCAGCTAGGAATAATATGATTCAAATTCGCCTTCAGTGAGAATCGAACTTAAGAACTCTTACTCATAAATGAAAAATACATTAGACCGTAATACTAAGTAACTTGTTAATTTATTTTAAAGTCCCTTAAAATTACCCCAGATGTAAATAATACCAAAAAAACCGAATCATCATTCGTTGGTGCCAACCAGGAGGCCGTTCCTTCTTTGACACTCAACCATCTTCAATTGTGTCGTCTTCTGAATCTGATGCGTAAAATAACTAAACACACAAATTGAACCCTATTTGTGACAATTGTAGTAATGATGTAAGTAGGGATCGTTCTAACCGGGGATTAACTAGGGGTGCTAATCTAATATAAATTGATTCAAAAACACAAAAACTAAACTTAAAGACTCTAACAAGACTACTATCACTCAAAACAGATTTAAAGCACTCAAAACTGCCTAAAACAATCAAATTGACTCAAAAAGAAACTAGAACTTGATTTGGACAGAATCCAAAGTGTTTATGACTCCAAATGCTTAAGAACACAAAATAACACAGATTTGAATGACTAAGACTCAACAAAATATGGGGGAATTGTGTTTGGACGAAATTAAATTAAATTGGCAGATTGTAAAGAAACAAGATTGTAAGACAAAATTGTGATGAATCAATGGATGATTGAATAGCTAAGGGTTTCTTCTCCACACATGAAATATATGCAACGTAAATCAATTTCCAGTTATCAATTCAATAAGTTATGAACCTCGACACTCCAAGTTAATTAGGTCCGCTTAAATTAACCTTCAGATTTCCCTAGAATCATTGAATTGGATGAATATGCATCGCAAACAAATTATTCCTAACAAGTTCTCTAAATGAACAACATAACAAAGACACAAGTTAGAATCATTACGTTCTTTGGAAATCATAAGCATCGACAAGGCATTTGTAACTATGAAAAGCATGATACTTTTGTCAGGAATCTACTTAACACGATCGTGACTAGTGATCTTCACTACTTGCGAATATAAATTCATAACGATTAGGTGAAACAAATTTATATCCTAGCACCAAATTCAAGCATGCAAATTAAGCGTGCACTCTCAATCAACATGCAAGAATAAGTTCTAAATCCAACGGTTAAGCAAATTGTATTCACAACTTATGCAACGATAACTGGAAGTAATCAACTTATTTCACATATATAATCATGGTTTTGAGTACACCCTTAGCCAAAACAAAATTAGCCAATCATACTTAAAGCAAAACAAAGATTACATGAATTAGACATTAAAATCCAAAGAAAGAAAACACCTAGAATGCTCCAACTTGGCAGCAAGTGCATCCAAGATTTCTCCTTTCCCTTGCTTGCGGCAGATTGGTTTGTGGACAGGTTTTGGGTAGTTTAATGGTGTAGAATGGATGGGGAATGGTATGGAAAGGTTTAGGGTGAGTGTGGAGGAGTGTTTGATGGTTGGAGGGTGGTGGAGAACTTGGCAAAGAGGGTGGAAGAAGGTGGAGTGGCTGTTATGTTTTCTGGGCACTAGAATGGTGTTTTTGGGGTGTTTTGCTGCCTAGGGTGTGTATGGACGAATTTTTTGTGATGAATGATGAATATGGGAGGTCATCCCTTGGGCAAGGGGTGTTAACATGTATATATAGGCCCCAAAAATCCTAGAGAATCAGGTTAGGCAATGGAGGAAGTGCATAGCAATGAGGGTGAATTTGTGGTGTGCAATGGTCCAAGGATGAAAATGAAGTAATGATGCAAAGTATGGAGGGTAAAATGGAGTGGTGTTGCAGCTAGGGAGCATGAATGATTGTGCACATTGCATAGAAATGAAAAGGGAGGTGAAATGTTTCAGAAATGAGTCAAAGGTGCAGCAACATGTGTTGCACACGGCATGGGATTCCAAAGGTGGCTGATGGAGCATCAATTGGTGCATGTAATGGTTGTGAAAGTTGTATGAAATCTGATGGGTGAAGGGAACAAGAGGTATGCAGCAATTGAGTGTAATAATTAAATGTATTGAGGCATGAAATCAGAAATAATGTAGGGGACAAGGGTGATTAAGCATGGCATGGGAATCCAAAGGGAATACAATGGTGATTGCACGACAAGGAAGGTGCATTGTGGAGTGACACCCTTTTGTGGCTGAGTTCTTTATCCTTTGTACAATAATTCTTCACATTCTTAGCCTCTTTAGTCTTCAATGTTGTCCATCCACCTTGCTCCATGCATTTGCTGTCCATTCCAAACCCGAAACTGCTCCAAAGGCTTCCAAAATGCATCTTCTTGCATACTTTGTCCTTAGAATCTGAAAACACACAAAAATGACTTTAAACACTAAAATAACTAAGAAAACACAACATAAATGCGCAAGAACAAGCTAACTAAGTCGCATAAATATGCTCCTATCAAATTCCCCCACACTTAGATTTTGCTAGTCCTCGAGCAAAACAAAATAACTAAACAAAACAAAACCAACAAAACAAACAAAACCCAACCTAAACCTTCCAACGTTTGCCTCAGGGATTTCCAATGCAGATGACATGTTAAAAATTGTCATCCCCACATTTAAGCAATTAAAACAATGTTTTGAAGGTAGTAACATGCCTTAGAGAATTTGCTCAAGTCCTTACAAGATATTCACTCAATTTTCACTCAGATTTTCTAACTACACACCCTATACTAGTTATATGTGAGAAGATTGATGTAAACATGAAAACGAACGCTCACATATATGTATTACAAAGAAAGCGATTTCAGGAGCATGTTTAGATATGATCTCATGAATGGAATGCTACTACTTAGATGCGAGAACCAGTGACACCATATGCTCATACCAAATTCAAACTCCACAAATTGAAACACATAACACTCAAGATTGAAGTCAAAGGTTGTAACAGGGCTTGGGGTGTTGGCTAACAAATGAAAATAGGGGAAAACAAATGTTCTTAAAGCAATAGCAAATAAAATAATGAACTTGAACTTAGAATTCACTTAAATTGCAGAAATCAACTTTTAGACATAAGGGAAAGATTTAAACAACTCTTAGGGTCAAATTCAACTTTTTTATTATTTTTTTATTTTTTTATTTTTTTATTTTTATACCCGTGCCTATGGCACACTAATTATATGAGAAACACTTCCCCCACACTTATTTTCTGCCATACATAATCAAAAGGAATTCAATTTGAATCATGCTTTACTATGCTTTAAGAACAAGGGTATGGATGGTCCTAATCTAGGCTAGGTGAGGATAACGTGGGTTAACAAAGAACGTAGGCTAACAAGGCTCAATGGGGTTAACTTAAACATATAATGAAGTAGGATACACGGCAATTTGGCTTTGGTGGTGGTAACTACACAACTTCAACTTGAATATGTGTTATGCAAATCAATAACATGCTTTGAATGAAATGGGCATGAGTTATAGCATTTGGAACTAAATGATGAAACGCCTTCTAAGTAGTAACCAAGCAAGGAATAATGAGATCATGCAACGACTTTAGAAAACAATAATGCACAGATTTTAACTCTCCAAATAAATGTTTAGGCTCAAGTCTCTCAAGGTTGTAGCGTTTGTTTGAGTTTCTTCCTTCAAGCATGTTACAAAAACTAATTTTTCCTTTATGATTGCATGTGAATTCATAAATTATAACCACAACCAAGCATACACCAAAGAGTAAATCAAATGTTCATCCATGTTTATAACTCTCTTTAACAGTCATGTAATTAAAAACCAAATCCTCATCATTGTGTTGGAAGGTACCCTAAGACACAAACAAAAACAACTCTTTTTGGTTTTTTTTTTTTTTTTTTTTCAAAACAATTTTTCAAATTTTTATGAGATTTTCGGATTTTTATGTCAAAACACACTGAAACACTCCAAAACAGCTTGAAAACACTTAAAAGAGCAAGGAACAACATTAGAAGTAATGGGTGATAAACTCCTATGAATTTCATGCAAAACAAATTTCATGCAAAACAATGGTTACCCCCCCACACTTAAATCAAACATTGTCCTCAATGTTTCAAGCATAAACTCACACAAAAACAAGCAAATAAACAAACAACGAATAAACATGACAAGTATAGCAAAGTAAACAAAAAATAGACAGAGTAGAGTTTAAGAATGCAAATCTGGTTTTGGACATAGATGATCTTGTTGACTTTCCATAGCTTTGATCTCGAACTGGTTTGGAATTCTGAGCGAGGAATATGAGAGTTCTTTGGTTTCAAATCAGACTCCTTGTGCTGGGATGATTTGATTGTGCAGTCTGCATTCTTCTTTGCTTGTTTCTTCTGCACGGCGGGCAGGCACGAGGTAAAGGTGTTGGTCTGTTTCTTTCTTCAATCTTTCCAAGTGCCCACCTCTTGCTTTCTTTCTCCTTGTCCCTAGCTGAGGATGAATTGGCAAATTGTCTCCACATGCTTCGAGGTATCATTTTCACTTCCCTTATGATGCGGTAGACGAAGCGAAAGCATAAGATGATGAAGATGAGTACTCGAGAGCAAGGCTAGGTAAGCAATCAGGAAGGGGTTCCAGGCAGTCGGTTCTAGATCGGATGATTGATACCAAGTGCTGGCTGATTACTCACTTTCTCCTTGTCCTAAAACAACGACAAGGAGAAGGACAAGGAGAAAGCATGATATGAGATACTCTTGCTTTCTACCTTCATGATATGAAATACTTTTGCTTTGGATGGGTTGTTCGCGAGAGTATCCCAAGGAATAAGGAATACAGAGTGACTCGAGAGGGTTTGTTGGAAAGCCATTTCAGAGAGGATGAAAGGTTAAGTGAGGTTGAAAGTTGGGTGAGGCTGCTTCACTATGAAGTTCAACATTTATAGAATTTTCTTAATGGCTGGGAAGGCATTGTTCCATTACTCATGTCGGCAAGCCTGGGATAATTTAACAGTAGACTTCATGTGCATTCCGCTTCTCCAGAAATCTTCGACAGATTGCGCGTGATTTACGCAACGCAGATGTGCATTTGACAGATACTGACACGTCTTGATAAAGCAGATGCCTCTTTAATATCCGGAATTTGCGCTTCGAGTTCTGAGCTTCGTTGAGGGCAGAGATTGCATGTGACAAGTGCGGACAAATCTAGAAAAGGAAGATTGGCCCGTAGTTTCAAGCCTAACTTTTGAGAAAGCGAGTGCCTCCTTGATAATTGGAATCGGCCTCACCGAGTGCTGTTTTTTTATAGAGGTGCGTAGTTCATTTCAAAGTGCCTCCTTGAAATTCCGCTTGTAAAACTCCCTTTTGCACTTCTAACCTCTGGATTTAGCCCATCTCTTCTTTCTCCAAAACCTCTAAAATATGTCTGGCCCTTCCGATCGTCGTTTTGACTTGAACCTTGGTGAAGAGGCAGCCCCGCCTTCTCCAGACAACATATGGCGCCCATCCTTCATATCCCCTACTGGTCCTCTTACCGTTGGGGATTCGGTGATGAAGAATGACATGACCGCTGCGGTGGTGGCCCGGAACCTTGTCACTCCTAAAGATAACAGACTGCTTTCCAGACGGTTTGATGAGTTAGCTGTTAAGGAGTCTCTGAATCTTAGTGTGCAGTGTGCGGGTTCTGTGTCCAACATGGCCCAACGCCTATTCGCTCGAACCCGTCAAGTGGAATCGTTGGCGGCTGAAGTAATGAGTCTCAAACAGGAGATTAGAGGACTCAAGCATGAGAATAAACAGTTGCACAAGCTCACACACAACTATGCCACAAACATGAAGAGGAAAATTGACCAGATGCAGGAATCTGATGGTCAGATTTTACTTGATCATCGGAGGTTTGTGGGTTTGTTCCAACAGCATTTGCCTTCGTCTTCTGGGGCTGTACCGTGTAGTGAAGCTCCAAATGATCAACCTCCGATACCTCCTCCTTCTATGGCCCCACCGACTGCTGAGACTCCGCCGATTACTGAAACTTCTCCTAAGCAGCCTTTGTGAAGGCTCCCTCTTGTATTATGCTGTGTTTCTTTATTTCCCAGTTTCCTGTTCATTTCCATGAAGTTTAATGTTAAAATCATTTGCATATTTGTTAATGTTTCAAAATAGAAAACCATACCCAAAAATAATTAAACAAGCAATAATATTGACAATCATGGCAGAATAAATGGGTTGCCTCCCAAGAAGCGCTTGCTTTAACGTCTTCCAGCTAGACGATGCCACATTGATCAACCTTCATGGGAACCCACGGCATAGTGGGTTGTCTCCTCCACATCATGTTCTACAAAGCTCTCGTAGTAAGGCTTCACGCGATGCCCATTCACCTTGAACTCTTGACCTGTTTTGAAACTACGAACTTGGACTGCACCATGAGGAAAAATATTAGTAATAACAAAGGGTCCAATCCAACGTGAACGTAGCTTACCCGGAAATAGACGAAGACGAGAATTAAACAACAATACTTTTTGTCCAACAGAGAAGGACTTGGTGCGAATCATCTTGTCATGAAAGGCCTTCGTCTTTTCCTTGTAAAGTCGAGCATTCTCGTAAGCTTCATTCCGTATTTCCTCAAGTTCATTCAATTGAAGCTTACGATGAATTCCCGCCTCATCTACATCCATGTTGAACTTCCTCACGGCCCAATGGGCCTTGTGCTCCAACTCCACAGGTAAGTGACATGGTTTTCCATACATAAGCCGAAAGGGGGACATTCATATGGGTGTTTTGTAAGCGGTCCTATAAGCCCACAATGCATCTTCTAACCTCAAGCTCCAGTCTTTTCTTGTTGGCCCAACTGTCTTCTCCAGAATTTGTTTTATCTCCCGATTCGACACCTCAGCTTGCCCGCTTGTTTGAGGATGATAGGGTGTCGAAACCCTATGTGTAACGTTGTACTTCTTAAGCAGTGCCTCGATTGTGCGATTACAAAAATGTGAACCTCCATCATTTATAAGAACTCGAGGCATTCCAAACCTAGCAAAAATGTTAGACTTCACAAATTCTGCAACCACTTTGGAATCGTTAGTCCGGGTGGCTTTTGCTTCCACCCATTTGGAAACATAATCCACCGCCAACAAGATATAGAGAAAACCATGTGATGACGGAAAAGGACCCATAAAATCAATTCCCCACACATCAAATATTTCAACAGAAAGTATAGGGTTTTGTGGCATTTGATCCTTAGCACTTATATTACCCATTCGTTGACAACGATCACATGTAAGGCAAAATGTCCTAGCATCCCTAAAAATGGTTGGCCAATAAAACCCACATTTTAAGACTTTAAGGGCAGTGCGTTGGGTGCCAAAATGTCCCCCACATGCATATGAATGACAGAATGTTAAAATAGATTGAAACTCAGATTCATTCACACAACGGCGTACAATCTGATCGGGATAAAATTTCCAAAGGTATGGATCATCCCAAACATAAAACCTAGCATCCTTTTTAAGCTTATCACGTTGATCCCTATTAAGTGTGCTAGGGATATGTTTAGACACCAGGAAGTTCACCAAATCTGCATACCAAGGCTCACTTACCTGAATAGACATTAATTGCTTATCGGGGAAGGTTTCAGAAATTGGCGATGCTTCCTCATGCACCATTCGACTTAGGTGGTCAGCCACCACATCTCCACGCCCTTCTTATCCCGAATCTCAATGTCAAACTCTTGTAGAAGCAACATCCATCGAATTAGTCTAGGCTTGGCCTCCTTTTTCGTGAGCAAATACTTGAGAGCTGCATGATCAGTAAAAATAATAACTTTAGTACCAAGTAAGTATGATCGGAACTTATCTAATGCAAATACCACAACAAGTAATTCTTTTTCAGTGGTGGAGTAATTTAATTGAGCATCATTTAGTGTCATAGAGGCATAATAAATAACATGAGGTTGTTTGTTCTTTCGCTGCCCCAAAACAGCACCAATCGCATAGTCCGAAGCATCGCACATCAACTCGAATGAAAGGCTCTAATCTGGAGGTGTGATAATGGGAGCCGAAGTAAGAGCTTCTTTTAATTGCTTGAATGCCGTGGAGCATGCATCATCAAACTCGAAAGCCACCTCTTTTTGAAGCAATCGACATAGTGGTTGTGCAATCTTGGAGAAATCCTTTATGAAACGCCTATAAAAACCTGCGTGACCAAGAAACGAACGAACCTCTCTAACCGAAGTTGGAGAGGGTAAGTGACGAACAAGGTCTACCTTAGATTTATCCACTTCAATGCCTTCTTCAGAAATAATATGTCCTAGAACAATACCTTGCTTAACCATGAAGTGACATTTTTCCCAATTAAGCACAAGATTCGTTTCAACACAACGTTTCAAAATTAAGGTCAGATTACTCAAGCAATGATCGAATGAATTACCAAACACGCTAAAATCATCCATGAATATCTCAATAATTTTCTCCACATAATCAGAAAAGATACTCACCATGCATCGTTGAAATTTCGCAGAGGCATTGCACAAACCAAATGGCATGCGCCTGTATGCAAAGGTGCCAAAGGGGCACGTGAACGTTGTCTTTTCTTGGTCCACCGGAGCTATCACAATTTGGTTATATCCGGAATATCCATCAAGAAAGCAATAAAATTGATAACCGGCTAACCTTTCTAACATTTGGTCCAGGAATGGCAACGGAAAGTGATCCTTCCTTGTCATGGCATTTAACTTCCTGTAATTAATACAAACACGCTAACTGGTCACCACACGAGTGGGTATAAGCTCTTGTTCTTCATTCTTCACCACCGTGACTCCGGACTTCTTTGGAACAACCTGCATGGGAGACACCCAACGACTATAAAAAATAGGGTATATAACACCACAATCAAGCAATTTTATAACCTCCTTCTTTACTACTTCCAACATGGGTGGATTAAGGCGACGTTGAGCCTCCCAAGATGGCTTAGCTCCCTCCTCCAAAAGGATGCGATGCATGTACGTGGTGGGACTAATGCCTTTGATATCCGCCAAGGTCTATCCAATGGCAGATTTGTGCTCCTTTAACACCCTTATCAACTTGTCTTCTTCTTGGGCTGTGAGTGAGCTAGATATGATGACGGGTAATGTCTAATCTTCTCCCAAGAAAACATACTTCAAGTGACAAGGTAATGGCTTAAACTCCAGTGTAGGTGGCTGCACAATTGATGGAAGTAACTTGTTAGCCAAAACCGAATCTAAAATTGAGAGTGGAGACTTACCAAATTGTGAGGGTAACGACGCGAGGGCCGCGACCATTTCAAATACTTCACCACAAGAGGGCACGGCAATATGATCAGATTCCATGCCGTGGGTTGCAAGGATTCCCCCACCCTCATTTCTTGCTCCTATGCCGTGCACTAAGGCTATTTCAAGTGCATCGTCGTTCATTCGATCCAAATGTACCTGTGCCAAAGGATCAACAATGTCAATAGCAAAACAAGAATGGTCCTCAATTGGATATTTAATGGTTTCAGAAAGATTAAAACGAATAATGTCCCCATCAAACTCCATGGTCAATGTTTCCATGAACACGTCTATCTTTGTTCTTGCTGTTTTCATGAATGGTCGGCCTAGCAAGATTGGCAATGATGGAGCATGGCTCGAATCCTCCATTTCTAAAACATAAAAATCTGCAGGAAAGATAAGATGATTGACCTGCACTAAAACATCCTCAAGGACTCCTTTGGGATATGCGTTAGAACGATCGGCCAATTGAATTATAACACCATCCTGTTTTAACTCACCAAGGTTCATTGATGCATAAATGGAATATGGCATAACATTAATAAAAGCACCTAGATCTAACATGCATTGTTCAAATCTAGTGTTTCCAATTATGCATGGGATAGTAAAGCTCCCTGGATCCTGACACTTTGGAGGTAACTTTCGTTGCAAAACCGCGGATACATTTTCACTTACTTTCACAACTTCTTTAGTTGAAATTCTTTTCCTAGTTGTGCATAACTCTTTTAAAAACTTTGTATACCTGGGCACTTGCTTAATAGAATCAAGTAAAGGAATGTTTACTTGGACTTTTCGAAAGGTATCCAAAATGTCCTTTTCGCTTTCTTCCTTCTTCGATTGTGCAAATCTGCAAGGGAAAGGAATATTTGGCAAATTAGTGTTCGAAATCACAACATTTGGGACAATCTTACCTGGGGTGGACGGATGGGAGGTCTTAGATGGCTGCGGCATGGGTGATGCTACCCTTGCCGTGGGGTAAGTTTGCTCTTCTTCTTCAATTTATATCTTCTCATCTTCCTTGTTTCTCACTTCTTTTCCACTCCTTAGTGTGATAGCTTTTGCAGATTCGAAACCACCATTGGGATTGACCACCGTAGTGCTTGGTAACTTACCATTTTCACGGAATTGTCCCAAAAACTCGGCCATTTGGCCCATTTGCTTCTTTAGCTCATTAACCTCCTTTGCCTGGTTCTGCATTCCCTACGCCAGTGTGGTTAGTAACTGATATGTTTTATCGTCATTCATAGACGTACCTGTGTTGGGTTGGGATGATTGTGCTTGAGGAGGTGGTTGTGGTGCCATTGGCCTCGGAAAGAAACCCGGGGGTTGTCGGAATCCACTTTGTTGGCCATATTGTGGTGCATCTCTCCATCTGAAATTGGGGTGGTCACGCCATCCCGGATTGTATGTATTGGAGAAAGGATCACCCCTTGGTTGGTTTTGATTCCTATAACCCACAGCATTGGCAGATTCCCACCCTCAATTCTTAATTAATTGAGGGCATTGATCAGATTGGTGTCCTTGAATAGAGCATACACCACAGATTGTAGTTCCTTGTGCTTTGGGGCCTTCAATAAACTGCGATAACATAGACGTAAGGTTAGCCATTTGGGATTGTAACTCAGAAATAGAACTTACCTCATTTACATGATGTGGCCGTGGGGTGTCTCTTTGCCCAACACCTTCATATTGTTGTGCATTGAGTGCTCGATTAGCAATGAGAGTTTTGGCATCCCTAGGTGTCTTGTCCACTAGAGCTCCTCCCGCGGATGCATCCAACATTTGTCGTTCAAGTGGTAAAAGACCTTCGTAAAAATATTGAAGAAGTAGCTCCTTTTTCATTTGGTGTTGTGGACAAGAAGCAACAAGAGCTTTAAAACGTTCATAGTAAGTTGGAAAAGATTCACCTTGGCTTTGCTGAATTCCACTAATCTTCTTGCGAAGAAGAATGACTCGTGATGTCGGAAAGAACTTCTTTAAGAAGGCTCGCTTCATACTCTCCCATGATGTGACAGTTCCGGGAGCCAACTCATACAACCAATCCTTGGCCTTCTCCAACAAAGAAAAGGGAAAAGCTTTCATCTTCAATATGTTGCTATCCACGTTCACCGGTGTCATACTTGAGCATACTACTTTAAACTCCTTTAAGTGCTTATTGGGGTCCTCCATTGATAACCCATGGAACTTGGGTATATGATGTAGCAAACTTGACTTCAACTCAAATTCATCGGTCTTCTCAGGGTCTGCCCTAGGGTATTCGATGCAAAGAGGGGCTGCATTGGCCAAACCCGAGGCAGAAAGCTCCTTGATGGTTCGATTGTCTACTGCCATGGTTGGTACTTCCTCTTCACACCTTGCCGTGGCCTCCTCTTCAACCTCAACTTCTTGCTCTTCTAATTCAGGTTCGGGACTAGAAGGATTAGACTTTTGTAACCTCTTTTTCCTTCTCAAAGTCCTCTCAAAATCACTGTCAAAGTCGAAGATATGCTCACGAATAGGTTGTGAGCTGCGGGTCATAAACTAGTACCTACACACAAGAGCAAACAAAGTTAGTAACCAACTTAATAGACTCGGCACAAGTAAGGAAATAAGGTGCCTATACACGGCACAAAAACAAAACACACCCACGGTGCAAAATTAAAACAAAACAGAAACTAAGCAATTTAAACAAGAGTCAAGACAAGGGATTAGCGACTTTGTCAATCCCCGGCAATGGCGCCAAAATTTGATGCGTAAAATAACTAAACACACAAATTGAACCCTATTTGTGACAATTGTAGTAATGATGTAAGTAGGGATCGTTCTAACCGGGGATTAACTAGGGGTGCTAATCTAATATAAATTGATTCAAAAACACAAAAACTAAACTTAAAGACTCTAACAAGACTACTATGACTCAAAACAGATTTAAAGCACTCAAAATTGCCTAAAACAATCAAATTGACTCAAAAAGAAACTAGAACTTGATTTGGACAGAATCCAAAGTGTTTATGACTCCAAATGCTTAAGAACACAAAATAACACAGATTTGAATGACTAAGACTCAACAAAATATGGGGGAATTGTGTTTGGACGAAATTAAATTAAATTGGCAGATTGTAAAGAAAACAGATTGTAAGACAAAATTGTGATGAATCAATGGATGATGGAATAGCTAAGGGTTTATTCTCTACACATGAAATATATGCAACGTAAATCAATTTCCAGTTATCAATTCAATAAGTTATGAACCTTGACACTCCAAGTTAATTAGGTCTGCTTAAATTAACCTTCAAATTTCCCTAGAATCATTGAATTGGATGAATATGCATCGCAAACAAATTATTCCTAACAAGTTCTCTATATGAACAGCATGACAAAGACACAAGTTAGAATCATTACGTTCTTTGGAAATCATAAGCATCGACAAGGCATTTGTAACTATGAAAAGCATGATACTTTTGTCAGGAATCTGCTTAACACGATCGTGACTAGCGACATTCACTACTTGCGAATATAAATTCATAACGATTAGGTGAAACAAATTTATATCCTAGCACCAAATTCAAGCATGCAAATTAAGCGTGCACTCTCAATCAACATGCAAGAATAAGTTCTAAATCCAACGGTTAAGCAAATTGTATTCACAACTTATGCAACGATAACTGGAAGTAATCAACTTATTTCACATATATACTCATGGTTTTGAGTACACCCTTAGCCAAAACAAAATTAGCCAATCATACTTAAAGCAAAACAAAGATTACATGAACTAGACATTAAAATCCAAAGAAAGAAAACACCTAGAATGCTCCAACTTGGCAGCAAGTGCATCCAAGATTTCTCCTTTCCCTTGCTTGCGGCAGATTGGTTTGTGGACATGTTTTGGGTAGTTTAATGGTGTAGAATTGATGGGGAATGGTATGGAAAGGTTTAGGGTGAGTGTGGAGGAGTGTTTGATGGTTGGAGAGTGGTGGAGAACTCGGCAAAGAGGGTGGAAGAAGGTGGAGTGGCTGTTATGTTTTTTGGGCACTAGAATGGTGTTTTTGGGGTGTTTTGCTGCCTAGGGTGTGTATGGACGAATTTTCTGTGATGAATGATGAATATGGGAGGTCATCCCTTGGCCAAGGGGTGTTAACATGTATATATAGGCCCCAAAAATCCTAGAGAATCAGGTTAGGCAATGGAGGAAGTGCATAGCAATGAGGGTGAATTTGTGGTGTGCAATGGTCCAGGGATGAAAATGAAGTAATGATGCAAAGTATGGAGGGTAAAATGGAGTGGTGTTGCAGCTAGGGAGCATGAATGATTGTGCACATTGCATAGAAATGAAAAGAGAGGTGAAATATTTCAGAAATGAGTCAAAGGTGCAGCAACATGTGTTGCACACGGCATGGGATTCCAAAGGTGGCTGATGGAGCATCAATTGGTGCATGTAATGGTTGTGAAAGTTGTATGAAATCTGATGGGTGAAGGGAACAAGAGGTATGCAGCAATTGAGTGTAATAATTAAATGTATTGAGGCATGAAATCAGAAATAATGTAGGGGACAAGGGTGATTAAGCATGGCATGGGAATCCAAAGGGAATACAATGGTGATTGCACGGCAAGGAAGGTGCATTGTGGAGTGACACCCTTTTGTGGCTGAGTTCTTTATCCTTTGTACAATAATTCTTCACATTCTTAGCCTCTTTAGTCTTCAATTTCGTCCATCCACCTTGCTCCATGCATTTGCTGTCCATTCCAAACCGAAACTGCTCCAAAGGCCTCCAAAATGCATCTTCTTGCATACTTTGTCCTTAGAATCTGAAAACACACTAAAATAACTAAGAAAACACAACGTAAATGCGCAAGAACAAGCTAACTAAGTCACATAAATATGCTCCTATCAGAATCCCATGCTGTCACATCCCGACCCGGGTCCACCACATCCCGGGCCCGTTCCACAACTGTAGCACTTCGCTTTGGGCTTACTATTCCTTCACAGTTTTGTTTTTGGGAACTCACGAGCAACTTCCCAGTGGGTCACCCATCCTGGGAGTGACTTGGACTCCTTCTCGCTTAACTTTGGAGTTCCTATGGAACCCGAAACCAATGAGCTCCCAAAAGGCCTCGTGCTAGGTAGGGATGGGAATATACATTTAAGGATCACTCCCCTGGGCGATGTGGGATGTTACAATCCACCCCTCTTAGGGCCCGAAGTCCTCGTCGGCACACTTCCGCCCAAGGATTGGCTCTAATACCATTCTGTCACATCCCGACCCAGGTCCACCACATCCCGGGCCTGTTCCACCACCGTAACACGATATTGTTTACTTTGGACTTACTATTCCCTCATGGTTTTGTTTTTGGGAACTCACGAGCAACTTCTTAGTGGGTCACCCATCCTAGGAGTGCTTTGGCCTCTTCTCGCTTAACTTCGGAGTTCCTATGGAACCTGAAGCCAGTTTCTAACAATTAATTTCCTAGAAACACATAAGTGGAAGCATGGTGAGTGACGTAAGCATAAATAGTCCAATTAGCATGCATGGTTAGCGAAACATTGTGACACACCCCAACCCGGAATGTTCACTAGGACATCGAATCGAGCTATGCTGCCTGACATCTAGAAGGTGACGAAGCCATAAAGTGTGAAGATGAGGAAAAAATGTGAATAAATTTAAACCTAAGAGTGCCTAAATACCAGAGTGCACTGGTGAGTGGGAAGGAACCCGTTTCACACGTGACGTTAGAGCATAAGTAAGTACAGTAGAGTGGATTAAGAATTATACCCTTGAAAGAATCTCCAATACTAAGAATCGCCATGAATTTTCGACGATAAGAAAGCTCTGCTAATAAAACCTGGAGGGTGAAAACAAAATAAGGGTGAGTGGCCCTAGAAATGAAATTTTAATAGAAACCATCTAAAGCATTATAACTCCTCGCTGCAACACCTGTATAGTTTCCAGAAAATCATACCACGTATCAATGTGAAATCAAAAGTATATCAACAGTAAAACATAAATATACCACAACACAGCATCTCATCAGTAATATCAATAATCATGTGATTAATAACCCATACTAGCACGCAAGTCAAAGTCACCTATAGTGACCTGTACGACTGCACCCATATCTCATCACATATGCTAGCTCATAAGTTGGGAGTCACCTATAGTGACCTGTACGACCTATCCATATCTCATCACATATGCTAGCTCATAAGTCGGGAGTCACCTATAGTGACCTGTACGACTTATCCATATCTCATCACATATGCTAGCTCATAAGTCGGGAGTCACCTAGTGACCTGTAGGACTTATCTATATCTCATCACATATGCTAGCTCATAAGTCAGGAGTCACCTATAGTGACCTGTACAACTTATCCATAGCTCAATAAGTATACCTGGACATGAGTCGGAACCACCTAAGGTGGTTTGTACGACAGGACTGGGTGTAAATAAATATGCTCAAGTGCTACGATCACGTGAAGGTTGTGCGAATAATCACGGGTCACCTACGAGTCGGAACCATCTACAGTGATCTATACGACAGGCCTGTGCACCTACCTTGGATCCAAGGTGAGCGTAAGGTGTGGGAGGTGAACATCACGTGAAGGATTGTGCCCTGGCCACGGGCAGGAACACTAACACTGGGGTGCAGGTTTATGAGCTCTAAATGCATGTTATGTGACATATACAACTCAATCATTTCATAATGTGATCATGCCATAACTCAATGTCAGAGTTGCCTAAAACATAATGTGATCATGCCATAACTCAATCATTTCAACTAATACCATAACTCACCTGAACTTACCTATGTGTTCCGCGTTCATCTTCGCACTTCAAAGCATTCATAATAATTTTGTGCAGGTAGTATACACATGGATATGCCATAATGCAAATCTAAAACTCAACCATATCATAGTATTGTTCCAATAAATACACACACACACATATATATATATATATATATATATATATATATATATATATATATATATATATATATATAATGAGGCATAAAATGCACAATCTATAATGCCCTATTCCCGAATTATTTATTTTCGGAAATAATTATTGGGGATAAGTCCAACTAAACACTAGTTTAATTAACTATCATTACTTACGTTTCCTTATTTCAGTCTCTTGATTCCTTCCACATTGATTTATGACCAACATCCAATCAGTAAAAACATAAGGTTAAATCCCATATTTCCACCAACTTCCTTCACATTGCTTAATTATAATAGGAGCATATTAATGTGACTTAGTTAGCTTATTTTCTTACATTTATGTTGTTAGTTCTTACTTATTATAGTGTTTTAAGCTATTTTCATGTGTTTGTAGGTCTAATTGGCAAAGTTGGCAAGAAAGTGCGTTTTGAAGCATTTCGGAGCAGTTTTGAGCATCAAATGGATAACATACGTGGGGAGCACTTTGGATGGGCGTTTTTGAAGTTCAAAATGCTAGGAATATGATAAGGAGATGAAGAAATTAAATTCAAGACAAAGAAGATAAGGAATCAGCTCAAAAGAGGAAACATTATCCAAAACCTTATCCAACCTTATCTTATCAATCCAACCTTATTTTATCTTATCCTATCCTAATCTTATCATACCTTAAATCTAGCTGCAAAGGGACCTAAATATGTATTTCTAGAAGCTAATTCTAGAAGCATTTCCTTCTAGAAGTGTTAATTTCTGCCACAAAACATATTGTTTCTAGAAACCCTAAAAATGTGGCACCTAAACCCTTCTAGAAAGCCTTGCCCTGCCTTGCACTCCTCTCCCTTTCCCTCCAATTTGTGCCGCACCTTTCCTCACCCAATTCCCTTTGGTTTCTGATTTAATTAGCCTTTTTCCTTGTGGATTTAGGTTATGCAAATCATTTTCAGAAATTAATTGGGCCAAACCTTTTTCCTGGTGGACTTAAACATGTGTGCCACACTCTAAGGCCCTAATTCTCTATTTATGCTGATTTCTAACCCTATTCTGATTCCCCCTAGGGTTTTCCGTGCCTATATATATGTATTTTCAGCCAAAATTCGTCCACCACCTCTCATATCATATTCCCAAATACCATGGGCTATCCATGGAAGATCCAAACAAGCACTTGAAGAAATTCGAAGTTGTTTGTTTGAGCATGACACCAATGAATGTTGATGGGAGCATATTGAAGATGAAAGCCTTTCCATTCTCTCTTATGGACAAGGCTAAAGATTGGCTCTACGAATTAGCACCTGGAACTGTCACTTCTTGGGAAAGCATGAAGAGAACATTCTTGGAGAAATTCTTCCCAACTTCAAGGGTCATTCTTTTGAGGAAGAAAATCAATGGCATTCAACAAAACCAAGGAGAATCCTTCCCAGCGTATTATGAGCGTTTTAAAGGTCTAGTTGCATCTTGCCCTCAACATCAAATGAAGGAGGAGCTGTTACTTCAACATTTCTACGAGGGACTCCTCCCAATTGAAAGACAAATGTTAGATGCTTCAGCGGGTGGTGTTTTGGTTAATAAAACACCGGTGGCTGCCAAGATCTTAATTGCAAACCGAGCCTTGAATGCACAACAATATGAAGGAGTTGGAGGAAGAGAGCCCCCACAACAGCAACATGTCAACGAGGTAAGTGCAATATCTGAAATTAAATCTCAATTTGCTAATCTCACTCTTCTTGTGTCACAGGTTGTTGATAAACCCAAAGTGCAAGAAAATACAATCTGTGGTATGTGTTCCATGCAAGGACATCTCAATGACCAATGCCCTCAATTGATTGAGAATCGAGGGTGGGAAACTGCCCATGCCGTGGGCTATCAAGGCCAAAACCAGCCATGGAATGATCCATACTCTAATACCTACAATCCGGGCTGGAGAAATCATCGAAATTTCAAATGGAGGGAACCTCAACAACCCCAACAACAAGGAGGATATATACAGCTACCTCCCTGGCTCTATCAAAGGCCAATCGTACCACTACAACTTCGAACATAATCTGCCCACACAAACTCAGGTTTGTCATTAGATAATGATACACTTCTTCAATTATTAACACAGGGCCAACAAAATCAAGCCAAGGAGATAATTGAAGTTAAGAAGCAAATAGGGCAGATTTCAGAGTTCATGGGGTAGTTTCGAGAAAAAGCAAAACTCCCTAGTTCAACCATTGTGAATCCGAATGGAGGGTTTGAAACCGCTAAGGCCATCATGTTGAGAAGTGGAAAAGAGGTTGGAATCACGCCAAACACTTCCAAATCAAGTCAAAAAGAGGAAGAAAAGCTGCTGCTCGAAGAGGAAGAATTGGACAAAGCCACGGCAAGGAAATAATCATCCATGCCGCAGCCACTTAATGCACCTAAGCCATCTAATTTAGGTAAGGGTGATTCAATTTTGACCCATTTTAACCCTATTCCACCCAATGCACCTTTCCCTTGCAGATTCATGCAATCAAAGAAGGAAAAGAATGAGAATGACATTCTTGAGACGTTTAGGAAGGTGCAAGTGAATATTCCACTCCTTGATGCAATCAAACAAGTTCCAAGGTATGTTAAGTTTTTGAAAGAACTTTGCACAACAAAGAAGGGGATTTCAAACAAAAAAGTTGTAAAGGTAAGTGAGAATGTTTCAGCCGTTTTGCAAAGAAAACTACCACCAAAATGCAAAGATCCTGGTAGTTTTACAATTCCTTGTGTTATTGGAAACACCAAGTTTGAGCATGCTATGTTAGATCTAGGTGCATCCATTAACATCATGCCATACTCTATTTATGCATCTATGAACCTAGGAGAGCTTAAAAACGATGGTGTTATCATTTAATTAGCCGATCGTTCTAATGCATATCCAAAAAGAGTTTTGGAAGATGTTTTGGTGCAGGTTAATGACTTAGTATTTCCAGCG
Source organism: Malus sylvestris (assembly GCF_916048215.2). Lineage (NCBI taxonomy): Eukaryota > Viridiplantae > Streptophyta > Magnoliopsida > Rosales > Rosaceae > Malus > Malus sylvestris. The sequence continues at coordinate 24,066,589 of NC_062268.1, forward strand.
GACTTCTATGTGCTTGAGATGGAAGATTCGGCCCATTCCACACCCTTGTCGATCCTACTTGGAAGACCCTTCATGAAAACAGCCCGCACCAAGATAGATGTGTTCAAGGGAACGTTAACAATGGAATTTGATGGGGATGTTATTGATTTCAATCTTTCTGAATCTATAAAATATCCTAAAGATGATCATTCTTGTTTCTTTATTGATGTATTTGATGCTTTGGCGCAGGATTACCTTGATTCTTTGAATGAAGATGCCCTTAAAACAATAATTGCATAAGGAATTGGACTCCAAAATGAAGAGGCAGATGTCAAGCACCCTCACGACATGGATAGGGAGATCATTGCCATGCCCCCTAGTGCATAAATAGGAGAGATGGTTGCTGCCCTTGAGTCATTGCCACAACATCTTGGTAAGCCTCCAATCCCAATTCCAATTCCTATTTCCACTAACAAGTTATTACCTTCAGTGATTCAGGCACCTATCATTGAGCTTAAACCATTGCCGGTGTTGGAAATATGCCCTGAAAGTCAATCTTTGGAAGAAACCATTCAGGACAATTGAATCGATGTATGGATGACTCTTATACATCAAATGCCAAAGATACTAATTAGGACTATCTCTATAAACGATATATGTCCTAAATAGTGTATCCATGGACAATGGATCGATTGAAGAAGTAATCTAATGATGTTAGACTACAGAGACCTTCTTCACATAACCAAATGTCCAAAAAGGTTCCTGGTCATTGGATTGTCGGAGGGATACTGACAATGCGAAGACCGGTACATACTGTGTCTGCTTCAATTGGAAAGATGGAAAGTCTCATCCCATTCGTGTTGTGACACTAAGGCAAGTATGTAGGTGCTCATTAAGGGAATGAGTTCACTGAACACAATCGAACGAGAGTACTTGCATGGAGGTCTACTCACATGTCAAGCAAGTAACTCTAATGGTTGGAATAATGTAAGTAGTCCTTTGACCTAAGGCATCGTCGTTGTCTTGTGGTTAAGTACTTGATCTTTGATTATGTCAAAAGTCACTCTATCAGAATGTCAACGGCATAGTTGGGGTTAAGCCACTTAGTCATGGGCAAGTGTATGCGCAACAAGGAATCTCTAATCCTCAATAAGAGAGGAAGAATACTCTAAGATATGATTCGGGAATCTTCGGCCGAAGTATCGAGCGTAATAAAGGAAAGCGTTCCTATACGACTCAATTGAATCATATAAGAAGGAATAATCACATTAGGGGTTTGACATAATATATCCATACCCTAGTAATGTGATTGAGAGTATTGTTTTAGAGAAGGATTAAATTACATTGTAATTCCAACTGAATAGGTTCTCCGAATAAACTTCTACATTAGCTTGGGTAGCTATGACATATGGTTAGATGTCACTCATAGCTTGTGAGTTCTTCTAGATGATTAAATGTAGTCGTCAAAGAAGAAAGGTGAATTAAAATGAAGTTTTAATTCACTAAGTGATTGAATTAAATATAATCAATTGGATTGATGCCAATCACCTCACTGCCTTTTGTATGACTTGTGATCGTTGTCAAAGAACGGGTAATATAAGTGCAAAAGACCAAATGCCGCAACATCCTATGTATTCTGTTGTGATTTTTGATGTTTGGGGTATAGATTTCATGGGTCCTTTTCCTTCCTCACATGGTTTCCTTTATATTTTACTCGCAGTTGATTATGTATCGAAATGGGTGGAAGCAAAAGCCACCAGTACTAATGATTCTAAAGTGGTTGCAGATTTTGTTAAAACTAACATATTTGCAAGGTTTGGAATGCCGCGAGTACTCATTAGTGATGGAGGTTCCCATTTTTGCAATCAAACCATTGAGGCATTGCTCAAGAAATACAATGTCACGCAAAAGATTTCCACACCTTATCATCCTCAAACAACTGGGCAAGCTAAGGTTTCGACTAGGGAAATTAAGCAGATTTTGGAGAAGACGGTTGGACCAACTAGGAAAGATTGGAGCTTGCGTTTGGATAATGCATTGTGGGCATATCCTACGGCCTACAAAACACCAATTGGGATGTCCTCATTTTGGCTAATCTATGGGAAACCATGTCATCTTCTGGTCGAGTTAGAGCATCGTGCACATTAGGCCATCAAAACATTCAATAAGGACATTGATGTCGCGGGAATCCATAGGAAATTGCAATTGAATGAGCTTGAGGAGATTAGGAATGAAGCTTATGAGAACACTTTCATTTACAAGGAGAAAACGAAGGTTGCCCATGATAAGATGATTCGTGGCAAGATGTTTTCTACAGGGCAAAAAATGTTACTCTTCAATTCTCGTCTTCAGTTGTTTTTGGAGTTGCATTCTAAATGGATTGGACCTTTTGTTATTACTAATGTTTTTCCTATTGGTGCAGTCCAAATTCAAAGTTTGAAGATGGGACATGAATTCAAGGTCAATGGAGACCGTTTGAAGCCCTACTACGAGACTTTTGAGGAGCATGTCATGGAGGATATTGATAGGAGCATATTTATGCGCCTTAGTTAGTTAGTTCTTATGCATTTATGTTGTGTTTTCTTAGTTAAATTAGTCTTTTAAGCTATTTTCATGTGTTTTCAGGTTTTAGAGACAAAGTGAGCAAAAGGAAGCAATTTGGAGCATTTTGGAGCAAAATTGGGCTAGAATGGAGTTCATGCATATGTAGCACAAGGGATGGACGAATTTGAAGGATTGATGAAGCTAGGAATGTGTTTTGAAGTTGAAGAATTGAAGATACAAAGTTTCCTAGTTGAAGTAGGAAAGGGCTTAAATGAAGGATTCCTAATCAATGTAGGAGTCCTAATTGAAGATGGATTCCTAGACACATGAAGTTTCCTACTCAAGCAAGGTTTCCTATGTGAAGAAGAAGAGTTAAAGTCAAAGAATCAGCTCAAGAGAAGGGATCTTATCCAAAACCTCATCCATAACCTTATCTTAGCTTATCTTATCCAAACAAACCTTATCCTATCCTATCTTATCCTAATCCTAAACTATCCACATTTCAGCCACTTAGGAGGGTTTCTAACTAGATTAGGACACATTAAAATTGGTTTTTAGAAGCCCTTATCCACTCCTACAAAGGTGCCATACCTTATCCCTTGTTTTTCTAGAAATCAGCCACAAAACAACCTTTCTAGAAGACCTTATCCCTTGTCCTACAAAAGTGACGCCCCAAACCTTTCTAGAACTTCTAGAAACTTGATTATTCCTTTCCCCCTTGGTCTCTAAAAGCCTTAGCCTTTTCCTTCAAGGATTGTGTGTTATTATCCTATACAAATTAGGCCTTTAAATCCTTTTCCTTTGCTACATAGGGGCTGCGAATTTCAGCCTATAAATACCATCTTTTGCTGCACCATTTAGTCACCATCCTCTACCATATTTTCACTACACCATTCACCCAAATATACCTCTTGTGCCGTGAGTTTGCAAAGGAGAAGAAGGAAGAACTCTTGGAGCCGTGCATGCCATTCAAGGAGCTTGGATTGTGGAGCGTTTCTAGGTGTTTTCTATCTTTGTTTCAATGTTTAAATTTATTTATCTTTGTTTATTTGCGAGTATGAGGAACTAAACCCCCCTTGGCTAGGGGAGGATTCGAAACCATGTTTATGCTTGCTATATGATTTGATTACTTCTAATTGTGTTTCATAAGTTGTGATTTCAATTTGCTTATCTATGTGAATTAAAACTTATTCTTGTATGTTGATTGAGGGTCGACACTTAGTTTGCATGCATGAATTTGATGCTAGGATATAAGGGAATTTCACCTAATCGTTATGAACTTATATTCACAAGTAGTAAAGGTTGTTGATCACAATCGTGTTAAGTAAATTCTTGGCATAAGTTTCATGCAATCATAGTAACAAGTGCTTCGTCAATGCTTATGGTTTTCATAGAACTTAATGATTCTTGCTTGTATCTCTATTATGCAATCATGTAGGGGACTTGTGGGGAATGCTTTGGGTTGTCGTATGCAATCATCCAATTCAATAACATTAGGAAAATCTGAAGGTTAATTTAAGCGGACCTAATTAACTTGGGGCGTTGGGAATTCATGGTTTATTGAAAAGCAATTAGAGATCGTTTTATATGCAAGTGTGACATGTGTGGAGATGAACCCCTTAGCTAGCCTTCCATCCATCCATTTAAACCAAATTCGTTTTAGAGTCTTTTCAATTTACAAAGTTTTGTTTTGTTTTCAAAATTCGTCCAAAATCAATCCCCCTTTAGTTTTAAGTGTCATATTAGTTAGAAACCCATTTAGTTTGTGTTTTTAGGTGTCTTGAGTCAAGTTTAAACCAATTTTCGTCCAAATTCTTCCCTAGTGTCCAAAACTGCCCAGAAAGTGGTTTTAAGGCAGTTTTGAGTGTTTATTTGCTGTTTTGAGTATTTTGGTTTGTTTTAGTGTTTTAAAGTTTAGTTTTACATTCTTTGAGTCTAGTTAGTGTTTTAAACTTGTTTTTACGTTTTTGAGTCAAGTCCAAGTGATTTTGCAATCCCTCCTAATCCCCGGCCTAGAACGATCCCTACTTACATACTTGCTACAATTGATAAAAAGAGGGTTAATTTGAGTGTCAACATAATTTTCACATCAGATATACCCCTCCATGCCGTTGGCCCTATTGAAGTTTAAAAGGAGGTATCATCCGGTTGGAAGACGTTAAAGCAAGCGCTTCTTGGGAGGCAACTCATGTGTTCAAACGAGGGCTTGATGGAATTCTAACTCTATAACCAGATTTGCATTCCTAAACTCTACTCTTTATTGCTTTTACTTTGCCTTGATTGTTGTGTTTGTTAGTTGTGTCGTTTGCTTGTTTATGTGTGAGTCTATGTTTGAAACATTGAGGACAATGTTTGGTTTAAGAGTAGGGGGGTAAAAAAGTGTTTTTATTGAAAATTCATGGGTTTTTATCACCTAGCACCACTAGAGTTGTTTCTCACTGTGTTTAAGTGTTTTTAGAGTGTTTTGAAGTGTTTTAGTGTGTTTTGAAAGAAAAATATGAAAATTTGAAACAAAAAATAGAAAAAGTTTTGAAAAACCCAAAAAAGAGTCGTTTTAGAGTCGTTTTTGTGTGTTTGTGTCTTATGGTACCTTCCAACACAATGATGAGGATTTGGTTTTCAATTGCATGACTGTTAAAGAAAATTACAAACATGGATGGAAGTTTGATATGCTCTTTGGTTTATGCTTGGTTATAGTTGTCGTTTACGACTTCACATGTAATCACAAAAGAAAAAAAAATCAGTTTTTGTAACATGCTTGAAGGAAGGAACTCAAACTAACGCTACAACCTTGAGAGACTTAAGCCTAAAACTTTATTTGGAGAGCTATTAATCTGTGATTTCTTGTTTCCTAAAGTTGTTGCATGATCTCATCATTCTTTGCTTGGTTGCTACTTAGAATGCGTTTCATCATTTCAGTTCCAAATACTAGAACTCATGCCCTTTTCATTAAAAACTTAAAATTGAGTGCATAACATATAACAAGATGAAGTTGTTTAGTAGTTTCCACCAGAGCCAAAAAGCCTTCATCCCATGCATTTATTTTTGTAGGTTTAACCCCTTTGAGCCTTAATTAGCCCATTTTCTTTCATTAGCCACATTATCCTTACCTCGCCTAGCATAGGACTATCCATACCTTGTTCTTAAAGTATAGTGGAGCATGACTTAGAGGGAATTCCTTTTGATCAAACATATTGCAGAAATCAAGTGTGGGGGAAGGATATGTACATGGGTAGAAAGAAAAAAAAAAGCAAAAAAAAAAAAAAAAGGGAAAAAAACGTGAAAAGAAGAAAAAGTGGAAAACGAAAAAAAAAGTTGTGAAATATGTGAGAATGAACTCACAAGTGTTGGTTGTTGAGGAAAGGGTCCCAAAAAGTTTGAATATGACCCTAAGTATGTACGAAATCCCTTTAGTATTTCAAGTTATTTGCTGCATTCAAGAGTGAATTCTAAGTTGATTTCATTACTTTGCTTACCATTGCTTTAAGAACCTTTGTTTATTCTCACCTTTCTTTGTTAGCCAATACCCTTAGCCCCATTACAACCCTTTGACTTCTATCTTGGTTGTTGTGTGTTTCAATATGTGGAGTTTGGGATTGGTATGAGCATATGGTATCCCTGGTTCTCGCATCTAAGTAGTGATATTCCATTCATGAGATCATATATATACATGCATTAATAATTCCAGAAAGTGTTTTCTTTGTTTAAAACATATGTGAGTGGCTAGTCTACATGTTTCCATCAATCCTCTTACATATACCTAGTATAGGGAGTGTAGTTAGAAAATCTAAGTGAAAATAGAGTGTATATCCGGTGAGGAATTAAGGGAATTCTCTAAGGCATGTTACTACCTTCAAAATATTGTTTTAATTGATTAAATGCGAGCTAGTGAGTGGTGACTGTGATTAAGTATGCGCTCGAGGGTAAGGATAACTAAAATCTATGTGAGTGGTGATTTATAATATTTCATGTTTCATTAGAAATCCCTGAGGCAAACGTTGGAAGGTTTAGGTTATGTTTTGTTTGTTTTATTTCTTTTGTTTTGCTTGAGGACTAGCAAAAGCTAAGTGTGGGGGAATTTGATAGAAGCATATTTATGCGACTTAGTTAGCTTGTTTTCTTGCATTTATGTTGTTAGTTCTTACTTATTATAGTGTTTTAAGCTATTTTCGTGTGTTTGTAGGTCTAATTGGCAAAGTTGGCAAGAAAGTGCGTTTTGAAGCATTTTGGAGCAGTTTTGAGCATTAAATGGATAGCATACGTGGGGAGCACTTTGGATGGACCTTTTTGAAGTTCAAAAGGCTAGGAATATGATAAGGAGATGAAGAAATTAAATTCAAGGCAAAGAAGATAAGGAATTAGCTCAAAAGAGGAAACATTATCCAAAACCTTATCCAACCTTATGTTATCCAAACCAACCTTATCTTATCTTATCATATCCTAATCTTATCATACCTTAAATCTAACTACAAGGGGACCTAAATATCTATTTCTAGAAGCTAATTCTAGAAGCATTCCTTTCTAGAAGTGTTAATTTCTGCCACAAAACATATTGTTTCTAGAAACCCTAAAAATGTGGCACCTAAACCCTTCTAGAAAGCCTTGCCTTGCCTTGCACTCCTCTCCCTTTCCCTCCAATTTGTGCCGCACCTTTCCTCACCCAATTCTCTTTGGTTTCTGATTTAATTAGCATTTTTCCTTGTGGATTTGGGTTATGCAAATCCTTTTCAGAAATTAATTGGGCTAAACCTTTTTCCTAGTGGACTTATCCATGTGTGCCACACCCTAGGGTCCTAATTCTCTATTTATGCTGATTTCTAACCTAATTCCCCCTAGGGTTTGCCGTGCTTATATATATGTATTTTTAGCCAAAATTTGTCCACCACCTCCCAAATCATTGGAAAACCCTCTCAGCCGCAATCCACACCATTCTACAACCTTTTGCTGCAACTTTGGAGAAGAAGAGGCCCTTGCCGTGCCATCCTTGAAAGGATTGTGTCGCAACTCACCTGCAACAATTGAGATTTTTAGAGTTCTTTCTTCCCTCATTTTAGTTTCAATGTTTATTTCAGTTTGCTTTTCAATTGCCATGAACATGTGTAACTAAGTTTTTCTTAGTTAGAGGTGAATTCAAAACCATGGACATATGTTTAATATAAATTGATTCCTTTTAGTTATTGTTTCGTAAAACATGAATGTGATTTACTTATCTGCGTTATTGAGAACTTATTCTTGTGTGTTGATTAAGGATGCATACTTAGTTTGCATACATGAATTTGATGCTAAATTCCCAAACAAGGTTTTTGTTTCAAATATTGTATGGCTGCATCTAACGTCTCGTTAGACTACCTACGTACCCTAAAGAAGGATCAAGATATTAGTAGTTCACAATAGTATTTCAAAGCATTCACATTAATCAAAGCAAAAATCGATTTATAAACATTTATGGAATTGTCAATCATATATATATATATAATACACGATAGAATGGAAAAGACCCACTCACCTGTGGTCAGCGCTACGACTCCCTAGCATGCATATCAAGACATCATGAACTATCGTCACCTATGACCAATTATCAAATCACATCTCAGAGTTCTGACTGATAGAATACATAATTTACATAAAACACATCACTACGTAATTCAATTCGGAAGATCTACATCACGGATTTCCGATCCGTTGCTTCCAAAGATTCACATTATACTTCTAGAACAACATCATAAGATTTCATTATGATCCAATGATAGGAGCATATTTATGCGACTTAGTTGGCTTGTTTTCTTGCATTTATGTTGTTAGTTCGTAGTTACTTTAGTACTTTATGCTATTTTTGTGTGTTTGTAGGTCCAGTTGGCAAAGTTGGCAAGAAAGTGCATTTTAGAGCATTTTAGACCAATTTTGGGCTGGATTGGATTGCATGCATGTGGAGCACAAGGAATGGACGCTTTTGAAGATCAAGTGAAGCAAGGAATGTGCTAAAGAGATGGACAAATTAATTCAAGACTTGGAAGATGAGTAATCAGCTGCAAGGGGACTTAAATACTCTTCTAGAAGGCTTATCCCTATCCTATAAACATGCCACACCATCCTTTATAGAAACCCTAGAAAGGTGGCGCCTTCTTCCCTTCTAGAAGCTTAAGAACTTGCCATAAGATATTCCTTCTAGAACCCCTAAAAGAGTGTCGCACCTTTCACCTTCTAGAAGCCCTACAAATCTGCCAGAAACCCTAGTTCTTTTCCCCCTTGGATTGGGCCGAGCCTTTCCTTGTTCTTCAAGATGTGTGTGCCGCAAACCCTAAGCTTTTTCCCTTCAGAAATTACGCAAACCCTAGCCTATAAATATATGTTTTTAGCCACAATTTCGCACCACCCCCCTCATATAATTCTACACCACATTCAGTCGCATACACACACCAATTCATACCCTTTGCCACAACTTTGGAGAAGAAAAAGCTTTGCCGTGGCTTCCATTGGAGGAGGAGGACCTTGTGTCGCAAGCCACCTACAACCATTAGAGTTCTAAGAGTTCTTTCTTCTCTCGTTTTTGTTTCAATGTTTATTTCAGTTTGCTTTTCAATTGTTATGAACATGTGTAACTAAGTTTTTCTTAGTTGGAGGTGAATTCGAAGCCATGGACATGTTTAATATGAATGGATTACTTTCAGTTATTGTTTCGTAAAACATGAATGTGATTTACTTATCTGCATTATTGAAAACCTATTCTTGTGTGTTTATTAAGGATGCATACTTAGTTTGCATGCAGAAATTTGATGCTAAATTATAAGGGAATTTCACCTAATCATTATGAACCTATAATTAAAAGTAGTGGAGATTGCTAGTCACAATCGTGTTAAGTAAATTATGGGCAAGAGTTCATGCAGTTCATAGTTACGAATGCCTTGTCAATGCTTATGATTTTCATAGAACTTAATGATCTTTGGTATGTATCTCTATCATGTTGTTCATATAGGGAACTTGAGAAGAATAATTTGGTTGCGATGCGTTGTCCATTCAATTCAATGAACTTAGGAAAATCTGAAAGTTAATTAGTGCATTCACAATTAATTTGGGGTATTGTCATTCATGGTTTAAAGAAACAATACTGGAAATCGATTTATGTTGCATATGGTTCATGTGTGGAGAAGGATCCTCTGGCTGAGTTTTCACCATTCAAATCACCTAATTTACTTTGTTTTGCAATCTGTTTAGTTTAGTTAAATTTCGTCCAAATCAATTCCCCCTTTAATTAAGTGTGTTAGATTAGTTAGAAAAGTGTTCAAATCTGTCTAATTTAGTGTTTTGAGTCTTAATAGTCTTAAATTCGTCCAATTAACTCCCTAGAGTCAGTTTTGAGTCAATTTCACTTAGTTTTGCTTTTTTGAGTAGTTTGAGTCAGTTTTAAGTCTTAAGTGTTTAGTTTTGTGTTTCTAAGTCTAGTATGTGTTTTTGAGTCATATTTGTGTAGATTAGCATCCCTAGTTAATCCTCGGTCTAGAACGATCCCTACTTTCATATACTACAACTATCTTAATAGGGTTTTAATTTGTGTGTTAGTTAAATTTCACATCATCCAACTGTTGGATCTCCGCCAATTGCCAAAACCAAATGGCGGTTAACATTTTATTTTATGAACTTATAAATCCAATTTGGGAAGATCCGTACGTCGGATTCCCGATCCGTAAGTTTTTATCGTCCTCAAATATTACGTACTAATATGTATCAAAGTTTGGTGACAATCGAAAGGATGAATCATCGATTCATATAAAGGTCAAGTGAGGTATTGTAATGAACTAAGTTCAAATAATCAAACCACATCATATGGATATCAATTATGACATTAGAACATCTAATTGAACTTAAAAGGATATCGTCGGCCCCCTGGCCAGGTCGCCACTGCATGTACCGCCGCGGGTGGTGGCTGGCCGCCAAGGTTTGCCGGAAAATTCCACTATTTCTAAAAATTCTCAAATTTTACATAAATGAAGATCTCAAAGAGATGAACAACTTTCATACCTTCCACAAAGTCTAAAAGTGGACGGAAGGTGGTCAATTTTGTTCACAAAGCCGGCGGTGCCTAAAACTTCCCGGCGTCGATTCGTCATCTACGGTGGATCAACGGGGTCAAGGTTGGTTGGGATTTGCTCCTAGGATGATGGGCTACAAAGCCCAAGTGGTGGCATCAGCCATTGCTTTGCCGATTTGCCGAAAAATTGAAAAAAGTGGCCGGACACAGTTTTGACAAGTTAGATTTCGTGGTTTCGCCCCTCCACATGTGGTGGTTTCTAAAGGTGGTTCTTGGATGGGTTTTGTAGAGGGGAATGAGAGCTTCAAGATGGTGGTGGTGGCATCGAAAAACTCCACCGGAGTTGGCCGGAATCGGCCTTGGAAGATGGGTGGTCGCAATGGGTGTGGGTGTGGGTGTGGGTATAGGTGCACAGAAAGCTAGGAGCTTTCCTTTTTTTTTACTTCTTCTTCTTTTCCTGATTTTCTGATTGGGCTGTTGCCCTCTCCCTCTCTTCTAATTGGTTCATTGTCCCTTTAATTTAATTGGTCCACTATTCCCACTTGGTGGGAGTTCAAAATTAAACTAACAAGTAACCAATTTCAAATGTCCGTAACTATACTGTTATAATCCGGACTCATAAACGGCTTTCACCTATGCGTTCATACCATCGAGTACTACGAAAATACGCCAAAAGAATAAGTCATACGTTCTTCTAGACAATGGTCAACAGAAATCAAAATCCTTGCCTCTTGACATTTTTGTCAATTCCCTTGATTAAAATAAATAAAAACGAAATTTTAGGGATGGGTTGTCACAATCTACCCACCTTAAAAAATTTCGTCCTCGAAATTTAAAATCATTAGCTAACATAATATACTCCCGAAGATTGGAAAAAGTCTAATAGATATATATGTATATATAAGGAGGAATCAAATAGAGATGATGCATAAAAGAGAATGTCATTTCGTCGTGATCAGAGTGCAGTGATTCGTCTTTCATTCTCTTTCAAAACAATATTACAGTATAAAATCTTTACGAAAGCATCAAGTCAAAATAAATATATTTAAATCAAAATTGAACATTGAAAGTTTTCATCCACACACTCGTAGCTTTACCTACTCTGAAGGTAAGTATATAATAACATTGGGTTAAGTCCAATAATAAGTAAACGACTTAATGTAACCGGACGAGGGTGTAAAATTACCATCTTGTCCCTCATTGGAGAAATACACATACATCATCTGAACAAGCCTCAAACGTGCTCACACACTACTTTCTCAGGCAACATCGTCAACACCATAAAATTTCCGTGTCACAATCTCCATCATTTTAATACTTACCCACAACTCTATGTTGCAACTCACATATTGCTACCACATCTCAAATGGTGTCGTACTCATAACCAGGAATGTAACCTCAGTTACACATAACTCTAACAAGGCTAAGTGTAATAATCATGTTCTGTGCATAAAATTTCTGTATATCGATTCCAATGGTATCATAGCTAACCATAGTTACAAGCAACCAAAATAGAGATAATGGTATGTTACAACCATACAACTCATGGGACGAACAAAATGCAACATGTCCATTAAAGTATGAGTAACTCGCTTCACTCTAATCATTCGTTTTGGGGTGGAAATGTGATACAAAACAACATCTAACACTTACCACCCATAAAAAGACTTCCAAAGGCTTGGAAGTGAAACAAGTAACATGATGAAATATAAATACACTAAGATGATAATTTTGTTGGGTTTTTGATTGTCTGAACTTGTATAAAAATCTAGAAGCAGCTTTCTCATGATGCCATCATCCTCTGAAAGTAAACAAAAAAAGAAACTGTGGTTATCCAGTTTGTTTGGACTTGATTTCCTCAACATCCTTCTACTCTAACCGAAGGCGAGACGCCTAGGTTGAAACTTCTCTTCAATCACCTCAAGGGGAGCCCCAATTCTAATTTCTTTTTTATCTCCACATTTGATCTTGTCACGAACAAGGACTTTTATATCACGTCCCACAGATAAGTTAGCAACATCCCACTTCTATCTTAGTTGTCTTCACAAGTGTCTTGTTGTTGAAATTTCAACGCCCATTTTAAAAGAATAACCATCGCCAATACTTTAAGCTTTGAGGTTGGAAGAATACTGCTTTCTACTTAAGTAAAACTATCACTAATTGGAACACCACACAAGTGTAACATTGGTTCAGCATCACGATTATTGATTTTCACATTCTCTACACATACAAAATACCTCGAACTGAGAGTAAATAATGATACTTCCCAACTCCATTCAAATAACAAAATGATTATAATCATTTAAACCATTTCTTGAAAAGGTAACTCCATATCGATACTCATATTTTCCAACTGAAATAGAATAGGATAAGCTGAAATTGTTCAAAAGTAAATATGTCATTTTCATACAACTGGAAAGATACACTGTAGTGCACTCAAAGTTGCTGATTAAATGCTTCAACTACCACTGTCAGAAACTTAGTCCGTTCCAAAAGTAAGTGTATTTAAGAAGTTCTAAGGTTAATAAAGATTTTAAACACGTTATCCATAGAGAATTGTCATTAGATTTCCAAGCAAAGATGATAATTGTTAACTTTAATTCACGGATGGAATAGTTCATTCCAAATGGTTCTAAACATTGGTAAGACTACTATGAATTCAACAAGCTTCACGAGAAAACTCTGAGTTTCAAAAGTTTGTTACATAGACCACCAATTTGAAATAGGATCTGTGCGAAAAGATGCAAGAAAACTAATGTAGTACGAAGAAGTGGAATGGTGCTATTCTCCCAAATATTGCCAAGGAATCAAAATTATTTTTATTTCTACTCTCAAAAGATTTAATAATGACAGTTAACAATAGTGATGAGATCAACCCATAAATCCCTGGCGATACACCAAAAATGATACATTAACCCCAAGTTAGGGCCATCAACTAGTCTCAATTCCACACCTTTCCTTGGCAGAAAAGTTCTTTGCTTATAATCTAGAGACACTCGCCAAAATGATCTTCTAAAGATCGACGAGTCGTCAAATCTGCCCAAAACTTAGGAATAACTAACATATTTTCCGTATTCGACGAGGTGGCAAGATTCAAACATTAGACTCGACAACCAAGAATGCTCACATCACGCATGTGATGAACGCAATACTGCCAACCCTGGCTCTGATACCAAACTGACACACCTCGACCCGGAATGTCCACTAGGACTCCGAATTGAGCTGCGCTGGCCGACACCTGAAAGGTGACGAAGCTATAAAGTGAGAAGATGTGGAAAAAATGTGAATAAATTTAAACCTAAGAGTGCCTAAATATAAGAGTGCGTTGGTGAGCGGGAAGGAACCCACTTCACACATGACATTAGAGCATAAGTAAGTACAATATAGTGGAATAAGAATCGTACCCTCAGAAAAATCTCCAATACTAAGAATCGCCACAAATCTTCGACGATAAGAAAGCTCAGCTAATAAAACCTGGAGGGTGAAAACAAAACAAAGGTGAGTGGCCCTATAAATAAAATTTTAATAGAAACCATATAAAGCATTATAACCCCTCGCTACAACACCTGTATAGTTTCCAGAAAATCATACCACGTATCAATGTGAAATCATAAGTATATCAATAGTAAACCATAAATATACCACAACACAGCATCTCATCAGTAATATCAATAATCACGTGAATAGTAACCTATGGTGACCTGTACGACTGCACCCATATGTCATCAATCAATGCTAACTCATAAGTCGAAGTCACCTATAGTGCCTTGTAGAACTTATCCATATCTCATCACATATGCTAGCTCTTAAGTCAGAAGTCACCTATAGTGACCTGTACGACTTATCCATATCTCATCACATATACTAGCTCATAAGTCGGGAGTCACCTATAGTGACCTGTACGACTTATCCATATCTCATCGCATATGCTAGCTCATAAGTCGGGAGTCACCTCTAGTGACTCGTACGACTTATCCATATCTTATCACATATGCTAGCTCATAAGTCAATAGTCATCTATAGTGATTTGTACAACTTATCCATATCTCATCACATATGCTAGCTCATAAGTCAGAAGTCACCTATAGTGACATGTACGACTTATCCATATCTCATCATATATGCTAACTCATAAGTAGTGACCTGTACGACTTATCCATATCTCATCACATATACTAGCTCATAAGTCAGGAGTCACTTATAGTGACCCGTACAACTTATCCATATCTCATCACATATGCTAGCTCATAAGTCGGGAGTCACCTATAGTGACCTGTACGACTTATCCATAGCTTAATAAGTATACCTACACACGAGTCGGAACCCCCTAAGTTGGTCTGTACAATAGGAATGGGTGTAAATAAATACGCTCAAGTGCTACAATCACATGAAGACTGTGCGAATAATCGCGGGTCACCTACGAGTTGGAACCACCTATAGTGATCTGTACGACAGACCTATGCACCTACCTTAGATCCAAGGTGAGCGTAAGGTGCGAGAGGTGAACATCACGTGAAGGATTGTGCCCTGGCCATGGGCAGGAGCACTAACACCGGGGTACAGGTTTATAAGCTCTAAATGCATCTCACGTGACATATACAACTCATAGGCAACTTGTATGACAATGTTGGAGTTGCTTAAAACATAATGTGATCATGCCATAACTCAATCATTTCAACTAATACCATAACTCACCTGAACTTACCTGTGTGTTCCGCGTTCATCTTCGCACTTTAAAGCATTCATAATAATTTTGTGCAGGTAGTATACACATGGATTTGCCATAATAAAAATCTAAAATTCAACCATATCATAGTATTTTTCCAATAAATACATAGATATATATATGTATATATATATATATGATGTGAAATAATCCAACATGCAAATTAAACCCTATTGATTATGTAATTGTAGTATTAAGCAAATAGGGATCATTCTAAACCGAGGATTAACTAGGGCTGCTAATCTACCTAAATTAAACTCTAAAGGGGCGTTTGTTTCACCTCCTTAGGAGGAACTGGACTGGACTGGACTACAGTCCCATGTTTGATAGGTGTTGGGACTAAGTTAAGTGGGATTAAAGGGGACTCGTGTGGACTACGGGGCTCGCTAGGTAGTCTTAGCGAGACCCCCCAAATACCACCGAATTGCTAAGATCGTTCTCTGCTCGACTCCTCAGCGCTTTGCTCGACTGTTCACCCTGCTCGACAACCTCACCGGACCATCCTAGGACCACCGCCGCGTCCTCGTAAATCATGGCTTCCTCTGTAACTTTCTCTTCTTAGTTGCTCCGCATGTCGTCTCTCCCTGCTTCGCCGCTCTCATTTCCTTTTTCCTCACTGCCTCGCACATTAAAAAATCCAAAACATCCAACCCCAGAATTCGAAACAAAAAACAGAAAAAAATTTACAAAATAGTTGTTCCTTTGAAACCCAGTCGCTTCATCAGCCGTACATCAGTCGTTCCTGCACCTCCAAAATCCAAATCGCGCCATGGGCTCTGTTGATTGTATGATTTGTTCGTTTTGCTTGGCTGTGAGAAGATGAGCTTTCGTCGACGGCGACTGGGATGAGCACCAGTACTTTTTGCTCTAAGAGGGAGAAAGAGGAAAAAGAGGAAACTGGGAGTGCTGAGAGCATCGGAGGACCCGGTGGACAAGCCCGACGATCGTAGGAGGAGAAATTGATTCTTGGTTTTGCAGAATTTTTTTTGGCAATTAATCAGTTTTGGCAATTAATCAAAAAAAAGAGGAAAGGGACGGAGAGTGTGGGACGGAAAGAACAAGGAAGAAAAGGATGGAGGCTTCCAGAGAGAGGTAGAGTATTATTAGAAGAAAAAAAGATAGAATTAATTAATATAATATTATTAGATATGAATTAAAAAATATAAAATATTGTAGTTTGTTATTATCCTTCTTTTTAGTTCGACACTGCACCAAACGCTTCACTAAATCAGTCCAGCTTAGTCCCTGAAGCTAATCCAGTCCGAGATAGTCCAGTGCAACAAACACACCCTAAAACACTAAACTAGACTTAAAAACACAAAACTAGACTCTATAGACTCTAAATTGACCTAAAACACTCAAATCAGCAAAACTAACTTAAAAAGACTCACAACAGGTTCTAAGGACTATTTGGATGAATTTAACACTAGTGAGACTCAAAACACTAATTTGGACAGATTGAAATACCTTTTTAACTAATCTAAGACACTTAATTGAAAGGGGGGTTGATCTGGACGAATTTAATTAAATCAAACAGATTGGAAACTAAAGCAAACTAGGTATGAAATTGGGTGAATTGAATGGTGAAATAGGCTATTTAGAGGGTCCTTCTCCACACATGAACATATGCAACATAAATTGATTTCCAGTATTGTTTCTTTAAACCATGAATGACAATGTCCCAAATTAATCGTGAATGTACAAATTAATTCTCAGATTTCCCTAAATTCATTTAATTGAATGGACAACGCATTGCAACCAAATTACTCTCATCAAGTTCCCTATATGAACAATATGATAGAGATACATTAAAAGATCATTAAGTTCCATGGAAATCATAAGCATTGACAAGGCAATTATAACTATAAACTGCATGATACTCTTGCCAAGAATCTACTTAACACCATTGTGACTAACAATCTCCACTACTTGTAATTATAAGTTCCTAACGATTAGGTTAAAGTCCCTTATAATTTAGCATCAAATTCATGTATGCAAACTAAGTATGCATCCTTAATCAACACACAAGAATAAGTTATCAATCAAATAGATAAGTAAATCACATTCATGTTTTATGAAACAATAATTGAAAGGAATCAATTCATATTAAACATATGTCCATGGCTTCGAAGTCACCATTAACTAATAAGAACTTAGTTACACACGTTCACATCAATTGAAAAGCAAATTGAAATAAACATTGAAACTAAAACGAGGGAAGAAAAAACTCTTAGAACTCCCAAGGATGCAGATGGCTTGTGCATAAGGTCCT
The DNA here is from genome assembly GCF_916048215.2 of Malus sylvestris. Lineage (NCBI taxonomy): Eukaryota > Viridiplantae > Streptophyta > Magnoliopsida > Rosales > Rosaceae > Malus > Malus sylvestris. The sequence goes on from NC_062268.1 coordinate 24,084,136, forward strand.
CCTTCATCAATGGAATGCACGATAAGGATCTCCTTCTTTTCCAAAGGGAGCAGCCAAGATGTATGTTGGTGTAGAATGATGTAGAATGGTGTAGAATGGTGTTTGAGTTGCGGCAGATTGTATTTCTGAATGGTATAGGGGTGGTGATGAATTTTGGCTTCAAACACATATATATAGGCACGGCACAAACCCTAGGGTAAATAGATTAGGGTTTAAACTTAGTAGAAATAAAGGATTTGGACGAGGATTTGTGGCAAAAGTGTTTAAATCCACTAAGGAAAGGGTTTGGCCTAATTAATTTCTGAAAAGGATTTGCGCAACCCAAATCCATAAGCAATAAGGCTAACAAAATCAGAATCCAATAGGAATTGCATGAGGAAGGGTGTGGCATAGACTGGAGGGAAAAGGAGTGGCTTGCAAGGGAAGGCAAAAGCCTTATAGAAGGGAATAGGCGCCACATTTGTAGGGTTTCTAGAAACAATGTGTTTTGTGGCTGATTTGGGACTTCTAGAAGGGAATGCTTCTAGAAATAGCTTCTAGAAATAGATATTTAGGTCCCCTTGCAGCTAGATTTAAGGTATGATGCGATTAGGATAGGATAAGATAAGATAAGGTTAGTTTGGATAAGATAAGGTTGGATAAGGTTTTGGATAATGTTCCTTCTTTTGAGCTGATTCCTTATCTTCTTTGTCTTAAATTTAATTTCTTCATCTCCTAATCAGATTCCTAGCCTTTTGAACTCCAAAAAAGTCCATCCATCTTGGCCATACATGTGTTATCCATTTAGTGCCCAAAACTGCTCCAAAATGCTCCAAATTGCACTTTCTTGCCAACTTTGTCATTTGGACCTACAAACACACAAAAATAGCATAAAACACTATAATAAACACAAACAACTATGAAAATGCACGAAAACAAGCTAACTAAGTTACATAAATATGCTCTCATCAAATTCCCCCACATTTAGCTTTTGCTAGTCCACGAGCAAAACGAAACAAATAAAACAAAACAAAACATAACCTAGACCTTCCAACATTCGCCTCAGGGATTTCCAATGGAACATGACATGCTAAAAATCACTACTCATATAGTTTTTTGGTATCCTTACCCTCGAGCGCATACTTAATCGCAGTCACCACTCACTAGCTCGCAATTAATCAATTTAAAACATTGTTTTGATGGTATTAACATGCCTTAGAGAATTCCCTCAATTCCTCATCGGATATACTCTCTATTTTCACACAGATTTTCTGACTACACTCCCTATACTAGGTATATGTGAGAAGATTTATGTAAACATGTAGACTAGCCACTCACATATGTTTTAAGCAAAGAAAGACCTTTCTGGAATTATTAATGCATGTATATATATATGATCTCATTAACGGAATGCTACTACTTCGAAGCGAGAACCAGGGATACCATATGCTCATACCAATCCCAAACTCCACATATTGAAATACATAACAACCAAGATAAAAGTCTAAGGGTTGTAATGGGGCTAAGGGTATTGGCTAACAAAGAAAGGTTAGGGATAAACAAAGGTTCTTAAAGCAATAGTAAGCAAAGCAATAAAATGAACTTAGAATTCACCCTTGAAAGCAGCAAATAACTTGACACACTAAGGGGATTTCGTACATCTTATGGTCATATTCAAACTTTTTGGACCCTTTCTTCAACAACCAATACTTGTGATTTCATTTTCACTTATTTCACAACTTTTTTTTTCTTTTCCTTTTTCTTCTTCTTTCTGTTTTTTTTTCTTTTTTTCTTTTTTCTACCCGTGCCCTATTTCTTTGGCACACAAAACACACTTTTGAAACCCTTCCCCCACACTTGTTTTCTGGAATAATGTTGATCAAAAGGAATTCCCTCTAAGTCATGCTCAACTATACTTTAAGAACAAGGGTGTGGATAGTCCTATTCTAGGCTAGGTAAGGATAATGTGGCTAACAAAGAAAATGGGCTAATTAAGGCTCAAAGGGGTTCAACCTACAAAATAAATGCATGGGATGAAGGCTTTTGGGCTCTGGTGGTAACTACTAAACAACTTCATCTTGTTATATGGTATGCATTCAATTTTAAGCTTTGAATGAAATGGGCATGAGTTCTAGTATTTGGAACTAAAGTGATAAAACGCATTCTAAGTAGCAACCAAGCAAAGAATAATGAGATCATGCAACGAATTTAGAAAACAAGAATGCACAGATTTATCACTCTCCAAATAAAGTTTAGGCTCAAGTATCTCAAGGTTGTAGCGTTAGTTTGAGTTTCTTCATTCAAGCATGTTACAAAAACTAATTTTTTCCTTTGTGCTTACATGTGAAGCATTAACCAAAGGGCATATCAAACTTCCACCCATGTTTGTAACTTTTTTTAACAGTCATGCAATTAAAAACCAAATCCTCATCATTGTGTTGGAAGGTATCCTAAGACACAAACATACAAAAACAACTCTAAAACGACTCTTTTTGGGTTTTTCAAAACTTGTAATACTTTTCTTTTTCTTTTTTTCAAATTTTCGTATTTTCTATCAAAGACACACTAAAACACTCCAAAACACTTAAAAACAATGAAAAACAACTCTAGTTATGCTAGGTGGTAAAATCCTACGAATTTGCAATAAAAACACTTGTTTACCCCCCCCCCCCCACACTTAAACCAAACATTGTCCTCAATGTTTCAAACATAGACTCACACATAAGCAAACAAACGACACAACTAACAAACACGACAAGCATGGCAAAGTAAAAACAAGAAAGAGTAGAGTTTAAGAATGCAAATCTGGTTATGGAATCAGAATTTTATCAAGCCCTCGTTTAAACACATGGGTTGCCTCCCAAGAAGCGCTTGCTTTAACGTCTTCCAGCCGGACGATACCTCCATTTAAGCTCCATTGTAATCCACAGCATGGAGGGGTATTTCTTCCACAACATGCTCCTCAGAATACTCATGCATTGGATCTATGAATGGTAAGGCATAATCATCCTTCCTCATTGTGGTGTTTAGCTTTCTAAAGTCAATGTAAATGATCCCACCATTGTGGATTGGATTGGGGACCTACACCAAAGAAGGTAACAACCTATTAGTTGAAATGGGAACTGCAATCGGACTAGATGGATCACCAATGTGTTGCAATGAAGTGGCAGCACTGTCAATAGATTCTTCAATGGTGCTCTCGGCTAGATTGTGCATTTTGAGGTTAATGGCATGTTCTCTGTGCTCTACTCCAATTCCCTCGTCTTTGGTGGTTTGAAATTCATCCTTCTTAATTGGTGCTGAATTTTCCTGCCCTACATCTTTTATTACATCAATGGCAAAACAAGAACGAACATCATTAGAATTCTCAAGAGATTCAGGAATTTTAAAGTTAATCATATCGCTACCAAACGCCATTGTTAACGCTTCATTGGCCACATCAATCTTGGTTTGAGCTGTTTTCATAAAAGGTCGTCCAAGTAAGATTGATGATGGTGGAGAGTGGGTTGAATCCTCCATGTCAAGCACATAGAAATTTGCAGGAAAAATCAAGTGGTCTACCTACACCAAAACATCTTCCAAAACCCCTTTCGGGTAGGCTTTAGATTGATTGGCTAGTTGAATAATAACAACATCAATTTTAAGCTCTTCTAGATTCATAGATGCATAAACAGAATATGGCTTGACATTAATTGATGCACCTAAACCTAGAATGGCATGTTTAAACCTTGTATTACCAATTACACAAGGGATAATGAAACTACCTAGATCTTTGCATTTAGGTGGCAGCTTTCTTTGCAACATGGCAGAGACATTCTCACTCACATGTACCACCTCTTTCTCCCAAATCTGTTTCCTTGTTGTACAAAACTTCTTAAAAACTTAGCGTACTTTGGGATTTGCTTTATAGCATCAAGGAGTGGAATATTGACGTGCACCTTCCTAAACATCTCCAGAATGTCTTTTTCATCCTCTTCTTTCTTGGCTTGCATAAACCTACTAGGAAAGGGTGCATTTAGTGGAATAGAACTAGAAAAATTCAAATTTGGATTTACCTTGGTCGAATTGGATAGTTTGGGAAGTGTAGGAGTGCACGGCAAGGTTGTTTCCTTCCTTGCCGTGGGTGTGTGTTGGATATCCTCCTCTTGTTGCAGCTTTTCGTCCTCCGTTTGGGCAGATTTTGATGGTTGGGTATGTGTTGGACTTGTGGTGGTGCGTATGGCATTTGATACATCCTAGGGGGTTGTGGCCGAAATCCTCCTTGTTGGGCAGGTTGTTGTGGTTCTCTCTACTTGAAATTTGGGTGATCTCTCTACCCCAGATTGTAAGTGTTAGAGTAGGGCTCATTATGTTGTTGATTGTGGCCTTGAAAACCCACAGCATTGAGGGTTTCCCAACCTCCATTCTCAATCAATTGAGGGCATTGGTTATTGAGATGTCCTTGCATAGAACACACGCCACAAACACTTGGTCCTTGTATCTTCATCCCTTCAGCCATCTGAGATATAATAGAAGTGAGGTTAGTTAATTGTGATTGAATGTCGGACATAGAACTTACCTTATTTACTTGCTGCCATGGGGTGTCTCTTTGTCCAAGTCCTTCGTATTGTTGTGCATTCAACGCTTGGTTGGCAATTAGGGTCTTTGCAGCCATTGATGTTTTATCCATCAATGCACCTCTCGCTGAAGCATCTAGCATTTATCGCTCAATTGGAAGAAGTCCTTCGTAAAAGTATTGAAGTAGAAGTTCTTTTTTCATTTGATGTTGAGGAAATGAGGCGACAAGAGCCTTAAAACGCGCATAGTATGCTGGGAAGGACTCTCCTTGGCTTTGTTGAATGCCACTAATCTTCTTCCTCAAGAGAATGACTTTCGAAGTGGGGAAGAACTTCTCTAAAAACCCCCTCTTCATGCTTTCCCAATAAGTGACCGTTCCAAGTGCTAATTCATAAAGCCAATCTTTAGCCTTTTCCAAAAGAGAGAATGGAAAGGCCTTCATCATCAAAATGTTCCCATCGACATTGATGGGTGTCATGCTTGAACAAACCATTCGAACTCATTAAGATGCTTGTCTGGATCTTCCATAGACAACCCATGGTATTTGGGAATATGATGCAACAAGCTCGACTTCAATTCGAACTTATTGGTCTTGCCTTGAGCAGCCACGGGGTATTGAATGCAAAGGGGTGCGGCATTGGCCAACCCCAAGGCCGAGAGTTCTTTGATTGTACGATTGTCCACTGCCATGATTTCCTCTTCTTTTTCTTGTTCTTCAAATTCAGATTCGGCCTCTGAACTTGAACTAGGTGGATTAGGTTCTGGTCGCTTCCTCTTTCTTCTCAAAGTTTTTTCAAAATCAACGTTGAACTCCAAGATGTTTGCACTAATATGTTGAGAACTACGAGTCATAAACTAGTACCTGAAATGAAGAAAGAAACACAATCAGCAACTAAGTAGTAAGGCATGGCAAGGACACATAAGCACACACAAACACACGGACACCAATTAAAACACTAATTAAAACACAAAGACACGAAATTAAACAAGGGATTTAGCAAGTTGCTAATCCCCGGCAATGGCACCAAAATTTGATGTGAAATAATCCAACACGCAAATTAAACCCTATTGATTATGTAATTGTAGTATTAAGCAAGTAGGGATCGTTCTAAACCAGGGATTAACTAGGGCTGCTAATCTACCTAAATTAAACTCTAAAACACAAAACTAGACTTAAAAACACAAAACTAGACTCTATAGACTCTAAACTGACCTAAAACACTCAAATCAGCAAAACTAACTTAAAAAGACTCAAAATACTACTTTGGACAGATTGAAATACCTTTTTAACTAAACTAAGACACTTAATTGAAAGGGGGGTTGATCTGGATTAATTTAATTAAATCAAACAGATTGGAAACTAAAGCAAACTAGGTATGAAATTGGGTGAATTGAATGGTGAAATAGGCTAGTTAGAGGGTCCTTCTCCACACATGAACATATGCAACATAAATCGATTTCCAGTATTGTTTCTTTAAACCATGGATGACAATGCCCCAAATTAATCGTGAATGCACAAATTAAGTCTCAGATTTCCCTAAATTCATTGAATTGAATTGACAACGCATCGCAACCAAATAATTCTCATCAAGTTCCCTATATGATCAGCATGATAGAGATACATTCAAAGATCATTAAGTTCCATGGAAATCATAAGCATTGACAAGGCAATTATAACTATGAACTGCATGATACTCTTGCCAAGAATCTACTTAACACCATTGTGACTAACAATCTCCACTACTTGTAATTATAAGTTCCTAACGATTAGGTGAGAGTCCCTTATAATTTAGCATCAAATTCATGTATGCAAACTAAGTATGCATCCTTAATCAACACACAAGAATAAGTTATCAATCAAATAGATAAGTAAATCACATTCATGTTTTACGAAACAATAACTTAAAAGAAACAATTCATATTAAACATATGTCCATGGCTTCGAATTCACCACTAACTAATAAGAAGTTAGTTACACATGTTCACAAGGATACAGATGGCTTGTGCACATGGTCATCCTTCATCAATGGAATGCACAGGAAGGATCTCCTTCTTCTCCAAAGGGTGCAACCAAGATGTATGTTTGGTGTAGAATGATGTAGAATGGTGTAGAATTGTGTATGAGTTGTGGCAGATTGTATTTTTGAATGGTATGGGGGTGGTGATGAATTTTTGCTTAAAACACATATATATAGGCACGGTACAAACCCTAGGGTAAATGGATTAGGGTTTAAACTTAGCGGAAATAAAGGATTAGGCCTAAGATTTACGGCAAAAGTGTTTAAATCCACTAAGAAAAGGGTTTGGCCTAATTAATTTCTGAAAAGGATTTGCAACCCAAATTCATAACGAATAAGGCTAACAAAATCAGAATCCAATAGGAATTGGATGAAGAAGGGTGCGGCACAGATTGGAGGGAAAAGGAGTGGCTTGCAAGGCAAGGCAAAAGCCTTCTAGAGGGGAATAGGCGCCACATTTGTAGGGTTTCTAGAAACAATGTGTTTTGTGGCTGATTTGGGACTTCTAGAAGTGAATGCTTCTAGAAATAGCTTTTAGAAATAGATATTTAGGTCCCCTTGCAGCTAGATTTAAGGTATGATGAGATTAGGATAGGATAAGATAAGATAAGGTTGGATAAGGTTTTGGATAATGTTCCTTCTTTTGAGTTGATTCCTTATCTTCTATGTCTTGAATTTAATTTCTTCATCTCTTTCTTAGATTCCTAGCCTTTTGAACTCCAAAAACGTCCATCCATCTTGGACCATACATGTGCTATCCATTTAGTGCCCAAAACTGCTCCAAAATGCTCCAAATTGCACTTTCTTGCCAACTTTGTCATTTGGACCTACAAACACACGAAAATAGCATAAAACACTATAATAAACACAAACAAACTATGAACATGCAAGAAAACAAGCTAATTAAGTAGCATAAATATGCTCCTATCAAAATATATAATGGGGCCTAAAATGCACAATCTATAACGCCCTATTCCCGAATTATTTATTTTCTAAAATAATTATCGGGGATAAGTCCAACTAAACACTAATTTAATTAACTATCATTACTATGTTTCCTTATTTCAGTCTCTTGATTCGTTCCACATTGATTTATGACCAACATCCAATCACTAAAAACATAAGGTTAAATCCCATATTTTCACCAACTTCTTTCACATTGCCCAATTCCCAAACAAGGTTTTTGTTTCAAATATTGTATGGCTGCATCTAACGTCTTGTTAGACTGCCTACGTACCCTAAATAGGGATCAAACCATTCATACTTCACAATAGTATTTCAAAGCATTCACATTAATCATAAGCAATAATCGATTTATAAACATTTATGGAATTGTCAATCATATATAAGAACTAGTTTGGGTACTATACCAGATATTGTTAATGAAGAACAAAAACTTGATTTTCAAACCGATGATAGCATAGACTTTGGAGATTGGAATATCCCCAAGGTTTCCAGTAAAAACATTTATAAAAAGAAATGGTCAATGACCTCATTTAGAAGTGAACATCACGTAAAGACAGTTGAAAAAGCTTATGCTCTTAGTAAAGAACACGAGACTTGTCAATTGTTTTCTCCAGAACAAATCAAATCCCATAGGAAAGATGGTCATAATTATATTCATATTGGATTAGTTCAAATAGCTGTCAAACCATTAACACGAAAAGGTCTTAATACCTCAATTTTATTATGCCTCCGAGATGCTAGATTCACTAATTTTAGTGATAGTATACTTGGAATGATCGAGTCAAGCTTGCATAATGGACCTATCTATTTTGATTGCTTTCCAGACCTCACCATAAGTCTTTCAGATCCACATATGCTGAAAGCACTCACCCTAAACATTAAAACTTCAGGATACCAAGTCCTTGAAGGAACCCAGCCCTTGGCATTAATTTATAGAGTTTATTACAAGGTCACTGGCACAAATATGAACTTTCAGGCTTTAACCAAAAGTCCGAGAGATCATATACTTTTAATTCAAACTAATCAAGAAAATGCAAACATTAAAGTCCCTATGACTATTAGATGGTCAAACATTAGGTTACTCCGCACTAGGAACGACCTCGTCGTAAAACTTACCTTGGATCGGCAAGCCTCCTATCCTGTGAAGATCCCAAACTGAAATTGACATCTCCTCTTGCGCCGTGTGAAGTGTGTTGGTCGCTGAACACGAATGCTCAAAGAACGCACGAAGGACAGAAGGATAGCGATCATAACTAAACAAAGATGCGTACACAGCATGGTAAAGGCCCACGTTAGTAAGCACATCTTTAGATCGGCTTAAGATATCTTCAAGCCACCCAATAAAACTCATCAAAGACGGCTTCTTCAGTACTCAACAGGGTACCATTCCAAGCTATAGTTCCGCTGCGGATGTGATCACCAAGAAGCTTAAATGAGCCCGGATGATTGTCAAAAGCATGGTGCGAAGGATTCAAGATAAGAACCCTCGATGTGCACGCCTTCTTCTTCATATTTGGTCGAACAAAGTCTACCATTTCCCAAGATACTTCAGAAGACCACAACTTAATATGCATGGAGTTGTCTTTCGTGAGAATAACAAGCGCCTTAGGACAAGTTAGTGGTGCGTAAAGCTTCAACGTTGTTCCTATATCTTGTGAATCGCATTCCTTCGTAAGAATGGTGATGGTGTTGCTCTTAAAACACTTGAAAAATACCATGACAGCAAAAAAAAAAAAATTCAGCCATAAAACTTAAGCAGCATGACAAAGAGGGTAGCTACAGAGCTGTCCTTCAAGGCACGCTACACTAGCAAACAAAACTAAAATGCTACACAATAGCACTACACAATCCCGTAGCAGTTACGCAAGTAGTTCTTGCACTACATGGCAATGGCACCACCAAGGGGATAACTGTGACCAAAAGGCATTATGCAGCGAAGCCCCACTGCAGGCTCTTGCACAGCACCACATGACAGCGCACCACCGAGCGAAAACTGTGATCAAATGGCATTACACAGTAAAACCTCGTTTCAGTCTCTGGCACAAGCACTAGGCAACCTGCTCACTTCACCACCAACAACCACGTCTTTGAAAGCTTCGTGAGAGTCCCGGCATCATGCTCTGCCTTCTTAAAATTAAAGATTCCTGACATTGCAGCAAAGAAATCCATCGGTGGGGTACACATATATATTATATACAAATAAACACATCATATATATATATATATATATATATATATATATATATATATATATGTGACTTACAGAGTAAAGTCTGCATGAAGGTGATAAGACAGCCACTTTCCATATACGTGACTCACCAAGTAGAGGCTGCATGAAGGAATTTTAGAGGTTGAAGAGGTGGAAAGCATGGAAAATTGCAAAGGTCGAAAAGGTGTAGTGATGACTCGCGCCTCGTCTCCAGTGCAACCGAACTCCCACAAATAGCACGGAAAGTTGCAAAGGTCGAAACAGTGGAAGGCAACTTACCCTTGCAGTTCGAACCTCCACTCGCAACCACTCTTTTTGTCCAGTACCAAATTCAGCGGGCGGCAGATGCGAAGAATGTAGTGCAGCACAGGATTGCAGGATAGTGCAGCTGGGATGCAAGACAGTAAGCAAGTGCAGTGGCTGTATAATAGCCATGCAATGCTCTATACGTGTGTATGCATACGTATATATAATGGTCTCAACAGTTGCAAATGAAACCAGTCTGCATATAGTGCAATCCATAATGATCTCTCAAGCATCACTAACCCGTATAAGCAAAAGAGGGGTGGTAACTGTGCAAATAACAATCTGCGTGCAGTGAAAAGTGTAATAAGATAACTATGCAAATAATGGGGCAGTGACTGAGCAAACGACAATCTGTAGGCAGTGAAGAATATGATAAGGTGACTGTGCAAGTAAAAAAAAGATGGTCCGCATGCAAGAAGAACGCAGTGCAGCAAGGAAGGCCACCAAGGAACCCGGCAGTGTTAATCTACCATACGCATCATCAGAACATGTACACACAAGGAAGGTGCAAACTACTATTAGCAAGTCAAGAAGGAAAAGGAAAAGAGGTGGTGGCGACAGAATTATTGAAAAGAAGAAAGTAGGGGAAGGATGGTGCACAACACCACCTTGGAAAAGTATGATTAAAAAAAAAAAAAAAAAAAATATATATATATATAGACACACACACACACACACACACACACACACATATATATTAAAAAAAATAAATAAATAAAATAAAAAGAAGGAAAAGAAAGAGAAGTAACATGTCTTAGTGAGATATGTGTTTCAGCACAATACACCGAATAAAATAAAGCATGTCTATCGATATCTCTAAGAAATTACAAGTACAAAAAAAAAACAAGGGAGACTTCACAAAGGTTGCTCACTTGAAGCCTCAGCACTCGGCAGAACCCTAGAAGAAGAAGGCACTAAAGATTGATCATGTGACGCCTCAATACTTGGTCGAATGCCAGATAGCGAAGGCAAAAGGTGCCTCCGGAAGAAAGCCACGAACTTCTGATGGTCACTTTGAATCCGACATTCAAATTCCTGCAGATGATCAAGCTTTCTCTTCATGCTCGTCGAATAATCATTTCCAAGCATGCGCAACTCTCGATTCTCGCGCTTGAGATGTTTGATCTCTCATCCAAGGCTTTCCACCTCGGCCGTCAATGATTCAACTTGGCGAGTTCGAGCAAGGAAGCGCTGGCCCATGTTGGACACAGAGCCCGCACACTGAACGCTGAGAGCCAGGAAGTCTTAGACAGCTAACTCATCGGACCACCTTGAAAGCAACCTATTATCTCTAGGAATAAGGAGGTTCATGTGTACTACCGTCGCCATTATTGCATCCTTCATCACAGAGTCTTCAATTATAAGAGGGCCATTAGAAGATAAGAAGGACGGGCACCATATATTACCCTGACACGGCGCACTTGTATCACTCCCGAGACTCAAATCTAAGCAAATGTTAGACGGGTATGCCATTTTCAAAAATGGTAAAAGAAAAAGGTTGGAGGGAGTAAAATCTCAGAAATACACTAGAGACAATTTTCACGAGCGGGCAATCTTCAAAATGTGCATGTGGCATGTGATCGATACCTCTATAAAATGAGAGGCAACACAGCCACCAGTTCAAAAATCGAAGAGACGCCACTCTCTGAATTTCAAAAGCTGGATTTTCTGCATAAAGTCTGTCAACGCTTTGCAACCTCAGCTTGTCGGATAGCACGTGCAACTTTGTCAAAGATTACTGACAGAGTTGAAAACACGTGAAGTTCATTATTCGAACTACCACATTTTTTGCCGACAAGCGTGAGTGACAAGGCCGCATCCGCACTACCACCTGCTATTGGGAAATCACTATATAGGTCGACCTACATCCTCTATGGCAAGGCACACATCCAAAACGCCTGACTCTTCTTCCTTGCCAAGAATACATCTGCAACCAAACCTCTCAACATACTCAATTTTTTTCCTCCCTCAAAATACCTCTTCAACCAAGTCTTCAAGAGCAAAAGTACCTCATATCATCAGGGTCGAAAGCAAGAGTATCTCATAGCATGTTTTCCCCTGTCATTTTCTTTATTCTTATTCTTCCTTGCAGGATAAGGAGAAAGAGAGCAATCAGCCGGCACTTGGAATCAACATTCCTATTTGGAACAGACTACCTGGAACCCCTTCCCTGATTGCTTACCTAGCACTACTTTCTAGTACTCATCTTCAATTGTTGATGCACTACCAAAGAAGATACTAGATGCCTGGAGAACAGATGAGGCAAGTGAAAATGATGCATCGAAGCATGTGTTGACAAGCGCAACAAATACATGTGCTAATCATCTGCTACTTCTTCAAAAGAAAAAGTATCTCATATCATCAGGGTCGAAAGCAAAGGTATCTCCTATCATGCTTTTCCTCTATCCTTTCCTTTGCCCTAGCTCTTGCCTGCAGAACAAGGAGAATGAAAACAATCAGTCAAAACCTGAAATCAAATACTTCAGGACTACTCTCGAGTGCTCATCTTCAACTATCGACGGGTATTGAATTTCCTCAACAAATACTTCAGGACAGTTGATATGATGTTGGCTCTTTACACTGAAGCTGCCAAGCATGGATGAGTCGCTAAGATGTGATGCTCTAAAGGACCATTGAAAGGTAAAAGGTTGCACACCACTTCTGCTATACGAAAAAAACAAGCAGAGAAGAATGCAGCATGATGAGCTGGAACAAATCATTACAGTAGGACACCCTTATCGGAAGAACTGCATAATCCAGATGGAGGAGACTAAGTCAAATCCAAGCCCGCCATCATTGCTATAATAAAAAAGCTCGAGAAGCTTCAACAACCTTTTATTGGCACTGTCGCCAAAGAGCAAAATCTCGACAACCCTTGAAGATCATACCGTTAACCAAACTGCTCGGGGTTCATATGAAAATGCCGCAAACTTCCTTGATCTTTCAGAGTAAATCTTTTGTAGCCTCTGACCTTATCCCATAACCCTCTTCAATATGAATTGGAAAGATTGAACAAAGAAACAGACCATCACCTCCATCTCGTGCCTACCTGCCATGTGTTCAAATCCTAAAACTGTTCATGGTCATGTTTAAGTTCAAGATCAAGCCCCAACGGCCCTTGAAGAAACTCTAAAGCTCTCAAGCAAATCCCAAAGGATCAATAAAGCCCTCTTTGTTCTTCATCAAATCCTCCTTCAAGATCAAGCCCCAACGGCCCTTGAAGAACTTCCACCAATTCAAAGTCAAGCCTCGACGGCCCTTTGAAGAAAGCTTTCATCGTTCATCACCTGTTCATCCTAAGATCAAGCCTCAAAGGCCTTAGGATCAACATCACAATCCATAAATCTACACATTACGAAGATTGAATCAGAGGCTAAATTTGTAGAGGAGATTGTAACCCTTAAATCTTTAATAGAAATATTATTTTGTACACGTGTTCTTATCTCATTCATTGCAGGAATTTTCATGTTTACACGAGTACTACGCAAATACGCCAAAAGAATAATCATACGTTCTTCTAGACAATGGTCAACAGAAATCAAAATCCTTACCTCTAGACATTTTTGTCAATTCCCTCGATTAAAATAAATAAAAACGAAATTTTAGGGACGGTTGTCACACTTGGATTTCTTTAATCATTTCAAATTAATCCATGTAATGGTGGTTAATTGACGTGCTTGTGCTAGTATTCACACGAATGAACCTCCGATTAGTGAAGCAAGAAGAAGACGATCCATAAGAGGACCATTTCCTCCAGGTGGGTGCGGCGGTAAGTTGTTTTGGGTGTGGTGTTTTCTTTTTTAATTTTTCTAAATTGAAAAACCTAATTCCCTCATCTCCAATTTTTTGTTTCACAACTTGTGAATTCTCTCTTACATTCAAAACCACTTAGGTTTATGTATAGAACAATTCTTTAAGCTAGTAGCATTTTAATTTTAATCCTTCACCACACATGTGTGCCACAAGCTTTAGGGAACCCTTCCTTGGGCTTGCCGTGTCTTACCTTTGCCACAAGGTTTTGGCTCGATTCACTCCTATTTTTTTATTCAATTAATCCAGTATTTTCTTTCGAATTGGAATTTCTTATTTTATTTTAGTTTAAATTGTTGGTGTTTACCTGAAAATTAATTGATGTGGCAACACATAATTGGTTATTTTTGGAACCCAATGTTGAGTCTGATAGAAGCATATTTATGCCACTTAGTTAGCTTGTTTCTTGGCATTTATTTACTTAGTTTCTACTTATTATAGAGATTTAAGCTATTTTTGTGTGTTTATAGGTTCAAATGACAAAGTTGGCAAGAGAGTGTAATTTGGAGCATTTATGAGCAGTTTTTGGCCAAGATTGGATAGCTTATGCATGGAGCAAGATGGATGGAAGAATTTGAAGTCAAAAAAGGCTAGGAACATGCTACAAATCTGGAGAAACAAATGCAAATTGCAAGAGTGGATTGTTCACTCACCTAACCCACCAGAAATTGAGTTAAACAAATCTCTTACATTTGCAAAGTTGAGTCCATCCTCTCCCTATAAATACCTATTGCAGCATCCTCATTGAAGGATGAGAGAATCCCCTCTTCACTATAACTCACCTATATCCATCCACCACCGCAATTCACCACCCCCCATATCACCCAGAAACCCTCTCAGCCGCATTCTACACCATTCTACACCATTATACACCTTTGCCCACCCTCTGGAGAAGAAGGAGTCTTGACGTGCCTTCCATTGGAGCAAGGGCCTTGTGCACAAGCCACCTGCAACCATTGGAGTTCTAAGAGTTCTTTCTTCCCTCATTTTAGTTTCAATGTTTATTTCAGTTTGTTTTTAAATTGCTATGAACACGTGTAACTAAGTTTTTCTTAGTTAGAGGTGAATTCAAAGCCATGGACATATGCTTAATATGAATTGATTCCTTTCTGTTATTGTTTCATAAAACATGAATGTTATTTACTTATCTATTTGATTGATAACTTATTCTTGTGTGTTGATTAAGGATGCATACTTAGTTTGCATACATGAATCTGATGCTAAATTATAAGGGGCGTTCACCTAATCGTTAGGAACTTATAATTAAAAGTAGTGGAGATTGCTAGTCATAATCGTGTTAAGTAGATTCTTGGTTGGAGTATCATACTTCATAGTTACGATAGCCTTGTCAATGCTTATGATTTCCATGAAACTTAATGATCTTTGAATGTATCTCTATCATGTTGTTCATATAGGGAACTTGAGAAGAATAATTTGGTTGCGATGCGTTGTCCATTCAATTCAATGAATTTAGGGAAATCTGAGAGTTAATTAGCGCATTCATGATTAATTTAGGGCATTGTCATTCATGGTTTAAAGAAACAATACTGGAAATCGATTTATGTTGCATACGTTCATGTGTGGAGAAGGACCCTCAACTAGCTTTTCACCTTTGAATTCACCTAAATTTCGTTTTAACTTACTTTGTTTGCTACAATTTACTTAGTTTTGTCAAATTCGTCCAAAAACCCCCTTAGTTCTTATTTGGTGTTTTAGTTTAGTTAATTGAGTTCAAATCTGTCTAATTTAGTGTTTTGAGTCAATTTAGTCTTAAATTCGTCCAATTCACTCTCTAGAGTCTGTTTTGAGTCCTTTTAACTTAGTTTTGCTGTTTTGAGTCAATTTGGTCAGTTTTGAGTCATAAGAGTCTAGTTTGTTGTTTTTTAGTCTAGTTAAGTGTTTTAAAGTTTAAATTGAGTAGATTAGCATCCCTTCTAATCCCCGACCTAGAATGATCCCTACTTACATATACTACAATCATAGGGTATTAATTTGAGTGTTAGAATATTTCGCATCAAATTTTGGCACCGTTGCCGGGGATTAGCAAAAGTGCTAATCTCCCTTTCTTTGTTTGTTTTGTTTGTTTGAGGTACTAGTTTATGACTCGTAGTTCTCAACCAGTTCGTGCACACATATTGGAGTTTGACGACGATTTTGAACGAACTTTGAGAAGGAAAAGGAAAGCACTAGACCTTAGTACACCTAGTTCTGAATCTGAATTTGAAGAAAAGGATGAGGCAAAAAAAGACATAGCGGTGGACAATCGAACAATCAAAGAACTTTCAGCCTCAGGATTGGACAATGTCGTGCCTCTTTGCATCCAATACCCGAGGGCAGCTGCAGGCAAGACTGATGAGTTCGAATTGAAATCTAGCCTGCTGCATCACATTCCCAAATACCATGGGCTGTCCATGGAAGATCCAAACAAGCATCTGAAGGAGTTTGAAGTGGTGTGTTCGAGCATGACACCCATTAATGTCGATGGGAACATTCTAAAGATGAAAGCCTTTCCATTCTCTCTTTTGGAAAATGCTAAGGATTGGCTATACGAATTGGCACCCGGAACCGTCACTTCTTGGGAAAACATGAAGTGGGTATTCTTAGAGAAATTCTTCCCAACATCACGAGTGATTCTTTTCAGGAAGAAAATCAGTGGCATTCAACAAAACCAAGGAGAATCCTTTCTAGCGTATTATGAGCGTTTCAAGGCCCTAGTTGCATCTTGCCTACAACACCAAATGAAGGAAGAGCTTCTCATTCAATACTTTTACAAATGACTCCTTCCAATAGAGAGACAAATGCTAGATGCTTCGGCAGGGGGTGCTTTGGTTGACAAAACACCGGTGGCTGCAAAGATCTTAATTACGAACCGAGCCTTGAATGCACAACAATATGAAGGTGTTGGACAAAGAGACACCCCACGACAATAAGTGAATGAGGTAAGTGCAATTTTAGAACTTCAATCTCAAATGGCTAATCTTGCTGTTCTTTTATCGCAAGTTGTTGAAGGATCCAAAGTGCAAGGAATTACAACAAATGTATGTGGTGTGTGCTCAATGCAGGGG
Source organism: Malus sylvestris (assembly GCF_916048215.2). NCBI lineage: Eukaryota > Viridiplantae > Streptophyta > Magnoliopsida > Rosales > Rosaceae > Malus > Malus sylvestris. The sequence goes on from NC_062268.1 coordinate 24,101,046, forward strand.
CATCTCAACGATCAATGCCTTCAATTGATAGAGAATGGAAGATGGGAAAATGCAAATGTCGTGGGCCACCAAGGCCAAAATCAGCCACAAAGTGATCCATACTCTAATACCTACAATCCGAGGTGGAGAGATCATCTAAATTTCAAGTGGAGGGAGCCTCAACAACCCCAACAACAAGGAGGATATAGACAGCCACCTCCCGAGCTCTATCAAAGGCCATTCGTACCATCACAAGTCCCACCATAATCTGCCTAACAAAATTCAAGTTCAAAATTAGATAATGATACACTTGTTCAATTACTAACTTCACTAACGCAAGGCCAACAAAATCAAGCCAAGGAGATGAGTGAAGTGAAGAAACAAATAGGACAGATTTCTGAGTTTATGGGGCTGTTTGAAAAGAAGGAAAACTCCCTAGTTCAACCATTGTGAATCCGAATGGAGGCTTTGAATCCGTTAAAGCCATCACGTTGAGAAGCGGAAAAGAGGTAGGAATTAAGCCAAACACATCCAAACCAAGTCAAAAAGATGATGAACAGTTGCTAATTGAATAGGAGGAGATGGACAAAGCCACGGCAAGGAAAGAATCATCCTTGCCGCAGCCACCTAATGCACTTAAGCCATCCAATTCAGGTAAGGGTGATTAAATTTTGACCCATTCTAACCCTATTCCACCCAATGCACCTTTCCCTCGCAGATTTATGCAAACACAGAAGGAAGAAAGTGACAAGGACGTTCTTGAGACATTTAGGAAGGTAGAAGTCAATATCTCACTCTTGGATACAATCAAACAAATCCCGAAGTACACTAAGTTTTTAAAGAAGCTTTGTACAACAAGGAAACGGTTTGGAAGAAAGAGGTGGTACATGTGAATGAGAATGTCTCTGCAATGTTGCAAAGAAAGCTGCCACCTAAATGCAAAGATCCAGGTAGTTTCACTATCCCTTGTGTCATTGGTAATACAAGGTTTAAACATGCTATGCTAAATTTAGGTGCATCAATTAATGTCATGCCATATTCTGTTTATACATCTATGAATTTATGAGAGCTTAAAAATTATGGTGTTATTATTCAATTAGCCAATCGATCTAATGCTTACCCGAAAGAGATTTTGGAAGATGTTTTGGTCCAGGTAGACCACTTGATTTTTCCTGCAGATTTCTATGTGCTTGACATGGAGGATTCTACCCACTCTCCACCATCATCAATCTTACTTGGATGACCTTTCATGAAAACAGCTCAAACCAAGATTGATGTGGCCAAGGGAGCGTTAACAATGGCGTTTGGTGGCGATATGATTAACTTTAAAATTCCTGAATCTATTGAGAATCCTAATGATGTTCGTTCTTGTTTTGCCATTGATGTAATTAAAGATGTAGGGCAGGAAAATTCAGCAACCATTAAGAAGGATGAATTTTGAACCACCAAAAAAGAGGGAATTAGAGTGGAGCACAAAGAACACCCACTAACCTCAAAATGCACAATCTGGCTGAGAGCACCATTAGAGAATCTGTTGACAATGCTGCCACTTCATTGCAACACATTGGTGAGTCATCTAGTCCAATTCTAATTCCCATTTCAACTAATAGGTTGTTACCTTCTTTGGTGCAGGTCCCCAATCGAATCCACAATGGTGAGAGCATTTACATTGACTTTAGAAAGCTAAATGCCACAATTAGGAAGGATCACTATCCTCTTCCATTCATAGAGCCAAATCAGGGGCAATTCGAGGAGCATGTGATGGAGGAAACACACCCCCCATGTCGTGGGGTCTAATCAAGTTTAAGAGGGGGTCTTCGTCCGGCTGTAGGACGTTAAAGCAAGCGTTTCTTGGGAGGCAACCCATGTATTCAAATAAGGAAGACCTAGGAATCGCTCCACAATCAAATTTGAGTTCCTAAACCCTTCTCTTTACTGCATTTATCTTGCCATGCTTAGTTCATTAGTTGTTTGTTTGCTTGTGTGTGAATCTATGTTTGAAACATTAAGGACAAGGTTTGGTTTAAGTGTGGGGGGGGGGGTAAACAAGTTGTTTTTACATTGATTTTCGTTGGAAATGAACATTGGGTAGAAAAGAAAATAAGTAAAAAAAAAATTATTACAAGAATGTGCAAACAAATAGGATGGAGCCTTCATTGGTCAGGTAGTGCCTCAGCATTCGACGGAGCTCTAGAAAGACGAAGCGCCAAAGTTTGATTTTCCGGAGCCTCAACACTTGGTGAAAATCCAGATGGCGCAGGCAAAAGTTGCATGTGGTGTAACGCCATAAACCTTTGATGATCACTCTGAATCCGAACTTCGGACTCCTACAGCTGGTCAAGCTTTCTCTTAATACTCATTGAGTAACTAGTTGCGAGCATGTGAAATTCTTTATTCTCATGCTTGAGCCCTCTGATCTCTTGCCGAAGACTAGCCATCTCAGCCATTAGAGACTCAACCTGACAAGATCGAGTAAGAAGGCGTTGGCCCATGTTTGATACTGAGCCTGCACATTGGACGCTGAAGGCCAGAAAGTCCTAAATAGCCAGCTCATCAGACAGCTTGGAAGGCATCCTACTATCTTTTAGAGTGAGAAGATTTCTAGCAACCACCATAGCGGTTATATCATTATTCATCACAGAATCCCCAACTGTAAGAAGACCATTGGGGGATAAGAAGGACGGATGCCAAATGTTGTCTAGAGAAGACATGTCAATATCTTCCCCGACATTCAAGTCCAGATGACAGTTAGATGAGCAAGATATTTCTGAAAGTGTTGAAGAAAAAAAAGAGGTCGAACAAATTAAGATCTCAGAAGTGCAAGAAGGGAGCTTCTACAGACGGTAATTTATGTGTTCTTTTGAATGCGTGCCTCTATAAAAATTAGAAATCGAATAGGCGCCTGCTCAGAAATCGAAGGGGCAATCCTTTCTAAAAAGCCAGGCCTACTCAGAAACCACAGGCCGATATTCAAATTTCAAAAGATCGAATTTTCCAGACTTGTTAGTGAAGGATGATTTTGTGAAAACATGTTCATTTGAATAACATCTATAGCATGCATTTAACAATTAAAAGGCGGAATCATGCTTGCATACATTCAAAAACAAAACATTACCCATGAAATTCAAAGCCTAGTAGATTGGTGAACCAAGACTCAACTCAAATCAAAGTGAGTTGAGAAATTTATACCTTTGTAGATTCCTCTTTGCATAAGCAAAGGCTAATCACCCAAAGAGAGGGCCTTCATTCCTTGCTTCTTAGATCCATGGATTTGGATGGAAGAATATGGTTCTCCAAGTTCCCAAAATTGAGAACCTCTAAGTGTCTACACCAAGGTTAGATTGGAGAAGAAATTAGTGACCTTGGAGGAGTGGGATTGCTAGCTAATCCCTCCAAGGGGGCCGGCCTCTTTAGAGAGAAAGGAGAGCTTTGTGTTCTCTCCAATTTCCTAAAAGAAACCCTTAATGAATTTTGGCTATAAAGTCATATTTATACCTTAATTCATTGGAGTGGCAAACTTGTAAATAAGTCCAAAACCCACTCCATCTCTAAATGGCCGGCCATAGGGATTCATTGGGCTATTTGGGCCTTTGTGAATCATTATTCATTAAGTTGTCATACAACTTAAGTCAATGGACTTGACGTTCGAAGCCCATTGGGCCTTAAGGTCCAAAACTATCCCGAGGTCTTTAACGAACTTATTCGTTTGATTAATTAACATATTAATTAATCCTTGCCATAAATAATTAAACCATTTCATTATTCTTACTCATCTCCGTTGTTTCTTCAATCTCTACCTTACACGGTGTACGATCCATTAGGTTCCTTTTAGCGAGGCAGTGGGCGATTAAAACTCTTTAAAATCGATTGTGAATTGAAACTTACTTTCAATTCTCCCTTTAGTGATTATACACGTTTAGGGCTTCCACAAACCATGAGTGACACCTAGCAGCATATCATGGTTACCCAAGCTAATCAGAAGAGGTAGAGAACCTATTCAGTTTAGGATTACAAATGCAATACGGTATTTCTCTAATACAATACTCTTGACCACATTGTTTGGTTTGATAGTTTATTCATGTCTACTATCCAATGTAATTCGTGTGCTTATATGATTACCTTGAATGTGATTTGGAACGACTTCCTAAATCTCATTCATACTCTGGCCAGAGATTCTTAATCATATCATAGAGTATTCTCCCTCAAACAGTTTGAAGGTTAGAGATCCCTTGTTACGCATTCACTTGCCTCCATGGCTAAGTGGCTTAACCCCAACTATGTCGTGGACACCCTCCTTTTGGAGTGACTTTTGACATAATCAAATATCAAGGACTTAACCGGTCAAAGGACTACTTTGCATTATCCCAACCATGAGTTCTCATATGACATGAATATGAGAACTCTTCGTTGATTGTGTTCAGTGAACTCATTCTCTATTGAGCACCTATGTACTTGTCTTGATGTCACACACACCAATGACTCGAGACTAGTCACTCTCCCTGAGAGAAGACACAGCACGTACTGATCTTAACGGACTGTCAATGCCCAATTGGCAATCCTATGATCATGAACGTTTAGGATATGTATACGAAAGAATAGTCTCATGAATCTAACTTCTTTAGATTGCATTCTCCCAATCACATATTCCTTGGACTTATCGTTTAAGCATATAACATTTATATGAGACAGCTTAAAACAATAATCTTTGCCCTTTATATTTAAACTAGATTAGTTTAACATGTGAAATGTCTGTAAAGTATCATCATATGATTGGTTTTAGGGCATATTTCCAACACTTAGCACCTTTCACACACAACCTCGGCTTTGCGAAAATTACGGGCAACTTTGTCAAAGATTTCTGACAAAGTTGAAATTGCGTGAATCTCACTGTTCAATCACCCAACGGTTGCCGACAAGAGTAAAAGAATAGTACCTTTACCGGTTATGAAGAAATTCCTATAAATGTTAACCTTCGCCCTCCATAACAAGGCAGAGTTACTCAACCTTTCTTCATCTCCGAAAATGCATTCCCAACGAAGCCTCTCGAGTTACTCAATGTTCCTCATCCCCTGGAGTACCTCTGCAAACAAGTCATCAAGAGCAAAAGTATTTCATATCATGAAGGTCGAAAGCGAAAGTATCTCATATCATGCTTTTTCACTGTCCTTTTCATTGTCTTTGTTCTCACCTGCGGGACAAAGAGAAAGACAGCAATCAACCAGCACTTGGTATCAATCTTCCGATTTGGAACTGACTGCATGGAACTGCATCCTGATTACTTACCTAGAATTGCTCTCGAGTATTCATCTTCAACTGCTAATGTACTTCCGAAGAAGATGCCACATCTGCCTGGAGAACAGATAAGGCAAGTTAAAATGATACCTTGAAGCATGTGGAGACAACGTGCTAATTCATCATCAACTAAGCTGAGGATCACTTGCCATGTGAGACTAGTCATGGTCCGATTTCCTTCAAGATCAAGTCTCCTCTTGCTTGCTCAGAACTCCAATCCAGTTCAAGATCAAAGTTGTGGAAAGTCAACAAGCATGACAAAATATGTGCCGATTCATTCATTACCAAAGCCAAAGATCATCTACCACATGAAGCTAAGTTGTTACTCATTGTTTTGAAGTGTTTTAGTATGTTTTGAAGTGTTTTAATGTGTTTTGAAAGAAAAATATGAAAATTTGAAAAAAAAAAATAATATGTTTTGAAAAACCCAAAAAGAATTATTTTTTTGTGTTTGCATGTGACTTAGGGTACCTTCCAACACAATGATGAGGATTTTGTTTTTAATTGCATGACTGTTAAAGAAAGTTACAAACATGGATGGAAGTTTGATATGCTCTTTGGTTTATGCTTAGTTGTAGTTGTCGTTTACGAATTCACATGTAATCACAAAGAAAAAAAAATCAGCTTTTGTAACATGCTTGAAGGAATGAACTCAAACTAACGCTACAACCCTGAGAGACTTGAGCCTATGCCTTATTTAGAGAGTTATTAATCTATGATTTCTTGTTTTCTAAAGTCGTTGCATGATCTCATTATTCTTTGCTTGGTTGCTACTTAGAAGGCGTTTCATCACTATAGTTCCAAATACTAGAACTCATACCCGTCTCATTCAAAGCATGGCATTGAATTGCATAACACATAAACAAGATGAAGTTGTTAGTTAAAACCAAAACCAAAAAGCCTTACCCTTTGCATTATGTTTTGTAGGTTTAAACCCTGTTGAGCCTTGTTTAGCCTATTTTCTTTGTTAGCCACATCATCCCTACCTAGCCTAGAATAGGACTATCCATACCCTTGTTCTTAAGGCATAGTGAATCATGACTGAGAAGGAATTCCTTTTGATTGTCCTTATGTAGAAAAATAAGTGTGGGGGAAGGGATTTTTGTGTGTTGTGCGCCAAGAAAAGAAATAAGGTACGAAAAAAAAAAATTTAGAAAGGAAATCTCAAGTGTTGGTTGTTGAAGAAAGGGTCCAAAAGTTTGAATCTAGCCCTAAAAGATGAGTGAATCTTTCCCTTTTTGTTTAAAGTTGATTTCTGCATGCAAAAGTGAATTCTAAGTATCAATTTCATTACTTTGCGTACTATCACTTTAAGAACGTTTGTTTATCCTTACCTGTCTTTGTTAGCCAATACCCTAAGCCCTGTTACAACCCTTAACTTCTATCTTGAGTGTTAAGTGTTTCAATATGTGGAGTTTGGGATTGGTATGAGCATATGGTGTCCCTGGTTCTCGTGTCGAAGTAGTGCACATGTATTAATAATTCCAGAAAGTGCCTTGTTTGTTATAATTATATGTGAGTGCTAGTCTACATGTTTACATCAATCTTCTCACATATACCTAGTGTAGGGTGTGTAGTCAAAAAATCTGTGTGAAAGTAGAGTGCATATCCGATAAGGAATTGAGTGAATTCACTATGACATGTTACTACATTCAAAACATTGTTTTAATTGATTAAATGTGAGCCAGTGAGTGGTGACTGCGATCAAGTATGTGCTCGAGGATAAGGATGGCTAAAATCTATGTGAGTAGTGATTTGTAACATGTCATGTTTCATTGGAAATCGCTAAGGCGATTGTTGGAAGGTTTAGGTTGTTTCTTTCCTTTGTTTGTTTTGCTCAAGGACTAGCAAAAGCTAAGTATGGGGGAATTTGATAGGAGCATATTTATGCGACTTAGTTAGCTTGTTTCTTGGCATTAATTTACTTAATTTCTACTTATTATAGTGATTTAAGCTATTTTTGTGTGTTTGTAGGTTCAAATGACAAAGTTGGCAAAAGTGTAATTTGGAGCATTTAGGAGCAGTTTTTTGCCAAGATTGGATAGCTTATGCATGGAGCAAGATGGATGGACGAATTTGAAGTCAAAAGAGGCTAGGAACATGCTACAAATCTGGAGAAACAAATGCAAATTGCAACAGTGGATTTTGCACTCACCTAACCCACCAGAAATTGAGTTAAACAAATCTCTTACCTTTGCAAAGTTGAGTCCATCCTCTCCCTATAAATACTCATTGCAGCATCCTCATTGAAGGAGGAGACAATCCCCCCTTCACTATAACTCACTTATATCCATCCACCACCACAATTCACCACCCCCTATATCACCCAGAAACCCTCTCAGCCGCATTCTGCACAATTCTACACCATTATACACCTTTGCCGCACCCTTTGGAGAAGGAGTCTTGCCATGACTTCCATTGGAGCAAGGACCTTGTGCACAAGCCACCTGCAACCATTGGAGTTCTAAGAGTTCTTTCTTCCCTCATTTTAGTTTCAATGTTTATTTCAGTTTGTTTTTCAATTGCTATGAACATGTGTAACTAAGTTTTTCTTAGTTAGAGGTGAATTCAAAGCCATGGACATATGCTTAATATGAATTGATTCATTTCAGTTATTGTTTCATAAAACATGAATGTGATTTACTTATCTATTTGATTGATATCTTATTCTTGTGTGTTGATTAAGGATGCATACTTAGTTTGCATACATGACTCTGATGCTAAATTATAAGGGATTTTCACCTAATCGTTAGGAACTTATAATTAAAAGTAGTGGAGATTGCTAGTCACAATCGTGTTAAGTAGATTCTTGGTTGGAGTATCATGCAGTTCATAGTTACGATAGCCATGTCAATGCTTATGATTTCCATGAAATTTAATGATCTTTGAATGTATCTCTATCATGTTGTTCATATAGGGAACTTGAGAAGAATAATTTGGTTGCAATGCGTTGTCCATTCAATTCAATGAATTTAGGGAAATCTGAGAGTTAATTAGTGCATTCATGATTAATTTGGGGCATTGTCATTCAAGGTTTAAAGAAACAATACTGGAAATTGATTTATGTTGCATATGTTCATGTGTGGAGAAGGACCCTCGAACTAGCTTTTCACCTTTGAATTCACCAAAATTTCATTTTAACTTACTTTGTTGCTGCAATTTACTTAGTTTTGTCAAATTCGTCCAAAAACCACCTTAGTTCTTATTTGGTGTTTTAGTTTAGTTAATTGAGTTCAAATCTGTCTAATTTAGTGTTTTGAGTCAATTTAGTCTTAAATTCGTCCAATTCACTCTCTAGAGTCTATTTTGAGTCCTTTTAACTTGGTTTTGTTGTTTTGAGTCAATTTGGTCAGTATTGAGTCATAAGAGTCTAGTTTGCTATTTTTGAGTCTAGTTAAGTGTTTTAAAGTTTAAATTGAGTAGATTAGCATCCCTTCTAATCCCCAGCCTAGAACAATCCCTACTTACATATACTTCAATCATAGGGTTTTAATTTGAGTGTTGGAATATTTCACATCAGAGTCATCAACAACAAATGGCAAGTGATAACATTCGTCCATCAAGCGCGTAACATAATAGCAGATTAGGAAGGTTCATTATTAATTGGGATGAGTCCAAGGAATAACTTAAGTACTAAGGACGAGATTGTAAAGACGTTTCAATCTTGAGATACATATCCTACAGATCTTAAGTCCTAGATTATGTTCCTAGCCATAGGATGATCAAAAGGACTATTGACAAAGGGCAATTTATCATATTCAATAGGATGTCTCAGGCTAAGCATGTAGAGACATGAAATAGACATAAATGTCCTCGTCTATGAGATCGAGTTTGAACCTTGATCAGCTATAGAAGTGTACAAATGAAAGATTACCTACTGGTCAGTTGTCTCACACTTCTAAGTTATGGATGCAACTAGTTCTTAGACTTGAGACATCATTGGTTATCTTGCGTTGATGAATGTGATCTTTGGACTCACCTCGAAGCTCTGAAACAATAGCAAAACCCTATCGTGTGAGGTTTGGGATCATGTGCATCAATATGGAGAAGGAATTTGTCACCTTTTAGGTAATTATGAAGGTTGATATTCCAAAAGCGCCTTGAAAATCTATCTCTAGAAGTATGTGGCCAAAGAAACATACAAAAGATGCATCAAGGTGGTCATATTCATGCTTTAGAATTTAACAAATGTTCCATGCTCTAAAATATATGATTGAAATATAATAGACAGAGGAACCAAATTGCAATGTAACCACAACTAAGGTTCTAAATATGTGTTGTATGAATTCAAACATATTCTGACTAATCTAGGTAGCCAAAAGTGATTGTTATATATTACAATTCGGTTTGTAGTTGATCCTATACAAGGTTAAATGAGAATGGTTTCCACTTATGTAAATTAGATTAATTTGCTTAATCAAGTTATCCACTGCCAGCTTTAATTGAAACCTATAAGGTCACATACAATAGAATGATATCGAATGATAAAGTTAGTGAAGGTTGAATTTAATATAAGTGGTTTATATTAAATAATTTTATTTCTTGATTAATTGTTTGGGCCTCTTATTTATTGTTGGTTAATGAACTAAAATAAAATAAGGAAGCTCAGTCTGAAAGGAAAGACTTAATTAATTAAATAATTTAAATAAGGAGTGAATGGGGCCGAAGCCCAATGGCAAAGGAGAGGTGCGGGAAGCCCAAGGAAGGGTTCCCTTAGGGCTTGCAACACATGTGTGGTAAAAGGACGATAAAACTGTAATCCCACTGGTTTATGAAATTGTTCTATATACAAGCCTAAAGGGTCTTTTGACCCAAGGGTGGATTTTACATATTATGAAAAGAAAAGGTTCGAAAATAAAAAATAAAAGTAAAAATAAAAATAAAAAGAAAAGGGAATTAGGTTTTCCATTTGAGAAATTGAAAAATAAAACACCAACACAAAACAACCTTGCCGCCACACCTATTGAAAGAGAATGACCTTGCAGTTCGTCATCTTCCTGCTTCACCAACTAGAAATTCATTCGTCTGGATACTAGTAGAGAACTAACACTTGAGAGCCTCGATAACAAATTCATCTTCGTATGAAATCTAAATGTTGGCATTCTAAACTTAATTTAAGTTTATGCATGTGTTCTTAAAATTATTTTACATGAACACGAGAACATCAATTAAAATAGATTAGGTGGGTTAATTAATAAGATTAAATCAGTCCAAAGTTCTGCCAACCATACATGAAAATTGGATTATATATGCTTAAGTCACCTTGCCACGCTTCCGCACACATTACTAATGCAATCCACAAACCAACACATATACCAACAATATATAGAAGGTCTAAACCAACTAATTAAATAAAAAAAAATTATTTAATATTATATAAATAATTTACATTAAATTTAGTCTTCACCAATTCTATTGTGTGTTGTCACAGCCCGTCCCGTGATTTTATTCATCGAGAACGTGAAAAGACGGATTTACCCTTAGCGGGTATTAAGGTACGTATGTGTGGCATATTATTAGTCTAAGTACATTCCTAAAGTTTTATAAAGTTTAGATATGATTTAAAATGGATTTATATTTTGTGTGGTTAGGGATTAAAGAATTGGAATTGGATGGTTTGGATTGACCACACCCACACACGGGATAACCCTCCATTCCCCGTGCCTTCTCTCTCTCTCCTCCCTCACTGCTCTTTCAGTTTCTCACTCTCTCCCTCTAATATTGTACGGACCTCACCACAAAACCCTGAAACTTCACGGATCGAAGGTGCCAAGGGCACCATTGTGCTCGTGAAGACTCTACGAACTCAAAGACACCATTTTCAGGTAAGGAATCCTTCGTTTTCACGTTGAAAACTCGAGGTCCGAGTTTGACACTATTCATGAACTTTTTGTTGGTTGATTTTTAGGACAATCCAAGCTCATAGTGAGCTTAGTGAGGTCCCAAGGAAGCTCGGAGTGCTTCGTTGGAAGGATTTGGACGTCGGGATCACGAGGGTTAACTTTGGCCGGTTTTGCTTGGATTTTTCCGGTGAGATTTAGTTGTTTTTGAAGCTTAAAAGTAGTATATTGTGATTCTACATGTTGAGGGCTTTAAATTGATATATTATACGAAGAAAATGGTTGAGAAACGAAGGAGAACAAAGCATTTGAAAATTCCCCAGTTTTCCGGCCACCGGAAAAACCAGTCCGGCGAACTCGCGAGGAAGAAGGTGTGCGTGGGCGCGCGTGGACCCGTGCCTTCCTTGGCGCGTGGGGGCGCGTGCTACAGTAAAAAAATTATTTTAAAAATTTTTCGACGTCCGTGACGTCGAGTAGATCACTGTGGTATATTCATATACCCAAATTGAGCACCGTATGAGAAAGTTATTACGATTATTGGTTAGGTGCTTTAAATAACGTTTTATAGTTTACGCATTTAGGTGAAAATGTGAATTGATGATCCGACCGTTGGATCGTCACCAAACTTTAATACGTTGTAATACGTAATATTTGAGGATTATAGGAACTTACGGATTGGGAATCCGATTTACGGATCTTCCGGAATTGGAGTTGTAAGTTTATAAAATAGAATGTAAACCGTCACTTGGTTTTGGAAATTGACGGAGATCCGACCGTTGGATGGTAATGAAATTTTAGGATGTTGTCCTAGAGGTATATTGTGGACCTCTGGAAGTTATGGATTTAAAATCTGAGTTGCAGATCTTTCGGATCGAACTGCGTAGTGATGTGTTTTATATAAGTTATATTCTATCGATATGATTTCTGAGGTTGGATTTGATTATTGTTTTAGGCGGCGATCGTCATGACGCCTTGATGTGTTGTGCTAGGGAGTTGTAGGGCGAACTCCAGGTGAGTGGGCAGTATTTTCTGTATTTACCTATATACTATTGAGTTTTCCCATAAATTGAATTTATATGAAAAGTATGATTTAAAATGCCATGGATAGATTTATATGAAAAGTATGATTTGAAACGCCATGCATAGAAGTATATGAAAAGCATGAATTGATATATGATGCATATATATGTGAATTGGTGCTGTGGACGCACAGGTAAGTATCAGGTGAGTTTTATATTATTCATGTGCATTGTTGATGTGTATATTGTGGATAGCTCATAACCTGCAATCATGGTGTTAGTGCTTATATTATTCACCACACCGCACGCTCGTCTTGGATCCAAGTAGGTGGATGTCGTACAGACCAAGTGAGGGTTCCGACATGCTAGTCGTATAGATTACTAGATGTGATTCCGACTAGTGGGTGACCTTAGATTATGTGCACAGATGGTTGATGAGAGAAGCACTAGAGCGTATTATTACACCATCCATGTCGTACAGACTACTTCAGGTAGTTCCGACTTATCTGCAGTGTAGTGCCGTACAGGTCATCGAGGTGACTCCGGTTGGATTGGATGTTGAGCTATGGAATTAACCGTACAGGACCAACTGCAGGGTCTCCGGTTAATTCAACTTTTCACCTGTTACATTGATGCATCATTTATTTTGTTTTCGAAATTAAAACATGGCATACTTTCGGGTTTTAAAGAAAAATTGATGATTCAAGATTTATGAAAAGTATTATGTTATTATACTATTTTCTGGGAAAAGTATACAGGTTTTACAGTGAGGGGTTAGAATTATTTTTGGCGAAATGTTTTTGAAAAGCTTGGTTTTACTGACCCACTCAATTTTGTTTTTTTCGCCCCTCCAGGTTCTTGATAGAAGAGTTTTGGTGGCCACGAGGAATCCAACGGTATTCTGACAGAATTCACAAAAGTAGGACTCACCCTCGAGGGTTTCCATTTTAATAATTGTATTTTAAAAGCTTCCGAACTGTGTAAATGGTTACGTCACTCTCATGTGACGGCCAGCATGCCCTCCTTCGAGACGGGGTGTGTCATGTGTGACCTTCTAGGTTCCAACTAAAGCTGGTAGTGGATAATTTAATTCATAAAACTAAACTAATTTTACATAATTAGAAACCATTCTAATTCAACCTTGTAGGAATATCCACAAACTAAGTAGTAACTTCTAGCAATGACTATTGGCTATCCATAATAGTCAAAACATATTAGTCAAAATACGTTTGAATTCATACAACACATAATCAAAGCCTTAGTTATGGTTACAATGAAATTCAGTTTCTCTATCTACTATATTTTGATTATATATTATAGAGCATGGAACTATTGTCAAACTCTACATATAGATATGATCACACTGATGTATCTCGCATACATTGCTTTGGCTAAAGACGTTTGGAGATAAATTGTCGAATGGCTCCAGGAATATCTTCCTTCATGATTACCTAGAAGGTGACTAATTCATTTTTGTGCACTTACGTATCTCCATGTTAATGCATATAATCCTGATCCTCACACTATAAGACTCCCCTATCGTTTGGGAGCTTCAATGTGAGGCTAAAGATCAGATTCATTAACATGAGATAACCAGTGATGCCTCGGGTCTAAAAACTAGTTGCATTCACATCTCAGAAGTGTGATACAATTGATAAATAGGTAATATTCCATTCATATACTTCAATAATTGTTCAATGTTCAGTGAACTCAATCTCACAGACGAGCAATTTTATGTAAACTCCATGTCACTACATGCTTAGTCTTAGACTTACTACTAAATACAACATAAATTGGCCTTTGCAAATGTTCGATAATCCTATGGCTAGGAACATAGTTTAGGAATTAAGATCCATAGGGTATGTATCTCAGGATTGAAACTTCTTTGCAATCTCGTCCCTACAACTTAAGGTATTCCTTAGACTCATCTTATTCAATAATGAACCTTCCTAATATGATATTAGGTCACGTTCTTGATTGATTGATGACTTGACATTTGGTTGCCACAAATAACGAATTATATGTTGATATTTAGTTGCCACAAATAACCAATTATGTGTTGACACTTTTGCTAGAACCAAATTCGTGGGCTACTATGTGTTAACTACATTGTAGTGTTTGGGAATTGAGAGGAAAATCAAGAACAACGGATGAAGAGAAGGATGAACACAGAGATATTAGAGAGAGAAAGTTTAGAGAGAGAAATAGGATTTGTATTAACTAAACAAATGAAGATTACACATACTGTTTATATAGAAATCCTAACTACTTTAACCAAATACTAACTACCTAACTATATTACTAACTGTATTACATTTTTACCCTTAATACTGTGAAGGGTGGAGATGCACAAACTCATTAACCTGTAAAGAGAAAAGAACCAGAACCAGCTAAAGATCGGAGGTGGTGCTAGCCAAAGGCTCTTCGACAGTCTAGTTAGTAAGTAGTATTATGAGACTCAAGCAGTAGGCAAGAGAATAAGTGTATGATAATTGCGTTACCAAAGATGAAGCCTAGAAGGGTTTATTTATCCTAGTCGAGATGAAGACCTCATAGGATATGGAATATGTATTAAACAAGAAGATTTCTAGAGGAAATCTAGGATTAGATATTGCATCCTCTTAGGACTTGGATTACTTGCGGTGCATGCCAATCTTTAAATTGTAAGGATTTCAATAATATCGCATCAAGGTTAGCATGGTCTCGTGCTATGCATTTTTACACGTGGTTCATATACATGTGCTTATTTGTTGAATAAGTTCACTAAAAACAGACTACCCAAAAAAAATTAAACATATGGATGTTTACTACATGTCAAACATTATGAATCTTCGGTTATAGTATGCAAATAGTTCTTAGACTTGAGGCAGGATCATGTATATTTTGCTTATAGATATAGATATGAACTTTAACTTCACCTTAAAGCCCTCACTATCTCGCAGGTGTTCCTTGGACTTATGTGTATAGATATGGAGATACATGAATACGCAATAAGTAATCTAGTACCTTATGGTAATCGTTAGATAGAAGGAGATATCCCTTGAGCCATTTGGAGATCCATCTCATAAATTTCCTACCGAAGTAATTGTTGATTAAGCTATTTTTGTAAGAAATTTCATGTCGGTATAATTAATTGTTATTTATATTAGATTAATTATTTGGGCCTATTGGACATAATTTTAATTAAAATAAGCTTTGTGCTTAATTAATTAAAATGGGTCCAAGTCACAAGCCTAAGTGGGCTTAAGTGATGGATTTGATGCAAGGAGAAAGTCTCCTTGATGTCAATCCCACTGAGGTGTGGGGTTTCCCTCATATATCCCTAATAGATTAGATTTGTCCCTCCGAGACAACGAGAGAAAAACCCATAGCCATTTTCTCTAGTGTACCCAATAGATTTAATCCAAGTAAATGATCTTGCTAGCATTATGGAATTTCTCAGTCCATCTTCCGTTGTTGGTGTATTAGTGTGGATACTCCTAGAGGCTTAACACGTGAGGAACTTTCTCGTGATCAAATATGAAGAGGAAGAACAAAAGCACAAGAATGATCCTACAAGTAATTCTCTTCGCCATCTTTATTTGTTGCATTATTGATTTACAATCATCCAGATATGTAATTGGAATTACATATCATTGTTTAGTTAATTTTTCCACTAGATATTTATTAGGATTAAATTAATCTCAATTATATGCATGAAGACCCAACCCCAAGATCAATCATCGCATACCTTCTCATCATCTCAGTTTTGAACATTGTAATTAGCCCCTTATTACTTCCAGTATAAACAATATCATCCACATAGATTGAAGCAATGAAGGTTTTAGAATCGCTTTTAACCTCGATGTACAGATTAAGTAGCCTAATTTGGAATTCTATGAAAGACATATTTGATGAGATATGAGTCAACTTCCTCATATCAGTCCCTAGGTGCTCGTTTCAGACCATACAAGGCATTTTTCCAACTTATAAACTTTTCTCTCAACATTAGTTACAACAAACCCCTCAGGTTGATCAAAGCCTTCTTCCTGTAATACTCCATACAAGAAGGCTGATTTGGCATCCATTTGAAATAATTTCCACCACTTTTAGATGTTAGGGCAATAAGTGTCCTTATTTTATCCAATCTAGCAACAAGAGAAAATGTCTTATTGGAATCTATCCTTGGCTTTTATGAATAGCCTTTTGCAACTAGTCTAGCTTTGTGTTTTTGTACTGATCCATACAAGTATAATTTGGTCTTATAGACCCATTCTGACACCAATAATTGACTTCTCAATGGTCTGTCAACCAAAAATTAACTGGCTTCTATGGTTCCATAATACTGATGTAACACCTTGCATATAGGTCATTTAGGTTCCTCATTTTCACTGTTGTAGAGCTAGGAGTACTAGGCTTAGAATCCTCCATTTGATGAAGTTAGTTTTCACTGTGAGAGTCTGATACATTTTCCGGTTGTGGTGACTATGTAGTGTGCTCAATAGGCTCAATTTCTTTAATGTTGATTCTTTTTTTTTATTTTTATTTTTATTTTTTTAAAACTAGGAATTCACATTCTAGGGCTTAAGAAGCCAAACAGGAAACAGGTACAAGAAAGCCTACCATGAGGCAAACACCATGATAGACCAACCAAGACCAAAGCAGTGAATGGGGATACAACCAACAGACACTTCAACCAAGTAATTTGATAAGGGCACAGAGACTTGAATTTCAGCTTCAATACCCATTTCCAAATTGAATTTTGATTAAATATCACACTTATGCACAACATTGTTTTCTTGCTTTACAAGATATATACACTTAGTACCCTTTGTCACATTTTCATAACCAACAAATATACACTTAGTTGCTGATTCTTCAAGTTTATGCCTCAATTGGCCAGGACAAGTCAATAGCACACAACCAAATATTCTCAAGTGTTTACTTCCAGGCTTTCTGCCACTAAAAGCTTCAAAGGATTCACATTGAGAAGTTCTTTTGTAGGACTTCTATTGAGCATGTAGACTGTTGTACTTACATCTCACCCTAGAAGTAGTACGTCAAATGTTTGTCATGCCATATAGCCTTGGCCATCTCAGTAATGGTTCTATTTTTCTTCTCAGCTACACAATTTTGCTAAGGTGAATAAGAAATGGTTAGTTGTCTCTCTAGTCCCACAGAATCTTTTGAAATTCAATGGAGGTATATTTACCACCTCTGTCACTTCTCAATTCCTTGACTTTATATACACTTTGCAACTCAACCATGACCTTCAATTTCTAAAATATACCAAACACTTCAGACCTTTATTTTTATCTTTTTGTAATGAAACGTTTGATACTTGAACTTCATAAAGTAAACCTATCACATCTTAGTACAATCATCAATGAAGGTTACAAAATATTTATTACCTTCACTTGGTACTGGTTTGGTACTGAGGTGCTTTTATAAAAAGTGGGTGTAAAAAAAAGCTGAGCTCAAAAAAGGTGTTTGGTAAAGACTTAAAAACAACTTATTTTCACAGTTTTTGGTAAAATAAAAAAATAAAAACGTGAAGCAGCAAAAATGAACTTATTCTTATAGTACAGCAGAAGTAGTTTTTTTTTTTCCAAAGCACATCAATACCAAATCAGCCCTTCTTGTCACTTTCAATGGGCCAAAAACATCAGAGTAGATGAGCTCATGGAACAGTTGTTCTCCATGCTTTGCTTTTGTCAAACATTACCTATGTTGATTTCCTATAGCACAACTTGATTTCACACACCTTGGTTGATATCTTGTATCTCATGTAAGCTATACACTAACTCCTCCTATAAATCTTTCAAACACTGAATATTCAAATGGTCAAACCTTCTATGCCAACTCAAAGTAGTTACTTCAACAGTTACTCTTCTAGCTACATGATTCACATATTCAAGTGAGAGAGGAAAATATATGTTACTTGTCATTTGTATTCTTGTAATTACATTTTCAAGAGCCCTGATATCACATATATCCACCAAGTAGTCACCAAACAATAGAAAATAGCCATGCTCTATGATTTAACCAACACTTAGACGATTTTCATCCAACTCTAGCACCAACATGACTTCATTAATATATTGCTTGCCTTTTTGGTTTCAATGAAAGCTTTTCCTTTTCTTGTTGCATGCATTAACTCCTCATTTCTCATTTTCACCATTGCAGTGATATTTTTTTTCACTTCTATCAACAATGACTCATGAGAAGTCATGTGATTACTACATGCACTGTCAACATAGCAAACACTATTTATGTTAGGTCACTGCTATAGAATAGCAAGCATAAAACATGCTTCCTTCTTCAGTCACTTGATTTGCAAAGTTTGTTACATGAGTCACTTTGATGTTGCAATCCTTTGCTAGGACCAAACTTGTCACACTTATGGCACTTGGGTTTCCTTTATACCAACAAGCACCATAATACAATTTTCTTTGTATAAAGTTGCTACTATATTTGGGTTCACATTGTCCACCTTTACTCTTCAAATTTTTCTTGAACTTAGCGTCAGCAACTCGTGAGTAGGCCTGGGCAAAAAATACCGAGAATTGAACCGAACCCGTAATGAATCCAGTCGGTTCGGTTTTTTTTTCGGTTCATTTGGTATGGGTACAAAATCGGTTCATTTTTTTGTGTAGTCGGTTTGGTTTCGGTTCTACGTTTGGTACCAAACCGTACCGATCAATTTTTCAATTAAAATTGTTTTTCCACGTGGCTTGTTTTTATTGGTTTCCAAAGGATTTGTTCACACGAGAACTCCTGTTTGAGTCCTTGCGGTAAGAAAACTCACTTTTCTCACTCGAAGAAAACTCGTATCTCTGGTTGGTGGTCTTTCTCTCAGTCTCTCTATGCGTCCACCACTCCTCCTCCTCTACAATCTCTCTCACGGTCTCACGTCCATGACAACCATTGTGGCATCATCTTCTCTCATGGTAAGTCAATCTCTTGAATTTGTTTGCATTTTATAAAATTAGGGTTTCAATTTTTAGATTCAAATTGGGATTGGAATTGGGGGTTTCTCTGAAAATGTATGATTATGCTTAGGCTTTTGAGTTTGTCGTTGGATTTTGTGGTTTTGATGTAGTTAATCTCTATTAGTTCCATTTTATAAAATTAGGGTTTTAATTTTTAGATTTAAATTGGGATTGGAATTGGGGGTTTCTCTGAAATTTTAAGATTACGCTGAGGCTTTTGAGTTTGTTTGTTGGATTTTGTAGTTTTGATGTAGTTAATCTCTGTTAGCTGCATTTTTCAAGACTACACACACTTTTCATAGATTCAATTGGTGCTCTATGTTGGTTGGAATTGGTTAGTACACTTGCATTTTTCTTGGTTGGTTCTGGATGAGTTCTTGGTTGTTTAGAAATTGAGTTTTCAATTTATCATATATATGTAATAGGTATAGCTATATACGTATATATATCTAGTAGTAGTTTATAGCTATATGCATATACCTGCCGCTAAGAGGTGCATGGATTTTGTAATAGGTCCTCTACTTTTGCTTGAGAATCATATTCCCATATATTTCCAATGAAAATTTATCTGGGAAATAAGGTATCTGATGGGGAATTGCTTTTTTGCTTTGTAATACAAAGTTTGTATCAATTCTCAAAAGAGAGAAAAAGTTTGTGTTTGAATGGTTGTTGTTGTAAAGTTTGTGTTTGAGGGACCCGAGGATCCTGAGGATCAAACCTATTTATTTTTTGTTCCTTAACTTGTTTATAGCTATATGCATATGATTCTTAACTTGTTTATTTTTTGTTGGTTTTTGGTTTATGTATATCTTTAAAGATCAAACCTTTTAAAAGGTTTCTTATTTATTTCCAACTTGGTGCCCTTTTTTTAACATAAGAACCACAAGAGATATCAACAACTGGTGTTAATTTACTGCCACTCGATGTGCAAAATAGGAAGAACGGGTAAACGAAACCGTTAAGGAATATGAGGAGACAGAGAGAGATGAGGATTTTAATCTGGTGATCGGTTTTGTACAAGATGTTGAGATGAGGATTTTAATAGATGGAATGATTGGTGGAGATCAAAATCAAGACAAGATTGGTGTCCTTGAACCTTCTTGAAGCAATCCTGAAAGGGCAAAAGAACTTTGTCCTTGAACCTTCTTATTTATTTTTCTATACTGATGTGGGGTTTTTCTTTTCTTTGTGATATTTTTTAATCATTTCTTCCTGTTTTGTTAATAAATTTACAATTATATCTCATGATTTTCCACGGTTATTTAATTATTTTTAAACTAGAAAAAAGCATATGTTGCCTTGGCCATAAGACAGTCACCTGTGTTGGGCCCCTCAAATTGTGTTTGAGGCTTTTTATTTCTACTTTTCCATTTATCTGTGTATGAATAGTTGCTGCTATAAAGTTTGTGTTTTTATGGTTTTGGTTCGGTAATTTGTTGTTGGGGCTTTGATCTTTGATGATTATTAATAGGAGTTTTGCTAGATTGACTTGTAATTGATAGTTTTGTATTGATTGGATGCAGGCTTTGGACCGTGTAGATTCTGTAGATGATGTAATTGATTTGGAATATGAATCGGGGGGAAGCAAATGTGAGACCAAAAGTGAAAGAGATCAAGAGAAGGTAAGTGACTCCCAACTCCTACAAGGTAAACGTAGTAAGGTTTAGGAGCACTTTAGTCCTTAACAAGTTAAGACCCTAGTAAGCCTTAAGGATCGAGAAGGGAATGTTGTAAAAGATGAAAATGATGAACTAGTTATGGTTCCACAAGTAAGACTTAGGGCTAAATGTGTCTATTGCCCGAAACATACAAATGATAGTGACTATGCGGCCGATTCAAGCACTAATGGTACATCCGGAATGAGAAAACATCTTAATTGACAATGTAAATATTATCAAGCCAACTTGAGGAAAAATCAAAAACTTCTTTATGAGGAAAAGAAAGGGGGTAAAACTTTGGTTAATAGGGAGTTTAACCAATCCGATTGTTTGGAAGCATGTGTAGAGATGATTGTTCTTGATGAGGTACCCTTTAGTACCATTGAAAAGATAGGGTTCAATAGATTTTGTAGTGTTGCATGTCCATTGTTTCGTGTGCCCTCTAGGAGGACTCTCGTTAGAACATTCCTTAGAATGTATGTCCAATCTAAGTATAGTTTGAAAAAGGAATTGCATGCACATCGAATTTCTCTTACCACCAACACTTGGACAAGCACTCAAAACATCAATTATATGGTCCTCACCACACACTTTATTGATGATGAATGGAATATGCATAAGAGAATCATTAATTTTTGTCTTATTGCTAAGCACTCGGGGAGCCACAATAGCTAAGTTGATTGAAACTTGTTTGTTGGAATGGGGCATAAATAAAGTACTCACCATCACGGTGGACAATGCTTCCGCAAATAAAGTTGCATTGGATCAACTTAGGTCAACGATGAATAGGTGGGAAAATTCACAAGCCGTTTTGCATGGTGAGTATTTACATGTGAGGCGTATCGCTCACATAACCAATTTAATTGTGGGTCAAGGGATGAAGAGGCTAACCAAGTGCCTCTTAGCCATAAGAAATTGTGTGACATTTGTGAGGAGCTCTCCACAAAGGTTAGAGTATTTCAAGCAAGCCGTGTTTATGGAGAAGTTAACATGCAAAGCAAGTGTTTGCTTAGATTGCCCCACAAGGTAGAATTCCACATTTCATATGTTGGAAGTAGCCATAAAGTTTTGAAGGAAAAATTTTGTCCTAGCTAAGAACAAGTATGAACAATTGAATACACATGCAAGCTATTAACACTTTAAAGTTGTTGGAAATATGCCCTGAAAGTCAATCTTTGGAAGAAATCTTTCAGGACAAATGAATCGATGTATGGATGATTCTTATACATCAAATGGCAAAGATACTAATTAGGACTATCTCAATAAACGAAATATGTCCTGAATAGTGAATCCATGGACAATGGATCGATTGAAGAAGTAATCTAATGATGTTAGACTACAGAGACCTTCTTCACATAAACAGATGTCCAAAAAGGTTCCTGGTCATTGGATTGTTGGGGGGATACTGACAATGCGTAGACCGGTACATACTATGTCTGCTTCAATTGGAAGGATGGAAAGTCTCATCCCATTCGTGTTGTGACACTAAGACAAGTATGTAGGTGCTCATTAAGGGAATGAGTTCACTGAACACAATCGAACGAGAGTACTTGCATGGAGGTCTACTCACATGTCAAGCAAGTAACTCTAATGGTTGGAAAGATGTAAGTAATCCTTAGACCTGAGGCATCGTCGTTGTCTTGTGGTTAAGTACTTAATCTTTGATTATGTCAAAGTCTCCCCATTCGAGGGTGTCCACGACATAATTGGGGTTAAGCCACTTAGTCATGAAGGCAAGTGTATGCGCAACAAGGAATCTCTAATCCTCGGTAAGAGAGGAAGAATACTCTAAGATATGATTCGGGAATCTTCAGCCGAAGTATCGAGCGTAATAAAGGAAAGCGTTCCTAAACGACTCAATTGGATCATATAAGAAGGAATAATCACATTAGGGGTTTGACATGATATATCCATACCCTAATGATGTGATTGAGAGTATTGTATTAGAGAAGGATTGAATTACATTGTAATTCCAACTGACTAGGTTCTTTGAATAAACTTCTACATTAGCTTGGGTAGCTATGACATATGGTTAGATGTCACTCATAGCTTGTGAGTTCTTCTAGATGATTAGATGTAGTCGTCAAAGAAGAAAGGTGAATTAAAATGAGGTTTTAATTCACTAAGTGATTGAATTAAATATAAGCAATTGGATTAATGCCAATCACCTCACTGCCTTGCTAATTAGAACCTAAAAGATTGTTCACCACAACACTATTGTAGTGAGTAATTAATGGATGATGGAAACAATTAATTGGATTAATTATGTGTTGTGATTAATTTAGAAAAGTCTAAAGAAATCATAAAAGCGATAAAGATCGTTTTGGGCTTAAAGAAACGTTCGGGTTTAATTAGGCCCATTGGGCCTAAACCCATTGGGCTTTTATTCAAGCATTGGATGACTTGAAATAATAAAAGCCCAAAGCCCAAAAAGAACACAAGAGGGCCGGCCATATTATGTGGGTTTTAGAGAGATATTTAGTCAAGTGTTGACTAGGTTTTCTTTTTGTCTATATAAGCAACTTTATAAGATATTGTTCATTAGGGTTTTTGTGAGTTTTGAACAACAAAAGAGGCAAAAGAAAATAGCCATCTTGAACCACAAAGGCCGGCCACCAAAGGGGGTTTTTACTAACCTCTCTTACACCCTTTTGGTTATTCCTTCATCCTTCTCACTACACTAGTGGGTGAGGATCTTTAGAGGTTTCCTACTTTGGGAACTTGAAGAGAACCTAGGAGCACTCATAGTAACAAAGTGGAGGAGGCAAGGAGGGAAGCTAGGCTCAAGGATTTCAAGGAGCAAAGGCCTTGGAGGTGGTCCATTCTTGGTCTTAAGTCTAGATCAAGAGGTATAAGACTAACCTTCACTTTGTTCTTGATTCTAAAATTGTTTTGATGCATTATATATAAACCTATGAACCTTGAAGGGGATTTGCATGACTATAGCTTTGATAATATGTTATAAATGCTTCCGCTGCTTTCGTATATTAAATTTGATTTGTATATGCATGATAGTCATTATGAAATCCCATTTTAGAATCTCATAAATTTCCCTTCAAGTGGTATCAGAGCCAATGGTTTATGTATAATGTGTCCTTTTGGATTTTATGCATATGGGTATTAATGTTATGTATGACATATTATTGTTTCATTCAAAGTATGTTTATCTTTTGTTTTTCAATAGTTGAAAAATGTTAGTCAAAAGTTGAGAAAGATATGTTTGCAAAAGTGTTTTGTATACATGAATGAAAAATGAGTTTAGAACTAGTTAGACATATTATTTCTTCATTTAAAAGTATGTTTGTCTTTTGTTTTTCAATGGTTGAAAAATGTAAATCAAGAGTTGAAAAAGATATGCATGTAAAAGTTGTTTTGTATGCATGAATGAAGAATAAGTCATGAACAAAATTTGGGGTTTTGTTCAAAAGGGTAGGCACGGTTTTGGGGGTGGTTTTGGGTTGTGTTTGTGTTTTATTGTAAACCACTCACACATCCTATTAAAGCTTAAAAGAAGTGTTCTTGTCACTTTTGTTTTTGGGTTTGAAAAATCACCAAGAATGTACAAATCTTGAAATTGTGTTCATGGTTTTGTTCTTGGTGTTCATGGTTTGGTTTTGGGTGAAAATAGTTTTAATTGGTTTTCATGCATGGTTTTATGGTTTTGGATGATGTTCTTACCATCCATAACCATATTAAAAACTTATAAAACCCTAGACTTGACTAGGAGGATTTCCATCACCCATCTCACCTAAGTTTTAATTGCAAAACCAAGTGACAAGCAAAATTTAATTTTTCTTACATAATGTGGCTTTTAATGCATGTTGTGTAAGATTGTGTAAGAGAACTCCCATCCCCTTAATGTGGCCGGCCTCCCTAGTGGATTTATCCACTTGTGGGGCTATTTTGTAATCTTTAAAAGGTTGATATTTACTTTGAAATATTTACGGTTTTACCCCTAACTTTTCATATTTACATTTAGGCCCCTACTAACTAGAAAGTTAAAATATTTGATTTTAATTTTGTTAGTTGTTTAAACTCATAATACTATTATGCCCATATGCACTAAATCTAAATGTTTATGTTGCATTCCATTATGATTATTTAAATGTGTTTAAGTAGTTATAAAATGGGTGACTTTGGACTTATGCCTTAAACGATAATTGAGCTATATGATAAGGCGCTAAAATCAAATTGTTTGAACCTTGGGAATGTGTTTTAATTACTGTTTAATTGGACCTTGTCACGTTTGACGTTAATCTTTCTCTCCCCTTTTAGTATATGTAATTTATAGGAATTTGTACAAATCGGTTTGTAATTCTTATTACTTCTTAATCTCTATTCGTTAGTGGATTCCCTCTAGTGCTAGACTAGAGTTTCTTTAACTATTGGTAAGGAGACATAACTAAAAGAGGGTTTTGACATGAGATTAAAGATTAAAAGGGTCCAATGCCCAAATTAGCAATGGATGATTGTCTTTCATTTCTAATGGCTCAATGAAAATGGTTTTAATTGGATTGATAAGCACGTAATTAAATCGACACAACCTCCCCGAGTTTATATTCAACAATGATGGCTCGTTGTTGCAATAACCTAATAAGTCCATAGTCATCCAAGAGCCTAAGATAACTATAAAGTCCAATTTCAAAGGAATGCAAAAACCATAGTAGTAGTAGTTACTTCCAATATTTGAAAAATTTGTTTTTGATATTGATTTGTTTTTCTCAAAACAAATAGTGGGAGTATCATACGCTACTAGACTATAATGAATACAATTAGTAGTTATATATATATATCTCCAATATTTTGAAAAATGTTTTGATATTGATTTGTTTTATGAAAACGAATAGTGGGGATATTATATGCTACTAAATTCATTAACTTTGGACTAGTAGTTATAATAGGACAATTTATTTGATTGTGATTAAATAAATAAAATTGATGAGACCTTAAAATCCCTCAACCAAACAATATTAAGTTGTAAGCGTAAAAGTGCTTAGAACACTTTTTCGTGGCCTTCCACCGTGGTAGGCTCTAAGCGTTTATGACTTGTACACCGCCTTCACCCTATCATGGGGAAGTGACAAAGTGCATGCTTATATTCAGGAGGAGTTTATTTAAAACATTTGATGAGGTTAAGGTAGGCAACGAGTATGGCCAACATCGTATCATCGTGAGGTCATGCTTGAACCCCTAGCTAAACCGGCATGGTGGGAAAGAACTTAACTAAGAAACATAATGCCAACATCGTATCATCGTGAGGTATTATTTTCTAGAGGCCAAAAAGATGGGTAATCACAAGAGGTTGTTGTG
Organism: Malus sylvestris; assembly: GCF_916048215.2. NCBI lineage: Eukaryota > Viridiplantae > Streptophyta > Magnoliopsida > Rosales > Rosaceae > Malus > Malus sylvestris. The sequence goes on from NC_062268.1 coordinate 24,127,115, forward strand.
AATGGGTACTTGTACCCTCTCATTATTATTGTTGCTAGCCGACATCGTATCATCGTGAGGTGGGCTTGGTAATAGTGAGCCTCCCATAACCCGCTAGGAGCTTTCTTTGAAATCTCCCGGATTCCATTATGGGGGATATGGAATTTGCCAAAAATGGTGGGTGGTGTCATTCGGTTTAAAGACCCAAATCGTTTGACTTAAACAACAATCAATCTAATTATTTTATTTGTTTATGTATATAGATATGGTTGGAAGCACACTCGCGAAAATACTCGACAAACATTGCCTTGAGGGGCACAATTTCCCATCATGGTATCGTAATGTCAAGATTCTCCTAACATTGGAGAAGATTGTTTACGTACTAGACAAGGCTCCACCTCACATACCTCTTAGCCCTGAGGCTACTGAGGATGAACGTGCTAAGTATGACAAGCACGTTGAGGATGATATACAAGTCAAGTGCTATTTGTTGGCTTCCATGAATGAGGAGCTACAGAGACAGCACGAGGGCATGGACAGTGCATTTTCCATAATACTCCATCTTACGGAGTTATATGGCGAAGGGACGCGCAACCGTCGCTTTAGCACTGTTTGTGAACTTGTAAAGACCAAGATGGTCAAGGGGGCTCCAGTACACCAACATGTACTGAAGATGATAGGATTCATTGAACAATTGGAGAATCTTGGTACTCCACTTGACGGGGAATTGGCCCAGGACTTCGTATTGGCTTCTCTTTCTGATTCATTTGCGCAGTTCGTAATGAACTACAATATGAATAAGATGGATAGTTCTCTCTCTGAGTTACTAAATATGTTAGTAACTGCCGAGAAGACTATGAAGAAAGAGAACGTTGTAGGGACTGCTGCAGTAGCCTACAATAAGCCATCATCTTCCAAGGCCGTGCCGCAAGGCAAAGGCAAAGGGAAGGAGAAGAAGTCCCCCACTCCTAAGCCGAAAGGAGGAGTGAGGAAAAAGAAGGCAAAGGAGCCCAAAGGGACTTGCCACCACTGTGGAAAGGAGGGGCATTGGAGGAGGAATTGCAGGTTATACCTTGCAAGTCTTAAGGACAAGCCACAAGGTATGGTTTATGTTCTTATCTTCAATTCTAAATGTTAGATCTTCTAAATATTTATATTTGATATAAAGAGCTAATCACTTGTATAATTGTATATAGGTGGGGAAGCCAAGTAGAAGATGAACAAGCAAGGAAAAAGTGGAGAAGAGTTCGGCCACCATGTTTTTGCTTACTACTTAGGAAGTTTGTTAGGCATTTAAAGATTGTCTTTAAACTTTCTTATTTTGTTAAGAACTAATTATATGGCTTCATTTGATGGAAGGCCACTATTAGTGCCTAAATGTATAAAGGCATTTATATTAGTCTCTAAATGTATGGAGCTTATACCTTTTGTATTAAACATTATGAATGTTTGAACTATCATATTAATGTAATGTGAAGTATGCCTTATTAATATACTATTTCCTTAAAGTAGTGTTATGAATTGAAAATTGTCTTGTTGTATCCTAGATAAGATACAAGAGTTATATCACTTAATTGTAATGTGATAAACCAAACTTTAGATTTATCAATTATGGATAGATCTCACATGTAGGACATAAAAGGATACAATGAATCTTTAGATTTGGTTCCATTTGTCTACTTATGAGTTCTATATGAATTGACAAAAGTCTAGAGAATCCTTTCTTGAAGAAAAGGAAGATCACATTATAATGATATAAGTAATAAGAAAAACGTTTCTTATACGGTTATCACTTGAAACACAATGATCAAGATCACTCTTGATTCAATTAGTAGTTTTGAACAATTAATTGGGCATTCTTAAAATTGTTTTAAAATGTCAATTGTGTTAGTGACTAAACCAAGAAAGAAGTGTCTAAATCTATAAAAGGTTTAAAGACTTTAATCACTTAAATAACAAGACATTAAACTTAGTGAAGATTGAAACAAATAAGCTTGAAATGTTTCAAAGCTACTACACAATGTCTTCTACCAATATAATCCACTTTTATACATTTTGAATGTATGAAATGATTTCTCATTAAAGTCATGAGAAATAGTGGGAGGTGTGAAAATGGATATAAACTTGAATGTGATTGGTTTATAGTTGTCTAAAGAATAATAGTACTTGACTATTATTAAGAGTTTGTAATTTTAATTGTTAAAAGGACTCAAGCTCTTCAAACGTTAAAATTCTATGTTGTGTAACATTTAAAGAATAGTCTTTGAATGTTGGTTTCGTCAACCTAGCATAAAATGGTTATATGTTGGGAGTTGTCCATCATTCTCTTTTATGAGAACATGCTAATGACAAAGCATATGGACAAGTTGATGAAACAAAAGGGAATAAGTTTCAAAATGAGTCACAACATATGGTTTAACAACAAGACAATCCAAATTCAACATCTCATGTAACGATATTGCTCTATGTAGTTTTGATAGAGAATTATATCAACCACCTAGAAGGAATGGTTGAGTATCTATATCCTTAGTAGGAGCCATGCTTCCACTAAAGACTTAGATAATTCTTATATCACTACATTAAAAGGTCTTAGTATGACTAAAACTTATAGTATGGTGTATGACATCGTATAATTAAATGAATAGACTTGATAAAACAAGTCACATATTCAAAAGGAATTACTTTAGAAGGAATTCTTTTGTATGTGATTCATTTAAATAACTTGTGTTAGCTAGGGTTGTTGATAGTCTCAAAAATTGTTGAGATATCATCAATAAGCTAATGGATCTCAATGGATCCAAGACAAGTTAGTGGGAGCAACACGCATTCAAATCAAGAAAACTTAAGTGTTATTTTTGAATGAATGCTAAGTTACAACAAGGCCAGTGGGAGTGATGTCATAATTTGAGCAACAAGATATGAATAAAGTCTATTTGATAGACTTGATGAAACATAGATGTTACTCGAAAATGACAAAACATGACACGGTCAATTTTGAAGTATAGACTTGAAATTGGACTTACTGATATAGCAAGGCTATCTCAATAATGTTATATGGGAATTAAATCTCAAATGTTGAAGATTTAAGAAAGCATTTTCCTATGTGATAAGAAATCACTTTCACAACCCTTATAATGAATGTGTCATAAAATCACAAAAGGGACACATGTGTTGACTTGTGAAGTAGATATCCAAAGGTGAAGAAACCACTGAGTTAATCACTTTAAGATATTACTATATCCCAGGATCAGAACCAAAGCAACTGATAGAGTATTATTGCCTTTAAGAAAGAAACATCAGAGTGGGACTCTGGAAGCGTGCATTCACTTAGGTTGTTAACCAAAGTGAAAATAAGCCATTTTAACAAATGGAACTTCATGATGGATGAAGTACTAATCATATGAATGAATTGTTAGTATTGTACTACAATGGTCTCAAGCTTGGAGCAAAGTTTGTATAAAGTATACAAACGAAATATATGTCGATATATAGTTTTAGAAACTGCTTCAAAAAGGTGTTTTGAATGAAAGGGGTTCTTTTAGAACCCATGATTGAATCCAAACCATAAGGTCGTTAGTAGAGTACTACGACGTAATGGGGCGATAGCTCAAGCCATGGAATCAAGGTCTCATCAAAGTATTCGAACACATTAAAGAGACATCACCAAATGTCTTGGAAACATTTGATAAGTAAATCTCTTTTAATAAAAGAGATTAATACATAACCAAGTTAACCTACGAGCATAAACTTTCTCGACAAGATGTATGAGATACACTAGTGATTGACTTTAGTGCAAGTGGGAGATTGTTGGAAATATGCCCTGAAAGTCAATCTTTGGAAGAAATCTTTCAGGACAAATGAATCGATGTATGGATGATTCTTATACATCAAATGGCAAAGATACTAATTAGGACTATCTCAATAAACGAAATATGTCCTGAATAGTGAATCCATGGACAATGGATCGATTGAAGAAGTAATCTAATGATGTTAGACTACAGAGACCTTCTTCACATAAACAGATGTCCAAAAAGGTTCCTGGTCATTGGATTGTCGGAGGGATACTGACAATGCGTAGACCGGTACATACTATGTCTGCTTCAATTGGAAGGATGGAAAGTCTCATCCCATTCGTGTTGTGACACTAAGACAAGTATGTAGGTGCTCATTAAGGGAATGAGTTCACTGAACACAATCGAACGAGAGTACTTGCATGGAGGTCTACTCACATGTCAAGCAAGTAACTCTAATGGTTGGAAAGATGTAAGTAATCCTTAGACCTGAGGCATCGTCGTTGTCTTGTGGTTAAGTACTTAATCTTTGATTATGTCAAAGTCTCCCCATTCGAGGGTGTCCACGGCATAATTGGGGTTAAGCCACTTAGTCATGAAGGCAAGTGTATGCGCAACAAGGAATCTCTAATCCTCGGTAAGAGAGGAAGAATACTCTAAGATATGATTCGGGAATCTTCGGCCGAAGTATCGAGCGTAATAAAGGAAAGCGTTCCTAAACGACTCAATTGGATCATATAAGAAGGAATAATCACATTAGGGGTTTGACATGATATATCCATACCCTAATGATGTGATTGAGAGTATTGTATTAGAGAAGGATTGAATTACATTGTAATTCCAACTGACTAGGTTCTTTGAATAAACTTCTACATTAGCTTGGGTAGCTATGACATATGGTTAGATGTCACTCATAGCTTGTGAGTTCTTCTAGATGATTAGATGTAGTCGTCAAAGAAGAAAGGTGAATTAAAATGAGGTTTTAATTCACTAAGTGATTGAATTAAATATAAGCAATTGGATTAATGCCAATCACCTCACTGCCTTGCTAATTAGAACCTAAAAGATTGTTCACCACAACACTATTGTAGTGAGTAATTAATGGATGATGGAAACAATTAATTGGATTAATTATGTGTTGTGATTAATTTAGAAAAGTCTAAAGAAATCATAAAAGCGATAAAGATCGTTTTTGGCTTAAAGAAACGTTCGGGTTTAATTAGGCCCATTGGGCCTAAACCCATTGGGCTTTTATTCAAGCATTGGATGACTTGAAATAATAAAAGCCCAAAGCCCAAAAAGAACACAAGAGGGCCGGCCATATTATGTGGGTTTTAGAGAGATATTTAGTCAAGTGTTGACTAGGTTTTCTTTTTGTCTATATAAGCAACTTTATAAGATATTGTTCATTAGGGTTTTTGTGAGTTTTGAACAACAAAAGAGGCAAAAGAAAATAGCCATCTTGAACCACAAAGGCCGGCCACCAAAGGGGGTTTTTACTAACCTCTCTTACACCCTTTTGGTTATTCCTTCATCCTTCTCACTACACTAGTGGGTGAGGATCTTTAGAGGTTTCCTACTTTGGGAACTTGAAGAGAACCTAGGAGCACTCATAGTAACATAGTGGAGGAGGCAAGGAGGGAAGCTAGGCTCAAGGATTTCAAGGAGCAAAGGCCTTGGAGGTGGTCCATTCTTGGTCTTAAGTCTAGATCAAGAGGTATAAGACTAACCTTCACTTTGTTCTTGATTCTAAAATTGTTTTGATGCATTATATATAAACCTATGAACCTTGAAGGGGATTTGCATGACTATAGCTTTGATAATATGTTATAAATGCTTCCGCTGCTTTCGTATATTAAATTTGATTTGTATATGCATGATAGTCATTATGAAATCCCATTTTAGAATCTCATAAATTTCCCTTCAAAAGTAGGTATGCATCCAAAAACAATTCACAAAACTCATGACTTTCAAAGCCTAGTATATGGTGAACCAAAATAAACTCTTTAACTACATTAAAGAGAAGTAAAGATTTAGTGATTCTTTACCCTTGAAGCTCATCCTTGATTACACAAGGGATTCACCCAAGTGGAGGGCCTTCAAGTCACCTCCAAGTTTCTTGAATCCTCCTTGTGTTTTCCTCCCTTTAGTGCTCCTTTGATGATTTGAGGAAAAAGGATTTGTTCTCCAAAACACCAAAAGCTTGATGTCTCTAAGTCTCTTCACCAAGGTTGTATCTTGTGAAGATGATATGGATGACTAAGGAAAGAAGAGATTGCTAGATGTCCCTCCCCTTAGTGGCCGGCCTCCTTAGAAGAAAATGGAGAAAATGTTTCACCCAATTTCAACAAGAAGAACCCTAATAAGAAAATAGCTATAAAGTTGTTTTTATAACATTTTCTTTGGTGAGTGGCAAACTTGTAATTAAGCAAACTTTGCCAACCCACCCTAATGGCCGGCCATCCTTTGTTATTGGGCTAATTTGCCCATTTTGTTTTAGTTGTCATACAACTTAAACATAATGGGCCTTTTGGACCAAAACGCTTTTGGGCCCCGAAACCCAAAACCAACATATAAGCCCAATACGAACCTTTCGTAAAATTAATTAACTAATTAATTAATCTTGACCATTCTTCAATTAAACCATTTAATTGCTTATCCATTTCATATAATTTCTTCACATACATCCTTACTCGGTGTACGATCCATTAGGTTCCAATTAGCGAGGCAGTGGGCGATGTTACTCTTAACTATCGATTGTGAATTGAAACCACATTTCAATTCTCCCTTTAATGATTAGTGTTACCTAATCATTTGGGCTTCCACAAACCATGAGTGACACCTAGCAGTATGTCATGGTTACCCAAGCTAAGTAGAATTGGTTGGAGAACCTATCCAGTTACAACTACAATGCAATACGGTCCTTCTCTAATACAATACTCTTAATCACATTGTTTAAGTGATAGTTTGTTTCATGTCTACTATCCAATGTGATACTTTCCTATATGATTCCTTTGAATATGATTTGGAACAAACTTCCTAAGTCATATTCATTTGCTTTGGCCAAAGACTTTAGAATCATATCTTAGAGTATTCTCCCTCCACCATGGAAGGTTAGAGATCCCTTGTTGTACATTCATATGCCTACATGACTAGATAGCTTGACCCCAACAATGCTGTGGACACTCCAAAGGAATGCCGTTGACAGGATCAAAGATCAAGGACCTAACCATTAGACATCGATGATGCCTCAGGTCAAAGGACTACTTTGCATATTGCAACTTTAGAGTTCATACATGACATGTATGTTCGAACTCTCTTTTGATCGTAGTTCAGTGTACTCGATTACTCTTTCGAGCACCTATGTGTTTGTCTTAGTGTCCAACACCAAATGACTTGAGGCTAGTCATACTCACGCTTGAGTCAACACAACACATACTAACCTTAGCAGATTGTCAATGCCCAATTGGCAATCCTATGGCTAGGAACGTTTTAGGAATGAACATAAGAGAATGGTCTCGATAATCTAACTTACTTAGATCACTTATCTCTTAGAACAAATACATTCCTTGGATTCTCTTATTGCTTAAACACGTGATACAATAAATAGTGATTAACAATAAGATTTGCCCTTCATTAAACATATAAAAGTTTAATACATTAAGTATTCCAAAAAGCTATTACATCAAATGAGTGGCTTTGTGGGCATACTTCCAACAATCTCCCACTTGCACTCAAAGCCACCTTCCCATGTATCTAATACCCATCTTTTCCATATGACGGTCAAGCTAGATCTGAGACATTGGCTTTGTCAGTGGATCTGCTACGTTATCGGCTGAAGCAACTTTGAGGATGTTGATTTTCCCCTCGGCAGCATATCTTCTAATGATATTGAAGCGTCTGTCAATATGCTTGTTCTTTTGATGTGCCCTGGGTTCCTTGGCTTGAGCTATCGCCCCACTATTATCACAATACAAAGTTACTGGTGATGTAATGGTTGGAACCACCCCAAGTTCAGTGATGAACTTCTTCATCCAGAACGCTTCTTTGCCGGCTTCAGCTGCAGCGACATATTCAGCCTCTGTCGTGGAATCAGCAATTACACTTTGCTTCTTGCTTTTACAACTAACAGCCCCACCATTCAGAGTGAATACATATCCGGAGTTGGAACTTCTATCATCGACGTCAGATTGGAAATCTGCGTCTGTATAGCCTTCCACTCGCAACTCTGATGCTCCTCCATACACGAGGAACATGTCCTTAGTTCTTCTTAAGTACTTAAGGACCGTCTTGACAGCTCCCCAGTGTTCTGATCCTGGGTTAGATTGATATCGACTAGTAATGCTCACAGCATATGCAATATCTGGCCTTGTGCATATCATGGCATACATGAGACTTCCTATGGCTGAAGCATAAGGAATACAGCTCATTTTCCGTATCTCTTCAGGAGTTTTAGGTTCCATGGATTTAGAAAGGTGAATTCCATGTCCAACAGGAAGAAAACCTTTCTTAGATTGTTCCATCTGGAACCTACTTAGCACCTTATCAATGTACATAGATTGGGATAATCCAATTAATTTTCTGGATCTATCACGATAGAGCTTTATCCCAAGTACATAAGATGCATCTCCCAAATCTTTCATGTGGAAGGTTTTGGATAACCACACTTTTACAGAAGAAAGTACTGCAGTGTCATTCCCGAATAGTAATATGTCATCTACATATAACACTAGGAATACAACTGCATCCCCAACGACCTTTTGATAAACACAATTGTCGTCTTCGTTTTGAGTAAAACCAAACGTTTTGATCTCATTGTCGAAACGAATGTTCCAGCTCCTGGAGGCTTGCTTAAGTCCATAAATGGACCTTTGAAGCTTGCATACCTTAGTCTTTTCAGACTTGGACACGAAACCCTCGGGTTGAGTCATATAGAGCTCTTCCTCTAGGTAGCCGTTCAAAAAGGCCGTCTTCACGTCCATTTGCCATATCTCATAATCATGGTACGCAGCTATCGCAAGCAAAATCCGAATGGACTTAATCATGGCTACAGGAGAGAAAGTTTCTTTATAGTCAATCCCTTCTCTTTGCCTGTAACCCTTGGCTACTAGTCTAGCCTTATAAGTCTCCACGTTCCCATCAACGCCTATCTTCCTCTTGAAGACCCATTTGTTTCCAACGGGTACAATACCTTCTGGAGGGTCTACAAGAGTCCAGACCTGATTTTGATACATGGAATCCATCTCGGATTTCATGGCCTCTTGCCATCTCTTTGAATCAATGTCGGACATTGCTTCAGTGTAGTCTCTAGGGTCCTCCTTTGTTTCATTGTCACCTAGAAGGTACAATTCATCAAAGTCATTGTCTAAGCCATACCTCTTAGGTGGCTTACTAACCCGTTCAGATCTACGTGGAGCTAGGGGTTCAGGAACAGGGTTGTCAACTTGTCGAGTGCTTGTTTGTGGTTCATCATTAATCTCATTAATGTCTTTCAATTCTATCTTGCTAGTTCCTTTAAGAACGAATTCATCTTCCATGAATATAGCAGTTCTGGCGACAAAGACTTTTTGGCCGTCAGGGTGATAGAATTCGTATCCATAAGTCTGTTTAGGATACCCCACAAAATAGCATTTAACGGATCTCGCTTCAAGCTTTCCAGCATCTTGTTTCTTAACATATGCTGGACAACCCCAAATCTTAAGATGTTTAAGACTTGGCTTCTTCCCATACCATATCTCATATGGTGTTTGTGGAACAGATTTAGAGGGCACTGCATTTAGCAAATAAGCTGCTGTATGTAGTGCATATCCCCAGAATGATATTGGTAAATCAGCGGAACTCATCATAGAACGAACCATGTTCATCAAGGTTCGGTTTCTCCTCTCAGAAACTCCGTTATGTTGAGGAGTTCCTGGTGGAGTCCACTGTGATACAATTCCACACTCTTTGAGATAATCTAGGAACTCGTTACTCAGATATTCACCGCCTCGATCCGATCTTAGGGTCTTTATCTGTTTCCCAGTTTGCTTCTCAACTTCATTCTTGAATTCTTTGAACCTTTCAAAGGATTCTGACTTGTACTTCATAAGATACACATAGCCAAACCGAGAGTGATCGTCGGTGAATGTGATATAGTAGGAGAAGCCTCCTCTCGACGTAGTAGACATAGGTCCACAAACGTTAGTGTGGATTAACCCTAGAATTTCAGTGGCACGCTCTCCTTTTCCGGTAAATGGAGATTTGGTCATTTTCCCTTTCAAGCAACATTCACAAGTACCCATCCGGTCATTACCTAATGGGCGGATATATCCGTCTTTCGACATCTTGCGAATCTTATCAAGGTTCACATGTCCAAGTTTAAGATGCCACATCTTTTCTTGGTTAACTTCTTCTCTAGCCCTTTTGGGTTTTGAGGTATTCCCGCTTTCAATACAGTGCGTCCCACTATTCGTCTCTAGGTGAAAAAGTCCCTCTATCATATTACCATGAGAGATAATACGACCGTTCAAGTATAAAGTGCAACTCATTTTGTCAAACAATACTGAGTGCCCATCTCGTAAAAGCTTAGAGATAGAAATCAAATTCTTTATACATGAAGGAAAATATAAACAATTTTTAAGTTCCAGGACTTCCCCAAAGGGTAGGTTAAGCATGTAGGTGCCTATTGCTTTTGCAGAGATTTTAGTGCCGTTCCCAACTCGCACAACCATCTCCCCATTGCGCAGTGACCTGCTCCCTGCTAGTCCCTGCAACGTATTGCAAATATGTTGACTAGCGCCTGAATCAAATATCCAGGAATTGGAGCTCACTGTAAAAGCACTCTCTATGACAGAAATAGTCTCTTCAAAAGTTCGTGTCATAAGGCTCGCAATGTGCACCCTGTATTTCTTCTTCCAACGTTCATCCTTTCCACAATGAAAGCATGTTCCTTTGGATTTCTTTGCCTTCTTCTTATGCAACCTTTTCCTTGTGTTTGCATTCTCACTCCCACTGTCCCTTTTGAAACCTTTTTCAAATTTACAGCACATGTCAATCATCTCTTTCAAAGAATGATCGAATCTATTCACTTTATAGTTTACAATAAACTTAGTGAAATCATCCGAGAGAGATGCAAGGAAAAAGTCTTGGGCCATTTTCCCATCGATGGAAGTTCCTAAACTTTTAAGATCTTTAAATATCTTTTCCATCTTTTGTCCATGTTTATGGACCGATGCCCCCTTTTTGCCATCTTGGCATTCATTAGACTACAAACATTTGAGAATCGTACATTACTAGTCTCAATGTCATGCATCTTATGCAAACTTTCAACCATGGCACAAGAAGTGTTCATGTGCTTATGTAGCTTCATAAGTTCCTCACTAAGTGAAGTGAGGATTAAGCATTTGGCTTGTAAGTCATCCTCATAGTGTCTAACATAATTTTGACACTCCTCCTTTGAAGCTAGTTTCGTAGGAGGTACATGAGGAGGGGATTGCTTAAGCACATACAATATGTCTTTCACCTTTGAGACATTCTCAATATGGCGATACCAAGCAAGGAAACGTTGGCCCTTAAGGCCCCTTTTGTCAAGTATAATGGTGGGTATAATTTTAGGCATGTCGTTCACTACATAACATAACAGAAATCGTATTAGATTGTTTGTTTAAAACTATTTGATTGGGTCTTTGAATCAAATAGTACCACCCACTATTTTTGGCAAATTCCACATCCCTCAATAGAATTCGAGAGTTATATTGAACTCTTAGCGGGTTATGGGAGACTCACCATTACCAAGCCCACCTCAGAATTATATCATGTTGGTTAGCAAAAATAATGATGAGAGAATAACGCATTATTCATTTACAACTCTTGTAATTACCCATCTTGTTTGGCCTCTAGAGAATGATTACCTCAGAATTATATCATGTTGGCACCATTGCACTTAGTTAAGTCATTCCCACCATACTTAGTTTATGTAGAGGTTCAAGCACAACCTCAGAATTATATCATGTTGGTCATACTCGTTGTCTACACTCACCTCATCATATGTTTATGGGTTCCTCCTGAATGTAAGCACATACTTTGTACTTCCCCATTATAGGGTGAAGCCGGTGCATGAGTCACAAACGATTGGATCCCACCACGGTGGAAGGCCTACGAAGAGATGTTCAAAGCATCTCTCGCTTATCAACTTAATATTCGTTTTGAGGGAGTAGTTTTGGGCTACATCAAAACATTTTAATCACATTAAAAGAACTTGGGCCTATCACAACCATTGGTCCAAGTTAATATGAATTAGTAGTTTATAATACTCCCACTATTTCGAAGAAACAAGCGAGACTATATAGAACTACTAACGAATGCATTGCATCCTCATATGGACTATATAGTCATATTAGGTTTTAGGATGATTATGAACCGTTCGATTTGATCCAACACGAGCCTTGTGTTGGACCTTGGGTTTAAGGTAGATAGTTGTTGATTTTAGTTACGCGTTTAATCTAATTAAACCGTTATTTCCTATTGGGCGTTGGACCCAACTATTCCATTTGCATACATTTAAACAAAAAAGGAATACATGAAATAATAAGAAGGGCTTATGCCCTTTTACAACACAAATCAAATGATGGACTTATGTCCATTTGCAACAAATTGAATTAATCAAATTACATTCAAATCTACACTACTAAAACCCAAACATTCATAATGTAAAGCGGCCAATCACATAGCTCAATTATCGTGGTCTTTGGTTCATAATCACCATTTTCTTAATCAATCACATTAACTAAGAAAACAACTTTAAACAATTGGTTTTTGGATCCATAGAATTGATTTAAATGGAACTAAATGAAATGAAAATCCAATTCTCATTAAAGAGACAAAACAATTTTGTTCTCATTTTATTTGGGCCAAAAGGAAACTATGACCACAACAATTGGGCCATAATGCAAATACAAAAACTTTTGGGGTCACTTTGAAAAAACACAAAAGTCCACAACTTCATGTAATTTCAACTAGAGCCCAAAGTTTCATTAATGTAAAAACATCATTAAAGGATCAAAACAATTTGTCCTTTAGAGTTTTAGGGCCTTAACGTAAAAACGTAAACTTTTGGGCCAAAATGCAAATACACAAAAGTATCTAAAACTTTATGTAATTGCACAAAAGGCCCCAAAAGTACCCCCACTAGGGGTGGCCGGCCATTTAAAGAAAAATTGAAAAAAATTCTAAAAAGTTTTGCAAGTTGATTTTGGTGGGTGAGGTAAAGTTGATTTGGATAGGTTTGTAAGAGATTTTTGTCTAACATTAAAACCAACAATAATACTTCACCAATAAACATCACCCATCAATAATAAATCAATAATATACCAAAACTTTATGAAAAACATAAAACTTTTGAATCAAAACTTCAAAACTTTATGTTCTTGGCAAGAACACCAAGAACAATGAAGAACACCATGAAAACTCATAATAGCCCCATGGATGTTTTCATTCACCAAAACTCAATTTTTCACCTCTCAAAAGAGGGCTAATATCCTAGGGTACTTAGGGGTTCCAAAAGTCACCTTAAAACCATTTTAACAAGACAAACATGAACCCAAAAAGTCACCCTAAGGATTTGGCCGAATTTCCCAAAACACATGGCACCAAATTTTAGTTCCAATATTCATGCTTAAATGAAATACATCTACAACATTTGAGATGCTAAATTTTCTAGCAAAATTTATATATTCAAAAGCAAGAACAAAGATTGTAACATTTACAACATTTAAATCACAAAATATGAACATCACAAAACCCAAAAGGATTAACCATACACTAGGCCTAGGCTCTGATACCACTTGAAGGAAAAATTTTGTCCTAGCTAAGAACAAGTATGAACAATTGAATACACATGCAAGCTATTAACACTTTAAAGTAGGCATGCATCCAAAAACAATTCACAAAACCCATGACTTTCAAAGCCTAGTATATGGTGAACCAAAATAAACTCTTTAACTACATTAAAGAGAAGTAAAGATTTAGTGATTCTTTACCCTTGAAGCTCATCCTTGATTACACAAGGGATTCACCCAAGTGGAGGGCCTTCAAGTCACCTCCAAGCTTCTTGAATCCTCCTTGTGTTTTCCTCCCTTTAGTGCTCCTTTGATGATTTGAGGAAAAAGGATTTGTTCTCCAAAACACCAAAAGCTTGATGTCTCTAAGTCTCTTCACCAAGGTTGTATCTTGTGAAGATGATATGGATGACTAAGGAAAGAAGAGATTGCTAGATGTCCCTCCCCTTAGTGGCCGGCCTCCTTAGAAGAAAATGGAGAAAATGTTTCACCCAATTTCAACAAGAAGAACCCTAATAAGAAAATAGCTATAAAGTTGCTTTTATAACATTTTCTTTGGTGAGTGGCAAACTTGTAATTAAGCAAACTTTGCCAATCCACCCTAATGGCCGGCCATCCTTTCTTATTGGGCTAATTTGCCCATTTTGTTTTAGTTGTCATACAACTTAAACATAATGGGCCTTTTGGACCAAAACGCTTTTGGGCCCCGAAACCCAAAACCAACATATAAGCCCAATACGAATCTTTCGTAAAATTAATTAACTAATTAATTAATCTTGACCATTCTTCAATTAAACCATTTAATTGCTTATCCATTTCATATAATTTCTTCACATACATCCTTACTCGGTGTATGATCCATTAGGTTCCAATTAGCGAGGCAGTGGGCGATGTTACTCTTAACTATCGATTGTGAATTGAAACCACATTTCAATTCTCCCTTTAATGATTAGTGTTACCTAATCATTTGGCTTCCACAAACCATGAGTGACACCTAGCAGTATGTCATGGTTACCCAAGCTAAGTAGAATTGGTTGGAGAACCTATCCAGTTACAACTACAATGCAATACGGTCCTTCTCTAATACAATACTCTTAATCACATTGTTTAAGTGATAGTTTGTTTCATGTCTACTATCCAATGTGATACTTTCCTATATGATTCCTTTGAATATGATTTGGAACAAACTTCCTAAGTCATATTCATTTGCTTTGGCCAAAGACTTTAGAATCATATCTTAGAGTATTCTCCCTCTACCATGGAAGGTTAGAGATCCCTTGTTGTACATTCATATGCCTACATGACTAGATAGCTTGACCCCAACAATGTCGTGGACACTCCAAAGGAATGCCGTTGACAGGATGAAAGATCAAGGACCTAACCATTAGACATCGATGATGCCTCAGGTCAAAGGACTACTTTGCATATTGCAACTTTAGAGTTCATACATGACATGTATGTTCGAACTCTCTTTTGATCGTAGTTCAGTGTACTCGATTACTCTTTCGAGCACCTATGTGTTTGTCTTAGTGTCCAACACCAAATGACTTGAGACTAGTCATACTCACGCTTGAGTCAACACAACACATACTAACCTTAGCGGATTGTCAATGCCCAATTGGCAATCCTATGGCTAGGAACGTTTTAGGAATGAACATAAGAGAATGGTCTCGATAATCTAACTTACTTAGATCACTTATCTCTTAGAACAAATACATTCCTTGGATTCTCTTATTGCTTAAACACGTGATACAATAAATAGTGATTAACAATAAGATTTGCCCTTCATTAAACATATAAAAGTTTAATACATTAAGTATTCCAAAAAGCTATTACATCAAATGAGTGGCTTTGTGGGCTTACTTCCAACAAGTTTAAGAAGGCCTTTGCTAGGATGGGGGAGGAAAGTAATACTCCTTTTAGCCTGTACTTCAAAGAATTTGAAGAAGAAAAGGATGAAGATGGAATCGTTACTATTAAAGGTTAGAGAAGGGTTGGACCACCAATCGGAGAAGATTGGAAAAAGGTGGAGGTGTTTGTTCGGTTTTTACAGGTTTTCTATGAGGTGACATTGCGGGTAAGTCATTCTTTGATCCCCACGGCTCATATCGCTCTCCATGATGTCATCAAAATATAGACGGCTATCAAGATTTGGTTCCCCCACCCAATGTGCAAACCGGTTCACCAATGGAGTTACTTTGAAGCAAATGGCAACCGACATGAAAGCAAAGTATGACAAATATTTTGGTTCTTACCTTCAATTGAACAATTTGCTAGTGGTTGCTCTTATTTTAGATCCAAGGTTCAAGTTAAGGCATGTCACTCATCCCCTTAAGAAACAATTATTGGAAGTTGATGTTCATTTGAAAACTAAAGAGATAAGAGATGTGTTGGATGCCCTTTACAAGGAATATGCCCTAAGGGTTGATGGGGGGAAGCACATGAAGGTCCCCACACCTCCTCGAGAATCTTCTTCTACTTCACATGCTGAATCCTTTGAAGATGATTGTGTAAATGATTGGATTGATTTTGTAGAAGAGAGTGAGGAGCAAGTGGTGGGAGATGAGGTGGATTCATATTTGTTGGATCCTTTGGAGACGGTGGACAAAGAAACCAAGGGTGCTTTTAAAATTCTCTCATGGTGGAAGCCTAATGGTTGCAAGTATCCTATATTGGGAGCCATTACAAAAGACATATTTGCTATTCAAGCATCTACCATGGCTTTGGAAAGTGCTTTTAGTACCGGAGGAAGAGTAATTTCAGATTTTAGGAGTTCTTTAACTCCTAAATATGTGGAGGCCTTAATTTGCATGCATAATTGGATGAGGGGTGATGGTATTATCACCTTAGAAGATGATGCACCTTCGTTGGAGCACTTAGAGTTCTACGAAAGTATTGAAGCGGGTAATTTCTTATTTTTCTTCTTAGTTCTTGTTTATTATAATTTTTTAGATTTTATTCTTTGTGTTTATAAGTTGTGTATATTTTTTTATTATGTAGATTTGTTGATATCAATCATTTCTTCTCTCTCTATTAATAATCCGGAACAACAAGTGTCATCTTCACAACCTCTTACCTAGCCTTCTCAAGCATCTGCTTCACAAGCTTCTAACCAACCTCATCGAGCTTCAAAAGGTGCTTAATCAAAGGTCCCTTCAAATCCTCACAAACCTCTAACCACCAAGGGTGTCATGCGTAAGGCCCCTAAAGGGTAATTGCTTTTATTGTATATGAATTGAACTTATTAGTTATTAAGGCATTTAGTTTGATGTTTGCTATTCGAGACGAGGAGGTTGACTTTCGTTGACTACCATGTCATGTAATGTAAGACTCGTTTTCTTGGCATATCCTCGTAGTACTCATCACTATGAACCCACAAACACAACGCAATTGGGAGTATAATGAATGAGTTATTAACGAACGGAGTCGAGGACAAAATGGTCAATTAATTATTTTCAGGAAAGCTCCAAATTTTTTAAGCTAAATCTGGAAAGCCACGTGTGTGGCTAAGATTGAATGGAAAGAGAGATGGTATGTGAAGATGGAAAACAAATGAGAGAAAGGAGGGAGAGTTGAGGATGAATGGAGAGAGGGGAGAGGGCAAGTGACCAATGGGAAAGAGAAGAAAGGAAGAAAAATGAGAGAGTGAGGGAACACCGGATCACTCTTAACCCATCCTCCCCGCCAACCCGACCCATTCCTCATCAATTTCGACAATTTTTTATCAATTGTTTCTCCAAATTGTAGCCATTCACCACCTGGGAACTTCTCACCGGCCCCTCTTCTTGAATTTCCATCTATGATTGACGGGTTTTTTACCCTAGTTTCACAAGAACACCCACGTCGGCTCCGAGGAGTGCATAGCAGTGAATCCACCATTCCTGCAATGATTTCTTTCAATTGTCACCACTAATAGCCCTCCCTTGAGCTCAAGAACAATGCCCAATCATTGGTTGGAGCGTCGGAGTTTATTTGAGGACAAATCAAGAACACACAAATTCTAGGGTTCCGGTGGGTTCGTGGTGATTTGAAGCTTTTCCTGGCCAAATTGGACTTGGTCACAGGTATAAAACTTGCTCTACTCATTAAGATCTTCATTTTTATGAAGTTTGAAATTTTTTAGAAATAGTTGATTTTTCCGGTGAGTCAGGGCGACCGACCGCCGTGTACGGCGACGCGTGGGCCGAGGCATCCCCTTACCTTCCTAGGCTAAATCTGATTCTCCAATTCCATACATGAAGTTTGATTGGCGAATTTCCATCATTTGAACCTAGTTCCATTAAGGTCCGCCACTTGATTATTATAACAATCGACGATCCGACAGTTGGATCGTCACCAAACTTTGATATGTTATAGTACGTAATATTTGAGGATGTTAGAAACTTACGGATCGGGAATCCGACGTACGGAATAGGATATGTAAGTTACGTGTTCTATTAATAAGAATTCTAAGATGTGATTTGATAATTGTTCTAGGCGCCGATTGTTCGTGATGCCTCGATATTCGTGCTAGTGAGTTGTAGCGTGGACCTCAGGTGAATGGGTCTTTTTCCTTTTTTATAGTATATATTTATATACCTTACGGTTTTCCAGAAATGTTTTAAATTGATTATGTATATATAGCATGCCCTGATTTAAATGTGTTATATTTTAATATTGCATTGTGGTTATGCCAAATGATCCTACAGAGGCATAGGTAAGTTCAGGTGAGTTATTATGTGATTGAAATGGTTGAATTATATAGGCATGCATATATTCATTTAGAACTCATCATTGCTGCACCCCGGTGTTAGTGCTCATGCCTTGGGCCAGGGCACAGCCTTCACATGATTGTTCACCTCTCTCACCGCAAGCTCACCTTCGATCTAAGTAGGTGTTAGCCTATCGTATAGGCCGCATTAGGCGACTCCGACTTGTAGGTGACCCGCGCATAGTGCTAGCTTTCACGTGATCATAGCACTAGAGCATATATATTTACACCCAACCTGTCGTACAGGTCACACTAAGTGACTCTAACTCATGTGCTAGCATAGACTAATGAGCAATAAGTCCAGTCGTACAGGTCACATTAGGTGACTCCGACTAGCATGTTAGTTTAGACTGATCTCACACATGGCTTACATTTATTATTGCTGATGCTTATGTTTTTACTGCACCTGTGCATTCATTTTTTGTACCTACATAGTTATTTGGGCCCAAAATAATATTATTGGGCCGAGCGTAGGTTTATGTTCGGTCTGAAGTTTTGAATAAAATACTATGGACCGTCCAGTGGTCATAAGTCACCCAGTCAGGTCGGTCGAGTCCTATTGTAAGAGGGATTGGACTGGATAAGAGCGAATGGGTCAAGTCCTAGTATGATAAGAAGACTTAATGGAATGAGGATGCTAAGATATGAGAAGTGAAGGCGGCCAGATAAAGAGTTTGGTTCAAAGTCCTAATGGAGGTGGAAATGGTCGAGACGTGGTTAGATTAGGATAAAGAATCCTAATCCGGGTATAGTTCTAGTTTGGCCATGATAAGATTGGCTGCTAAAAATAAGGAAAAGGTGCATCATTCTAGCCCTCTTCAATTCAACACACAAATTGCCCTGTGCAAACTCTTGCTCTACGCGAAACCTCTCAACAACCTTATGATTTTATTTTCTTTTTTGCCGACACATCTTTAGTTTGGATAAACAGCACTGTGAAGGTAACCAGCGAACACCTTCAGTTTGGATAAACAACATTATTGCCGTAGAATTAGCCAACCGCAGAGCAACTTCAGTTTGGATAAACAGCAATGCGTTGAGGCTGACTGATTATCTATCCAAGTCTCGGTCGAGAAGGATTTTCAGATCCTTATTGGTAGAGGTCATCTCATTAGCCTTCTCAGCAAAGTGGGGTGTTACAGATTATTGGGCTCGGCACAATGAATGCCGAGTTATTTTATGATTGGATACTCATAAGTGGGATTTAGAGTTCGGCATTCTAACGGCCGAACTACGTTTACGATTAAGACGTACATTTGCTTTGAGTACTTGTGTCCATATAGTTTGGTGTCAATTCAGCATGCTTATACTCTTCTAAATCTAATCATTATGACTGAATCCGGCACCGACGATTTGTGAACTTAGTCAACGAGTTGTGTTCTTGGTTGATGATTTATGAACTTGGTCGACGATTTGTGAATATAATCATTGTGACTGAATCAGGCTCTAGAACCCGAAGGCCGATATGTGTTCCTTCCTCGGTCGCAGTCACAAGATTAAGAAGTCAGCAATGCGCCCAACACCATGCAATACATTTTATTCCCCGGCCAAGCTCGGTCGACGAGTTGGCATGCCCCGCACACAACCAAAGGACGTAGTTAGCTTATTAATTACTCGGCTTGCACGCCACGTAGGTTTGGTAGTTTTTAAGGTCAACATTTTGGCATGCCCAGTGGGACCAAGTGCTAAAACTACAAAGTTCATGCCCATCGAAACACGATTGGTTAAAAAGAAAACAATCATCGGAAAATCAACAACCGACCTACCAGTTCAGAGCCTCGGACAGAATTTGTCTCATGCACAAAACCCTCTTGTTACTGTGACACCGAAGGTTGCAAGTGTAACACACCGTGAAAAGGAAGTTTGTCTCGGTACCCAGCCTCGCAACATAGAAATTCCCAACAAAACTGCAGGTGCTTTCATTGAAGGGATAGTGGAGGACTGCGATGAAGATGGTGGTAAAAGCTCTGATCCCCCAACTAGGTCGTTTCTTTGAAGACAACTCAACGAGCAATCTCGACAAGTTAAATGGACAATTAACCAAAAAATGAATAGTTTTCTTGAGGTGATACGAAATAATGGTGATACACATACCAGATTGCTCGAACTACTAGTTGGTAGATTTTTCAAAGGTGGGCCTGTAGATCAGTCCCGACAATTTCCATTCAAGAATAATCTGCTACAGGCCCAAACAGGATATATTCGACTCAAAACAATTGACTTGGAAAAAAGAGGAGGATCAAGTAGCAGGACAGACGAATCCGACCAGAAAATGGAAACGGCATCCATCAATATGATCGACTAGGTCCAATTGATTCGGCCTTCAAAAAGGGGTCGAAATTCCCGAAATTTATCCATCCATATCCAACTTATGTGGAAAAAATCAAATATCCTAAAGGCGTTAAAATCCCTGACTTCAGCCTCTTTGCTAGAGAATCGTCCCTGTCCTCGTTAAAACACGTGGCCCGGTTCACTGCGCAATGCGGAGATATGAATAGTGACTTCCACAAACTGTGGTTATTCAACTTCTCATTGACAGGCTTGGCATTCGCGTGGTACATTAACCTCCCGCCTAATTCCATCTATAGTTGGGAGGAACTGGTCAAAAAGTTCCATGAACAATTATATCGGTCGGGGATGGAAATGTTAGTCTCATCACTGGCTAGAATGGCTCAGGCATCTGATGAATCACCATTGGAATACTTAACGAGGTTCAAATCGGCCAGAAACTGGTGTCGAGTACCTCTCCCTGAAGTTGAATACGTCAGAATCACTCTGAACGGCTTGGATGTGGAATATAAAAAGAAATTCTTGGGGGCAAATTTCTGAGATATGTACAAATTGGCCCAGCACGTCGAGCAATATGATTATTTGCTTTGAGAGGAAAAGATCTCGAAATCCCCATCCCGGGGAACGATTTACAAAAACCCCACAGTTAGCTACGCATCGTGTTCCGTGATGCTATTCAAAGCTGGATTGATAAAGGCAAGCTTAAATTTCTTGAAAAACAGATGATTGTTGATGTTGATCCCTTATTCTCTACGACAGTTGGCATGGTAGATGCTCATTTGCCCAAGAGCATAGGGTTAAGTTCATTCCAATACAACATGTCCTAAAGCAAAACTCTCTGCCGTGACTCAAAATTGATCTATTTTCCAACGAACCACCCACAAAGTTTTCTAGGCCACCTATAGTCGAACATATGTCAGACTCCAGTGCAGAAGAAATTGATGGACCGATGGTTTTGTGCAGCAATTGTATAACATGCGTCGTCCCAACCAAACCAAAGAAGAGACCACCTCAGGCTCTAACACCACATCAACTATTCAAGCCTCCAAAGGAACTCGGCAGAGGCCTGCGCCAGAAAATGTTTGATAGGCTCAACCCTCACATATGAACGGACAGCCCCACCTCAACTAGACAGCATCTTGATTCCGACGCACCGTTTTATAATGAGGATTATTACTCGAGTAACTCCAGTAGCTCAAGTTCATTGGCGAATAAAAAAACCTTCAAGCCACTTGAGCTACGCGACCAACGTTGCTATAGTTACAATTCTCCTACTAGCATGTATACTACATTATCCAAATCTCATAAACGTCGATGCCAATGGATAGACTGCATGACTCGACGACAGGCAGCACAGGCCACTTCGACTACCAAATGGCAACCGAAAGAAGCAGCAGCAAGTGGAGATAACCGACAAACCCCGACAGTCATAGCCGAATTACTTCAAGGGAAAAGAGTAATTGCTCACAACTTTAAAACCACCATTGAAGAGTTCGAGAAACGCATCAAACTCCTCTTTCGACCCTGGGAGATGAAAGCTTGTTTCAAGCATTTCAGAAAAGAAGCCAAATGAAAACTCTAACCATTAACCCCATAAGAACCGTTAATAAGAGTTCGACGGAATCTACACCCTCTATTCTTTAGTGAATCTTTGGAGTACATGTGAGAATTTCACAAGAAACATTTTGCCAATGACCTGTACGGCCTACCTAAAACATGTTAAGAAGCCCTCGACCTAGCACTAACATGCTCTGATGTTGAATAGATTATTCAGAAAACCATTGATCCAATAATGAAAGCCAGGTTCCAATACATATATGAAGCTCGGGTCCTCGGCTTCGAGGTCGACTTGTACACATACATAGACATTACCGAGCTTTCTTTTTCTTTTGAAGACCTTCAGTATTTACGACATCATTTCGAAGTCTTTTAAGTCGTATCTCTTTTCGACCTTACGATCGATAAGAAAGATCGTGTGGAGCATTTGAAGGCCTACCTAGACATAAGGGATACCCGAATCGCCTATGAAGAACGAGCCTGCAAAGCACTGCAAGGATAAAATCAAAATCCAGCAACAAACAAGCTTGTGGACGGCAGCTAAAATGAAACAGGTTAAGTTGACATACCACAAGAGCAGGTACTCAATGAGGTGAGGGATGATCAGGTCGAGGATGTTCCAAAGCATAATACCGTAGTCGATAACCCAGAGAACGTCGACCAAGACCTGATAGGTCCTTCAGTCCTCGACAATATGGAAATCAGCATGGTCCATGTCTTACCTACTGAATTTTAGCCAACCATACACCAACCAAATTCCTTAGATGGGGATGTGGTTGTCGAGGAAGCAACACAAGTCGATTTCATTGTTACCAAAGAGAGTAAATGAGTAAAGCTGATAAACTTAAAGTCGTTCTAGCCGTACTGTTTCCTTATTCTTCTTCGATTCATCTTCAACATTTGAAGTCGTTGTATGTCACGGCTCACATTAAAGGCTATCCAATCTTTAAAATCTTTGTCGATTGGGGGGCTACGGTCAATATCATGCCCATATCCGTGATCAAGGCACTGCGACGATCTAACGGTGAACTCATTCCATCAAGAATAACCATGAGCAGCTTTGTCGGCGATAAGTCTCTGACTAAAAGAGTCTTTTTGGAGGTAAGCATTGCAGGACGCATTCACATGATCGCATTCTTTATCGTTGATTCCAAGACCGAGTATAATGCATTGCTCGATCGGGATTGGATCCATCAAGCAAATTGCATTCCCTCTTCATTACATCAAGTTTTCATTTTTTGGGATGGCAAATCTGTTGTGGTTCATCCAGCCGACAATCAGCCATTTGAAGCCAATATGATTCAGGCACGGTATTACGATGATCACGTCGGCTATATTACCTTACAGGCTTTGAATGAGGAAGGACGGTCGTCTCAAATTTTAGTACAGAAAGCAATCGAGGTAGGCGCCGAGACTGTTCATTAGGATTTAGTAAGACTTGAGTTGTCCGACTTAATCATAGATATTGATGTCTGAAGACAAACAGGACAGACGTCATGCCACGATTTCATCTACCATGGAACAACTGTTGGCCCATTGGTATGCTATTTCCAAGCAACCCAACCGAATTTGGGCGTAAACTTAGTCGAATTTTTGTCCGAATGAGACAACAACCTTATCCTATCACTAAACAAAGTTTAACCTACACCGGGCGAGCTTAAGGATAGTCAACCTCAAGTTAAAGATCCTTTACAGGAGATAAATGTTGGCACGGCCAAAGATCCACGACCTTTGTTCATTAGTACTTTGTTACCCTAACATGTAAAAACCAAGCTTTGTAATTTGCTTAAAGAATTTAAGGATTGTTTTGCTTGGAACCATGAGATGCCTAGTTTGGATCAAATGCTAGTTGAACGCAAATTACGCATCAAACCTAGGTGTAAACCATTCCGCCAACCACCTCGACGATTCTCAACCGAGGTACAACTCGGCATAAAAGATGAACTCGTTCAACTTTTAAAAGCTGGGTTTATTCTGATAGCTCGATATGTTGAATGGTTGGTACATATTGTCCCAATATTAAAGAAAAAGTGGTGCCCTACGTACCTGTATTGATTTCCAAAATTTGAACCTAGCAACCCCCAAAGATGAATATCCAATGCCAATTTCAGATTTATTAATTGACACGGCAGCAAACCATGCGATCTTATCCTTTATGGATGGACATGCTGGTTATAACTAGATTTTTATCACCGAGGCTGATGTCCATAAGGCCGTTTTTCGTTGTCTGGGGCACTCGACACATACGAATAGGTCGTCATGCCATTCGGCCTCAAGATCGCCTGTGCCATATACCAACGAGCCATGAATACTCTATTCCATGATTTGATTGGTATTACCATCGAAGTCTACATTGACAATGTTGTAATCAAATCAGAACATCGGCAGACACATTTAGACGATCTCCGACAGACTTTCCTGCGTATGCGCCAGCATAACCTTAAAATGAATCCTGCCAAATGTGCTTTCGACGTATCAGCCGACAATTTTTTAGGATTCCTTGTACATCATTGTGGTATTGAGATGGACGAAAACAAGGCTCATACAATCATCAACGCTTCACCCCCAATAACTAAGAAGCAATTGCAGTCGTTGCTCAGCAAGATTAACTTTCTCCGTCAATTCATTGCCAATTTGGCAAGAAAAATGAAAGCCTTCTCCACGCTCTTGAAACTTAAGAATTCTGACATCTTTGAATGGCGTGCAGAACAACTACAAGCTTTTACACAGATCAAGGTCTCTCTCACGACTTCACCCGTCTTGGTCCCGCCACAACGTGGCAGACCTCTCAAGCTGTATATTTCAGCGGCCGAAGAATCCATTGGTTGCCTTCTTGCATAAGACAATGATGTTGGGCGAAAACAGGCCATTTTTTATCTTAGCCGAAATCTCAACCCACCGAAGATTAATTATTCCGCTGTCAAGGAACTCTGCATAGCTTTATTTTTCACTGCATAAAAAATCAGGCATTACATGCTGTCGTCGGTCACTTAGGTCATCATCCAGACCAATGTCATTCGTTACATGCTCATTCGACCGATAGTAAAAGGCCAAATCGAAAAGTGGACAATGGCACTATTTGAATTCAATTTGCAATATGTGCCCAGAAAGCCGTCAAGGGCCAAACGTTGGCTAATTTCTTGGCCCAACATCCCTCACCATATGGTTTTGGGGGCAATGACGTTGAAATCGACATGGTGGAAACACGCGATAATTACTGGACGATGTACTTTGATGGTTCTTGTACTTCAGTTTTGGCTAGCCTTGGGATCGTTATTCAATCCCCAAATCACAACCGTTGGTATTTTTCTCTCAAGCTCAATTTCGATTGTATGAATAATCAGGCTGAATACAAAGCCCTTATCATAAGCCTTGGTGTTCTACACGAGCTACCGACAACTCGTGTCCTTATTCGCAGTGATTCCGAACTCGTGATTAACCAACTTAATGGGACTTTTTGTTGCATGAGTTGTACTCTGAAGCCCTATCACATGGTTGCCAGTTATTTGGCCGAGTCATTCGATGACGTTACTTTCAAACACATTTCACAAGTTCACAACATTTACGAGACGAATTAGCTCAAATAGCCTCCGAAGCACAACTCTTGGGGGGCAAACTAGGCCAAGAAATACCTGTGTCACGACGAGCACACCTGGCCTTGGTTAATCATTAAGTTTTCCAACGAGATTGTGTAATCCGTACACGAGTCATGTCCTTACCTTCGTTGTTGGAGAGGAAGGACCCTATAGAGGTTTATGCAGTCGAGGCAAAGCCAGATGATTGGAGAAAGTAATTATACGGTATCTTGACACTCCCAATGGCAAACATGACCGTAAGATAAGGGTCCACGAACTATGTAATGTACCAAAATGAATTGTACCGAAAGGGTGACAACAGTTTGTTATTGTTATGCCTCGGCCTTCAGGAAGCTGTTCAAGCAATCACAGAGGTCCATAAAGGAATTTGTGAGGCTCATCAAGCCGAACGAAAGATGCGATGGTTGCTTCGTCGACATGGCTATTTATGGCCGAGTATATTCAAGGATTGTATTAAGTTCACACGAAAATGTGTACAATGTCAAATTCATGGGCCTATACAGATAGTCCCGGCCAACTCACTCCATTCGGTCACAAAACCATGGCCGTTCAAAGAATGGGCCACGAATGTAATCGACAAAATTACACCATCTTATGGGTCAGCAAAGCATGCATGGATACTTTTTGCTTCACCAAATGGGTCGAAACCAAGTCATACACTGAGTTATCGTCTAAAAAAGTCTGTAATTTTGTAGAAGAAAACATTGTGACTAGATTCGACGTACTAGAAATAATCATAACAGATAATGGTACAATCTTTACATCTGGCAGGTTAAAGGAGTATACAGCAAATCTAAAAATTCGACTCGAGTAGTCTACGCTGTATTATCCATAGGCGAATGGACATGCCAAAGCAAGTAATAAGGTTTTGATCAATATTCTCGACAAAATGGTAAAAGAAAGGCCTGGTATGTGGCATTTAAAATTGAACGAAGTGTTATGGGCTTATCAAACTTCATTCCGATCAGCCACCGGAATGACTCCATATGTGTTAACCTATGGACACAACGCTAAGTTACCTCAGGTTCGGCAAATGGTCGCCGAATTGGGAAGGACTGTTTTTCATTCGCAAAATTCTCGGTAATGGGGCATACCACATCAAGGATTAGATTGGTTTAATTCACAAATTGCCAATCAACAGGAAATTTTTAAAGAAATACCATCCAGTCACTTAGGAGATAAGAGAATAAAAGATCATTTCATTGATTTTGCAAAAGGGACGTACAAGTGAAGTTACAAAAGATTCCTAAAAACCAAAATCCTAAGGGGTCGAAGGAAGGAAGGCTTCAAGAGTGACCTTCAGTTCCAACCACCTTACTTCGTTCATTATGACTTCGACTTGCCTCATCCTTCTATTAAGCTGAAGTTGCTGGATTTGCCTTGTGCTAGCCGTAAAGTCCATTAGTCGAGCCTTAGTTGCTTTAAAATTCTTTTCAAGGTCCAAAGCAACAGCCAACCTTTGCCGTTGAAGTTCGACAATTTGACGTTGTAGCTCAGCGATTTGATGATCAAAGTCAGCCAACTGTGTTTTCTTTACTTTAATGGCCTCAACCTCTGACCGACTGGCTTCATGAGCAGTCTTAGCAACCTTTAGGTCGTCTTCAGCCCGAAAAAAGCCCGTTCAAAAGTTGTAAAGAACTGTCGAGTCCGCTCCAAGATATCAGATAGGTGGACGACATTTTCAGTGCTCAGCAAGCCACCAGCTGCAAGATCTTTCAGGCACTCTCCTACAGAGTCGAGGCCTTTACATTGAAGGATTTGTGTGGCCGAAAGGGATAAAATTTCTTGCACCTTGGCAAAGGCATTGGATTCGACCTCGGTTGCTGAAGGCTCGGCCGACGTAGTAGATGACCCGGCTACTCCAAAAGTATTCGAGAGGAGAACGTCGAGCTCGGCTTCCCATAAAGGTTGCACATGAAAAGGTTTTAGGCGAAAGGAAAATCGTAAAGAGTATAACAGAGAGAATTTGTTTTAGACCTGCAGAAAGGAGATTTCGGCCATGTCCTCTAGTTCATTGCTCGAACCTAGAGAGCTTAATGGCCGAGCCCAGTGTTTAAGACTACTTCTCAATTTACTCAGCTAATGAAGGTTATCTACTTTCAACAGCCACTGAAGTGGCCAAGAAATATAGATAACACCCGTCGGCGCATGGAATTTTCAGTGAAATGAATAATCGGGCACCTTACATTTAATATTTTTCTTGGTTCAAACTTGTTATAGTAAAATCAACAAAATAAAGGGATCGAAACTTACAAAGACCGAAGTAACTTCTTGGGGAAGAATGCCAAAGTCTTGATCCTCCGGATGGATTAGTGTCTCTGTCGTCGCTTCAGGCTCGACAAGTGCCCTTTTCCCACGATCGGTTGCAGGAGGATCGACTTGGTCAACTACCTTAACCACAATTGAAGGGTTAGTGGTAGGGGGTTTAGTTGGTTGAAGGCGGCTAGTTAACAGGATTTCTTCGCAGTCATTGTCCTGAAATAAGAATTATTTAGTATTCGGAATCTAGTTGAAGAAAAAGTTACCAGCAACATAATCATACCTCTTAAAAATACTATTACAAAACATAAAATTAAAAATTACCTTTCAAGTATTACATACTCCAAAATAAGAGCGTAATGAAAAACATTAGTACATTACTAAAAAATACCAAATGTTCAAGCATATGTAAAATGAAGGGAGTTGTGTTCCAAGGTTGAGGAACCTTGCACGTTTATATATGCTTTCACATTTTTTAGACTTGTACATTAATGATTATGAATTTTATTTATTATGAACTCCCTTAAAAATACTATTCATGAGAATTTATATGGTTTTAAAAATTCAAATGATGATGTACCCATACTCATAGCATAGAGGATGCGATCACGAGCCTTTACATATTTTTTTCACATTTTTTTGCATTTGTAAATTAATTATTATATTTTTTAATGTGTTTGGTATTCTAAAATTACTTGATACTTTTATTTTTAATATGTTTTATATTTTTTTTAATCTCACTCTTTGCCTATAGTATACTATAAATGACACATCCCGACCCGAAATGTCCACTAGGACTCTGAATTGAGTTGTGATGGCCGACATCTGGAAGATGATGAAGCCATAAAGTATAGTGATGTGGAAAATGTGAATAAATATAAACCTAAAAGTGCTTAAATATAAGAGTGCACTGTGAGCGGGAATAAACACATTTCACACGTGATGCCAGAGCATAAGTACAATACAGTAAGATAGGGTGAAAATTATACCATTGCAAGTAATCTCCAATACCAATATTGGTCAAGAATCCTTGTCGATAAGAAAGCTTAGCTACTAAAACCAGAAGGGGTGAAAAACAAGGGTGAGTGGGTCTGAAAATAAAGTTTTAATAAAAACCTTTGAAAACATTATAATCATTCGCACTAAAACTTGTATAGTTTCCAAGATATACGTACTACATATAGTATGAAAATACTCACCGTAGCTTGCAAAATATCAAGATATCAATACGGCACAATAGTTCATAT
This sequence comes from Malus sylvestris, assembly GCF_916048215.2. Lineage (NCBI taxonomy): Eukaryota > Viridiplantae > Streptophyta > Magnoliopsida > Rosales > Rosaceae > Malus > Malus sylvestris. Next base: position 24,156,398 of record NC_062268.1, read on the forward strand.
ATAAGTGCATGACGTCAGTAATCGTATACTTTCACATAAGCAAACATATCAAACCAAGTGCTTATTGATCTATGCTAGCACACAAGTTGGAGTCGCCTAATGCAACCTGTATGGCTAAACTGATGCTCATCAATCTATGCTAGCACACAAGTCGAAGATGCCAAATGCAACCTGTATGACAGGACTAGGTGTAATCATAATATACGCTCTAGTGCTACAATCACATGAAAACTGACGTTATTCACGGTCACATATAAGTCGGAGTTGCCTATTGCAATCTGTGTGACAAGATGTCTTAGTTCCTATTGCAACCTGTACGACTTGACTAGCACCAAGTTGGATCCAAGGTGAGTGTGCGATGCGGATGTGAACATACACGTGAAAAACTGCCTCTGGCCCTAGACGAGGACTAACACTAGGGTGTAGCAATGATGAGCAGACTACCTAAATACAATCATGCCATAACGATTCAATAATTCTAATCAACATAATATCATTCATAGTTGTAGGTATAATCATGGCATCAATAAACATATGCATACCTGTGCATCCCGTAAGATTTATGATCACCTCGTAATTTTTCATTATTTTGCTAATTCTTATAAGCATTAGTCTAAGCTAGGTATACGTAGTAAATTCTCTTTCAATGTATAAATGGAAACCAACAAATATTTATATACTATATAAAAGAAAAGACCCACTCAACTGAAGTCCGCGTTACAACTCCTAGCACGAACATTAAGGCGTCGCGAACGATCGTCACCTAGAACAAATATCAAATCACCTCTCAGAATTCTTATCATAGAACATGTAACTTACATAAAACACATCCCCAAGGACGTTCTAGAATGATTTGTAACCCATTGACCAAAAGTCAACCGTTGGTCAAATGTCGATGGTAGGGTCCACAACCCTACATAACTCGATCCGAATGATTCGCTCCTCGGATTTCTGATCTGTAACTTCCTAAGGGTTTCAATAAGCTTCCAAAACAACATCCTAAAGTTTTGAAACGATACAACAGTTGGATCTTTGCCAATCACTAAAATTAAGTGGCGGCCGACGTTTAGATTTGCAAACTTAGAAAACCCATCCGAGAAAGATCCATCTGTTTTCTTTATCCCATTCTGGATAGTTGTCAAGTTAATCTTATTTCTATATTTATATTTTACCTTACCATTGTTGTCAAATTTAGAGTAGTTGATATAGGCATACATATCCTATCTTGGTGGCTTTCGTATTAGGAGGACACAAATGCAACAGATGTCTTTGGCAAGTTAGAGATAACACCATCCAATCATTCACTCCAATCTTATTTGCATAGTCATTACATTGGAGCTTGAGGTTGCTCCGCGTGTACCATTCATCCTCTTTAAGTGACACCTATTCTACTACCCTAACATGTGTCAATCTCTCATACCTTTATCTAATGATAGTGGACACCTCCTGCTATACTTGCCTACTTTCTACATCTATAAATAGCACCCCACCTTTCACTTTTATTCAGACAATTCCTCCAAATCTTTATATCTTGTTCGTTGCATGTAGTTTCCATGCACAGTATGTTTGTTTGTATAATATATATATTTATATATAGTGACAGAGATTAGAAAAGATAAGTGTGGTAGAAATATATAGTATTTGGATGTGATCAAGGAATTTATTCAAGTACGTGGAGTTTAGCTATTGCGGTAGTGATATGGATCTTCGTTTTAGCTTAGGGATCGAGGAATTGGTGAGGAATATTGCTTGCTTGGCTTGGAGACCAGGTAGGGGGATCCTCACTTACCCTAGTTATGGAATTTTGTGAATGTACGTATATGTAAATATACGAATGCTTGTGAAAGTTGCATATATTTTGCTATGATAGAACCATGAGGAAAAATGGTTTGTTTTATATCATGATATGCATGTTGTTTTATGCTACAAATCAATTGATGACTTGAGAGTGAAGGGGGCATAGCGACCGCCTTGGTTTTTGATCCCTTAAACCTCCGAAGGGGCTACTACGAAGGGATTAGTACCGCTACCTTTCTAGGAAAGGTACTTGGATATCTAAGGGTAGAGCATTAAAGGACACTCTCACTACACCTTACCAGAAGTATATTCGTTCGGAGTTGGTCCAGGTAAAGGGGTAATTGGTCATTAGACCGGTCATCAAGCATGTAGCGATTTATAGGGATCCCTATTTTCTTTTAAAAAGGAAATTGTGTGAGCATACAATCTATTTTTGAAACTAAAGCTTTTGTTGTGCATCAAACATTTTTCTATAGTATATATAGTGTTGTATACTATTTTCAAACCTAGTTGGGGTGGATTCGCTGAGGGGAAGCGATGAACGTTTGTGATGCTCATCCCTACTTTATTACAGGACCGGTGCACCTACAAATAGACGATCTGGACTAAGGTCGGGACAAGCATTGTTTGTTTCTTGTCAACTTCTTTATCGTTCATTGACTTTCCACAGGTTTTTGTTTGTACATATGCTTGATTCCTTCCTTCTTGAAGGAATCTTTTGTAACTAAACTTAGCACTTTGTACTCTCCAAATCGTGCCTAAGAGTTGGTTAGTATATTTACTTATTTTAAACTCTTTGGTTTTGTTGTAAGTTGTAAACTTCATCTTTGATGTAAAAAATTTATCCAAATTATGTTGCCTTATATTCTTCATTTTGCCAAAATGATTTCCGCTTCTGTACTGTTTAAAAATAAATTATTTTACTTCCCCTTAAATAGCCTTACGTCCTATTGGGAATGTAGTGCTACAGTGTTGGAATTTAACACTATAGTATTGCATTACTAATAGAGCGTGGCACTATTACGTGCCCGTTTTTGGGGCGTGACAAAATTTATCCTAGGAAGGTTAGGGGGTGCCTCGGCCCACGTGCCGCCACCCCGACTCATTTGGAAAATTCAACTATTTCTAAAAATTACCAAATTTTACAGGCATGTAAAACAAGTCAAGGGGAACAATTTTCATACCTGAGCCAAGGTCCAATTCAGTCGGGAAACACTTGAATTTTACCTCGATCCATCAGAAACCTTAGAAATGGGTGTCCCTTGATTCGTTCTCAATTCAAACCCCAAAGCCCCTAATCTTGTTTGGGCCTTGTTCCTAGGTTGAGAGAAGTTGAATAAGTGTGGTGGTTATCACCAGAGATAGCAAGATCGACGGATCGCCGTCGGGTGTCCTTCTCACCCACCAATGTTGCTATCACAAAACTAGGGTCAAACCCAGTCGGGTTTGGATGGGAAAATAAGAGAGGACATCGATGAGTTTGGTGGTGGTGTTGGATAGCTTCAACTCACTAGAAATCCTACTAAAAAGGCGACAGAAAGTCGCTAGAAAACAAGTTGGAATTAGGTAGGGTGTACAAGTCGACGGGATCCGGTGTTCCACACCTCTCTCTCTTCTCTTATTTTTGATTAGTCTCCTACCCTCCTCTTTCCTCCTCTGATTCGTCCCCCAGATTCCTCTCTTCTCTCCCGCAACTCCTTCCTTCCTTCCCCTTATTTTCTATCAACTAATATTAAAATAATAATATAATAATTATGAGAAATATATAAAATAATAAATAGTAATCTTTACAAAAGTACTTTTCAGATTTGTAGTTCTGTAAAACCCTTATCGTAACTCCGGTTTCGATTCAGATTACATTTACGCGATCGTTCTGTCGAGAACTTCGAGAGTACGGTAAAATAGTAGTTCATATGGTGCGAGTGTGCCAACGAGGACGTCGGGCCCCTAAGGGGGGTGGATTGTAACATTCCACATCGACCAATGGAAAGGGGGTAATGTGCCTTATATGTACATGCCTACCTCCTATAGCACGAGGCCTTTTGGGAACTCACTGGCTTTGGATTCCATTGGAACTCTGAAGTTAAACGAGTTCGGGCAAGAGCATTCCCAGGATGGGTGACCCACTGGTAAGTTCTTGTGTGATTCCCAAAAACAAAACCGTGAGGGAATGGTAAGCCCATAGCGGACAATATCATACTACGGCGGAGACGAACCTGAGATGTGACATGTTGCTTACTGGTATGCAACATGGATAGGATAACAGAATCCAAATTTCTCATATAAAGATGCATAGATTGCAAGATCTTCCTCTAAAAACCATGGTGCTAAAAGAAAAGGATTGGAAAGATAGATAAATATATTTGAAAAAGAAAACACCGGAAATTTGTGCAAGTGTTGAACTGGAAGTATTTCACCTTGTCCTTTCCCAAAGGCTCTCAATTGCAAGTGTTGAACTGGAAGTAAATCAGGAGAGAAGAGAAGGAGAATGAAATGAGGAGAGGAGAAAAGGGGGAAGGAAAGGGGAAAGGAGAAGGCATCGGAGCAAGGAAGAGATGGAGGGGTTTTATTTTGGAAAATTTTCATTCCTTTCGGTTAAAACCGACAGAAATATTTTTTAAATATAAACCAAGAAAAAATTTCATTACTATTGGTTATAACCGACAGAAAAAATATGGCGGCAAAAATCCCCCTAAAATTTAAAATTCCCCCCCCCCAACCCCAAAATTTTGTTACGATTTTAAAAAATAAAATAATAATTGTTTGGTTTAATAAATAAATAAATAATATGTATTTAAATACAATACGTTTTTAAAAATTAAATAAATAATTGTTTGGTTTAATAGATAATAACCCATGTAAAATATGCAATAAAGAAACAAAAAGATAATTGTACAATGAAAATGTCATCACACAAACTAAATATTGTCTAATAAATACTTGAAAAACATAAATAAAAATTTAGCACAAATTACTTTTCCCACTTCAAAATTTAGGCAAATTTAACGGAGATTCTACGAAACTAGTTTCAATGATCTAACCGTCAAACTTGTTTGTAGATACTACAAGATCGCATACGTAAAAAATCGCAAAAAAAAAACGTTCAGAGTTTAGGTAACAGAACAAAAGTTTTCGAAGGTTATAAACGTAAAATCACAATTTGACGGTTATTTTAGCTCCGGCTTTGATGATTTTTTTACAGCTACACTCATCAACCATATAAGAATGCAATGAACGAATTCGATCTTCAATTTAAAATATTTACACTAGTGGATACCACAAAATCTTATTTTATACTTAATGGAAGTATAATACTAACTCTAAGTGTTTGTTTAATCTACCGTTTTGACGTGATATGCATTCTACGAAACTTTTTTCAACGATCCAACCGTCAAACTTATTTGTACACACTTCGAGATTGCATACGTAAAAAATTGTAAAAAAAAAAACATTAAGAGATTACGTAACGAAACAAAAGTTCTCGAAGGTTATAAACGAAAAATCACAACTTAACGATTATTTTAGCTCTGATTTGAATGATTTTTTACAGCTACACTCCTTGACTCTATAAGAATGCAATGAATAAATTTGATCTTCAATTTAAAATATTTACACTAGTGGATTGTCACATCCCAGCCCGGGACAGACCACTTCCCGAGCCCGTTCCACCACCGTAGCACGATATTGTCCGTTTTGGGCTTACCATTCCCTCACAGTTTTTTTTTTGGGAACTCACGAGCAACTTCCCAGTGGGTCACCCATCCTAGGAGTGCTCTAGCTTCCTTCTCTCTTACCTTCGGAGTTCTGATGGAACCTGAAACCAGTGAGCTCCCAAAAGGCCTCGTGCTAGGTAGGGATAGGAATATACATTTAAGGATCACTCCCCTGGGCGATGCGGGATGTTACAATCTTTATTGTTACATCCGGCCTGGGTCCACCACATCCCGAGCCCGTTCCATCACCGTAGCACGATATTGTCCGCTTTAGGCTTACCATTCCCTCACGGTTTTGATATTGGGAACTCACGAGCAACTTCCCAATGGGTCACCCATCATGGGAGTGCTCTGGCCACCTTCTTGCTTAACTTCAGAGTTCCGACGAAACTCGAAGCTAGTGAGCTCCCAAAAGGCCTCGTGCTAGGTAGAGATGGGAATATACATTTAAGGATCACTCCCTTGGGCGATGCGGGATGTTACATGGGTACCACAAAATCTTATTTTATACTTAATGGAAGTATAACATTAACTCTTAAGTGTTTATTTAGTCTACCGTTTTGACGTGATACACATTCTATGAAACGTTTTTCAATGATCCAACCATCAAACTCATTTGTACACACTCCGAGATCGCATACGTAAAAAATCACAAAAAATAAACATTCAGAGATTAGGTAACAGAACAAAAGTTTTCGACGGTTATAAATAAAAAATCACAATTTAACGGTTATTTTAGCTTCGATTTTTATGATTTTTTTAAGCTACACTCCTCGACCCTCTAAGAATGCATTGAACAAATTTGATCTTCAATTTAAAATATTTACACTAGTGGATACCACAAAATCTTATTTTATACTTGACGGGGAAGTATAACATTAACTCTAAGTGTTTGCTTAATCTATCGTTTTGATGTGATACACATTCTACGAAACATTTTTCAACGATCCAACCGTCAAACTTGTTTGTACACACTTCGAGATCGCATATGTAAAAAATCGCAAAAAAAAAACATTCAAGATTAGGTAACGGAACAAAAGTTTTCGATGGTTATAAACGAAAAATCACAATTTAACAGTTATTTTAGCTCCGATTTTGATGATTTTTTACAGCAACACTCCTCGACCCTATAAGAATGCAATGAATGAATTCGATCTTCAATTTAAAATATTTACACTAATGGATAAATCTTATGAAGTATAACATTAACTCTTAAGTGTTGGTTAAATCTATCAATTTGATAGTATATGCATTCTACGAAACTAGTTTCAACGATTCAATTGTCAAATATGTTTGTATATAGTCCAAGATAGCATGTGTAAAAAATTGCAAAAAAAAAAAAAAACATTAAGAGATTATTCTGACGGCCGTCCAAAATTTTGCTTTGTTCGTGTCGATTATATCCGACAGGGCCATGAGTGAAAAAAAAAAATTTAAACCATGTGTTTATTTATTTATTTTTAATCAATATAACATTTTAAAATAATAAAATAGTCAATTTATGTCGATTATAACCACCACCATTAACTTAAAAACCGCCGGAATATGTTAAAAATATTTATAAAAAAAAATTCAAACATACTGGCAGTTATAATAATTTTATGGCGGTTGCATCTAACACTAAATATCCGCCAATAATTTATGTCTGATATAACCGACATGATTTCATTGTTATCCGACATTGAATGATGTGTCGAATATCTTTTATCCGACATAAAGGCTTATTAAACCGCCACCATCATCCGACACCTAAAGTTAATATTGTAGTAGTGGATGACCCAATTAGTTATTGTGTCACGTCCCGATCCCAACATACGTCCAGGATCAACACGCGACGTCACCAAGTATCCGTATGTCTAACATGCCCCGCCTCCGAGATATGCACAAACACAATTCACGATCCAACTGCGTAGTAATTTTTTTGTACACTTTATGGATGCATCTACCTCCTCATTAGACTGCCTACGTACCCTACACAGGGGTCAAGCCATTTGTAGTTCATCATTCACAACCCATCTACATTTACCACAGTACGTTCAAGCCGAAAGATATAACACTCCTCAATCAATCATTAGAACTTGACAAGTATGGAAGTACTAGATTCAGGGCTACATAACAATCCAATATGACAATCAACATTTCCACTTCATCCATCATATAAATCACTATGTTTTCAACATGAAACCTTAATCCACAACATGTAACATATCCAAGAAACAAACCACAATATTATTCTCAAGCCACATTTGAGCAAAGCGACTAATCATAATAATAATAATAATAATAATCCCACATCATTCTGCAATCATTCTAATTAATCAATCCTAAAAATCAAAGAAGCATGATCTCAACATTTACTATGTTATTCAATCAATAAGGTCTCGTATCAATTCACAAATTTTAATAAAGGATCCCTACATAATTCCCCACCTGGATTCCAAGTACTAACATGATAAGTCTAATTTATACACAATGTCTACTATGAACAATTCATATTCACTCGATTCTAAGGTCGGACTACCTTTATGGAGAATAAGCAAGAGTAGGGATTCCAGACCACTCAACGGAATCCAACCAAAATACCAAGCGACCTCTTGTACTCTCTTCAGACTTAACATTTGTACACTCAGTGCCTACACCATGGGAATGGTGCATCGGCATCAAGAACTCGGATAGGCTACGAAGCTCGTGTGAGTGACAATAATACAAAGTATGTGATAATAATAATAAAATCAGCCATCAATCACAGTTTATAAACCTCGAATACAAATCATTCGTAAGGAATCAATACCAAACCTTTGAAAACTCTGAAGGAGTCACCCAGACATCCAACGGTTCGTCTGAAACAAATCACAACATCTCACAACCATAATCTCATACAACACAATGAAAAGTAGGGCTAGAGCGACACAGTTCAGCCAAAGCCTACTTCTTTGAAGCTATCTCAACCAAATATAACAATCGTTGATGTATATGATTAATTCATGAGATAGTTTCATATATATATATATAGATCAACAAAGAAAATATTCACTTTGGTCTTATATATTGTTGGGGCGGCTGATACCAGAAGGATTTTATTTTCCATTGAGTATACGGAATGGAACAGTATCTTGAAGAGTGAAAAAGGGAATGAAAACAAAAACAGCAAAAGAAGCAAAATGGGGAGTTTCAATAAAGGAAGTTGAAGCTGATGATGGAATAACAAATCTTCGAGGTGTTCGTTAATTTTGACCATCTTTTGTTTTTGTTTCTTTTTCTTTTTTCTTTGCTGCGGCTGCTACTCCAATATGAATGTCTCTCTCTCTCTCTCTCTAAAAAGAACATGCACACAAAAGGAGATATCTGGCCTCCATTCTCTTGGAGAAGAGTAAAGGGGAATAGAGGCAAACTGTAAAGAAGAGCAAAGAGAGGTGGGCAGCTAATGCATGATTCGATTCTCTCCTCGGGAATCGCTTCCATGCATGAATGACTACGACTAACTTATTCATATTATTCCTCAGACTCAGGGTGTATTTGTTGAATCTTCCTCATGAAATCCTAAAAGGAGATGTTAATTGCTCAGAATTACTCTTAGTTCTACTTTTTCTTTTTGCTACATTTCTTACTTAGTACTATTTTTTTAATATTATATTTTATAATATATACAAGATATTTCACCAAAACTAAAATGCTGAACGTACATGTAAACCTCGTTAAAATTTGACTGGCTGGATAATCCCATCATAACAGAGAAGAAGACAATGAAGAAATGAAAGAAAACAATGGAACTTCTGCATTTCTTAAGAGAGAATAAATTGTATTCTTATATGACTGGATACAAACGAATTGAAAGAATGAGTATTTATACTCTTACAGAGCTTAGACAATAAACAATCTTCTAACGACTTTCTAATATAACTTAACAAATCAATAACCAATACTAATGACAAGAATCCTATGTAGTACTGTGGCATTTAAGTATATTAATTGTACAAGTGGTTGTATATCACTATCAGAAGATACGGCTTGCCCTACAAATCTTTGCATGACGGAAGAAATTTCGTCAGGTAAAAGACCTTTACCAAACTGATATTTCAGTTGATAAGGTAAAGACGGTCAACATTTAGGGTTTACTCAAAACCTTTATACAACGGACTGTTGCCGTCGGGCAAGTAATATGTCGTCGGGCATAATTATGGCACGGAACAGCAAAGGGTTTACTCGACAAATTAAGTATTTGTCGGCTAGGAAGGATTTTCCTAATAACATGGTTCGTCAACTAAGTGTATTGTTGGTGGTCAAAATTCCAATAATGACTTGTAATAAATATCCACCTTCACGGTCCTGACGCCATTGTTCGTCAGCCAAATCTTTATTCATCAAATTATAATTTCATACCTTCATCTTCCTTCTTCTCCTCAATACCTTCATTTTCTTCTTTCTACTTTGTGCCTTCCTATTCATCTTTCTCCCTTCTCCTCTTCTTCTTTGGTTCAAGACCTGTTGTTTCCACTACCCAAACCTTACCATTTCACCACTTTCCACAAGGTCATGAAAAACACCAACAGCAAAGGCATGACTATTCTGGCTGGAGGTCTTGGGAGTACATGGAGGGGATATTACTATAATATGCAAGGACATGGTGAGGACACCACCGTAGTGTAGAAGAAGGTGGTGAATAAAAGTTACTCGGATTTTCTTACATGTGAAAGAACATGGAAAGGATACCACCGTAATGGATTAAAAGCCCTAAATCCTAAGGCCCTTTTTCTTGAAAGGTTTAGCCCTGTTTGTAAAGATCAAGTGGCATTGGATTTGAAAGTGTTTCCTTGTGAGTTCACAGCCGATGAGGATGATCTTGTGATGCCCGACAACCTATAACCCAAAACGAATGATGTCTATACCGCAAATAGCGCATGAGAAGGATATTTCATAGCGGAAAATGTGGAAGAAGATCGAAGAGTAGGAATTAAGAAAGCAAGTTTAGAAAAAACGGGTGGAGGAATTGAGTGAGGAAGACGAAGCTATTGAAGAAGAAGGTCATGAGGAAGAAGAAGAGGATGGGGAAGAGGGTGGTGAGGATGAAGCTGAAGAAAAGGATGGTGAGAAAGACGGTGATGAACAAGGTAGTGAGGAAGAAGGTAAGCAACAAGTTGAGGAAGAGGATACAAATGAGGAGGAAGAAAGGGAGGATTCCAAAGGCGAAGAAACTGAGGAATCAAGAAGGAAAGAAGGTGAGAATGGAGGGAAGGAGATTATGGCTGAAAAGAATAAAAGCTTTTGAAAGCAGTGCGTGAGTTTGTGATTGGGATATATGTATGTGCGAAGCTCCTTGAGTTGGTTGGAGAAGCAGTACCAGACTGGTACGAAGAAGTCAATGGTTCCAATGCTAATAAAGATGTAGTGGTTACACATGATAGCTAGCATTTGGGAACTAAAAGAAAGGTCCGTTATACAAGGGCGACAATGAAGTCTTTGCCATATAAAAAGGAGCAGAAAAAGAAATGCAAAGTGGTAGATTATATTTCTAGGGTCTTTGACCTCAAGAAATGCCCAAAACTCCATGTTGTCCAACCCTTAGAGGGTGTTGTGTACAGAGATTCCATACTTAAAGCCGTAGAAGAAAAGTGCGTGCTTGATATGATAGAATTTTTCTATCAATTCAAGATGATGAAGGAGAACGACAATGAGTAAGATACTCTATAAAGTATGGTTTTTATTTATTGAAATTGGTATCAGGCGGAATATCCTGTTATTTAAAATTTGATATATGCTTGAGTGACTAGTCAGTGTCACCAGTCAACTAAGATTAGATTTGTTAGTTTACCAAACCAAGAATAAGCAATTATACCTGGCTTACTAATGTAACCCTAATTAACAAAGATCTAGTTTAGTGCACATTTAAACTTTGTTAAATTTAGTTGAAAGCACAAAACCAATGCCACTTGATCTTTACAAAACCGAGCTGAATCAAATAAAGACTCAAATGGGGCTGTGCCATTGAGAGAGAGAGAGAGAGAGAGAGAGAGAGAGAGAGAGAGAGAGAGAGATGGGCGTCCTATTAAAAATAAATTCATTAATATAAAAGAAGTGTATTTTTGGAAGTGTAGTATATTATTTTCGTGTCCAAGAGAACGTGTGAGAGTAAATTGGATGTTGAGAGAATCAAGGGTATCTAGAAATAAATTTTGGTGTATAAAGAACCACTCTTTCAGATTTTTGCATTACTAGTCAAACTTTATTTCTGTTGGGTTTACGGCTCAAAATTAGAATGATGTAGAAATTAGGTTTGTGTTACCTATTTTTGCTTGGTGTCCTTTTTGGATTTGGATTTAACTTCTTGGTTGGATTTGGATTCCTTACTTGGTGGAAAGGTTATCTATTTGATTAGGATTTGGATTTACTTCCAATTGGTATTAGGATTCTCATTGTAACCTAAGTTCTATGCACTATAAATAGGACCTTAGGGTTGGTTTATTCGTGTGCCGTCACCATTGGTTTACAAGTTTTTTCATGGCTCGTTTGTTTGGTAGTTTGGTGATAATCAATTTGTGAGTTTGTGAGTTAGAGAGCTATTTGGGAGAGTCTCCTCTGTTTGTTCGAGCTCTCTACTTGTTTGGATTAGGGTTTGTAATTTGTGGGATTTGGGTTGTTTAGTGAAATTCCATGCCATGCTTTGCCCATGAACATAGGTTTTACGCTGAACCACATAAACCTCTTGTGTTTTTTAAGATTATTTTTAGGTTTCGCATACAACGTTGATGTTTGATACTTTGTTAGAATTCGCTTCCGTTTGAACATAAAAGTATAACACTATCCTACTTTATTTTAGCCCCTAGACAATTATAAGTACAACTCTAAGTTAGTAGTAACTGTTTGTATTGCATTTTATGCCTGCCAACTCAGTAAGTCCGTATTTATACTCCTTGTTTCGTTTTAAAATCTCATCGTTAATGCTTATGGCGTAGGGTTAGCTATCATGTTATAACTCACGAGTAGGACCAATACCCTAGAAGGCTAGAACTAAACACTATCCTATGCTCTGAAATGGTCTTATTTAACCCTAAATTGTAGTTTTGAAGTCATTCATATCTTATGCTAATAAATAATACCAATACCAATACCAATATATAATGGAAAAAAAAAAGACCTTAGAAAGCATAATCAAAATTCTACGCTAGGAGAAATTCTTCATTCTGGACGCTCATGTACAGCCACCAAACGCCTGTGGTGGGACCAAACACGGAAGGGAGCTTTTTTGTATGTGATCAGTTGGGCAAGTCATTTGATCATCCGCCTTCAAGAATTTCTCCTACGCTCCATTTTGAGCCAGGCAACTATTGTTTTACCTTCTTGTGCTACAGATTAAAAAGAAAAGAAATGTGGTGCTAAAGAGTAAATGGAAGCTCCCATTTAAGAGAGCAACATACATGGAATAGATTCACCATCACATGGCATTTTGATCCAATAAATTGCAATGCGAAGAAAACCTTGCACACAGCAATGCATTATTGGACAAAGGATGCCACGCGGTGCTTAACCTGTTGCATTTAAGTTCCTTTCTCCATTTGGAGTTTGAATTGTTTCCCAGGGCAATTGAGGACGCAACCCAATGTTGAGTGAGCGTGGTAAGAACGGAGTCCCAAAATCCATAAAACGATAACCGATTTCCATTGAAAATTTTCATTATATCTGGATACAAAATACAGGTGGAATTTTCCCGATAATTGTCCCCTATTTACTCAAAAGTTCAACACCAGCAGCAATTTCCAAAACACATTTCATTGCATATAAGGCGCAATACGTTTTGGCATAACTAGATTTTGCAAAACAACACAGCATATGAAGCTAATCCAAACACTACACGGTATGCATTCGCCAGAGGATTTTCTCTGAGACATTACGAACCTTTTCGGCTCCTACTGCCAGAACCAGCTGGACTCCTTGCACTGACAGAATCAGCAGGACTAAACATTTCCCTGTGACCAAACGGAGCACTCCCACGGAGTACAGGAGATGAAACTGGACGAGGAGATCCTGAATTTGTCTCAGCTATTCTATGCGTCTCAGTTTCCAAAATCTTCACTTGATCGGTGAGCATTGATAACTGTTTCAGCAAAGGCCATTCATTTATAAATATAGTTTGCATGAGAAAGACAACTACTTCATAATGTCACAAACTAGGGACAAAAAAATCGAAATTTGAGCATGGCCAAGGACCATAGGGATGGAACCCACCATATGGTAAGTCATCACATACGTCCAGTCTTAAAGGAAATGCACTTTGAGTCGTATATGAGTTTGTAACATAAAATAGAAGTTTCAGGTTGAAATTATTAAAGGGATCAAGCTCAAGATGGAATTTCAAATCAATCAAACTCTGTTGAAACTCCATCAAACTTGAGAACACTTTTGAGATTAACAAAGCATCCTTACTATCTACAAATTGCATGGTATTATACCCGAGTTTCATTCTCTCTTAACCGACATTGCAGTGCACTTATGGCAGGACTCAAACTGCATAGGATTTGAAGAAAAGTAAGTACAACACTGAAAACGGTAAAAGACCAGGCATAAACAGCTAATACATAGATGGGAATATAATTCTGACCAATATTCGATTAATTTGCACATGGAAGACTGGTACATTGATGTGTGATGTATGAAAGTAAGAGGATGCACTTTCCCATCCCTAAGCAAAACCAAAGCCAATTAGAATCAACAATGGGTTGATTAGTATAAAGTGATGGAATATCAATGTATCACCTCATATTTTGCAAGATTGCTTGGTTATAAGCCGCTCGCTCCTCTTCATACAGTACTCGTTGCAATTCGGCGAATGACATTAAAGGTGAATCGAGCTTAACAAGAGATGAGGTCGGTAAAACATGAAGAGGAACTTCTTTCCTGGCATACTCAGCACCACTGCAAGCAAAGAAAAAGAGATAATAAAAATTAAAAATTGTCTTTTAGGACCGCAGAATGGAATTGGACATTGTTCATTCAGCAATAAATATAATTGTGGAAGATCTTGTTCTTTGTTTTCATCTACTGCAGGGGCTTAAAAATATAGATCTTAAAATCAAAGAAATGTACAAGAAAATAGAGTGATATACCCAACTGAATGACTCCTCCTAGAGACACCAAAACTCTAGAATTCAAACTATCCACATTAAGGATACAAACAAGTCCATCGGCTCCCAATAAACGTGGAGAAGATTATAGTGCTTTAATGAATCACACTCATTGCATTTCATAAAAGCAACATAAATACACCCAACATTTGTATACCAATTTATTATATTCAAATTGAAATCTCAACTTCAATTTGGAGCATGAAAACATCCAGATGCTAGAACTAGTAATTATTCTTCATATGTAAGTGAGAGGTGTAAGCCGATTACGTAGAAAACAACTCATCAAGCATAAACAATCGGTAGAGATAGAAAAGAATCAGGAATACAGAGGAACAACATTATTCTCGCAGGGACCCCAACAAACAAAACACTTGATCATTCCTCCAGTCAATTGGTTTCTAGATAACAAAGTGGATTTAAAGCAAGAAGCCAGAGACTTGAGAACCACTAAATTCTGGAAATTTACTCGATTCTTTTGAACGACTTTTAGACCACTAAATTCTGGAAATTTACTCAGTTCTTTTGAACGAATTTTAGGAAGCTATAGCAATGCCGCTATGTCTGCTGCCAGACAAAATGTCCACACTTGGAATCTATTCTACAATTAGCAAAGCCAATTACTGTTGTTAAGACACTGATAACATGCTAGGGAATTATACATATTTCATGAATCTTCATCTTGAGTAATGAGAACAGACTTAATCTTCATTTTAATTTGTTTGGGAAGTTTTATGGCGAAAGATCTGAATTCCTGTTACGGTACAACGTTTAAGGGAGCAAATGCACGAGTAGGAATTTGCCCACAGGTTGAACTAAAGGCAAATCACAAGCATTCCCAGCTCCAATTACACAGTTTCGCACAATAACAATAAAGAGGATAACAGGTATCAAGTACAAACTCATGCATACCTCATATCCAAGTTAGAACGGTGCATTGCTTCTTGCATACTCTCTGACATATCCATGGGATCTATATCGCCAATGATGTTGCTTGAAGTGTCAGTCTGGTAGTTTCCTCCAACTCTTCCTGGATGACTTGCATCAGCATTGGCAAAGAAAAGCCCCAGGTCTGAAGACCTCCCCCCACCCTAAGCAAATCAACCATAATTTAGGTATTGCACAAAATGGACCAGCATGTAAATGGTATCTTAGACAAGCAAGTCTGATTTGAGGCACCGACAAAAGCATCAGGGAAGAACCTAAACTCACTACTTATTTTCTTTCTTTATGGTCCTATAATCTCGGGTTCGAGACTTGGGAGCAGCGTCTCCATAAATGGGGGTAAGGCTAGCCGACATTCACCTCTCCCAGACCCTGCGTAAAGCGGGAGCCTTGCGCACTGGGTACGACCCTTTTTTTTTTTATGGTCCTATAATCTAATGGGTCACATGCCTTCTTCCACGACTCATATATGAGATGGCCGCTGAATTTGTTGGAAAGAATAGCTGGAATCATGAATATTATCTGTTACCGGCCAACATGCACTACTTATATTAAGAATGACCTGCTGATCAAAATGAAATGAATTTTGCCACTTAGTCTCATTATTCATATTTCCAGTGCCACGGAAATATGAATAATGACCACAAAGATCATGGGCCATCAGGCACAAAACCGAAGTTTTAAATTTAACGTGAAAGGATAGAAAAAGAGTTTCATTATTCATGACACTTCCGGAGATCAATACAGTATCATGTGTTTATTCAGTGAAACAAGTAGCGAGACTGCAGCTATCATCCCTCATCAACTAACATGTTTTTTCTCTTCCTTTTCTCAATTTTAATAGAATGGATATAAATACCTTTATAGTTCCAGAAGTTCTTGAATCAGCTGTGTCTTGTTCAGGACTCCCTGCTCTAGTTAAAGTGGATCTCACTGGTGCATTTTCTGAGGTACTTAAAGACGATTCAACATCTATAACTGGACTTCTATGTACAGGAGATAAAGATATACGTCTTGACATGTGATGCTGCTTCCCATCCGAGGACTGAAAAGCAATGACTTGGATTCGCCCAACCTGAAAATACCGACTATGAATAAAGAACATATTCACAAGCAAATATATGCATATAAGGTAGCTTCACCACTTTACAAATACCATTTATAATGCAAACCTTGTTTATATCTTCACTAAAGCAGGAAAATATGAGCCCAATAAACCCAGAATCTAGAAGTTGATACATTGCCTGCGTCCGCACGTCTGCACAAAGTAGAACATAGCTGTAATATCGATCTCCAGCAACCGACTATGATAGCATGTCTAACAAATAACCACATCTGATCCAAATGTTAGAAAGAGTGAAACACTTGTTAAGAGATTACTGTTGAGTAATAGCATGACATATAGAGACACATATGTGCATCACACTCATGAGCCACAGATTAAACCATATTTTGACAATATCTAATAGTGGCCATATGGCAATTTATTAGAAACATTAGCTTGCCGCATTGTGTGCAAGGTCAGTCTTCTAATTTCTCTACTTATCTGTTAAGTCTCCTCTATCAACTCACTTCTCTCCCTTGGACCATTATCACCTTCTCTGCATCTTCTTCCTCCTCGAAACTCCATAGAAAGTACTACCAAACTGTTGTTATAACACTACAACCATCCCTCCAATCACATCAAGGGCCCAAAATAATTACAAAGAATAAGTTCAAACTAGCGGTAGACAAATTTGAAACTTCTCCTTATCCTTTTCTTCTTCCATGTCTTCCAGGGATTGTTGGTTTCCAGTTATTCAGATACGTGTTTGGGGACTCTGAGATGGAAAAGGAGGAAGTTGAAGGATGGTTTTCAAATTTGGAAGTCTTTCTTTCTTCAAAAAGTAAACTCTGATGCAACACAGTGATCCTTTTACATCATGAATTATTAGCTGGCATGGCTTCCAACTCCATGTTCCATATATCTGCCCCTGTACTCTTGGTTAAAAAGGGGCAAAATTCCCTGATACCAAAATCAACCCATGACTTTCCAGCCACCTCAAAGTATTGAATAGAACCTATATATCCGGACAGAATGTGTAGACTCATCATGTTTCATACCACTCCCAGAAATGTGATTGGTTATCAAATGAACACGTTTCAGGTTTCTACCAATTCAGTAGCTGTTGATACTTACCCATGCAGTAGCCCAACCTCATGACGAACAAAAGTGAACAAAATGACACAAAGCATGGGTATTTAGATAACACTCACCAACATGAGATGGAAGAACTGTAATATGAGGATGTGAATGGTACCACCCAATCACTCTAGTTGTTCTTCCAGTTGACAGTGTCATTCTGTGGTATAGAGTTAAGTACACAATATCATGAATAAACCTCAAAGATAAAGATAATAAAAGGAAATGCTACATGCAAATACCATGAACACTACAAGTATAAGTAGACATAATACTATAGAATATAAATGTTGAACCAACTGCACATATTTGCAAATTTCCAGCACACATAAAACTAAAGCCCAAGCTCATGCATCTTAGAGTTTTTTCTTATTGCACATCACCATTTAAAGCAAGACAGTAAAAACTATGTTAAACCAAAAATCCTAATACATGGAATGAGTATAGCACAAATCTAACACAACCGTTTATGGTGACTGTATTACACTAGTTTAAAGAAACTAGGGTTTCTGGTCAAGGGGTCCTAGTAATAAAAGTTAAGCATGTCTTTGAATATCTTCCTCCTTCAGCTCATCATTAGTTTAACAGACTGGACTGAAGTTCATTGAGGAAAAATTCACCAAACAAGAAAATTATGCTCATTGTGAAAAGACTATAGTGCTCTCCTTAAACCAGAGCACTTTCATACTTGGTGATCATCAACTGTAATGTTTACTATGAGGATATTGAGGGAAATGGCAGCTATATTTTCTCTTTGTGGGTAGTAATGTAACTAACTTAGAGATCTGAAGGATCTTTTTGTTGTTTTTCATGTGGTAAGTATGTAAATATCAAAAGATACGAATATAAAAAAGCAGGAAAAAAACACTTTAAAACACAAAGGATATTTCGGCCTGGGCTGATGCAGCAGCCAACTGTTCAGGATTAGTCTCCACACGATCCTTCCTCCGATCAGATCGTGTCTGAGGTGATGCTCCCCAAATTAGTGCTGTCACACTGCCATTTACAGAGTTCTGAAATTCCCACCATCATGGGGGGAGAATATAACCATAAGACAGTAGATAAAGATATGATATAAAGGAAATCAAAACAATGAGGAAAAATACAAATTACAAAAAATTCGTTTTATAAATCACAACTGTATTCAGGTTTCCATCTATGTATCACCTTCAGAAAATGGATTCACAAGAAAAAAAAGTGATAAGACCTTCTCATTCTGAGTAGACTGTAAAACATACAATTATTTTTCACAGGGGTATTTGAGATATGCTGAAAAATACTTGTAGAGTCGCACATCATTAGGACAAATACTGGGAGCATTCCACTTAAAACTGGCACATCCAAGAGACCTGTTGTACTTTTATGCACAAACGGAAGCGAATTCTAACAAAGTACCAATATCAACGTCGTAGGTGAAAGCTAAAACAAACAATCTCAAACTAACACAAGAGATTTACGTGGTTCAGCGTAAAGCCTACGTCCACGAGCGAAGCACGACAAGGAATTTCACTAAACAAACTGAGATTACAAAAGAGTATTTAAACTCTCACAACCCAAATCCCACAAATTACAAACCCTAAACCAAACGAGTAGAGAACCCAAAACTAACGAAGAAGATTCTCCCAAATTGCTCTCTAACTCACAAACTCACAAATTGACTCTCACCAAATTGCCACACGAATGAGCCACACTAAATACACTAACCCTAAGGTCCTATTTATAGTGCATAGGACTTAGGTTACAATAAGAATCCTAATAGGAAATAAATCCAAATCCTAATCAAATAGGTAATTAACAAAATCTCTCCACCAAGGAAACTAGCTAAGAAGTCAAAACCAAATCCAAATAGGACACCAAAACCAAATAGGTAACACAAACCTAATTTATTGCATCATCCTAATTTTAAGCCAAAAACCCAACAATCTCCACCTCAGTGAGAAATTAGCACACTTCCAAATTTGGGATACCAAAATACAAATGCAAACGTGCACCAAATTCTTTCGAAACTGATCTCCACCTAGACTCAAAAAATCCAAAAGTCTTCAAAACTTGAAATTTCCTCCAATGCCTTCTCCAACAAATTTCATTATGGAAACTAACAAATATGAAACAAAATCCAAGCAAAAGCTTGAACATACGAACAAAAAGTGCGAATTGCACTCCACCCAAAGAGCTTGAGTACCAAGCTCCACCTCCTCACATAACATTTAAAGGAGTTCAGAACAACGATCTTCTGCAATGTTTGCATTAACACTAGCAAAAGACTTATCAAACGGCTTCTCTTTGCCCTTGAGTTTAGGGCAATCTACTTTCCGAAGACCTTCCTTATAACAATAGCTACAAGTGTTCTTTCCAAGTTTGCCCCTTTCCTTATTCCTTCTTTGAACTACCAAAGCTCCATCTTGTGTGTCAGACACTTTATTCTTTAGCTCTTTAGAATTCAAAGCGACTTTAACATCTTCCAAACTAAGACTTTCTCTACCAAATAGCATGGTATCGACAAAGTGTTCATATGAAGGAGATAAAGAACAGAACAAAGTTATCGCATAATCCTCATCACTAATTTGGTTGTCCACACTTTTCAAATCCATCATAAGTTTATTGAATTCATCAACATGTGTATGAATTGACGTACCTTCATCCATACGAAGAGCATGCAAACTTTTCTTCAAATACAACCATTTAGCAAGGGATTTGGTCATATACACGCTCTCCAATTTTATCCACAACTCCGGTGCAGATTTGATGCTACCAACTTCACGCAAGACTTCATTCGATAAAGTCAGCAGGATTGCTCAAGTGCCCGCTCCATAACGTCTTCTTTTTCTTCATCAGTCCACGAATTCGGCAAAGCCTTCACACCCTTTAGCGTTTTCAAAAGCCCTTGTTGAACTAACAAAGCACGCATCTTCAATTGCCAAATACCAAAGTCATTGCAATCGAACTTTTCAATATCAACTTTCACCGATGACACAGAAGGCTTCATAGTGACTGCCAAGCAAAGCCCAAGCCGAAAACCTGGCTCTGATACCACTTGTTGCACTTTTACGCGCAAACGGAAGCAAATTCTAACAAAATACCAATATCATCGTCGTAGGTGAGAGCTAAAACAAACAATCTCAAACTAATACAAGAGATTTACGTGGTTCGGCGTACAGCCTATGTCCACGAGCGAAGCACGACAAGGAATTTCACTAAACAAACTAAGATTACAAAAGAGTGTTTAAACTCTCACAACCCAAATCCCACAAATTACAAACCCTAAACCAAACGAGCAGAGAACCCAAAACAAACGGAGAAGATTCTCCCAAATTGCTCTCTAACTCACAAACTCACAAATTGACTCTCACCAAATTGCCACACGAATGAGCAGGTCCTATTTATAGTGCATAGGACTTAGGTTACAATAAGAATCCTAATAGGAAATACATCCAAATCCTAATCAAATAGGTAATTAACAAAATCTCTCCACCAAGGAAACTAACTAAGAAGTCAAAACCAAACCCAAATAGGACACCAAAACCAAATAGGTAACACAAACCTAATTTATTGCATCATCCTAATTTTGAGCCAAAAACCCAACAAAACCAACATAACAGGTGATACAAGAAACTGCCACGGCTTCATAACTAGAATCCTAGTATGGAACATCAGACACAAGCCTTGGGTCCGGCTAGAGAGAATAGCATTACAATAGAATTTCAACGGAAGGGATCTTAGAGTACACATCAAATCAAAGATTCAGCGGACTGTGGAAACATATTGACATAACCATTGATTTATATAACTCTTTCTCAATTAGATATTAGAAATCGGCAACCAGATAGTATGGTGGCTGTGAAACCTGTACTGGATGACTGACTCAACTAACCTAATGCAAAAGAACGCCTTATCTAACAATTCACAGTGAGTCTCTAACTCCCGAGGAGAACCTAATACTCATTATGTGCAGGAACAAATAGATGAGTTAGCCTGCTGATTTGGTAAAAAATCAGGATGAGGCTTCCTTTATTGTCAGTATGAATGTTCTAATGTTAGTCATATGACCTAAAGAAGCTTTCCCATTTAATTTTATAATGCACCTAAGATTTCAAAATTTACTTCACTTAACAAGCTGGTAGCTGAATGAGAATAAATGAATAGCAGTCATTCG
This sequence comes from Malus sylvestris, assembly GCF_916048215.2. Taxonomy (NCBI): domain Eukaryota; kingdom Viridiplantae; phylum Streptophyta; class Magnoliopsida; order Rosales; family Rosaceae; genus Malus; species Malus sylvestris. The sequence goes on from NC_062268.1 coordinate 24,178,304, forward strand.
AAATGCAAACATAACAACTCCGAGAAACCATAGTAGTTTAAAACAATTTCTAGTATCTCAAACAAACCGCAAGGACAAATTCTGTACTCAGTTCCCAGATTAAACTTGCTGAAGTACCGTCAACTGTGCGAAAAGAAAAAAAAAAACCCCCAAGAACTCATCTAGTTGAAAGAAACCGAAAGCAATGACTACTATGACTTAATGCAATCCAAATTAGAAATCGAAATGGACCCAGAATTCCCTAAAATAAAAAGAACTAATCTTTCTAAACTACATTGTAACCATCTACCAAATCCCAGTAGTCCAATTTTACACAATCCTAGAAAATAAAACCCAATAAATTACCTAATTTTGGAGAAACCCCATTTCAGAAAACAACCCAAAACGCACAACTTTGCAAACAATTCCAACCCCAAATTCATTCCAAGCATCAAACCCATGAAGCAATTTTAATTTTGAACACCCACAAAAAAGAGAAGAATTCAGCAAACGGTAAAGAAAACCTAACATGCGCATAACAGAAATGGAAGAAGCTGAAGAAATTGGAAGACGAAAATGGCAGAGAGTGTAACCTCGATGTCACCAAGCAGGAGGCCCATGATCTCCTCCGTCTCGGTGGACAATGCGTGTGTAAGGCACGTCAGCCAGACGTCCTCCGACATTTTTACAGACCTTAAAGACATTCTTTCTCTCTCTCTTCCTCTCACAAAAAATTGAGTCTCTCTCTCTTTCTCTCTCTACTTGAAGGCTCGGAAGAAGAAGTGGAAGAGCAAGATACTGAGTCCTGAGTATTTTGGAGGCTGCAAAAAGGCAACGGGCAGTGACGAGTTGAACCCTTTTGTCTCCCTCCCCTCCCTCTCTGTTAAAACAGTGGAAGATCTCTGGCTCTTTCTTGGGCGGTGTTCCTGTACGGTACGTTCTAAGTGTTTATTGTGGTACACATGAATCTGACGCCGTGGAGCCGGCTGTCTTACACAAGTTTTACCTGCTCCTTGTGTCAGAAAAATAACGGAACGGATCCTGTTTTCCAGGAATTCTAGGGTCTCGTAGTTGTGATCATTCATCATGTGCTTGGTTTTCTTAACTACTATTTATATTTAATTTTAAATTTTAAATTTTAAAATAATTTTAGATCGTAAGATGTACAATGAACAGTAATGATCATATGATCCTTAGGATCCCTAAGAAAAGGATCCGGCGAGGATCCCTAAGAAAAGGATCCGGCGAGGATCCTTTTCGGATCCTTTTCCGAAAAATAACACATCAACGTTGTCATGCACTACACTCTCTAGGTTTTCTAGGTTTTCATGTGTCCTTGATTATAGTTAATTGTTGTAGAAAAATTAGCTATAAGAGAATTTAAAGTTGGGAAATGTTTAAGGAGATTTTCTCAAAAGTAGAACTTTTTATGGGCTCTCCGTGTCACGGCCCGTCCCGAAATATTATATCTTTAGGCGTGAATTGTCAAATATGCCCTTGGACGTTAAAGTGTGTTGTGTGTATTGTGTGTTTAAGTTTTGGATCCATCCATTATTTTCCCAAGTTTTTAGAACTAAGGGAACTAAAAAGGACTTAGTTTTGTTGGTTTGTGACCAACTAGGACCACACACACACAAACACCCATACCCTTTCTCTCTTTCTCCCATTGACTCTCTCTCTCTCGGATTTTTCAATTTTTTCGTACAAGTGTATGGACAAACCTTGGACCAAACCATTTCTTCACGGATCGAGGTTGTGGGGACCATTTTCAAGTTCCTTAGGCCATCTCCAACCGAAGGGTCCAGAGGGCCAGAGGGCCGAAAATAGCCCTAAAACCGTCTCCAACCGAGGGCTAGGCCAGAGGGCTCGGGAATCTGGGAGGGCCCCACGGGATCGGAGAGGGCTGGAAGGCTGGAAGGCTGGCTGCTTTCGGCCAGCCAGCCAGCCCCGGGCTGGCTATTTTTTTTTTAATGTTTCTTATTTCTGTCGGTTATAACCGACAGAAATAATATAATATATATTATTTCTGTCGGTTACAACTGACAGAAATAACATTTTGAATTCAAACTTCCAACGGCTAGCGCCACTAGCCGTTGTAAATCCTTTTTCTTTTTTTTATGAATTTAAACCTTTTTTTTTTATGAATTTAAACCTTTTTTCTTTCTTTTTTTTTCTATAACTTCCTATAACTTCTATTTTACAAAATTTGTTTCAATTTTTTTTTAATTCTATTCTTTTCCTATAACTTATATTTTACAAAATTTGGTTCATATGTTTTTCATATAACTTCTATTTTACAAAATTTGTTTCATATTTTTTTTTTAAATTCCATTTTTTCCTATAACTTCTATTTCACAAAATTTGTTTCATATTTTTTTTAAATTCTAATTTTTTCCTATAACTTCCTAAGCCATTATACAACATTAAATTAAATTAAGTAACATGAAACAACATTAAACAATATGAAACAACATTAAATAACATTAACCGACATAAAAATTATACAACACTAACCAACATGATTTTTAAATAAAATTAAGTTGTAGTTTTTAAATAATAAATTATGTTTGGCCCTATGGCCCTTTGGCCCTCGGTTGGAGACGGTTTTTTTTTACAGGGCTAAAACGAGCCCTCTGGCCCTCTGGCCCTCGGTTGGAGACGGAGGCAAATATGGCCCTGTACTGTTCATTAAAATATTAATATCTTGGAGAATCTTGGAGGGCCAGAGGGCTAAAACGAGCCCTCTGGCCAGCCATCGGTTGGAGATGGCCTTACAAGCCCAAGAACCCATTGATACTATTATTTGGACGTGAAACCTCGAAAAACTCGAGAAACCATAACCTTCGATTCGAGATACTGTTCATGCACACGTAAATGTGTAGTTTTCTGAGAGTTTTGAAGTATAGGAAGCTTTAGATCGTCTTCTCGAAGCTCGGATAAGAAAAATGAAGTGATTTGGACAACGGGAAGCTCAGGAATAGCAAGTTGCAAGTTTAGCCGGATTATCAAGGGATTTTCTGGCGAGTTCCATCGGTTTTAGGACTTTTGAAAGGTAAGGTTTTGTTCTACTTGTCTTAAGCTTCATTTTAGTATGAAATTTGTGAAATTTGGTTGAAAAATGAAGAAGTTATGAAGGTTTTTCGAATTTCTAGTTTCCGGCGATCGGTGATTCGCTGGAGAAGAAAGGAGAATATTCTGTCAATATTGATGGAATATTCCTAACAGCAGTTGATGGAGAAGAAAAAGAACGGAGAACAAAGAAGAAAGGAAGGAAATCAATAAAAAAAATCAATATATATAATTTGTAAAACAATGGCATACCTGTAATAACAAAAACCTAATAGGGGCAAAAAAAGAAACACATTGTGCTTATGAACAGTATTTTAGTTATATTTGAGTTTTAGTATATATTGAATTTGAGCACCTGGGATTACACCTGACTCAACTGTGAAATGGTATGTGGAAGACCATTTCGAACATGATCCAAATTTAATGGGACCAGTGGCTGGAGTTCTCGTTGGATTCACGATCTTCTTTGCCTTCATGTTTGCATACTGTATTAGGATATTCAACTTCCAAGTTAAAGGAATTCTTTGCATACCGTATAATTGTTATATGTGTGTGTTACCGAAAGTGAGAAGCAAATATACGTGTTATATATATATATATATATATGTGTGTGTGTGTGTGTGTGTGTGTGTGTGTGTGTGTGTGTATGTGTGTGTGCGCGCGCGTTTTACGTATCGAAACCGAACCAATCAATTTCGATTCGGTTTGAATTTTTCTATTGGATTTTCAGTTCTTTTTTTTTTCGATTTTTTAATCTACCGCTAGTCTCAGTCAAGATTACCAAATCAATATCACTTATTTTGTTCTGAAGTGGAACTATCTGAAATCATATTGGAAAGAATTAGAGTGAAACTATCAAAATAGGATTGTTCGAGCTAATCGATGATGATTGTTTGTAATATTGTTTTATATTTCTTATATATATATATATCTAAAAATTAATGAAAACAAAAACCAAATCAATTAATGAAACTAAACATATATATATATATATATATATATGAACTAACCAACACATGCTCAAATTAGGAACTGAATCCTCTCCTCAGCTAAGGATGAGGATCCTCATGAACAGCCCATCCAAGCCGTTTAAACTTGATCCAACGACTGCAATAATTATAACTTTTAGAGGGATCCCCTGTTTGGAGTCGTTGGATCAAATTTCAATGGTCCATATGGGCTGCTCAGGAGGATCCCCATCTTGAGCTCAAGAGAGGATCCAGTCGTCACATCCCTACCTGGGCCCCCACCACATCTCAGGCTCGACTTCGTCGTAGCACGATATTGTCCGCTTTGGGCCCCGACCACATCCTCATGGTTTTGTTTATAGGAACTCACACAATAACTTCCCAGTGGGTCACCTATCCTGGGATTGCTTTTGTGCGAACTTGCTTAACTTCGGAGTTCTAATGGAACCCGAAGCCAGTGAGTTCCCAAAAGGCCTCGTGCTAGGTAAAGATGGAAATATACATATAAGGCTTAGAGGATCCACTTCCTGGGCAATGTGGGATGTTACAATCCACCCCCTTAGGGGCCCGACCTCCTCGTCGGCACACTTTCGGCCAGGGATTGGCTCTGATACCAAATTGTCACATCCCAGCCCAGCCCCCCACTATATCCCAGGCTCGACTCCGTTGTAGCATGATATTGTCCACTTTGGGCCCCGACCACGCCCTCACTGTTTTGTTTCTGGGAACTCACACGAGAACTTCCCAATAAGTCACCCATCCTGGGATTGCTCTCGTGCGAACTTGCTTAACTTTGGAGTTCCGATGGAACCCAAAGCCAATGAATTCCTAAAAGGCCTCGTGCTAGGTAGAGATGGGAATATACATATAAGGCTTAAAGGATCCACTCCCCTGGGCAATGTGGGATGTTACACCAGTTCCCTCAAATTAATCTAAAAAAATTGCATCCCAATAATCATAGTGTTAACTTAATTTGGGAATTGGACAATAAGCGGTGGTGGAGAGAGGTGGAGAAGGTGGTGATGGCCTGTTGGGGATACCTAGGGGTAAGTGTAAGTGAATAGTTAAGATTTGGGAAGGGGTGTGCTATCTACACTCCCCAAATTACTTCTCACACACCCTTGTTAATTTCTATCTGTTGATCTTCTTCAATTCATCTGATCTGACGGTTGAAAATTATAAGGGTGTGTGAGAAGTAAAATTGGGTGTGTGGATATCACACCCCATTTGGGAATTAAGGGGATGTAAAGAAAAATTGGGAATTGGGGATATTGGGTCTCGGGTGGAGGAAAGAGGGACTTTTTTTGTTTAATTAAAGGAGAGGCAAACAGAGCTTAATAAGTGTTTGTATTTAGTTAATTCTGGAATCATGCTTTTTTAGAGCTACAGTAAGATTGATCTGAATACAAATACCATAGATGTCTGGTCATAGACTCACTAACTCCTGGTGGAGCTGGATCAGAAAAAGCAACGGTGAAGGGTGCCACCATCATCCTGTTCCAAAGTAATAGGCAGAGTCCTAGCATTTCCACTAGAGGACCATGCTTGTCCCGCAAGATATGCAATCTGATCCAGATATGGACACAATCAAATCCTTTAAGTCTTGGGGTTCCTACGATTTAGGAATTAGCGTGCACCGCAAATAATCATAACTCCTAAGAGGGTACAATATCTACTTCTAGATATCCTTTAGGATTCAAAACTAGGATCCATCCTAAAAAGGTCTTTCTCCACACAGTATAAATACACTATTCCAGAGATTTCTTCTCGTGTTGGAAATTTGCTATGCTCGTTAGAGCAGTTGTATTGTTGTCAGAATTACTGGCTCCATCATAATAGTTAATAATAGCTTGTCGTCTCGGCATGTGCTCTGAAAATAGTTGATAATAGCTTGAACGTCTAGGCATGCGGTCCTGAAACACCCTTGTAGGTCATAATCGGCGTGATGTCGAAGCTTCTATCTTTATTGTCACTATGATACATTTCTTTCATCATTTGTCATGTCGGAGCCTGTTGGTAACTAACAACAATGCGGTGGTCAAATCTGCTAATCTTCAATTGACACAACCTAGCAGCTGTATGTATTCGGATCAGGCTTCGCATGATGCATAATCTTGATCTTCAGCCTCTAGTGAGGCCTATAATAATAAGGCCTTTGACTTGAATGTGCGCTGCCATCCTTTCGAGTTTATCTTGGAAACTTGTTACAAGAAGCTTTTTCTTTCCTTTCACCATTACGCGGGACACCGCACAAGACCTCATCTCTTCATTGAAATAGAGGCCTTCGCTGCACCACTATATCTTGTCTTATACCATAGTTGTTGTCGCATGAACCGCAAATTAAGGATGCAGTTGATTTTTCCTTCTTGCGGTTGATAGTGTGTAATAGCAAACGAAAGTCGATGACTCCCGAATGTTGTGGGCCATTGATTTTTCCTACAATCAAAATAATGACCAGCAGAGATTAAGACGACTTCTTTCGATGACTCCTGGATGTTGTGGGCCATTGATTTTTTAGGCTGATTGCGTTGCCCTCAGTGTATTGTCATTTATCTATACTTTTGACAGCATTAGGAAGACTTCTGGTACTATAAAGGCCTTATGATCTTTCAATCAGTCATGAAACATTGTTGCCTTCGCTTTTGTTATTGCTTACGGTAAAGTGATCTGGTCATGAGGTTTTCATTGTTGGAATCAGATTCGTGCACATTCACAAACACAGCTAGCCCATGATCTCCGATGAGAGGAGAATGAAGTTAATTGGGGAGTGTGGTTGAATCCGAATAGGGCTGCCTACATATCTTTAGAAGGAGGATCAAACCACAGGTGTAGTTCTAAGAAAGAATGGCATGAACCATCCTTGACGAATAGCCTATGGCGGGGTGTTAAAGAGATGAGTTCTCCATGGATGTGTCTTCATGTAGACAGCGGAGTTCGGACTATATTAGGCATAGAGAGAATGTGTGTGTCGTCTTGAGAGAGTCTGAGAGAGAGTCGATGTAGATGTCCTCCTTCGATAAATACCATGGCTAGTGTATTTATAGGAATCTTGAGTGTCCTTGTACACAAAGTAATCTTCATTGAATCGGGAGACTATTTAGGAGGAAATCTAGGATAAGATACCCAAGCTTCCTAGAATTTTGATTATGTTGCCTAATCTCCAAGATAACCTAATTTGGCTTTAATTAAGGTTCCTTGCTTGAAAGACAAGTAGTATCTTTAATAGACCAAAGTAGGGGTGGACGTTGGTTGGTTGGGTTGGTTTTGGGCCAAAACTAAACCAAACTGACCTAGTCAATTGGGTCAAAATTGTAAACCGAAATCAACCAAGCTGGGTTATTAAAACTGATAAGGTCGGTTAACTGACAATGACAAGTTGGTTTGGATCGGTTTTCTATTTGTGTGAAGACAAAAATACATAACAAATTCATTTCCCAAAAGTTATAGAATGTAACACCAATATGAATGATTGCTCAAAGGAAAACATAAATGATGCAGCTTGAGGAAAGCACACCAAAGAGCAGCTGCCACCATCTCCAAATGGTGCCTCGTGTTTTTCTCACACTCTGTGTTTGCTTCTATCTCTCAAAATGGGAGACACGACTGATCTCTTTTCCAAATGGGAGAGTTGAATGTGTTAGAATTTAGGATTATTTTGTTATTTGAATTTGAGCTTAGCCCATTAGTATTAGGGTTTTGTTTTCTTGCTTATTAGGGTTAGGTTAGTTCTCTACATATATGATGCTTTGTAGCTCGTAGAATAACAAGTCATTCACAATGTGGTCTTTTAGGGTTTTGTAGCCGTTTCGGCATTCTCAGTTAGTTTAATAATATTCTTATTATTCATTCTGCACTCTGATATTCAACTTGGTATCAGAGCAGGTTTGATCCTTTGGGATTTAATCTGCCCTTGATTCGTATCAGTTTGTTTGTCCGTCTTGTTCGTTGTTTAGATTGTCGTTGGTTTAGTTTGAAAAAAAAAATATGTTTGCTCGGAAGTCGCACCACTCCTAGACCCCTGCATACCTGAAACCCCAGCCAGCAACTGCCGCTTCAAACTTGGCGTGCCCAGTTTTTCTGCAACCTGCCGCTACTGTTGATTGAAGTCCAGAAACATACCCACATCGCCGCCACTGTCCACCACCACTCGTTGCCAGACCCGCCTGCTTAATCCGCACCCAAATTTGTAGCCATTGTTGCCCCACATTGCTGCAGTTTGACCCATTTGCATCTGGACCTGGTTCCTGCACTCGCACCGTTACACCTTATTCCTGCACTCGCACCGTTTTTTTATGAAAACCCAGATTTCTGCACTCTCGTGTTTTGCAGGTTCTTTATGGAGAAGACCACATAGAAAAGAGGGAGAGAATAAAGAAAAAAAATAACAAATAGAGAACAAAGAAAAAAGAAAAAAAAGGAAAAAAAGGGAAAAAGGAAATAAAAAAGAATGGAGCTTGCTTGCTTGCCTTGTCATGTCCACCTAACAGAGCTTGCCTTATCGTGTCCGCCTAACAGAGCTTGTCTTGTCGTGTCCGCCTAACAGAGCTTGCATCTGCATCTGCTTGTTGGCAAACTCATGATGTGTACCGCCACGAGTTTGACAGGGGGTGTTGGAATTTAGGATTATTTTGTTATTTGAATTTGGGCTTAGCCCATTAGTATTAAGGTTTTGTTTTCTTGCTTATTAGGGTTAGGTTAGTTCTCTATATATATGATGCCTTGTAACTCGTAGAATAACAAGTCATTCACAATGTAGTCTCTTAGGATTTTGTAGTCGTTTCGGCATTCTCAGTTAGTTTAATAATATTCTTATTATTTTGTTGGTCTTGTTCGTTCCACACTCTGATATTTAACTGAATGCTCTCCGAAGGTGTGGCGCTCATCTCTCTCCTGTGCATTTTTTTGGTCAAATCTCTCCTCTGCATTTAATAATCACAAAAGGCATCAAAATGCCATTCATAATTCATTCCTCTATGCTTTTTAGGCACATAAAGGTTGCCTTTCCTTTTTGTTGTTTGCTGTTTGAATGAAAGGAAAAGTGACTCTTAAATTAATCATGTTTTGTTTTCATGTGGTGAATACACGGTAACTCGTAAATAACTAATTATTTATATTATTACACATATTAATTAAGATTAAAAATTAACATAAATATATGTGGGTCAATTCGGTTAACTGCATCCTAAGAATTTTGAGAACCGCTTGCCAAACTGATTAAGGTTGGTGCGGTTCAGTTTAAACATTGAAAATTAAAAATAAAAAAAAATAAAAAATAAAAAAACCAAACCAAACCAAGCCGCCAGTGCAATTTGGAGGTTCAGTCAGTTTCTTTTTTTTACTGCCCAGCCCTAGACCAAAGCCAGCTTGCCGGACTACGCTCTATGGGGCTCGGGCATTCCGGTCCTTCTCGTCGTGCGTCATAGGCCTAGAAAATCATGGTCCCACAGATACAGTCTAAGCAATGAACATATGGTATGTATATATGGTGTGAGTTGTGACGTTTTTAGGCAATTTCTTTTTTTGGTGGAACTCTTAGACAGTTTAAAGAGTGAAAACTTAGAGGCTATAGAGATGATGCAAATTAGAGAGAACAAGTAAGGTTTTGAGATAAAACACACTTTCTTAGTATTAGTCCATTTCCACAACACTGTTAATTAACAAGGGGAAATAATCATGTCTTCTTTTATTGACCAAACAGAAGGAAAAAAAAAAAAAAAAAAACAAGGGAACAAAAATACAATATTTTGCATATGAAAGAAAACAAACTATAGCCATTTCCATAGAGCTCGGATGGCTAGCTAATCGCCAGGACAGCAGGTCATAGGAGCTTTAATTTGTTGAAACTGAAGGCAGAGCAAGCGTTGAAGAAAAAGAACTACCTTCAAATCCTAGTGCTCGGGTTGCTTGGGTTGCTTGGGTTGTTTGGGTTGGTATGGTTGCTTGGGGTATTGGTTTGGTTGCTTGGGTCGTTAGGGCTATTCATTCCCAAAGTGTTCTTCACTGCATCAGCTGCTCCTTGAGCCATGTTTCTAACTTGCTCACTTGTCTGCAGTCAAATACATATAGTACATATGCTGTAACGTATGTATATAGTACAAGAGAAAGACCAATGCTATTCACGTTCACATGTCGTTCTTCTACACTCATTCCATATGATTATTTAAAACTAAAAATAGAAGTATTGAATTTGGAGTGCTGAAGACCAATAGCGGATCGAGTGTAATACCAGTTGCCTAACAACAAGGGTGGAAAGCACTAGCTTTTATCTTACTAGTTAACAAAAATGAGTGATGAATTGATACTAATCAAATTGACTTATGTTAAGTGAAATTTGAGTAATTCTTTACTAGATATCTAATAAGAAATATATTATCTATAAAAAATTGAATAATGATGAAGGAGATCGCAGGAAGTGGTTGCATGCCTGTTGAAGGAGGTGGGTTGCTTGGTCCTTGATGTCTTGGCCAGTATGAGAAGCATCAGATGCCTTGTTCTGGGCAGACTGAGATGCATCTGATGCCTTGTTTTGGGCAGACTGAGATAAATTTGATGCCTGGTTTTGGGCAGACTGAGCTGCACCCGATGCCTGGTTTAGAAACTCATCCTTCTTAACCTGTACAAGGTGTGGATCAGAAATGAAACAGTTTATTAACTTGATAAGTGAAAGTTGATTACATTATAACCAAATCAAATTCAACATTATTAATTACAATAATTAACAGTTAATAATTTATAGTTGCTGCAAACGTGGGCATTGCTACATTTTGCTAGAGTGAATGTGCTTCGCCTTTACACTTGAGTTCAAATCTCCTCGCTGCGCTGAAAATAGAATATAAGAAATAAAACAGCCATATATACCTGAGCTTGCCCAGTCAACTCGCCAGCTTTGTGACTCAAATCCTGATTTTGGTGGCTTGCCATTTTTGTGCTTAGTTTTTTCTTCGATGAAAATGAATCAAATTTCAGATGAAGAATGTAGGATGCAAAAGCGGTTCCATTTGAAAACTATATATAGGTTTGTGGAAAGTCTCCTCTTCTTGGCACTTCCTTGTTCCTACCCCAATTTTTGCGTGTATTCACTAGCGTAGTTGTGGCATGTATTGATGTAGGAATGTTTCAAACAAGTTTGGCTTGTCTTAGTCAAGAAAGAGAGTCCCTTGGCATAGACTCCGGTTAAATTAAAGCTTTAAATACCTTAAGAAATCACTGGTTCTTTTGTCTTGCTGATCTATATCGGATCAGATAATAATTTTGGCTATCACAGGTGTACAAGTGTTTTAGTCATTAGATTAAATTTTTACAGCTATTAGATCTTTTATTTTCAATTTCACTCATTTTTTTTCTCTATACTACTCCCAGATTTAGTTTTTTTTTTTTTTTTTTTTTTTAACCTTTTCTAATCACATTTAGTTGATTGAGTACTATCTCGTTTATTTTCCACATGATAGCTATCACATTGGGTACATTACTTTCTTGTGAGCCGTGACACTGAAATGATAATTCATAGCTTAATGATAAACTTAATTGAACTAACTTTTTGGCTGATGCATACATGCTTAAACCATAAGTATCACTAATTAGTTTCCTCTCTAACATTTTGGCTGATACTAGCTTAATTAACTATGTATCTTTCACATGCGTACGTAACATATGAAACATCACATAAGCAAGCATTCTCCTAAGTTAAATGAAAATACCATTTTTTTTTAAAGAAAAACAAAAGAGAAGACCTTGAGAACCAAAACTACATACTGTAACCTAATACTGATGTGGGGGAGCAACTGGAGCTCATTGGAGTCAAATGTTATGTGATGCTCCATTGATGATCGTAGCATTAGTTTTACGGATTTTTGATTTTATAAATGGGACAATACTTGTGTCCAATCTTTGGGTGCATTTTCTACCAAAAAAAATCTATGGGTGCATGCATCAGCACACACTTGTGATTAACATATTTATACAGTATAGACATTCTAATAGAAAACGTTGATTTTTATTATAATCATCTAAAATTATCTTCATAAAAAATTAATGAAGTTAGACATTGTTAACTAGTACTCCATATATATCGAACAAACCGGCATCTTTCCATGAGGGTGTTAGTTGTTAAGTACGAAAGTTGTTAATATGTTTGATACATATAGCTAATTAAACCATCTATAATTTGATTAATTTTTTTTGTAAGAAAATTAACATTTTTTTTATCATGAAGTGATACACATGTTAATAGTAAGTGGCTGAACAAGTAAATGCACCTAGTTTCATTATATATGTGTATGATTAAACAATTGCCAATTTAACTAATTTTTTGTTGATATAATCTTTTGATGTTGATTAAGAAAATGTATATTATTACTTTTAACATATGCACATATAAAACTAGGGGGACAACTTGTGTTGGGTCAAGCTGAATCTGCCCATGCCCAACCAATTGACTGAGCCAACCAATTTCAAGCTCCAAAGCAATTTCAAGCTATCTACTATATATGTTCGGTAAATTTTCACCAAATAAAAGCTTTAGGAGGTGCGTCACAGGTCTCATCATCCTCTTCATTGTCTTCTTCGTCGACCAACCCTTCTGAGGTTGAAAATCAACGAGCTTGGTCGTCTATGTGATAGCTAATGCCGATAACGTTTGGCCACCAAGAATTATTTCTACCTCTCGATGAGCTGCAAGATCTAGAGTGACAGCGATAGGAAGGTACCGTCTACACCGATAGGCACAAATTCCTAAGTTACAGATGATTTCCTCATCGTTGTCTTGTTTGTGATAGAGCGAGTCTCCATGGTCATAAACTTTGTAGATTTCACCACCGGGTCCTACTGTGCGTGCCAAATGTTGACCCTAAACTACCGAACCTATGTAGCACGCAAACTAAGTAATTAAGAGCTAACTACATCATTCTTGTGGCTGATGCAGGCATGCCAACTTGCCACTGAGGTGAATCGGGCGAGTAAGATGAATATAATGGTGGTGTCGAATCATGATGCTGACTTCTGGATCGAGCAACTACGATTGAGGAAGGAACACTCACGGTCTAGGGTTTTTAGAACCTGAAAACAAAGTTGTTAATCTCATTGTGAAGTTCAGGATCTTCTGCACCAGGTTTGGCGGTTTCAACTATATTCGTCAAAATATAAGTGCGCTTAATCGATATCAGGCTGTAAAGGCAAAGATACTCAAAGGAAATGAAAGTCTTTATAGTGAAAGTTGTTTGGCCAGATGAATGTCGAACTCTGAAATGTACCTGGGAGTAACCAATCATAGAACACCTTATTTTGCTAGAAAGGTGATAAGGTGACCTCTTTCAGCTAAGGAATCAGAAATCTTTCACTAGTTGTGACTTGGATAGATAACCAACAAGGATAAGAGAGTGTTGTTGAACCAAACTGAAGGTCTCCTAGGCCAGATAGATTCTACAACTGTAGTGCAGTTTAACCAAACTGAAAGTGTCACTATTGTTAACACAATGATGTTTAACAAAATTGAATATCGTGTAGAGTGTTGATTTGTGTATTTAGTAGAATGTCATTTTCTCATTGTGAAGCCTTTTCTGTTTATAGGCAAGGCTTCATGGATAAACAGGTTTGTCGAGGCATTTACCTGAATATTTCAAATTATGTTAGCTGAAACTTAACCCTGTCTAGCCTCGGTCTCTCCATTTGATCCAGGATTTTGAACCTAGTCTCTTTCTGAACTTAATTCATTCTTATTTGATTAAGCATGAATTCTAATCGATCGAACAACTCTAATCTTATCAAAATGATCAATTGCCAACCGTTAACAGTTTTAATTTATCTAGGAATCAATTGAGCCTTGCTCAAAGGTGATCTCTTCACATTCCTTTAATCATAAGGACTTGGTTGGGCTAACATCGTCTTGAGCCGAAACACCCTTAACTAATAGAACCAATGTTGGGCCAGACATCGGGTCTTCCTATTCCAAGTTACTCACTCTTGGCCGATTTATATTTTGGGCCTAAACTTACTCACAACATTCTTTTACATCTTTCACAATTTCTAAGGTGCGGACAACACTTTGTGGACCAGGTGTGCAGACGGAATGTGGTCTGCTAGATGAAAATTGAACGACTGAAAATGATTCCATCAGAATGAGCTTAGGATGAAACAGGGTCATACATGATCCGTCACTTAATTAAAATGGTACCCAGCATGCATTCAAAATTTCTTGGGATTTAAATTGTACCCCCTGACATCAACATTTTCCCTCTTAAGTAACTCTTGTCCTCCTACAAAAACACTCATTCTCCTGCATTTGATTAAACATCGTTGTCATTGAAAGCATCCTACCTGTTTGAAAACTTGCTTCCTATTCCAAACCCGGTTATAGTTGGTTTGTGCTCGTGTTGTTCGGCCTCACATAAATTCCAAACAGTAGTGAAGCAAATCAAGGGACTTTGGTTGGAGGCTGTGCAGTGGATTACAAAGAAATGACGTGCTTTTTGTTTCATTCGAGCTGGGTTCAAACTGCTTCCCGCGATAACTGTGGTCATATTTTATTCTCCCTGTGAATTTCAAATTTGGTGAGTTTTGAAAATGGAACCCTATAATTTCATTTTGTTATTTCTATTAAGCATTATAAATTAAGTTAGGTGTAAGGTTAATTATGCATGTTCTTGGATGTAATTAGGTGGAATTTGTCGATATATGTCAATTTTTTTACAAATTAGGGTGCGTTGTGATCTTGTGAAGCTATGTTGACAGGTTGTGTAGATGCTAGGTGATAGGATTAAAAGCACACCACAAAGTAGCACAGAAATGTCCTATTGATTTTCCTTAAAAACACTAAGATTTCTCAATTGTAGCATATGAAAAAAGGGGCATTTTCCGCAGAAGATTGTTTTAACTAACTACTTAAAATGTCATAAAAACTGGGTTGCTGTCCTTACTGACCAGCCACCGAAAAATAATTATTAGACCAACTTACGCTCATCTAAAGTCTACAAAATTTTATATGCGGATACTAGACACAAAGCTACAGCCACACAAATTTTTGGGATTTTTGGAGTTGATTTTTTATTAAAATTAAATCCAACAAAAACAAGATAGAAACAAATTTTAAGTAGTTCACAAATTAAGAAAAACGAGTTAGGGGAATTTCTATCCACCACCAAATAATCATGCAAATATGTTATGTTTCATTCAAATTTCTTTTATTTCTGGATGAAGATGCTCAAGTTGGCTCAATGTTAGAACTCAACATGTTACTCTTTTTTATGTAGTATGTTAAGAGAAAGCCTCCTTAGCATGCAATCTAGAATGGCGTGTTCATAGATTTAACAAGTAGAAATCATTAAGAACGAAAAGAGTTTGAGTCATCACAAGACATCGTAAGTACTAGCGTTGTCTTACTTATCCTAGAAATTGGTTCCCATGTTAATCACAATTAACAAGAACTACTCTATAATATATGTAGGTCCTTATTCGATAAGGGCAGGTACACACATATTCATAGCGTTAGAATCCTAAATATGCTTACTAAGTATGCATCCGTAGAAAACACATAAAGAATTCATCAATGAGACAAGTAGTGAACCAATTTTCATCCATTCATAAAAGTAATTCAATGAAATGTCATAACAAACTCGCAATCATATTCGGAACTTCAAAACAGCCTCTAACTTCTAAAAATTAGTTACATATAATCCTTAAATTAAACCAAAAGTACAACATGGGTATGAGATGATAAAACCGAAAGAAATTGAGGGAGGCCTCCTTTTCTTTCCTTTCTTCCTCAATGCTGGTGTCTTGCCTTTTTTTTCTTCCTTTCCACTGCCACCTGCAGCCGTTTTTTTTTCTTTTTCCTAAAATTATTTCTGTAAAAACTGTCCTTTATTTCCTCCCCCAACGCTCCTTTAAACCAAATCTTGTTGCATCATTTCCATAACTCCCCCCCCCACTAATAGCAATTTAGTGATGACAATAAGTGAAAGGAAATGGTAAAACAATTGTAACTTTTTGGGCAGCCTTTATGTCAATTACTCCCACTTAATCCTCATCTTTAAATCCATTTCCTCTGATATTTGAATAGGTGTCAGCTGGCTTGTTCTTGACTACATCAGTTTTGGCTGCTAGATTTATTGGGTTTATTACTTTCATTGTAGTTACAAACTGCTCAGTCTCTTGTGAACCTTTCGGTGTTAAAACGGTCATAACTTTTTCTAGAAAAATGATATTAACAATCCATAAAATGCCCCAAAAAATAGACATTTGTAGCTTTCGAAACATATAAGGCTCATTCTCTAATTCATTTTGAACTGATCGCAACTTGCTTCCAAAGTTAGCTGATCTGAACGGGCAGTTTTGACGAATTTGTTACTTAAAATCCCACTTGTGCTATTTTTCTTTTCTTTGCTTGAAAAATCCTACAAAACACAAAAACAAAGTAAATAGCTCAAAAATATAAGGAACTAACTAAGAAAAGACAAGTGAATTCGATGTAAAATATTTATAAATATGAGCTTATCACTGGGGTGTTATCTGTTGTTTTGGTAAAGTTGTAGTTTTAAGTTGGGATTGAATTGTTTTAATCTGAATTATTGTTAATTTTATGGTGGTAGAGATTGATTTTTGTATCTTAATTATTGACAATTTTATGGTGGGAATTGAAATTGCTTAAGTAATGATGCTTTTTTAATAGCAGATGTAAAGCTATGAAGCTTTGTGATAGGTTGTCGTTAGGTTGTGTATCATTGATTGTTGATGTGTGTGTATTACTATGTGTACAAGATATGGTAGCCTATAGTGTTCAACTAGCAACGAGAGAAGAAGAAGAGTATAAAGGAAGGGTTAACAACCTATCCCAAGCCCTTCATGTGTTAGGATTGATTAGAGAGAAGTTTAATGTGGCATAGCTTGGTGCCTTTGGGGCAACCTACTTTGGCCACCTTTAGGGTGTGGATGCAAATGGTTTATGATTTGTCGCTCTGTAAAGTGGTAAATCAAGGGGTTAAAGACCTATAGGGGTTGACTTATTTAATACGTTATGAATTGACCCGGTTCACAAAGCATGACTTCTGTCTCATTACCGGGCTACGATGTGACAAACCCCATGACATAGAGGTAAAGCCACAAAGGATTAAGCTGTTGAGGGAGTATTTTCTTGGAAAATTAGGGTTGGCAGGTGAAAGTAGCAAGGCGAAGAAAGAAAAGGAGAAAAGTAAAGCGAATGTTGTCCCCAAGAAAGTTAGCAAAAAAATATTCGTGACATACGACGAGCTTGAAAGGGTGTTTAAGGAGTGCAAGAATAGTGGTGATGCCTTCAAGCTAGGGCTAGTATTCTTTGCTGAGGCAATATTGATAGGGGCGAAGAACAACGTTGCTGTGAATCTAGACTACCTCAACTTTGTGGAGGATATGGATAATGTCAATAGTTTTGTATGAGGTTCCATCTCCTTTAAACAACTTCATGAAAGCCTCTTGTTTGGTACTTCAAGGAGAAGTAGAGGTAGAGGTAGAGTTAAGAGGGGTGGCAAGGGAGATGAAGAGGAGGAAAAAGAAGAAGTTAGGGGAAGAAAGAGGGCGCAGCAGTCCAGATGGGGCTGCAAAGGATTTTCGTATGCTTTTGAGGTAATATGTGTTGTTTTCATTTGTAATATTGGCTTGATTAATGTTATCGAGTATTCATTTATTGACAAATACTTGCAGGTGTGGGCATATGAAAATGCCTGTGGAAGACAACGAAGAAGCAGCCGATCCACAAGCAGCTACATTTGTATATAACTAAGGTCGAAACGTATAACTGTAATGCAAAACTTTTGAATTTTATGACTGAAAATGCATGTTTGTGAATATTGTATGTGTGAGAAATGTATTTATGATGCGTGGCTTTAAATGGCAGGTTGTGGGTTAAGAGAAATTTTTTCGACTGAAGCAGAGAGGAAAAAAGTGTACTGGAAGTAGGGGACGATGTGGATGTGATTACTAAGAACTTGATTCCCGACACAAATGATGTCGGTGAGTTAAAAATGCAGTTGAAGGTGTCATTCATGTGGTTGGCCCATGAGAAGGAAATATCAGACAAGAATTTGGTGAAGAAAGTGAAAAAGCTGTCGAACGTGGTGGAGGAATTAAGGAAGGTAGTGAAGGAAAAACTAGTGGAGGAGAATACCAAGGAAGAAGATGAAGGAAAAAAAGATGTGGGAGAAGAAGTTGAAGATGAAAGAAAAGATGAAGAAGATGGAGAAGAGGAAAAGGATGAAGAGGACAAATAAGAGAAATGATATAAAAGAGAGGGAAAAGAAGAAGACCAGGTGGTCAAATTAAAGGTAATGTAGAAACTGTTGTGGAAAATAAAGCAAAAGAAAAAGAATATGACGGTGGTGAAAAAAAGGGTGATAAAAAAATTGGTTTAGAGGGTGGGGAGGAAAAACCAGTGGGTGAGGAAGGGAACCAGGAGGAGAAATTAAGGGATGAAGGCAAACGGAGGGAAGGCGAAAGATCGAAAGGGGACTATGTAATGGGAGCTGTGGAGGAAAAGGGTTGCAATGAGTTTGCAGGTATTGTTGACTGAGCCAGTCCCTTTGATATATGTGTGAAGATGGTTGGTTTAGTCAAAGAACTAGCAACGAAGGAGTGTGAAGATATCAAGGGTTCGTTTGATGATGATGAGGAGGTGATACACACACCCGATGACCTACATGCTGGAACCAAGAGGAAGGTCCCGTGCACAAGAGTAACGTCAAAGTCTGTGCAAACTAAAAGGGGCAGAAAAAGAAGATAAAAGTGGTTCGCCATACCTCTTTGATATTTGATGTCACAAAGTGCCAAAAAATCCATGCCGGTCAGCCCAAGGAGGATGGTGTGCAAAGAGAAGCGTTAATTAAAGCCATGGACGCATAATGTGTGGTTGAGGTGATGCAATGTTTATATCACTTCAATAAGTTGAAGGAGAAAGAAAAGAAGTAAGTAACTCATTAACGTTAAGATTTTATGTATGTTGGGTTTTTGGCTCAAAATTAGGATGATGCAATAAATTAGGTTTATGTTACCTATTTGGTTTTGGTGTCCTATTTGGGTTTGGTTTTGACTTCTTAGTTAGTTTCCTTGGTGGAGAGATTTTGTTAATTACCTATTTGATTAGGATTTGGATTTATTTCCTATTAGGATACATATTGTAACCTAAGTCCTATGCACTATAAATAGGACCTTAGGGTTAGTGTATTTAGTGTGGCTCATTCGTGTGGCAATTTGGTGAGAGTCAATTTGTGAGTTAGAGAGCAACTTGGGAGAATCTTCTCATTTAGTTTTGGGTTCTCTACTCGTTTGGTTTAGGGTTTGTTATTTGTGGGATTTGGGTTGTGAGAGTTTAAACACTCTTTTGTAGTCTCCGTTTGTTTAGTGAAATTCCTTGCCGTGCTTCGCCCATGGAGTAGGCTTTATGCCGAACCACGTAAATCTCGTGTTAGTTTGAGATTGTTTGTTTTAGCTTTCACCTACGACGTTGATATTGGTACTTTGTTAGAATTTGCTTCCGTTTGCGCATAAAAGTACAACAAGTGGTATAAGAGCCCAGGTTTCGGCTTGGGCTTTGCTTGGCAGTAACTATGAAGCCTTCTGTGTCATCGGTGAAAGTTGATATTTGACGGCAATGACTTTGGTATTTAGCAATTGAAGATGTGTGCTTTGTTAGTTCAATAAGGGCTTCTGAAAACGCTAAAGGGTGTGAAGGCTTTGCCGGAAACGTGGACTGATGAAGAAAAAGAAGACGTTATGGAACGGGCACTTGGAGCAATCTTGCTAACTTTATGGAATGAAGTCTTGCGTGAAGTTGGTAGCATCAAATCTACACTGGAGTTGTGGATAAAATTGGAGAGCTTGTATATGACCAAATCCCTTGCTAAACGGTTGTATTTGAAGAAAAGTTTGCATACTCTTCGTATGAATGAAGGTACGTCAATTCATAAGCATGTTGATGAATTCAATAAACTTATGATGAATTTGAAAAGTGTGGACAACCAAATTAGTGTGAGGATTATGCAATAACTTTGTTGTGTTCTTTATCTCCTTCGTATGAACACTTTGTCGATACCATGCTATTTGGTAGAGAAAGTCTTAGTTTGGAAGATGTTAAAGTTGCTTTGAATTCTAAAGAGCTAAAGAATAAAGTGTCTAACACACAAGATGGAGCTTTGGTAGTTCAAGGAAGGAATAAGGAAAATAGCAAACTTGGAAAGAACACTTGTAGCTATTGTTATAAGGAAGGTCATTGGAAAGTAGATTGCCCTAAACTCAAGGGCAAAAAGATGCCGTTTGATAAGTCTTTTGCTAGTGTTGATGCAAACATTGTAGAAGATCGTTGTTCTGAACTCCTCTAAATGTTATGTGAGGAGGTGGAGCTTGGTACTCAAGCTCTTTGGGTGGAGTGCAATTCGCACTTTTTGTTCATATGTTCAAGCTTTTGCTTGGATTTTGTTTTGTATTTGTTAGTTTTCATAATGGAATTTGTTGGAGAAGGCGTTGGAGGAAATTTCAAGTTTGAAGACTTTTAGATTTTTTGAGTCTAGGTGGAGATCAGTTTCGAAAGAATTTGGTGCAGGTTTGTGTTTGTATTTTGGTATCCCAAATTTGGAAGTTCGCTAATTTCTCGCCAAGGTGGAGATTGTTGGGTTTTTGGCTCAAAATTAGGATGATGCAATAAATTAGGTTTGTGTTACCTATTTGGTTTTGGTGTCCTATTTGGGTTTGGTTTTGACTTCTTAGTTTCTTTCCTTGGTGGAGAGATTTTGTTAATTACTTATTTGTTTAGGATTTTGATTTATTTCCTATTAGGATTCATATTGTAACCTTAGTCCTATGCACTATAAATAGGACCTTAGGGTTAGTGTATTTAGTGTGGCTCATTCGTGTGGTAATTTGGTGAGAGTCAATTTGTGAGTTAGAGAGAAATTTGGGAGAATCTTCTCATTTAGTTTTAGGTTCTCTACTCGTTTGGTTTAGGGTTTGTAATTTGTGGGATTTGGGTTGTCAGAGTTTAAACACTCTTTTGTAGTCTTTGTTTGTTTAGTGAAATTCCTTGCCGTGCTTTGCCCGTGGAGTAGGCTTTACGCCGAACCAAGTAAATCTCGTGTTAGCTTGAGATTGGTTGTTTTAGCTTTCACCTACGACGTTGATATTGGTACTTTGTTAGAATTTGCTTCCGTTTGCGCATAAAAGTACAACAATGTATGCTTCAGAAGAATTGATGAACTGAATACAATGAGGAGGCTAATGATAAGCTCATATTTATATATATTTTACATAAAATTCACTTGTCTTTTCTTAGTTAGTTCCTTATATTTTTGAGCTATGTACTATGTTTTTGTGTTTTGTGTGATTTATCAAGCAAAGAAAAGAAAAGTAGCACAAGTGAGTTATTAAGTAACAAATTCGTCAAAACTGCCTGTGAAGATTAGCTGACTTTGGAAGCATGTTACGAACAGCTCATAATGAATGAGGGAATGAGCCTTATATGCTTGGAAAGCTACAGATGTCTATTTTGCTGGAGCAATTTACGGATTGTTAATATCATTCTTCTAGAAGAAGTTATGGGCATTGTAACACTGAAAGATTCAGAAAAGGGCTAAGCAGATTTGGCTAATAAAGTGAGAAAGTAAAGGCACTTGTTTTGTGTTTTGCTTTGTCATCAACACTCAGCAGCAAATAGGGTTATGATTGCACTCATTTGGCTTTGGAGCAAGTGGAAATGCACATCTAGAAGATGAACAAGGCACATGGAAGAAACATGGACAACACACACACAAAGAGAAAGGCATGGCATGGACAGTTTGACATGGACAGAAAATGGGTGGATTGTTGGCTGAAATAATGAAGAATATGTGTGTGCAAATGCAAAGGAAAAACACACACACATGGGCAAAGGAAACACACACACATGGGCAGAAAATGGGTTGATTTGTGGCTGAAATGATGGAGGTCATGTGTGTGCAAATGTAAAGGGAAACATGGACATCCCACACCCATACAAACTGCACATGCAAGGAATTGAAGTGGTCCTCTCCTTAGCCTATAAATACATCCACCATTCCCCTTCCTAAAAACAATATTGATCCATCAAAAGAGCTTCATTCACAAACACAATTTCCTTGTAGTGACCTCCATCCATTCATCTAGCCATACTACATCTCACCAATCCATACACTTTCATCTCTTAGCCGTGCAAATCCATTTCATCCATATATCCATACACATCCTAGACACTTGTGCTACAACAAGGTGGTGAAAACAAAGGTCCTTGACGTTTCAAGCTTGGAACTTTGGAGCGTTTTAGGTGTACTTCATTCTTGCTTTCAATGTCTACTTTGTTATTTTCTAATTTTGTTGCAATTATGAGTGGCTAAACCCCTATTTAGTTAGGGGGAAGTTTGAAGCCATGAACATGCTTGAGATTTGAATTGATTTCTTCCAATTGTGATTTGATAAGTTGTGATTGCAATTCAATTATCTATTTTATTCATAACTGATTCTTGTATGTTTATTAAGGATGCATACTTAGTTTTCATGCATGAATTAGATGCTAGAATATAAATGAGTTTCACCTAATCATTACAAGTTTCACCTAATCGCGTTAATTGAATTCTTGGCAATTGTATCATGCATTCATAGTTATAATTGCCTCGTCAACACTTATGATTTTCATTGAACGTAATGATCTCTGATTGTATCCCTATTATGCATTCATATAGGGGACTTTTAGAGAATGATTTGGGTTGTCGCATGCATTCATCCAATTCAATGAGTAAAGGAAAATCTGAGGGTTAATTTGTGCATCACGGTTAATCTGGGGTGTTGAGCATCATAGTTTATTGAAAAGCAATTGGAAATCGATTCATGTACAAGTGTGTCATGTGTGAAGAACGGACCTCTAACTAATCCATCCATCATCTTATTTCTTAAATTCGTTTTACAATCTGCCTAGTTTTATAACTTGTTTGTTTGTTTCAAATTCATCAGAACTAAAATCCCCCTTTTACTTTCTTGTTTCAAAGTGTTTAAAATCTGTTTTGTTTGTGTTTTAGAGTGTTTTGAGTCAAGTCAAAACCCAAATTTCGTCCAAAGTTGTGTTAGAGTCAGAAACTGCCTAGTTTGTGTTTTTAGGCAGTTTTGAGTGTTTTTAAGTTGTTTTGAGTCTTGTGAATCTGTTTTGAGTCCTTTAA
Organism: Malus sylvestris; assembly: GCF_916048215.2. Taxonomy (NCBI): domain Eukaryota; kingdom Viridiplantae; phylum Streptophyta; class Magnoliopsida; order Rosales; family Rosaceae; genus Malus; species Malus sylvestris. Next base: position 24,201,495 of record NC_062268.1, read on the forward strand.
GTCTATTCAAACGTTTTTAACTTTGTTTTTATGTTTTTAAGTTAGTTTAGAGGTTTTAGCAAGCCCTCCTAATCCCCGATTTAGAACAATCCCTACTTGCATTATTACCACAATTTGACAACAAGAGGGTTTAATTTGAGTGCTTAACTTTCATTGCATCAGCTAACAATTTTTTTGTTTCCATTACTAGTTTGGTTGCCCAGTTGGAGTCCATAATGGTTAGAGACACCGATTTCTGGAGGCGGCTTCTGGACCATGAAGGCTGGCAACAGATGTAAGTGAGTAAACCCTATGTGTAATGGCCTAATATAAATGTGTTGTGATTGGTTTAGTGTGATAGTTGCATTAAATTTTGTATATTGCATCACATTCACATGCAGCTTCGTGTTCTACAAAAGCATAAGGACGAGGCACAGAGGATTTAGAAAGTGGTGACCATCAACACAACGGATTAGTTTCTTGTAATGTATCCCACTAAATTTCTTCTAATATTGAAAAGTTTGGCTCTTGTTACGTTGAGTGTGTTTTCGTTTCAATGAACTATTGTACATATTTTTTTTGATATATTTTACATTTGTGGAGAGTCATATTGTCAATGAAGCTATGATGAGAGGAATGTTGAATTGAAAAGTAAAGAACGGAAAGGGGTTGCATCCAAATAGTATGAGCTAGTGCTGTACAGAACTGTGACGGGGAAGATGGTAGAGTTTGGTGCATCATGAGTGGAGGATGTGGATAGGTTGTACATACCTCTCAACCTTGATCAACATAGGGTGGCGGTAAAGATGAATCTTAAAGATGGGACAATATCTGTATATAATTCATTGAAGACACCACCAACACATGGCAGCAACTGCAAAATTGGCTCTCATCGCTCACATAATGTCGTATCTCTTCCTTAGAATATCAAGGGATGTGAAGAAGGGACCTAGGCCGATCGACTTAAGTCCAAGGTCCCCATAACAAGATAATGGGTGAGTTGAAATTTCAGTTATTTGTTACTTAGTTTAGTTAAATAATTTAATTATTTTCGAAACTTGTTGACTTGTTGTATTGCACAAGGGGGATTGCAATGTTTTCACCTTAAAATTATATGTCGGATGAACGTTTGTGCGAATTTGTGAAATCAATTATTATGATGAATGAACGTTTGTGACAGTTAGTGATACCAGCCGTTATATCTTAATATCCTTCTAGATTGGTACTTGTATAATGAATGAACGTATGTAACAAATTATGAAAGATTAATGTATAAGTGACATTTTCAGTTATCGATGCAACCAAATAAAGACATATAGCGATGGAAGAAGCAAATATAATAAGTAAGGCTAATGAATTCAAGCCTCAATTTTAAATTCCCCACATTCAAACGAAATTTTAGAAAAGTTGAACGACGATTAAAGAACCTACAAATTGCAAAATACAACTATTAGTTAACACATGAAACATAAATGTAAACGTCCTAAACATTAAATTAAACCATAAAGTACAACAACATAAATGAAAACATTAAATTAAACCAGCTGCACATGCAAAATTGTTCAACTTCGTCATCAGTTGTTGTCACTGACCATCTTGCTACTCTCTGCACCTTCAGCCATTGCATCTCTTTTTCTTTTTTGTTAGAACTGCAGCCAACACAGTCATCATCTCCCTGTTGTCCCCCTTTTGACCCACTCTTGACTTGTCCCCCGGACCATCTTCCTTGATACTTACTGGTTGCAGGAAGCAAACGATGAGATCATCTTCTAAGTATGCCAATTTGATACAATCATCTTTAACACCCGGTGGCAATATGTTCGGCTCATCCTCGAACATCTTCTTCACGAGGACCAACTTACTTCCAGGTCTTCTATATCACATCCATATTTCTCAACTACTCTTCTAACTGAGATAAATTAGCAACTCATCATCCCCATTCAAGACTAGCACCTGCTTGAGTAGCAGACGAACGTCGATTTCTACTAAAACTCTAATGACCATTGCATTAAAGGAATTAATAAACCCATCATCCATCCTTATAAGGCACCCAATTGGTTGAGTAATGGTCGTCATGATTTCTCAGTCCCTAAACAACATTGGTATCTGAAGGATTTTAACCCTTAAGTATGTTATATGGTATGATTCCCTGAACTGCTCCATCCACTTTTCAAAGTGGAAAATCTGCCCTTTCACATACCAAGGACAGTTTTCGAGCAGTGAACTGCACCGTAAACCACTTGCTGCTGAAGTGGTCCATTAAGAAGGTGTTTTAAACACATTCTTTCCAACACAGAGTAAGTTCCCTTTGGATGAACTCTACATCCTCAGATTTCTTGAACATGTTTCCCATCAACAACCTGGACTTTATATGGGTCACGTTCATAGTGGAGACCTTGTTGGTGTCAACCCTTGTGACACCCCTTTCCAATGTGAACTTATATTTGTCTTTTTCCACGACAATTGGGGGTTGACCACGGTTAAGGATCGGGAATGGGTTTGCCCTTGAAAGAAGATTGGGGACCGGGAATCGGTGTGCCTAAGAAGTTTCAAGAACTTGTAAGTTGGTAGCCATTGGAAAAGTGAAAGATTAAGAGGCAGTTTTCAATTTGGAAGTTTGAATGATGAGATAGCAAGGAGATTATGGTAAGTAAACTTAACACCACCACCCTTAAATAGAGGATTAACTAGGGGTGGGCATGGTTTGGTTCGGTGCAGTTTTGAGTGAAACCAAAACCGAAATCGATTTTTTTTACGATTCGGTTTGGTGTGGTTTTGAAGTCAAAATCGAAATGAAACCAAACCGTTTGCTTCAGTTCAGTGCGATTTCAAATGGTTTCGGTTTGGTTTTTAAGAAAAAAAATGTACAATTTGTAATTTAACATATTAATAAGCATTTCCCAGTAGCAATAGGAAAAAGGCATTTGTTATATAAACAATTAGCATGTTGCATGCAGTTGTGATGTTAAAACATGTTTGTGCAACAAAAAGGTGTCATGTATAAGGTATAACATAATACAAGTTGAATAACTTTGAATTCATTAAACGTGAGCGAAACTTTCATACTAGAATATGTGATATCATGCTTCAAATGAGTGGACTTCATTAGATCATTGTTCGACTCTTGATAACAAGATTAGTCCATCCTTGTACATACATGTGTGTGTGTGTGTGATGGTATAAAATAACAAAGGTCCTTCAAGTTAATGAGCTAAAGAAAGTGATGAATGACGATATTCTAGTGTGGTTGAGTCCATACTAAGTGCATGGATTCTAACAAACAACCAATTAAAACATGAAATTTAATATGGACATTTAATTAAATGTTTATTAATATTTGCGGTGCGGTTCGGTTTCGGTGCGCTTTTCAAAAGTCAAACGCGAAACCAAACCGTTTTCTATGTTGCGGTTCGGTTTCAAAACCGAAACCATTCCAAAACCGCAAATCCAAACCATTTGGTGCGGTTTGATTCGGTTCGTGTTTCGATTTCGGTTTTTGGTTCTAAGTGCCCACCCCTAGGATTAACTTGACGTGCATAACATAACCAACAACTAAATAATGATGACCAATATATCAGTTAATATGTGCATAGTGAAGTCATTTGTGCATGCAAACATCACGCCCCCAAGGAGCATAGGGGAAATGAAATGCCTCTATATTTAGTAGTGGCTACCCAAATGTGGCACATAGAGGGCATAACCTCCTCACCAATACTTTGCATAGCAAGAGGAGAGGTCCCTGCAGTTATTCCCACCCTTTCATTTGCCAACGTGGGTGTTAAATCTACAACCATAAATTTATTATGCATGGGATAATGGTTTATGACATGTTATGACACTAAACCCTCGAAAAGAAGCCCCAACAAAGAAACCACCTGGTTTGGACATGTGGTAGGGTATGATTGGATGTTTAAGCCAACACCAAAGGATGAACTCAAAGCTCCCCCTCCACCACCAGATTTACCACATGGGTGGCCGAGATTTATCCTTGTCATAAACATTTCCCCCTCAAAAAACTTATTTCCCTCGACCGCAATCGGCGCCTGAAGTATCCATGTGACATGCTCAAATAATGCCATGTGGAAATATGCTAGGAATATTGAATTTTTATGGATAAAAATGATAAAAAAAATAAAACAACAATGTTAAAATCCCCAAAAATTATGGAGGCACTCGGGGATCACATTCTCTACATGCTGGACACGGTTATATGGCAATGTGGAACTTTGGAACGATCGAAACGATGGTGAATAGTGTTTTCACTAGATTGGCCATAAATTAGTAAAAAATGAAGTAATTTTTTCATAAATGGGAAAACTGTGAAAAAATAATGCCAATGCTTGTATGGACAAGGGATACAACTTTCATGAAGGACAAAAGTCCAACCCACATACACATAATGCAGAATCCATTGAGGTCAATAGTAATCATCGGATTATCATTAGCGTTTACGCCTTATTTGGTCATCACCGTTAGAGTTTCACGGTCTTCTTTTTGTTATTGCAAATTTTCATAATTTGGTGGATTAGAAAAGATGAACAGTTTATCGTTCACATAATGTTTGGAAATTTATGGGTTGGTCAAATATGGCTTGATGTTTTCCAGGTTTTAGAAACTTAGTAAACATCGAGTAATATTTAAGAAAACTACAAAATTCAAACTCATTTAACGGTGATAAATATGATGGTGAGCATACACCATAGTTTATGGTCGTAAGCAAAAATGCTCACTTGTTTTAATTTAATCTTCTTCAAATTTCCCTATGTTCCATTCAGTCTTCGGTACTCCACTGATTCCTAGGTTTAAGTTTAGTCTCACAAATTGAGGCTTCGCCTTTTTCCTTTTGGTTTAGTGCACAAAGAAAATTTTTCATTTTTATTTTCGACACGGCGTAATTATCTCCATCAAAATAAGGTGGTTGTGAAACTGAACCTAAATTTTTACTATGCCAATTGAAAGTTCTAGGATGATATCTAGGTGAATAGATTCCAATTTAAAAATTCAATATCAATTTCAATTCTCAAATTAATTTTTACATCCACATTACATACATATGTAGTTAAAAAGATTAATAAAATTTGCACACCGAAGGTAGGATTTAACGAGGCAAAATCCATCGCTGGGCTAATCTTCGGGCTCGCAAACCAGGACACACTAAGGGAAGCGAATACAAAAACTTAAAAAACTCATCAACTAGATACACTGTCAGTTTTTCCACACTTTGCTACTCGATCTATTTTCAGTCTTCAATTGGAAGTGGCATGACACTAACGCAATCGCGAATCACCTTCCTCTCGAACTTTGTTAATAACACGATCATGCCTAATTTTTGTAATGAAATGAATTTTGAAAATCAATCAAATAAAAATCACAATGCACTTTTCATAATTAATTTCTAATTAAAGTACATAATAAACCAGTTATACAAAATTAAAGGGTGAATTACACAAAACTACCTCAACTAATTAATTTGTTGCAATGTCAGACCTCGTTAAATTCTCTATCAATTTGACTGTTAACTATGGATATGGCAGGTAGCTAGCCCACTCACTCATCCAACTAGATTGTTAAATTAATTAAATATTAAAAATAAGAATTTTTTGGTAAAAAAATTAAAATAATGAAGAGGGTCCCACCACCAAGCACTCCCTCCCCATCACCACCATGCATTCTCCTTCTCCCACACCAGAAGCCACCCTCACCTTCATAACTCCGGCGAAGTCCTCTTCATTTCCAGCCACCAGATTGTCCTCGCTGGCAATTGATTATTTCAGAATTTCTTTCCCCTACACTGATTTTTTCTCCCTCTAGAGCCTGGAAATTCGACGTCGTTGCAAACCTACCTTTTCTTTTCTTCATATCCTCAATGCAGTCGGCAGGTTGCTTCATCCTCGTCGAAGCAACAAACGATTGCACAATTTATTTATAGCAATTATGCAAAAGGTATGACAGACCAATATTGTGGATATCATTATCATTGATAGCCTATCAATTATCACCACAATAAAATCCCCATAAAAAGATGCCCATGATTCGCCGCATTTTGAAATCCTGCGGTGCGAAATGAGGTTGAGAAAAAGAGGCGTGCACGGCTGAGGAATGGAGAAAAAAATGGGGGTTCTATCTCAGTCTGACACGATGAACGATTTTACGTATCGGCTGGCGAATCCGAGTTAGTTTGAGTCACTGCAATAGAGGGAGAAATTTTTTAGAAATAATCCATTGCCAGCGGGGACAATCCGGTGATAGGAGATGAAGAGGAATTCGCTGGAGTTATGTGGCGACTGGTGGTGATGGGAATGGGTGCTTAGTGATGGGGAGGCAGATTCTCTAACCTCCCACTTCCCGTGCCCTACTGTTTGTGTGGTCACAATTAAGCCACGTCAACATTTTATATTACTATTCTTTTTTGTCTTATTATCTCTATAAAAATATATATATATAAAATATTGACGTGGCTTAACCATGACCACACAAGACAGGAGGGCACGAGAGGGCACAAGTGGGAGGGCAGAGAACTGCCTCCTAGTGATGGGACCCTCTTCATTATTTTAATTTTGTTGTTACCAAAGAATTCTTAATTTTTTAATATTTAATTTATTTATCAATCCAATTGGATGAGCGAATGGGCCCGCCACCAGTCACGTTAATAGTTAACAATCAAATTGACAGAAAATTTAACGAAGATTTGACATTGCAACGAATTAATAACTTGAGGTTCGACATTTCAATAGCAATGCTCACCTAAGATCCTCTTTTTGAGGACCTGTGAGGTCCATTTCATTTGCACCCTTAGATTAATCTAAGAGTAGATTCATCAATAACCTTAAATTATCTCTATAACACCCTAGTAAAATAATAGGGTAAATTACATAAAACTACCTTGGGTCAGTCACAGTTTCATACCCCGTCTTTAAAAAATTTCAATGTCATAACTGAAGGAATTATTTTGAAAAACATGTTCATTTGAATAACATCTATAGCATGCAATTAACAAATTAAAGGCGGAATCATGCTTGTATGCACTCAAAAACAAAACATTACCATGAAATTCAAAGCCTAGTAGATTGGTGAACCAATAATCAACTCAAAACAAAGTGAGTTGAAATTAATACCTTTGTAGATTCCTCTTTGCATAAGCAAAGGCTAATCACCCAAAGAGATAGGGCCTTCATTCCTTGCTTCTTAGATCCATGGATTTGGATGGAAGAATAGGTTCTCCAAGTTCCCAAAATTGAGAACCTCTAAGTCTCTTCACCAAGGTTAGATTGTAGAAGAAATGAGTGACCTTGGAGTAGTAGGATTGCTAGATGAACCCTCCAAGGTGTTGGCCTCTTTAGAGAGAAAATGGAGAGACAATTCTCACCCATTTTCACCCAAAATAAACCCTTAATCACACTTTTGAATATTTTGTTATAAAGTCATTTATATAGTCACTTCTTTAAGTGACCTAAATAACCAAACAACCCTAATTCATCTTCATGGCCGGCCTACCTTGGGAATTTTGGGCTTTTGGGCCTTTGTGAATCTTTATTCATTAAGTTGTCATACAACTTAAGTCAATGGGCTTGACGTTCGAAGCCCATTGGGCCTTAAGGTCCAAAACTATCCCGAGGTCTTTAACGAACTTATTCGTTTGATTAATTAACATATTAATTAATCCTTGCCATAAATTAAATGATTAAACCATTTAATCATTCTTACTCATTTCCGTTTAATCTCCAATCTCTACCTTTTACGGTGTGCGATCCATTAGGTTCCTTTTAGCGAGGCAGTGGGCGATTAAAACAATTTTACATCGATTGTGAATTGAAACAATTTTCAATTCTCCCTTTAGTGGTTATACACGTATAGGGCTTCCACAAACCATGGTTGACGCCTAGCAGCATGTCATGGTTACCCAAGCTAATCAGAAGAGGTTAGAGAACCTATTCAGTTCGGGATTACAAATGCAATACGGTCCTTCTCTAATCTAATACTCTTGACCACATTGTTTGGTATGATAGTTTATTTATTCATGTCTACTATCCAATGTGATTCATTTGCTTATATGATTTCCTTGAATGTGATTTGGAACGCATTCCCCAATCTCATTCATACTCTGGCCAGAGATTCCAAATCATATCATAGAGTATTCTCCCTCAACTGTTTGAAGGTTAGAGATCCCTTGTTGCGCATTTACTTGTCTCCATAGCTAAGTGGCTTAACCCCAACGATGCCGTGACACCCCTAGGGGGTGAATTAGACATAATCAAAGATTAAGGACTTAACCACAAGACAACTGTGATGCCTCAGGTCAAAGGACTACTTTGCATTATCCCAACCATGAGTTCTCATGTGACATGGAATATAAGAACTCTTCGTTGATCACGTTCAGTGAACTCATTCTCTTATTGAGCACCTACGTACTTGTCTTGATGTCACACACACCAATGACTCGAGACTAGTCACTCTCCTTGAGAGAAGACACAGTACGTACTGATCTTAACGGACTGTCAATGCCCAATTGGTAATCCTATGATCAGGAACATTTAGGATGTGTCTACGAAAGAATGGTCTCATTAATCTAACTTCATTAGATTGCATTCTCCCAATCACATATTCCTTGGACTTTATCGTTTAAGCATATAACATTTATATGAGACGGCTCAAACAATAATCTTTGCCCTTTATATGTTAAACTAGATTAGTTTAACATTTGAAATGTCCGTAAAGTATCATCATATGATTGGTTTTAGGGCACATTTCCAACAATCTCCCACTTGCACTAGAGCCAATCAGCTAGGTCATCTTGATGATACCTCTTCTGTAGTCATTTCATAAATGGCTGAATAGTAGGCCTTAGACAGTGGATATCTATATGTGTTATCCACAGAAGCAACCTTGAGAATAACGACGTCACCATTATACATGATTCTCAATCATGTGGTTCAGTCTCTCATTTGTGTTCGGATCTTGATGAGACCTTGATTCCCAGGCTTGAGCTATCGCCCCATTAGTGTCATACACTTTCTGGTTGGAATCGAATAGAGAGTTCATAAATGAACTTTCCCATCCAAACAACATTGTTGTAAACTTCTATATGGCAATATATCTTGCATTCATAATGGAACACACTAAAGTCATTACTTTAATGTTTCCATCCAAATATCTCTTTAGTCATAATAAAGAGATATTTGTTTATCTCTTCATTCATAATGAAGAAACATCCAATGATGAATTAGATTCATAATCTAATACATTTACGCTTCCATTACGTTACTTTGATTCTTCCTCGATCTTTGAGGAATTTATCCTTTAGTATTTCTTAAATACTTAAGGACTCACTTGACAGTTGCCATGGTTCTGATCCTGGGCTTGAACTGATATCGTCTTGTACCGTTCTAGGTACAACTCATATCAATGTTTTTCATACAATATGAAATACATAAATCACCTTTCTGCTTACGCATAAAGGATTCTATTTCCGCATTATTTCTTTGGGAGTCAACAACTTCTTAGTCTTACTAGAATTGTCCATTTGATTGAAGTTTATCATCATATGAGAAACTTCCCAGCATCTCTTGTCTATTATTAGGGATTGATACAATCCAATTATATCCTAAAATCTATCAATATAGATTTCATTCCCATGTATATAGACTATATCTCCCATATACATTCTATCGTTTATAGAATGCTTAAAGTCATAACTTTAACGAAGAAGAATTCATTTCATTTCCAAAATTAATATATCATATATATTTTAAATTTTAGGAACATGATTAACTCCCACTAATCTTTTGTAAACCTAGTAAACAAAAGATTCATTTACATCTTTATAAGCAATCAAACGATTTGATCTTTTTCTCATAAGATGCAAATAGCTCCCACTAGCTTGCTAAGATCCATGATGGATGGATCTCTACAACTTACATGTCTTGTGATTCATAGTTTTAGACATATATTATCAAGACTATCTTAATAATGTCCAAACATTGAATCACCATTTAGTTGTAGCTAGCAATCTTCGAATTAATTGAAACTAAGACTATCTCAAAGATGGTTTCTTCAAAGTCAACCATTTTCTTTGATTGTAGTCACCTTAAGCTACCAATTAGCTATGAAGGTTTCATTATTTCGAGTCAAATGGTACTTTACCATTTCCTTGAGTATATATCGTATATGCACTCAGTGTATAAGGATTTTCATTCTTACTTCTTTCGAATTAAGAGGTGCAACTCTATGACATAGTCATAAAGTTCAAAACCATTCAACTCAGACGGTTTATAAATTCTTATTGACTACCTTGGAGCTTGAGGTATAGGAACTAGGTTGTTATATTTGTTGATTACTTCCTTGTCTCTCAAAGAACCCATTCTTCGAGTTCTATCTCTCGTTCATTTGCTTTTAGGCAAATCACATTGTAGAATTACAATGAACTACCCAACAAAACAACATTTGTTAGTTGGTTTATAGAAGCGATATCCAAAAGTTAATTTAAGGATATCCTACAAGATTGTTATCAAACAAATATTGCTTATTAGCACACAACCTCAAATCTTAACATGCTTAAGATTTGTCTTTCTTTCCAACTACATCTTATGGAGTTATGAAAATTTTGGAAGATCTTCTAATTGACAATCATATTATTTTTAGAAGTATATATCCTATATATGGGTAATAGATAACATCTAACGAACTAAATCTTATTTGAGTTCGTTCTTCTCCTAATGGAGAAATACATTATCTTATGATGCTATTTTCCTTGATATCTTTCAAGGAAACTCATCTAAAGTGTTACCTTTCCTTGGATCAAATCTAAGGAGGTAAATACTTTAGATATCTTACTCATCTATTTACATTTCTTGAATTCTTTGAAACCTTTTGCAAAGTATTCGGACTTGTGTTTATTCAAAATAAACTATAGTCCAACCGAGAGTGATCTTCGGTGAATGTCATATAACATGAGTAGTGTTATGTTGTGGACAAGTGCCACTAACATCTAAGTGAATTAACCTCAACAACTTTGTGATTCTTTCTTCTTTCGAAAAGAATAAAGATTCGAACATTTCGCCTCTATACAATTTTAACAAGAAGGTATTGGATCCGGATCTAACGATCCAAAGCATCCTTGTTTCACCAACTCGTAACTTATGTTTTAGAGGTATCACAATTTAGTTGGGATTAGTCACTACCTTGCAACCTTTTGGGTTTTAAGCATCATTATATTCTAAACAGTTAACACTACCATATCATCTCTACTATAGAGACAATCAATTAGATTACTATAATCCAATTTCTTTGGTAGTTCATATGAGGAAGTAAGTACTATATGCTTTCGCAGAGATCTATATCTTATTCACGTTCCGTATGTGAAGCACCTTTTCTTCTCTCATATATCTTCTACTTCTTATTAGTCACACTTTTACAACGATTTGTAAAACATAGTTACTAATACGGAATCATACATTCAAGTAGAAGAACCAACTGTTTTGAACTATTCAAGAACAATTTACAACACCTTCGAAAGGTGTGTTCTTGACACTTGCAAGACATTTCTTGCAAATACCCCTTCCAATGTCCATCCTTTCATAAAGAAAGTTTGTTCCCTTGGAGTTATTTATCTTCTTTATTTGACTTTCACCTTTGACTACATTAGTCATGGTCCCTAAACTCCCACTATCTCTCTTGAAACCTTTTTCAATTGTGTTATACACATCAAACAATTTGGAGAGTATGTGGTTATTGTTCACTACATAGTTTACCATAAACTTAGTGAACCATTAGGATAGGGAAACAAAGGTGAAGTCCTTGCCTAGTTTCCGTCTCGTTAAGTGGTTTAACACTTCAACACTCAATGATTCAAAATCATCATAAGTCCATGTTAATGGACTATTTTTGTCAACCAACCATTATGTTCTAAACATAATTACAAACTTTCAAGAGTTGTACAAGGCAACTCTCATTTCTTCATACAACAATTTGTAAGTGAAGAATCATGGCACATAAAGTGTCCATGCCCTTGTGCTTACTTCTCAAGTTCTTTGTTCAATTAACAAAGAAATAAGCACTAAGTGTTTGTATTGACTAAGGGTTGTTCAAAGCAACTCTTATTTCTTCATACAACAATTTGTAATTGAAGAATTATGACATTAAAAGTGTTGTCCTCTCTATGATAGACCTTTTCTAACATATTCTTCTAATGATACATTATCAATAGGAAGATTGTGAGGATGAGACTACTTAGGTACTTTTACAAGCCATTAAAGACAATCTATGGTTTTGTAGTACCAAGTCCGTAAACTAAACGTTCGGCTTTTATTTGTCAAGTGTTGGATAGCGTTTGCAAATATATTGGTAAACAAATACATAACGAATATAAATTGATTGAATTTAAGCCATTTGATTCGGGTCTTTAAATCAAATAGCATCACCCACTATTTTTGGCAAATTCCATATCCCTCATTGGAATTCGAGAGTTTTGGATGAAACTCTTAGTAGGTTATGGGAGGCTCACTATTACCAAGCCCACCTCAGAATTATATCATGTTGGCTAGCGTTAATGATAATGAGAGAGTACGCTTACTCATTTGCAACTAATGCAAGTACCCATCTTATTTGGCCTCTAGAGAATGATTGCCTCAGAATTATATCATGTTGGCTCCATTGCACTTAGTTAAGTCATTCCCACCATGCTTAGTTCATGTAGGGGTTCAAGCATAGCCTCAGAATTATATCATGTTGGCTAAACTCGTTGCCTACACTCACCTCATCATATGCGTATAGACTCCTCCTGAGTATAAGCATGCACTTTGTACTTCCCCATTATAGGGTGAAGGCGGTGTACAAGTCATAAACGATTGGAGCCTACCACGGTGGAAGGCCACGAAAGAGTGTTCAAAGCACTCTCACGCTTTCAACTTAATATTGGGTTGGTTGAGGGTTTTAGGTCTCATCATATATCAATATACATTTTAATCTCTATTAAAACAATTTTGGTCCTATTACAACTATTGGTCCATATGATTGTTTTAGTTGTACATAATACTCCCACTATGCTTTTAAAACGGTTTTTAAAGCAAGAGTATATGTTACTACTAACATAAGGTTTGCATTCATTTAATGGACTATATAGTTGCCTTAGGGCCTTAGGATGACTATGAACCTTTGTTTAGATTCAACACGAGCCTTGTGTTGAATCTCGGTCTAGGGATGGAGATTGATTTTAGTTACGCGTTTAATCACATTAAGGCGTGTTGTCTTAGGGGCGTTGGACCCAATTACTTCATTTTCATGCATATCATATAAAGCAAGAAAGAAATACTTCAAAGTAAAGGATGAGCTTATGCTCATTACAACATTTGCATAAAACAAATTACCTTAAAGTAAAGAAGGACTTATGCCCTTTTACAACATTTGATCAAATCAAATTACAACCAAAATCTAATCTACACATTCCCATGGTTCAAACAAATTTGAAACGCCTTTCACATAGCTCAATTATATTAGGCTTAGGTTCATAATCATCCTTTAATTAATTAACGCTTTAACTAATTAATTGAATGCAACATTTTCATTTGGTTTTTGTATCCATAAAATTGATTTAAGTGGAGCTAAACAAAATGAAAATCCAATTCTCATTTAAAGAGACAAAACAATTTTGTTCTCATCCTATTTGGGCCATCATGCAATAACCACAACTTTTTGGGCCATATTGCGAAAACATAAACTTTTGGGGTCACTTTGTAAAAACACAAAAGTCACTACTTCATGTAAATACAACTAGAACCCAAAATTTAAATAAATTCAAAAACTTCATTAAAGGAGCAAAACAATTTGTCCTTTAGCGTTTTTAGGCCTTAACGTCAAAACGTAAATTTTCGGGTCAAAGTACAAATACACAAAAGTATCAAAACTTTATGTAATTGCATAAAAGCCCCAAAAATACCCTATTTTATTAGGGTGGCCGGTTTTTAGGGATAAAAAGGAGTGGTGGGTGTTTTGATTTATTAGTTTTGTAAAAAACAATCAAGTAGTGCTTTCACCTTTCATAAAAATAATATATGTTTTGATGATTGATATTTCTTTCATCATTTATACAAATATTTAACACTTTAAATACTTTCATAAAAATAATATATGTTTTGATGATTGATGTTTCCATCATCATTTATACAAATATTTAACACTTTAAATACATGATAAATCATTAGAAAAACATATATCATAAACTTTATGAAATAAATCAAAACTTTGAATCAAAACACAAACCTTTGTGTTCTTGGCAAGAACATCAAGAACATATGAAGAACATCCATGAAAACCCATAAGAGCTCCATGAATGTTTTCATGCAATAAAACTCAAATTTTTATCATTCAAAATGAGGCTAACATCCTAGGGTACTTAGGGGTTCCAAAAGTCACCTTAAAACCATTTTAACAAGACAAACATGAACCCAAAAAATCACCCTTTGGATTTGGCCGAAAATCCCCAAAATCATGGCACCAAATTTTAGCTCCAATATTCATCCTCATATGAACTACATCTACAACATTTGAGATGGCAAATTTTCAAACAAAATTTACATTCAAAGAAGCAAGAATAAAGCTTGTAACAATTACAACTTTTAAATCATAAACTTATGAACTACAAAACCCAAAAGGATTCACCAACTACTAGACCTAGGCTCTGATACCACTTGAAGGAATTATTTTGAAAAACATGTTCATTTGAATAACATCTATAGCATGCAATTAACAAATTAAAGGCGGAATCATGCTTGTATGCACTCAAAAACAAAACATTACCATGAAATTCAAAGCCTAGTAGATTGGTGAACCAATAATCAACTCAAAACAAAGTGAGTTGAAATTAATACCTTTGTAGATTCCTCTTTGCATAAGCAAAGGCTAATCACCCAAAGAGATAGGGCCTTCATTCCTTGCTTCTTAGATCCATGGATTTGGATGGAAGAATAGGTTCTCCAAGTTCCCAAAATTGAGAACCTCTAAGTCTCTTCACCAAGGTTAGATTGTAGAAGAAATGAGTGACCTTGGAGTAGTAGGATTGCTAGATGAACCCTCCAAGGTGTTGGCCTCTTTAGAGAGAAAATGGAGAGACAATTCTCACCCATTTTCACCCAAAATAAACCCTTAATCACACTTTTGAATATTTTGTTATAAAGTCATTTATATAGTCACTTCTTTAAGTGACCTAAATAACCAAACAACCCTAATTCATCTTCATGGCCGGCCTACCTTGGGAATTTTGGGCTTTTGGGCCTTTGTGAATCTTTATTCATTAAGTTGTCATACAACTTAAGTCAATGGGCTTGACGTTCGAAGCCCATTGGGCCTTAAGGTCCAAAACTATCCCGAGGTCTTTAACGAACTTATTCGTTTGATTAATTAACATATTAATTAATCCTTGCCATAAATTAAATGATTAAACCATTTAATCATTCTTACTCATTTCCGTTTAATCTCCAATCTCTACCTTTTACGGTGTGCGATCCATTAGGTTCCTTTTAGCGAGGCAGTGGGCGATTAAAACAATTTTACATCGATTGTGAATTGAAACAATTTTCAATTCTCCCTTTAGTGGTTATACACGTATAGGGCTTCCACAAACCATGGTTGACGCCTAGCAGCATGTCATGGTTACCCAAGCTAATCAGAAGAGGTTAGAGAACCTATTCAGTTCGGGATTACAAATGCAATACGGTCCTTCTCTAATCTAATACTCTTGACCACATTGTTTGGTATGATAGTTTATTTATTCATGTCTACTATCCAATGTGATTCATTTGCTTATATGATTTCCTTGAATGTGATTTGGAACGCATTCCCCAATCTCATTCATACTCTGGCCAGAGATTCCAAATCATATCATAGAGTATTCTCCCTCAACTGTTTGAAGGTTAGAGATCCCTTGTTGCGCATTTACTTGTCTCCATAGCTAAGTGGCTTAACCCCAACGATGCCGTGACACCCCTAGGGGGTGAATTAGACATAATCAAAGATTAAGGACTTAACCACAAGACAACTGTGATGCCTCAGGTCAAAGGACTACTTTGCATTATCCCAACCATGAGTTCTCATGTGACATGGAATATAAGAACTCTTCGTTGATCACGTTCAGTGAACTCATTCTCTTATTGAGCACCTACGTACTTGTCTTGATGTCACACACACCAATGACTCGAGACTAGTCACTCTCCCTGAGAGAAGACACAGTACGTACTGATCTTAACGGACTGTCAATGCCCAATTGGTAATCCTATGATCAGGAACATTTAGGATGTGTCTACGAAAGAATGGTCTCATTAATCTAACTTCATTAGATTGCATTCTCCCAATCACATATTCCTTGGACTTTATCGTTTAAGCATATAACATTTATATGAGACGGCTCAAACAATAATCTTTGCCCTTTATATGTTAAACTAGATTAGTTTAACATTTGAAATGTCCGTAAAGTATCATCATATGATTGGTTTTAGGGCACATTTCCAACAATAACTTATCTTCAAATTTATTGCAATGTCATACCTTCCATCAGTTGTCTGTCAATTCCTCTGTTAAATAATGACGTGGCTTGAGGCGGGGCCCATTTTCTATTAAAAAATTAATAAAATATTAAAAAATAATAATTTACCCTTAAAAAAAGAAAAAAAAAAACCCAAACACCCGTCTTCCCCGACCCCTTCCCCTTCCCTGCAACCTAAATCCAAAACCACCCCAAACCTAGATCCCACCCACGCCAACATCTTCCCCCATACCCACTTCCTTCTTCTTTGCCGCTGCCACGTCATCCTCCTCCCCCTCCTCCTCTTATCCAACCCCAAAACCCAAATCCTGAAACCCTAATTGCACTCTCCTCTGCAAGCACTCGCTGTTGGCCACCATCGACCTCCTCATCCTCATTCTTGTCCTCTTCTCCGAGACCTTCCTCATCACCTCCTACTTTTCTTACATCTCCAACTCCCCCTCGACCTCCTTATCCCCATTCTCGTCCCCTTCTCTGCCATGTCGTGTTGCTGTTTTGGGCGTGATGCGGATGCTCAGTGGCCAAGCTGGAAGAATTGGCGGTTGGATAGGAGGAGGAGGAGGATGATGTGGTTGTAGCAGAGAATGAGGAGGTGGGTATATGGGGGGGAGGAGATGTTGGTGTGGGTGGGAGTGGTTTTGGATTTGGATTGCAAGGAAGGGGAAGGGGTCAAGGAAGATGGGTGTTTGGTTTTCTTTTTAGGGGTAAATTATTATTTTTTAATATTTTATTAAATTTTTAATAGAAAGTGGGCCCCACCTCAAGCCACGTTAGCATTTAACAGAGGAATTGACAGACAACTGACGGAAGGTATGACATTGCAACAAATTCGAAGATAAGGTATGACATTGAAATTTTTTAAAGACGAGGTATGAAACTGTGACTTACCCAAAATAATAATCTCGAGTAAAGAAAAATAAAGAATTCACCTGTGAAACCCTTATGTCTTCTTCCCTACCAGTTTCTCTCCCATCCATCGCCTATCCCTCTCCCTCCCTATCCTTGTGAGCAAGTAGCACACGTCCCCAAGATGCTTTGTGTTTGAGTAATCAAATCGAGAGGTCTTTCTCCAAAGTTCCATCATTCAAGAAGAATTCTCCATCTCTCACATGTTTCAGCTTTTACATTACCATCGCAAATGGCAGAGGCGGATGCATTGAGGGACAGGTGGTCAACTGACCCCCTCCCCGAATTTCGGTGAATGTCCATGTATAACTTGGGTGGTGCCCCTTTGTAGATTGGAGCTGGCTTCATATATGCACTCCAACTGTAAGAGTAGCTCTTCTTATTAAATTTTTTTTAATAAATATTACTTTGTCAAAATGACATAGGTTTGGACCCTTAGTTTAATTAAAAAAAATAAACACTAAGAGCCAAAAAAATAAACACATGGATGATGGAGCTCAAAGAATCACAAACTTCCATCATTATCATGTGGAGCGCTTTGTTGCTATCGTTGGTAAGCAACTCGTGGAATTAAATAGTCACTTTGATGAGGTAAATACAGAGTTGTTTCTTTGTTGGCAAGTTTGAGCCCAAATTATTCATTCTTGGCTTTTGATGGACAAAAGCTAATTTGTTTTGCTCAATTTTATCTGAATGAATTTACTACGTCAACTCTTGGCACTTGAAGATCAACTTGGGCATTATATTCTTGATATGCATTCGATTAGTGAATTTTCTCAATTGAAAGGAATTGGTAGCCTTGCAAAAAAAAAACGGTGGAGACGGAGAGGAATAAAGTATACAATCACATGTATTTGTTAATTACATTAGCTTTGGTTCTACCAGTTGTTACTACTTCAGTTGAGAGAGCTTTTTCTGCTATAAGTATTGTGAAGACTCCGTTGCGTAACCGAATGGGAGATCAATGGTTGATAGGATGGTGGTTTATATTGAGAGCAATGTTTTTTCTTCCATTGACAATGAAGCTATAATGCAATGTTTTCAAAATATGAAAACACGTCGCGGACTATTGTAACTTGTGTTGTTATTTGTTCTATAAGTTATAAATGATGGAACTATGGTTTAATTTTTAAGGTTATTATATGTCTAAGAAATGTTTGTAAACTTTTACATGTGACCCCCTAAAATATTTTTCCTAGATCTGCCATTGGCCGATGGGTTCCAAATGAGCGGGCTTGCTGACATTTATCAAAATCCCTAAATTTGTTGGAATTAGCTTAAAATAAAAACTTAGACAACACGAACAATCCATGTTGCCGCGCTTCATGATATTCGTCATCGTTTATGCTGAATGAACAAATTATCAAATTGCAAATGGAGTCAATACATAGCAAAAGTGGAGTCATGGATCAAGGAGTAGTGAGCCAAGCTCCTCAAGGTTTATTAGGGGCCAATGCAGTGGAGGACGAAGTGGCTATGGCTTGCCAATAAGGGGAGCACCGCCGCAGGATCCACCAGGTGTACTAATAATTTGAAAACTAAATCAAAGTGAAAAGCTTTGTCCTTTTTGAAAACTCAAACGAAGAGGGAAGGGGAGGGGTAAGAAAAGAAGGCAAAAGTAGGGCTGGGCACAGGCCGGGCCCACTGGTCCTTTTTTTTTTTGGGAAAAAAAACACCAAATTTTTACAACAGATCCAATCACCAGCAGCTCCATTTTCCCTGGTTTTTCCGACCCCTTTGAATTCAACTTCGATTTCTTCAAACCCAGCATGAAAACATGAAATTTAGTGGCCGATTTCAATAATGAGATGGCGAATTAGCTTGGAGTAGGATTCTTCAGATGGGTTGAACTCAATCGATGAGGGCTTAATGGGCACAAGCTTCATTTTGAAGAACAAGTCGTCGAATGGAGAGAGAGTCAGATTCGGGTTGTCCATTTTGTCCTGGCTCGACCCAGAAGAGACAGTGAAGTTAAACTCCACATCTCAATCCTTAATGTCATCAGACTCCTCGTTGTCGCCGTCGCTGTCATCTTCTTGCCGAGCTTCCTCGTTGTGGTTTTAAGCAGCCGCTTCGTCTTTGTCGAGGATGGCGAACTCTAACCATGTCTATGTTGTTAAGGACGAGGGTGGCAGCAAGTAAGCCACCGCCGCGCCAGTACTTGAGGAAGCTGAAAGTTTCCATGGTTGGGAGAGCAAATATAAGGCAGAAGAAGTAGGTATACTGAGTAATTACAAACAAGTCAGTTCTGGGCCCCCTTTTTCTATACATTTGGACCCGGCCTGCCCCTAAAACTTTAAGGCCCTACCCTGCCCCGCCCCGTTTCTTTCATGTAAAAATTGGAACTGACCCGTACCCGCCCCGACCCACGGTTTCTATACCCATTTGCCCACCCCTAGGCAGAAAGGTTGTGTGATTTATTTATTTTTTAAATCAGGATTATTATTTTATTAGACTATAACAAGGATAATTTAAGGTTGTTGATTAATCCACCCTTAGATTAATCTTCAAATGAAAGAGGAACTCACAGGACCTCATAGGTCCTCAAAATTAGCTAAGCATTACTGGACATTTCAATGTTTAAAACATGAAATATGAGATTGTGGTTCAACCTATAATTAATTTATTTTTGTGTAGTTTAAAATTCACTAAAAGGTGGATAGAAGCTAGAAGTAGAACATGTAAAAAAACTGGTTAAGAGAAGGAAAAAAAAGGCTTAATTGGATTAATAGTCCTCGTGGTGATAGGGTAGTTGGAAGATAACCATGTTGTAAAAAAATTAGGAGTTAAGTACCTGTGGTTAGGGGTGGGCAATCGGATCCTAGACCCACGGGTAGGGGCGGGTTCATATGGGTCAAGGCGGGGCGGGACAAGGCCATATAAATAGCGGGGCGGGGCAGATCCAAGAATTTGAAAACACAGGCCCCCAGCCCGAGCCATTGATTCCTAACATTCAATTAAATCTTAGCCGCTTGATCTCCTACTAATCTCATGACTCACTCTCGTTTGTTTATCACTCTCGTCTCGATCAAGGTCACAACAACAGCAGCAGCATCATATTTCAGCTAATAACTACCAACTTCTGCTGCTTCTGTTTTTGGCTTTCTTCCCCAAAAGCCCTCTAGAATGACTCCTTGCCTTCATTTGGTTTGTGCTTTTCGTCTTTCTGTCTTGCATTTGGGTTTTTAGTTTTAAATTTGTCTTTCCCATTCCCTTTCAACAATTTTCTCACCTCTTTTTCCCGAGAAACAAGCACCAAGGTAGTGATCAATAAAATAACGCTAGTGGGCATCTTGCTTTTCACAGTAAGCAACTCTCTTTATAAATCTATTTTTTATTGAATTAAAGTTCTTCTCTTCTATTTTTGTTTTTCCTGATTAGAAAGAAAGAAACTAAATTGTTCAGATTGGGAAATTTCTCGAATTAATTTAGTGAATTAATAGTTAATTAATTTGTGAAATTGGAGAGATGTGTGGTTGTTATGCATGTCAAATTTTAGATTATGCAGAATTACAAAGTGGAAAAGGAAGATTGATTGTTCTTTTGCTTGATCTATGCACAGGTCTCTAGTCTGAAGCCTTCTTTGGTTTCCGATAACAGCATAGCAAATAGAAAAATATTTGGACCCGTAGGAGCAAACGGGCCGGGTTAGGTTCTATTCCTATTTCTAAAATCATATTGCCCGACCCGCTCCACCTCGTTTCATTTACAATCGGGGTCCGGTTCGGTTCCTTCAATTTTGGGCTCAATCCCTACCCATCCTTATCTGGTGAAGTCTGTTAGAATTTAAGCTCAAAATATTAAAAAAAAATCGTCAATTCTCTGTTAATTATTAGCACATGAGTCTCATATATGAGACGAAAAATATAAAGTTACCCTCACATGTAAGCCCGACATGCTAACAATTAACGAAGAGTTCCGTTTTAGTATAATAGTGTTCATGTGCTAATAATTAACAAAAAGTTAACGTAATTTATAATTTTGAACATAAATTATAACAAACTTCACCACATAGGTTTAAATTTTATTTTTTTACCACATGACAAGACTAACAATCCAATTAGGCCAAAAAATAAACTGGATTCAAATAGCCGGACCGAACAACTAACCAACCCTTCCATCTTTTGTACAACGACGGTGCAGAAAGCTACACTCACAACTCGAAAGAAAACGCACCTCCTGCCTCCTTCCACGGTGGTTCAACCTCTCTCCTCCTTTTTCTACCAGGAAAATCGATAAAGTTTCCGAATCCGACTTTCCATTTGCTTTCCGACTAAGCAAACAAGATTTTCACATCGATTTTTATGAATGAATGCTACTGTAAAAAGCTTTCAACTTTACTTCGTTTTCCGACTAACCAAACAGGATTTCATGTTCTTAGGGTTCACAGCATGGCGAGGTCTCTTTCGAATTTGGTCTTCAAGTGGCTTTCGTTTCCCGGCTCGGCTTCTCGTCTTGCCACAACTGTAAGAATTTGATTAGGTTTCCCACATTTGGCTACCAGTAGTAATTGTAAGGAAATGATTTGTATCAAAACATGGCTACATTCTTCAAAATCACAAAAAAATAAAAAATGGATATTAAGCTTAATAACATTAGTAAATTTCTTCGATTAAGCTTAATATGAATACATTTTAAAATCAAAGAAAAAAAAATGTACCCATATAAGTTTAAAAATGGATTAGAAAAAAATTGAATAGATTTTATATAAAAAAAAATGGTACATTTTACATATAGTAAATTGGTATATTTAAGAATGAGTATATTTTAAGATTAAAAATTTGAAAAAATTACATGAATGGGTACATATATTTAGCATGGGTACATTTGGCCAAAAATACAAATAAATTTAAAAAAATATGGGTACAAATACAAATAAAACTTTGAAAAATATGGGCACAAAAGGAAATTAATATATGGGTACAAATTAAAACTGAAAAGAAAATTGGTACAAATTAAAAAAGGGTTACAAATTAAAAATGGGTACAAACTAAAACTAAAAATATATGATAAAAAATTTAGTCATAAAT
This sequence comes from Malus sylvestris, assembly GCF_916048215.2. Taxonomy (NCBI): domain Eukaryota; kingdom Viridiplantae; phylum Streptophyta; class Magnoliopsida; order Rosales; family Rosaceae; genus Malus; species Malus sylvestris. The sequence continues at coordinate 24,223,941 of NC_062268.1, forward strand.
ATAAATATACTAATTGTAACTGTAGACATCGAAATTTTGGTAAATAAATGTTGACTGATAAATCAAAGCGTCAACGCTCATGTATTACATAAATTTTACACGTAGCGTGTGGCTCAACGAAAATTGAAATGAGTTGGAAAAGTCATCAAATAGGACACGTGTCAACACCTGGCAGAAACGACTTATTTCATCTGGGATATTATATTCAAAATTAGGCCTTGGAAAATTCTATAAATACAAGCCCATTTCATTCATTGGAAGGGGGAACCAAAATCATTAGGCAAAACTCTTGAAGCTCTGAAGCTCTGAAACTCCGAAGCTCTCAAGCATCCAGGTTCCCGAAGAATCAAGAAAGCGTTCTTCGTTCATCGTTCATCCTAAGATCAAGCCCCAACGGCCCTTTGGATCAACAATCATCCACCAATTCAAGATCAAGCCCCGACGGCCCTTGAAGAAAGTGTTCTTCGTTCATTGTTCTTCCAAGATCAAGCCCCGACGGCCCTTGGATCAACCATCCACCAATTCAAGATCAAGCCCCGACGGCCCTTGAAGAAAGCACCATCGTTCATCATCCGTTCATCCAAGATCAAGCCCCAACGGCCCTTTGGATCAACAACGTCGACAAATCCACACATCCAACCGTTCTTCAAGATCAAGCCGAAGATCCGTTCATCACTGTTCTTCAAGATCAAGCCCAAAAGCCCTTGGAGATCCGTTCATCACTGTTCTTCAAAGATCAAGCCCAAAAGCCCCTTTGAAGATCCGCTCAAATCCACCTTCAAGATCAAGTCCACGGCCCTTGAAGAACGTTCATCCTTAGATCAAGCCCAACGGCCCTTTGGATCAATCACACATCCACAAATACACACTTTACGGAGATCGAATCAGAGGATCAAAATAGAGAGATTGTAACCCACACCATCAAAAACACAAATATTTGTTTGTGCACGTCGTTTCTTGTCTCTTTCGTTTCAGGAATTTTCCGTGTTCACAAATTGGCACGCCCAGTGGGACAATCTCTGCCTCTCATCTCTTTCTCCATTCAAGAAATTCAAGCGCACTTCCAAAATTAATGGCATCAAGGAAGGCTCAAACTGTTCCCGCAACCGATGCAAAGAACAAAAGCGTCCTAGTCGCAACTGGTGTCACTTTGGGCATCACGACTCGAAGCATGGCAAGAGCTACTTTTGCCGCCTCTTTCACCTCTGCATCAACTCTGCCAAGGGAACAAAAGCACCCAAGGCACGAGCCTTTGATCACCTTAGCCTCACTAAGGGCACCAAGGGGGGAAAGCCCAAGGAAATACGCCGAATCCATGCTCTCCGATGCCGATTCAAGCGACAGTTCAGCCATGCAAGTCATGACTATTGGAGCAACTTCAATCGATGAGCAGCTGGCTCAAATGAATGAAGCAATCGCAAGGCTAACCCGAACTGTGGAAGAAAAAGACTTGCAAATTGCAGCACTAGTCAACCGACTGGAGGCGCAAGACGGCGATAAACCCGACCCAGAGGATGATCCACTAAAGGGAGGAGCTGGCGGAGACGAAGAACCCCCGGTGAAGAAAATCGATGGGAAGCCGGAGCTAGACCAAGCAGCGGCACTCATGGGATCTCTTTCTATCCAGCAGCTGCAAGAGATGATCACCAACACCATCAAGGCACAATATGAAGGGAGCTCATATACATCCGGGTTGTATTCAAAGCCGTATTCAAAGAAGATCGACGCCTTAAGGATGCCGAGGGGTTATCAACCACCAAAGTTCATGCAATTTGATGGAAAGGGAAACCCGAAACAGCACGTCGCCCACTTCGTTGAAACTTGCAACAACGCGGGAACCGAAGGAGACTACCTCGCCAAGCAGTTTGTACGCTCGCTGAAAGGAAACGCCTTTGAGTGGTACACGGATCTGGAGCCTGAGTCCATCAACAGTTGGGAGCAACTGGAGCGGGAATTCCTCAATCGCTTCTACAGCACCCGCCGCACTGTGAGCATGCTAGAATTAACGAGCACAAAGCAGTGGAAGGACGAGCCAGTCATTAACTACATCAACAGATGGCGCACTCTAAGCCTCGACTGTAAAGACAGGCTCTCGGAAACCTCTTCAATCGAGATGTGCATCCAAGGCATGCAATGGGGTTTGCAATACATCCTTCAAGGCATTAAACCACGGACCTTCGAGGAATTGGCCACTCGCGCCCATGACATGGAGTTGAGCATCGCCCATCATGGGAAGAAAGAACCGATCACCGACTACAAGAACGACAAAGTTCTTGGGACAAAGGTGGAAAAGGCTGCATGGAAACCCACCAAGGAAGCGATGACGGTCAACACATCTCCCGTCAAAATATCCACACGAGGCAAGGCGATTCAAACCGAAGCTTTTCGTGATCAAGAGACACGTAAACGCACTTTGAAGGAGCTTGAGGAGAAGACTTATCCATTCCCCGACTCTGATGTGGTTGCCATGCTAGATGACCTGTTGGACAAGAAGGTGATCAGTTTGCCTGAGTGCAGACGGCCGGAAGAGATGAATCGTACCGACAACCCAAGATACTGTAAATTCCACCGCTTCATCAGTCATCCAACGAAAAAGTGCTTCGTACTGAAAGATCTCATCCTGAAGCTAGCACAACAAGGGGAAATCGAGCTTGACCTCGAAGACACGGCTGCGGCACACACTACTATTATCATGTTTGAATCACTCGATCCTGTGCATCTCCGAAGCATGCATGACCATTCCCGTCAATGTTCAAGTCACATGGCACCTCCTACACAACCATCACCAGGGGCAAGCAACCAAGATGCATCTACTGGTGATAAGAAAGGGTGGACATCGGTGACCTACAAAAAAACGAGGAAGCCAAGACCACAAGCCATAAGGCCAAAAGATGAGCCTAAACCCGCCACTCGAACTTCAGTCTTCGAAAGACTGAATTATTCAAAACCTAGAATTGCAGCACTTGATCGCATCAGTGGTCGAGACCAAACTTCCGTCTTCAAAAGGCTTGAGACGCCAACACCGCAAAGATCAGTCTTTGAAAGGTTATCAAAACCCAAGAAACAAAGCGGCACAGCTAGATCTCCTCCGCAACGGTCGGCTTTAGACAGACTTGAAGAAACTAAGAAGCCTTCTAGAAACAGGAAGACAACGCCAAAGGGAGAGAAGCTCGACAGTCTAGCAGAAAAAACGATGTTCAAAGCTTGATTCCTTCAAGGATGAAGCGCCAAGCAACTTTGGAAGTCGACACAAAAGGACCACTGAAGGTAAGGAGGCGCACCATCATCTACACCGGCCAATCTTCACGGCAACAAACCCAAGAGGACCGCACTGAAGAGAAGGCCCGAGAAGACAAAGAAGATGAAATCCTGGAAGAAGACATCACTTCCGGCTCTGTCAACTCAAAATCTTCACCTCAATCGCTGGGGGCATGCTCCAAAAACATGCCAGTCAAGCCGAGTGAAGTTGAAGGATGGACTTATGTCACTCCGAAGAAATTGCACAAAAAGCATATGTCTTCTCCACAAGCTCACAAATGGCAAAGGGGGCAAAACAGCTACTGTTCACCTCTAGAACAATGTGAAAGTGTTGGAGATAATGAAACTTTGACGCGAAGATCATCCATCCCCATCACGATGTGTGACATCTTCCCAGAAGACTTCTTCAACTACTCAGTCAAGGCTCTTTGCTATGAAGATTGCGAGGAACGACTCTCTCAGATCACTTGACGAAACAAAGCTCTTTGTCCGCACGAGCCTAAACTGTAGGACACAAAGCTCCTTGTCCGCACGAGCCTAAACTGTAGGACACGAAGCTCCTTGTCCGCACGAGCCTAAACTGTAGGACACAAAGCTCCTTGTCCGCACGAGCCTAAACTGTAGGACACAAAGCTCCTTGTCTGCACGAGCTGAAACTGCATGGCACAAATGCTCCTTGTCTGCACGAGTTGAAACTGCGAACGACACCAACGCTCCTTGCCTGCACGAGCTGAAACTGCAACACGGTACCAAATGCTCCTTGTCTGCACGAGTTGAAACTGCAAACGACACCAACACTCCTTGCCTGCATGAGTTAAAACTGCAAACGGCACAAAAAGAAAATACCAAAAATATGTATGTTTTGAACTACGTTACGACTTGATCTCTTCTTTGGAGGGGTACGTAGGCAGCTCGAATGTTCAATTTTTCGAGTTCAGTCACATCAAAAAAAAAAAAAAAAAAAAAGTGTTTTATTAAATAGAGTCAATTTTATTACAAAAAAGGAAAAAATGAATACATATGTTATTATGTATTTACAAAAAAAAAAAAAAAAAAAAAAAAAAAACAACAAAAATTATATATAATATATATTTTTATATAGCGGGCCTAGGTCCAGCTCTCACCAAGCTCACCAAATGCCATGGGCAGCCGGATACCACTGGCCCAAATCCAAGCCCAGCTCTCTTCTCTCTCTCCCTCGGACAGTCTGACGAGTGAGAATGGAAGGCAAATCGTACCAAAGGCTCCCACGCGTCAAAATCTTCGAAATGCGTGACGACTACGTGAAGTTTGAGCTCCGCGACACTGACGCCAGCATCGCCAACGCGCTTCGCCGCGTCATGATTGCCGAGGCCCCCACCGTCGCCATCACCCTCGTCGAGATCGAGATTAACTCCTCCGTCCTCAACGACGAGTTCATCGGCCCAACCACTCCCTCGTCTTCATTTCTGAGTTCATCCGCAACTCCCCTTCTCGAATCGCCGCCGCCGCGTCCGCCTCAGCAGAAGAAAGACGAGCAGCTAATCTCTAAAGAAGACGAGGAGATCGTCGAGTCCGTGTTGTCCGGAATGACAGCGTCTTACGAGCTCGAATCAAAGCTCGGGGACTGCAAACGAGCCGCGGCGATCCGGCGCGAGGCGATGCAGAAAACGACGGGTCGTTCGCTGGAGGGCCTGCCGCTGGAGGGCTTTGATTATCAGTCGATGCTGGGACAGTGCTGTGAGAATCCGGTGGGGTATGTGCAGATCCCGATGGGAGTCGCTGGACCGCTGTTGCTCGACGGAGAAGAGTACATGGTGCCAATGGCGACAACGGAGGGGTGCCTGGTGGCCAGCACCAATAGGGGATTCAAGGCAATCTACGCCTCAGAAGATGCCGAGAGTGTCCTCTTCAACGACTCGATGCCTCAGAGCTTCAAATTGTCTCCCTGCGACCCAGGCTCTCTCTCTCAATCTCTCTCTCTCTGTAAAAAAAAAAAACTGCTTCTCTTTACCAGCAAGTTCGAGATCGGAACCCTAAAGCCCCAATCTGAACCCATGTCTCTGCGGAAAGCCCTTTCGCTCCCGGAAATTCTCTAAATCGTTCAGGGAATTGAAGCTCAGCGACGAGGATCAGGCCCGTGGGGGGCGACCGCCGAGTCATCCGCGACTCGGACTGTGCTGACTCATCTTCGTCGCCGTCGTCGTCTTCGTGGTCGGATATGCTCCCGGAGCTGCTCGGTGAGATCATACGGAGAGCGGAGGCCAGCGAGGACAAGTGGCCTCACCGCAAAAACGTCGTCGCTTGTGCCTGTGTCTGCAAGCGGTGGAGGGATATCACCAAGGAGATCTCGCGGCTCCTTCGTACAGTGGTAAAATTACCTTCCCTTCGTGCCTTAAACAGCCTCTCCCCGACGATGGCGTCCCCAGACTGCTCCTCGACAAATGGCAGGTGGAGAAAGAAAGGGGAATTACTGTTAAGGCGCAGACAGCTACCATGTTCTACAACTACAAGCAGAGTCTTAACAGTACGAAAGACAACGACGGTGACAAAAAAGAACAGGTTTTTATCTGATTGACACGCCTGGTCATGTGGATTTTAGCTATGAAGTATCAAGATCTCTAGCTGCTGGCCAAGGTGCCCTTTTGGTTGTTGATGCTGCACAGGGTGTTCAAAGCACAAACTATTGCAAACTTCTATCTTGCCTTTGAAACCCATCCGCAACACCATCCTTCACATATATGTCAAATGTGGCAGTTTGAACGATGCTCGCAACCTGTTCAATCAAATGCCTCACAAGGATTTGGTCACTTGGACTGCCTTGATTTCTGGCTATTCTCAACACGATCGACCTCAGGATGCCCTTGTTTTGTTTCCTGAGATGCTCCGCCATGGGCTGGAACCCAACCAGTTCACCTTGTCTAGCTTGTTGAAAGCTTCTGGCGCTGTCTCTGATGACAACCATGGCAGGCAGCTTCACACTTATTGCTTTAAGTACGGTCTTGATTCCAATGTCTAGGTGGGCACTGCTCTTGTGGACATGTATGCTAGGTGTGGTCATATGGATGAATCCCAGTTGGGCTTTGACGCCTTGGACACCAAGAATGAGGTGTCCTGGAATGCTTTGATTGCTGGGCATGCTAGGAAGGCTCAAGGAGAGCATGCACTCAGGTTGTTCTGGAAGAAGCAGGGAGCGGCGCCGTACCGGATCTTTAATTTGGGGAACACATCACCGGTGGGGAAGCCCTACACATCACACCGTCTGAATCTCCACCAACTCCTCCACACCCAAAGACCTCCTCCTCCGTCTCTTGCCTCGCAGCTGCCACCAACTTCAAAGACCGCTGTCAAACGACTAGCCGGCCGAGAAGCTCTTCCTCAAACTCCATCTTCTCCGTCCGCCTTCGTCCTTCCTGCAAATTCCCCCAGCCCGTCACCCAAATTTATACAGAAAAAATTTACTAAAAAAAAAAAAAAAAAAAAAAAAAAAAAAAGGGATGGTGGAGCAAAGTGGTGCTGCCACCACGTGAAAAAAAGAAAAGAAAAGGGGGGTGCATCAGGCACCATGTGCAAAGAAAAAATAAAAGAATAAAAATATATATATATATATATAATAATGGTAAAGGTTTTGGGTGAAGCTGTCACCATGTGACAAAAGAAAAAAAAAAAAGAAAAAAAAAAGGGGGATGGTTGTACAGCGCCAAAAGAAAAAGAAATAATATATATAGATATATATATATATATATATATACACGTGTGTGCACATAAAAAAAAAAAAAAAAAAAGAAAAAATTGCATTGAGAGAAATAAAGTCCATTTTATTTATTTTTTTCTAGAAATTTTACATAAATTTGCATTATACATACCTTAAAAAAAAAAAAAAAATCAAATCAAATCAAATTTACAAGAGGGGATCTTCAAGGACGATCAGGTGCCGCCTCACCACTCGATAGAGCTCTAGAAATGAGAGGCGCCGGAGGTTGACTGTTCGAAGCCACACCACTCGGCGGAACTCCAGGAAGAGGAGGCGCCAAAGGTTGATCATTTGGAGCTTCATTACGCGGTGCAGCCCCAGAAGACGAAGGCAAATGTTGTTGGAACAAACCCACAAACCTCCGATGATCAAGTAAAATCTGACCATCAGATTCCTGCATCTGATCAATTTTCCTCTTCATGTTTGTGGCATAGTTGTGTGCGAGCTTGTGCAACTGTTTATTCTCATGCTTGAGCCCTCTGATCTCCTGTTTGAGACTCATCACTTCCGCCGCCAATGATTCAACTTGACGGGTTCGAGCAAATAGGCGTTGGGCCATATTAGACACAGAACCTGCACACTGCACACTGAGAGCCAGAGAATCCTTAATAGCCAACTCATCAGACCGTTTGGAAAGTAGTCTGTTATCTCTGGGAGTGACAAGGTTTCGGGCCACCACCGCAGCGGTCATATCATTCTTCACCACTGAATCCCAAACGGTAAGAGGACCAGTAGGGGATATGAAGGATGGGCGCCATATGTTGTCTGGAGAAGAAGGGATTGCCTCTTCACCAAGGTTCAAGTCAAAACGACGATCGGAGGGGCCAGACATTTTCAAAAGTGTTGAAAGAAAGAAGAAGATCGGACAAATCAAGATCTTAGAAGTGCAAGAAGGGAGTTTCTACAAGCAAAAAATTCAAGTGTGCTTTGAAACAAACTGCATGCCTCTATAAAAAATCAGCACTCGACGGGATTTCAGAGATCGAAGAGGCGAGCTCAGAATTCGAAGAGGCCATTCAAAAATCGAAGAGGCAAGCTCAGAAATCGGAGAAGCATCTTGCTTTTCCAGACGCGTCGGCACCCATCACACGCAAACTCAACTTTGCGTAAATCACGGGTAATTTGTCGAAGCGCCGATCCCAGTTATCGAAGAGGCGCCAGTCTTTTTCAGCCGCGTCAACACCTGTCACATGCACACTCAGCTTAGCGAAAATTACGGACAATTTGTCGAAGATTTCTGATAAAGAAGAAAGCACGTGAAGCCATACTGATCAATCACGCATTGGTTGCCGACACGAGTAAAAGAATAGTACCTATACAGGTACTAAAGAATTTCCTATAACTGTCCACCTTCACCCTCCATAGCAAGGTAGACATATGTAACCTTTCTTCATCTCCGAGAATGCCTTCCCAACGAAGCCTCTCAGGTCACTCAATGTTCCTTATTCCTTGGGGTACCTCTGCAAGCCAATGACTTCAAAGCAAAAGTATCTCATATCACCAGGGTAGAAAGCAAGAGTATCTCATATCATGCGTTCTCCCTGTCCTTTCCTTTGTCCTTGTTCTTACCTACAAAGACAAGGATAAAGAAAACAATATGCCGGAACTTCCACTCAAACTCAGGTAAGGAACCGACTGCTTGGAACCCTTCCCTGATTGCCTACCTGGCACTGCTCTCGAGTAATCGCCTCCCACTGCTACTGTACTTTCAAAGAAGCTGCCACATCTGCCCGGAGAACAGATAAGGCAAGTGAAAATGATACCTTGCAGCATGTGGAGACAACGTGCTGAAGAAACAAGCAGAGAAGAATGCGGCCTGCACAGTCAACTCAGCAGAAGGAGTCCGAGCTAAAGAACTCGAGAAGCTGCCATATCTGCCTGAAGAAACAAGCAGAGAAGAATGCAGCATGCATAGTCAACTCAGCAGAAAGAGTCTGAGATGAAAAACTCGAGAAGATGCCGCATCTGCTTGAGGACGGTGAACTCGTTTTGACCCTCAAATTCTTGGGTTGACTTACTAGGCGTTGTGGGCTGCACGTGCCGATTCACCACCCTTGAATCAAATCCTTAAAGATCAAGTCACCAACTGGAAGAATAGCCCATCAATCTTGAAGATCATACCGTTGACCAAACTGCTCAGGTGTGAATTAGAAAGATTGAACAAAGAAACAGGTTGTCACCTTTACCTCGTGCCTACTTGCCATGTGTTCGAGTCAACCTTCAAGAATCAAGCCTCAACGGCCCTTGAAGAAGTTTCCAGCTAAATTCAAGATCAAGCCTCGACGGCCCTGGAAGAAATCACAAGTCTGATTCAAGATCAAGTGTCTACCACCCTTGAATCAAAACCTAGTTCAAGAATAAGCTGTGGAAAATCAACAATTGGAGGAATCCAGAAAATCCTCCAACCCAGTTCAAGATCAAAGCTGTGGAAAGTCAACAAGCGCAACAAAATACGTGCCGATTCATCCACTACCAAAGCCAAAAATCATCTACCACATGAAGCTCCTTGTGGCCCAATTTCAACCTTCAAGATCAAGTCTCGACGGCCCTTGAAGAAATTTCAAACAAAAGTTCAAGAACAAGCCTCAACGGCCCTTGAAGAAATCTCAAGCCCAATTCAAGATCAAGCATCGACGGCCCTCGAAGAAATCTCCAGCCCAATTCAAGATCAAGCCTCAACGGCCCTTGGATCGACATCTACAGTAAGGGACTCCAAAACGCATCTCCTACACGTGACAATCACATGTATACGACGCGCCTTGAAGTGGGGGCATTTGTAGACATCGAAATTTCGGTAAATAAATGTTGACTGATAAATCAAAGCATCAACGCTCATGTATTACATAAATTTTACACGTAGCGTGTGGCTCAACGAAAATTGAAATGAGTTGGAAAAGTCATCAAATAGGACACGTGTCAACACCTGGCAGAAACGACTTATTTCATCTGGGATATTATATTCAAAATTAGGCCTTGGAAAATTCTATAAATACAAGCCCATTTCATTCATTGGAAGGGGGAACCAAAATCATTAGGCAAAACTCTTGAAGCTCTGAAGCTCTGAAACTCCGAAGCTCTCAAGCATCCAGGTTCCCGAAGAATCAAGAAAGCGTTCTTCGTTCATCGTTCATCCTAAGATCAAGCCCCAACGGCCCTTTGGATCAACAATCATCCACCAATTCAAGATCAAGCCCCGACGGCCCTTGAAGAAAGTGTTCTTCGTTCTTCGTTCTTCGTTCTTCGTTCTTCGTTCATTATTCTTCCAAGATCAAGCCCCAACGGCCCTTGGATCAACCATCCACCAATTCAAGATCAAGCCCCGACGGCCCTTGAAGAAAGCACCATCGTTCATCATCCGGTCATCCAAGATCAAGCCCCAACGGCCCTTTGGATCAACAACGTCGACAAATCCACACATCCAACCGTTCTTCAAGATCAAGCCCAAAAGCCTTTGAAGATCCGTTCATCACTGTTCTTCAAGATCAAGCCCAAAAGCCCTTGGAGATCCGTTCATCACTGTTCTTCAAAGATCAAGCCCAAAAGCCCCTTTGAAGATCCGCTCAAATCCACCTTCAAGATCAAGTCCACGGCCCTTGAAGAACGTTCATCCTTAGATCAAGCCCAACGGCCCTTTGGATCAATCACACATCCACAAATACACACTTTACGGAGATCGAATCAAAGGATCAAAATAGAGAGAGATTGTAACCCACACCATCAAAAACACAAATATTTGTTTGTGCACGTCGTTTCTTGTCTCTTTCGTTTCAGGAATTTTCCATGTTCACAGTAACATTTTTAACAATATATTTAGAAATAAAAAATACTTTATTATTGAAATAATTAATGATGTTATTAGTACCCAAGGACCTTAATCAAAAATTAAAAATGAATAGTAAAAGGAAGGATGAGAACCTAATTTCTCCATTTTATAACCTATATGTCATTTTATTTTGCATATCTTAATACAATTATGTATATTTTTTAAGTATAAATAGACACTTATTTATACAATAATATAATAAATTTACTTAAATCCACTTAGGCGCCTAGGCGCTAGGCCCCAGTTTGCCGCCCGACTAGCACCTAGTGTTTTTTAGAACCTTGCCTGTTTGTGATTGAAATTATGTTTCGGTACAAAGTTAATTGGATTATCTATGTTCGAACATACCCTAAACCTTGCTTGTCATATGAATTGAGATTTTGATCACATGGCATATATTAGATTGTGTGGCAAGAAACATTCCTCTTTATTGTATATGTTATATGTGTTGATGCACAAAACCGGAGGTCTTGGAACAACGTAAATCCGACCGTGAATCTGCATGAAAGTAAATAACACAAGATGTATCGTGGTTCACCCCAAGGTTTAGGCTACGTCTACACTGATTGTATTTATCTGAGAGTATTTGTGAGGGAGAGAGTGTGAGAGCTTTGCTCTAGATAGGAGAGATTTAAGGTTTGTGAGGGTGAGGAGGCCCTTTTATAGAATAAGGACTCCTCCCCTAATTACATATTTGCCCCTTCCTTTATTACATAATTACATTTAAGTCCCTCGAGTATTTATACGAGGTCTAAATACGAGGCCCTAAATATGGTATAAACAGTAGTCCCCCAAGTCTTCAGTCAAGAGATTCTTTTGGCTGGAGACTTGAAATTCAGTCTATGTGTGGGCTGAAGTAACTAGATGCTGTCTTGAACTGATGCTAGATATGAAGCAGTGCACAATCTGAAATGACGCTCAACTAGAAGTAGCACACGCTGCGAGGCTGCTCGGCTCGTAGCTTATGTTGCCTTGGTTGGCTCGGCTTGTGGCGTTTGAAAGTGAGGGAGTCCCTTTTATAGAATAAGGGCTCGCTCCTCAATACATGAATGATGGGCTAGAGTTGATGCTCTCTAATGATGGTGAGGGAGTCCCTTTTATAGAATAAGGGCTCGTTCCTCAATACATAAATGATGGGCTAGAGTTGATGCTCGCGGCGAGGCAGTTGTTCAGTAGGCGGCAATGCTCTCTAATGGTGGTGAGGGAGTCCCTTTTATAGAATAAGGGCTCACTCCTCAATACATAAGTGATGGGTTAGGAGTGATGCTCGCGACGAGACGGTTGCTCAGCTGGCGGCGTTACTCTCTAATGATGGTGAGGGAGTCCCCTTTATAAAATAAGGGCTCGCTCCTCAGTACAAGAATAATGGGTGCTCTCTAATGAAAGTGAGGGAATCCCTTTTATAGAATAAGGGCTTGCTCCTCAATACATAAGTAATGGGCTAAGTCCCCCAAGTATTTTTCATGAGGCCCAGTTAAGGCCCAATAAATGGTACATAATGTAGTCTCCCAAGTCTTCGGTCAATAGAGTCTGTTGGCTGGAGACTTCAAATTGAATCCATGTGTGGGCCGAAATGGCGGTTGTTCGGAGGCGGTATTTGTATACCCTGCACTGAGGCTTTGTAGGTGAAGCTTTGCAAGTGAAGCTTTGAAGCTAAAGCTCTGTAAATGAAGCTTTTGAAGCTAGAGCTTTTGTAAATGAAGCTTTTGAAGCTGTAGCTCTGTACATGAAGCTTTTGAAGCTAGAGCTTTGGTAAATGAAGCTTTTGAAGCTGTAGCTCTGTAAATGAAGCTTTCGAAGCTAGAGCTTTTGTAAATGAAGCTTTTGAAGCTGATTGACATGAGTGATGCTCATGAATGTTTGATTGACGTGAGTGATGCTCATGAATGTTTATGTATGATTGATATGAGTGATACTTATGAATGTTTATGTATGATTGACATGAGTAATGCTCATGTATAATATGAAGTATTGAGCGTACTTTTGATCACCTGGTTGGTGGCATGAAGGAGAGTACGGGTTGTACATTTCATCACCTGGTTGGTGGCATGAATGGCTAGTTGCCAAATGATATTAGAGTACGGGTTGTACATTTCATCACCTGGTTGGTGGTAATAACGGCAGGTTGCCGAATAATTTTAGAGTACTGGGCGTACTTTTAGTCAACTGGTTGGTGGTAATAGCGGCAGGTTGTCGAATAATTTTGAAGTACTGGGCGTACTTTTGATCACCTGGTTGGAGCTATTTTGGGCTTATGGGCCTTCGCCCTCCACAACATGCCAGCCCATTTATTTTGGGCTTTGCTTTTTTTTTTTTTTTTTTGGTATTATTACCCTTTGATGAGGTTTATACAGATGTCTCCGAAAGATAAGAAAAATGAATTACATCATTTTAAAGTAAGGAAAATAAATCACATCATTCTGGTGGGGTGTTTATTCCTTACTTTTGCTTTCTGCTTTCTGTCGCACTCTCTCTGTCTCTTCACCTGGTAGACAAAAGGAATCATAATAATAAGAAATTTTTTTTGCTTTTCTTCTTTTGCTTTTCTTTCTCTTTTCCATTCCCTGCATATTAAAACGTAACAGGACAGCTTTGATACCACCCACTTGCTTTCTTTTTCTTTTTTTCTCTAACGTGACAACTGCTTGGACACTGATATTTCTGTGGTAATAATTGCAGCCAAAGTGACAACTACTTTCTGCATGTCGGTGAGAACACCGATAGGCTCAACAACACAGTCAGCACCGGCCTCACCCCATGGGATCTCCTATGGGTTCCTGATTCTGAAAACAGCAACAGGCTTCTCACCGAAGAAGAGGGTCTTGGAGTCCCTGACCTTGAGCTCATGGTGCTTCCATGCGCCATGCACTGTGTTGTACTTGAACATATAGGTCATGTAGTCGGTGGTAATGAAGGCAATCTCTTCAATCTGCAAAACAGTGTTGGGTCCTTCTGGATCTGCATATTTGATGGGCTAAATTGATCCTCTGATGGCAATCTCTTCAATCTTAATATTTAATGTCAATTTAAATTAATCCAGATCTGCAAACCAGTGTTGGGTCCTTCTCCTTCAGGCATTTCTGTCAGGAAACCTCCACAACTCAGCTGAATATCCTAACCTCTCCAAGTTTGTGACTAGTCTAGCAGACTGTGTCGTCTTCCCACACCGATCTAAGCCTTCAAGAACAACCAAGGCACCTCTTGAATCCTCATTTCCACCTTTTAGGCTACAGTTCTGATTTTTACCTTCTATCCGAATCTGCTGATAGGAGCATATTTATGCGCCTTAGTTAGTTAGTTCTTATGCATTTATGTTGTGTTTTCTTAGTTAAGTTAGTCTTTTAAGCTATTTTCATGTGTTTTCAGGTTTTAGAGACAAAGTGAGCAAAATGATGCAATTTAGAGCATTTTGGAGCAAAATTGGGCTAAAATGGAGTTCATGCACATGGAGCACAAGGGATGGATGAATTTAAGGAATTGGTGAAGCTAGGAAGGCGTTTCAAAGTTGAAGAATTGAAGATACAAAGTTTCTTAGTTGAAGAAGGAAATGACTTGAATGAAGGATTCCTAAATGAATTGGGATTCCTAATCACTAAAGGAGTCCTAATTGAAGATGGATTCCTAGATATATAAAGTTTCCTACTCAAGCAAGGTTTCCTACATGAAGAAGAAGAATTAAAGCCAAAGAATCAGCTCAAGATAAGGAGTATTATCCAAAACCTCATCCATAACCTTATCTTAGCTTATCTTATCCAATCAAACCTTATCCTATCCTATCTTATCCTTATCCTAAACTATCCACATTCCAGCCACTTAGGAGGGTTTCTAATTAGATTAGGATGCTTAAAATGGGATTTCTAGATGACCTTATCTTATCCTATCAAGATGACACCTAAGAACCTTTCTAGAAGCCTAAAAATCTGCCTTGCATTATCCTTCTAGAACCCTAGATCCTTGCCGCACCTAATTCCTATTTCCCTTGGGATTTTTGGTTTCTAGAAGCCTTATCTTTTCACACTCTTTCTGCTGCACATTATCTCCCAATCCCTTTGGGTTTTTGACTTGTTTTCCTTATAGGATTGGATGTTATTATCCTATGCAATTTAGGCCTTTAAAACCTTGTCCTTTGCTACCTAGGAATGTGAATTTTCAGCCTATAAATACAAGGCCTTGCCGCACCTATTCATTCACCACCCTCTACCAGATTTTCACTACACCATTCACCATTCATACCTCTTGTGCCGTGAGTTTGCAAGGAGAAGAAGGAAGACAACTTGGAGCCGTGCATGCCATTCAAGGAGCTTGGATTGTGGAGCGTTTCTAGGTGTTTTCTATCTTTATGTCAATGTTTAAATTTATTTGTCTTTGTGTATTTGCGAACATGAGGAACTAATTTCTTTATAGTTAGAGGGGAATTCAAAGCCATGATCATATGTTTTATATGACTTGATTTCTTCCAATTATGATTTCATGAATCGTGAATGTGGTTTACTTATCTATTTGATTGATAACATGTTTATGTATGTTAATTGAGGGTCGACACTTAGGTTGCATGCATGAATTTGATGCTAGAGTATAAGGGAATTTCACCTAATCGTTATTAACTTATATTCATAAGTAGTAAAAGTCGCTAGTCACGATTGTGTTAAGTAAATCCTAGGCAAGAGTAACATGCGTATCCCATAGTTATGAATGCCTCGTCAATGCTTATGATTTCCATTGAACTTAATGATCTTTGATATGTGTCTCTATCATGCGTATTCCATAGTTAGGGTCCTTGATAAGAATAATTTGGTTGTAATGCGTATCCCATTCAATTCAATGAATCTAGGGAAATCTGAGAGTTAATTGGTCAATCTAGTTAATTTGGGGCATTGTCATTCATGGTTCGTTGAAAGAGTAATTGGAGATCGAGTCGTATGCATATGTTTCAAGTGTGGAGAAGGAACCTTCTAACTAGCCTTTCCCCATTCTATTGCATCAAAATCGTTTTCATTAAAGTTTGTTTTTAAAGTTTTTGTTTTAAAAGTTAAATCGTCCAAAATCAATCCCCATTTACTTAGTTGAGTCATAGTAGTTAGAAATCACTTTAGTTTATGTTTTTAAGTGTCTTAGGTCAAGATAAAACCAATTTTCGTCCAAGATTGAGTCTAGTGTTCAAAACTGCCCAGATTGTGGTTTTAAGGCAGTTTTGAGTGTTTTTGGGCTGTTTTGAGTCTTTTGGTTTGTTTTGGTGTTTTAAAGTTTAGTTTTGCATTCTTTGAGTTTAGTTTAGTGTTTTAAACTTGTTTTTACGTATTTGAGTCTGTTTTCAAGTGATTTTGCAATCCCTCCTAATCCCCGGTTTAGAACGATCCCTACTTACATACTTTGCTACAATTGATAAAAATAGGGTTAATTTGAGTGTCAACATAATTTTCACATCAAATTTTGGCGCCGTTGCCGGGGATTAGCAAAGTTGCTAATCCCTTGGATTGTTTTATTTCAATTTGTTTTAATTGAGTCCAGATTTTTACTTTGTTTTTGTTTCTTGTTTTTAGGTACTAGTTTATGACTCGGAGCTCTCATCCGGTTCGTGAACACATCTTGGACTTTGACGACGATTTTGAACGAGAGTTGAGACGAAAGAGGAAGAATCCAGAACCTAGTGAATCAAGTTCAAATTCGGAAGCCGAAGTTGAGATTGAGGAAGAGGAACCCACGGCTTAAGTGGGTGAAGTTGAGACAGTCATGGCACAAGACAATCGTACAATCAAGGAGCTTTCGGCTTCGGGATTGGACAATGCCGCACCTCTATGTATTCAATATCCGGCGGCTGCCCAAGGAAAGACCGAGGAATTCGAGTTAAAGTCGAGTTTGCTCCACCATATTCCGAAGTACCATGGGTTGTCCATGGAGGATCCTAACAAGCACTTGAAAGAATTCGAGGTGGTGTGTTCAAGCATGACTCCAATCAATGTCGACGGGAGTATATTGAAGATGAAGGCCTTTCCCTTTTCTCTTATGGATAAGGCGAAAGATTGGTTATATGAATTAGCTCCCGGAACGGTCACATCTTGGGAGAGCATGAAGCGAGCTTTCTTGGAGAAGTTTTTCCCAACTTCTCGAGTCATCCTCCTACGAAAAAGGATAAGTGGAATTCAACAAGAAGAAGGTGAGTCTTTTCCTACATATTATGAACGTTTTAAATCTCTTGTTGCTTCTTGTCCACAGCATCAAATGAAGGAGGAGCTTCTTCTACAATACTTCTATGAGGGACTTCTACCAATCGAACGACAAATGCTAGATGCTTCGGCGGGAGGAGCCTTGGTGGACAAGACCCCCACGGCAGCAAAGACTTTGATTACTAATCGAGCGTTGAACGCTCAACAATACGAAGGTGTTGGACAAAGAGGCACCCCACAGCAACACCAAGTGAATGAGGTAAGTGCCATAACCGAACTTCAAAATCAAATGGCTAACCTTACTACCTTGCTTTCTCAGGTTGTGGAAGGGCCAAAAGTTCAAAATGTAAGTGCATGTGGCGTATGTTCCATGCAAGGACATCCTACGGACAAGTGCCCACAATTGATTGAGAATGGAGGGTGGGAGACCCTCAATGCCGTGGGCTTTGGGCAACAATACCAACAAAGGAATGATCCCTTTTCTAACACCTACAATCCCGGTTGGCGTGATCATCCGAATTTCAAATGGCGAGAACCCCAACAAGGCCAACAACAAAGCACGTTTAGGCAACAACCCCCGGGTTTCTATCAAAAGCCGTTTGCACCAAATCAAACCCAAGCACAACCCGCCCAAAAATCAGGTTCTTCTATTGATAATGATCAAATTTTTAATTTACTAACTTCTATGGCGCAGGGCATGCAGACTAGGGACAAGAAGGTGGACGAGTTGGAGAAGCAAGTGGGGCAAATTGCCGAGTTTATGGGACAGTTTCGAGACCAAGGAAGACTCCCTAGTTCAACCGTTGCAAATCCAAAAGGGGGATTCGAAACCGCCAAAGCAATTACATTGAGAAGTGGCAAACAAGTTGGAACTGAACCCCAAGCATCCAAAACAAGTCATGAAGAGGATGAAAAGTTGCAGTTTGAAGAGAACACACAAGCAACACCCACGGCAAGGAGGGAACCACCTTTGCCGCAGCCATCTTGCACTTCCAATCCATATAATTCGGCCAAGGTAAGTTCAATTCCAACTTCTCCTAGTTCTATTCCACTAAACGTGCCTTTTCCTGGCAGGTTGAAGCAATCCAAGAAGGAGGAGAACGAGAAAGACATTTTGGAGACGTTTCGGAAAGTGCAAGTCAATATACCTCTTCTTGACGCAATTAAGCAAGTACCTAGGTACGCCAAGTTTTTGAAGGAACTATGCACAACAAGAAGGAGAATTTCGAACAAAGAAGTGGTCCAGGTAAGTGAGAATGTTTCCGCTGTTTTGCAAAGAAAACTACCTCCTAAATGCAAAGATCCAGGTAGTTTTACAATTCCATGTGTTATAGGCAATACTAAATTTGAACATGCTATGTTAGATCTAGGAGCTTCAATTAACGTCATGCCATACTCAATTTATGCATCCATGAACTTAGGAGAACTTAAAAACGATGGTGTTATAATTCAATTAGCCGATCGTTCTAATGCATATCCGAAAGGAGTTTTGGAAGATGTGTTGGTGCAGGTGGATAACTTGATATTTCCAGCGGATTTCTATGTCTTAGAGATGGAGGACTCACCAAATGTCACCCCATTGCCGATTCTACTTGGGAGGCCTTTCATGAAAACAGCACGCACCAAGATCGATGTGTTCAAAGGGACGTTGACAATGGAATTTGATGGGGAGATTATTAACTTTAACATTTCTGAAGCTATGAAATTTCCTATAGATGATCATTCTTGTTTTTCTATTGATATATTGGATGAATTGGCGCAGGATTATCTTGATATGTTGGAAGACGATCCCCTTGAAACAACGATTGCACAAGGACTTGGCATGAAGCCCAATCTGGCCGTACCTAAGGAGGAGCATGCCGAGCTTGTGGCTGCCTTGGAATCATTGCCCCAACATCGTGGTAAGCCTTCTAACCCAATTCCAATTCCCGTTTCCACTAATACGTTGTTACCTTCTGTGATTCAGGCCCCCGTTCTTGAGCTTAAACCGTTGCCGGATCATTTAAAGTATGTATTCTTGGGAGATGAAGAGACGTTGCCCGTCATTGTCTCTTCATCACTCACGGCATTAGAGGAAGAAAAGTTGATTCGGGTGTTGAAAGAGCACAAAACAGCCATTGGATGGACATTGGCCGATATTAAGGGAATTAGCCCTACAACATGCATGCATCGCATATTTCTAGAGGAGGGGGCTAAACCAACTCGAGAGGCTCAACGCCGGCTCAACCCTCCGATGATGGAAGTCGTGAAAAAGGAGATTATAAAGCTTCTCGATTGTGGAGTGATTTATCCAATTTCGGATAGCCGTTGGGTCTCACCGGTTCAAGTTGTCCCGAAGAAGTCCGGAGTTACTGTGGTGAAGAATGCCGAGGATGAGCTTGTGCCAACCCGTATTCAAACAGGTTGGAGAGTGTGCATTGACTATAGGAAGCTCAACAACACCACAAGGAAGGATCATTTTCCACTACCATTCATCGATCAAATGTTAGAAAGGTTAGCCGGTCATTCTTTTTATTGTTTTCTTGACGGTTATTCGGGATACAATCAAATTGTCATAGCTCCGGACGACCAAGAAAAGACCACCTTCACGTGCCCATTTGGTACTTTTGCTTACCGGCGCATGCCATTCGGATTATGCAATGCACCGGCCACGTTCCAAAGATGCATGGTAAGTATCTTTTCCGAGTTTATTGAGAAGATTATTGAGGTATTCATGGATGATTTTAGTGTCTTTGGCGATTCGTTTGATGGTTGCTTGGAAAATCTCACATTAATCTTAAAACGATGCGTGGAAACGAACCTTGTTTTAAATTGGGAAAAGTGTCACTTTATGGTAAAACAAGGCATCGTTTTAGGGCACATCGTTTCTGAAAGGGGAATTGAAGTTGATAAATCGAAAATAGATCTTGTACGCTACTTACCCTCTCCAACTTCGGTTAGAGAGGTACGTTCTTTTCTTGGCCACGCAGGATTTTATAGGCGATTCATCAAGGACTTTTCAAAGATTTCCACACCCCTATGCCGACTTCTCCAAAAGGATGTGTCCTTCGAATTCAACGAGGAGTGTGAAAAGGCGTTCAAACACCTCAAAGAGATGCTAACTTCGGCCCCCATCATTCGGCCACCAGATTGGAGCATTCCCTTCGAGCTTATGTGCGATGCGTCCGATTATGCTTTAGGCGCTGTTTTGGGACAAAGGAAGGACAAACAGCCACACGTCATATATTATGCCTCTCGGACCTTGAACGATGCTCAATTGAACTATTCCACAACGGAAAAAGAACTTCTTGCCGTTGTTTTTGCTTTAGATAAGTTTCGTTCTTATTTACTTGGCACTAAAGTAATAATTTACACTGATCATGCAGCGTTGAAGTACTTGCTCACGAAGAAGGAGGCTAAACCAAGGCTTATTCGATGGATGCTTCTCCTCCAAGAGTTCGATATCGAAATCCGAGACAAGAAAGGAAGTGAGAACGTTGTGGCTGATCACCTGAGCCGTTTGGTGCATGAAGAGGAGGTTGTGCCGATCCCAGAGACATTCCCGGACGAGCAATTGATGTCCATTGAGGTTAGTATGCCATGGTATGCGGATTTAGTTAATTATTTAGCATCTAAAGTCATTCCAAGTGAGTTCAATAAAAACCAACGTGATAAACTTAAGTATGATGCACGAAATTATGTGTGGGATGATCCTTATTTATGGAAATATTGCTCTGATCAAATCATTCGTAGGTGTGTGCATGATTCTGAAATTCAGTCTATTTTAAACTTTTGTCACACTTATGCATGTGGAGGTCACTTTGGCACTCAAAGGACTGCACGTAAAGTACTTGAATGTGGTTTTTATTGGCCTACTATTTTTAAGGATGCTAGAACTTTTTGCATTGCATGTGATCGTTGTCAACGAACTGGAAATATAGGACCAAAAGACCAAATGCCGCAAAGTCCCATCTTTAATGTTGAAATTTTTGATGTGTGGGGCATAGATTTCATGGGTCCCTTTCCTTCATCTCATGGTTTTGTTTATATTCTACTTGCGGTTGATTATGTGTCGAAATGGGTGGAAGCAAGAGCCACCCGTACTAATGATTCTAAAGTGGTTGCAGATTTTGTTAAGACTAACATTTTTGCAAGGTTTGGAATGCCGCGGGTACTTATAAGTGATGGGGGCTCTCATTTCTGCAATCGCACCATTGAAGCGCTACTCAAGAAATATGGTGTCACGCATAAGGTGGCAACACCTTATCATCCTCAAACAAGTGGGCAAGCGGAGGTGTCAAATAGGGAAATCAAGCAGATTTTGGAGAAGACCGTAGGGCCAAACCGGAAAGATTGGAGCTTGCGCTTGAATGATGCATTATGGGCGTATCGCACGGCCTACAAAACACCAATTGGAATGTCCCCATTTCGGCTCATTTATGGGAAACCATGCCATCTTCCGGTTGAATTGGAGCATAAAGCACATTGGGCCATCAAAACCTTTAATATGGACATTGATGCCGCAGGTCTTCATAGGAAACTTCAATTGAACGAGCTTGAGGAAGTTAGGAATGAAGCTTACGAGAACTCTCGTATTTACAAGGAGAAAACGAAGGCCTTCCATGACAGGATGATTCGGAGCAAGACGTTCTCTATCGGGCAGAAAGTGCTACTTTTCAATTCTCGCCTTCGGTTATTTCCAGGTAAGTTGCGTTCTAAATGGATTGGACCTTTTATTGTTACTAATGTTTTTCCGCATGGTGCAGTTCAAATTCAAAGTTTGAAGACGCAACAAGAGTTCAAAGTCAATGGACATCGTTTGAAGCCATATTTCACACCTTTTGAGGAGGAGACCGTGGAGGAAGTCAATCTCCAACCCGTGGGCCCTATTCAAGCTTGATTGGAAGCATCGTCCGGCTGGAAGACGTTAAAGCAAGCGCTTCTTGGGAGGCAACCCATGCAAATAATGAGGACCTAGGCAGCTCCGGCATCATAATCAGATTTGCGTTTCTAAACCCTACTCTTTATTGCTTTTACTTTACCATATTTGTCATGTCTGCTAGTTGTGTTATTTGCTTGTTTTTGTGTGAGTCTATGTTTGAAACATTGAGGACAATGTTTGGTTTAAGTGTGGGGGGGGTAAACAAAGTGTTTTTGTGTCAAATTCGTAGGATTTTATCACCTAACATTTCAAAGGTTGTTTTTCATCGTTTTTAAGTGTTTTTAGAAAGTTTTGATGTCCTGTTATGTGGCTTTACCAGAAAATCCGAAAATTCAAGAAAAAAATAGAAAAAGTTTTGAAAAAACCCAAAAAGAGTTGTTTTAAAGTTGTTTTTGTGTGTTTGTGTCGTAGAGTACCTTCCAACACAATGATGAGGATTTGGTTTTTAATTGCATGACCGTTAAAGAAAGTTACAAACATGGATGGAAGTTTGATATGCTCTTTTGTTTATGCTTGGTCATCGTTGTTGTTTACGAATTCACATATAATCACAAAGAAAGAAAAAAATCAGTTTTTGTAACATGCTTGAAGGAAGTAACTCAAACTAACGCTACAACCTTGTGAGACTTGAGCCTAAACGTTTATTTGGAGAGTTAATAATCTTTGAATTTGTTGTTTTCTAAAGTCGTTGCATGATCTCATCATTCTTTGCTTGGTTGCTACTTAGAAGGCGTGTCATCATTATAGATCCAAATATTAGAACTCATACCCATTTCATTCAAAACTTAAAATTGAGTGCATAACATATAACAAGATGAAGTGTTTAGTAGTTATCACCAGAGCCAAAAAGCCTTCAACCCATGCATTTGTTTTTTGTAGGATTAACCCCTTTGAGCCTTATTTAGCCTATTTTTGTTGTTAGCCACATTATCCGTACCTAGCCTAGAGTAGGACTATCCATACCCTTGTTCTTAAAGGATAATAAAGCATGACTTAGAGGGAATTCCTTTTGATCAATGTGTGCAGAAAACTAAGTGTGGGGGAAGGGAAAGTTTGTGTGCCAAAAGAAGTAAGGAGGGCACGGGTTAGACAAAGAAAAACAAAAGAAAAGGAAAAAAAAAGAAGGAAAATTCGTAGAAAAAGAAAGAAAAAAAGAAAAAAGTGTGAAGAGTATGAAAAGGAGTTGAAAGAGCATAAAATGAGCTCTAAGTTGTTGGTTGTTGAAGCAAGGGTCCAAAAAGTTGAATTAGACCCTAAGTGTTGCATGAATCTTCCCCTTGAGTTTAAACATTGATTTTCGCATGCAAAAGTGAATTCTAAGTATCAATTTCATTACTTTGCTTATTATTCTTTAAGAATGTTTGTTTATCCTTACCTTTCTTTGTTAGCCAATACCGTAGCCCCGTTACAACCCTTTGCTTCTATCTTGATTGTTATGTGTTTCAATATGTGGAGTTTGGAATTGGTATGAGCATATGATATCCCTGGATCTCGCATCTAAGTAGTAGCATTCCATTCATGAGATCGTATACATACATTCATAATTCCAGAAAATGCTTTTATTGTCATAACGTATGTGAGCATTAGTTTTCATATTTACATCAATCTTCTCACATATAACTAGTGTAGGGTGTGTAGTCAGAAAATCTAAGTGAAAAATGAGTGCATATCTAGTAAGAAATTGAGGGATTCTCTAAGGCATGTTACTACATTCAAAACATTGTTGTAATTGATTAAATGTGAGCTAGTAAGTGATGACTATGATTAAGTATGTGCTTAAGTGTAAAGATGGCTGAAATCTATGTGAGTAGTAATCTTTGGCGTGTCATGTACCATTGGGAATCCCTGAGGTGATTGTTGGAAGGTTTAGGTTATGTTTTGTTTCATTGTTTTGCTCGAGGACTAGCAAAAGCTAAGTGTGGGGGAATTTGATAGGAGCATATTTATGCGCCTTAGTTAGTTAGTTCTTATGCATTTATGTTGTGTTTTCTTAGTTAAGTTAGTCTTTTAAGCTATTTTCATGTGTTTTCAGGTTTTAGAGACAAAGTGAGCAAAAGGATGCAATTTGGAGCATTTTGGAGCAAAATTGGGCTAAAATGGAGTTCATGCACATGGAGCACAAGGGATGGACGAATTTGAGGAATTGGTGAAGCTAGGAAGGCGTTTCAAAGTTGAAGAATTGAAGATACAAAGTTTCTTAGTTGAAGAAGGAAATGACTTGAATGAAGGATTCCTAAATGAATTGGGATTCCTAATCACTAAAGGAGTCCTAATTGAAGATGGATTCCTAGATATATGAAGTTTCCTACTCAAGCAAGGTTTCCTACATGAAGAAGAAGAATTAAAGCCAAAGAATCAGCTCAAGATAAGGAGTATTATCCAAAACCTCATCCATAACCTTATCTTAGCTTATCTTATCCAATCAAACCTTATCCTATCCTATCTTATCCTTATCCTAAACTATCCACATTCCAGCCACTTAGGAGGGTTTCTAATTAGATTAGGATGCTTAAAATGGGATTTCTAGATGACCTTATCTTATCCTATCAAGATGACACCTAAGAACCTTTCTAGAAGCCTAAAAATCTGCCTTGCATTATCCTTCTAGAACCCTAGATCCTTGCCGCACCTAATTCCTATTTCCCTTGGGATTTTTGGTTTCTAGAAGCCTTATCTTTTCACACTCTTTCTGCTGCACATTATCTCCCAATCCCTTTGGGTTTTTGACTTGTTTTCCTTATAGGATTGGATGTTATTATCCTATGCAATTTAGGCCTTTAAAACCTTGTCCTTTGCTACCTAGGAATGTGAATTTTCAGCCTATAAATACAAGGCCTTGCCGCACCTATTCATTCACCACCCTCTACCAGATTTTCACTACACCATTCACCATTCATACCTCTTGTGCCGTGAGTTTGCAAGGAGAAGAAGGAAGACAACTTGGAGCCGTGCATGCCATTCAAGGAGCTTGGATTGTGGAGCGTTTCTAGGTGTTTTCTATCTTTATGTCAATGTTTAAATTTATTTGTCTTTGTGTATTTGCGAACATGAGGAACTAATTTCTTTATAGTTAGAGGGGAATTCAAAGCCATGATCATATGTTTTATATGACTTGATTTCTTCCAATTATGATTTCATGAATCGTGAATGTGGTTTACTTATCTATTTGATTGATAACATGTTTATGTATGTTAATTGAGGGTCGACACTTAGGTTGCATGCATGAATTTGATGCTAGAGTATAAGGGAATTTCACCTAATCGTTATTAACTTATATTCATAAGTAGTAAAAGTCGCTAGTCACGATTGTGTTAAGTAAATCCTAGGCAAGAGTAACATGCGTATCCCATAGTTATGAATGCCTCGTCAATGCTTATGATTTCCATTGAACTTAATGATCTTTGATATGTGTCTCTATCATGCGTATTCCATAGTTAGGGTCCTTGATAAGAATAATTTGGTTGTAATGCGTATCCCATTCAATTCAATGAATCTAGGGAAATCTGAGAGTTAATTGGTCAATCTAGTTAATTTGGGGCATTGTCATTCATGGTTCGTTGAAAGAGTAATTGGAGATCGAGTCGTATGCATATGTTTCATGTGTGGAGAAGGAACCTTCTAACTAGCCTTTCCCCATTCTATTGCATCAAAATCGTTTTCATTAAAGTTTGTTTTTAAAGTTTTTGTTTTAAAAGTTAAATTCGTCCAAAATCAATCCCCATTTACTTAGTTGAGTCATAGTAGTTAGAAATCACTTTAGTTTATGTTTTTAAGTGTCTTAGGTCAAGATAAAACCAATTTTCGTCCAAGATTGAGTCTAGTGTTCAAAACTGCCCAGATTGTGGTTTTAAGGCAGTTTTGAGTGTTTTTGGGCTGTTTTGAGTCTTTTGGTTTGTTTTGGTGTTTTAAAGTTTAGTTTTGCATTCTTTGAGTTTAGTTTAGTGTTTTAAACTTGTTTTTACGTATTTGAGTCTGTTTTCAAGTGATTTTGCAATCCCTCCTAATCCCCGGTTTAGAACGATCCCTACTTACATACTTTGCTACAATTGATAAAAAGAGGGTTAATTTGAGTGTCAACATAATTTTCACATCATCTGCCTGACTAAAACATTGCAAGCAAAGTATGATTGAAAGCCCAATGACCTTCGTACTGCTCTGGCTCCAAAGTTCAAAGCTTGCAAGCTGCATGATTTTGCCGACCAGTGAGGTATCCGTAATGCGGGGAAGAGAGGTGCAGGGGGAGGTGGGTGAGGCCGGGGAGAGTGGCGGCGGTGTTGACGATGTTGTTCTTCTTCGGGGCTCTTTCATCGTCTGATGATGAACTGGACTCATACTCCACCTCATCTCCCGACCCAACTTTGGCCGGACCAACATCCTCCGGCTTTCTTTCACTGTCCATCGGAGACCTGGCGTCGATGCCCCTGATAGGACGCAGCTTCTGGGGAGGCGAGGGAACCGCAGGCCACGAATTCTCGAACATAAGCTCGTCTGTGTTCTCAGAGAGCGGGGATATCTGCTCTCCAAAGACGTCAGGGTCTTTTGCCTAGTAGCAGAAAAGGCAGATCCAGATGGGCTCAGAGACGTGGATTTTTGCGCTAGTAGTAGAAAGGGCAGATCCATATTTTGGCAGTGAAGCGGATTGGGGAGATGTAGACGGCCAGTGGGATCACACATTTGCTGGCCTTCAGGGAAATGAGGAGAGAGAAAGAGGAGGACGTCAGTGGTGGTGGAAGTCTCAGGGCACGACAACAGATATCAAAACCTCAGGCACAAAAGTGCTTTTGGCTACTTTCACTGGCTTAGTAATCAGAGGACGGGTTGAGCTTCTTAGCTTCGGTGATGCTGTTGGTTTTAAGCTCACTGCTTCTGCTTATTTTCAGCCCACTTCTGTTTTTTGCTGGGTTTGTGTTTGTCGGAGCCTTTGGCTGGGTTTGCTCTGTCTGCTGCCCTGGCTTTTACGGGGGTCACTACTCTAAGATGGATTTTTCAGGAGCTTGCAGGTATAAGGCTTTTGGGATTTTTGCAGATTCACAGTGGTGAGATGAAAAAATGAAAGAGAACCGACACAACTTTTCGGATCGATTCCCACAAACGGCGCCAAATGTTGATGCACAAAACCGGAGGTCTTGGAACAACGTAAATTTGACCGTGAATCTGCATGAAAGTAAATAACACAAGATGTATCATGGTTCACCCTAAGGTTTAGGCTACGTCCACACTGATTGTGTTTATCTGAGAGTATTTGTGAGGGAGAAAGTGTGAGAGTCTTGCTCTAGATAGGAGAGACTTAGGGTTTGTGAAGGTGAGGAGGCCCTTTTATAGAATAAAGGCTCCTTCCCTAATTACATATTTGCCCCTTCCCTTATTACATAATTACATTTAAGTCCCTCGAGTATTTATACGAGGTCTAAATATAAGGCCCTAAATATTGTATAAACAATATGCTTGCATTTTTTACCAGGCCATGTATAGGAGTGTATGCTTATCTGTGCGAGTGTATATGTTTGTAACAACACATTAATCCGCGGCATGTTTTGAATTTGGTTCATGTATGCTTCATACTTGTTGATGATAACATTTAATGGTTTCTTTGGTGGTAGGCACCTGCATCATTTTATCCCAGTGGCATGAGATACAATACCAGTGTGCCAAATGAGCCCGACACGCATGATGATTTTAAACCAACTAATAAACTTGAGAGTTTTGACCTTAGTTTGAAGGCCTTGTTGAACAGGTATGTATGCCAAACCAATCTTCTTAACATAAGTTTTTATCTTCCCTTTGTCATCTGGATAGGGATGGGCAAATACCCATCGGTTATGGGTAACCACGGTTACCCGTCCATTTAAATTTCACGGTTATGATTATGGGTAACCGTTTAGATAAATAAACGGTTATGGGTATAACCGTTTACCCGTGAAATTTAAATTGGCAGTTATGGGTATTAACCGCGGTTATAAACGGGTAACCATTTATCCATTTATTTTATATATGTAAAATTAACACAAATCATGTTCCTTATCGGACAAAACTTAGATCAATGCTATTGACCATAGTTCATGATTTCTATAGCTAATATAATATAGTTTTCTTTAACCACTTTAAATTTCATGTGTGACGACCCGTCCCTATATTATTTATGTAATTTCTTTCCGACTATGTGAAATGACTATTACGCCCTTATTGGCAAGTGGCATGGACGTATTTATATCGCTTTTATTTTATTTCTCGCTATCGCAATTAAATTGTACACATTATTACAAGTGTCCGAGAATTTCTACCAATGTAATAACACTGTTACGGATAGGTTTCATTCCCTTTTACTATAGAAAATTTGAAAATTTACCCCGAGCTTTCTTTAAAGCCTACCCGTGCCTTTTCCTTGTCATTCACCAGTCAAATATCTTCCAAAACCTTCTCCTCCATTCATTTTTCTTGTTTTTCCTCCTAGCCAATCAAGTGCCTTTCCTCAATTTTGGCACCCAATCAGTGATCACACTTCCACAAACCTTCACCCAATCAGAAAATGCAAGTCACTCTCTCTCTCCCCGAATGTCTCTCTCTCACCCTTTTCTCTGCAACAAGGAAGACCAACCCCAAATCTTCATTGTTCCGAACTCGGACGAGTTGAGTTCGACGTGTTTTCAACCGAGTCACGATGTTTTAGGACCCGGGAAAGCCTCTACACAACTCCCTACGGTCCCTAGTCAAGGTTTGAGGAAGCTTTGACATGAAACAACTCGGTTTCGAGAAGTTCAAGTTTGACCCGTGCCTTTCGAGCCAATTTCTGGCCAAACCACGACAATTTGGCTAGCGTACAAGGTATCAATTTCTTCGTCTCACTGAGTACTACAACTTTCCTTTTTCTTTCACCGAAAGTCGTTGAGTATTGAAGAAGTTATCCTCATTTGAATCTTACCCAGTTTTTTGCGACCTCCGCGGCTTTCGAGGTGATTTCTTGCCAAACCACGACGAGTTAGATGTCGTGCAAGGTACCATTCTCTTCGTCTCTTTGAGAACTACAACTTTCATTTTTGAATAACTCAATTTCGTTGAGTATTGACAAAGTTATTAACATTTAAAGGTTGTTCAGTTTTTTTGCTAAATCCGGTCTTCCCTTCCGTTTAGCTCCGGCGAGCAACAACCCAAACCCAGGCCCTTTGGGCCATTCCTGCCAAGCCCAAAACCCTGGGCAGCCCAACCTAACCCTTTTTTTTATTATTATTATTTGGTTAATTAAAGGCTTTTGGGCCATTTCCTTTTAGGGCTTTAAGCTCATGCATTTTAAACCCTAAACCCTTTTAGTTTAGGCCTTTAGGCCTAAAACCCTTAAGTCCAACCTATTAAACTAACCCAACCTAATAACCCTTAACCCAGATGAAATATTCCGTTAGGGAATATTCCATCCGTCAGGGAACATTCCGTCCTTCAGGGAATATTCATCATGTTGACTTTTGTTGACTTTTCAGAAATTTAAGCAGGACCCTTCTTAGGGTAATTCGACGTCCTGAATCCATTTTTAACGTCCGTTTTCCCAAATTCAATTCTTATAATATAGTTTTATTAATTGTACATTTATGTGCTTAGGGGCAATTATTAGTGGTGTTTCCATCTTCGCTAGGTTGCGTGGCTCGTCAGCGGCGAAGTATCTGTGAGTGGGCAGTTTATTTTATACCTATACATATTGATAGTTTCCCTAAATGCGTAGTTACTTCACTTTTACGCTTATATTGCCTAGTATTCGATATTGTGATATGAAGTGTGATAAATGTTGTTAAATGGTTAGGATATCATTGTCATGACATTCATACATATTTGTACATGCTCATCTTCCTACACCCCGATGTTAGTACTCCGCCCAGGGCCAGGGCCAGGGCCAGTCCTTCACATGTATGTTCACATCCGCACCATTCGCTCACCTTGGATCCAAATTGGGTGCTAGTCCTGTCGGGTAGATTGCATTAGGCAATCCGACTTGTATGTGACCGTGCTTCTGCACCACTCTTTGCGTGATCGTAGTACTAGAGCGCATTGATTACACCCAGTTCTGTCGGGTAGAATTGCCTTAGGCAGTTCCGACTCGTGTGCTAGCTTAGATGATGAGCAAACTACTTATAATTGATTATCACATGATTATATTACTTTGGCATTTGATAATTCATGACTTGGCATATTTCTGGTTATATTGCTATTATATTTGATTTCATACTTACGTAGTATGTTTTGAGGAAACTATACTTGTTTTACGGCGAGGGGTTAGTATATTCAAAAATAAAGGTTTTCGTATAAGCATTGTTTTGCTGACCCACTCAACTTTGTTTTTCGCCCCTCCAGGTTTAGTAGCTGTGTTTACGCGTATACGAGGATTCTAGCAAATCTCAAGAGAAGGTTACCTTCAGTGGTATAACCATCATCCTATTTACTATATTGTCTTATGCTCTGACATCACGTGTGAAAAGGGTTCAATCCCGCTTACCCGCGCACTCTTTTGATTAGGCACTTTTAGGTTTAATTTATTCACTTTTTCCACATCACTAAACATTATGGCTTCGTCACCTTCCAGGTGTTGGCCATCACAACTCGATTTGGAGTCCAAGTAGACATTCCGGGTCGGGGTGTGTCATCATAGTCCATTATATATATTATGTTAATATT
The DNA here is from genome assembly GCF_916048215.2 of Malus sylvestris. NCBI lineage: Eukaryota > Viridiplantae > Streptophyta > Magnoliopsida > Rosales > Rosaceae > Malus > Malus sylvestris. The sequence goes on from NC_062268.1 coordinate 24,254,495, forward strand.
TTACATTCCGAGTTAAATAACCCAAGAATACTGTCTTTTAACAGTTTTCGTGACCCAAGAATACTTAGCAAATTTTATATTACCTTCATTGCTAAAAGTTAAAAATATCGTCTGTAAATTATTATTTCAATTATTGGAATGGTATAAAGATTTAAAAAATTAAAATGCGGAAATGTATGATGAATGTACCTATAACGGTGTTTAATTGTTAGAAAAAAAAATTATGACAAATTTTTCTTTTTTAATTTTCAAGTTGTTAAAAAAAACACGTAGACGGGTGAAAAAGGAGTAAATGGTAAAAAAGAAAGGATAAACGAGTTTAAAAATGATAAATGGGTAAACGAGTATTAAACGGTTGTGATTAAATTGGTACACGGTTATGAGTATGGTTAACCGTTTATAAACGGTTATGGGTATGGGTATAACCGTTTAGACAATTACCGAACGGATAAACGGTTATACGGGTATGGAAATAAACGGTTATGGATAAATAACCGTGGTTACCCACCTGCCATAACCGTTGTCCATCCCTACATCTGGACGAAGGTTAATTGTCCTTTACGTTAAATAATTCTGGTATGTTTCTGGCGTAGGACGTCAAGGACAACCCTGTAATGCTTTATATGAAGGGAGTGCCTGAACTTCCTCAATGTGGATTCAGCTCACTTGCCGTTAGAGTATTAAAACCATATCGTAAGTGCCAAGTCGTTCAATACTCCTTCATTCATTCATGGCTTTCTAAAGTTCATTTAGCAATCAAATCTAGCTATGTATGAACGGAATAACTGAAATGAATGCATAGTGATATCACTATCTTCATGAATCATGATTGCTCATATGTTCCATCAAAGTGGGACGCCACTAGCTGAAGATAGATATAAATAGCTTGCCAGTGTCAAGCATATCCATACAGGTGCATTTGGTACTTCCTGCATAAAGAGTGTCAGTTTTGTACAAATACGTGATGCACCTAATCAATTAGAATTGTCAAAAATGGCTAAAACGTAAAGTAATCCAGAATGGAGTAGAGTACTGTTTCAGGTGCAGTGACTGACAGATTGTATTAATTTTCTTTTCAAGTTTACATATTGAATGAAGTAAGTTGAGTGAAGCTCTTCTTATTTGTTGTACTTTTCAAGTCTTGGAATTTTAATTCAATAGGTAGTTCAACTAGAAATTATGAAGGAACGGGTTCTATGTTACCGAGTATAGCTTGAGTTTACGAACAAACATGACTACTAAATAGCTACTAAATTTCATTTCTTGTTATGCATTGCCGCTAACTATTTTCTTATGATTATTGTGCACTTTGCAGAAGTTCCTTTGGCCTGTAGAAAGATAGAATGACACATTTCAAGAGAAGAAGTCTGAAAAAGTTGTTGAATTTGGAGGGTAGAATGATACATTTCACCCATGTTCATTTTTTCACATATTTGGATAGTATGTGTCGATACGAACGCATGGGGGCAAACGGAATGAAATTTGGAGCTAGAATGAAAGATTGTACGAGGCTCAGCTTTTTTTTGGTTGCTGAAAGATTACAAATATGTGGGATTATGTATCACTAGAGTTAATAAACCTAATTTTATTATGTCAAGAGTAATAAAACTCGCTTTTTTATTCATCTCCTTTCGTCCTCCTGCAATATATCTGGTTTTCATGTGAGAATTGGGTTTGAGTTAGTTGTTCTGGTGCCTAGGATTGGATGAGAATGGGTGTGACCTTCACATGCGCTTTTCCCATCCTTCGGAGGGTCCCGAGACCACCCAGGTTCCTATGTGGATCTGCCCGTGCCTACACACCTTTGTTTATTTCCCTCCTCTAAAATAAGATGTCAGCCAACAACTTTCATTACTGGAGTGAAAATCAAACCTGATTGCAAACAAAGAAATGCTTTTTCATAAGCATCAAGAAAAAAAAAATTAATTGAAGATTTAGGGAAATTATAACAACTATAGTTGCTATCCAATTTATTTATGATTTTTCATTATTCTGTTTTTTATAAGCGATAAAAGGAGGGGGTGTGCTTAGCTTCACAATAAGCTAGCAATAATATGGTTCAAATTTGCCTTTGGCGAGAATCGAACCTAAGACCTCTCACTTACCACTAAATGGCCTGGTGGTGCTTTAAATCTTGACGGAGCCACTATTTCCGGAGTCAAAGCTAAAGGTCTAATAGAGGGCCTAATGTTTGCTCTTAGAAAGGGTGTGTCGAAGATCATGGTGGAAGGCGATTCCAAGCTAGTCATCCAGGCTATGCAAGGAGTGTGCTCGGTTTCGTGGAATCTAGAGCATACCATTGAAGATATTAAATGGATGGTGACCAAATTTAGCATTATCTCTTAGACCCATATCTTTAGAGAGGCAAACTTTGTTGTTGATGCCTTTGCTCGTCAGGGCTTCTAATAACTGGTTGTCATATGTGGGAGCATCATGTTCCTCCTTTTGCTTTAGATGCTTTTCATTTTAATTCTGTTGGGAACGGTTATTAGGGTCGGACAATGTTTCAAAACAAATCTACTTCTAACTATCTGAGAGACAACATTAACTGATGCCACTAGTACATGAGCCTGCGATGATTGCAAGACCATCCTGCACGGATGATGCCGACAAACTGCAGTTCTTGTCTCAGAGTCCCAATTTCACAGCTCAAGTATTTTCCAACATCTCAATACAGCGACGAGGGTTCCCAAACCAAGCAAGCTGATTTTACACATTGCAATGAAAATAGTAATCTTTTACTCTGAAAATTTTGTCGAGGTGTTTAGCAGCGTTGCAACATTTTTCATTTCCCTGAGCTTGCTTAACGTAAATATTGAAGCATATATTCATTGGAAGAACATGTCTCTTTCAAATCCTGATGTGTTCTTGTTATTGCCGTCTGTAGGGATTTTAAAGCAGGAAGCAGCTTTCTAGAGTTTTGTTGAATAGAGTTACCATGAACTTTGCAGAGCTCCTGCAAGACAAAACATACGCAAACCATCAGTGAGATCCTGCTATGAAAACAATGCTACTGTAACGCGTTCACAGCATCTGAACTCAGTAGAAACGGAAGCCAATAAAAGTACCTGACACCACCGAAGTATGAACTCCAAATGTTGGCGACTTTCTAACAGATCTGCAAATGCCTCAATTAACCTTTGCAAATATCTGTACGGAATTGATGAGACGACAGCAGGGATGTCTATCGGACTAACCTTGAAAATACACTTTTTAATTAGACTGTCTTCGTGTAATCTGAGACTAAGGATTAAAGCCTTGCTCAATTTATCTTCATTGAGTGCAGCATCAACAGCCTGCAGAACAATGTAATCAGGAAACAAATGAAAAGAAAACAAAATTGAAGGTAGAAATATACAAAAACTAAAAAAATTAGTGCCATTTTAACAAAGGGTCTCACTATTAGTATTTACCTCCAAATTTTCTCGCAAGCCTTCCAATCATGAATTCATTAATATCCATTATAAACCTTGTATACAATCTATATCTCTCTCTCCTCCCCATCCACTCCCCCTGCCACCGTCATCCAGTAGCTCTCCCCCGAAGTACTGGTTTGGTACTGAGGTACTTTTATAAAAAGTGGGCATAAAAAAAACCTGAGCTCAAAAAGGTGTTTGATAAACACTTAAAAACAGCTTATTTTCACAGTTTTTGGTGGCCAAGAAACCGGAGGGAAAAGAGTGCAATCAATGGGAGAGGAAGGAGGAGGATATGGGGGTGAGATGACCAGAGGGGAAGGGGTGATGTGTAAAACTCTTATGTGAATGACAATGAGTTATGCCGAGAATAATGGAGAACTAAGACGACTTGACTTACAAGTCATGGATACGCTTAAGGATTCTCGGAGGCCTAGTGTTACAAATATATTGGAGTCGTAATAAGTATCATGGTAGGACTAATTGATTTGATAGTATTTGGGTGAATATCCTTTATGATAATAGGGAGGAATTGATTGAAACCCTAGCTATAAAACTAATTTTCACAGCACAACAAAAGCAGTTTTTTTTCAAAGCACAGCAATACCAAACCAGCCCTAACTTTGGAACAGAGGCACCTTTGTTCCAGGTGCCCATGGGCCTCCTCTAGGTTCAAAGGTGGACGGTCTACCTAGTTTTTCTTCAATTAAGTTTATGTTTTTATCAGACAAATATTGATGTTTAATTCGAGCAATTGTATTATGGTGGCATACTGAGTTTTAACAAAACAAAGCTTTAAAAATGTTTGATGGGTAATCTGAGTAGAGGGAATTTTGTAATATTTCAAAGTTTCACCAAGTACCTCAGGTGTGACATCTATGTCAAGATCAGTTGGGTCAAAGATAAAGGAATCATCAATTGAATAAACTAGAACTCCCTCTGTTGTTGCTGCTGAGAAGCTCCGACCAGTGGGGCAATTCTCAAGCATTTTGTTCTAACAACCAGCCTTCCATGGTTAGGCATGGATCCTGGTAAATCATAACCCAACTTTCCCTGGGTTTGCTTGTCAACACCGTCTTCTATATATCGTCAATTAAATCCAGTGGTCCAGCATCTGTCATATTCTTTGAGTTTAAGAAGTCAAGAACTCCATCCAAAGATACATTGTGAGTTATTTGAAACCTCCGCAGCAACACCTGCGAAAATAAATTCACTACATCAATAGACCTAAAAACTTTGAGGTTTGAACATAATGAAGAAGTGGAGTTCCTCTACAAGTTAGTTTTAGAGGAATACAATGGTACCCAGTGACGCAGACAGGAGATGTACCCAATCACCGATACATATACAATACAGACAAGGAAAATTATATACACCCTAACTTCTCTTTTCCCAACTTACATGGCATTCTCACACTGGAATTAAAAACATTGTTGTTTTACCAATGCAATGATATATTTCTCAACTGTGGGAAAAAAAAAAAAGCATTGGGAGAAAAAAGTTGGTGTATTTTCTAAAGAATGAGTTTAGATGATTGATGTAGAAACAAGCAGATTGTAGCAGGTTTAAGGCCAGAAAAAATCTACCAAAGAGCATATGCATACAAGACGTCAAAAGAAATAAGCATACAGAAGTTAGAAAAAAACGCCTATTATTTCAAAAATGATATACAACAAGCTGCTTAAAGTTCATCCTAAACTCGAATGAAATGGAGTATTCAGGTAACCATGGAAGTTGCACAGCCCTAATCAAAGTTCTCATTAGATGTTTGATGTTCTGAATATGTGACTTATACTTGGAGAAATCTTAATTCATTGGGACACTGGCCAAGAGGTGGAAAGTTGTACAGCTCTTTTAATAAACCTCATCACATTTTGGCTATAGTTGCAATAAATCAAAGTAAATAACAGTATCTTATGTAAGAATGTGTAGACCCAACTGTTAATGAAAATATAGCTCATGCTTTTCCAAGCAGTTTCTTCAAGCATAAAAAAGATGCAAGAGGTGTGAGTGCATAACTGCATATAGCTTGATGTTAAGGTCTTGATGTGCCAGCCAGAAAACGAAACAGCAACAGAAAATGCAAAAAATGAAAGCTTGAGAAACATCATCGAGTGTGAATCATGCTGTTCAAAGCTTGCCCATGTAAGAAACTAACCTGATCAGCAACATCATACATGCAGATGTATTTGCTACTTCCTCCAGCTAATATGTAACTCCCATCAGCTGAATAACATAAAGTTGTAAAGAATTTTCCTGAACTTGAGTTGGCAGCTGATCTACAATCTGTCATAAGACGACCTCCAGAAATATCCCTACGGCCCTCAATGGTATTCATTAATAAACCATCAATTGGGTCCCAGAAATGAATTTGACCATCTAATGTGCTGCTAGCCAACTGCTTTCCATCAGGGTGGTAAACCAGTGTAAGAACATCATGTGTATGAGTAATTGTTTCAACAGCACCTTTTCAATCAAAAACATCCCACAACCAAACTGTTCTGTCCCATGATGATGAAGCTAAAGTTGCCTACATGTGGAAGAAAAACAACGCATCAAGCTCCAACAGCTATCAACGTTAAACCTTGCAAATAAACTTTGGTTGCATGAGAAAATAAAAACAATATACATAAAGAAAACACCTTAAATCATAAATAGGAACCAACTCTATAAAAGTATATGCATCTGCAACAGCCCAAGTAAGCATTATAGAAGCATGTGCATTTATAATAAACCAACACAACAATTATACCAGCAGAACAATCAAATATAATATAAGTAAACTCACATTTGTAGGAGAAAACATCAAACCATGAACAGGACCTTCATGGCCGCTAAGAATATCCAACAGGCGGCTTGTCTTCATCGACCAAACAAAGATCTATTGTACATAACATTAAGAAAATTCAGGAAACAGAAATAAAATGAAGCATTAATTCAAAAAGCCGTGATCAAAGGGGCAATATACCTCAAAGGAATCAAGGGTTCCAGCACAAATCACTTCACCACTCTGATCTGCTGCCAGTGAAACAAACTGCCTAGTTTCAGGGGTGGTAAATGTTCTAAAATTTCAATAATGGTACAAATCCCATGCATGAACAGTCCCATCCAGAGAGGCACTTAGGAGACTATGGCTGTTAGCCATAAAGTGTAGTGCAGTGATGGCATTAGTGTGCTCAGAGAATGTTATAAAGCAGAACCCTGATGAAACAATCCAGACCTGCATAAGAAAAAGAGTAAACTCTCTAGGTATGATAGTCCATAATTCCATTTTGTACAAAATATTAATAATCCGCACATTGGCAAGTTGAATGTAATTATGAAAGCGGAAATAGAAAATGGGTGTGGTAATGCAACAATACATCACAAATCCACAAACTGTCATGCATTATTAAACTCACTAGACAATTCTATAGTACATATATCACCAATTATCATATGATCTAGTGGCACCCAATCTCCACTTTCTTGTAGAATATCCTAAGATAAACTCAAATGGACAACAATTGTTGACTATAAAAAAATCATTCGTTATGAGAATCATAAGACAAGGGTGAGGTAATGCATAGTCATCGTAACATACAAGTAATATGACCTACAGTACAAAAGTATTCTAAGTTGCATCTTTGACAGTCAGTTATGAAATCAGTCATCATTTATTAAAGGCAACACATGCTACAACCGAAACAAATGGATTAAATAAAAAGGGTTAGTATTACACTGAAGAAAAACCCACAAAAAAGACAATATATGAATCTTCAGATAACAGCTAACAAATTACTTCCTCATTCTTCAATCATAAATGCGTACATATATAGCTAAGATGCTTGAACTACAAAGTTGCATGGAACTACACAGCTAAGTCCTCTAAATAAAAAGCTTCCCATTCTAAAAACTCATATACCTTAGACTTTGTTATCATCTGGTCCAGTGGCTAACAGTTGCGAATCTGGTGAATAAGCAAGACAATTCACATCGAAGTAATGCCCGTGCTGCTTCAATATATAACTCTCTGACTTCCACTCCCACACAAGCAACTGTCCAAGTTTCGCACACCCAAACGTTAGCCAATTACCAAGTTCATTAAAAACTGCCGTTGTAATTTTCTCTCTTGATATTGACAACAAGTGCAAGCACACAAAATCAGGCATTTGATACAACCCAAATACACCATTTGAGAACCCAACAACCAACATATTAAGGCCCCTATGATAATCACAAGCGGTCAACTTCGTCTGGGACTGCAAAAAATTGTTCTTCCCCAATAACTCCCATTTCCTGTTTCGCAATTACCCACCTTCTTCATCCAAGTCACCTTCTCTGCCCTCATAACCCTTTCTCTTCTTCACATCACCACTTCCAACACCTTCAACTTCATCATCACCATCCCTATTTGGTGTACCTGGTGAGGCCGGCTCTTTAACGTCCGTTCCATCAGATTCACCTTCATTGTCACTCAAACCCCAACTAAACACATAACAATCACGGGTAACCGTATAAACATTGCATACCTTATTCGTGTTCTTATCAATTCCAAAAAAAACACCCACAACTGTATCTCTATGACCCAAAAACATAAATGCCTTCTTTTTAACCCCACCCGGTTTCAATTTTTTCATACAAAACAACCTAGCAGTCAAATCTTTCGACCCGACAAGCAAATAATTCGAGTCTGGGCTCCAATCCAATGACACAACCTTATCATCACAATCAGCAAAAGTCCTAACAAATTCAAACGGAAAAAAACTCTTTCTTAAAGCCAGGAGAGCGCCAAATTTGGACCAACTTACCGGTGGACACCGCAATAAACGCCCCGTTCGGGCTGAATTCGAGGGCATTGATGGGGTTTTTGAAGGAAATGCGGTGAAGCACCACACGCTGGCGGAGGTTGATGAAGAGGCATCGGCGGCTGTCGTCGACTGTGAGGAGAAAGACCCCGTCAGGCGAGGCGGCGATTCGGGAGATGTTGGAGGAAGATTGGACAGGTAGAGTTGTGGTTTGGGATTTGATGAGGTCGGTGAGGGAGACTCTGTTACCGACCGGTGAGATTAGCTCAGTGTTATTGGTGATTACGGCGTTGCCTCCTCGGTACGAGCTCCGAGGAGGTTCTGGAACCTGTAGTTCATTGCTTTTTCACAGTTCTGGTAGCCAAGAAAATCGCAGGACTAAAATGAGCAGAATTTTCTCGGCAACCAACCAGACTTTCCAGAGCTTAAGGTTTAGCTAGGGTTTATGCGAAGTTAAATTTACAATTTGGGTCCCGTATTTCATGTAAATTTTCATTTTGCCCTCTGATAATTTCAGCTTGGGTTTTTATGACAATGATCCATGAAATTGACCATCACAATTAAAATTGTCTCATAAATTAATGTGGTTCTTCTGTCATAATTATGTTAAAAGTTCTGTTAAATGCTGATGTGGCATATAAATGGGCCCCACAAGATTTATAAGTTTTTATCACAAATTGTCTCTGAAATTGATCTACATCATCAAGATGGTCCTTAAAATTGAAAATCGATCAATGTAGTCCTTGAAAGTAAGTGTTGCAAATCAATATAATCATTCCGCCACAATTCTGTCAAAAAATAAATTTTTTTATGCTGATGTGGGTTTAATAATTAATTAAAAAAGTTGTCTAAATACTTTTTTGCACAATGGGATTTTTTTTTTCTTATAGTAGGGCCCAATTCGAAGAGAGATCCCTTCCATAAATTCTTAAAGGCACAAGGCTTAACCAATGTCTAAGGGGGGTGTGGAAATAGTTTTCAACCAACAATAGATGCACCTTGGTTGTAACCTCATTATCTCAAGGCAAACCTCGCCCTTTTTTGCATCACCAAACCATCAGGAAAGTGTCGAACAAGCTCTTCGAGATTCAGGTTGTGAGGATGTTGATTGCCTAAATGTTCACAGTGATGTCTCAAAAGTCATTGCGAATTGGCCAAGCCGTTACCACAGGTGATCTCGATTCAGGTTCAATTCGATGAAGGATGTTAAAGTGTGTAAGGATGGGTGTATTGAGATTGTTTTTAGAGAATAAAGAGCGAAGGGGGTAGAGAAATGTGGACTGGGATCAGACGTGATTGTAGGATTGGGTTTTTGGGTTGACAATTTTTTTATTAACTATTAAATTATTAAACCTATTTGTAATTTTTTTTTTTATAATTTAATTAGACTTGTATGACCCATTTATGTGTCAAATTAGCACATAACAGAATTTTTGATAAACTTGTGACAGAAGGATTACATTGATTTGAGACACTTACTTCTGGGACTACATTGATCAATTTTTAATTTCAATGACCATTTTGATGTCGCATGTCAATTTCATGGATCATTTTAATGTCGCAGGTCAATTTCAAAGACCATTTGTGAGAAGAAAAAAAAAGGATTTAGAGGCCCCGTTTATGTGTCACATCAACAATTAACAGAAATTTTAACATAATTGTGATGGATGGACCACATTGATTTTTGACACCTATTTTCAGATACTACATTGATTGATTTTCAATTTCAGGAACCATCTTGATGGTGAGTATCAATTTCAAGGACCCCTTGTGATAAAAACCGTTTCAGTTTTAACAATTGGGTCTTGATAGAAGGTTTTTTTTCTTCTTTTTTGTTTTTTTGTTTTTTTTGTTTTTTTTCTAGATCTTTGACGATACTTGGGGGACTCACCTATTTATTCATTCTTATTGTGTTAGTAAACAAAGGATATACGAATAATACATATTTCTTATAAATCCATTCCTTGAAAGTAAACATACTAAATGTATATTATGATTATTATCGATTAAGAAGACATTACAAAACAATCATTCTTCTTGGAGGAGGGTTGGTTTGCACAGGAGACTGATTCTGTCATAATGTACTCCTACCTATAGCACCAGGAACCAAAAAAGTCTACCAAGGGAACCTATCCAAAGGAGTGGGTTAAATGATTAACTACAAAAGTTCCAGCAAGGACGACCCTGAGTATTTAGGGGCCCTGTGCAAAACTTAGATGAAGGCCCTCCAATTTTCTGTATTTTCTTTATTATTTTTTACTTTTCAATTTTGTTATCTATAAAATTGAAATATTGCAAGTTAGCTCACCAAAATAAGGTTGTTTGATGGGTAGGGAGTGTTTCTTATCTTCAAAGGTCCTGAGTTTGAAACGTATTGGATGCTTTTTAGTTATCTACTTTTAAGTTTATAAATTTGTAAAAATTAAAAATAGCAAAATAGTACAACAAAGATTCGAACCCAACATATGGGCCAAAAAATAAAAGTCTTAAACCACTAGCACAAGAACCATAATTAGTATTACCATGCACATTTAAATATATATTGCATGCTATATACATTTAATGAAAATTTGGGGGCCTTCCAAATCGGGGGTCATGTCCAATGTCACCTTTTGCACACCCTTATGGTTGACTCTATTTCTAGTGGTAAATTTGTAGAATTACTATGGAGCTTCATGATAAGGAACACTAAAATATAGATAACCAATCGATCTATCTGTGGTGGCTTTGAAGGGGGATCAACTTGTGCAATTGCACAGGCCTCCACCTCCAAAGGGCTCCAAAACTTGGCTAATATATGATTACATTAATCAACTCTAAGATTTAATTTTTTTGCTTCTTGTTTGGGCATAAAGAATGGAGAGAGATAGAGAGATTAAGGTCGTAATATTATTTATTGATGAAGATAAAAGGGTTAATTTAGGTCTTACCATATATTGTTGTTTTTGCAATTTTGATTAGCATTTCTAGTTTCTAGTTTGTAGTTTCTATTTAATCATTCATCATTTTGTTTTACTTCATGGGTTTTTGTACATGACCACTAATGATTTTGTAGGTTGATCACATAATTTTAGTTATAACTTTTATTTTAATTATGATAATAATATATGATCATTTGTTTCCTGTTTAAGTATACTTTTGTGAGATTATGTAATCATTACCTATTTATTGTACAAGAGAAAAAGGGCTGACATACCCCAATTTGGTATCATCAAACTGAGGGTAGGGATGTGCTCGCCATCACCAAAGAGGTGACGAAGCCACAGGTAATAACGTAATATTTGTATGTGACAATAAGAACCAACGGGTTCAATTTAATAAAATAACTAAAAATTATCCTGTAATAAAAAGTTCAGAGAATAGTAGTAGTAAATGCATCAGTAATTGAAAATAGTCATACGATGTGCAAGCATGACCACAAGTTTGGTTACAGTTTATTTCAACTTGATAAAGACAGAAGTAAATCATCCTACCCCGTAGGAGAGACGCACTACTGCCAAGCCCATTCGTCATCGTTTATAGCCGCTTTCGTCTCAATAAAGTGTGAGTGGACCATAATCATTAATTTAGTTAGAAATCATTTCGAACATACTAACCCCCATTTTAGGAAACTCATGTAGTTCAAAACTACATACTAAAACCTAATTAGCTAAATTGACCATCTTTTCATTTGGAATAGTTATTTCTTTAAAGAACTGCTCCACAACTGAAACTCAATGAACAAAATCTTTCATGCATTCACCACCTTCAAAACGAAGAATCTTCTTAACATCTAGTTGAAAAAGTTTGGCTTGAGGTAAATTCTCCAGCTCATTCCCTATCAACAAAAGAGTCTGCAATCACCATAGAAGATCTTTGTTGTGCCACAAATAGCCTTCCTTCCACAATCAACGTTGAATATAGGTTTGTATCTCCCATGATCGATTGCCACTAGAACATGACAAATCTTTGCTCTAATACCAATTGATGCAGCACAAAGCAAAGAGGGATACCAACGTAAACCCCAAAAGAACAAGTTTTTTGGTATTGAGTTTGAAAGAAACTCGAAGGTTAGTTTGAATAATTCTGAATTGCTGAATTATAGTTTGAATAATTCTAAATTGCTGAATTATATTGAGAGTTAAACATCTTAAAAAGGCATAAACATAACCCCTAGGGAAGCTCGGTAGTCTTAGGAAATTAAATGACATGAATTCAAACGAAAATTGAAAAGTCCGAAATTATTACAAATTTTATTTTGTGGTTTTGAAAGTCTAAACGACCTTGTATGGATAAAATCCACCATCCATCACAACAAAGCAGTGATTTTTGAATCTAGACACCATGATCTTCTCCAAAAGGTATCACGAACCCCAAAACGAAGCTCGGACACCAAATATGTAAATTCCCGTTGTGTCATTTTATCTTCCTTCGGTCCATTTCTTAAGCAACCCAAAATCCCAACAAAATATTCTTCTTCCTCTTTTAAAGTCATATTTTGATATTTAACTGGAGCTTTTCTATCATACGTCATTTATTGTCAATTTTAAAGCGCTTATTTTTCTTTACTTTTCTTCATAGAAATTCACCCTGATCTTGTCATACATCATAGGGATATAATGTTAGAACTATGATCCTTACAAAATTTTTATTTTTGAACTTCAGGCCAAAATGATAAGCACTTGAAACTCAGGCTTGAGGTTACCTTAATTAGGACATGAATTAAAAATTATTGGGTAGTTAGTAATACTCACTACCCAAGTAGTGGCAATTACTATTGAATATTATCACCAGTAAAATTTATAAGAAATGAGACAGATATTCTCTGTATACAAGCTGTGCCAATCAATACTAAGTATTACTACCAGTAAAATTATAAGAAATGAGATAGTAATTCTCAGTACATAGGCAGTGCCAATGATATGATATTAACTAGCACTCAAATTAACCCTCTTTTTATCAATTGTAGCAAGTATGTAAGTAGGGATCGTTCGAGGCCGGGGATTAGGAGGGATTGCTAAATCACTTGAAAACTGACTCAAATACGTAAAAACAAGTTTAAAACACTAAACTAGACTCAAAGAATGCAAAACTAAACTTTAAAACACCAAAACAAACCAAAAGACTCAAAACAGCAAATAAACACTCAAAACTGTCTTAAAAACACAATCTGGGCAGTTTTGAACACTAGACACAAACTTGGACGAAAATTGGTTTTAACTTGACCTAAGACACTTAAAAACACAAACTAAAGTGAATTCTAACTACTATGACTCAACAAAGTGAAGGGGGATTGATTTTGGACGAATTTAAAAACAAAACAAACTTTGTAAACTAGACAGATTTTGAAAACGAATTTGATTTAAATGAATGGATGGAAGGCTAGCTAAGGGGTTCATCTCCACACATGTTATACTTGCATTCAAAACGATTTCCAATTGCTTTTCAATAACCTATGAATTCTCAACGCCCCAAGTTAATTAGGTCCGCTTAAATTAACCTTCAGATTTTCCTAACGTTATTGAATTGGATGATTGCATACGACAACCCAAAGCATTCCCCACAAGTCCCCTACATGATTGCATAATAGAGATACAAGCAAGAATCATTAAGTTCTATGAAAACCATAAGCATTGACGAAGCACTTGTTACTATGATTGCATGAAACTTATGCCAAGAATTTACTTAACACGATTGTGATTAACAACCTTTACTACTTTTGAATATAAGTTTATAACGATTAGGTGAAATTCCCTTACATTCTAGCATCAAATTCATGCATGAAAATTAAGCGTGCACTCTCAACCAACATACACAAATCAGTTTTAATTCATATAGATAAGTAAATTGAATCCACGACTTATGAAACGCAATTGAAATTAATCAAATCATATAGCAAGCATAATCATGGTTTCGAATCCCCCCCTAGCCAAGGGGGGGTTTAGTTCCTCATAAGCATAAAACAAAGAGTAATAAGTTTAAACATTGAAATCAAAGGGAAGGAAACACCTAAAACTTCCAGCCACTTGAACTTGCACGGCATGAACTTCCAAGGCTCCTTCTCCTCTTCCTTGCTGCGGCAAAGGACTTTAGGGACAGGTTGGGACTTATATGTATGGGTGGATGAGTATGAACTAAGGTAGAAGTGTTTAGGAAGGGTGGGGGGTGCGGCAAGGTCAGATTGTATGGTGAATGGGAGTGAATTGGTGCGGCAAAGGGTTCTTGTGAATTTCTGGAGTGAATTGTGAATTGTGGTGAGTGGTGAATGTGAAGGGTGCGGCACCATGTATTTATAGGGTCCTAAAAGTCTAGCAAATCAGATTAGGACTTGGAGGATTAAATCCCATCAGGAAAGAGCTTAAAACAATCAGATTTTGGGTAGGAAAGGTCCTCCTAGGTGCGGCAGGAATGGATTAAAGGGATAAGGCTTCTAGATGGCCTTGCAAGGTAAGGAAATCAGGTTTCTAGAAGGCCTAGGGTGCGACACTAAGGGATAAGGATAAGGTTTAGGTGTCCTAAATGGATAAGGTGCCCTAAATGGATAAGGTGCCTTAAATGGATAAGGACTCCTCATTTCACTTGGAAACTTTGTACATTAGGATTAGGAAAGTTTGTCTTTGTCAATCCTTCTTCATCTTGGATTCCTTTTCCTTCTTGGACTTGGAAAACTTCTTTGTTGCTGAAACTTGATGCCATTTGGATTTAACTTTCCTACTTCAAGTAGGAAACCTTGTTTGAGTAGGGAACTTCATCTTCTAGGAATCCCAATTTCACTAGGAAACCTATTTCAACTAGGAATCCTAATTCAGCTAGGATTCCATCTTCAATTAGGGACTTTCCTACTTCAACTAGGAAACCTTGTTCAAGTAGGAAACATCATCTTCAAATCTTCAATTTCGTCCATCCTCATGGCTCCAAGCATATGATCTTCATTCCAAGCTCAAATTTGCTCCAACAGGCTCCAAAATGCACCATTTTGCATACTTTGCCCTTAAAACCTGAAAACACATACAACTAGCTTAAAAGACTACTTTAACTAAGGAAAAACAACGTAAATGCACAAGAACAAACTAACTAAGGCGCATAAATATGCTCCTATCAGCCAACCAGTAAAATTATGAGATATGAGATAATAATTCTCACTAGGCAATGCCAACCAATATTAAGTATTATTACTAACAGAAAAAATTATCAATGAGGGCGATTGTACCACAATAATTTAGTGTAAGATGAGCGATGATACCGCACCACTCAAGTTAGTAGTAGAATTAGAATACATAAATCTTATGTTAGTAGTCAGGAGTTACATCAAATAAGAAAAAAAAATACAAGTGATTAGTAACATGAGGATTAGGAGAACAAATTGAATCCTTGATTAATTGAATTATTGAATAATTTATATGATTATTGATATTGATTGATTGAACTAAATTTTTGTTTATTGAATAATTTATAGGATTATTAGTATTGATTAATTGAATTGTTGGTTTAATTAGTTATTAGTCATATAGTATAGCGTACTCTAGGAATAAAAATCTAAGGCTTTTTTTGTCCATTAGACACTTACATAATGGAACAATACAATAAGAAATAGTGTTAAATCTTCCTTCAAATATTCTAGGTAGTCCTCCTTTGAATATTATGGGTAGTTCTTCAAGTTTTCCGCATAAAGTGATGCCACTGAATTGGATGAAATATTGGCTAATCTTCTTGCAGACCCTGGACATAGACGCCGAATGCTTGATTATCCACCTAATTATCATGAAACAATTCGTAAACACTATCTCCAAAATGATTATTGTCAATTTAAGGACCACATCATGCCAAGAAAAGCTAGCAACAATCGATGTTTTGTCACCCGTTGGTTTGATAATTTTGAGTGGTTGAAATATATTATAGTAAAAGATGCCGCATTTTGTCGTTATTGCTACATTTTTAAGTGTAATTTTGATAAAGTGATGTCTTAACAAGAAATGGTTTATAAATTGGAAGAAAGGACCCAAAAATTTTCTAGATCATGAAGGAGGTGTTGGAAGTCTTCATAATAAAGTTTTACAATAAGCTAGAGATATTTGATGATGTAAAAGCAACATATTGAAATATTTATGCTTAAGCAAACTGATGAAGCTCGCATTAACTATCACACTTTATTGAGTGGCGCACTTGATTGCACAAGATGGCTGTTGCAATAAGGTATGCATTTTCATGGTCATGATGAATCATTGAAATCAAGCAATATGGGTAATTATTTGGAGCTTATGCAATTTTTTGCCGATCACAATGATAAAGTTACGAATGTTGTGTTTGAACTTTGAGAATGCTCAAAAAAAATCTCAAGTATACTTCTTCCGATATTCAAAAAGATCTTGTCCATGTTTGTGCCATGGAAACTATTGATGCAATCATTAAAGATATGGAAGGTACATTTTTTCTCTGTTGGTTGATGGATCATGTGATGTTTAACTAAAGATAGTAGTGGTATTGCATTATGTGAACAAAAGAAGTAATTGAAAGGTTTTTGGGTGTTCAACATGTCTCATTTACAACTAGTAGCTCACTTGAAAAGGCCATTGAGAGATTGTTTGCTACAACAAATTTAAGTATGTCCAAGTTATGGAGACAAGGCTATGATGGAGCTAGTAATATGAGAGGTGAGCTAAATGGTCTTAAAACAAATATTTTGAACAAATATCCTCAAGCATTTTATGTTCATTGTTTTGCATACCAACTTCAATTAGCTCTTGTAGCCGTTGCAAAGGGAAACAAAGATGTTACCACTTTTTTCAACAATGCTAGTAGTTTGGTCAATATTATTAGATCATTGTGCAAGCATCGTGATGCATTTAGAGAGAAACGAAAATAACAAAGTAAGAAACCTCTTGATAATGGTGATCTTGAAATGGGGAAAGGGTTAAATCAAGAAAGTAATCTCATGCGTCCTTGTGATACATGCTGGAACTCACATTATGGTACTATAATTAGTATTATTGTGATGTTTGAAACCATGGTGGAGGTGCTCGAGTGAATTAAAAGTGATGGTAACCAAGATAATTTAGGCAAATGATATAGGTTATTCAAAGACATACAAACTTTTGATTTTGTATTTCACTTTTTTTTTTATGAGACTTATATTGGGAATTACAAATGATTTATCATAAGCATTACAAAAGAAAGATCAAGGTATTGTGAATGCGATGACGTTAATGAAAGTATGCAAGCAAAACTACAATTCTTGAGAGATGATGATTTTGGGGACTTGATTCATGATGTGCAAAATTTTTGTGAGCAAAATGATATTATCGTTCCTAACATGTAGGATTTGCATTTCGTACCCAGAAAATCAAGGCTTAAAACTCCAAGACTCACAAACTTCCATTACTATCGTGTTAACCTCTATTATCAAGTCTTAGATATGCAACTAAAGGAATTGAAATATCGCTTTAATGAAACACCAAGTTGCTTCGTTGTATGGCATGTTCGGTATGAAGATGCATAGTGAATTTTCATCATTGACTAACAAAAAATTGTTCATTTAGCCTAATTTTATCCTCAAGATTTTGATCGTATAGACCTCATGAATCTTTCAATTCAACTTGAGAATTACATTCATGATATGAAGATGCATAGTGAATTTTCATCATTGAAAGGAATTAGTGATCTTGCAAAGGAATTAGTGAAGACCAGAAGGTGTGCAAGCTATAAGTTAGTGTATAAGCTTCTTACATTGATTTTGGTGTTACCAATCACAACCGTTTCGGTGGAGAAAGCTTTTTCTGATATGAAGATTGTGAAAACACCATTGCATAACAAAATGGGAGATCAATGGTTGACTGATAGCACGATTGTTTATATTAAGAGAGATGTATTTACTTTTATTGGTAATAAACCTATTATGCAACGATTTCATGACATGAAACCTCGCCGACAATAATTGTAACTTATTTGTATTGATAAATTATGGACGACACTACTATATAAAATGATTTGGTTGTAACCATTTTTTTTTAACCTTGCACTCTTTTAAATTTGTCCCTCCCCCGACAATTTTTGACTTTGCCATTGAATATAACCTCTTTATATAAGGTTTTCTCCAGATGCAAATTATTATAGTGTATATTGCTATGACCATAAGGATCAATGAAGGCTATACAAGTAGAAAAATGAAAGCCTCACATAATTACCTTATAAGCCTAAAGAGCTACAAAGTCTTCTTTGAATAGTAAAAATTTTATTCACTCACGTGGGTCATCCACATTATAATACTTTATTTTAGGAAGCTACTATCAATTTGTTAGAAATTCATGGGTTAAGTGCCATAAGCATTATTTAGGCTTGCCCACTACGATGGGAATGAATCGAAAGATGATTTTTTAATTTAGTGCAACAAAAGCTTAATAGATGGAATGGGAAATCACTCTCTATGGTTGGAAAGTAAGTGCAACATATGGAAGTTATAAGGTCACTTTGATGTGTGATAGATTATGGTGGGTAAGAATCTAAAAGCAATTTCAACCAAGCTTTATTAGCGAAGCAGCGTTGGAGAATTTTGTCTCTCTCATCTTTCAAAACTTGTTTAGTAGCCCTTATAATGTTTATGCTCCTTGTTGTGAAATTATTAGAAAGGCAGGCCAAAGATCAACTTCCATCAGAGAGGTGGACCAAAAATCCATTTTCGACAACACCGATATTGTCCCCAACTTGTTAACTACCACCTGCACAGTCCGTCAAGTGTTGGGTTTTATTACAAAAGACCTCAGTATTAGTTAAAGTGAGATTTGGATATTTAAACTCTTCTTTTCTTAGAGATGATCTATGTGAGATATTTCAACACTTGCTTGTTGACAACTTCATGTCCACGCACAACAAAATAGTAAACAAATCAATACATAACGTTTAGTTGTGATTGTTGAGGAATTTTCGGTAGGCAAGTAAGGGAATCACAATGCAGGAAATTGACATCTTCATATTGAACAAGTACGGGAACAAGACACTAGTTTTTGAAGAGGAAACCTAAAGCGAAGATGTGGAGAAGATGTGTTAAAAAACAAGGTTGGATTGTATGAATGTGCCCTCTATATGTAGGGTGAGACTAGCCATGTTTTAGAAGAAGCAATCATGGAGGGATTTAGTTCACCTCGAAGAGGGTGCAACCGCAAATAACATGACATTAGAATAGTTATGAAAAACTTGTTGGATTATTAGTGCCCGTTTGTTTGGCTTCACTAAGTTTCGTTGTACTAGACTGGACTAACTCCTAGTGTGGTTCAGTGTTTGTTCTAAGCAGGGACTACTTTTAATGGTATTGCGAGGGACACGCCTTAACAAATACCCTTGTTAGGTGGTCTTAGTGAGATAGACCCCCGCCCATCCAAGAAAATATCCAGACTTAACCTGCTTTATTCCCTTACGTCTGCTTTGCTACTCTGCATCTGCTTCGTTTGACGACTCTGTCGTTGAATCGCTGACCCAACACATAACTCCCCCAACAGGTCCCAAATCACTATGCTCCAACTTTGAGAAGAGTCTAGGTCGGCCGGATATAGAGGTGGGAAGATGACATCGATTTGATTTTTGATACCGTATATGACAAAACCTAAATGACAAAATCGAAGTTATATTCTTAAAAAAGGCTCGACTTGCATCAAACATGCTTTTGGTCTACAATTTCAGCATCCAAAATGCTTAAATTGCCAAACCCAGATTACAAGAAGCTCTGAGAACCCAGATGACAAAAACCCAACCAAAACAAGATTTTAAGTCATTTGGAGCGATCCTGAAGATTGTGGAAAAATGCAGAGGATTTTTCTGAGAATGAATGAAAAGGAATGGACTATGATGATGAGAGAGAAAGTAGAGAGAGAGACATGGAGAGGGAGTTCGACGTGAAGACAAGTGCAAAAGGAGGAGAGCATTTAGGAGAGTGATAAAGAGAAGAGTCTAGAAAAAAGAAAAAAGAAAATAAAAGAAAAGTATAGAATTATTAAAATAAAAGAAAAGGATAGAACTATTTTTTATTATTTTACTATTCTAGTTCATAGTCTGACACTACACCAAACACTTCACTAAGTCAGTCCAGTTTATAACTTGAAGCTAGTCTAGTTCGAGATAGTTTGATGCAACGAACGCGCCCTTACTATCATATGCCTATGCAGCAGACAAAGATCAAGGAATTCATTGAAACCGAGTTCGTTTTCCTTATAGTTAATCATGAGAATATGAGGACATTAAGCTATTAGAAGGCTTGTGTTAGAAGATACATTACGAGACAAGAATTTAAAGCCTAAGGAGATCTTTAATGAATTTGGCTACAGTACTTGCAAGTATTTAGTGCAATTACCATCCGACAGTCAAATATAATCTTTAAATGTAATTACTATTAGATATTCAGAGAGAGGTTATCAACCCATCTCTCAAAATATCTAACATGGTATCTGAGTGGTGAGCAGGTTTAATTGTGGGTCATGTGGGTTTGTGTCGTGTTTATTGTAACACCATGTTTTCGCGCATAATGTCTGCTATGGGATTGGTTGCACATGTAGCCCACTATGTGGTGGTCCCACCATGAGGGGGCATGTTAAATATGAGTTTCACATTGGTGAATTAAGAAAATACAATATATAAGTATATGGATCAACTCTTAATAATAGCGAGACTTTTGTGATAAAACTCTACACTAACAATAGGTGGTTAAGTGTTAAGTTGTGACAATATCGATGTGCTTAAGAAGTGGTCTAGTGGCTCGTCTTTCACAATTATAGTAGGGCCCATCGACCAATTCAATATGGGCCCAAAATTTTATGATGATAACTCTTTATGAGCCCAATAGGGCCCAATAACCAAACCCAATACACAAATGAAAAACACGTGGATGAGTGAGAAAAGTGAGGGACAACGACCGAGAGCAAACTAGAGGTATCGGAGTAGCGTACCCGCTTGATTAGTAGTTCAAAAGTAATCATCGTTATGATGTTGCGACTACTCTGTTGCTGTTACTTCTTCTTCTTCTTCTAGTTTCGTCACTTTCCCGAGAAAATCTCAATTGAAATTTTTTTTTTTGAAATGTTTACAGGGATGATACAGTTGAAGCAGGTTTAGATGTTTACAAAGAATGTAACATGACTTTAGTTCAAAGTCCTCATTTCGAGGATGTCCTGTGCAGCCCTTCTAACTATGTTGATGAATTTCTGGCTGACCCTGTGGAGGCAGGATGTGCAAATTTTACTAATTTGCATTCGCAACACACTGATGAAGCTCCTTGGGTGTCGCACAATGGTTTTATTTCTTGCAAAGAATCCAACACGGAAGTTCATGATGTTACTTTTGGTAGTAGAGCAAATAAAGCCCTTATGTTATCAGATCAAGCTGAAGAGGATCGGCCTTTTTGTTCAATTGAAATGGGTGAAATTGCAATCAATCCAAGGGATGGTAAAGCTGAAAAAGAGTTATTGAGGGTTACATTTGAAAAAGCCAAGGAGTCTTGCACAAATATAGATCTAGTTTTCGGAGCACAAAATTGTGGAGAGACTGCAGCTAATGACAAGCCCCGATCTTGATATTCCCTGAAATACCAGGATAGGCACGTGCTGGCCGACACCCAACGATGACGAAATCCATTTATTGAGTGTAAATGCTGAAAACAAGGGATAGATAAGACTTATAAATATAAAAGAATAAGAAGCATGCATTTAAGTGGGTCCTACACCGAGAGGACTCGAAGATGCCTATGCGGAAGTGTTTGGACACAAGGATTGTATGCCTCGATTCTAAGTCCTGAAGGGGGTGCAAAACAAACATGAGTGCACCAAGTTGATATATATAATAAAACAGTTATTAACGCACTAACCCCCAGGTTTTCTGAAAAAACATATATCATGATAAACATAGGTTTTCTGAAACCTAGCATGCCATTCAATATCTCAAATCATAACTTGTATATATAATAATCACTAGTGAATTGTCTGATAACCCCTAGGCCCCATGCCGGCTCGGGTCTTTGAGCAGACAGTCAGAGAAAATTTACGCTCAAGCCCCATGCCGGCTCCCCGTCGCTATGCTAAATAGCCAGAGGAAACACACTCCAGGCCCTATCCCTACGTCCCATAGCGGAAATGACCACTAGGTAAGTACAAAACCATTGAACATATATATATATATATATTGAAAGGCAACTTCATAGTATAAAGTCATCCATCATCTATACTATAAAGAGATGTTTGAAACATGTTCTAAATATCATATTGTCATCCATCAGATATTCTATAAGAACACGGATTATAAGAAAAATAGTAATAATTCAAAATGGCCTCAGTAAGCATGTTATCTCACAAAACGTTTCATAAAACGTAATCATCAAATCATGCTTTTCATGTATGCATTTCTATTATTAAAACATGCATTTTTAGAAGGGGTCCACTCACAGATACTTTGCCGCCGAAGAGTCACACAACTAGCAAAGACAGAAACTCCATAATAATTGCCCCTAAGCACATAAAGGGTACATTTAGTCAAACTCTACTCAAACGACTTAATTTGGGAAAACGAATGTCGGAAACGGGTTTAGGACGTCGAAATTAGCTTAGGAGGGGTTCTAGACGAAATCAGAAAAGTCAACCCGAAAGTCAAAGTCAACGGTCAACGTTGATCGGGTCAAAGGTTAGACTGGTCAACGGTCAATGGGTCCGGGTCAGTCAACGGGTCTGGGATTAGGGTTGGATCCGGGTTGGGCCTAGGGTTAGTGGACCGAGTCCATGGCCCCAAGGCCTCAGGTCCAAATAGGGTTAAAGGGTTAAGGGCTTAAAGGCCCAACCAGTTCTTTTGGGTTTTTATAGAACTAAATAAATAAATATTAATAGATTAAAGGATTTGGGCCCGAGTTCTAAAAAGCTTGGGTTAGCAAAGAGGGCCGGCGCTCAAGGCCCAAAGGCCTGGTTGTTTGACTTCACCGCAGAAGAAGGCAGGATTTCGGTCGGAATTCTAAACAAACTTTAAACGTTAATAACTTTATCAATATTCAACGAAATCGAGTGATTCAAAAATGAAAATCATAGTTCTCGATGAGACGAAAAGAAAGGTACCTCGTACGACGTCTAACTCGTTGTAGTTTGACCGAAAAAATGCCTCGAAAGTCACTGAGGTCACCGAAAACTGGGTAAGATTCAAATGGATATAACTTCTTCAATACTCCATGAAATTGGGTGAAACAAAAAGGAAAGTTGTAGTACTCAGCGAGAGGAAGAGATTGATACCTTGCACGTCAGCCAACTTGTCGTGGTTTTGCAGGAAATTTCCTCGAAAGAGGTGGTGCTCACCGAAAAACTGGGGAAGTTTTCCCCCGTGAGGTTCCTACGTCCAAACATCGATAAAAATTCTTAAAACCACTTCCAAACATACAGTAAGACATGATCTACAACTATTGGATGAGGCTCAAGGCTTACCTTTGCCGGAGGAGGAGGAAACTCACTGGAGAACTTCGGTGAACAGTGTAGGCAGAGAGAAAGGGAGGGGTTCGGGGTGTTCTCATTTGATTCTAAGCTCACTAGGGTGCTAATGGAGATGTTGATGTTGTTGTGGTGTTGTTTGTTGGTAAGAAAAGCCCTCGGAGGGGCTGAGATAGAGAGAGCCGAGAAAGAGTGATAAGGGAGAGTGAGGCAAAAGAGAGAAAGATGAAGACTTTTCAAAAGAAAGAAGAAAAAAATAAAAGAAAGGGAAAGGGAACCGGGGGACAAAACAGGGGGTGGGCCCCTTGGGCACACCATTTAAGACCCAAAAACCATTTTTAAAAGGAAAATATCCTCAAACTTGGTGAAAATACAAAAATACCCTTTTTGTTCCATAAATCCCGAGATGGATTGTTACAGCTAAGGTGAATGTAAGGACTTAGGGTGCGTTTGTTGTACGGACTGTCTCGGACTGGACTAGCTGCAGGGACTAAGCTGGACTGACTTAGACTAGACTAAGCTGGACTAGCTTAGTGAAGCGTTTGTTGCAGTGTCGGACTAAGAAGCAGGATAATGAAAACAATACTGTTCACCAGATTTGTGTTTGCTTAGACTAGCACTACATTTGTTTTATTTTAATAGTTCCAATTACATGTGCCCAACGCCCAAAATTTTTCCATTGTGTAATATCAGTTTTTTTTTTAATTCACTTTTAAATTATAAAAAAAAAATAACTATTATATTTATAAAAATATCTTCTTCATTAGTTATTTTTTAATATCTTCTGCAGCTTGCCCTACTCTTTTCTGGAAAGAGCTTCCTTTCTTCTCCTCACGACAACTTCCCCTTTCCTCTTTCTCACAACTTTGCAGACGACACACCTCTCCCTCTTCACTTTTTCTCACATCTTCATTTCCTCTTTCTCCCTCTTAGTGCAGAGGTATCGATGCTCATCCCACTCGTCGTCGACAAAAACTCCCCTTCTCACAGCTAAGCAAAACGAACAAATCACAAAATCAACAGATCCCATGGCGCGACTTGGATTTTGGTGGTACTGGAACAACTAATGTGCAGCTGATGGAACGATAGAAGCACAACGATTTTGTAAATTTGTTTTTATTTTTTGTTTCGAATTCTTGGTTGGATTTTTGAAAATGGGTTTGAAATTCTGGATTGTTTCGAATTTTGGGTCAAATTCTGGGTTTCAGATTGCGCTATCTGGTTTTGAAAATGGTTTAGCAAGTGAGGAAGAAGAAGATGGGACGGGCGAAGCGGGGAGAGACGAAGCGAAGCTCATTGGTCTTAGCAGTCCGCCCAAAATTGGGGGGTCTCGCTAAGACCCTTTAGCGAACCCGTTAATCCATGCGAGTCCCACTTTGTCCCATTAAAGTTAGTCCCTGCTAGAACCAAACACAGGCTTACACAAAAACTTAATCTAATCCAGTCTAGTGAAACCTAGAGAGGGCAAACAAACACACCCTTAGAGTATATTTTAAAGTTTAACATGAAATTATAAATTTAGTTCAACTCGAGCTTACTTGTTAATTTTTATTTACAAGTTGGTTTTTTCTCGATGTTAAGTTGCAGAGTGCAGGTTGTATATATGATGAACTAAATGTTAGTGGTCAGTCATATGAATATTCAAAAGCGAGGACAAAGTACTAAAAGGATCGGTTAAGGTACAATTGCGTATAATATATTTTTCTTCATAGTTGTCTCATGATTATATCTTCCAGTAAAGCTGTATTATGTTGATATTTTTTCTTAGGAAATTTTTCATGTCAAAAGTAGTGTTCCTCATTTGCAGCAGTTGCTAACAGATTACTCACACATGCCACTGAATATTTCTGCATTGGAATGTAGGAGGTTGCTCAAAATCAATGTGGTACTCGTAGGCATTTTCAATTCGAGGTTGCAAAAGCAAACAAGTTAACTATCCCAATAAACTCCAAGAATCCCGCTTTCATAACAGAGCCTCAGGTTGTCCACGTGCTATTCGCCTTGACCCTTCACAATTTCCTTCGTACCCCTATGAGTCTATCACATTAGCCCACATTAGTGTAAACTCTGCCGCTGTCGCTCCCATCCATTCTAATATTGGTTTACATTTGAATCTACGTCCATGACCTCAAATATTTTTTTCAAGCAAGAAATTGACGGGGTATCTGAACACACCAGAGCAGCATGGAAAAAGCAAGAACATAGCTATGAACTAACTCAAGTAGTGCCTTGATTTCACCTGTATGTGGGATATTTTATTCTCATGTGGCCAGTGGTCAGCATGAAAGTTAAGCTGTTACTGAACCTAGTTCTTTCAATTTTTATTCTACAGAAACTATGAAGCCTTTATGTGGTCTCGGCATCTGATGCTTGTTGATCAGGAGGCAGATCCTTGTGATGCAGGTGTGTCTCCTTCGCAGGACACTGACTCAATCAACGAGTTAAACCAACTGAGCCACAAAAGGAAAAGGCAAGTACAATATTATCAGAGTACTAGTCTTCATTTTTGTTTTCACATGGCTACATAATTTTGTGTTTGAACTGCATTGAGGAAGAAAGAGGCATACACGAGTGAGGCCTCAAACGTTGCAACTGTAGGAGGTCTAAGTGCTTGAAACTGTAAGCGAATAGGAAGTATGTGAATAGCGCTCATTTTGGTGTAATATGAATTGTTCTTTTAGAATTCAATTTTTTTTCAGACGTTTGTGTATAAAAAAAGAAAACTCCATGAAAACCATCTCAGTTGAGCTTATAAACAACAAATTTCCCATAGTAACTTGTTGACAAATAGGGAAATAGTGTTGTTGTTTCTACAGTGTTATAATTATATTTGAATGATAAGAAAGTGAAACAAAGAATGAAAGAAAAATGGTGATGAACACAAAAGGATTTCTGATACTTCTCTCTCAGCACACTCTACTCGTGCACTGTATAATGGTTAGTTATACAGCTGGGATCCTTTACACATCAAAGTGATCCCAGCCCCTCTTCTAGCTATATTCTAGGATTCTTACACATAGCAATGTCAGCCTTACATCATGAGCCTTACACTTGGTATTTTTAACTCAGGTGAATACACCTTTAAATAACAAAGCTTATTCTTTCTAATTCTAATCAACTCAGAGCTTACAATTCAACAAATACAAGTCAACGATTGTTTATTCTAGCAGTTCGTCTCAGCGTGTTCTCATCATTGGCAGTTATTGTGAGTGCTTTTCAGCTGGAGTTTATTGTCTGGATTCTTATGCATGTCAAAACTGCTATAACAAGCCTGAGTTTGAGCACACAGTTTTTGAGATTCATCATCACATTGAATCTCGTAATCCACTTGCATTTACTTCAAAAGTTGTTGACAATGCCATTGATTCTTCGGCCAACTCTACAGTAATCCATGTCATACTATGGGTTGTTCTTTTGTGTTGTTCATTTGGAAGAATTATGAGCATGAGAACTGTCCACAGGAAGACCAGAACTTGATGACCACATCCTCAGCCAGGCACAAGAGAGGTTGCAATTGCAAGAAGTCAAAGTGTCTCGAAAAATACTGTGAACGGTACCAGGTTTATATGTACATTTTTACCTTTCACTTCAGTGTATCTCCTGCTTCTGAAACATGGTGTTTCTCCGAGTTCATTGAACTAGATTTGGACAAGGAACTTGATTTATCATTTTTTTTCTCCTTTGTTGTTCCGGAAGGCTAAAGTTGGCTGTTTTGGAGGATGTCGATGCGAGGATTGCCAAAATACCTTTGGCACTATGGCAGGTCAGATTTTGTTTGATATGATACACCTCACTTTTTTGGTCTTCACTCGTTCTTTTTTGTATACGAGTGTACGACTATCGTGTTTCAGCAGCAAAGACAATGAAACAATAGAGATTTAAGATGGTTTTGTTCTGTTATCCTACAATTGCAGAGTCAGTATATAACGGAGCTAAAAGGTGGGAACCCCACCCTACTGCGAAGCTGGCTGCGAGCATCAATCAAACTCTCCGACATTTGAAGTACTTTCTGATATAAGCAAATCTTACACCATTGATAAATCCTACCTCACGTCCAGCGATTTCTTCAGCTTCATCAAGTAGAAGAAACTCTGGGAAAATTCCACAAGCGCAACTGCCATCAAGTAAGCATCCATCAGATACTGGACGCTTGAACTGGGGCTGTTCACCCGTCATTGCCACCCAGTAGTTACCTGAAGGTAACGTTCCCTGTGTACTGAGTTCTGCTGGTGCACATCATGACATGATGGATGATGATACACCTGAGATACTTGGGGAAACTTCTTACCCTTCCAAGGTTGTAATGGTTAGCTCACCAAACAAGAAACGTGTCTCACTTCCACAATCCCCGATCCAGGTTAAGGTCGAGCTCTCCTACAGGCTTGAGAAGTGGCCGCAAATTCATTTTGCACGCTGTGCCTTTTTTCCCTCCTCTTACCCCGTACCACACTTCTAAAGAAGGCACTAGTGAAATTGGGAATGATGATGGAGCTACCAACAAGAACAATTGGTACGAGGCACGATTCGGATGTTTTTCAGAGCTGATTATGGACAATCTGCTTACAGCTTACAGCATTGAGCAGGATAACTGGACAAAGCTACTGATCGGCTTCCAACTTCCGCAAATTCATCCAAAGACTACCTCTGTATTGCCAGAAGTTCGGTAAGCCTTGTTCTAAAAGGCAGTGCTATTTCTTGATGCCATTGCAAAGCTCGGTCATATCGTTGTATCAAAAAACAAGCAGTCATTACTTGAGTGCAAACTTGCAATTACTCTGTTGGTGCAATCTGCTTTCACTCTTATGATGAACTTGCATGCTCCTCTTGCAATATCGTTCTATCAAAATACAAAAAATAAAAGTACAAACTCGTAAAATAATATAATAATAATAATAATACATTAATGAATACCAAAACAAAGTACATCCAAAATTCAGTCCCTACTCACTACTGCCTACAAGTGGTATACGAATATCACACCCAAAACTTTATTTGTAGGGAAGAACAGAACACAAATGGGAATTAGAAAGGTCAATCTAGCTGCTGTACTCATATACTCCATGCCCCATTTTTTATAACGCCTACTTGTACATGTGCGTTTCTCATTCATTATTGTTAGATACATACTACTTCCTCATTAGCTCCAGGCGGAAACTGTCAGATTTATGAGCGATACCCGTCAAGCCCCAGCCGTGCAGAAAGCCAACTGGAGACCTCATTCATCTCTTTAGGGATAGTGTAGTGGCCGAGCCTGAAATGTTAAACGAAATACTCAGAAAATCTGCTTAAACCTCATAAGGGTTTGAACAAGATATGTTATTTGAGTATGTTTTTCTTATGGAAATGAATCTTTACCCTTCAAATGGTTTGAACGAAAGGTATCGGAATCCTGCTGAAGTCAAGCACTGGACTGATTTCTCTCCATATTTGTAGGCTACTTCACCATCACCTACAAAAAATGTGTGATCAGTTTCGCATACTGATTGTCGATCATCTACAATGCAGCATACTGGCTTCTGGTGTGTGACATATATCAAGTGACTAGAAACTGTTCAAATAAATGCAAACTGCAGTATTGGCAAAAAAAGTTCTATGGAGACATACTGGTTCCATGGCATTGCAAAATGGGTAATGATGCGGCACGCCTCAAAGCCTCGTGTGAACCTTCTATTTTGTTCCATAAGCTCCTGCACAAAGTTGCAAACCTTTTAATTGTCGGACATGGAAGTCTTTTGATATTGATACTCGGATCAACGGGTACAAAGTCATACCTTGCTCCTGGAAGCCAGCCACTTAGTCCAACAACTGCCCTCAGATTGAGAGGGTATGGGTTGCCATTTCCGTACCTACCCGCAGCATAACAAGTTGCAGAGTAAAGGGCCATTGCAGCACCCATGCTAAAGCCTCCAATACCGACTTTAACTGCCATAAGAAAACGTGATAAACATTTCAAACATTCAGAAATGAAAACAACCTGCATAAACTCGGAAAAATTTCTTGAAAACTTGTGCACGTTTTAACGATGATGATTTGTAAGAAACGGAGGAAAAAGAATCCCAGGAAGTTAATAATTTTAAAGTAGTTTAGAACTGAACGCACCATCAGCTGGCTCAGTTGACAACAAGTTCGCAATATGCGCTGCTGAAGCATCTAAATTCTCCCAATCATCTGGACCATCATCTGAAAGCTCTCCCATTTCAAACCCTGAAAAAGAATCGAATAATTCAGAAGATTATTATCAATATCAAAGCACCACCAGATACTGGATTTCATCTGAAGAAATTTAGTTTTTCTTTTCTTTGGTTATGACTCATGAGAGTATGAAGTGCAAAGCAAACTACTTCTTCATCTAACCGAAATATAATCTTACATGCAGTGCAAGGAAATCCACCTAGTACAGCCACAGGACGGGTAGGAGCAGTTGGGCAGATCCACTTAATCTGTTTCATATATTACCAAAGGTAATTAACGCACAGGTTGAACAAAGTAGAGAGATATAAGCATGTGCGAACAGAAATACAAATTCTTAAGCTTACAAAATAGTTGGAGAGACATATATGCTTACATTTGGAAGTGGTAGAGATTCCAACATTTGAGATGTGCTACAGAGAGAAGGAGCATAACATGAGACATATAACTCTTACATTATTCAACACGCAGAAACTTCAACGGCTAAAATAAATTGAAACAGCAGGTGAAGCCTGTGCAGCTCTTTTGAACATGACAGCATACTAGTTGAGAAAGCATCAACACAAGCAATGAAAGCACAAGTGCGGTAAAAAGTCCAGAATTGTATCGAGGATAAAAGGAACGGAACCAGTTCATGTGTTGATCAAGTAAGAATAATCAATACTTAGAAAGCATATCAGTAAACAAATTAAGTGTATTTCTGGTTACCCACTTGGAGAACAAAGTAAACTAGCGGCCCCCCAGTAATGACTTTGGCATATACTATTTCCAAATCAAGGTTTCCCAAATTAAGTTTGCCATGGATCAGATTAGAAGTGAAAGGGACATTTATCATATCATATAATCTCACGGTGCTACTGCTCTCTTAATCGAATTTATTCGATTGAGAACCTCACTGAAAAGATGCTGAAAAGATGTATAATGGAGCCCTCCTTTTTCAAGTTATAGAGTATGTACAGGTGTTGACATTTCCTGAAACACGATTCCTTTTTCTCATATACGAAAAAACCAAAAAGTTCATCCTTCCATTAAAGGACGTGTACTTCATACAAAAGGGAAGGAATGAAGAAATATATTGACCGGTGATGATAAATCAGGTTATAAACACCAAATATAGAAAAAAACCTGTCTTATGATAAAGTTAATAGGAAATGGAGAAGGATGTAGTTTGGCGGTGTAATGGAAAAGCACACTTGATACTCAAATTCGATTATGAACTTAACTATTTAACTGAGGATTACTACTGTAAACAGCTGAGTAGGAAACTTATATGGTATTCATGTTGTCTGCTCTATGCGCCACAACATTAGTTGGAAGAACTTCTCTATGTGCCACAACATTGGATAGAGTATCTTCAAGAGAAGGCCTATCAGATACAGAACCGCAACAACGTACGGTATATCACTCACAAACAGAGCAAAGGAATAGAAAGGGACAGAGAAACAGTACCTTGAGCCGTTATCTCCAAGTCCATGCAGCCAGACCATTGTTGCTTGATGCTTTCCTTTGGGCCTCACCACATGTGTCCTACCAAACTCAATTCTCTTAGCAGTTCTGCTACCTGAAATTTTTGTCAACAAAAAGTGGCTACTCAGCAACTATACAGGTTTATGCTGCCACAATTCTCTTTTTTCAAGGATATGGACCAAGAAAATCACCGTTCATTGCACTAGTAGAAATTAATAATAAGAACACAAAACTTAAGACAGCAAAAACTGGAAATTGAGTTACCTAACAATTGAATGAAATATAGTAAAGATATATAGACTTGAACAAATTTAGACAATGAAAGGTGCTAATGCTATACATATGATGGGCAGGAAACCAACCAGAAGACATGTTAGAATGCGTATAGCTCATCTTTGTGTGTTTTTCGGGTAAGCTGCTGCGCTAAACAGGCCGCTCTATTGCAACAAGCTAGGAGAAGGCACTGCAATGTAGAAAACCCAGAATGAGAGTGTATTTATAGGCAAATGGGGTTGGGGGCAAGAGTGAGAAAAATGGAATAAAACATGTGTTAATATGCATCATTTGTCACTATTAAGATCAGTGTGCAATGCATACCAGCTACGCCAAAAACCGCCTAGAAACTCAAAAGGAGAGAAAGCACAGCAAAGCAAAGCATCAATGAAAAGGAGAGCTAAAGAAAGGGACAAAAGTAGGAAGAGAGCAGAGAGAATCCATGCCAGAGTTGAGCACATTCATCCATTCATTAGAGAGAGAGAGCTCTTGCAACATAGACAGACAGACACAGACAACATCTAGAGAGAGAGAGAGGAATCTATGCTTGTGGGTAGCGGCCAGAAATAAAGCAAAAATCAAACAGCAACACCAAAAACTGAAAAGAATATTGCTGAAAACAAGAAAGAATAACCCTAGTTTGTGAAAGAAAAATATCTTTTTTTTTTTCCAATCATTAGTTAATGAATTTTTCTTGATTGATGGATACACCTTAACCACTATTAAAGTTTTTCAAGTATTACAATTTCTTTTTTCTGGTTTACATTCTAGTGCTCATTTTCTAAACATGATATTAACAAGTGAAAAGAAGCAGGAAACCGTAAGAACGAAGAACTGGCTTCCATCCAGCCTCCAGCTTTCTCTATCTATCACTTGTACCCTTTTTCTTCTTATAAATCTTAATGAATTTCTGATTGTATATACAATATTGCTACCAAGACATACATACATATATATATATATATATATATGTGTGTCTGTGTGTTTGTGTGTGTGTATATATATATATATAATAAACAATAATACTATAATAACTTATATTTCCAAAAAGATTTGTGCATAAATCACCAACCTGGATTTGTTATATGAAGAGACAAGGGGAAAAGTATGGGAACTTTTTTCTCTCCTTCCATCACCTTTTGCCAAATGCCAACTTTCTTACTTTCCATACCGAACCCCCACCTTTAAAAGTTTTATCTGTTCACATTCATTACAGACGCCAACCAAAATCACTAGAATATTTTTAGCGGTGACATGACGTTTCTTTTTCATAATTTTATTATCTTTTTCATAATTTTAATATCAAACGATATTACTATTAAGCTAACTCTTAAATGACAAGTAATCGTAAATAACAATTTGATATCAATTTATTATCCATTTTTCTTAGTATAAATATATCATTTGTAAAAAAAACAGAAAAAAAAAAGTGGATATGAAAGATGCAACGAGTTAAAAGAGAAAAACTTTATCTAACATGGCAACCACTACTTACGTCCCATGATGTTTTTAATCTACATATTATAATATGAGTGAACATAATAATGTCATAGACTTAAAAGCAGTGTTAATTAATAACACACATGTTTATGTGTGGATTAATTTGTAATACCAGATTGAAGTGGAGAAAACTTACTCGTCCCAAAAAAGTAGTGTTAATTAAAAATGAATAATCACATACATCATTTCTGAAGTCGATCTAAGCATCTCTAAGGGACTGGTTAAACTCACATTATATTGCTTTAGCTATTCTAACCTAAAACCACTAAAACTTTAGAGACTAGTTATGTTTCATCTTAAAACAGCTATGCGAATGGTTGCCAACCATATTTAGCTTATGAGGAGAGTGAAATTGGAAAAAATTTAAACTTCTTTTTTTGTCAAATTGCACACATTGCATGTGACTCATCATAGTCGGATGAGTCATCAAGAGTAACACATGTCAACATCTGAGACATCCACCAAACAAATCAAATCAAGTAAAAAAAAAACTGCAAATTAATCCTAATTGATCAAATCCCTCAACTATGGTTTTAATCCCTCAATTATGCTACCCAGTGCTACGGTCTAGTGGTATTCATCTTCACTTGTACGTGAGAGGTCTTAGGTTCGATTTTCGCCAAATGCGCATTTGAACCACATTACTGCTAGCCCATTGTGAGGCTAAGCACACCCCCTCCCCCTCCCTTAATGTAGATAATATCGCTTGTTCAAAAAAAAAAATCCCTCAATTATG
This sequence comes from Malus sylvestris, assembly GCF_916048215.2. Taxonomy (NCBI): domain Eukaryota; kingdom Viridiplantae; phylum Streptophyta; class Magnoliopsida; order Rosales; family Rosaceae; genus Malus; species Malus sylvestris. Next base: position 24,288,279 of record NC_062268.1, read on the forward strand.
GTTTAATACTTAAACTACTTATTCTGAATTAATTAATGACTAAATTAAATCAATTAGTCTAATTAAATTAAATCAAATACAGAAAGGGAAGAATTAACTCTAATTTGGTCAAATTCTATCACTTAGGGTTTAATTTTCTAAATTAAAGATCTGACTTAATTAAGTGCTAAATTAAATAATTAGCTCAAACTAAATCAAATCAGAAAGTCAACCCCACAAATCGCTCGCTTATAAATACTAGACTCATTTTCAAGAAAGATGACTTTAGAGAAACAAAGTAAGTCCAAACCATTGGAGAAAACCAAAAAGCTCAATGGCCAAAGTAAATACCAAACTCATCAAACTTGTGGAGAATCAACAAGCACAACAAATACACATCAATTATCCACACCAAAGCCGAAGACCACCACGCGAAACTGCTTATGGTCTCGTTTTGTTCCAGATCAAACCTTGATGGCCCCTTGAAGAAATCTCGTTCCGATTCAAGATCAAGTGCTGTGCTTTTGAAAATGCCCTAGATTAACCCAAAAAAATGTTATCACATCGTCCTTTATTTCCTTTGGCAACAAGCAAGTTAACGCCAGAAGTTTTAATTATGATTAATTCATATTCCGATCCTACTTTAACCTCAAATGCTGTTATCCATACACGTGCAAGTTTAACTCTTTGTTTTGTTCCAAATTATTTTGTAGTTGGTCACTCAGAAAGTGGCACAGGAATAAATCCTGGTTTGATTGTGATAAATTTGATAACAAGAACCGCCAATTACTTACTAAGAGGCTCCATAGAGAATTAGATTAGGGTCCAAAGCACATTATGCACCACTAAGATGCAGCATCCATGCAACATGGTGATGTGCAAGAAGGTTTCCATTAACTTTCTCTGCTTTACTTTTTATTTGTTTTTTCTTTCTTTACCCTTGTGAAAATTTTATGCAAATTTGATAACTAGAACATTTTTTGTTCTGCACAGATTAATGTATACGAGACAATTCACATAGCAAGAAAAATCACAATTAAAAAAAACTTCAGTGTTAATTGTTTATGAATGCATGCAATTATAGATTTTCTAATAAAAACTTCCCACTCATTAATTTTTTTTATCAACCAACAATTATTTACGAAATTTAAACTCACGATCTCTTCCAAAAAGTAAATATAGACTAAATTATCATAATTACCATTAACACAAACCCTATACTAAGACAGTTGACAAACATCTTTAATCTGGAAATACTTCTAACAGGCAAACGGTAGTAAAATGGCAGAATCTAATTACTTTACGAGGTCAACATGCATTAAGACAAGTTTTCCCTACTTTATGGAAATAATTATAGATTAGTAGCACAACTTTTTTCCTTTTCAACTCCTTTCTTTTCCCACACTCCATAGGGGAGAATCATTGTCCATTAGAAAAATGGGTTTATACTAACTAAATCTTTGTTTAAAACAGACGATAATATGCTGTTGGCACTACTGTCTGTCAATGGATTTTATTTAATTCAGTTCATGGTAGATTTATCAAAGGATGCAAATGGTTTAAGTTTCCACTTTTTGAAATTTTGGACAAAGTATCCTACTAAAATATGTTCATTAAATATAGAGAGGGCGCTGCAACTTTCTAACTTTTAGAAACCAATGCAGCTCACAAGTTACTATGCTTGTTTGTTTCATTTGCAAAGCTGGATTGCACAAATAAAAGTCTAATCTACAGGAGAAACATCCAGGGTTCTTAATGAACTTCAACCTAGCTATTTGTTAATGGATAAAAAAGTTAAGCATTAAGTACATCTAGGCAAGAAGCAGGTTCTCCTCTATTGACTAGACAGTTATGAATTGTACACCATACCATTTCTTTAGAGTATTACTTTGTTTAGTTAGATAAGTGAATTATCATTTGCTTTGGCGACATATGAAAGAGGTCCTAAGTTCTAGTCTCATGAACGATAATTTGTTTTGTTGAATAAATAAATAAATAAATAAATAAATAAATAAACATGTATATAGTTGGATTAGTGAAAAATTACTCAAACAAACTCCGACAACCTTAGGGGGTATTATATATAGAATTTGATAGAGTTTCATAGAGTTATGAAGACATGAATTTGAGAAGTGATTATGACCATGGCAAGGTGACTTTTATGTTAGAATTTGATCATGAGTCTAAATCTTTAGGCCGGCTATTTTGTTCTTACTGATATAGACGAATTACACGGATTGTCAGTCTGAAAGATTATCAGTTTCATACATGCATGGATTCGAATAGAAGAATCAGAGGAATTGTTTGTATATACATAGTAGCCTCTACTCTCACCAAAGATATGCTTAATTATTGAACCAAGAACCTCTTAGTAGTTTAGCATCGAGCTTTTGACAGAGAGGAGAAGGACCACTATCGACTATATGGCCTAGTTCATCGATCTCTACAGGTGTTTTTCATTCTTATTTGAATTACAAGGTTTAGATTTAGAGCTGTCGTGGATCCCTTATCTTGCTCTTATAGCGTCCTTATAGATCTTCTGTTGTGCTCTTATAGAGCCGTTCTAGTTTGTATTAATGTTGTGATTTATTAACTAAATTTTGATCTATGAGAGTTTAAACATATTCTTACATTTTATTGACTCCTTAAAATTTTATTTTCAATGCATTTGGATTTGAGAGTCTATAAAAATTCATCAAACTCCATACACTATTAGAAATTATCATTTGCCCGATGAACCATTTTTCGTCAGGTCGAGACACTTTACCCAACCAAATAACTTTGGTTGAGCAAAACTGGTCAACTTTTAGGGTTTTGTCAGAGGCTTTGGGCAACGATAAATGTTCCGAACCATAGTACAAACCCCTGGTCAGAGTTTTACATGCAGGGTTGAAAAGATGGATTCAAGGTGGAATGGGCCTTTAACTTCCTAGAATGATTTAGATGCCTTAGGAGATATTTTGTTAAGTTTATTTTACTCAATTCACTGAGCCTGTTAGGGTGCGTTTGTTGCACCGGACTATCTCGGATTGGACTAGCTTCAGGGACTAAGCTAGACTTTCTTAGATTAGACTAAGCTGGACTAACTTAGTGAAGCGTTTGGTGCAGTGTCGGACTAAAAAACTAAATAAAATAACAAATTATAATATTATATTATTTAATATATATCTAATAATATTTTATTATTAATTCAACTTTGTTTTTCCCTAAAAGTTCGAACAAACACTTCTACCTCTCTCCAGAAAATTTTTACTTTTGTTCCTCTTTGGTTCCGTCCCCAATTCTTGCTTTCCTCCCATCATTTTCCGGCAAAAGGCTTCAATACCAAGTTTCTTGCAAAATCGTCCCCAAAGGTACCTTCTCCTCCCTCTCTGTCTCTTAATCTCTCTTCATCCCCAACTCTCTCCCCTTCTCTATCCATTTCTCTCCGGAATTTTCTAGAGAAAAGGGAACCTTTATGGGAATTTTCTGGGAATTTTCGAAAATAAGGTAGAATTTTTCTATTGAGATTGTTGATGTTATTGTTTTGCTTCTTCTTCTTTTTTTTTTCTTTTTTTTTTTCGGATCTTGGTGGTTGGATTTTGAGATTTAGGTTATGAGTGGGTTTGAGTTTCAAATTTGGGCAGATGGAGTTGCCCAGAAGCATGGAGACTTGCAGCTTTCATATGACATGCAGACAATTTTGAGAACAGGACTAGCAATCCCATAGTTTTTGAGGGGTTTCACAAAGACCGGCTAATCCCATGGTTAGTCGGGGCGAGTGAAGGTTAGTGCCATTAAAGTTAGTCCCAGCAGGTACCAAACACGGGACTGGACTAACCCTTAGTCCAGTCCAATCCAATCCAGTGAGAGTAAACGAGGGCAAACAAATGCCCCCTTAGAGTAAAACACTTGAAACTTCTCATCCCTTGCTTCCTTATCACGAAATATAGTTTAATCCAACAAACTTTTCGTAGTAAACTAACTTCGAACGAATGTTGAAGCGATACAAGAAGTTTGTAGATACAGAACAGAGCTAGAAGCTCCCCTTGGTAATGTTGATTTGGAAAAACATCACCTCCTAAACTTAGTGTTTATAAAGATTTTCACCACGATAATCGGAGTACCACTCTACTCTGACATTGAGTACTGAGCCTATGAGAAATCTTTTATCCTATATTTGCTTTAATGTATTGATCGGATTAAGGATGAGAAAGTGCCGAATCATACCTGGAATGCCTCCAGATCTTAATGTCAGTCTAATATGTTTGAGCTACCTTGTTCGTTGAAAACATTTTCAAAAGATTAACCTAAATGTTGTTGTAAAAAGTTGAGCATGACTCTGATTCATTTTGTTCTTTCACCTTGCCCCATTCTATGTCCGAGGATTTTAATAGTCGCAATGTGTCATCAAGAAGGGGTTTCCTTCTCAATCTGAATTGCATTTCCATTAAATGAAAGTTTGTTAGGGACTTGGTCGCTTGCGTCCAGGTCAGAAACACTTTTGGAATCCTTTCGTCACACCTTATGCATTAAACCTGTGTTTTTTTTATCGGACTACACTTAGTTGACTTGGCTAATGCATATGATCAGAGCTCCACCGGATTAAAATTCTTCTTGAGGATTACCTAGTATGAATGCCTCATTCAGACCTGCATTACACACATGGTGCCGCAAAATGTGCTTGGCTTAGTACGTTGGTTGAGGGTAAAACCACAGACTGAATTGACATGGTCATCAAATATGATGATCATTTAACCGTTTGAAATAAATAAAAAATTACGACTATTTGCCTGACGAAATTTACCTATTTATTCGGACTAACGTACCTAAGAAATAGCATAGGGGGAACGGGTGAGGTGTGGGGGGACGGGGGACGGGGGTGGGTAAGGTTGAGGAAATATTAGAAATTTGTAGGAATTATTATGAATTCAAGGAAATATTAGAAATTTTTAGGAAATATTATAATTTTTTCTATATTATAAATTTGTAGGAATAATAGAAAATTTTAGGGAAAATGAGATTTTTTTTTTTTGGTGTACTAAATTTTTTTTTTGAAAAATATTAGAAACTTTTGATATATTACAAATTTGTAGGAAATATTATAAATTTTTAGGAAAAATTGGAATATTTAGAAATTGTTTGCAATTTTTTCTATAGATGTCATTATCACTCACTGTCCTCATAAGGCAAGGCAGCATTAGGATTGTTTACAATCCACTAAATATTTGCCCGGACGTCGAAGTCAACATGTGGTTGATTGCCAAGATGGAAGCCATCATCCACACGACGTGCCCCATGGAAGCCTCTAAATAAAAGAAACATTTTCCTGAGGTGAAGGAGGCAATGATGGTAGTGCTCGCGGGAAAAGGATTCTCTCCTGAGCATATGCTCAGGATCCTGCTGAGCAAGACACAAGGACCGTTGGATCATCCAACGGCTATAAAAAGGTAGATCCCTATAAAGTTATAATAATTGTAACCGTTGGATTTTCATCTAACGGTCCTCGTGTCCTGCTCAGCAGGATCCTGAGCATATGCTCAGGAGAGAATCCTTTTCCGTGCTCGCGCTAGGTGTGTGTTTGTTTTTTAAATTTATTATTTTTAATAATTTTTTTTTATTTTGTGTATTTTTTAAACTAGCATATGTTTTTTTTTTTTTTCTATTTCCGAACAACCACAAGATCGAAGAGCCAGGTATCTCCAATTACATAACCCGATTATGGATTCAGCGGTTTAGGGAGTGGATGCACTTGTGGCACTACATGACCCTTGAAGCTCAAGATGAAGATTTGACTCATCCACCCCAGGATTTGGGGAATAGAATGGACGAGTGGCACTGGCTCTACAATCAATTTCATAACTTATAATTTCTAGAGATGGACGTCTTTGAAAGTGAAGAAGTGGACATTTACTTAGGGACAATGTGCCACCGAGAATAAACTTGTTTTTCAGTTTTAATATAATTGTACGGACATTTCAATTTTTGATATAATTAATAAATAAAAAATTATATTGGGATATCTTTTCAGGTAAATATAATAATTAAATCAAATATACTTAAATTTTATTGATATAATTTTTTTTTTAAATTAAGAGTTTGTTCGACGAAAAAAGTAGCTAAGCAAGCATTTTATATTCTAATTTTTTTTTCTTTATATAGCTTGCTCAACGAAAATTTTGTTTGCCTAAATATAATTTTTATTTTATTTTAAGTAAATACAACTTTGTTTGATGAAATTATTTAGTCAGGCATGTTATGTTCGTTGAGCAAAGTTGGTCAACGCACTATTGCTCAATGGTTTTTTATTTATGTTGAGCAAAACTTTGTGCAACGAGCTTTGTGTGATGAACTTGGCTCGACAAAGTTATGTCGGGCATTTCCTTAGCTGACGAAACCTTATTATGGGTTGTCTAGAAGGGTGTTATTTTTGTAGTGATATAAGAATACACTCGCTTAGTAAGACACTATTAATTTTGTATCTCTCTCATGATAACATGATATCTGATGTTACAGATAATAACACTACATATTATTCAATGACAATAACAACACTTGTTAGTGAGTCGCAATACAAGGAAAAACTTGGTACCACACAAGACTACACGCACATAAAAATTTGTGGCATAAGAAGAATATAGTGTTGGGTTTTCACCCATACGTCTCGAGTACTTTCCTCTAAATATTGCAATAGTTTTGAACCCTCTCCCTCTTCTTAATAATAGTTTAATTGAAAAAAAAAATTATCTTTCTTTTTGGGTCGGCCACCTTGTAAACCAGCGTGAAGTTTTATTCTTCTATGAAATGATCCTTAGATTAATTGATTCATATGGACTGATTAAGTGATGTTAAATATATAAGCAATAATGTTTTTTACGTTTGTTTAGCGATATTGTTTCCTTCTAATATTATAAAACTTAATTGTCAGCTCCAGTCCTTTCTCTCCTTTTCTCTGCAAACTTACATAAACCTCCATCCACAGACCACCAAATAGAAGTCATTTTTCAAATTCCAGGGGAGCTTTGTGCTAGGTTTTGTCTGACCTCGCTGTTCTTGTAAGGTTTTGTGTTTTCCCTAATAGAGACCATGTATTTACTTTGCAAAACTCGTCTTCCGAACCAAAAAATTGAAAAAACAATGAAAATACATATTTTTTTGGGAACTTTAACGAAAAGATCCTGGTACTGTTTATTTTAACGAAAAATCATATTTTTACATTTAAAAGTCAATCTTGGTACTATTCACTTTACCCTTTATTTTTTCCTTATCATTAAAACTCAAAATTTTCAAACTATTTTTTTTTTGTTTTCCTTATTTTATTTTGTCTACAGTTGAGCGGGATCCCTGCTTAAAAACAGCTTTAATTATATATATTCTGTACTTGTACTAGAGCACTGCTTTTAAGTGGATAAAAAATAGTAGACCAAGTTGATGGATAAAGCTCCACTCATATATCGTATATGGCTTTCAAATTCCACATGATTAGTTGATTCATAGAATCAAGATTGGTTATATTCTTTTCTTCTCATTATTATAAAAAAGAATGAAGAGTGTTGTTATCCGTAAAATCAATAAAACTTGATTACTAAGCGTTTTGGTGGCTGAGACATCACTTAGGAAAGGTCTAATTGTGGGCCTATGATATCATACGATATGCATTAGTCGATGAAAGTTGCCTACTCTGTGTGTGGCCGACTGACGCAAACACAACTCATAAAATAATTTGTAATTCATGTTTACAATACCCAAGAACGCACTTGTGACGGCAGGCTGTAACTAAGAACTTGCCCAAGTTTTGCCATGCATGTTTAGTAGCTACCTTCTACTTGCTTGTTGAGAGGCTAGATAATTATGTTGTTGATATACCTTAGCAGAGATTTATCTTGATATTTTCTGATAATTGCGTTGTTTGAAACTTTGATGTCCTTAATTATGGCCTTTGTCGGCATTTCGCATATTACATCATTAATCTCTTTTTATGTTTTTGGCTGCATGGATAAACAATGAAAAATGCTAAGGAGACTCTCTATAGACTTTCTGTTATCTCATTTTTTTAGCACAATTTTTTATAATGTTGCACGGAAATTGTGTCAAAAACATGAGATGGTGGAGAACCTATAGAGAATCCCACTTTCAGAGAATCTCTTAAGCATTTCTCATAAACAATTTACATAAACAATAACGGGCATACAAATTAAGAACATATATGGTGGGATTCAAAATCTCCACAAAGTTTTCCTTTCACCAAAGCAACAAAACCAAGTTTTGGCCGAGACATTGAAGTAATAAAACCGGAAATATGTATACTTACCATATAACTACAGTTTCTCTTATTTAGAATTGATTGTATAATCTATCTCTGTCATCACGTAAACATTAGACTTATACGTAACATTATTCTATAAACATGTAAGAGCATTATGTACTCTATCCTCTTTTTTCCTTTATAATTTTCCCCTTCGTTTGTAGAAACAGAATGTCTTTATGCTCATAGATTTAGGATCCCTTAACATATAATGAAAAATAAAAAGAGTAACTGGTAAATATACACATCGCTATCAGAAATGAAGGAATGTTGGTTTGCGTACGTCCAAATATTTTGTCATGCATTTCTCAGCTCATTTTTCTGAGTGGAATGAATGCTGATTTTATTCTTTAATAATTATTGGTAAGATTGTGATGTGAGCCTTTGAATCAATCCCTTTTTTCCTATTGTTATTATTCCCATATTACATCCCGCCACATAATTGATTTGGGAGCAAAAGTATTACAGAAAAGTTTGGAATATAAAACGCCATGTGCCAATTTCCATCGCTACCTCTTCTATTTTCAGAAGTTGATATGATATTGGTAAAATAATATACCTAATTATGATATAAACAGGCCACTTTGTACTACAATTTAATGATATTCCTCTTCACTTGTAAGTGAGAGATTTTAAGTTCGATTTTTGATCCAGGCGAATTTGAACCACATTATTGTTAGCCCATTGTGAGGTTAGGCCCACCCCCTCTCATTTAGTGTAGATAATATCAGCTGTTTTAGAAAGAAAAAAAATTATGATATAAACACATATATATTAGGTTGAAGAAATTGATCTTGGAATAAACTTTTAAAATTTAGATAACACTTTTTCATTTTTGTTTGGTTATTAACTTTAACTTCTTCATTCTTCGCCGACGTCTCTCCTAACAACTAACTACTTAATCCACTGATGTCGCTTTGCTAAAAAAGTTTTGAGCATGGCTTCATTTACTAAATAATATTTGTGAAACCTATAGTGTCGCAATGGCAGCAGAGCGAAGCTGCCAATCACAAAAAAGGGTGATATCGCGGTTGCAAACACGATGGTGGTGGGCATTGGTGAAAGGCCGAGAACAGAGACACCAAACAGCATCGTTTCAACTTTCTGGGTTCTAGGCTGTCGGCTTGATGCAAGCCACTTGTTGTGCGGCTCAGGAGCATAAACCTCGACATTTGTTTGTAAACTTTGCTATTAAACATCATTGTCTCTTCAAAATCGTCGTAGTCTTCTCCATTCACCCTAATCAAGACTCAACTTTGAAAGCGTAAGCCAAGGCAAGTAAAAATGCGAAAGGAATACATTTTGAAGGAATAATGCAGAGCAAAACCATGATCCAAGTGAACGATTCAATGATCCGAGTGAAGAGGAAATCAAAGGCCAAGTCAGTGCCACTTGTAACAGATCAAATAGGTAGTTGTGAGAAGTTTGATAAGGTTTGTTAAGAATGTAGTTAGTTGAGATAAGGTGGTTTAGAATGTAATGCAATAGCTTAGCCTACAAGTCTTGTAATAACATAGCTATATAGACTACCATTGTAATTCATTATTTGACAATCATGAAAAGCAATTCTAGTTACTTCTGCATTTCTTCAACTAAGTTTTGTGGTCTTCATATGGTATCATCGCCGGACTGTCCCGTGCTTCCGCTCAATCTCTAAGAGCAAGTCCAGCCTTGCATGTAGGCCGGGGGACAGGGGAGAAGAAAGGGCCCGAGGGCCTGTCAATCACCTCCAGCCATGAAGGGCCCGAGCTCGTGAAGAAGGCCCGAGCAAGAGGCCTGTCAATTTGTGACAGCCCGGCAGCCCGAGCTCCCAGCCTTTTTTTTATTTTTTTCTGTCAAGCGCGTGGGGGCGCGTTGCCCGACAACTTTTCAGAAAAGCAGTCCGCTTTTCAGAAGGTCTCAGTTACCGTTGGGAAGCCACGTGGCTTCCCACGGTCCGTTCGATCTCAACGGCTCCTTCATTTGGACCATTGGATCTCAACGGTAAAAAAAAAAAATATATCTTATTTAATATCAACCGTTCGATCTGAGATCAACGATCGATATTAATATGCTTTATAAATAAAGAAAAAATAGTTTTAAAATTAAGAAAAGTTACCGTTGTGACACGTGGCACAATCTGGAGTGTTGGAATTCAATTTTTTTTAAATCCAATGGCAGAGATTAATTATTTGAATAAAAATATAAAAAAAAATGGAAAAAATCCTAAAAAATTGTAAAAAATCTGAAAAAAAATTTGTAAAAAATTGTTTTTACTTTTCTATAAATACCACTTCTTCTCCATCTACCTTACACCACAATTTCATATTTTCTCAACTACTTTCAATCAAATTCCTATCTTTCTCTCAAAGTTTCAATCCAATTTTTTTTTCCACAAAATGACTACTGATGCAGGTACGAATTGGTTGCTTCTTGAAGATGTTGCGTTGTGCACTAGCTGGGTTGAAGTTACTCATAATTCCCTTACGGGTAATGAGATGCAGTTGCGAGAAATGTGGAGTTTAATTCATACCAAATTTCTTGAGCAAATGAGTGGGAAAAGAACCAAAGAATCGATGTCAAGTCGTTGGAAAATACTTAGCCATTCCTTTAGTACGTGGAGAGATGCATTGACACAAGCTAGTAGTAATGTTCGAAGTGGGGCAAATTATGCGGATGAGGTAAGAATATATTATAATTATTTGTTTGTATTATTATTTTGTTACCTAATTTGATTATAATTATTTGTTTGTATTATTTATTTGTTACCTAATTTCATTATTATAATTATTTGTTTGCATTATTTATTTGTGACCTAATTTCATTATTATTATTTGTTTGTATTATTTATTTGTTACCTAATAATTTCATTATTATTATTTGTTTGTATTATTTATTTGTTACCTAATAATTTCATTATGTCACAGCCCGTCCCGAGATTTTCATATCGAGAGTATGAAATGACGAAAATACCCTTGACGTTACTAAGGTGTGTGAGTGACATGTTTTAGATATTTCATATTTTCCTAACCTATTGGAAATATTATTTAAGTTAGATAAGAATATTGAAATGTTGGATTGTTGTTTGGTTAGGGAATTAGAAATGGATGGTGTGGATTGACTCTGGACCCCTACACCCTCACATTTCCTTCTCTCTATTCCGTGGCTCTTTCTCTCTCTCCTCCATCCCGACTCCCTCTCTCTCTACACACCCATACGTACGGACACCCCCAAAAATCCCCAAAACTCGACGGATCGAGGCAACCAAGGTATGCATCTTCATCCTTGAGTCATTTTAAGTTGAATGGTACTAGTTTTAGGAAGTGAAACCCTCGGAATCACGTGAAACCCGAACCTCCATTTTTGGTCACTGTTCATGCGAACGTAAAATGTTGATTTTCAAGGAATTCTAAGCTTGTAGTGAGCTTAGTGAGGTCCCAAGGAGGCTCGGAGTACTTCGTTTGAAGGATTTAGACGTCGGGATCACGTGGTTCGAGTTTGGCGGAATTTCTTAGAATTTTCCCGGTGAGATTTCTTGATTTTTAGAGCCTTAAACTAGTCTATCATGATTCTTCATGTTTGGGGATTCAATTTGATATAAAATACGAAGAAAATGGGTGAAAAACGAAGGAGAACGAAGAGTTTCAAAACTCGCCGGAAAAACCAGTCCGGCGAGCCAAGGAGGAAGAAGATGCGTGTGGGGGGCGCGTGGACCCATGCCACCCATGGCGCGTGGGGGTGCGTGGGACCTCCAAAAATTTTTCTAAAAATTATGCGACGTCCGTGACGTCGAGTAGGTCGATGTGGTATATTCATATACCCAATTTGAGCATCGTATGAGAAGTTATTTCGAATTATTGGTGATGTGTTTAAAATTAACGTTTTTATAGTTGTTTCGCATATAGGTGACACGTATCCCGAGGACGAGCGCATCCAGGGACGCCACGGGGGTTACGACCCCTCGACTTATCAGTGAGTGGGCAGTTTTGATTTCGTATTTACCTATATACAATTGTTTTTCCCAGAAAATCCGTTTATGTGAAAATCATGAATCTATTTGCCATGCATGAAACTGTTGAGATATTTAGTTTGATAATTAACATATATATGTGTGAAATGACGCGGTGGACGCTCAGGTGAGTTTATTTATTTTCAGCTGAGTTATTTATCATGGATTGCATTGAAAGCTCATGACCTGTACCTAGGTGATAGTGCTTATATTGTTATTCACCACACCGCACGCTCGTCTTGGATCCAAGTAGGTGGATGTCGTACAGACCATGTGAGGGTTCCGACATGCTAGTCGTACAGATCACTAGATGTGATTCCGACTAGTGGGTGACCTTAGTTATGCGCGCTGATGATTGATGAGAGAAGCACTAGAGCGTATTTATACACCTGTCATCGTACAGACTACTATATGTAGTTCCGAGTGACGTGCAGAGTTGAACCGTACAGGTCACCGAGGTGACTCCGGTTGGATTGGATGTTGAGCTTTAGAATCAGCCGTACAGGACCATTGTAGGGTCTCCGGTTGATTTATCATTCACCTGGTTGATATTGATGTATTCTGATCATATTTTGGGCATGGCATGTCATTATTGAGATATTATGTTGTTGAAATTGAGTTGAGTTTGATGTTGCGTATATATATATGTATATATACTATTTTCTGGGAAAGTATACAGGTTTTTACGGTGAGGGGTTAGAATTGTTTTTAATGAACTGTTTTGGAAAACTATTTGATTTTACTGACCCACTCATTTTGTTTTGCGCCCCTCCAGGTTCTAGTTAGCAGTTGGTGGCTCTCGAGGTCTTTTTCCGGCATTCTGACAGACTCTTGACATGTAGGACTCACCTGAGGGTGATGTATTTTATTTTAGTCCTACTTGACTGCACTTAAACCTATGCTCTGAATTCACTTGTTTGCTTTATAACCCGTCCTGTTATTCTAGTAGATTGTTCTGCTAGAGTTTGGTTTGAATTCCTTCTTATGTATGTTGTTGTTTCGCTTCCGTGTCGCACTTATGGTTACGTCACGCTCACGTGACGGCCAGCAAGCCTGGATCCTCTGGATCGGGGTGTGTCACATTATCATTATTTATTTGTATTATTTATTTGTTACCTAATTTCATTATTATAATTATTTGTTTGCATTATTTATTTGTGACCTAATTTCATTATTATTATTTGTTTGCATTATTTATTTGTGACCTAATTTCATTATTATTATTTGTTTGTATTATTTATTTGTGACCTAATTTCATTATTATTATTTGTTTGTATTATTTATTTGTTACCTAATAATTTCATTATTATTATTTGTTTGTATTATTTATTTGTTACCTAATAATTTCAATATTATTATTTGTAGCAACTTCAAGCACAAGCATGGTATGCTGCCAAAATCAAATCAAGAAACAAATCATTCACCCGGTGGGAATGTTGGAATATTGTTAAAGATTGTCCTAAATTCAAAGTTATGCCTGTTGGTCCAGAAGTATGCATGAACAACATCCCTCTACACAGCACCTTTGTACACAGCACCCCTCCACACTCTACACCCGATCATGGCTCCCATGTTGATGAAGAAGATGGAGAAGAAGTGCCTGAAACGCCCATTCCAGAACAAGCGTCGGGGTCGACCCGTTATCCAATTAGGCCTCTAGGTAAGAAGGTTTCAAAGAGGAAAGGGAGTGCTTCCAAGAATGATTATGGAAAATACATGCAAGAACTTGCTCGTCAAGGTGAATTGACATTGGCGCGGGAATTGGCGAAATATGAGGCTGATAAGGCTAGAGATGAGGTAAAAGCTGCAGCTATTCAACAAGCATTTCAAGCTGAACAGAGGGAAAGAGAGCTACTTAGGCAAGAAAGGGAGTTGCTTAGAGAAGAAAGAATTGCACAACGAGATCGTGACATTATGAACACACGTTTAGAAGGGATGTCTCCAAATTCTAAATATTTTTGGCAGTCGGAGAAAGTGGATGTGGTGCAAAGGAGGCGTGCAAGAGAAGCGAGATCAAGACAAGATGGTCCTAGCACAACAAGACAAGATGATCCTAACACCACAGATTGGTTAAGTGGTGAGGAATAGGGTACTTTTGTAATTGGAGCCCATAGTTTTCCAATCACTTTGGGTTGTAATTTATTATTTATGTTGTTTCCATGTAATCGGAATAGGGTACTTTTGTAATCGGAATAGGGTACTTATGTAATTTATTATTTATGTTGTTTCCATTTTATTGAAGTTAGTACTTTATTAAAAGTGAGAGTACATGTATTTAATTTCGTAATATATTTATCCTAATAACAGAATCTTTATTCATCAAATTGTTCACGTATAATGAAATTATAAAACACACCAAATAAAACTAAAAAACTCACCAATTGGAATTACATAAACACACCAAATAAAATTACATAAACATACGAAATAATAAAAAACTCACTACAAAAAACACACCAAATAAAATTACATAAACATACCAAAAAAAACACACCAAATAAAATTACATAAACATACGAAATAATAAAAAACTCACTACAAAAAACACACCAAATAAAATTACATAAACACACCAAATACAAACAAACATACTAAATAAACTTAAGTATCTTCAGCTTGTTTCAATGCCCACTGGTGCTCTATCAAGTCAATTTGTCGATCATTGTGCATAGATGACCTTCGAAGTGCAATATATCGTTGAATGACCCTTTCATTGTAACGTCCATCCCTTTCTAATGGCTCGTGTTGCACAAGTTCTTCGGTGGCATCATGCGCACAATATATCTGTGTTCTTGAATTGTTCATTGTGTCTGGCTCTGGCTCATATTCATCAACCGCATCATAATCGAACTCATCTTCCACAATCATGTTGTGAAGAATGACGCATGTCATCATGATGGATCGAAGTGACTCTACATCGAACATTCTGGCAGCACCCCTGACGATCGCCCAACGAGCTTGAAGGATACCAAAACAACACTCTACATCCTTCCCGCACCCCTCTTGACAGCTTGCAAAGTGTTTTTCCTTTGCACTTCGTGGACGTGGCACTGTTTTGACAAATGTTTCCCACCGTGGGTAAATGCTGTCAACTAGGTAGTATGCCCCGTCGTATCTACGTCCATTGACGACGTACGTGACTTTTGGTGCCTTTCCTTGCAGGACGTCGTTGAACACTGGGGATTGGGCAAGGACGTTGAGATCATTTTGAGCCCCCGGAACCCCGAAAAAGGCGTGCCATATCCATGTATCAAAAGATGCCACTGCCTCCAAAATGATAGATTTTGATCCTTTTCTGTCCCCGTATGCGCCTTGCCATGCACTTGGACAATTTTTCCACGTCCAGTGCATACAATCGATGCTTCCTACCATCCCAAGAAAACCTCACATCTCGCCCTTCTTCAGAAGCCTTTGCAAGTTCCTGTGAGTAGGTTTTCGGAGGTACTCTGCGGTGTACAAAGATTCGACTGCTCCGCAAAACCTCATCAGGGCCTTAAGAATGGTTGATTTCCCCATCCTCGTTATCTCATCCACTTGGTCTGCAGATGCTCCATACGCAAGCATCCACAATGCAGTAGTGATTTTTTGCTTAGGCAAGAGATCCATAACACCACAAGCATCCTTCTTTTGCACAAAGTAAGAATCATGGTTGCAAACATCAATCATGATTCTGTTGAACAAATGTCGTTCCATTCTAAAACGACGTCTGAAGTACGTATCAAGAAATGCACTGTTATGGACAAAGTAATCGTCCAACAGCTCTTCACCCCGTCGCTGCCTGCTTTTATCAAGGTTTCTTGAATGGTTGGGCCTGCATATCTGAGCAACAGTCTGGATGACTCGACGGGAATGTGAGGCTCTGGCCATTCTTGTTTCGTCATCTCTCCTTCTACGCTCCTCATCCTCTTCCATCTCATTTTCGGCTATTTGAAGGTTGAACATTCCTTCAGATTGGTTAAACAATTCTTCCTCTTGCTGATTGATTTCCCACATCATCCTTGATGAAGAATAAGACATTGTAATGATGGATGGTGAAGAAGAAGCAGAAACTATGAATAATGAGATAGAGATGTTGAGAAAATTGGTGTGAGATTTGTGAGGATGGATGGTGGATTATATGGACGATTCAGAAAGGATTGGATTGTAGATAAGGCCACGTGGCATGCCATCATTCGTTAAAAATCTAATCGAAATCTATCCTCAAAGATTCTGAAAAGATAATGACACGTGGCACGATCGTATTAGATAAAAATCTTATCGAAATCGATCTCCAATAATTATCTTTTCGGATAATGACACGTGGCGCAATTTTGAACGAGTTAAAATCTGATCGAAATCTATCATCAAAGATTCTCAAAAGATAACGACACGTGGCATGATGACATTGGATAAAAATCTGATCGAAATTCATCACTAAATAATTGTTTTTTTATAAAATGACACGTGGCGCAACGAGAACGATTTAAAAAATCTTATCCGAAATTATAAATAATTTTATTTTGTATTATTTAAACAAAAAAAAAAAACTAATATTTTATTGCCTATTGCCAGGGGGAGGGCTCCAAGGGTGGAGATGCAAATGGCAATTACTGTTCATTAATGGCAGTTACTATTCATTTAAGGCAGTTACTATTCAAAAGGGTGGTTTCAATAGTGGATTGCCAGGGGGGAGGGCTCCATGGGTGGAGTTGCTCTAAGCATTCATTTCTCTTCTTTACCCTCTAATTTGCATTTCTCTATGATAAACTGGGATCGACAGACATACCCATTGCTAAGAAAATTGGTTTCTTCATTTCTGCCTACCCACTACTCGATCAAAAGCTCCAGTGAAAGATTTCTTCAGACTTCTCAAAAGTGGTTATTGTCGCTCAGTTTGCAGATTGTACAATCTCCAATCACAAGCCTTCTTTCAATAATGTCTACTTTTGTTACAGTGAAACTTGAAGACTCCAACTATCTCACTTGGAGTTTTGAGATCAAATTACTCCTGGAAAGCCATGGAATTATGGGTTTTATTGATGGTTTAAGAAAATGTCCGCCAAGATTTGACAATGATTCAACTACTGAAGGTGTAGAAAAAGATGGCTACTTGGTTTGGAAAATGCATGATCGTGCACTCATGCAACTGCTCATTGCTACATTTTCTACTATTGACATCTCCTGCATCATTGGAAGCAAAAGTTCATTAAAAATGTGGCTAAATCTCATAGAAAGGTCTTTTCTGTAATAAAAGCAACGATTTTCTAGATGAAGACAGAACTCCAGAACATCAAGAAATGGTCTAAATATGTTTTTGTCTATCTGCAGAAGATCAAGGATGCAAGGGACCATCTTGCGGCTGTAGGGGTATTTTTCGAAGATAATGATAATATCATACTTGCCTTAAAAAGGTTGCCTGCGGATTGCAATACTTTTCGATGTGTGATCAGAGGAAGGGAAAATGAGATTTCTCTCAAAGATTTCAAGTCTCAGTTATTGCTCAATCTTTTAAGTTTGCTTCTTCCTTGTCATTTGGCAATGCTATGGTTGCTGGTGTTCAATCTGATAAAGGAAAAGTTGTTCTTGATCAAGATTCATCAGGGTCTATTTTTGATCAATCTTTCAAGAACAATAGAGGGTCAAGTTCTTTTGGTTATAGCTCTAGCAATGGCTCATACAATAATTTAAATGGAATATCAAAACTATGGTGGTTATACGGGTTATAATTTATGAGGCAAAATAAGAGAAAGATCTTAGTACAACTTTGGTCCCACATTCTCAAATGGCAATCCTGGCATTCTTGGTACACCAAAACCATATAAGTCTAACTGTCCTGATTATCATTATGAAATCCCTACTTGTCAGATGTGCAATAAGAGGGGACATGTTGATGCAGATTGTTATCAAAGACATTACATATCAACCACTGGTTCTCCCATTCATTGCCAAATCTGCTGGAAATTTGGACTTGTAGTGCTATCATAGAAGCAACTTTGTTTATAAAGGGAAACATCCAACAACCAATCCTACTGCGATGCATGCCAACCATCAACCTTCTGCACCCTGAGCTGTTTTGGATTAAAGATATTGGTGCCACTTCACATATGACTTCTGAGTTGGCTAACTTGGAACTTGCTACTCCATATCAAGGAAATGACACAATTACCACTGCGAGTGGTGCAAGTTTGCATATTTCTAATATTGGCACTCTCAGTTACTAGTTCCAGTTACTAGTTCCAAATTATTCACTTACTCTCAAGAATGTTTTACATGTTCCAAAACTATCTCAACACTTGTTATCCATTTATCAACTTTGCAAGGATAATAGGTGCAGATTTATTTATGATGATGTTTCTTTTTGGATTCAGGATAAATTCACAAGGAAAATACTCCTCAATGGGTTGTGTAGAGTTGGATACTATATTATTCCATTCAAAATCCCATAGAAGGTGTCACCTACATCACCCGAATCACACTCATGCTTTCTCGCAAAACCAGTTAATTCAAGCATATGGCATAAACGACTAGGACACACATCCAATGCAATTACTTTTGCAATTCTTCATCAATCTCAGGTTCTTGCATCACTAGACACATGCTCATCTATTTGTACACCATGTTTAAAGGGAAAGTTCACCAAACTACTATTTGCTTTTTTTGCAACAAAATATGTACATCCTTTATACATAATGATGTGGGGGGACCTACCCTTTTACTGTCATATGAAGGATTTAGATACTATGTAACTTTCATTGATGAATGTACCCGATATACATGGATTTTTCCATTACATAATAAAGCAAAAGTGTTTGCAACATTGTTCAATTTCATGCCTACTTGTGTACTCAATTTTTTGCAAAACTTAAAAGTTTTCAAAGTGATGGTGGAGGTGAATACATAACACAACACACACACCAGAACACACATACACAGGCACAACACACGCACACACACACGGGCACAACACCCACACACACACACACGGACACACTCACACAACACACACACGCACAACATGTGCATGGCCCAAAAAACACACACACATTCCATGCACATGCACGGCCCAAAAAACACATACACAACCCACACACATGCACGGCCCACATGCCAAATAATCAAATAAAAGACATAAGAAACTGGGCTGGGCTAAGGCCCGTGGGTGATTAGAGAAGGCCTAGTGGCCTGGTGGCTTTGGGTGTCAGGAAAGGACACCAGATAGTTGATCGAAATTCGTTCCGATTCCGACTTGCACCTAAAACTAAGTAGACAATAGAAAGTTAACTCATAAAAATGATGCTGAGAGATAAGGGAAGCAAGATTTTACCACAAATAGATTCGAATGGGGTCGAGATTGGTCGGATGGTGTACGAGCTTCGACGGATTTTCTTGCCAGATTCTGGGGTTTAGAACACAGAAAAACCACAAGGTTCAAACTTTGATTTTCACACGGAGTCATAAGACTAACATGCAAACCCAGAAATTTAAAAGAAAATACGGAAGAACCTCACCTGAAACTTACAGTTAGAGCTTGAAGCGCTCAGTGCTAATGGTGAAATTGCTCACAGTGAGTTGAAGGTGCATGCAGGGACCTAGTTGGGTTCCTAGAGTCGAAAGGGTTTTAGAAATGCATTTGTGAGCTTGATTGTCAATGGAATGGGTGATCTCTTCTCGGAGCTTTAGAGAGGAAGTGAGAGAGGTGAGTTCTTGTGAAAGAAAAAGATGTATGAGAGGGAAGTGATAGGAGCATATTTATGTGACTTAGTTAGCTTGTTCTTGTGCATTTATGATGCTATTTCCTAGTTATTTTAGTATTTTAAGCTATTTTCGTGTGTTTGTAGGTCCAAAGGGTTAAAGTGGCAAATAAGTGCATTTTGGAGTCGTTTGGAGCAGTTTTGGGCATGGAATGGATAACATATGCTTGGAGCAAAGGGGATGGACAAAATTGAAGACCTAAAGATGCATGGATTCCTAGTTGAAGAAGGATTCCTAGTTGAATGAGGATTCCTACTCAAAGAAGGAATGTTAGCCAAGGTTTTCTACTTTGGTTTTGACCTTTCCTAATCTTTAAAATTCCCTAAGTTCTAGCAACAAAGAAGGGTTCCTTAATATTTTGGGACACTTAATATAGGTTCTAGAAGACCTAATCCCGGCACAAAAGGGATTGCCGCACCTTTCCCTTCACTTTCTCTTCCTTGCCATGCAAGGGATCCTTATTTCCCTTTCCCTTATCTCTCTAGGACCCTTTGCCGCACCCTATTTCCTTTTCCCTTTGGATTTTGACTTTGACTTAGCCTTTTCCTAGCAGATTTAGAGTTTAAATCCTTCTAAAAATAATTAAAACTTTCCTTTTCCTTTCCCATTATTTCTGCTGCACCTTAGCCTTAATTCCCTAGGGTTTGGACATATTTTGCTATAAATACAACCCCATCCCTGGACCATTCGACACATCTTACATCATATCATCTACCATTCAGAACCAAAAATACATCCAGAAACATCCTTGTTGCAGCCTACAATCCATCCATTCACTACCATACACAATTCTAGCCATTCTTTCATACAAATCACCACTCAAACCTTCACCCAACCTTTGTGCCGCAACAAAGAGAAGAAGGAGGACCCTTGGAGTGCTTGTTATTCAAGTTTGGATTGCTGGATCATTCTTAGGTGTAATCTATCTTTTGATTTCAATGTTTAAGTTTGTTTATCTTTATTTTGTGAACATGAGAGGCTAGACCCCTTATAGCTAGGGGGAATTTTGAAACCATGATTATATTTGCAGTATGAATTGACTAATTCCAATTGTGATTTCATAAAGTGTGAATGTAATTTGGTTAACTGTTTTATTCAAAACTTATTCTTGTATGTTGATTAAGGAGGCCTACTTAGTTTGCATGCTTGAATCTGATGCTAGGATATAAGGGAGTTTCATATAATCGTTACAAACTTATATTCACAAGTAGTGAAGGTCGCTGGTCACGATCGCGTTAAGTTAAATTCCTAGCATGAGTATCATGATGTCATAGTTACAAATGTTTTGTCAATGCTTATGATTTTCATAGAACTTAATGATCTTTGATTGTATCTCTATTATGATGTGCATGTAGGGGACTATTGAAGAATAATTTGGGTTGATGTTGCGTATTCCATCCAATTCAATGATTTAAGGAAAATCTGAGGGTTAATTAGTGATGGCACGGTTAATCTGGGGCATTGTCATTCATGGTTTATCGAAAAAGCAACTGGAGATTGATTTGTATGCAAGTGTGTCATGTGTGGAGAAGGACCCTCTAACTAGCCAATCACCCATACTTTTCCCCAAATTCGTGCAACTTTGTTTCAGTCTTTAAATTACTTGTTTTTACTTTAATTTCATCCAAAACCCAATCCCCCTTACTTTAGTGTGTCAAATTAGTTAGAATTTGTTTTAGTTTGTGTTTTTAAGTGTTTTGAGTCAAGTTTAAATCAATTTTCGTCCAAGTCATTCCTAGTGTCTAGTTTGAGTCTATTTAGTTGTTTTAAGCTGTTTTGAGTCTTTTAAGTCTGTTTTGAGTCATCAGAGTCTAATTAAGTGTTTTTAAGTTTATTTTTGTGTTTTTGAGTCAGTTTAGAGTAGGTTAGCAATCCCTCCTAATCCCCAGTCCAGAACGATCCCTACTTATCCATACTACAATTGTCAACAAAAGGGTTTAATTTGTGTGTTAAGTTAATTTTCGCATCAAGAAGACTCGAGCAGAGGGGAAAGAGAAGAGCGTTAGAGAACCTGCCACTTGGAAGTTTAGAAGCAATAGGGAATCTAGATTAACGGCTAGGATTAAAAGAGATAAATGATTAAATAGATAAATTTAAAAATGTTTTAGGGGAAAAGTAGAAATAAAATGGAAATATGGGGGTGGTTGTAACAAAACATGTCTAGATACATATAGTATATCAGCAGTAATATTTAGACATCTGAAACCTTTATACTAACCTACATATCCCAAAAAAACACAAGTTGTAGTTTTGGGTTGAAGTTTAGATGTATTGTATGGTTTAAGCAGTGGAAAACATGCATAGCCAAAGATCCGTAGATGTTTAATATCAGGAACTTTATTATACATATTTTGAAATGGTGACTACATTTGTAGAGTAACACAGGACATTCTATTTATTAAGTAAGTTGTAGTAGCACAAGCATGAAACCAGAAATTACTAGGCAATTTTGCAGTTTGAAGAAGCGTAATTGTTGTTTCTACAGTGTGCCTATGTTTTCTCTTTGCCAATCCATTTTGCTCAGGAGTATATGGATATGATTTGTGATGTAAGATACCATTTTATGATTCATAAATATTATTATTTGAACAACCACACAATTATAATCTCAAGATATTTCCATTTCCTTTCAATTGACCAAAGTTCTCAAAATAAGAATAATTCTCAATTAAAGTGAAATTCTCGATTATTTAAGGCTGCATCTAACACTGTTAGACTGCCTACGTACCCTGGAGTGGGATCAAGCATTTCGTAGTTCACATACTCCAAAATCGTATTAATATTCAAACCGCAGTAATTTGATCTAAAAAACATAATTAAAATAACAACATTCACATAAAACATAATTATCGGCTCCCTGGCCGTGCGCCGCCGCGAGTGGCGGTCGGCCGCCCCTCTTCTCGCCGGAAAATTCAATTATTTCTAAAAATTTTTAAAAATTACAAAAATGAAGATCTCAAAGAGTAGAGAAAACTTCATACCTGTGGCCAAGTCCAATTTGGTCTAGAAAGGCTCCAATTTGGCCCAAACCCGCCGGAACTCTAGAAATGGGTATCCTTAATTCGACTCCAAACAAACTCCGACGCCCCAACCATTGATTGTGGTTTGTTCCTGGGGTTAATAGGAGTCTACTGGTAGTGGAAATTTAATCAATTCATTTCAGATTTGGTTGAATTTAAGCAAGGTATGTCGCGGCACCCTCGGGTGTGTTCTTCCAAATTTCAAGACCAAACTTCATGATTTTTTTGGGGTAATAGGGAGAGGGAAGGTCGTGGAGGGGTTTCCAAATGGTTGATTGACCCAATTCACCCGGAAAAAGGGGTGAAATTCTGTCAGAAATATGTGTAGCGCCGAATAGGGTCGGGTCGCCAATGCCCGGGTCCCGATTCCCCGTGTTCTCTTTGTCTCGTTTCCTTCCCGGTTCTCTCTCCCCATTGGTCCCTCAATCATCTCCACCACCCATCTTTTCTGTCTTTAAATCTTGGCCATACACGTGGCCTTCTAGATTTTTCTTTAAAAATCTGGAGTTATCTTGAACTCAACTATTTTACTAAATTACCCCCAACTTTAAACGTTAATAACTTCTTCGATAAAACACCGTTTCATGAACAGTTTGCGCCTACACGTTCATGAGATCGAGCTCTATTCAAAAATATAAATTGTGACCTCAGAAGGTCTATAAATTTTAAATAATTAATTTCCAAACTTTAAACCTCATAATTAGTTTAATTTAAAAACTAATCTCAAACAATTTAATATAATTTCTCGAAAAATAACAAAAAATCTCAATAATACCAATACGTATATTATCATAATGTCTAGAAACAAAACTTTACAATTTTCCAAATTTTATTTTCGTACCCATAAATAGATTTACTTTCTATTTTCTTCATGTTGGAAATATGCCCTGAAAGTCAATCTTTGGAAGAAACCTTTCAGGACAATGAATGGATGTATAGATGACTCTTATACATCAAATGGCAAAGATACTAATTAGGACTATCTCTATAAACGATATATGTCCTAAATAGTGAATCCATGGACAATGGATCGATTGAAGAAGTAATCTAATGAAGTTAGACTACAGAGACCTTCTTCACATAACCATCATGTCTAAAAGGTTCCTGGTCATAGGATTGTCGGAGGGATACTGACAATGCATAGACCGGTACATACTATGTCCGCTTCAATTAGAAGGATGGAAAGTCTCATCCCATTCGTGTTGTGACACTAAGACAAGTATGTAGGTGCTCATTAAGGGAATGAGTTCACTGAACACAATCGAACGAGAGTACTTGCATGGAGGTCTACTCACATGTCAAGCAAGTAACTCTAATGGTTGGAATAATGTAAGTAGTCCTTTGACCTGAGGCATCATCGTTGTCTTGTGGTTAAGTACTTGATCTTTGATTATGTCAGTCACTCCATTCACGGGTGTCCACGGCATAGTTGGGGTTAAGCCACTTAGTCATGAAGGCAAGTGAATGCGCAACAAGGGATCTCTAATCCTCGTTATGAGAGGATGAATACTCTAAGATATGATTCGGGAATCTTCGGCCGAAGTATCGAGCGTAATAAAGGAAAGCGTTCCTATACGACTCAATTGAATCATATAACATGGAATAATCACATTAGGGGTTTGACATATTATATCCATACCCTAGTGATGTGATTGAGAGTATTGTTTTAGAGAAGGATCGAATTGCATTGTAATTCCAACTGAATAGGTTCTCCGAACAACTTCTACATTAGCTTGGGTAGCCATGATATATGGTTAGATGTCACTCATGGCTTGTGAGTTCTTCTAGATGATTAAATGTAGTCATCAAAGAAGAAGGTGAATTAAAAGTAAGTTTTAATTCACTAAGTTATTGGATTAAATATAATCAATTGGATTGGTGCCAATCACCTCACTGCCTTGCTAATTAGAACCTAAAACGATTGTTCACCAATACACTCTTGTAGTGAGTAACTAATAGATGATGGAAATAATTAATTGGATTAATTAAGTGTTGTGATTAATTAGAAAGTCTAAAGAAATCATAAAAGCGATATAAGATCGTTTTGGGCTTAAAGAAACGTTCGGGTTTAATTGGGCCCATTGGGCCTAAACCCATTGGGCTTTTATTCAAGCATTGGATGACTTGAAATAAATAAAAGCCCAAAAGCCCAAACAACACTATGGGGGCCGGCCATATAAAGTGAAAAGGAGAGATAGGGAGTCAAGTTGTTGGCTAGGTTTCTTTGTGTTATAAAAGGAACTTTATAGTGAAAAAGTTCATTAGGGTTTTGTGTGTTGTTTTTCACAAAAGGAAGAAACCATCTCTCTCTCTCAAAACACACACAAGGCCGGCCACCATAAGGGTGATTTAGCTAATAATTTTCTCACCCTTTTGGTTATTCCTTCATCCTTCTCACTACACTAGTGGGTGAGGATCTTTAGAGGTTTTCAATTTTGGAAACTTGAAGAGAACCTAGGAGCACTCATTCTAAACAAAGTGGAGGAGGCAAGGAAGGAGGCTAGGCTCAAGGAGTTCAAGGAGCAAAGGTCTTAGAGGTGGTCCATCCTTGGTCTAAGATCTAGATCAAGAGGTATAAAACTACTCCTAAACTTTGTTCTTTTATATGAATTTGTTTTTGATGCATCTTACATAAACCTATGCATTTTGAAAGGGATTTTCTTGACTAGAGCTTTGATATTATTTGATAACATGCTTCCGTTGCTTTCGTATATAAATCTTGAATTGTTTATGCATGCTAGTCACTAGAAATCCCACATGAAATCTCATAATTTTCCTTCATGTGGTATCAGAGCCAAAGGTTTATGTAAGATATGTCCTTTTGGATTTTATGCATATGGGTTTTAATTTTATGTATGACATATTATTGCTTCATTCAAAGTATGTTTATCTTTTGTTTTTCAATGGTTGAAAAATGTAAATCAATAGTTGAAAAGATATGCATGCAAAAGTGTTTTGGATGCATGAATGAAGATTGAGTTTAGAACTAAAATTTGTGGTTTTTATTCCAAATGGGAGGGCACGGTTTTGGGGGTGGTTTTGGGTTGTGTTTATGTTTTATTGTAAACCACTCTCGCATCCTTTTAAAGCTAGAAAGAAGAGTTCTTGTCACTTTTGTTTTTGGGTTTGAAAAATCATCAAGAATGTACAAATCTTGAAATTGTGTTCATGGTTTTGTTCTTGGTGTTCATGGTTTTGGTTTTGGTGGAAATGGTTTTGTTTTATGTTCATACATTGTTTTGAGGTTTTGGATGATGCACTTACCATCCATAGCCTTCCCAAAAAATTTAATTCAATCCTAGACTTGACTAGGTGAATTTCCATCACCCTTTTCTTAAAGTCCTTAAAGCAAAACCAAGTGACAAGCAAAATTTAATTTTTTCTTCATAATGTTGAATTAATGCATGTTGTGTAAGAAACCTCCCATCCCCATTAAGTGGCCGGCCTCCCCTAGTGGATTACCCACTTGTGGGGCTTTTTGTAATTTGGAAAAAGATATTTTTACTTTTGAGTATTTACAGTTTGACCCCTAACTTTTTCATATTTGCATTTAGGCCCCTACTAACTAGAAAGTTAAAATATTTGATTTTAATTTTGTTAGTTGTTTAAACTCATAATACTATTATGCCCATATGCACTAAATCTAAATGTTTATGTTGCATTCCATATGATTATTTAATGTGATTAAGTAGTTAGAAAAATGGGTGACTATGGACTTATGCCTTAAACGATAATTGAGCTATGAGATAAGGCGCTAAATTCAAATTGTTTGAACCTTGGGAATGTGTTTTAATTACTGTTTCAATTGGACCTTGTCACCTTGGACATTAATATATCTCTCCCTCTTAGTATGTGTAATTTGTAGGAATTTGTGCAAATCGGTTTGTAATTCTTATTACTTCTTAATCTCTTTTAGTTAGTTGATTCTCTCTAGTGCTAGACTAGAGTTTCTTTAACTATTGGTAAGGAGACATAACTAAAAGAGGGTTTTGACATGAGATTAAAGATTAAATGGGTCCAACGCCCTAATTAGCAATGAATGATTGTCTTTCATTTCTAATGGCTCAATGAAAATGTTTTAATTGGATTTAAAAGCACGTAATTAAATTGACACAACCTCCCCGAGTTCTTATTCAACAATGTTGGCTCGTTGTTGCAATAACCCAATAAGTCCATGGTCATCCAAGAGCCTAAGATAACTAAAAGTCCAATTTCAAAGGAATAGAAAAGCCGTAGTAGTAGTAGTTACTTCCAATATTTGAAAAATTCGTTTTTGATATTGATTTGTTTTTCTTAAAACAAATAGTGGGAGTATCATACGCTACTAAACTATAATGAATACAATTAGTAGTTATATATATCTCCAATATTTTGAAAAATGTTTTGATATTGATTTGTTTTATGAAAACAAATAGTGGGGATATCATATGCTACTAATTTCATTAACTTTGGACTAATAGTTATAATAGGACAATTTATTTGAATATGATTAAATAAATAAAATTGATGAGACCTTAAAATCCCTCAACCAACATACAATATTAAGTTGAAAGCGTAAGAGTGCTTTGAACACTTTTTCGTGGCCTTCCACCATGGTAGGCTCCAATCGTTTATGACTTGTACACCGCCTTCACCCTATCATGGGGGAGTGCAAAGTGCATGCTTATACTCGGGAGGAGTTTATTTAAAACATTTGATGAGGTGAAGGTAGGCAACGAGTGTGGCCAACATCGTATCATCGTGAGGTCATACTTGAACCCCTATCTAAACCGGCATGGTGGGTCAAAACTTAACTAAGAGAAAAGGTGCCAACATCGTATCATCGTGAGGCATTTTTCTCTAGAGGCTAAAAAGATGGGTAATCACAAGAGGTTGTTGTGAATGGGTACTTGTGCCCTCTTATTATTATTTTTGCTAGCCGACATCGTATCATCGTGAGGTGGGCTTGGTAATAGTGAGCCTCCCGTAACCCGCTAGGAGCTTTCTTTGAAATCTCCCGGATTCCATCTTGAGGGATATGGAATTTGCCAAAAATGGTGGGTGGTGTCATTTGGTTTAAAGACTTGAATCGTTTGACTTAATCAACAATCAAACTAATTATTTTATTGTTTATGTATTTAGATATGGTTGGAAGCACACTCGCGAAAATACTCGACAAACATTGCCTATAGGGGCACAATTTCCCATCATGGTATCGTAATGTCAAGATTCTCCTAACATTGGAGAAGATTGTTTACGTGCTAGACAAAGCTCCACCTTACATACCTCTCGGCCCTGAGGCCACTGAGGATGAACGTGCTAAGTATGACAAGCACGTTGAGGATGACACACAAGCCAAGTGCTATCTGTTGGCTTCCATGAATGAGGAGCTACAGAGACAGCACAAGGGCATGGATAGTGCATCTTTCATAATACTCCATCTTACGGAGTTATATGGTGAAGGGACGCGCAACCGTCGCTTTAGCACTGTCAGTGAACTTGTGAAGACCAAGATGGTCAAAGGGGCTCCAGTGCATCAACATGTACTGAAGATGATATGACTCATTGAACAATTGGAGAACCTAGGTACTCCACTTGACGGGGAATTGGCCCAGGACTTCATATTGGCTTCTCTTTCTGATTCATTCTCGCAGTTCGTAATGAACTACAATATGAATAAGATGGATAGTACTCTCTCTGAGTTACTAAATATGTTAGTAACTGCCGAGAAGACTATGAAGAAAGAGAACGTTGTAGGTACTGCTGCAGTAGCCTACAACAGGCCATCCTCTTCCAAGGCTAAGCCGCAAGGCAAAGGCAAAGGGAAGGAGAAGAAGTCACCCACTCCTAAGCCGAAAGGAGGAGTGAAGAAAAAGAAGGCAATGGAGCCCAATGGGACTTGCCACCACTGTGGAAAGGAGGGGCATTGGAAGAGGAATTGCAGGTTATACCTTGCAACTCTTAAGGACAAGCCACAAGGTATGGTTTATGTTCTTATCTTCAATTCTAATTGTTAGATCTTCTAAATATTTATATTTGATATGAAGGGCTAATCACTTGTATAATTGTATATAGGTGGATGAGCCAAGTAGAAGAGGAACAAGCAAGGAAAAATGTGGAGAAGGGTTCGGCCACTATGTTTTTTGCTTACTACTTAGGAAGTTTGTTAGGCATTTAAAGATGGCCTTTAAACTTTCTTATTTTGTTAAGAACTTATTATGTGGCTTCATATGATGGAAGACCACTATAAGTGCCTAAATGTATAAAGGTATTTGAATTAGTCTCTAAATGTATAGAGCTAATACGTTTTGTGTTAAACATTATGAATGTTTGAATTATCATATTAATGTAATGTGATGAATGCCTTTTAATATATTATTTCCTTAAAGTAGTGTTATGAATTGAATATTGTCTTGTTGTATCCTAGTTGAGATACAAGATTTATATCACTTATTGTAATGTGATAACCAAACTTTAGACTTATCAATTATGGATAGATCTCACATGCAAGACATAGAAGGATACAATGAATCTTTAGATTTGGTTCCAATTGTCTACCTATGAGTTCTATATGAATTGACAAAGGTCTAGAGATTCCTTTCTTGAAGAAAAGGAAGATCACATTATAATGATATAAGTAATAAGAAAAACGTTTCTTATATGGTTATCACTTAAACCACAATAATCAAGATCACTCTTGATTCAATTAGTAGTTTTGAACAACTAATTGGGCATTCTTTAAATTGTTTTTAAAATGTAAATTGTGTTAGTGATTAAACCAAGAAAGAAGTGTCTAAATCTATAAAATGTTTAAAGACTTTAGTCACTTAATAACGAGACATTAACTTAGTGAAGATTGAAACAAACAAGCTTGAAAGGTTTTAAAGCCACTACACAATGTCTTCTACCCGTATACTCCACGTTTATACATTTTGAATGTATGAAGTGATTTCTCATTAAAGTCATGAGAAATAGTGGGAGGTGTGAAAATGGATATAAACTTGAATATGATTGGTTTATAGTTGTCTAAAGAATAATAGTAGTTGACTATTATTAAGAGTTTGTAATTTTAATTGTTAAAAGACTCAAGCTCCTTAAAACGTTAAAATTCTATGTTGTGTGACATTCTAAAGAATAGTCTTTGAATGTTGGTTTTGTCAACCTAGCATAAAATGGTTATATGTTGGGAGTTGTCCATCATTCTCTTTTATGAGAACAAGCTAATAACAAAGCCCATGGACAAATTTGATGAAACAAAAGGGAATAGTTTCAAAATGAGTCACAACATATAGTTTAACAACAAGACAATCCAAATTCAACATCTTATGTAACTATAACGCTCTATGTAGTTTTGATAAAGAATTATATCAACCAACTAGAAGGAATGGTTGAGTTTCTATATCCTTAGTAGGAGCCATGCTTCCACTAAAGACTTGGATAATTCTTATATGACTACATTAAAGGTCTTAGTATGACTAAAACTTGTAGTATGGTGTATGACACCATATAATTTAAATGAATAGACTTGACAAAGCAAGTCACACATTTCAAAAGGAATTACTTGAGAAGGAATTCTTTTGTGTATGATTCGTTTAAATAACTTGTGTTAGCTAGAGTTGTTGATAGTCTCAAAATAGTTGAGACATCATCAATAAGCTAATGGATCTTAATGATTGTCAATAGATCCAAGACAAGTTAGTGGGAGCAATATGCATTCAAATCAAGAAAATATAATTGTTAAGTTTTTGAATGAATGCTAAGTTACAACAAGGCCCGTGGGAGTGATGTCATAATTTGGGCAACAAGATATGAATAAAGTCTATTTGATAGACTTGATAGAACATAGATGTTACTCGAAAATTGACAAAACATGACACGGTCAATTTTAAAGTATAGACTTGAAATTGGACTTATTGATATAGCAAGGCTATCTCAAGAATGTTTAATGGGGAAATTAAATCTCAAATGTTGAAGATTTAAGAAAGCATTTTCCTATATGATAGAAAATCACTTTCGTAACCCTTATAATGAACGTGTCACAAAATCACAAAAGGGACACATGTATGGACTTGTGAGTAGATATCCAAAAGTGAAGAACCATAGGGGTTGTCACTTTAAGATATTACTATATCCCAGGATCAAAACCAAAGCAACTGATAGAGTATTATTGCCTTTAAGAAAGGAACATCAGAGTGGGACTCTGGAAGCGTGCATTCACTTAGGTTATTAACCAAAGTGAAAATAACCCATTTTAACAAATGGAACTTCATAATGGATGAAGTACTAATCATATGAATATATTGTAAGTATTGTACTACAATGGTCTCAAGGTTGGAGCAAAGTTTGTATAAAGTATACAAACGAAATATATGATGATATATTGTTTTAGAAACTGCTTCAAAAGGTGTTTTGAATGGAAGGGGTCCTTTTAGAACCAATGATTGAATCCAAACCATAAGGTCGTTAGTAGGATACTACGACGTAATGGGGCGATAACTCAAGCCATGGAATCAAGGTCTCATCAAAGTATTGGAACACAAGAAAGAGACATCATCAAATGTTTTGGAAACATTTGATAAGTAAATCCCTTTTAAATAAAAAGGATTAATACATAACAAAGTTAACCTACGAGTATAAGCTCTCTCAACTAGCATGTATAAGATGCACTAGTGATTGACTTAAGTGCAAGTGGGAGATTGTTGGAAATATGCCCTGAAAGTCAATCTTTGGAAGAAACCTTTCAGGACAATGAATGGATGTATAGATGACTCTTATACATCAAATGGCAAAGATACTAATTAGGACTATCTTTATAAACGATATATGTCCTAAATAGTGAATCCATGGACAATGGATCGATTGAAGAAGTAATCTAATGAAGTTAGACTACAGAGACCTTCTTCACATAACCATCATGTCTAAAAGGTTCCTGGTCATAGGATTGTCGGAGGGATACTGACAATGCATATACCGGTACATACTATGTCCGCTTCAATTAGAAGGATGGAAAGTCTCATCCCATTCGTGTGGTGACACTAAGACAAGTATGTAGGTGCTCATTAAGGGAATGAGTTCACTGAACACAATCGAACGAGAGTACTTGCATGGAGGTCTACTCACATGTCAAGCAAGTAACTCTAATGGTTGGAATAATGTAAGTAGTCCTTTGACCTGAGGCATCATCGTTGTCTTGTGGTTAAGTACTTGATCTTTGATTATGTCAAAGTCACTCCATTCGCGGGTGTCCACGGCATAGTTGGGGTTAAGCCACTTAGTCATGAAGGCAAGTGAATGCGCAACAAGGGATCTCTAATCCTTGTTATGTGAGGATGAATACTCTAAGATATGATTCGGGAATCTTCGGCCGAAGTATCGAGCGTAATAAAGGAAAGCGTTCCTATACGACTCAATTGAATCATATAACATGGAATAATCACATTAGGGGTTTGACATATTATATCCATACCCTAGTGATGTGATTGAGAGTATTGTTTTAGAGAATGATCGAATTGCATTGTAATTCCAACTGAATAGGTTCTCCGAACAACTTCTACATTAGCTTGGGTAGCCATGATATATGGTTAGATGTCACTCATGGCTTGTGAGTTCTTCTAGATGATTAAATGTAGTCATCAAAGAAGAAGGTGAATTAAAAGTAAGTTTTAATTCACTAAGTGATTGGATTAAATATAATCAATTGGATTGGTGCCAATCACCTCACTGCCTTGCTAATTAGAACCTAAAACGATTGTTCACCAATACACTCTTGTAGTGAGTAACTAATGGATGATGGAAATAATTAATTGGATTAATTAAGTGTTGTGATTAATTAGAAAGTCTAAAGAAATCATAAAAGCGATATAAGATCGTTTTGGGCTTAAAGAAACGTTCGGGTTTAATTGGGCCCATTGGGCCTAAACCCATTGGGCTTTTATTCAAGCATTGGATGACTTGGAATAAATAAAAGCCCAAAAGGCCAAACAACACTAAGGGGGCCGGCCATATAGAGTGAAAATGAGAGATAGGAAGTCAAGTTGTTGGTTAGGTTTCTTTGTGTTATAAAAGGAACTTTATAGTGAAAAAGTTCATTAGGGTTTTGTGTGTTGTTTTTCACAAAAGGAAGAAACCATCTCTCTCTCTCAAAACACACACAAGGCCGGCCACCATAAGGGTGATTTAGCTAATAATTTTCTCACCCTTTTGGTTATTCCTTCATCCTTCTCACTACACTAGTGGGTGAGGATCTTTAGAGGTTTTCAATTTTGGAAACTTGAAGAGAACCTAGGAGCACTCATTCTAAACAAAGTGGAGGAGGCAAGGAAGGAGGCTAGGCTCAAGGAGTTCAAGGAGCAAAGGTCTTGGAGGTGGTCCATCCTTGGTCTAAGATCTAGATCAAGAGGTATAAAACTACTCCTAAACTTTGTTCTTTTATATGAATTTGTTTTTGATGCATGTTACATAAACCTATGCATTTTGAAGGGGATTTGCATGACTAGAGCTTTGATATTATTTGATAACATGCTTCCGTTGCTTTCGTATATAAATCTTGAATTGTATATGCATGCTAGTCACTAGAAATCCCACATGAAATCTCATAAATTTCCCTTCACTGCACATATTCATAATTATGAATATATAATTCATATATTTAAATTTTCAAGGTATTACAGGTAGACTATCTGATGGATGACGATAGGATGCTAGAACATGTTTTAGAAACCCCTCTTTATAGTATAGACCATGGATGACTTTATACTATGAGTGGTTATTTTTAGAGGCATAACTATTTGTGCGTACCTAGTGGACACTATGCCGCCTGGGGCGAGGATCTGGTGTTGGCAGAAAGGCCGGGAGAAATAATCCCTAGCTACGGGTTGAGGAACATGGAGCTGGCATTGGGTCGGGAGTTGGTAATCTCTGGCTACGGGCGCAGAGACCACGGTGCTGGCATAGGGTCGAGAGATATATTTATTTAGTGATTTTACTAGTAGTACATTGCGCTACGAGACGATCTGTGAGACGTTTGGTATTTTATTTTCCATGATGACTTTTGAGATATTTTTGGCATGCTAGGATTTTCATTAAACTCATCACTTATTATGCTAGTAGTTTCTTTATATAAACTGTAGGGGTTAGTATCTTGATAACTATTTTATTATTAATGTATATATGAACTTGGTCCACTCACCTTTGTTTTGCGCCCCCATTTAGGTCTTAGAAATGAGGATTATGACGCGACGTACGAGGCATTCCCCTACCAGTAGCAATCTATCACCCACTTGTGTGATATCTTGTAATGATCTTTCCTTTTGTGATCTTGTTTTAGAATGCGTTCTGTGCACTCTAGACACTTCTTTAAACTTTGTTTATTACTCGTAGATTCTAATGATTATTCATGCTTATGTTCCTCCTAATCATTACTCTTGTATTCAATAAATGGCTTTCGTCACCCTCAGGTGTCGGCCAGCATGTGCCTATTCGGGTATTCAGGGAATATCGTGGTCGGGATGTGTCATGTTTTAGTTGATGAAACCACTTTTCCATACTTAAATCCTACATTATTTCACAAAACACCAACAATATCACCTGCATCTTCACCACTGCATTCACCAAATATATAAGTACCAATCCTTTCATTAACAAATCAAGCATTATCACCCTTATCTCATTCATCTCCATCTACAACTGCAAAATCATTGAATATGCATTCATCTAGAGCCTTAGATTCTTTGTCTGCATCTAAAGCCTTAGATTCTTTAGAAATAGTTACATCTAGTGCCACATAGTTTATTTCTTCACCTACACATGGTCCAAATTCAATACAAATGTCCTGTGAACCTCAAATACATTAGTTGTCACCTACCAACTCTAGTACACATTATCCTATCCCTGTGGATCCTAATTTCCAACATGAACAACTCACTGTTGTTCTGCCTATTCCTATGAATGTGCATCATATACAAACAAGATCCAAGAATGGAGTTTTCAGAAAGAAAGCAATCTTTGCAACTATTAGTTCATAACCAAAAACTTTCAAAGCTGCATTGAAGGTGCCAGAATAGCAAGATGTAATGAATGAGGAAATTGCTTTATGCAGATGGATCTATGACAAGGTATAAGGCCAGACTTGTGGCCAAAGGGTATAGCCTGGATGAAGGTATAGACTACTTGGAAACCTTAAGTCTTGTAGTCAAACCTATAACTATCAGATTGATCTTTGCCTTAGTTGCTCAGTTCAAGTGGCTTCTTAGGCAACTGGATGTAAAAAATGCATAACTGCATGGAATTCTCCAGGAAAAAGTCTATATGGAACAACTTCCAAGGTTTGAGAGGTTTATATATCCATCACATTATGTCTACAAACTTCAAAATTCATTATATGGCCTTAAGCAAGCTCCTAGAGCTTGGAATGAAAGGTTCACAAGTTTTTTTACCAGGTTTGGGGTTCCAAGCTTCACAAGCTAATCCATCTTTATTCGTTCAATATTCTTCCAAAGGAGCTGTGCTATTGCTTCTGTATGTTGATGATGTGATTCTCATTGGTAGTAGTTCTCAATTGATAACTCAAGTGATTTCAGATCTTACTACAGAAATTGAAATGAAGGATTTAGGCACGTTGTAGTATTTTCTGGGGTTGATGATTAGTTACACTTCATATGGGTTATTTGTGTCACAAGAAAATATATCATTGAGTTGATTGATAAAGTAGATTTATAGGAATATTATTGGCAAACCTTACAATTGGCTACTTAAAGAGATGGGAAACCTTACCGCAGTCCTAATCAATACAGGAGTATTATTGGGGCACCCCAATATCTCACATTTAAAGGCCATACATAACTTTCTTAGTGAATCAAGCTCGTCAGTTTATGCATAATCCCATGGAATCTCATGCCATTGCAATCAAATGGAATCTCATGCCATTGCAATCAAACACATTATTAGATACCTTAAAGGCACTTCCACCTATGAAGTTCATTTCAAACCAGGGCCAATTTATCTGCAGTCTTATAGTGATGTAGATTAGGTTGGAGATTCAAATGATAAGAGGTCAACCTCAAGTTTTGTTGTGTTTCTTGGTTCAAATCCCATCTCTTGGGCATGAAAGGAACAATATACAGTCTCTAGATCCTCTACAGAAGCAGAATATAGGGCTCTTACAATCACTGTTGCATAGCTTACTTGGATTCAACAACTTTTTTGTGATCTATATGTTCATCTACATTTACCACCAGTGATATATTGTGAGATCATCTCAGTTATTGCCTTATCCACAAATCCTGTATTTCATGCTAAATCAAAGCATGTTGAGATTGACTACCATTTTTTAGGGAAAGAGTCACTCGATGAGACCTTCAAGTGTAACATGTTTCTTTTGCAGAACAATCACTAGATGTTCTTACAAAAGGGTTTATGAGCACCATTATTCCAGCCACATTGTGGCAATCTAATGCTCAGTTCACTTGAGCATCAGATTGAGGGGGGATGTAAGAATAATGAAGAACAAAACCATGATCCAAGTGAAGGATTCAATAATCCAAGTGAAGAGGAAATCAAAGACCAAGTCAGTGCCACTTGTCAATAGATCAAATAGATAATTGTGAGAAGTTTGATAAGGTTTGTTAAGAATGTAGTTAGTTGAGATAAGGTAGTTAGAATGCAATCCAAGAGCTTAGCCTACAAGTCTTGTAATAACATAGCTATGTAGACTACCATTGTCATTCATTACTTAACAATCAAGAAAAACAATTCCAGTTACAAAAAAGGCAAAGTGTATAATTGGAAGAGAATATGCAATAATAGTGGTAAAGTGATCTGGTCAAAAGGAGTATAAGTTCAGTCTCAATGAAGGCACCAAGTTTTGGAGCCAAATATGCGCACTGCCACAAGAGGTGGAGATGCTTAAACTTGTTTACTTGTAAAAGAACACACAATCTTGAGTGAACCAATGATCGGGGTGCCGATCAAAGGCTCTCGACGATCAAGTTAGTTAGCAATATAAAGACTCATGCAGTGGGCAAGATAATAAGTATGTAGAAATTGCGTTACCAAAGATAAACCCTAAAAACCTCTATTTATACCAGTCGAGGAGAGGACTTTTTTGGATAGTAGAATCCTTATTAAACCGAGAGAATCTCAGATATTGCATCCTCTTAGGAGTTTGATTACTTGTGGTGCACGCCAATCCTTAGATTGTAAGGACTCTAAGATTATAGAAAACACGATGATTCCTTGCTATATTAGGTTTCCATATCTTGCAAAACAAGCACGATCAACCTCAACAAAGTCATTAGACCTCACCCCCTGATTCCAAAATAGGATGATGGTGGCGTCACTACTCCGTTTAAACAGTTTAGTAGGCAGAGGCTGTTTTAGTCCATGACCGGACTTCTGAAGTATTGATATTTTTATTTGCCTTACTCCAGCCCTGGAAAATCATGGTCCCACACTGGTCTTGGCTTACTCACAGTTGTTTGTTCTTTTATAGGTCACTCAGATTTGTGTATCTCCACTTCCTACGGCGGTGCGTGAAATCGGTTATAACAACATGGTTGCAACTTATTTAGCTGAGACCTTTTGCATCAACTTTAAACATATATCATATCCAAAGAACAAAGAACAATGGTGCCAATGAACTCACCTAGATAGCCTCTGGCGCGTAACTTACGGGGAGGGGAAATGAGTCAAGTAATCATGGTAAAAAAAAGATTACTTCTGGCTTTGGTTAATGAGCAAGCATGCAAATATCACATGCTGATCAAAATTAGAGTTATGTTTGATAGGAGCATATTTATGCGACTTAGTTGGCTTGTTCTTGTGCATTTATGTCGTGTTTCCTTAGTTATTTTAATGTTTAAAGTCATTTTCGTGTGTTTTCAGATTTTATGGACAAAGTAGGCAAGAAGATGCATTTTGGAGCATTTTGGAACAAAATGGAGCTTGGAATGCATGTCACATATTTGGGCCAAAGTGGATGGACGAATTTGAGAACTAAAGAGGCCAAGAATGTGAAGAATTATGGTCCAAAAGATGAAGAACTCAGCCCAAAAATTTGTCACCCCAACTTGCCTTCATTGCCATGCAAAACAACATAGAATTCCCTTTGGATTCCCATGCCATACTTGATCACTCTTGTCCCCTACATAATTTCTGATTTCATGCTTCAATTCATTTAATTATTACACTTAATTGCTTGATACCTCTTGTTCCCTTCACCCACAAAATTTTATACAACTTTCACAACCATAACATGCACCAATTGATGCTCCATCATTCACATTTGGAATCCCATGCCTTGTGTACCACATGTTGCTGCACCTTTGACCCATTTATTGACACATTTTCACCTCCCTTTCCATCTCTATGCAATGTACACAATCATTCATGCCCCCTAGCTACAAGACCACTCCATTTTACCCTTCACACTTTGCATCATCACTTCATTTTCACCCTTGGACCATTGCACACCACATACACTCTTTGCCGTGCATTCTCCCTAGCCTAACCTGATTCTCTAAGGTTTTTGGGGCCTATATATACATGTTTACACCCCTGGGCAAAGGGTTCACACTCTCATATTCATCATTCATCACAGAAAATTCGTCCATACAACCTCTAGGTAGCAAAACACCCCAAAAACACCATTCTAGTGCCTAGAAAACATAACAGCCATTCCACCTTCTTCCACCCTCTTTGCCTAGTTCTCCACCACCCTCCAACCCTCAAACACTCCTCCACACTTACCCTAAACCTTTCCATACCATTCCCCATCCATTCTACATCATAAAACTACCCAAAAATCCGTCCACAAAGCAATCTGCCGCAAGCAAGCAAAGGAGAATTCTTGGATGCACTTGCTACCCAAGTTGGAGCATTTTAGGTGTTTTCTTTCCTTTGATTTTAATGTCTAATTTTATGTATCTTTGCTTTGTGAGTATGAGGAACTAAATCCCTCTTAGTTAGGGGGTGATTCGAAACCATGTTCATACTTGCAATATGATTTGATTACATCCAGTTGTGATTCATAAGTTGTGAATTCAATTTACTTATCCGATCGTATAAAAAATGATTTGTGTATGGTGGTTGAGAGTGCACACTTAATTTTCATGCATGAATTTAACGCTAGAATATAAGGGAGTTTCACCTAATCGTTATGAACTTATATTCACAAGTAGTGAAGGTTGCTAGTCACAATCACGTTAAGTAAATTCTTGGCATAAGTTTCATGCAAATCATAGTAACGAGTGCCTCGTCAATGCTTATGTTTTTCATAGAACTTAATGATTCTTGCTTGTATCTCTATTATGCAATTCATGTAGGGAACTTGTAGGGAATGTTTTGGGTTGTCGTATGCAATCATCTGTTGGAAATGTGCCCTAAAGCCAATCATGTGATGATACTTTACGGACATTTCACATGTTAAACTAATCTAGTTTAACATATAAAGGGCATAGATTATTGTTTGAGCCGTCTCATATAAATGTTATATGCTTAAACGATAAAGTCCAAGGAATATGTGATTGGGAGAATGTAATCTAATGAAGTTAGATTCTTGAGACCATTCTTTCGTAGACACATCCTAAACGTTCCTGATCATAGGATTGCCAATTGGGCATTGACAGTCCGTCAAGATCGGTACGTACTATGTCTTCTCTCAGGGAGAGTGATTAGTCTCTAGTCATTGGTGTGTGTGACATCAAGACAAGTACGGTAGGTGCTCAATAGAGAATGAGTTCACTGAACGCGATCAACGAAGAGTTCTCATATTCCATGTCACATGAGAACTCATGGTTGGGATAATGCAAAGTAGTCCTTTGACCTGAGGCATCATAGTTGTCTTGTGGTTAAGACCTTGATCTTTGATTATGTCAAAGTCATCCCACCAGGAGGGTGTCCACGGCATCGTTGGGGTCAAGCCGCTTAGCTATGGAGACAAATGAATGCGCAACAAGGGATCTCTAACCTTCAAACCGTTTGAGGGAGAATACTCTCTGATATGATTTGAATCTCTGGCCAGAGTATGAATGAGATTAGGGAATGCGTTCCGAATCACATTCAAGGTAATCATATAAGCACAAGACACACATTGGATAGTAGACATGAGAAAATAAACTATCAAACCAAACAATGTGGTCAAGAGTATTAGATTAGAGAAGGACCGTATTGCATTTGTAATCTCGAACTGAATAGGTTCTCTAACCTCTTCTGATTAGCTTGGGTAACCATGATATGCTGCTAGGTGTCACTCATGGTTTGTGGAAGCCCTAAACGTGTATAATCACTAAAGGGAGAATTGAAAATAGTTTCAATTCACAATCGATGTAAAATGGTTTTAATCGCCCACTACCTCGCTAAAAGGAACCTAATGGATCGCACACCGTGAAAGGTGGAGATTGGAGATTAAACGGAAATGAGTAAGAATGATTAAATGGTTTAATCATTTATTTATGGCAAGGATTAATTAATATGTTAATTAATCAAACGAATAAGTTCGTTAAAGACTTCGGGATAGTTTTGGACCTTAAGGCCCAATGGGCTTCGAACGTCAAGCCCATTAACTTAAGTTGTATGACAATTTAATGAATGAAGATTCATTAAAGCCCAAAAGCCCAAAATCCCCTAAATGGCCAGCCATGATGAAATGAATTAGGGTTTTGGTTGTTTAGGTCACTTAAAGAAGTGACTATATAAATGATTTTATAGCCAAATATTCATAAAGTGAAAAATGGGTTTATTTTTGGGGAAAATAGGTGAGAATTGTCTCTCCATTTTCTCTCTAAAGAGGCCAACACCTTGGAGGGTACATCTAGCAATCCTACTACTCCAAGGTCACTCATTTCTTCTACAATCGAACCTTGGTGTCGAGAATTAGAGGTTCTCAATTTTGGGAACTTTGAGAACCTATTCTTCCATCCAAATCCATGGATCTAAGAAGCAAGGAATGAAGGCCCTTATCTCTTTGGGTGATTAGCCTTTGCTTATGCAAAGAGGAATCTACAAAGGTATTAATTTCAACTCACTTTGTTTTTGAGTTGATTATTGGTTCACCAATCTACTAGGCTTTGAATTTCATGGTCATGTTTTGTTTTTGAGTACATACAAGCATGATTCCGCCTTTTAATTGTTAATTGCATGTTATATGATGTTGCTCAAATGAACATGTTTTACAAAATAAATCCTTCAAGTGGTATCAGAGCCTAGGTCTAGTAGTTGGTGAATCCTTTTGTGTTTTGTAGTTCATAAGTTTGTGATCTAAAAGTTGTAATTGTTACAAGCTTTATTCTTGCTTCTTTGAAAGTAAATTTTGTTGGAAAATTTGCTATCTCAAATGTTGTAGATGTTGTTCATATGAGCATGAATATTGGAGCTAAAATTTGGTGCCATGCTTTTGGGAAAATTCGGCCAAAATCAAAGGGTGAATTTTTGGGTTCTTGTTTGACTTGTTAAAAGTGTTTTAATGTGTTCTTTGGAACCCCTAAGTACCCTAGTTTGGTTAGATGTTATTTCCCTTAAGTAAGAATGGTTTTGGAATGTTTTTGGGTGGAAAAAGTTCATGGAAAAATTTGGGTTTTTCATGGATGTTCTTCATTGTTCTTGATGTTCTTGCCAAGAACAAAAAGGTTTGGTGTATTGATTCAAAGTTTTGAATTATTTCATAAAGTATATGTGATATGTTTTTAAATGATTTATTATGTATTTAAAGTGTTAGATATTTGTATAAATGATGATTGAAATAATTGTGATTGAATTATTTCAAAAACTTATCTTACATACACTTGCATGATTGTTTTTGACAAAACTCACAAATCAACACACACTCCCACCTTATCTTCCCTAAAACCGGCCACTCCCTCAAAGGGAGTACTTTTGG
Source organism: Malus sylvestris (assembly GCF_916048215.2). Taxonomy (NCBI): domain Eukaryota; kingdom Viridiplantae; phylum Streptophyta; class Magnoliopsida; order Rosales; family Rosaceae; genus Malus; species Malus sylvestris. Next base: position 24,330,131 of record NC_062268.1, read on the forward strand.
GGCTTTTATGCAATTACATAAAGTTTTGATACTTTTGTGTATTTGCACTTTGGCCCAAAAGTTTACGTTTTTACGTTTAGGTCCAAAAACGCTAAAGGACAAATTGTTTTGTTCCTTTAATGATGTTTTTGCATTATTAAAAGTTTGGGTTCTAGTTGTATTTACATGAAGTTGTGACTTTTGTGTATTATACAAAGTGACCCCAAAAGTTTTTGTATTTGCAATATGGCCCAAAAGTTGAGGTTAATTGCAAGATGGCCCAAATAGGATGAGAACAAAATTGTTTTGTCTCTTTAAATGAGAATTGGATTTTCATTTTGTTTAGCTCCATTTAAATCAATTTTATGGATACAAAAACCAAATGAAAATGTTGCATTCATTAATTAGTTAAAGTGTTAATTAATTAAAGGGTGATTATGAACCTAAGCCTAATATAATTGAGCTATGTGAAAGGCGTTTCAAATTTGTTTGAACCATGGGAATGTGTAGATTAGATTTTGGTTGTAATTTGATTTGATCAAATGTTGTAAAAGGGCTTAAGCTCTTCTTTACTTTAAAGTAATTTGTTATATGCAAATGTTGTAATGAGCATAAGCTCACCTTTACTTTGAAGTACTTCTTTCTTGCTTTATACGATATGCATGAAAATGAAGTAGTTGGGTCCAACGCCCATAAGACAACACGCCTTAATGTGATTAAACGCGTAACTAAAATCAATCTTCATTCCTAGACCGAGGTTCAACACAAGGCTCGTGTTGAATCTAAACAAAGGTTCATAATCATCCTTAGGCCCTAAGGCAACTATGTAGTCCATCAAATGAATGCAAAGTTTATGTTAGTAGTATCATATACTCTTGCTTTAAAAATCGTTTTAAAAGCATAGTGGGAGTATTATGTACAACTAAAACAAAGGGATGGACCAATAGTTGTAATAGGACCAAAATAGTTTTAATAGAGATTAAAATGTATGTTTATATGTGATGAGACCTAAAACCCTCAATCAAACCAATATTAAGTTGATAAGCGAGAGATGTTTAGAATATCTCTTCGTGGCCTTCCACCGTGGTGGGATCCAATCGTTTATGACTTGTACACCGGCTTCACCCTATCATGGGGGAGTACACAGTGCATGCTTATACTCAGGAGGAATCCATATACATATGATGAGGTGAGTGTAGGCAACGAGGATAGCTATATATCGTATCATCGTGAGGCTATTCTTGAACCCCTTCACACACTAAGCATGGTGGGAAGAACTTAACTAAGTGCAATGGAACCAATATCATATCATTGTGAGGTTACATTCTCTAGAGGCCAAATAAGATGGGTACTTGCATGAGTTGCAAATGAGTAAGCGTACTCTCTCATTATTATTGTTGCTAGCCATATATCGTATCATCGTGAGGTGGGCTTGGTAATAGTGAGCCTCCCATAACCTACTAGGAGTTTCATCCAAAACTCTCGAATTCCTATGAGGGATATGGAATTTGCCAAAAATAGTGGGTGGTGCTATTTTGATTTAAAGACCCGAATCAAATGGCTTAAAATCAATCAATTTATATTCGTTATGTATTTGATTACCAATATATTTGCAAACGCTATCCAACACTTGACAAATAAAAGCCGAACGTTTAGTTTACGGACTTGGTACTACAAAACCATAGATTGTCTTTAATGGCTTGTAAAATTACCAAAGTAGTCTCATCCTCACAATCTTACTATTGATAATGTATCATTAGAAGAATATGTTAGAAAAGGTCTATCATAAAGAGGACAACACTTTTAATGTCATAATTCTTCAATTACAATTTGTTGTATGAAGAAATAGGAGTTGCTTTGAACAACTCTTAGTCAATGCAAACACTAGTGCTTATTTCTTTGTTAAATGAACAAAGAACTTGAGAAGAAAGCACAAAGGCATGAACACTTTATGTGCCATGTTTCTTCACTTACAAATTGTTGTATGAAGAAATGAGAGTTGCCTTGTACAACTCTTGAAGGTTTGTAATTATGTTTAGAACATAATGGTTGGTTGACAAAAATAGTCCATTAACATGGACTTATGATGATTTTGAATCATTGAATGTTGAAGTGATAAACCACTTAACGAGACGGAAACTAGGCAAGGACTTCACCTTTGTGTCCCTATCCTAATGGTTCACTAAGTTTATTGTAAACTATATAGTGAACAATAACCACATACTCTCCAAAATTGTTTGATGTGTATAACACAATTGAAAAAAGGTTTCAAGAGAGATAGTGGGAGTTTAGGGACCATGACTAATGTAGTCAAAGGTGAAAGTCAAATAAAGAAGATAAATAACTCCAAGGGAACAAACTTTCTTTATGAAAGGATGGATATTGGAAGGGGTATTTGCAAGAAATGTCTTGCAAGTGTCAAGGACACACCTTTCGAAGGTGTTGTAAATTGTTCTTGAATAGTTCAAAACAGTTGGTTCTTCTACTTGAATGCATGATTCCGTATTAGTGACTATGTTTTACAATCGTTGTAAAAGTGTGGCTAATAAGAAGTAGAAGATTAATGAGAGAAGAGAAAGTACTTCACATTCGAAGCGTGAATCAAATGTAGATCTCTGCGAAAGCAGATGGTACTTACTTCCTCATATGAACTACCAAAGAAATTGGAAAAACATAGATTGTCTTTATATTCCAATTTTAAGGAACTAAATTCCGTCACTATGTGAAATGGATAAATGTTTTGTTTGACAAAACAATGTTCTTTATTAATCAATGATTGGATTATGGTAATCTAATTAATTATCTCTATAGTAGAGATGATATGGTAGTGTTAACTGTTTAGAAAATAATGATGCTTAAAACCCAAAAGGTTGCAAGGAAGTGACTAATCCTAACTAAGTTGTGATTCCTCTAAAAACATAAGTTATGAGTTGGTGAAAGATGGATGCTTTGGATCGTTAGATCCGGATCCAATACCTTCTTGTTAAAATTGTATAGAGGCGAAATGTTCGAATCTTTATTCTTTTGGAAAGAAGAAAGAATCACAAAGTTGTTGAGGTTAATTCACTAAGATGTTAGTGGCACTTGTCCACAAACATAATACTACTCATGTTGAATAACATTCACCAAAGATCACTCTCGGTTGGACTGTAGTTTATTTTGAATAAACACAAGTCCGAATACTTTGTAAAATGTTTCAAAGAATTCAAGGAATGTAAGTTGATGAGTAAGACATCTAAAGTATTTACCTCCTTAGATTTGATCCAAGGAAAGGTAACACTTTAGATGAGTTTCTTTGAAAGATATCAAGGAAAATAGCATCATAAGATAATATATTTCTCCATTAGGAGAAGAACGAACTTGAATAAGATTTAGTTCGTTAGATGTTATCTATTACCCATATATAGGATATATACTTCTAAAACAATATGATTGTCAATGAGAAGATCTTCCAGTATTTTCATGACTCCATAAGATGTAGTTGGAAAGAAAGACAAATCTTAAGCATGTTAAAGATTTGGGGTTGTGTGCTAACAAGCAATATTTGTTTGATAATAATCTTGTAGGATATCCTTAAAATAACTTTTGGATATCGCTTCTATAAACCAACTAACAAATGTTGTTTTGTTGGGTAGTTCATTGTAATTCTACAATGTGATTTGCCTAAAAGCAAATGAACGAGAGATAGAACTCAAAGAATGGGTTCTTTGAGAGACAAGAAAGTAATCAACAAATATAACAACCTAGTTCCTATACCACAAGCTCCAAGGTAGTCGATAAGGATTTATAAACCGTCTCAGTTGAATGGTTTTGAACTTTATGACTATGTCATAGAGTTGCACCTCTTAATTCGAAAGAAATAAGAATGAAAATCCTTATGACTACATTGAGTGCATATACGATATATACTCAAGGAAATGGTAAAGTACCATTTGACTCGAAATAATGAAACCTTCAAAGCTAATTGGTAGCTTAAGGTGACTACAATCAAAGAGAATGGTTGACTTTAAAGGAACCATTTTTGACGTAGTCTTAGTTTCAATTAATTCGAAGATTGCTAGCTACAACTAAATGGTGATTCAATGTTTTGACATAATATGGGTTTCCGAAACCATTATTAAGATAGTCTTGATAATATATGTGTAAAACTACTAATCACAAGACATGTAAGTTGTAGAGATCCATCCATCATGGATCTTAGCAAGTTAGTGGGAGCTATTTGCATTTTATGAGAAAAATGATCAAATCGTTTGATTTCTCATAAAGATGTAAATGAATCTTTTGTTTACTAGTTTTACAAAAGATTAGTGGGAGTTAATCATGTTCCTAAAAATTTAAATATATATGATATATTAATTTTGGAAATGAAAAGAATACTTCTTCGTTAAAGTTATGACTTTAAGCATTCTATAATCGATAGAATGTATTTGGGAGATATAGTCTATATACATGGGATGGAAATCTATAATGATATATTTCATGATATAATTGGATTATATCAATGCCTAATAATAGACAATGGATGCTAGGAAGTTTCTCATATGATGATAAACTTCAATTAGAAGGACGATTCTAGTGAGACTAGCAAGTTGCCCTTCTCAAAGGGAATGTACCCCTTTGACTCCTAAAGAAATAATGCGTAAATTGAATCCTTTATGCATACGTAGAAAGGTGATTTATGTATTTCATATTGTATGAAAAACATTGATATGAGTTGTACCTAGAACGGTACAAGACGATATCAGTGCAAGCCCAGGATCAGAACCATGGCAACTGTCAAGTGAGTCCTTAAGTATTTAAGAAATACTAAAGGATAAATTCCTCAAAGATCGAGGAAGAATCAAAGTGTCGTAATGGAAGTGTAAATGTATTAGATTATGAATCTAATCCATCATTGGATGTTTCTTCATTATGAATGAAGAGATAAACGAATATCTCTTTATTATGACTAAAGAGATATTTGGATGGAAACATTAAAGTAATGACTTTAGTGTGTTCCATTATGAATGCAAGATATATTGCCATATAGAAGTTTACAACAATGTTGTTTGGATGGGAAAGTTCATTTATGAACTCTCTATTCGGTTCCAACCAAAAAGTGTATGACACTAATGGGGCGATAGCTCAAGCCTGGGAATCAAGGTCTCATCAAGATCCGAACACAAATGAGAGACTGAACCACATGATTGAGAATCATGTATAATGGTGACGTCGTTATTCTCAAGGTTGCTTCTGTGGATAACACATATAGATATCCACTGTCTAGGCCTACAATTCAGCCATTTATGAAATGACTACAGAAGAGATATCATCATTGATGATCAAGCTGATTGGCTCTAGTGCAAGTGGGAGATTGTTGGAAATGTGCCCTAAAGCCAATCATGTGATGATACTTTACGGACATTTCACATGTTAAACTAATCTAGTTTAACATATAAAGGGCATAGATTATTGTTTGAGCCGTCTCATATAAATGTTATATGCTTAAACGATAAAGTCCAAGGAATATGTGATTGGGAGAATGTAATCTAATGAAGTTAGATTCTTGAGACCATTCTTTCGTAGACACATCCTAAACGTTCCTGATCATAGGATTGCCAATTGGGCATTGACAGTCCGTCAAGATCGGTACGTACTATGTCTTCTCTCAGGGAGAGTGATTAGTCTCTAGTCATTGGTGTGTGTGACATCAAGACAAGTACGGTAGGTGCTCAATAGAGAATGAGTTCACTGAACGCGATCAACGAAGAGTTCTCATATTCCATGTCACATGAGAACTCATGGTTGGGATAATGCAAAGTAGTCCTTTGACCTGAGGCATCATAGTTGTCTTGTGGTTAAGACCTTGATCTTTGATTATGTCAAAGTCATCCCACCAGGAGGGTGTCCACGGCATCGTTGGGGTCAAGCCGCTTAGCTATGGAGACAAATGAATGCGCAACAAGGGATCTCTAACCTTCAAACCGTTTGAGGGAGAATACTCTCTGATATGATTTGAATCTCTGGCCAGAGTATGAATGAGATTAGGGAATGCGTTCCGAATCACATTCAAGGTAATCATATAAGCACAAGACACACATTGGATAGTAGACATGAGAAAATAAACTATCAAACCAAACAATGTGGTCAAGAGTATTAGATTAGAGAAGGACCGTATTGCATTTGTAATCTCGAACTGAATAGGTTCTCTAACCTCTTCTGATTAGCTTGGGTAACCATGATATGCTGCTAGGTGTCACTCATGGTTTGTGGAAGCCCTAAACGTGTATAATCACTAAAGGGAGAATTGAAAATAGTTTCAATTCACAATCGATGTAAAATGGTTTTAATCGCCCACTACCTCGCTAAAAGGAACCTAATGGATCGCACACCGTGAAAGGTGGAGATTGGAGATTAAACGGAAATGAGTAAGAATGATTAAATGGTTTAATCATTTATTTATGGCAAGGATTAATTAATATGTTAATTAATCAAACGAATAAGTTCGTTAAAGACTTCGGGATAGTTTTGGACCTTAAGGCCCAATGGGCTTCGAACGTCAAGCCCATTAACTTAAGTTGTATGACAATTTAATGAATGAAGATTCATTAAAGCCCAAAAGCCCAAAATCCCCTAAATGGCCAGCCATGATGAAATGAATTAGGGTTTTGGTTGTTTAGGTCACTTAAAGAAGTGACTATATAAATGATTTTATAGCCAAATATTCATAAAGTGAAAAATGGGTTTATTTTTGGGGAAAATAGGTGAGAATTGTCTCTCCATTTTCTCTCTAAAGAGGCCAACACCTTGGAGGGTACATCTAGCAATCCTACTACTCCAAGGTCACTCATTTCTTCTACAATCGAACCTTGGTGTCGAGAATTAGAGGTTCTCAATTTTGGGAACTTTGAGAACCTATTCTTCCATCCAAATCCATGGATCTAAGAAGCAAGGAATGAAGGCCCTTATCTCTTTGGGTGATTAGCCTTTGCTTATGCAAAGAGGAATCTACAAAGGTATTAATTTCAACTCACTTTGTTTTTGAGTTGATTATTGGTTCACCAATCTACTAGGCTTTGAATTTCATGGTCATGTTTTGTTTTTGAGTACATACAAGCATGATTCCGCCTTTTAATTGTTAATTGCATGTTATATGATGTTGCTCAAATGAACATGTTTTACAAAATAAATCCTTCATCATCCAACCCAATAACTTGTGGAAAAACTAAGGGTTAATTAGTGCAATTCACGGTTAATTTGGGGCGTTGAGTATTCATAGCTTATCGAAAAGCAACTGGAAATCGTTTTGTATGCAAGTGTGACATGTGTGGAGAAGAACCTCCTAGCTAGCCTTCCATCCATAAGTTTCATTCAAATTCATTTTACAATCTGTTTTGATTCACTTAAATTTGTCTAAGAATTTGTTTACTTTGTTCTTGTCTTAATTTAATTATTTTCGTCCAAAATCAACCCCATCTTATTTCTTTGAGTCATATTAATTAGAACTTGTCTTAGATTATGTTTTTAAGTGTTTTAGTTCATTAGAAAACCAAAATTCGTCCAAGTTTGTGTTAGAGTCCCAAAACTGCCCAGATTGTGTGTTTAAGGTAGTTTTGAGTGTTTAGGGGCTGTTTTGAGTCTTTTGGTTTGTTTTAGTATTTTAAAGTATAGTCAGTTTCCAAGTGATTTAGAAATCCCTCCTAATCCCCGGCCTAGAACGATCCCTACTTACATACTTTACTACAATTGATAAAAAGAGGGTTTAATTTGTGTGCTTATATATTTCGCATCAATGTTTTACCACCATCAATGGAACGTTGTGTTGGAAATGTGCCCTGAAGCCTATCATAAGGTGATACTCTATGAACATTTCACATATCAAACTAATCTATTTTAATGTAAGGGCAAAGATTATTGTTTACAGTTGTCTCATTAAATGTTTAGGGTTAAACAATGTCTATGGAATATGTAACTAAGAGAATGTAATCTAAATAAGTTAGATTCATGAGACCCTTCTCTTTCATGCATATACCCTAAATGCCTAACGTGAGACATCATAGTTGTCTTGTGGGTAGGCCTTGAGTCTTTGACTATGTTACAGGCATTCCATTTGAGGGTGTCTAGGGCATATTTAAGGTTAAGCTACTTAATCACGTAGGAATGTGAATGTACAACAAGAGATCTCTAACCATCAAACCGTTTAGGGAGAATACTTTATGATATGATTAAGAATCTCTAGCTAGATTATGAATAAGATTTAAGAAGTCGCTCCAAATCACATTCAAGGTAATTATGTAGACAAGAGAATCACATTGGATAGTAAATGAATAAACTATCAACCAAACACTGTGATTAAGAGTATTGATATAAAGAATGACCATATTGCATTGTTATCCCAACATGAATAGGTTCTCCAACCTCTTATGCGAAGCTTGGGTAGCTATGACATACTGTTATGTGTCACTCATGGTTTGTGGAACCTAAAGATGAATAATCACTAAAGGAGAATTGAAAGTAAGTTTCAATTCACAATCGATTAGTAAGAGTTCTAATCGCCCATTGCTTTGCTAAAGGGAACCTAATGGATTGCATACTATGTAAGGTAATGATTGAAGGATATAACAAAGTTGAGTAAAGGCAATTAAATATTTTAATTGTTTATGGTTAAAGATTAATTACTATGTTAATTAATCAAACGAATAAGTTCGTTGTAGACCTCGGGTTAGTGTTCGGCCTCACCTCGGGTTAGTGTTCGGCCTCAAGGCCCAAATAGGCATTCAATGGTCAAGCCCATGAGCTTTTAAGTTGTATGACAACTTAAACACAAAAGGGCACAAAACCCAGTAACAAGGTTAGGTCGACCATAGAGAGAGGACTTTTTGGTCCAATTTACTCACAAAAGTTGGTGACTACAAAAGAGGCATTATGCCTCATACCTGAATAAGGTTTTCAATACGCTAATAGAGAGAAACACAAGCTCTCTCATTCTTTAAGGAGTCTGGCCACATAGGAGGAAGAATGCTACATTTCCTTCCTTCCATGTCAATCATGTTCTTCCTTCATCCTTGGTGTCGAAAGTTAGAAGTCTCCAACTTTGGTGACCTTTGGATGATCCATTTAAGCATCCAAATCCAAAAATCCAAGGAGGCAAAATGATGAAGATGAAGGCTATAGAGTTAAACCTAAAAGAGAAATGAAGGCCCTCACTTTGGGTGATTATCCTTTGCAAAGTAAAGAAGAACTTCAAAGGTGTAAACAAATCTCAACTTTCTTCGTGTTTTGAGTTGAGTCATTAGTTCACCACAACTACTAGGCTTTGAATTTCGTCGTTTAAGTTTTGTTTTTTAGTGCATCCAAGTTTGCTTCCACCATTTAATTGTTAAATGCATGTAATATGTTGCTCCATAAACTTGGCATAATCAAAATTTTCCTTTACGTGGGGTACCTAAAGACATTTGTGCTTTCGAAGTAATACAACCAGACTGGCAAGGGCCAATTATACGATATCTTGACAACCCAGGTGGGCAAACATGATTGAAAAATCAAGCATGATGTTACAAGTTGTGTATCGAAATGAACTTTACTGAAAGGGTTAAGACGACCTTTTGTTACTTTGTGTCGGCTAGATAGAAGCCTTTTTCAAATTATAATAAAAGTACATGAGGGTATTTGTAATGCCCATCAATCAGGCTGAAAAAATGTGGTGGCTCATTTGAAGACATGATTATTTTTGGCTGACCATCTTAAAAGATTGTATTGAATATGCACGATGGTTGATGCAATGTCAACTCCATGACCCAATTCAGTTCCTGCTGAAGAGCTTCATTCGGTGGTAAAATCATAGTCATTCAGAAGATGGACTATGGATGTCTTCAGGAAGACTACCAACTTCTGGTTCAGTGAAACATGCATGGATCATAGTAGCTGCTGATTACTTCAAAAAGTAGGTCGAAGCAAATTCTTATGCTCTGTTAAATACACAGGAAGTCTGTGACTTTGTTAAGGAACTTATCATGACCCGGTTTGGTGTTTTGAAACAGTTATTATGTATAATGAGACAATTTTTACAACTGAAAGATTCAAGAGTTACACTCTAGTCTTAAGGTTCGGCTGGAACAGTCCACACCATATTACCCTCAGGCTAATGGTCAAGTAAAAGCTAGTAGTAAAGTCATTGTGAATAATTTAGAAAAGATGGTGAAAGATATGCCTGGCATGTGGCATCTAACTCTTAATGAAGCATTTGGGCTTGCCGAACATCACAGCATTATGGGATTGGTATTTCTCCTTATACCTTAACTTATGGATATGATGCTTTCCTTCCCATTGAAATAAGTGTTAATTCCTTAATAGTCGTCAAGCAACGTCATTTGATAGGTGACAAATACACATAAGCAATGATGTAGGAGTTAAAATACCTAGAACAAATTAAGATTCGATGCTGGAAACTTCCTTATGGCTTAGAAGAAAATTGATGAAAAAGCCTATAACAACATGGTGAAGCAAAAATAATTCAGTGAAGAAGATTTGGTTGGCACACAGTTTTACCTATTGAGACTAAAGATTCAAAATATTGCAAGTGGTCACCGAATTGGGAGGACCTATTGCCCTTGACAAGTTTCTCAGCAAGGGGGCATATCAGCTCAAAGATCGAGCTGGATAAATACATAGGCTGCATATCAATGGAAAAAATCTAAAAAAATATTTTCTAGACACTTGGGAGATGATTGAGAGCAATTAAGATAAAATGTTTCAACTTCATGGCCAAATCAAATTAAAATTGTTCAATAAGGAAATATTACAAGATCAGCCTAACCGCATTAATTTTCAGCGACTGTCAAATATTATGATCATGGAAAAGACGGAAAGGTATGCAATTCTTCTTTTAGTTCCAACCATTTTATCTCTCATGTTGTGATTTTAGCACATTGGACGCCCTCGTTGTCTTTGAGAGTTCGAATTTTCTTCAGTTCGGCAACATATTCAACTAGATTTGGCCGATGAGTCTTGTAGTCTTCCTTGATCTGGAAATCCAATTCAGTTTTACTCCGCTCCAATAGTGATATGCACACTTCAAATCAGCAAGTTTTCAGTCAATTTTGGCTACGCTATCCTTTTTGCCCTTATTGATCCGGGATCGTGGTAATACTAGCTTGACGGTTGGAGGCTTCTTCGAATTCCTTTTCGGCTTGAATGGCTTTCTAAAAAATTCAAAGAAACGATGAGTTCTCTCCAACTGGGCTGAGAAGTGGATGATACTCTCACTATTCTATCCATTTTTCGGTTGCCATGTTGTTTAAACATTTGTCGTTGGTATCAAGATGGTTACTAGCCATAGTTCTGATTGTCGTCGAATCGATGAGCTTTGGCAGTTTTGCCAAAGTGCTCGATCTGGAAGCTATAGCCAGTAGAGCGTCAATTTCTGTTGTCCAAGGAGGAATATCTTGTAAGTTTTAAAAATATGAAGTGAGATTTTGAGTACGGCGTTGATACTTATGAAGGCAAAGAGTTACAACCTGCCAAGAAGAAATTCTAGCCATATCTTTAGAAGAATTTGTTGAAACTAATGAGCTTAATGGCAAAACCTAATATTTAAGATGGTTCCTTAATTCCATTGGCCAATAAAGGTTGTCTACGTTCGAATGCCATTAAGGTGGCCAGGAAAGGTAAACAACATTGTTTGGCTGATTTGATCGATGACGATCAAGCCACCTTTGCCCCTAGAAGTATTTTAAAGTTTTGGTTTAGGTTGTGGTTCGGTCAAGGAACATGTAAGGTATAGAAAGAGAGAAAGATTGAAACTTAATGGTGTGATTGTTGCATTGGACTATCTCGGACTGGAATAGCTTTAGGAACTAAGCTGGACTAATTTAGTAAAGTGTTTGGTACATTTTTGGAATAAGCAGGATAATGACCAAATTTCAGTGTCAAACCCTAATGCCAAAATTTTCTCCAGAATCCAACTACTAGCAAACAAATTCCAGAAAAATGAGAACTAACCGATCAACCACTCCAGAAAAATCAAATTCTTCAAGCCCATTTGCATATGCACGACAAAAAAGTCAGTTTGAAAACCTCAAATTTACATTTTACAACCCAAAAATGAATCTTTACAATGAATCAAGAGAACCCAAATACTCCACAATACTAAAAATTCAACACAGCAAAAATACCCAAATGGAAAACGACTTAAAATTTTAGTTAATTACCAGACGTCGCGGTTCAGTCAGCCCCAAAAGGAAATGGAAATAGAGATCTTCCAGAATTTCCATACTTATTTAGTACTAGTCTAATCGATATCCATAAAGTTGAGCCTAAATGGTCTAATAAACAAGTCAATGCCAATCCCCTGATGAATTGATCGATTGAGAAACAAATTTCTAGGGAAAAAATAGATACCTATCTCAGACCCAGAAATCGATCAAAAACAAAATCTATCTCAAACCTAGAATCTACCTGAAACCTAGAAATCAGTCAAACCCAGATCTATCGAACCTATAAGACAAAATGGAAGAGGAAATCGCGAGAGATTTACGAGGATGCGGCAGTGGTCGTGGGATGGTCTGGCAAGGTTGTCGAGCAGGACGAGGAGTCGAGCGGGATGACGCAGCGATCTTAGTAATCCGCTTGTATTCGAGGGGGGGGCTCGCTATGACCATCTAGCGAGCCCCATAGTCGACACGAGTGAAGTTTAATCTACTAAAGTTAGTCTCTTCCTCTAACAAACATAGGATTACACTAATATCTAGTCCAGCGAAACCTAGTGAAGGCAAACAAACACTCCTCAAGTGTTTTGAAGAAGCCTCATTGTCCATGATGCCCGTGGCAGTTTCCATTAGATAGCGCCTAGTCTTTTCAATTCTTAGACTATAGTCAGGGTGAGCGGCATGTTGATCATTCGTCGAAGGTTGAGCATTATGGGCTTTGCCCTTTCCTTTGTTTTGATGCATAGGGGCATCTTTCTTTTGTTGGAAGCTAACCAGCTCCTGGAGTCGAGGGGTCGAAGGCAGTAAGGAGCTCCTGAGCAAAGGGTGTTGTCTGCATCGAAGAAGGAAGAAGAAGAAATGAAGGGTTGGCCTCCAAAGGCTAGTTTTTTGTTTAAATGTGTGAGTGACAAATGTACACTCCAAATTAGATCACTTAAATCCCAATGAAGGGCTAAGATTTAATCTGGAGTAGTAAGGTGGATTTAGTGTTTAAATATTGTCTAATCACCAACTCTTTTACACAAGTATGGGTGATGGAAATGTACCATACCCTTACACATTTTTCTCTACTTAATAAAGTATGGTTGCTGCATTTTCTGCACAACCTTGAAGTTGAAAACAACACTCCAATATCCTCTTAATTCTCTGCCATTCTACCCCAAGAAACCGATCCAAAATTATAACAAAAAATCATCCTAACAAATAAACTTTATCATGGCCTCAGATCTCAGTTTCTGATTTGAAAACTTTCTAGGCGTAATCTGTGAAAGTTAAGACTTTTGGGAGCACCAACGAAGTGTCCTCAACAACAACAACCAACAAACAATTATGAAAATGAAGGGATCCAGCAGTAGCAGTGAGCTAAAAGCTCCAGTCTTTGATGGGAAAAATTATGATTTTTGGAGAATAAGAATGACAACCATTTTCAAATCCTATGATCTATGGGATATGGTTCAACACGGGTATGAACTACCTGAGATGGAGATCGATGCTCTAGAGGAGGATCTCACAGAAACACAACTCGAAACACTAAAGCAGAATCAGATGGAGGATGCTAGAGCACTTGGAATCATTCAAGGTGCTGTCTCAGACACCATTTTCCTGAGGATAGCAAATGAAGATATTGCATATGGAGCTTGGGAAGTTTTACAGCAAGAGTACATAGGAGACACTAAAGTTAGAAAGGTAAAACTTCAGTCCCTTAGAAGAGATTTCGAGTATACAAGAATGAGGGAAAATGAGATGATAAAAGACTATTTCACTAGGCTGTTTGATGTTGTAAACAAGATGAAAACATATGGTGAGGAACTGCCTAATGAAAGAATTGTCCAAAAACTGTTGATTAGTTTGACTAAACCCTATGATTCAATAGTGAGTGTTATAAAAGAAACCAAAGACACTGAAACTCTCAGTGTGTAAGATGTGATGGCATCCTTAAGAGCTTTTGACCAAAGACTCGAGAGGCATGCTGATTTTGGATTTGAGAAAGCCTTTCAATCACTCAATGTTGGATCTGGTAATCAAGCCAGTGTAAGCAATCAGAAACCACAGTGGAAGGGCAAGAACAAGAAATGGGAAGGGAAAGGGCTTCATAACTGTAGACCTAACTAAGGCAGCAACATTAATGTAGGTCCAAGAACCAAACAACAATGCAAACATTGTGACAAATTTCATCTTGGAGAGTGTTGGTTCAAAGACAAGCCTAGGTGCCACAAATGCAACAGGTTTGGGCACATTATGAGGACTGTAGATCAAAGAATGTGCAGCAAGTGAACTGTGCAAACCAAGTGGAGGAAGAAGCAAATGTATTATGTGCCTTCAGTGTAAAAGTGGAGAAAAACAATGAAATGTGGTACATTGATAGTGGCTACAGCAACCACATGACTGCACATCAGTCATTACTCATTGACATTGACACAAACTTAACTAGAAAAGTGAAAATGGGAGGTGGAAACATTGTCAAGGCCATTGGAAGAGGAACTCTGGTTATCAACACCAAGAAAGGAAGAAGATGCATAAGGGAGGTGATGCTAGTGCCAAGACTGGATGAAAACCTACTTAGTGTGGGTCAAATGATGGAGCATGGGTATTTCCTACTCTTTGGGGGAACTATGGTTGAGATCTATGATGACAGATCCTTATCAAATTTGGTGACCAAAGTAGAAGTGAAAAATAAAAGCTTTCCACTTGTGTTGAGGTACTTAGAAGAAGTGGCAAGGAAAGCAAGTGTGACAGGTTTTATGAAACTATGGCACAAGAGGTTTGGTCACTTAAACATGACCAGCCTAGAAAATCTACAAAAGTATGAAATGGTACAAGGGATACGTAAGATGGATCACTGCAATGAAACCTGTGAAGGATATGCTTTTGGGAAGCATCACAAGGATCCATTTGAAGTTGGCAAGGCTTGGAAGGCAACAAAGCCACTCAATTGATTCACACAGATGTGTATGGACCAATGAAAACAACAACAATCAGTGGAAACAAGTATTTCTTAACCTTCATTGATGACTACTCACAGATGTGTTGGGTGTATTTCATGAAGTTCAAGTATGAGGTATTCACAATATTCAAGAAATTCAAGGCAATGGTGGAATTGCAAAGTGGATACCAAATCAAAAGATTGAGAAGTGATAAGGGAGGTGAGTGCACCTCACATGAGTTCAATGCATTCTGTGAAAATGTGGGGTTGGAGAAGCAACTCACTGTGGCATATTTACCATAACAGAATGGGATTGCAGAAATGAAGAATAGGACTATAGTCGAAATGGCTAAATCTATGATGCATGAGAAGAACATGCCTTATACATTCTGAGGTGAAGCTGTGAACACCTCAGTGTACCTATTGAATATGTGCCCTACTAAAACACTGGACAAGAAGACACCATTTGAAGTGTTCAGTGGAAGGAAGCCCTCTGTAAAGCATCTGAGAGTGTTTGGCTCAGTGTGCTACATTCTCATCCCTTACCAACTAAGGCACAAGTTGGAGAAATCAAGTAACAAAGGTATTTTTATAGGCTATGGTACCAGTGAGAAAGGATACAGAGTTTATAATGTGTTGACTCATAACATAATCCTA
Source organism: Malus sylvestris (assembly GCF_916048215.2). NCBI lineage: Eukaryota > Viridiplantae > Streptophyta > Magnoliopsida > Rosales > Rosaceae > Malus > Malus sylvestris. Next base: position 24,345,875 of record NC_062268.1, read on the forward strand.
TCAAGGGATGTTATCTTTGATGAAGACTCAATATGGAACTGGGAAACAAAGGTAGAGGAAAATGACAGCGTTTCTCTACAACTTGACTTAAACAAAAGGCAAACAAGGGAGCCTATGGAGACCTCAGTTCAAGAAGAAGTCACAGATAATGGTGACATACAAGGGACTTCGTAGCAAGTTATTATGAGTCCACAATCAAGTCAATCACAGATAACAACTCCAAGTTTAACTCCAGTGAGATTGAGAAACCTGGATGAGATTTATGCTACATGTAATTACCGTGTAGTAGAACCAGAAACATATGAAGAAGCTAAGAAAGACAAAGCTTGGAAGAAAGAAATGAAGGAAGAGCTTGAAATGATAGAGAAGAATGACACTTGGGAACTTGTAAATCTACCAAGCGACAAGCCTGTGATTGGAGTGAAATGGGTGTACAAAACGAAGCTCAACTTAGATGGTTCTGTGCAAAAGAACAAGGCCAGGTTAGTGGCCAAAGGTTACTCACAGAAACCAGGTGTAGACTTCAATGAAACCTTTGCTCCAGTAGCAAGGTTAGACACCATAAGGACCTTGATAGCCCTAACAGCCAAGAAAGGTTGGAAGTTACATCAATTGGATGTCAAATCTGCATTTCTAAATGGAGTGCTAGAGGAGGAGGTGTTTGTAGAACAACCTTAAGGGTTCACAAATCAAGAGTTTCCAGAGAAGGTGTACAAGCTAAGGAAGACTCTCTATGGCCTAAAGCAAGCTCCAAGAGCTTGGTACAGTAAGATTACCTCCTATTTCACTGAGAAATGATTTCAGAAAAGTCCTAGTGAAGCTACACTGGAAATGATGCTGCAATGATTGAAGAGTTCAAAGAAGAGATGATGAAGAGGTATGAAATGACTGACCTAGGCCTCTTGCATCATTTTCTTGGCATTGGGGTAATTTAAGAAGCAAGTAGCATCTTTATTCATTAAAAGAAGTATGCTGAAACTTTGCTTGAAAAGTTTGGTTTAAAGGGTTGCAAACTGGTCTCTACACCCCTAATTGCAAATGAGAAGCTTAAGAAGGAGGATGGAAGTGAACTTGCAGATGCTAGTCTCTATAAAACTATTGTTGGTAGTCTATTGTATCTAACTGCAACAAGGCCAGATCTAATGTTCTCAACAAGCCTACTTTCTAGGTTTATGCAGAATCCTAGCAAGATACATATGGGCACAGGTAAGAGAGTGCTGAGATATGTGCAAGGAACACTAGATTATGGGATCAAGTATGAAATGGGGAAGTCAACTATTCTAATTGGATTTTGTGACAGTGACTGGGGTGGCAGTGAAGATGATAGCAGAAGCACATCGGGCTATGCTTTCACCTTTGGATCAGGGGTATTTTCGTTGGCCTCTGTGAAGCAACAAAGTGTTGCACTGTCCACAGCTGAGGCGGAGTACGTGAGTGCATCAGAAGCAGTGACTCAAGCTATTTGGCTAAGGTTTATACTCAAAGATTTTGGCGAGTTACAGGTTGATGCCACACCACTCTTGTGTGACAACACCTCTGCAATTGCCATGACCAAAAATCCAGTTTTTCATCAAAGAACAAAGCACATCAAAAGAAGATTTCATTTCATCATAGAGGCATTGCAGGACAACACAATCAAGCTAATCTATTACAGCACAGAGGATCAGATCGCAGACATATTCACAAAAGCACTACCGAATGAGAGATTCAATTACCTAAGGGGTTTGCTCGGAATGACTCCTAGAAGAAGTTTAGAAGGGAGTGTTGGAAGCTAACCAGCTCCTGGAGTCGAGGGGTCGAAGGCAGCAAGGAGCTTCTGAGCAAAGGGTGTTGTCTGCATTGAAGAAGGAAGAAGAAGAAATGAAGGGTTGACCTCCAAAGGCTAGTTTTTTGTTTAAATGTGTGAGTGACAAATGTACACTCCAGATTTGATCACTTACATCCCAATGAAGGGCTAGGATTTAATCTAGAGTAGTAAGGTGATTTTAATGTTTAAATTATACATATACTAAAACCCAAACTCGGGTGCACTGTTTTTCACTGTTCGTGAACAGTGAAATGGCGAAAATGCCCTCATATTTTTTGGCTGGCAGCACTTTGTTTCAACTTATCTACAGTGAAAGGATGGTTATGCCCTTCCACTCCACTTGTCGACCATCGTTGCGTCTTTTAGCATCTTCCCTTGCTTTTCTCTCTTTTTGCTTCTGTTGCTTTTCATTCTTTCTCCTCCAATTTTCGTTAGATTGTTTGGGTTTTTGTGTTTTTCGTTTCCTTTGCTCTCTCTCCCTGTTACCTCTGTTGGTTTCTGTCGCTGGTGTTCTTTGTTCTCTCATGTTCTATCTTGCTCTTCTATCACCTTAAAGCTTTCCGGTGAGTTATTCAAAACTTGCAAGTGGGAGGGTTTTTTTTATTTATTTTTCTTTCCAAATCGATGGGTTTTATTATCTTCAATTTTAGATGTTGATTGTTTATTTTGGTTTAGATATTTTATTAACCTTTGTTATGTGTTCTGATCAAGGATTGAATTGGGTTTGGGAGTTTTAATTTGATGATTTTTTTTTTATTCAAATGTTTAGTTGCAGAAATTTTAAATTAGTTTATATTCTGGGTTTCAGATTTGGCAAAATATTTTATTGGCCTGTGCTATGTGTTCTGATGAAGGTTTGAACATAGAAAAACAACCACACAGGCCTTGGCCTTTTGCATTGAGTATTTTGCTTTTTTTATTTTGGTGCTGTGGCTGTTTGTTTTTTATTTCAGGAAACATTGCTGATCGAATTTTAGGGTTTTGTATAGAAGCTTGCAAGCCCTTTCTGATTAAGGTATATAATTTATGTTTTTCCTCTTAAATCTTTTCTTGAACAAAAGTTTAAATTTTTTTGGGTCTTATTTCGTTTGCAGATCTATTTTATAATAATAATAATAATAATTAATTTTTGGGGTTTTGTTTCTGTGTTTGGATTTTTAGTGTGGGTATATGATTTGGTTTTTTATTTTATTTTGAGGAAGCAATGGTCATCATTTTTTGCCGCTTTTATGTGTAGAGTTCCAGCTTCCAGGTGCTTGAGGTTTCTCTCTCTCTCTCTCTCTCTCTCTCTCTCTCTCTCTCTCTCTCTCACTTTTTTTATTCAATTCAGGATCGAATTTCATTTGTATGAATGTTGGATCTATAATCTATTGCTTTCGACAAATTGTGCACTTTGTTTACTGCGATTATTTTTTTGTGGTTTGATTTGGTGAATTTTTGGGAAAATCCAAGTTCAATCCCATTCTATTTGCAGCATGCCAGTGATGATTTAAAACATGTTACGGTGGACAATCAATTGGAAATAGCTTCAAATGGGAAGTTTTTGCAAGGGACGCATGTAAGTGGGGTTATGCCCGATGCCGATGGAGAATGCTTTTTGAAATTCCATTAAGGGAAATTTTGGGTTTTATTGAACAAATTTTAAACCCAGAAAGCTTGGGTTTCCTGGTGAGTTCTCTGACATTTTTTGTTAGGGTTTAGTTCTTGGGTTCTCTTTTCGTTGTTCAAATCTTTGTGATTTTAATTTTAAAAATCTGGGTTAAAGAAATTTTTCTGAGTTAATTCATGATATTGTATGAAGTATGGCTTATTCTATTCTTTTTTTATTGAGGTATGAATTTACATGGAAATGTTTATATGCAGGTGGACTATGCCATTTGAGAAACTATGGTATTCATATGTTCTGTAATTATTTTCATTTTATTTTGGATTTGTTCAAGTTCTAGTTTGCACGATTGTAAGATGTATATCTAATTCCAAGTATCTAATTGGTTTTGTACCAATATACAGTACTCAAACGCTCTCAACGAATACCCGCTTTCTCCCTCTCTCTCATGATAATTGATGCGGAGTACCAGACCCAGAGAAGGTGAGAATCTAGAATTCCCAAACTTGGCCTCCCATCTCAGCTGTGGAGTATCAACCGGTACACTTGAGCTTCCCAAACTATGTTGAAATATTTGAGAAATGCTGAGTGAACAAAAGAGAAAGGGAGTTTTAGAGAGAGTGATATAATAGTTGCTCTGTAATTGTATGAATGAATTAACTATTCAACAGAGAGAGAGTTAACAATTTATACAACAACTAATCACCTTGCTTAGCTCTCATGGCACATACTTAACAGACTAACAAACACTAACAATCTCTAAACTGATCTGCTGAGCTGGACCATTAACCTCTGTTTATATCTCAGCCACTCATTTTTCGACACTTATCACTATTTGCAAAATCTAGAGTTGCAAAAACCCCATTCTTAATGAATATTATTTTTTGTTTATAATTAATTGATGATTAATCTATTCCATTATTATTATTTTCCCGCCAAATACTTTGAATATTCATTAGCAAAAGATATAGGGTTAACTATTTAATGAATACAATTTTGATGGTTGATTGCATTTCGTTAGTTATAAATATGGTGAATCCATTATTCAATACTAGCTAAATAATCACAATGCTTTGGCCACTTATCTTGAATTCTGTTCAAATTGATGAAGTCGCATGTTTCTTAAATGGAAACCTGTGTTCTTTGAATTTGGCTTTTACAATTGAAGTCAAATTGACTCTGGCTTGAGCGACATTTGTAAATCCCGTGTTTTGAAAATTACTTTACATACCGTGACCTACATTTCTAACTGTTTACTGGTTTATACTTTAGAGATAGTGTACATCATTTTACTTTTTGTTGTGCATGTGACTGATCTTGAATATTTGATATTCTTTGAGATTTTCAGCATTCAGGTTTCAAAAATTCTAAACTTTATTCTTTTGTTTTTCTTCCTGTTTTATCAAGAATTGGTCCTTTAAACAACATTTGGGGCAAGCTGTTTTTATCCTTGTTGGATGCCTTTTTCAAGTCAGGAATCTTCAGGTAGTTTTCTTTGTAGCTAAAATAATATTTTTGAAGTACCAACTCCGGGTCGTTCAAGGACGTCACATAGCAAAAGTTAAGTCATCTAATACTACAATGTACATACAATACAGAAAGAAGCTATCTTAATATTGGATGACTTAACATTCTCTGTTTTTTATTTTTTTAGTTTTCATTAACCCTGTATCTTAAAAAATAGTTATTTTTGAGTTTTGTAGGCTACTTTTATCAATTGTCAAATGTGACTCAAAAACTAATCCAAAAGCTTTAAAAAAAATTTACTGTTTGATAATTTCCTTTCCGAAATTCTAATTATGTTTATACTTTTGTCAGTCATTACATTTTTTGTAAGAACTCCAAATTCACATTGTATTTCAATAAATTTTAAACGCTTTGTCTACGCTCTTAATTTTTTTTACTACAATGTGTTAAATATTTTTAATTACTAAATCAAATTATCGCTATTCCATTTAGTAGAAAAAAAAAATTCCAGCATTATTCTTATCATTCACAGATGTGTGCTTCTCAAGGTTTGTTCTATATAAATTTTAATGTACTTAACACTTCAGGATCATTGGCATTGATCAAATTAGGTGACCAAATTCTTATTATTGATCATTCAATACCTTCTTTCTTTGCTAAGTTTTTTCACCCCTCTTAAAACTTATTAACTTTGATATGCTTCAAGTTATTCCTTGGTATAGAACCTGCCTCAACTGCTTTCGAAATAATCAGATTCTCTTTTACATGATTATGTGAATGATTGAATTTTTGAAAGAAATTGATTTAAATATTTTTTCATATTTAGGCGGGCAAGAGAAAATGAATTGACAAAGCAGAAAGCTTTAGAGAAAGCTTAAGGTAAAAATCGTGAATGTATTTTGCGTAATTCGTCTTTTCATAAGTTCGAAATGCAAATGATACTTGAAATGCAATGCTTATTTTATGGTTCACAATTTTCCTAAAAGGTATTAAGAAACTTCTTTTGTCAAATTTTTCTTCCTTTTTGGTTGATGGTGGGAATAATACAGGTAAAAAAACTGCATGTTGCAAAGGAAAAACCACACCAGCGCACACTTGGAAATAGCTAGAGGTATTGGCAAACCTCACTTTGTATATACATGCTTTACAATTTGTGGAAATCCACATGACTCCTGAAAATGATAGTATCAAATATGAGATAATGGGACTTAATATTTTATTAACATGCTTCTTGAGATTTTGGAGTTATGCCAGGATGGGTAGTTTACCCTTGGGTGTGGGTTGATGATTGTACACACATTACATTTATGTTACGATAATTATAAATAACATCTTATTTCGTGGATGAAATTTATTTCTACTCTTCATTTAGACATTGAAGCTAATGCAACTCTAAAATTAACATCTTGATAGACTGGAAGTAGATATCTGTTTTTTATTCTTCACACTTCTGTCTAACTTCTTCTTGAGTGATAGTTTAGTTAATTTCTTTTTAGTTTATTGCAGGTTTGATGGGAATTTTCAGCTATCTGCAATAATGAGAATGCAAAGTAATAGGTTTGTCATCTTTTGATTTATATTAATTTTTTATTGTTTTGTAGATTAATAATTATGCAACTGGTTATATTTTATTGTGTTAATGTGTAGTGTAGAAAATTTTAGCCAACCTTATAGAATCCATTTTCCGTTGAAAAGTTTGAATGTTCTGTGATGGAAAAGGTTATGTTTAATTGCAAGGTAGAAATTCTATTATGAGTTCTTTAGCTGATTTGGGGCATGTTTCTTTACGATGTTTAATTTCACCTGGAAACAAATAGTGTTTAGAATCAAAAAAGTATTTTGAATTGTTTTTTAACCATCTATTGCCAACTTTTCCAACGGGTTTCTTATTTTATTTTCCATTATTTTGCAAGAAACCAAAGCCTTTCCATGCTCGATAGTTATTGTGTGCGTAAGAATTAATCTGTTTTGTTTGATCATTATGTTACAATACTATATGTGGTAATGTACGGAGACAGATCAGTTATGAACAAATTAGCATGGTTCATCCTAATGCTATATAAGTTAGGTGGCTGATTTGTTTCCTCTTTTCTTCATTGGTGATATGTGTTTTCAGTGACTTTCCATTCATGGGTAATAAGTTTTTGTCAAGAGTTAATGTGTTCAGTTCTTTTTCTTTTTTAATTTTTGTTATGTGGTTCTGTGTCATGTGGTTGGAGTGTCATGTGATTAGAGGTTCCAAAAGAGAAACATTACTTCTTTTATTTGGTCAGAGGAGGGGGGAGGAAGTTCTGTTCAATTTTGATTTTTCTAATGGCTTAGGAAGAAATTATGTCACTATTGATATTGCAGGTGGACAGCTTGCAGAAATTACAAGGTATGCTACAATCTGTACTTCTTTGGTAGATTTGATTCAAATTGATAGATTTTGGTGAGAAAAAACTTTTATCTTTTCTTTCAGTTAAGGACTCTTAGGACTTCAAATTTGTAAAGATGTGAATATTAGAACAATGGCAATAGAACCGCCAATCTATATGATTGTAAACAGATTTCAACATATATCTAAATACTATTGCATATCGTATGTATTTAGAACTTTTCACATGTTTTATACAGTTTTAAAACCTGCAGCATCGCGCGGGCACTATTGCTAGTATTGTCTAATCACCAACTCTTTTACACAAGTATGGGTGATGGAATTGTACCATACCCTTACACATTTTTCTCTACTTAATGAAGTATCGTTGTTGCATTTTCTGCACAACCTTGAAGTTGAAAACAACACTCCAATATCCTCTCAATTCTCTGCCATTCTACCCCAAGAAACCGATCCAAAATTATAACTAAAAATCATCCAAACAAATAAACTTTATCATCGTTTGAACATCTTTTGACATTGAACGCTTCTTTGGCGGTGAGCCCGTGGATTCGGCCTCACTTACCTTAAATTGAAAAATATAAGAATTCGGTTGGTGTTTCAAAGGTACACCGTGTTGTAGCGCGCTCTTTAGTTGCTGGGTCTCTTTGGGCTGCATCATCCATCTCGGCAATATTCCATTTAGGAATGGCTTGCTCGGCAGGGGTTTCTCCAATAACTAGGTTTTAGTAGCAAATTTTTTACCACGCTCTTGGTCTGCAGCCAATACTTTGTGGTATGGTTTGAGGATTCAACACCTTCAGCATAAAGGGGACAGTTTGTCAGAACCTAAGTCGGTAGACATGAGATGAGATAGAAAGAAAAGGCCACATGTACGTATCATTTTCTCGGCCACACAAATGATTTACCTTGGATTTCTTTGGTAGGCGAGGTCGGCCGAGTTTCTTGTGTTGTTGAGGTGTTAGTAACCACGTTTCTACTTGTTCCTCACATCTTTAACCTTTTTGGCGTTTGCTTGGTTTGATTTAGTGCCAAGGTTTTTTTGAGCCCCGGCAATTTGTCACGAAGCTTCTTATACTGAAATGCAGGCTAAGAGATTGGTGCTAACGTTCGAGCCTGGGTCATTTTCTCGGTTATTTTTGCAACCGTAGATGGTGAGGCTCCAGGAAAAGGATTACTGGTTGCTGTGAGAGTGTTGGATGATCCAACTTGGATCTCTTCCCCTTCGTGGGGGTATTTTTTTATTAGATGCCAAAGTCTTCACCTTGATATTCTTCTTTCGGCGACTACCTGCCATGAGTTGAAGGATTTGATCAATACCAACACCAAATGTTGTATATTTATAATTTGACATACCTCTTTGGTTCGGTGCAAACATGTCTCTGATCAGCCAACCTTTTAGAACTTTGATCGACATTTCTTCAACATCAACGCCAAACAATTCACCGGTATGTTTTCCCATCGTTATGTAAAATTATAGAAGGTGACATTTCTTCAACATCAACGCCAAACAATTCACCGGTATGTTTTCCTGTCGTTATGTAAAATTAAAGAAGGTTATCTGCATTGGGAGAACAGGGTCGAAGTTTGAACCCGAAAGCATCTTTTGACGAATTTTTCACTGGCAGCGCCGAATTCGGCAATGCTTTGGGGCTTTATCGCGTTCGGCCAAAACGGTTGTGGGATGTGATGAATGGAACTAGTAGGCTTGGTGAAATGCAAGTTGGTGTGCAAGGAAATTCAGCATGTTGACCTCATAGCTCAATCGTCTGAGTACAAAGCCAAAGAGAATGTCACGTATGAGGACAAATAAGCCCCAAATGGTTCAAAGTTCAACGTCTTCCTTAATATCCCATTACGTGCATGGGAGATCAAGGTAGTTGCAACAAACTGTTATTCCATCATGAGAAAGACTGTCGAGGCCAAAGAAGTGATGAAATATTGCATCCGTTGAATATCCGGAAGGGGAAAGCGCTAACAGTTAAATGTTCATGGCTTCGTCATCTTGAAAAAGAGGACAGCCTGGTAGAAGTGGAGTAGAGTAAGCTTGGAGCCACAATTGGAAAATCCAAAAGAGTCCATGTTGGTATGGATCCATCTCCTCACGATAGAGATGGGCCAGAATTGATGAGCTATGGGTTAGGTTTCGGCTGCTTGGCAGCGCTTCGGCCACATGCATGTTTTCAATAAGGCACTTGTTGGACCTGAGCAAAAAATGAATTTGTTGTACCAGTAGAAGAGAAAGTCTTTGTGTTCATCTTTTTTTTTATGGGCTTGTTGTTTCTAACTGTGAAGTCAGCAATCAAAGTATTGTAGTTAAAGAAATTCTTGGTCTGTTTGGCGATCGCGTCCTTCGACCAATCTTTTCTCTCAATGAAACTATTTAATTGCTTATCCATCTCTGATATTCTTCCCATTCAATTTTACTCAATCTACGATCCATTAGGTTCCAATTAGCAAGGCAGTGAGCGATTGTAACTCTTAGCAATCGATTATGAGTTGAGACTAATCTCCCTTTGTTGAAGATTATTTTTTGCTAATCTTCAGGGCTTCCACAAACCATGAGTGACATCTAGCACTATATCATCATTGCCTAAGTTAAGTATAAGTAGTTGTAAAACCTACTAGTTACAACTACAATGCAATAACGGTCATTCTCTAATTTAATACTCTTGACCACATTGTTTAACTGATAATTGGTCATAAACTTGTTTCATGTTTACTATCCAATATGATACTTCTCTATATGATTCTATTGAATGTGATTTGGAATGTACTTCCCAAATCTCATTCATATGCACTCAATAGCCTTTGCAGCACCTATGTGTTTCCCATAATGTCTAACACTTAATGACTTGAGACTGGTCATATTCCCGCTAGAGTTAACATAACACATACTAACCTTTAGCGGATCGTCAATGTCCAATCGACAATCTTATCGCTAGGAACATTTTAGGAATGAAAATAAAAGAAAGGTCTCATTGATCTAACTTATATAGATCACTTCTTTATTAGGTTGAACACATTCCTTGGATTCTGTTATTGCTTAAATACCTGAGACAATAAATAGTGATTAACAATAAGCTTGCCATTCCATTAAACAAATAAGAGTTTAACATGATAAGTGTTTCAAAAGTTGTCACATCTAAGTAGTGGCTTTAAGCATTGACAAAGCCAATGAAGGCTCAATGGGGGCGGATGCCCCCACTCAAGTAATTCGTTTATTTAGTTTCAAACTACAGTTATATAATATACAAGGGTTATCTTTGAAGAAAATATATGTATTCAATATTCAACATACATTCATGGGTTATCTTTGAAGAAAATATATGTATTTAATATTTAACGTACATTCATACTACTTATACTCCATATCAAATACTATATGAGCAAAAGTGCTCTTATTTCATCATTCAAACCGAAAAAAACCCTCTCCCGCCCAAGGTTCTAAAAAACGCTAGGCGCTAGTTGAGCGGCAGGATAAGGCCTAGCGCCTAGGCAGATTTACATAAATTTACACTATATATTATAAAGTATGAGTATATGTGTATAATTTTAGGACTTTAAAAAAAAAAACAAAATTTGTACAAAGAATAATGGGCCTATTTTGCTTTTTCTTTGAACAAAATAATGGGCCACAAAACGGACCGAACTTGAAAGAAAAGCCCTTTTTTCAATTAAACTGACTGACTTTTCCTTTTCCATAGCTTTTCTCAGTTTCTCCAATGTTAGTCCCAATCAACCAACACTTTGTTTAGTGGCTCTAGGGATTTATGCCTTTCTTTTCCTCCCTTTTTTCAGTTTTTCTTTCGACTTTCTCTCTCTCTTTTTTTTTTTTCTCTCTCTCTCTCTCTCTCTCCTTTCTCTCTCTCTCTTCTCTTCAACAGATACCCCTCTCTCTTTGTAGTAAAACCCCACTCTTCAACATATACCCTTCTATCTCTATAGTAAAACCCAACGGACAGATTATGTGTATTATTCATCCCTGTATATTCTCAATCTACTTGGGTTCATCGATTGATGCTGGGTGCAAGAGCGCAGGTTTGAAGATTTGGGTTGTGGGTGGTGGATCGTGCGGATGCAAAGGGAGATTTGCAGCAAGAATCAGTTGCATCAACCGCCACCTTGAGTACCTAGAGACGCTTAGGCAGCCGCCTAAATCCTTCCCGCCTTACCCAAACGATTTAGCCCAAATCGGATCGGGGCTCCACCGCCGAGTACCTGGGCCGATTTTTGGAACATTGCTCCCGCCTATCATGTATTAATATTTTTCTCATCACTTTGCCACTTTCCGCTACTACATGGAAATTTTTGTAATATTGGAACTGTGATACGTCATCATTTAAAATCATCCATATTATCATATTGTGTATGAATCATACTATAATAAGGTTTTCTTAGTTGTTTTCCGGGTTGCCCTCACTAGAAGAAATTTCTAGCGATGTCCCTGGCTTTAAGGGCAAGCTTCCAATAATCCCCCACTTTCCCCCAAAACCACATTCCTATGTATCTAATACCCATCTTTTCATATGTTGGTGTTGACCATAAAAACTACCAAACCTACATGGCGTGCAGGCCGAGTAATTAGTAAGCTAACTACGTCATTCGATTGTATGCGAGGCGTGCTAACTCGTCGACCGAGGAGTAAAATTTGTTGATGTTGCGTTGAGTGCACGACTGACTTCTCGATCTTGTGACTGCAACCAAGGAAAGAACACTCTCGGCCTTCGGGTTCTAAAGCCTGAAGGCAAGGCTGCTAGTTCTGCGAAGTTCACAAATCGTTGGTGCCGAATTCAGTCACGGTGATTATGTTCGTAAGAGTATAAGCACGCTGAATCGACACCAGAGTATAGGGACACAAATACTAAAAAAAAATGTACGTCTTGATTGTGAAAGTGGTTCAACCATCAGAATGCCGAACTCTAAAACCTACTTATGAATACCTAATCATAAACAACTCGGCCTTCGATGTGCCGAGCCCTAGTAACACCTCACTTTGCCGAGAAAGCTGATAAGATGACCTCTACCAATAAGGATCTGAAAATCCTTCTCGACTGAGACTTAGATAGATAACCAGTCGACCCTGTTGCAGTGTTGTTTATCCAAACTGAAGGTGTTTTACGGTCGACTGATTCTACGGCAACAGTGCTGTTTATCCAAACTAAAGGTATGTCGGCGGAAAAAGAAAGTAAAAATCTCAAAGTTGTTAAGAGGTTTCGCATAGAGCGAGAGTTTGTACATGGCAGTTTGTGTGCTGAATTGAAAGGGGTTTTGTTCGATGTCCTCCCTCCCTATTTATAGTAGCCAACCTGCATTGAATCCCAATCATTCTCGGATTAGAACTCATTTCCCCGATCCAACCTTATCTCGGCCAATCCTACTCCTACTAGGACTTTGAACTTAACTCGTTATCAGGCTGTATTAAATCTCAAACTCTAGCATCCTTATGTTGTTGAAACTCCTTCTTGTAATAAGACTCACTCGCATCCCACAGGTTCCCGACGGGACCAACTTCGACTGCGCGGCCCATGAGCTGGATAACCCCCAATGACACCTAAACACGGCCTCTAGGCCGTTAACAATTCTAAACTTGGCCCGACCAATATTGGGCCGAGAACAATTCTAAAACTTGACCTAAACCAATATTTTTAGGCCCAAACAGTTGGTTAACCTGGACTTAAGACATTGGCTTCATCAGTGAATCTGCTATGTTATTTGCTGAGGCAACCTTGAGGATGTTGAGTTTCCTATTGATAAAATGTCTTCTAATGATATTGAAGTTTATGTCGAAATGGTGGTTCTTTTGATGAGCCCTGGGTTCCTTAGCTTAGGATATCACTCCACTATTATCACAATACAAAGTTACTGATGATGTAATAGTTGGAACCACTCCAAATTCAGTAATGAACTTCTTCATCCAGAACGCTGCTTTGCCAACTTTAGCTGCAACAACACAGTATGCCTCTGTTGTGGAATCAACAATCACATCTTGCTTCTTGTTCTTCCAGCTAATAGCCCTACCATTCAAAGTGAACACATATCCAGAGGTGGAACTTCTATCACCGTTGTTAGATTCAAAATCTGGTGTCATATAGCCTTCCACTCACAACTCTAGCACTTTTCCATACGAAGAACATGCCCTTAGTTCTTCTTAAGCACTTATGGATCGTCTTAACAACTGCCCAGTGTTCTGATTCTATGTAAGATTGACATCGACTAGTAATGCTCACAGTATAAGCAATGTCAGGCTTTATGCATATCATGGCATACATGAAACTTCTTGTTACATAAGCATAAGAAATTCTACTCATCTGCCGCATTTCTTCAGGAGTCATAGGTCCCATGGACAAAGGTGAATTTCATGTCTCATAGGAAGAAGGCCTTTATTAGATTACTCCAGTTGAAACCTACTTAGCACCTTATTTATGTACATAGATTGGGATAATCCAATTAATTTTCTAGATCTATCACGATAAAGTTTTATACCAAGTAAATAAGATGCATCTCCTAAATCTTTCATGTAGAAGGTTTTAGACAACCACAATTTTACAGAAGAAAGCTCTGCAATGTCATTCCCAAATAGTAATATGTGATCTTGAACGTACTTCCTAAATCTCATTCATACGCTTTGGTAAAAAACTCCTGAATCATATCTTAGAGTATTCTCATTATACCATAGAAGGTTAGAGATCTCTTGTTGTACATTCATATGTTTACAAGACTAGGTAGCTTAATCCTAACAATATCGTGAAAATTCTCTATGGATGCCTTTAACATGGTCAAAGATCAATGACCTAACCACTAGACAACTATTATGTCTCAGGTCAAAAGATTACTTTGCATTATTGCAACTTACGAGTACTTACATGACATATATGTTAGAACTCTCTGTTAATCGTTGTAAGCTAGTCATGCTCCCGCTTGAGCTAACATAACATAGACTAACCTTGGCAGATTGTCAATACCCAATTGAATATCCTATGGCTAGGAACATTTTAGGAATGATTAAGAGAAAAGTCTTGTTGATCCAACTTGATTAGATCACTTCTCTCTTAGGTTAAATGTATTCTTCGGATTTTGTTATTACTTAAATACATGATACAATAAATAATTATTAACATTAAATTTTGCCCTTCCATTAAACAAATAAGAACATGATTAGTATTCCAAAAATAACATCAAAAGCCCACTCGTTGAAAACGACTTTTAGGTCTAGATTGTATTGATAGGACGAGAGAGATGCATTGATTCCAAGGCAAGCTAGGGATGTGTTGAGCAATGCAGGGATGTCGAGGACGGTAGGGATCATTGGGCTAGGGGGAGAATCATCATATTGGTTGCTGGGCACCAGAAGTTAGGAACGATACCATGAGTTCTTGCTCTATTGTAATCACGGTAGAGGAGACTTTGGTGGCATCATAGATGCCCAATTTCTTCTAGGAGTCTTCAAATTGGTCGTCCATGCGGTTCACACAAGATGCCCACGCAGTTGGGTCAGAAAGCCACCCAATTTGGGGCTTCACAACATCCCTGTTAGACCAATCACCTTCTTTGAAAAGCTGGTCAAGAAGGTTCATTTCATTAGCGAGGCAACTGAATTAGGGATGGATTCTCTAAACAAAGATCTAAGAACTTGAGATTTGGCCTCCTTCTTGTCGGGATGCCTGAAAAACTTGGTAATAAGACGGTAGATGATGTCCTTAACTTTTTCCAACTCGGAGGAGAGTTCTTCGTAGAAATCATGCTCGGATTGTGTGCATGGCATTGCTAATACGAATAAATTGAAGGTCGAATTTACAGAGGAAGGCTTGACTGCAGAACCTCAGAGAGGCAGAATTTCAAAAATTTGTAAAATGATGAAATGGAGTGGTGGTTTTGTAGGTTAAACTAGAAACTATGCCCACGTTGCTATGGGACTTGAATGCAGCAACCTTAACTGCATAAATAAGACACATTTAACCCGAATAAATTAAACATAATCATGAATGAACAGAGGGATAGGAGTGAAAAGGATCGGTAAGATAAGCAGCTTGGTTTTTATATACATTCAACATAGCTGATATGAAAAGACATTGTACAATTAACAGGAGAAAGTTGAGCGTTCTTGATTACAAAAGATGTGGTTGCAAAAAATCATCTGTTTCCATATGAAACAGAAGCAACATGCAGTTCACACATATATTGCCTCTGAAGTTAAAATGGCAAAATATATGTCCTGCAGGCAAGCCGCCTATTTTAGCAGTTAACAAAAAACATTATAAGTGTTCCGTTTTTGTTTCAGCAGCTAAGCTTTCAAGCACTAATGTTCAAAGAAAAAAAATGCAGGACGCCTATTCCGTAGGAAACAGAAGCAAGATGCAGTCCACACATATTTTGCCCTTGCAGTTAAGGTGGCAAAATATATGGCCTGTAGGCCTGGTGTTGGAAATGTGCCCTAAAACCAATCATATGATGATACTTTACGGACATTTCACAAGTTAAACTAACGTAGTTTAAATATAAAGGGCAAAGGTTATTGTTTGAGCCGTCTCATATAAATGTTATATGCTTAAACGATAAGTCCAAGGAATATGTGATTGGGAGAATGCAATCTAAAGAAGTTAAATTCATGAGACCATTCTTTCGTAGACACATCCTAAACGTTCCTAATCATAGGATTGCCAATTGGGCATTGACAGTCCGTTAAGATCAGTACGTGCTGTGTCTTCTCTCAGGGAGAGTAACTAGTCTCGAGTCATTGGTGTGTGTGACATCAAGACAAGTACGTAGGTGCTCAATAGAGAATGAGTTCACTGAACACAATCAACGAAGAGTTCTCATATTCATGTCACATGAGAACTCATGGTTGGGATAATGCAAAGTAGTCATTTGACCTGAGGCATCACAGTTGTCTTGTGGTTAAGTTCTTGATCTTTGATTATGTCAAAGTCACCCCATCCGCGGGTGTCCACGACATCGTTGGGGTTAAGCCACTTAGCCATGGAGGCAAGTGAATGCGCAACAAGGGATCTCTAACCTTCAAATCGTTTGAGGGAGAATACTCTATGATATGATTGAAAATCTCTGATCAGAGTATGAATGAGATTTAGGAAGGCGTTCCAAATCACATTCAAGGTAATCATATAAGCACACGAATCACATTGGATAGTAGACATGAATAAACTATCAAACCAAACAATGTGGTCAAGAGTATTGTATTAGAGAAATATCGTATTGCATTTGTAATCCTAAACTGAATAGGTTGTCCACCTCTTCTAATTAGCTTGGGTAACCATGATATGCTGCTAGGTGTCACTCATGGTTTGTGGAAGCCCTAAACGTGTATAATCACTAAAGGGAGAATTGAAAGTAAGTTTCAATTCACAATCGATTTGAAATGGTTTTAATCGCCCACTGCCTCGCTAAAAGGAACCTAATGGATCGTACACCGTGTAAGGTGGAGATTGAAAAAACAATGGAGATGAGTAAGAATAATTAAATGGTTTAATTATTTAATAATTTATGGCAAGGATTAATTAATATGTTAATTAATCAAACGAATAAAGTTCGTTAAAATACCAAGGGTTAGTTTTGGGCCTCAAGGCCCAATGGACTTCGAACGTCAAGCCCATTGACTTAAGTTGTATGACAACTTAATTCACAAAGGCCCAAAAGCCCAATAAAACCCTTATGGCCGGCCATGTTAGAGAGACTGCCTTTTTGGTTCTTTAGGTCACTTATTTGAAGGGACTATATAAAGGACTTTATAGCCTAAATTCATTAAGGGTTTCTTTTGGAGAAAATTGGAGAGAACATGTCTCTCCCTTTCTCTCTAAAGAGGCCGGCCCCCTTGGAGGGATTAGCTAGCAATACTACTCCTCCAAGGTCACTCATTTCTTCTCCAATCTAACCTTGGTGAAGATACTTAGAGGTTCTCTATTTTGGGAACTTGGAGAAACCTATTCTTCCATCCAAATCCATAGATTTAAGAAGCAAGGAATGAAGGCCCTTTCTTTGGGTGATTAGCCTTTGCTTATGCAAAGAGGAATCTATAAAGGTATAAATTTCAACTCACTTTGTTTTGAGTTGAGTATTGGTTCACCAATCTACTAGGCTTTGAATTTCATGGGTAATTTTTTGTTTTTGAGTGCATGCAAGCATGATTCTGCCTTTAATTGTTAATTGCATGCTAATAGATGTTGCTCAAATGAACATGTTTTCACAAAATTTTCCTTCAAGTGGTATCAGAGCCTAGGTCTAGTAGTTGGTGAATCCTTTTGGGTTTTGTAGTTCATAGTTTGTGATTTAAAAGTTGTAATATGTTACAAGCGTTATTCTTGTTTCTTTGAATGTAAATTTTGTTAGAAAATTTGCCATCTCAAATGTTGTAGATGTAGTTCATATGAGCATGAATATTGGAGCTAAAATTTGGTGCCATGCTTTTGGGAAAATTCGGCCAAATCCAAAGGGTGGATTTTTGGGTTCTTGTTTGACTTGTTAAAAGTGTTTTAAAGTGTTTTTTGGAACCCCTATGTACCCTAGTTTGGTTATATGTTATTTCCCTAAAGTTTAAATGGTTTTGGGATGTTTTTGGATGAAAAATGTTCATGGAAATTTTTTGGGTTTTTCATGAATGTTCTTCATTGTTCTTGACATTTTTGCCAAGAACAAAAAGTTTGGTGTTTTGATTCAAAGTTTTAATTTATTTCATAAAGTTTTTGTTTTATGATTTATCAAATATTTAAATGTGTTAGATATTTATTTGAAAGGTGATTGAAATTGTGTAAGGTGATAAAAATGTTGATGGATGTGTAAGAAGTACTTCTCTTACACACACACCAACTTATTTCCACTTGCATGGTTCCACTTGCATGGTTCCACTTGCAAGGCTTTATGAATTTGTTGAAAAATTTCCAAATTTTTGTGGACTTATCTCCACTTTATTTTCTCCCTAAAACCGCCCACCCTATTAAAATAGGGTACTTTATGGGCTTTTATGCAATTACAGAAAGTTTTGATACTTTTGTGTATTTGTATTTTGACCCGAAAGTTTACGTTTTGACGTTAAGGCCTAAAAACGCTAAAGGACAAATTGTTTTGCTCCTTTAATGAAGTTTTGAATTTATTGAAATTTTTGGCTTCTAGTTGTAATTACATGAAGTAGTGGACTTTTGTGTTTTTACAAAGTGACCCCAAAAGTTTGTGTTTTTGCAATATAGCCCAAAAGTTGTGGTAATTGCATTTTGGCCCAAATTAGGTTGAGAACAAAATTGTTTTGTCTCTTTAAATGAGAATTGGATTTTCATTTTATTTAGCTCCATTTAAATCAATTTTATGCATACAAAAACCAAATGAAAATGTTGCATTCAATTTAATTAGTTAAAGTGTTAATTAATTAAAGGGTGATTATGAACCTAAGCCTACGATAATTGAGCTATGTGAAAGGTCGTTTCAAATTTGTTTGAACCATGGGAATGTGTAGATTAGATTGTGGTTGTAATTTGATTTGATCAAATGTTGTAAAAGAGCTTAAGCTCTTCTTTACTTTAAAGTAATTTGAATTGTTCAAATGTTGTAATGAGCATAAGCTCACCTTTACTTTGAAGTACTTCTTTCTTGCTTTATTTGATATGCATGAAAATGAAGTAGTTGGGTCCAACACCCCTAAGACAACACGCCTTAATGTGATTAAACGCGTAACTAAAATCAATCACCATCCCTAGACCGAGATTCAACACTAGGCTCGTGTTGAATCTAAACAAAGGTTCATAGTCATCCTAAGGCCCTAAGGCAACTATATAGTCCATCAAATGAATGCAAAAGTTTATGTTAGTAGTATCATATACTCTTGCTTTAAAAACCGTTTTATAAGCATAGTGGGAGTATTATATACAACTAAAAACAATAGAATGGACCAATAGTTGTAATAGGGCCAAAATTGTTTTAATAAAGATTAAAATGAATATTTATATGTGATGAGACCTAAAACCCTCAAACCAAACCATTATTAAGTTTGATAAGCGTGAGAGTGCTTTGAACACTCTTTCGTGGCCTTCCACCATGGTAGACTCCAATCGTTTATGACTTGTACACCGCCTTCACCCTATCATGGGGAAGTGCAAAGTGCATGCTTATACTCAGGAGGAGTTTATTTAAAACATTTGATGAGGTTAAGGTAGGCAATGAGTGTGGCCAACATCGTATCATCCTGAAGTCATACTTGAACCCCTTTCTAAACCGGCATGGTGGGAAAGAACTTAACTAAGAGGAATGGAGCCAACATCATATCATTGTGAGGTAACATTCTCTAGAGGCCAAATAAGATGGGTACTTGCAAGAGATGCAAATGAGTAAGCGTACTCTCTCATTATTATTAATGCTAGCCAACATCATATCATTGTGAGGTGGGCTTGGTAGTAGTGAGTCTCCCATACCCTACTAAGAGTTTCCTCCAAAACTCTCGAATTCCAATGAGGGATATGGAATTTGCCAAAAATAGTGGGTGGTGCTATTTGATTTAAAGACCCGGATCAAATGGCTTAAAATCAATCAATTTATATTCGTTATGTATTTATTTACCAATATATTTGTAAACGCTATCCAACACTTGACAAATAAAAGCCGAAAGCTTTAGTTTCCGGACTTGGTACTACAAAACCATAGATTGTCTTTAATGGCTTGTAAATGTACCTAAGTAGTCTCATCCTCACAATCTTCTTATTGATAACGTATCATTAGAAGAATATGTTAGATAAGTCTATCATAAGGAGGACAACACTTTTAATGTCATAATTCTTCACTTACAAATCGTTGTATGAAGAAATAAGAGTTGCTTTGAACAACCCTTAGTCAATGCAAACACTTAGTGCTTATTTCTTTGTTACATAAACAAGGAACTTGAGAAGTAAGCACAAGGGCATGGACACTTTATGTGCCATGATTCTTCACTTACAAATTGTTGTATGAAGAAATGAGAGTTGCCTTGTACAACTCTTGAAAGTTTGTAATTATGTTTAGAACATAATTGTTGGTTGACAAAAATAGTCCATCAACATGGACTTATGATGATTTTGAATCATTGAGTGTTGAAGTGTTAAACCACTTAACGAGACGGAAACTAGGCAAGGACTTCACCTTTATGTCCCTATCCTAATGGTTCACTAAGTTTATTGTAAACTATGTAGTGAACAATAACTGCACTCTCTCCAAATTGTTTGATGTGTATAACACAATTGAAATAAGTTTCAAGAGAGATAGTGGGAGTTTAGGGACCATGACTATTGTAGTCAAAGGAGAAGTCAAATGAAGAAGATAATATTAACTCCAAGGGAACAAACTTTCTTTATGAAAGGATGGACATATGAAGGGGTATTTGCAAGAAATGTCTTGCAAGTGTCAAGAACACACCTTTCGAAGGTGTTGTAAATTGTTCTTGAATAGTTCAAAACAGTTGGTTCTTCTACTTGAATGCTTGATTCCGTATTAGTAACTATGTTTTACAATCGTTGTAAAAGTGTGACTAATAAGAAGTAGAAGATATATGAGAGAAGAAAAGGTGCTTCACATTCGGAATGTGAATAAAATGTAGATCTCTGCGAAGGCAGATAATACTTACTTCCTCATATGAACTACCAAAGAAATTGGAAAAACCAAAGATTGTCTTTACATTCCAATTTTAAGGAACTTAATTCCGTCACTATAGTAGAGATGGATGAATGTTTTGTTTGACAAAACATTGTTCTTTATTAATCAATAATTGGATTATAGTAATCTAATTGATTGTCTCTATAGTAGAGATGATATGGTAGTGTTAACTGTTCAGAACATAATGATGCTTAAAACCCAAAAGGTTGCAAGGTAGTGACTAATCCCAACTAAGTTGTGATACCTCTAAAAACATAAATTACGAGTTGGTCATAGATGGATGCTTTGGATCGTTAGATCCGGATCCAATACCTTCTTGTTAAAATTGTATAGAGGCGAAATGTTCGAATCTTTATTCTTTTGGAAAGAAGGAAGAATCACAAAGTTGTTGAGGTTAATTCACTTAGATGTTAGTGGCACTTGTCTACAACATAATACTACTCATGTTGGATGACATTCACCGAAGATCACTCTTGGTTGGACTATAGTTTATTATGAATAAACACAAGTCCGAATACTTTGCAAAATGTTTCAAAGAATTCAAGAAATGTAAGTTGATGAGTAAGACGTCTAAAGTATTTACCTCCTTAGATTTGATCCAAGGAAAAGTAACACTTTAGATGAGTTTCCTTGAAAGATATCAAGGAAAATAGCATCATAAGATAATGAATTTCTCCATTAGGAGAAGAACGAACTCGAATAAGATTTAGTTCGTTAGATGTTATCTATAACCCAT
The DNA here is from genome assembly GCF_916048215.2 of Malus sylvestris. Taxonomy (NCBI): domain Eukaryota; kingdom Viridiplantae; phylum Streptophyta; class Magnoliopsida; order Rosales; family Rosaceae; genus Malus; species Malus sylvestris. Next base: position 24,367,491 of record NC_062268.1, read on the forward strand.
ATATAGGATATATACTTCTAAGACAATATGATTGTCAATTAGAAGATCTTCCAAAATTTTCATGACTCCAGAAGATGTAGTTGGAAAGAAAGACAAATCTTAAGCATGTTAAGATTTGAGGTTGTGTGCTAATAAGCAATATTTGTTTGATAACAATCTTGTGGGATATCCTTAAATTAACTTTTGGATATCACTTCTATAAACCAACTAACAAATGTTGTTTTGTTGGGTAGTTCATTGTAATCCTACAATGTGATTTGCCTAAGAGCAAATGAACGAGAGATAGAACTCAAAGAATGGGTTCTTTAAGAGACAAGAAAGTAATCAACAAATATAACAATCTAGTTCCTATACCAAAAGCTCCAAGGTAGTCGAGAAGGATTTATAAACCGTCTCAGTTGAATGGTTTGAACTTTATGACTATGTCATAGAGTTGCACCTCTTAATTCGAAAGAAATAAGAATGAAAATCCTTATGACTACATTGAGTGTATATATGATATATACTCAAGGAAATGGTAAAGTACCATTTGACCCGAAATAATGAAACCTTCATAAGCTAATTGGTAGCTTAAGGTGACTACAATCAAAGAGAATGGTTGACTTTGAAGAAACCATCTTTGAGATAGTCTTGGTTTCAATTAATTCGAAGATTGCTAGCTACAACTAAATGGTGATTCAATGTTTGGACATTATATGGGTTTCCGAAACCATTATTAAGATAGTTTTGATAATATATGTCTAAAACAATAAATCACAAGACATGTAAGTTGTAGAGATCCATCCATCATGAATCTTAACAAGCTAGTAGGAGCTATAAGCATCTTATGAGAAAAGGATCAAATCGTTTGATTTCTCATAAAGATGTAAATAAATCTTTTGTTTACTAGGTTTACAAAAGGATTAGTGGGAGTTAATCATGTTCCTAAAATTTAAATATATATGATATATTAATTTTGGAAATGAAAAGAATACTTCTTCGTTAAAGTCATGACTTTAAACATTATATAACGATAGAATGTATATGGGAGTTAATCATGTTCCTAAAATTTAAATATATATGATATATTAATTTTGGAAATGAAAAGAATACTTCTTCGTTAAAATTATGACTTTAAACATTTTATAACGATAGAATGTATATGGGAGACATAGTCTATATACATGGGATGGAAATCTATATTGATAGATTTTAGGATATAATTGGATTATATCAAGCCCTAAATATAGACAAAAGATGATAAGAAGTTTCTCATATGATGATGAACTTCAATCAAAAGGACAACTCTAGTGAGACTAAGAAGTTGCTCTTCTCAAAGAGAACGTACTCTTTGACTCCCAAAGAAATAAATGCGTAAATAGAATCCTTTATGCGTAAGCAGAAAGGTGATTTATGTATTTCATATTGTATGAAAAACATTGATACGAGTTGTACCTAGAAAGGTACAAGACGATATCAGTACAAGCCCAGGATCAGAACCATGGCAACTGTCAAGTGAGTCTTTAAGTATTTAAGAAATACTAAAGGATAAATTCTTCAAAGATCGAGGAAGAATTAGAGTAATGTAATGGAAGCATAAATGTATTAGATTATGAATCTAATCCATCATTGGATGTTTCTTCATTATGAATGAAGAGATAAACGGATATCTCTTTATTATGACTAAAGAGATATTTGGATGGAAACATTAAAGTAATGACTTTAGTGTGTTCCATTATGAATGCAAAATATATTGCCATATAGAAGTTTACAACAATGTTGTTTGGATGGGAAAGTTCATTTATGAACTCTCTATTTGGTTCCAACCAGAAAGTGTTTGACACTAATGGGGTGATAGCTTAAGCCAGGGAATCAAGGTCTCATCACGATCCGAACTCAAATGAGACACTGAACCACATGATTAAGAATCATGTATAATGATGACGTCGTTATTCTCAAGGTTGCTTCTATGGATAACATATAGATATCCATTGTCTAAGCGTACTACTCAGTCATTTATGAAATGACTACAGAAGAGGTATCATCACTGATGACCAAGCTGATTGGCTCTAGTGCAAGTGGGAGATTGTTGGAAATGTGCCCTAAAACCAATCATATGATGATACTTTACAGACATTTCACAAAGTTAAACTAACGTAGTTTAAATATAAAGGGCAAAGGTTATTGTTTAAGCCGTCTCATATAAATGTTATATGCTTAAACGATAAGTCCAAGGAATATGTGATTGGGAGAATGCAATCTAAAGAAGTTAGATTCATGAGACCATTCTTTCGTAGACACATCCTAAACGTTCCTGATCATAGGATTGCCAATTGGGCATTGACAGTTCGTTAAGATCAGTACGTGCTGTGTCTTCTCTCAGGGAGAGTGACTAGTCTCGAGTCATTGGTGTGTGTGACATCAAGACAAGTACGTAGGTGCTCAATAGAGAATGAGTTCACTGAACACGATCAACGAAGAGTTCTCATATTCATGTCACATGAGAACTCATGGTTGGGATAATGCAAAGTAGTCATTTGACCTGAGGCATCACAGTTGTCTTGTGGTTAAGTTCTTGATCTTTGATTATGTCAAAGTCACCCCATCCGCGGGTGTCCACAGCATCGTTGGGGTTAAGCCACTTAGCCATGGAGGCAAGTGAATGCGCAACAAGGGATCTCTAACCTTCAAATCGTTTGAGGGAGAATACTCTATGATATGATTGAAAATTTCTGATCAGAGTATGAATGAGATTTAGGAAGGCGTTTCAAATCACATTCAAGGTAATCATATAAGCACACGAATCACATTGGATAGTAGACATAAATAAACTATCAAACCAAACAATGTGGTCAAGAGTATTGTATTAGAGAAATATCGTATTGCATTTGTAATCCTAAACTGAATAGTTTCTCCACCTCTTCTGATTAGCTTGGGTAACCATGATATGCTGCTAGGTGTCACTCATGGTTTGTGGAAGCCCTAAACGTGTATAATCACTAAAGGGAGAATTGAAAGTAAGTTTCAATTCACAATCGATTTGAAATGGTTTTAATCGCCCACTGCCTCGCTAAAAGGAACCTAATGGATCGTACACCGTGTAAGGTGGAGATTGAAGAAACAATGTAGATGAGTAAGAATAATTAAATGGTTTAATTATTTAATAATTTATGGCAATGATTAATTAATATGTTAATTAATCAAATGAATAAAGTTCGTTAAAAGACCAAGGGTTAGTTTTGGGCCTCAAGGCCCAATGGACTTCGAACGTCAAGCCCATTGACTTAAGTTGTATGACAACTTAATTCACAAAGGCCCAAAAGCCCAATAAAACCCTTATGGCTGGCCATGTTAGAGAGAATGGCATTTTGGTTCTTTAGGTCACTTATTTGAAGGGACTATATAAAGGACTTTATAGCCTAAATTCATTAAGGGTTTCTTTTGGAGAAAATTGGAGAGAACATGTCTCTCCCTTTCTCTCTAAAGAGGCCGGCCCCCTTGGAGGGATTAGCTAGCAATACTACTCCTCCAAGGTCACTCATTTCTTCTCCAATCTAACCTTGGTGAAGATACTTAGAGGTTAGCTATTTTGGGAACTTGGAGAAACCTATTCTTCCATCCAAATCCATAGATTTAAGAAGCAAGGAATGAAGGCCCTCTCTTTGGGTGATTAGCCTTTGCTTATGCAAAGAGGAATCTACAAAGGTATAAATTTCAACTCACTTTGTTTTGAGTTGAGTATTGGTTCACCAATCTACTAGGCTTTGAATTTCATGGGTAATGTTTTGTTTTTGAGTGCATGCAAGCATAATTCCGCCTTTAATTGTTAATTGCATGCTAATAGATGTTGCTCAAATGAACATGTTTTCACAAAATTTTCCTTCACTTGGCACCAGTTTCAGCAGTAAACAAAAAACAAAAAAAACTGTTCCATTGTTGTTTCATCAAGTTTTCTAGCACATAGTAACTCCAAGAAAACAGAATGTTGGAAGACCTAAAAACAGGGCTAACTTTAAGCATACACTATAAAAACAGGGCTAACTTTAAGCATACACTATCTCTGAAAAATTAATACCTCAAAGTTTGTTTTCCTAATCTACACCATAAATATTACTTAAAATTGAATCAGCCTTGACAACAAACTGAGGAAGCTTCTTGAAAAAAATATCTACGGTGCTGTAAAACACCCCAATAAAAAGAATAAAATAAGATGCCAAGAATTCATGAGCAGCTAATTATAAGCTAAAGGAAAGACGGTCTAGTGCCTGAGAACCAACAAATTGAAACTTTTCTTGCTATATATGGATATGCATGCTATAAGAAAGATTTATTCTCCCATGTAGTAGGCTGTTCTCTGTAATCTTAAGCTAACCCAAGTGGTCTAATTATAATGATGCAAAATATATATAAATCTGACTGTTTTTTAAACTGGGATTCGAAAGAATCAATACCTTGAAATATAACTGTCTTTAACAATTACTGCAAGATCATCTTTCTAACTATGCAACAAATCCAAATTGAGCACCATTGCATAATCTTGGGCTTACATTGTGGAAAATAGAAGCACCTCCAGCGTTTAGAATGCTGAACTAAATAAGACAAAATTCAAGCAAAGTAACAAACTTTGAGTACAAATCAATCCAACATGAATTTATACCACACATTCTGGCATAAAAGAAAAGAAAAATGACAACTAATATTTGAAATTCAATTCATCAAAAGCACACAAATTCAGTGAGAAGAGAGAAAGAGTGAGATAGAGCTTATTCGGATAGTTCTTTGAAGTAAGGGACGCGTGGGCACATGACACTCTTAATCTGGGACTGGATATCGTGCGCCTCCTTCAGAGGGCTCTTGCTATCTTGTGCATCCTCCACCATCACCATGAACTCCCACCCCATGAATCACTTCCACGGAAACATACCGATCATAGTAATTTACTGATCAATTATACCAGTGCATTCATCAAATAAGCATTTCCAAAATACACAATTAACAGATAAACATAACCTAAGGCACAAATTCACACGGATAGAGAAAATCAAGTTCCACAACCTACGAAAACAATGTGGCAACTGAGAGATTGTTTGAGGGATTTGAGACAGAGCTTCTTCCATAAACAACATACCTAGAACTCCCCAAGTTTTCAAATGGAAATTAGACATTTAAATAGCTTATAGTAATTTAACAAATTCTTTATTAGTGGAGTAAATAATTTGTAACCACCTATTTCCTGGTAGGAAAAATTAAAAATTCAATTTTAAAAAAGAAATGTACTTTTTAGTTCAATTTCCACAGCCATAGTAATTTATGCGGACTAAAATTAAGATTAATCAACACATCCAATCAATTGCAACTAAACAACTTACTGTAATTTAATCTGTGTTTGGGGATATGAGAGAGAGATAGAGAGAGAGATAGTTATCTATTATAAAGCCAACCTTCTTTGAATTCACTTCTTGGTCCTCTTGTGGCTTATTACCAAAACTCTCCACTGCATTTGCAGTAATGCCTTCTGATTCTCCTCCTGCGATAATTATCATTCCGTAAGTAAAAGGTACAAAAATATCAATTATTTAATGGTAGATATGTACTTTAGACTTTTGAAGATCCAATTCATCCTGCATCTTCTCACTCATCTTCATGCTGAAGCCGCAAACCTGTCAGCTCAGCTTCATGTTTGCTCCTTATTGAAGTTATTTTCTATGAAAATGATAAACTGGTTTGTAACGTAAGCATTTAACACTCTTTTTAAATTAGCAGCTCCAACTTAATTCAAAGCCATTTTTTTTAACCTCTCTCAGTTCGTTTTCAGCTTGCAGTTGGATATGCTTTAGCTCTTCACACTGTTCAAATTTTAGACTGAGTATCACGTTCCTAGTGCTCCAACCTATAAAAATACAAAAAATATTTTACGAAATTCCAAAACAACCAATATAATTAAAAGCCTGCATACAGTTTGCTTAATTAACAAATAATGCAGGGCAATTTTCATTTCTAACCAACTGTACAACACAAAGATGTCTGCTTTAACTACCGCTCTATTGAACGGTAAAAAACCCAAAAATTCTGAACTAAATCAAAATCGAAAAATTGGATAAATTTAACATCACGCTATATGAGCTTCACAGATTTGTAAACTCATAGTCATTGGTGAGTCGACTCAGCCTTCGTGCCTGCGTGTAGACTCGTCATCCCTGTGAACTGCAAAGCGAGTCATCGAATCAATAGGAGCAAGTATATATGGGAAGAGGCATAAGTTGAAACATGTGCAACATAAATATATTAAATAAACACGAAGACAACCATTAATAAACCTGCAAGCAAGAAACTACTCACGGTGCCATTGGTGCAGATGAACCAACAACCAAAGCGTTTTGAGCTCCTCCCATCTGCGTTTCCTTATAATCTTCAGGACACACATGATATTACAACCAACAAAATATCTTAAGCATGTTACAGTGGCAATATAGAATACCAAGATAGACTTAACTTCCACAAAACAATAAGCTATAACTTCCCTACTTCTAACTGCTTATTAGAAATTTCAATTACAACAAATAATACCTGTGAGGATAAGGGCGGCAAGGGCATCGAAAGGTCATTCAGAACCACTTCCCGGTGCACCAGACTTAGCCTAGGGAGGTGGTTTTTGGTTAGTCGTGGGTTGCATTCCTACATACTCCATGCTTATCTAATAATTCAAATCAAAATTTTCATTCCAACACAACATTCTTCAAATCAATAACTTCACAAAGCTTATAATTCACAAAAAAACATAAGAAAAACACTAACAATTTCAACTCTATAATTTCAGTAACCTTGTGGCTCATGTGAAGTCTTTTACTGCAAAGAAAAAACAAAGAGTGAGCACAATTAACACACAAATTTTCAAACAAAAAAAAAACTACATTCAACTTAATAATTTGAATTTCACAAAGCTTATAATTCACAAAACACAAAAGAAAAACACTAACAATTTCAACTCTATAATTTCACTAATGTTGTGGGTCATGCGAAGTCTTTTACTGCAAGAAAAAAAAAGAGTGAGCAACAATTAAAACACAAATTTTCAAAAAAAAAAAAAAACTACATTCAACTCAATAATTTCACAAACCCCAAAAATTATAGAAAGTAACGGCAACGGCGGTACCTCTCGGGGTTGGGAGGAGGGAGTTCGCCATGAGTGGGGGAGAAGAGATTGAGAGATCATTTGAGGGGTTTGAGACTGAGCTTCTTCCATAAACAATATACCTAGAATTCCCCAAGTTTTCAAATGGAAATTAAACATTTACATAGCTTATATAAAAAGACAAAATATAAAAAATTAATCCAAAGGTTGGGAGAACTCACATCCCAGTAATGCTCATTGCTGATATTAACACCCACTGACAGCAGCCCTTGATTTGTGGAATTCCCACGCCCAACTCCATGACCTCTGTCTCTGCCATCCCTCTCTCCCTCACAACCATACCCACTTTCGATCCACCCTTCAATCTTGACACCAACCCTTGATTTGAGGAGGAAAAATCAATCCAACCCCCCTTTCGCAAGCCTCACTCCTCCCTCTCCCTGACATTCCACACCCTCCTCCCCTTCTCTGTCTGTAACTAATCAAGCCCCATTCCACAAACCCAGCCCAAGCATTACCCCCACTCCAGCCTGCTCACTTTCTCGAAACCAACTCTCAAACCCTAGAACGCAACACTCTCACTTTGGATACAAAGGAAAATTATATTTATTCAATTTTGATATAAAGAAAATTAACTAATGCAGGAAGAACATTTGTGCTTCAATGGCGTGAGAAGTACTCAAAACAAACATTGTGATATGCAAACAGAAAATGATCATGCTCTCCAACCTATATATGGTGACGGAAAACTGATACAGAAAATGACTGTGCTCTCCAACCTACCCGTTGGCATTCTCCTTTCCTTCTCTATATGTGATGTGTAAACCACATTGGTTGTCCTACTAAGACATAAAGGACAAAAAATTTGGTGCTTAATTAAATAATTTTTGCATGAGTTGTTAATTATAGTAGGTCTAAATCTAATTTTAAACATCTCTACACCAATTATAAATAACACAGCAGTGGAAAATTAGGTACATGGGGAATCATGTAGTTAAACAGATTATTAATGCCTATAAGTTAGAGAACATTTGAAATAATGGTAGAAAAGAATTTGTGCCTCCATATACTAATGCTTCCCCATAACCTAGAATTTGCACTCACACTCCTCATTCATCACTCAAACAGAAAATTGGATTAGAGTTTATTAGATTTTCAGACTCTATGTGAGTGACTCCGTGTGAGGTTTGTCATTCGAGCATGCATCGACTCCACTGACATTTTATGTATACTCGAAAATTAGAAGAAAAATAAACATGATCTTATTTGTCAACAAACAGGAAAAAGAATACAAAGAAGCCCTAGAAAGCTTCAATGAAAAAAAACAAAGCAAACAGCTTAACTTGTGACCACACTTATGGAGGTAATTAAAGAAAATAAATAAATTATGATTAATTAATTGTCCAATCCCCAAATTTAGCTATTGTTACATGCATGCAATCGAATTAGACCTGGGAAGTGGGAAACATACATAATCCTTAAACACTGAGTTGATTGCAGGGCAAGCAAGCATCAAATTAGTATCACTACATAACATCATTAATTTAACCCAATTTTAAATGACTAAAACCTTTCCTCCATACATCTTAATAAATTAAGTTTTTTTTTATTTCTGGTGTATTTTGATTTTCCCTCTCTTTGTTTGATTTGAGCTCTTGTAGAACATGCTTTGTTATATATTAGATAAGTCAGCTCAAAAAGAGGAGGCTAGAGCCTAGAAACGCTTATAAAGAAGACATTCCATAACGTTTCCATGTTGAGCTATGACCAAAGCAGAGTTAGACTCATCTACAGGTTCTAGGAAAGGATTGCCAAAAAAATGCATGCACAACTTCTCCTACAATTACCTAAGCATCCTGTTAATATCTGTGACATGGTACAGAGACTTTACAATCAAGAAAACGAAGAATGCAACAATTGTAAGGTCTTATTTCTTAGATCCCTCTTAAGAAAGGGACTTACATGCACTAAATTTGAATACTAATTTAGGAGATAAACACACAAATTGCTAATGAATCAAGCTACGAAGGTCCAAAACCCTAATCTCCTGACCCCATTTTCTTTCCCAAATTTTCCAGGCAACCACACAGACCCCAACCTAACCCTAATCTGCAAATTTCTCAATCAAACACCACTCAATCACCCATAACAAATCAAAGAAATTCAAGAAAATGAAGAATGCAATAGTTGTAAGGTCTTGTTTCTTATCAAAATATATCCCTCTTAAGAAAGGGACTTATATGCACTAAATTTGAATACTGATCAGGAGGTAAACACACAAATTCCTAACCAATCAAGTTACCGAGTTCCTAAATCCTAATCACAAAAAATCACACTAATGAAATTAAAACCCCAAATTAAAACATACCAAATTATAAAACTATCATTAAAAATGAATATTTCATTATTTTGGTATAGCATAAAGCCTCATTAAAAAGAGAAAAAGTGAAAATACACAGAGAGAGAATACAGTAGCATAATCAATCAAGTTGATGCATATTTCAATCGAGCCTCATTAAAAACAAAAAACACAACAGCACAAAGCATAACAGAAGCTTGGAAATGGAAAAGGAACCTGCAATTAGGTTTCTTTAGAAGCAAAAATGGCAGAACGGAACCCAGAATCACAGAGACAGAGAGAGAGTGGAGTGAGTCGATCTGATAAATGAGCTTTAGAAAGTAGGAAAGGATGCTGTTTAACAAACTGAACAATCAAGAAACCATTTTTAAATTTGAGTCAGAAGATACACCAAGACTGGACTTTTCTACCAGGCAAAATAATAAACTGCTGATGAACTAAACAATCTAAAAAAATATATAACAACTTTGATGAAGGAAAAAAATATCTATGACAATTTGAAGAAAACAGATGGCAAATTAAATAGTAAACAATGAATTAAAAACAATAAACTGAAAAATAAAGCTGAATTGGCACTAAACAATGGATTAAAAACAGTACATTACCTTTTGAATCAAGAGAGGAAACCGAAAAATCAAACTCTCTCATACCTCCCTCAGTCACCCCTTCCTGACCGGCTGACCCCACAAACTGCACACAACCATGCCTTCTCCCCCTATCTCCCCTCTATCCTTCTCTCTAAAATCGGAGGAAATCCTATAGGTCCTGGCAGAGGACCTAGCTGAATCTCTCTTTCACTGAGTCGAAACCCCTAGCTCCCATCTCTCTCCAATCTGTCAGTCCCTCTGTCCTCCTCCCCCCAACGACACTCCGACTGAAGCACCTCCATCTCTCCCCAAGTCAAAGTTAGCAGCCCTCATCTCTCTCCAATCTGCAGGTCACCCCTGTTTGTTTTGAAAACAGGACATTTAATACCAAAAGCTCAAAATATAGTAATTGGTGAATCAAATATTTTCAATTGAGATTATCCTTTCAATTGCTTGGTACTTTTGTTTATCCTCGTATCTTTCAATTGCCACCCAAAACTAACATCTGAGAGAGCATTGCACTTCTTATCTTTAAAAGCATGAATGGAGAACTAAATAAAAGAATAAGAATCTGCAATGAACTAAATAAAAACACACTTTTTACAAACATTAGTTGCACAAAAATAAAACTGTATTGAGAAACTCACCATCCCATTTCTCACGAATGATGTATGATGATAAAACCAATTGGTGGGTGCACTAAAATATATTCGCAGGCAAATTAAAGGCACAAACGCCATACAGTGAATTACACATAAAGTACAACATTATCAAGTATACCTCAAGGCAGCTTTGGATACGATAGGGTTTAGGGTTTAAATAAAGTTAAAAAAATAACAATAAATCATGAATTAAATTAAACTTTTCATCTCCACCTCCACTCCACCCTCCAGCAAAGCTTTCACATTCTCAACCTTTCACAAAAAAAAAAAAAAAAAAAAAGTTACTTGAATATAGCAAATCAGCAACCCTACTCCCCCACTTTCTTCCTCTCTCCCTCTCCCTCTGCAATTCACACATGCACCCCCTCCCTCTGTAATGTCCCCACATGAAACCCCTAAACCCCATGCATAGCCCTTATATCAGGTGCCTGCAACCTCACGAATCGTCCCCATCCCCTCAATTCCACCGAACCACAAATCAAGTACAATTTATGAGAGTAATTGTAAAAATGGATAAAAACACTTTAAATAACTATAAGTTTTGAATTAAACTGAAGAAAATAGTTCAAATTAAGAAAATCCCAGTTGGTGGAAAATGATACGGTGAGTGATTAGTGCCTCTGAATTGCTCAGAAGCGCATATTCTTCGAATTCCTCACTGCAAAGGTAGCAGCCTATCAGTAAAAAATGAAAAATGGTAAAATTAAAACGAAAACAACCTTTATAGACAGCAAAAAAAAATGGGTTATGTTGCAGAAAAATTGAGCTATTAAGGCCAAACTCTAAACTCGAAGACCTGTAAACTCCCAAAATCAAAGTCATCGACACTGAAACATCCAACTACCATCAAATTATGGATAACCAAATAATGATATACCATCAAAATTCCAAAATATAATATGACAATTCAATACAAACTGAAGAACTAGAAAGTGACGAGGGCGATGATGCAGGACCACGCCACATGTCATCCGTAATCACCGTCGACGCCTCATCAAACGCCGACATATTTCCGCCGTACGAAGTGCCGATTTCGTGGTTTTGCTCCAGCTCCGGATGCCGAAAATAGGTGTGTTGGTAGCACTGATTGCCATCGTTCTCCTCCCGAAGTTGCGAAGCACTTAAACGTCATAGCGGCAGTGGCAGCAGCAGCAGCACCGCCTGAAGTATCCCTACTGGAGCATCACCACTCAATCCCCTCTCTTTCTCTCCCTCGAATCGTACACCCCCTATGACTCTGTCTGCCTGCAAGCTGCATGCCTTCCTCTCACCAAATCCCTATCTCTCTCTCCCTCCCTCTCTCCCTCTCTTCTCTCTCTGCTTGCTCGCTCTCTCTCTCCAGACAGCATGTGTCACCGAGTCCCACTTTAGGGTAGAAAGAAGGGAAATGAAAGTCTCTAACCCACCCATTATGTTCGAAACCCTACAGAATAAGATGACCATCGCACCCCTGCCTTTCCACGATTATAAACACACGGCATGAAAATCAGCGACAAAGAGAGACAGTGGCAGCTTTGTAAATAAACTGAAATGTGGTCCAAAAAATTATTCACATGATTAGTGCCAATTTCCCTCCTACTTTAGACAAAAGTAATTAGGAAGATAAGAAGGCTTCTAAATTTTAGTCATGAGGAATTTTGAAATCTGAAAAGGAAGGTTGCGGGTTTCATGCTATCCAACGGAAAAAGACGTTTTGGACATAATGGTAGCGTGTGATGTTTGTTTCAAGGACATAGTAGTCGAGGTTGATCAGTGGTCACTCCTTCAGAATACTTCAACGAGCATTCGTGACCGAAGATTTTAGAAACGAGGGGGCAATATTTGGGCCTAAAATCTTGGTTTGGGCCGAGTTGGTAAAAGTCGGCCCAAAAATGGGGTTAAGAGTTTTGGCCTACTAGTGTAGTGATGGTGGCGTGGTTGAGTTCTAGAGGATATAGGATTGCTTGAGGATCAGGTTTGGATCCTAAATGAAAGGATTAGGATTGCTTTTGGATGAAGTTTAAACTAATCGCATAACTAGTCTAGGTTTAGAATCCTAGTTTAAGTCAAAGAATGTCAGGTTAGGTGGGGATAGAGTTTTAGTGGGAGAATGATTTGTGAGGAAATTGAAGAGAATTCTAAGTATATCAAGATAATATTCCAAGGAGTTGCAATACTATAAGACTCTACAACTTGAATATCAAATCAGTGCTCTACAAAAAATTCTTCCACACACTTTTTGTGAAATAAAATACTAACTGTCAACACAAATTCTGACTAGATTGATAGGTTTGGGTTGGTATCTGAATGATGATGACTAACTGGATAGACGGGGTTTTCAAGAAGCAACTCATAGGTGCATATTTATGCAACTTAGTTAGCTTGTTTCTTGGCATTTACTTAGTTTAATTCTAGTTATTTTAGTACTTTAAGCTATTTTCATGTGTTTGTAGGTTCAAATAACAAAGTTGGCAACAAAGTGCTATTTGGAGCATTTGTGGGCCAAGATTGGATAGTGCAAGTATGGAGACATGAGGATGGACGTTTTTGAAGATTAGAAGGCTAGAAATCAGCATGTGTGTGTGCAAGTGTGTTGACCTACAACTACAAACATCCATCCACTACACCCATTACATCCATTCATTACCAAACACTCACCCACTACACCCATTACATCCACTCATTACTAAACATCCATCCACTACACCCATTACATTCACTCATTACCAAACATCCACCCACTACACCCATTACATCCACTCGTTACCAAACACTCACCCACTACACTCATTACATCCACTCATTACCAAACACTCACCCACTACACCCATTGCATCCACTCATTACCAAACATCCATCCACTACACCCATTACATCCACTCATTACCACAACATACACCACTACCACCTTAATTAGATGATGGTCCTCTCCCTAGCCTATAAATACATCTACCCTTCACCATAATAAGGAAGAACACAATCCACCCATCCACCCTTCACCATAACTCACCTATATCCTTCCACCACCATAATTTACCACTCATCCATCAAACCACACCTTGTGCCACAACAAAGAGAAGAATGAGAATCCTTGGACGTGCTTGCCATTCAAGTTGGATTGTTGGAGCGTTTTTAGGTGTTTTCATTCTTTTGTTTTCAATGTCTAAATTTGTTTATCTTTGCTTTGTGAGTATGAGGAACTAAACCGCCCCCCCTTAGCTAGGGGGGAATTCGAAACCATGTTCATGCTTGCAATATGATTTGATTACCTTTAGTTGTGATTTCATAAGTTGTGAATTCAATTTGTTTAACTGCTTGATTGATAACTGCTCAAAATCTGTTTTGATTTGTGTTTTTAGGTGTCCCAAAAGTGTGTTAGAGTCCAAATCTACCCAGTTTGTGTTTTTAGGCAGATTTGAGCGTTTTTAGCTTGTTTTGAGTCCTTTTAGTTTGTTTTAAGTTCTTTGAGTCTAGTTTAGTGTTTTTAACTTTATTTATATGTTTTTAAGTCAGTTTAGAGGTTTTAACAAGCCCTCCTAATCCCCGGTTTAGAACGATCCCTACTTGCATTTATACTACAATTTGACAACAAGAGGGTTTAATTTGTGTGTTAAGAAAATTTTCGCATCAAATTTTTGGCGCCGTTGTTGCTAATCCCTTGTTATTTCTTTTTGTATATTTTCGTGTCTTTTGTTTTTAATTACTAACTTTGTTTCTGTTTGTGTTTTTTTTTTTTTTTTAACTTTTGATATTTGATTTAGTTTTGTTTCCTTAATTTCAGGTACTAGAGAAGTAAGACATGGATTTTGCTACCATTCAGGCTCAATTGGCGAAACTTACTTCTCAATTGTCATAATATCCCGAAAGGACCACAATGCAAAGTGTCCCTACATATGGTGTGTCCTATGGGCAAGGATATCCAACTCATCAATGTTCTCAATTCGTTGCGAATGAAGATGCTTGGGATTATCAAGGCCATAGCCAATCATGGGACAACATGTTTTCCAATGCTTACAATTCGGATTGGAGAGATTATTCAGATTACATGTGGGGAGAACCTCAACAATTCCAACAAGATGGATATTGGCAGCAAGAAGATGAGTTCTATTCAAGACTTATGCAGCCACCACAACCTCATCCATAACAATTCCAATCAAATTCAAGTATGCCTATGAGTTATGATGAAATTCTTGATGTACTAACCTCGTTGACGCAGGGCTCACAACAAGAAGAATATTTGCCGCCATCAGATGAGTTCTATCACTGGCCATATGAACCATTACAGCCACCACAACAATCTGCCCAATTCAATTTAGGTACGTCTTTGGATAATGATATGTTTAATAAGTTACTCACCTCTTTGAACCAGGAAGTAAAAAATCGAAACAAAGAGATGCAAAATCAAGCCAAGAAGACGGGTGAATTAGAGAAGCAAATTGGGCAGATTATGAAGTTCATGGCACAAATTCAAGAGCAAAGTGAACTCTCCAACTCAACTATTGAAAATTTGAAGGAAGATTTTGAAATCCATGATGCTATCACTTTGGGAAGTGCTATGGAGGTTGGAGGTGAACCCAAGACATCCAAACCAAGCCAAAACATGGATGAACAGTTGCTGCTCGAAGAAGAGGAGAATAACAAGGCCACGGCAAGGGAAGAACCACCCTTGCCGCAGCCCCATATGCCCTCTATGCCATCCATTACAACCAAGGTAAGCCTAAATTCAATTTGTCCTGACCCCGTTTCACCAAATGTCCTTATTCCTTGCAGGATCATGCAATCCAAGGAAGAAGAGGGTGAGAGAGGCATCTTCGAAACCTTTCCAAAGAATCAAGAGCAAGAAGTGGAAGGGGAATGTCTAGAATTCATCAAAGAAGATACACTTGAGACGAAAATTCCCAAAGAAGTTGGATTTTATGACACGGGAAAAGTCATAACTCTCAAAACACCAAATCTGGCCAAGTCCCGTATCCCTGATGTGGTGTTCGTAATTGAGTTTGTGTTGGAGCAAGAAAGTAAGCCAAATTCTCCAACTTCCATTTTATTATATACTAACGTGCTGATTTTGATGATTCAGGCACCTACACTAGAATTTAAACCATTGCCGGATCACGTCAAGTATCACCTTCCATTCAAGGATCAATTCCATGCTATGAGCCCTATCCAAGTTTAGAAGGAAGTTTCGTCCCGCTGGAAGACGTTAAAGCAAGCGCTTCTTGGGAGGCAACCCATGTATCCAAATAAGGAAGATTTTTTAATTGCTCCACGATTGGTTTTGCGTTCCTAAAAACCTTCATTTTTCTGCAGTTTTATTTTACCATGATTGTCATTTTTATTTGTTCCTTGTTTAATTGTTTTTGGTGTGGGTTTATTTTTAAAACATTGACAGATATGCAAGGTATTTTATATTCATTTTCATAAAAAAAAGGGAATATTAAGCAGAAAAATACAAGAGAGAGCCTTCACAATGGCTGCTTAGGAGAAGTCTCAGCAGTCGGCGGAGCCCTAGAAGGAGGAGGCATCGAAGGTTGATCATTTGGAGCTTCATTACGCAATACAGCCCCAGAAGACGAAGGCAAATGCTGTTGGAACAAACCCATAAACCTCTGATGATCAAGTAAAATCTGACCATCAGATTCCTGCATCTGGTCAATCTTCCTCTTCATGTTTGTAGCATAGTTATGTGCGAGTCTGTACAACTATTTATTCTCATTCTTGAGCCCTCTAATCTCCTGTTTGAGACTCATGACTTCAGCCGCCAATGATTCAACTTGACAGGTTCGAGCAAATAGGCGTTGGGCCATATTGGACACAGAACCTGCACATTGCACACTGAGAGCCAGAGAATCCTTAAAAGCCAACTCATCAAATCGTTTGGAAAGTAGTCTGTTATCTTTGGGAGTGACAAGGTTCCGAGCCACCACCGCAGCGGTTATATCATTCTTCATTACCGAATCCCCAACGGTAAGAGGACCAGTAGGGGATATGAAGGATGGGCGCCATATGTTGTCTGGAGAAGGCATGGATGCCTCTTCACCAAGGTTCAAGTCAAAACGATGGTCGGAAGGGCCAGACATTTTCAAAGGTGTTGAAGAAAAAAGAGGTCGAACAAGTTAAGATCGTAGAAGTGCAAGAAGGGAGTTTCTACAAGCAGAAATTCAAGTGTGCTTTGAAACGTACTGCATACCTCTATAAAAATCAGCAGTCGATGGGATTCAGAGATGGAAGAGGCGAGCTTAGAAATCAAAGAGGCCAATTCAAAAATCGAAGAGGCGCTAGCTTTCTCAAAAGCTGGGCTTGCTCAGAAACCATGGGCCAATCTTCTTTTCCATATTTGTCCGCACTTGTCACATGCAACCTCTACACTAGACGAAGCTCAGAACTCGAAGAGGCGAGCTCAGAAATTGAAGAGGCATTTGCTTTTCCAGACATGTCACCGCCTGTCACATACACACTCAGCTTTGCGAAATCACGGGCAGTTTGTCGAAGCGCCGATTCCAGATATCGATGAGGCATCAGCTTTATCCAGACGTGTCAGCATCTGTCACATACACACTCAGCCTTGCAGAAATTACGGGCAATCTGTTGAAGATTTCTGGTGAAGTAGAAAGCACGTGAAGTTTACTGTTCAATCATCCAATGGTTGCCGACAAGAGTGAAAGAATAGTACCGGTTTTTATTTCCTATAAATGTCGACCTTCACCCTCCATAGCAAGGCAGACATACAAAACCTTCTGTCATCTCCGAGAATGCCTTCTTAACGAAGCCTCTCGAGTCACTCAGTGTTCTTTATTCCTTGGGGTACCTCTGCAAACAACTCATCCAAAGCAATAGTATTTCATATCATGAAGGTTGAAAGCAAGAGTATCTCATATCATGCTTTCTCCATGTCCTTCTCCTTGTCGTTGTTTTCATCTGCGGGACAAGGAGAAAGAGAGCAATCAGCCAACACTTGGTATCAATCTTTCGATCTGGAACCGACTGCCTGGAACCCCTTCCTAATTGCTTACCTAGCCCTACTCTCGAGTACTCATCTTCAACATCTTATGCTTCCTCTTCATCTACCACATTTGCCTGGGGAACAGATAAGGTAAGTGAAAATGATACCTCAAAGCATGTGGAGACAATGTGTTAATTCATCCTCAGCTAGGGACAAGGAGAAAGAAAGCAAGAGGTGGGCACTTGGAAAGATTGAAGAAAGAAACAGACCATCACCTCTACCTCGTGCCTGCCTGCCGTGCAGAAGAAACAAGCAGAGAAGAATGCAGACTGCACAATCAAATCAACCCAGCAGAAGGAGTTTGATTTGAAACCAAGGAACTCTCGCTCAGAATTCTGAACCAGTTCGAGATCAAAGCTGTGGAAAAACAACAAGATCATCTATCTCCAAAACCAGATTTGCGTTCTTAAACTCTACTCTGTCTGGTTTTTACTTTGCCATACTTGTCATGTTTATTCGTTGTTTGTTTGATTGTTTGCTTGTGTTTGTGTGAGTTTGTGCTTGAAACATTGAGGACAATGTTCGATTTAAGTGTGGGGGGGATAACCAAGTTGTTTTGCATGAAATTCGTGGGAGTTTATCACCCATTACTTCTAGTGTTGTTCCTTGCTGTTTTTAAGTGTTTTTATGCTGTTTTGGAGTGTTTTAGTGTGTTTTGACATAAAAATCCGAAAATCTCATAAAAATTTGAAAAATTGTTTTGAAAACCCCAAAAAGAGTTGTTTTTGTGTGTTTGTTTGTGTCTTAGGGTACTGAAAGTTCTAGGATGGGTACTAGTTTAACCTAGAGGGGGTGAATCGGTTCCAATTTAAAAATCCAATTCAATTTTCAATTTAATTTTCAGTTCTCAAATTAATTCCACATTCACATCACATATAAACTATCCTACACATATGCAATTATAAAGATAAATAGAATGTGCACACAGGATGTAGGATTTAACGAGGCAAAACCCACCACTGGGAAAATCCTCGGGCTTCCAAGCCAGGACAAACACTAAGAGAAATGAGTACAGAAAAACTTACAAAACTCATCAACTAGACACACATACTAGTAGGCAGTTTTGTCTCCGCGCTTTGCTACTCGATCTCTCTTCAGCCTTCGAGTGGAAGTGGCACGACACTAACGCGGCCGTCAATCACTGTCGCCTCGAACTTCGCAGGATACTAACGCGATCATGCAGAGTGAATGTATGATGTTATGATTTTTGAAAAACAATCAATTACGAAAATCACAAGGCACATTTTCATAATTGATTTCTTGTTAAAGCACGATAAAAATCAGTGATTAAAATAAGAATTAAACTTTTGAAACCGCACAAATGCAAACTGATTTTTCTCTCTCAAAATACTTGAAAACCATTCTCTGTGTCATGGGCTGCTATAAGATTTTTTCTCTCAAAAATTATTTCATAGACTAATAGCAACGTACACTTAGAATATCAATACACATGCCGCATTAGAACAGAGAAAACGAAAATTGGGATTACGATGCAGACTCGTGAAAAAACCTAGAGCATGAAGTAATGTCTTTCCAAAACAAATGACACAGCAACAACTTGAAATCCTTACTCATGCATATGCGGCAGCCATAAACAAAACCACAGAACCTACTTTAATGCATGATGCGCCCAAAACCCCGAACCCTATTGTGCTGCACTCGGTATTATATATGCTCTGTTTAATCCCGTGTGTGTTATGCGGCAGCACTATTTAAACCCTAATGTAATCTCATATATATATAGGTTGCAGTAGGAGACTTCAACATGACTTAAAACTCTAAATAGATGATATCAAGATAAAAACAAAACCATTTGAATTTATCCTCATTTTAAATGCATAGCATCTGACTCCAAATAAATCTTATATTAATAAGTAGGCCTTTAATTAATTTAAACGTACTCATAGCAAATTAATTAATATGTAAAGCCCATATCTCCATTGTTAAACTTCAAAGCTAAACAACCAATTGAACATAAACCTATATCATGTGAATGCATATGCATGCCAAACTTACTTGAGTGGATGTCTCTGAAACGCTTGCCATTTTGTGATCGAGAGCACGTGAGACAAACTTAGACTAAAATAATTACAACTGAAAATAAGCACTAGTCTAAGACTACAGACTCAGGCGTTTTGTTTAGGAATAACCAATTTTACCCTAACAATCTCCCCCTTTGGCATTTCCTAGACAAAACCCTCAATCATAAAATTACAGACAACTAATAAAATTAACGACCATGCATAACATTGAAGTCTGTAACCTGCACACACTCAAACAAGAAAACCTGTGACGTACAAAAGATATACTTGCTGAAAATGAAAGCATTTATCTATAAAAGAAAGCAATAAAAAAACAACCAAGTTTTCGAAATTCTACTTCTCCCCCTAAAAATAAGCTTCCTACCTCTCCCCCTTTTTGTCTAGAAAAGTCAAAGGCCTTAGAGGTAACCATCGAGTGCAGTCAGCGGAAGATAAGTGAAACATAACAAAATGTGACGAAAAAGGATTTATTTTCTGTGAACTAGAACCTCTTTGGAAGAATAAAAGTGGGGATAAATTCGAGAGGGAAAAGAGTAGCAAAGTAAAGATCGAAAGAATAAACATGGAAAGAAATGCATCTTTCATATTGTTAAGCTCCCCCTAAACAAATGCTTTAAAAAAATAATGAAATGCAACACACAAATGATATGATTTTTTTATTTTATTTTATTTTATTTTTTTTAAACATTTGTATGAGAAGCATATAATTGTTCCAACAAGAATGAAATGGTGCAAAAACACATGTGGTTCTGAATCCTCATTCATAAGCTAACATTGTCCCTAAAACATAACATGTATGAGTGTAGTTGCAAGTATAGCCGAAAGTTGATACTACACAAATGTAATTAAGTCTTACAGGACCAACTTAACTTTAACCCTTAAGCTCACAAGATATACGCTCAAATTTTCATTCAAAGTGTTTTGGGGTAAGTGTATACGCTCAAAAGATCATTACATGAATGCTCTACCATAGGCTTGCAGATTGATCTCATCTCCACACATCAAAAATTAACTTCTTTGGATCAAGTAGGTCTTTGTTAAGGGTGTAATGGGGCTTCAGGTACTCGGTTAAAGAAATGAAGGATATAGGAAACACAAAGTCTAAGAAACTAATAGAGTAGTTGGAAATGAAACCAAGAGAGAAATACAACAACGAACCAGGTAACTTAGCACTCAATTGAGCGGTTGGATTTGAGACATGAACGACATACAACCGCACAATTCATTTCAGATGATTCTTGCTTTTCATTTATACCAACACACTTGATTTCTTATAATGCTGGTAGCTCACTCGTGATTCATAGTGACTTCTTTTCCTCTTTTCTTCTTTTGCTCTTCATTTGTAGTTGGCGTTCTTCACAAAATTTGCATCTTCAACCTTTAAATAACCTTGAACTCTCTCCTTTGAAAAACGTACTCTACTAGCTTCTTAGTAGGGTAGGGAATTTTTAATATAAGAGGCTAGGTAGGGAAAATGTAGGTTTAAGAACAAAATGCTTACATATAGGCTCAAAAAGGCTAACTAGGGGAAAACATGTAAGGCACTGGCATATATGGCAATGATGGTAAGTCCTAATGCCTACTATCGTCTCCAAAATAGAATAATATATGATACAAAGTTTTGAGAGGTCTCAAAGCAAGTTCTAGAGAAGCAAAACACATAAGATCACACACATGAAAAAAATAAGAGTGTATGAAAAATGCACACACTATATTTAGGCACAAAAGCTCACATGGGTGCGGGTTTTACTCAAGTTAAACATGTTCAACTCATTAACATTGATATATTATCAACAAGAGGCTACTGTCCACAACAGAGTCAAACATATCATGCTAGGGTCATGTTATCAAGTGAACAAAGCTAGAACTCATATGAAATCATACTTTTCCATTTTTGCTCATACATTTAATTTTTTTTTAATTTTTTTTTTTTTTTTTTTTTTTAACAAGAAGAAAGACAAAAATGCAATATTTATGCTATATGAACATGCAAGCATACATTAATGAAAACATTTGCAATGAGAGAGCTTAGTCAATATAAACAACTTGAAGGTGGAGATAAATTGACAAGTACACCACTTTGATTCTCTTTTCTTCTCCAAACTTGTCTCACTTTTGGAACTACCGTACTTGGAACAGATATAATTCTTGCAATCCGATTAATCTCTTTCAAATAAGTCACAAATTGTTCCTTAAGATTTTCTTTTTCAAAGTTCCTTGAAACTTTTTCTTGATAAGAATTTTTCTTTCTAAGCTTATTGCACTTAGGCCGGATGTGACCAGGAATCCCACAAAGATGACATATAGGAATGAACTTCCTAGATTGTTTGGGTTTGTTAGGATTAATTGAAGTCTTGGTAGGATTTGACACATTTGCAAAGATTGTAGATGTTTCAGAAGTAAGACCTACACCTTGATCAGCACCTACTCTCGAGCTAGGAATATCAGATGCTTTGACAAATCTTGTGATGGAAGAAGAACTAATAGTCTTTTCAGACTCAAATCCTAGACCTCTTTTATCTCCAAAATTCTTTCCATAGCTAAGCATCTTGTCAATTTTTCCCGAACCTATGCTTAATTCTTGAACTTTGTTTTTCATCTCAACCAATTCATCCTCAAGAGCTTTCTTATTAGATGTGAGAGTGCTTATTGTGGTTTGAAGAATATGTATCTTCTCTAACAATGACTCTCGCAGTTTCTCTCCATTGTCCAACTGAGATTGATGCTCAACTTCAGCTTCTTTCTTTTCACTTTCAACAAATGCAAGTTTCTTCTTCAAGTTAGAGTTATCCTTCTTTACTTGCACACTAATGTCATAGAGATCAGAATATTTTCTCAAGACTTCTTCCAAGTCAGGTTCTTCAACAAATGAACCTTCTGTGTCATATCCATCAACAGTTCCTATAAAAGCAATCGTATCGTTCTCAGATTCCGACGTAGATGCATCCCCTGAATCACTATCGCTCCAAGTGACCTTCATTGCCCTATTCTTCTTCTCTTTTCTCTTGATAGTGTTTGCACACTCAGAAGCAATGTGTCCATAGCCTTGACACTCATGGCACTGAACCCTATTGTTAGAACTCTTATGTTCACTATTTCTAGATGATCTAGAGGCTTTGTCATGTGAGACATCTAGAGAATGAAAGTTTTTTGAGTTCGAACCTGAGTTGGTTCGTTGCTCACGACCCTTAGAATTTTGAGACTTGAGAAACCTTCTAATTTGCATGGTTAATTCAACCAATTCATCTTCGGACAAGTCTTCAATTGAGCCATCACTTTCTTCTTCTTTGACAGCTTTGAAAGCAATGCTTTTCATCTTCTTGGAATCAGGAAGCTCTAACTCATACGTTTGCAGAGACCCAATCAATTGCTCAAGCTTGTAGGTGTTTAGATCTTTCGATTCCTTAATCGCCGTCCTCTTAGCATGAAACCTCATAGGAAGTGATCTTAAGATCTTTTTCACAATCCTATGCTCAGGAATACTGTCACCAAGATTGTGACAGCCATTGACAATTACGCTAAGCTTAGCATAAAAGTCAGAGAAACTTTCATCATCAGACATTGTGATATTTTCGAATTTTGTGATAAGATGTTGAAGTTTGGATTCTTTAACAGTTGAGTTACCCTCATGAGTAACTTCAAGAATGTCCCAAGCTTCTTTCGCCGTTGTACATTTACTTATGTAATTGAATTGTTCAGGCGAAACGGCTGTGAATAAAGCATTCAAAGCCCTTTGGTTAAAAATGCTAGAGCTACGCTCATCATTACTCCATTCTTTCCTAGGCTTAAGCTTAGATATAGACACAGAGGACTCTCCTTTACCTTTGGTTTCTTCAATCGTCGGAGGTTCCCAACCTTCTTCAACAGCAAGCCACACCTTGTCATCTTGTGCCCACAAAAACGATTTCATTTTCGCCTTCCACGCAGCATAGTTGTCACCATCAAAATGTGGTGGATGAGAAACTGAACCCATAGTACGATTCATCCTAGACTACCCACGGATCTCACTAGGTATTTTTAGTGACCTGCTCTGGTGCCAATTGAAAGTTCTAGGATGGGTACTAGTTTAACCTAGAGGGGGTGAATCGGTTCCAATTTAAAAATCCAATTCAATTTTCAATTTAATTTTCAGTTCTCAAATTAATTCCACATTCACATCACATATAAACTATCCTACACATATGCAATTATAAAGATAAATAGAATGTGCACACAGGATGTAGGATTTAACGAGGCAAAACCCACCACTGGGAAAATCCTCGGGCTTCCAAGCCAGGACAAACACTAAGAGAAATGAGTACAGAAAGACTTACAAAACTCATCAACTAGACACACATACTAGTAGGCAGTTTTGTCTCCGCGCTTTGCTACTCGATCTCTCTTCAGCCTTCGAGTGGAAGTGGCACGACACTAACGCGGCCGTCAATCACTGTCGCCTCGAACTTCGCAGGATACTAACGCGATCATGCAGAGTGAATGTATGATGTTATGATTTTTGAAAAACAATCAATTACGAAAATCACAAGGCACATTTTCATAATTGATTTCTTGTTAAAGCACGATAAAAATCAGTGATTAAAATAAGAATTAAACTTTTGAAACCGCACAAATGCAAACTGATTTTTCTCTCTCAAAATACTTGAAAACCATTCTCTGTGTCATGGGCTGCTATAAGATTTTTTCTCTCAAAAATTATTTCATAGACTAATAGCAACGTACACTTAGAATATCAATACACATGCCGCATTAGAACAGAGAAAACGAAAATTGGGATTACGATGCAGACTCGTGAAAAAACCTAGAGCATGAAGTAATGTCTTTCCAAAACAAATGACACAGCAACAACTTGAAATCCTTACTCATGCATATGCGGCAGCCATAAACAAAACCACAGAACCTACTTTAATGCATGATGCGCCCAAAACCCCGAACCCTATTGTGCTGCACTCGGTATTATATATGCTCTGTTTAATCCCGTGTGTGTTATGCGGCAGCACTATTTAAACCCTAATGTAATCTCATATATATATAGGTTGCAGTAGGAGACTTCAACATGACTTAAAACTCTAAATAGATGATATCAAGATAAAAACAAAACCATTTGAATTTATCCTCATTTTAAATGCATAGCATCTGACTCCAAATAAATCTTATATTAATAAGTAGGCCTTTAATTAATCTAAACGTACTCATAGCAAATTAATTAATATGTAAAGCCCATATCTCCATTGTTAAACTTCAAAGCTAAACAACCAATTGAACATAAACCTATATCATGTGAATGCATATGCATGCCAAACTTACTTGAGTGGATGTCTCTGAAACGCTTGCCATTTTGTGATCGAGAGCACGTGAGACAAACTTAGACTAAAATAATTACAACTGAAAATAAGCACTAGTCTAAGACTACAGACTCAGGCGTTTTGTTTAAGAATAACCAATTTTACCCTAACAGGTACCTTCCAACACAATGATGAGGATTTGGTTTTTAATTACATGACTATTAAAGAGAGTTATAAACATGGATGAAAATTTGATTTACTCTTTGGTGTATGCTTGGTTGTGGTTATAATTTATGAATTCACATACAATCATAAAGGAAAAATCAGTTTTTGTAACATGCTTGAAAGAAGGAACTCAAATGAATGCTACAACCTTGTGAGACTTGAGCTTAAACGTTTATTTGGAGAGTTAATAATCTCTGAATCATTGTTTTCTAAAGTCGTTGCATGATCTCATTATTCTTTGCTTGGTTGCTACTTAGAAGGCGTTTCATCATTTAGTTCCAAATGCTAGAACTCATGCCTATTTCATTCAAAGCATGCTATTGATTTGTATAGCACATATTCAAGATGAAGTTGTGTAGTGACCACCAAAGCCAAATTGCCGTGCCCCTATTTCATTATGTGTTTAAGTTTAACCCCGTTGAGCCTTGTTAAGCCTATGTTCTTTGTTAACCCACACTATCCTTACCTAGCCTAGTGTTAGGACCATCCATACCTTTGTTCTTAAAGCATAGTAAAGCATGACTCAAAATGAATTCCTTTTGATCAATGTATTGTAGAAGACAAGTGTGGGGGAAGTGGTTCTTGTGTGTGTGTGTGCCAAAGTCTTTAATAAGGCACGGGTAGAAAAGAAAAAGAAAAAAAAAATCGTGAAGAAAAGAAAGAAAAAAAAAAGAAAAGTGTGAAAAGTATGAAAAAAAGAGCTCTAAAGTGTTGTTTGTTAAAAAAGGGGTCCAAAACATTGAATTCGGCCCTAAGTGTTGCATGAATCTTCCCTTTGTATGTAAAAGTTGATTCTGCATTCTAAGGTGAATTCCAAGTGTCTATTTCATTGCTTTGCTCGCGATCGTTTTAAGAACGTTGTTATTCCTATCCTTTCTTTGTTAGCCATTACCCCAAGCCCTGTTACAACCCTTGACTTCAATCTTGAGTGTTATGTGTTTCAATATGTGGAGTTTGGAATTGGTATGAGCATATGGTGTCATTGATTCTCGCATCTAAGTAGTACCGTTCCATTCATGAGATCATATCTAAACATGCTTAATAACTCCAGAAAATTGCTTCCTTTGTTATAACATATGTGAGTCCCAGTCTCTAGTGTAAGGTGTGTAGTTAGAAAATGTGTGTGAAAGTAGAGAGTATCTTGTAAGGAATTGAGCAAATTCTCTAAGGCATGTTACTACATTCAAAACATTGTTTTAATTGGTTAATTGTAAACTAGTAAGTAGTGATTGTGATTAAGTTTGTGCTCAAGTGTGAAGATAACCAAAATCTATGGAAATGATGATTTTTAACATGTCATGTGCATTGGAAATCCCTGAGGCGAATGTTGGAAGGTTAGGTTGTGTTTTGTTTGTTTTGTTTGTTTTGTTTCATTTTGTTTCTTTTATTGTGCTCGAGGACTAGCAAAAGCTAAGTGTGGGGGAATTTGAAAGGTGCATATTTATGCAACTTAGTTAGCTTGTTTCTTGGCATTTACTTAGTTTAATTCTAGTTATTTTAGTACTTTAAGCTATTTTCGTGTGTTTGTAGGTTCAAATAACAAAGTTGGCAACAAAGTGCTATTTGGAGCATTTGTGGGCCAAGATTGGATAGTGCAAGCATGGAGACATGAGGATGGACGTTTTTGAAGATTAGAAGGCTAGAAATCAGCATTTGTGTGCAAGTGTGTTGACCTACAACTACAAACATCCATCCACTACACCCATTACATCCACTCATTACCAAACACTCACCCACTACACCCATTACATCCACTCATTACCAAACATCCATCCACTACACCCACCCATTACATCCACTCATTACCAAACACTCACCCACTACACCCATTATATCCACTCATTACCAAACATCCATCCACTACACCCATTACATCCACTCATTACCAAACACTCACCCACTACACCCATTACATCCACTCATTACCAAACATCCATCCACTACACCCATTACATCCACTCATTACCACAACATACACCACTACCACCTTAATTAGATGGTGGTCCTCTCCCTAGCCTATAAATACATCCACCCTTCACCATAACAAGGGAGAACACAATCCACCCATCCACCCTTCACCATAACTCACCTATATCCATCCACCACCATAATTTAACACTCATCCATCAAACCACACCTTGTGCCGCAACAAAGAGAAGAAGGAGGACCCTTAGACGTGCTTGCTATTCAAGTTGGATTGTTGGAGCATTTTTAGGTGTTTTCATTCTTTTGTTTTCAATGTCTAAATTTGTTTATCTTTGCTTTGTGAGTATGAGGAACTAAACCCCCCTTAGCTAAGGGGGGAATTCGAAACCATGTTCATGCTTGCAATATGATTTGATTACCTTCAGTTGTGATTTCATAAGTTGTGAATTCAATTTGTTTAACTGCTTGATTGATAACTTATTCGTGTATGTTTATTAAGAATGCACACTTAGTTTGCATGCATGAATATGATGCCAGAGTATAAGGGAGTTTCACCTAATAGTTACAAACTTATATTCACAAGTAGTGGAGGTCGCTTATAAACGATCGTGTTAAATAAATTCTTGGCAAGAGTTTCATGCTCATCATAGTAACGAGTGCCTCGTCAATACTTATAGTTTTCATAATGCTTAATGATCTTTGATTGTATCTTTATTGTGTTGTTCACGTAAAGAACTTTTGAAGAATGCTTGAATTGTTGTATGCGTTTTCCCATCCAATTCAATAACTTAAGAAGAACTTGAAGGTTAATTTAAACGGATTTAATTAACCTGGGGTGTTGCGTTTCATGATTGATCGAAAGAACAACTGAAAATTGGTTTATGTGCAAGTATGTCATGTGTGGAGAAGAACCTCCTAGCTAGCCTTCCATCCATTCAATTTACTCAAATTCGTGCAGATTTCATTAGTTCTTTAATTTACTTGTTTTGTTTTCAAATTCGTCAAAACCAAAACCCCCTTTACTTTAAAGTGTTTTATTAGTCAAAATCTGTTTTGATTTGTGTTTTTAGGTGTCCCAAAAGTGTGTTAGAGTCCAAATCTACCCAGTTTGTGTTTTTAGGCAGATTTGAGCGTTTTTAGCTTGTTTTGAGTCCTTTGAGTTTGTTTTAAGTTCTTTGAGTCTAGTTTAGTGTTTTTAACTTTGTTTATATGTTTTAAGTCAGTTTAGAGGTTATAGCAAGCCCTCATAATCCCCGGTTTAGAATGATCCCTACTTGCATTATACTACAATTTGACAACAAAAGGGTTTAATTTGTGTGTTAAGAAAATTTTCGCATCAGCAACCAGTGAAGGCGACCAACTAAATAGACGAGGTTGGAGTTGTAGAGTTAGTTTTCCTTAGGAATTTCAACCGACTGGATAGATAGGGATTCTCTTTGAGTTTGTGGCTGCCTATTTATCCGAAGTCTCAGTTGACAAAGAGTCTTTGATTCTTTCGTCGAGAGACAACCTTCTAGGTGAAGTAAGGTGTTCCATGATTAGTTACTTTCAGGTGACATTCAAATTTCGGCACATAGGCAACCGGACCACTTTTACAGTTAAGACACTCATCTCTTTTGAGTATCTTTGTAATTACAATTTGATACCGTTTAGGCGGACCTATATTTTCACCAATATAGTTGAGGCTACCATAGTGATATGCATAACCTCGTCTTCAGGTTCTAAAACTCAAAGTTAAGAGTGATCCTTCCTCTGTCGAAGTCGCTAGACCCAAAAGTTTGCAGCCCATTCAATCACATCACAGCATTCAAATTGTTCGCCTAGCCAAGCTCGACGGTGAATTTGCATACCTGCATCAGCATTTAAGCAACCAAATGACGTAATTAGATCCTAATTACTTCGCATGTGCACTGCATAGGTATTGTAACTTTTATGATCAACAATTACACATTACCAATCACTAAAATGCACCTAAGCATACTAGAAAATCTCAGACCAAGGTAAATCAATTGCTCTGTCAATCTCCTAATTCAAGCCCTTCATGATTTGACTTGCCTCTAGGTTCAGCGTGTGTTTAGAAATACCACCGAACAAGCAGATAGCGATGAACTAGCAGTTCAAGGAAAAGAATGAACAAGCAGTACCCATCAATTATTTTGGCAAAATGCAGAGAAGGGCGTCCTTACAAGATCCAGTGTTCCAAAAGGTTGTTCCCTGTGTCTAAATTATCAGAGGTTCTATCTCAAATGTTGCAAAAGCAACAGCCACAAATTACAAAACTAAACATCAATCAACCAAACAAAAACAAAAGGCTTCCAATTTTGAAAGTTATAGCTGCGGCGTATATTGGATATCATCTCTCCATCTCCCTCCTGAATTTACGTCGATTCAAATCAGTGATGGTCATCGGAATGGTCTGGAGATCCACCGGGTCCAACCACTTCAAGCTGTGGAAGTATCAAACGAAATAAATGAGAACAGTTCTGCCTAACTGGAAGCAAATAAGCAGCTGCATGTGCAATGCAAAATGATAGAGCATTATGATCCATCATTTATCAAAACCCCTAAAGGATTTGACTGGAAAATCTCACACAACCTGTGTTGCATGAAATTGATTGACACTGCCAATTCTCAATAATGAGTCAATGACAGTCATGGACCAAAACGCTACCAGCTGTTCCAAACACATTCCGTTGGATCACCATCCAAATAATAACATAAAAGTCCATATCTGGATTTGGACTCGTTTCCATCCAGTCCAGATCAGGAGGCCCCAAAAAAAAATTAATCCATCAAGTTTAAGCCTCCACTTACCACAAAGTATTGTGTGCAGACTGGGCATTCATGTGGTTTGCCTTTCTCCAGCCAAAACCACACAACATCATGCTCATCCTCTGCAATTAAAATACAGCAAAAAAACATTAAAATGATACCAATTTAAATTCAGAAGAATCATTTTTTTAAAACGAAGCAGTAGGCAAGCATAGATCTGCACATACAAAGAGAAGAGAAACAATGAACATAGAAGAACCCACCGCCTTCACCACCAGGGCACCCAACTATTCTCTTGTTGTAGTAGGACTTGACAACCGCAGGTTCTTCCTAAAGGCCAAAATTACATAAATTAGAATTTCATCTCTTTTTGTCCCCTTTTATAATAACATAAGGGACAAGTATACGCATGAAATCCTCACGGGCTCTGGTAAAAATAAAAAACAAACTAATCCTCCTCCCTCCCTCAAAGGAGGTCCAGAACATATAAATTAAAAATCTAAAGATAGGGATGCGAATTGATTTAGTTCAGTTTTCTCACACCATAAATCAAATCCAGATTCTTTTCCATTTTTCTTCAGACTCAAGCAATTCTTATTATTCCACTGTAGGACCATAATAGTAACTGCTTTGAAAGTGCTCACTTTATATCACAAATGGCCAAAGCATGTGTCAATAGCAACGCAAAGGTCAAGAAAGAGAACAGAAACACCCATGCGGAAAATAAAAGCTGTGGTTTCCAACCACCAATCCCTGTCCTTTGATGCATAGAAAATGAACATGGAGCCCTCACAAACTTTTTATATATGAAAACAATTAGTATTCTTTTCTCTTCTAGACCATGACAGATTCAAATTGATCATTAAAGAGCCAAACTGAGATGAATTAGGGACATTTACAATGTTTTAAAAGCATGAGGTGTGGGCGAGGCATCTGAGGGATAGCGCAGCCTAGGAGTGAGGCGTGAAGCTAAGCCTCACAGGACCTAAATTTTTTAATATATACACTGAGCGTACACATATTATATTAAAAGAAAGAAGAAGATTATTAATCAATAATATCCCTGAGCACACACATATATTATAAATACATACACACACATATATACATATATTATATTATATATATATAATAGAGGATGAAAAGCACAATGAGCATACATATAACAATGCACGCGGACTTGCACATCCATTATATAAAAAAATAAAAATCAGAAAAAAAAGGCAGAGAGATGATAGTGCAAGGAAGAGGTACGAGGCAGTTAAAACCCTACCCAAAATTTGGGTTTGGGAGTAAAAACAAAAAAAAAAAATCCCCTGAGATGCGCCTAGGCGGCTCCGGCTTCCGCCGACTCCCTCAAAACAGAGGTGGCAACCCTCAAGCCTAGCCTCTCAGGGTGCCTAGGCGCACCACCCTGAGGTGAGCCTTCTACAGCATTGGACATTTACAATAATTAAGGGAGAGCGGTGCCAGACAGACAAACTATGCTTACATCATATAAGGATACAAATATAAGTGTTTTATAACTGTTCATTTCACCAAAACCAAACAATTTGGTATAACATTGTCAGGATTAGAGCATCTCACACAAATTTGAAACAATCAACAACCCATTGCATAAGAAATCCTAGATTACTTATTTGCATGGTTTCCCAAAACCAGACTCAGTCAGTCCAGTCCAAAGTTCCAAACCCATTACTCAGATACAGCTTGGTCTTTAGCTACAAAACTGGAAATAAAATAAAATGACTTCTATACTTAATACTCAAAAACTATGCTTTTGAAAATATGCCTCAAATTGTAGACAATTTGAACTTTGAATTGAAGACCCTATAGGTCCATTTAAGACACTTCCACATTTGATGCTTTGAGGTTACAGTTTTGAACTTTTATATATTATCTCCATGGTTCAACCCAGAACTATGTACATGAAAATAATTTATTATTTACAAAAGTAAATATCTTAATATGTGGAGACAAGTCCAATTAGGAATTACGAAAATTAACACTAACAGGTATACATATCTCTTATTTAATAAAAGAATATGCTTAAATAGAATAAGAGAAACTATTTTATAAAAGTGAAGTACCTAGCTTTTTTTTTTTTTTTTTTTTTTTTTGCAAGTGGCCCTATACCAGTGGTGGAAAGGAGTTGAGCCCTTACATGACGGTATGGGTTCGAACCCCGTCGGTGGCTAATCTAACATCTAATATAATAAAATCTATCATTTGACGAAAAAAAAGTACCTAGCTTTTCAATTTTCATAAAGTATTACACCCAATTGGGTGCAAATGTGAATGAATATGCTAGATATGCTCAATTGGGTGCAAATGTTGAATTAGATTGTGCTACTTTGAAACCCAATGGTGTTTTTGGGTTCTGGTACAGCATTGTGCATTTCAAGTAAGTGCCAATCACAGAAAATATACAAATAACAATACAATAAACATCACAGAACCCACAAAGAAATTCCTAAAGCAATTTATGAGAACAATCAGCTTCCACATGGCATATCTCGATCTGAAGGAACCACAAATTAAGTCACAAATAACTTTGGAAACCGCTACGCCAAGATAATAAACTAAGCAATCTAAATTTCACAGGATAGCACTTACCTTTGTGCCAAAAGGACCAACAGGATGGTTGATTTCCAGAACATCCCTTCCCTGCAGACAAAGAACAAGAAAATGCATCGAACTTCTAAAACCCAAAGAAAACAAACGCTTGCATATCGATTAATGAAAATGACACATGAACTAAGTGTGAATCGTCAATCAGAACTCAACTACTTAACGCAATGACATACGAAAATGAGTACACATTGTCAACCAGAATTCAACCGAGCAACAAAAATTAATAACCAAAGAAATAGGTAAAATTTGTCACTTCCTAACCAACTCATTTTCTTTTCACACATTTTCTCATCAGCCAAACAGTTTTCACATTACAAAACTACAATAACTTACAAATAATAATTAAAAAATTATAAAAAAAAGAAAATGTTACCTCAAGTTCAGCTTCAAGCTCCTCTCGCTCGTGGCCGGTGGCAATGGGCTGTACCTCAACCTTCTTCACACCAGTCGTCGCTGCGACAAAACAAACAAATCAAAATCCCGCCCATTGGAAAAAGATCTGAGGGGAAGATTAGGGTTTGCGACGAGGAAGTGGAAAAGATTACCAGCTTCGGCGGTGGTGCTGAAGTAGCTAGGGAGGAGAGGGAGGGGCTTGTGGAGGAGAGAGCGGGCGGGTCCAGGAGCCGATCGGCATGGAGCTGCTGCACTACCAGCGGCGGCTAGGGTTAAGGTTTTGAGCTGAGAGGAAGAGAGCAGTCTCCGCCACATGGTTCTGATTGTTGCGGTGGTGAGTGTGTGTGTGTGTTTTGATGTCAGGCCACCTCTTTGGTGTTGGAGGCGAAGAGATTGGATCTCTTGATCTCCTTTTGTGATATTTTCTGTTTGTTTCTCGAGAAAATGGGAATTTGATTAGGGATGGGAAATTGGTGGGAGGCTGGGTGGGAGGAGGCCAAAAGGGTCTTCGGGCTTGTCCGGAAGAGAGGATGATGGGGCCAATAGGGGTAGGGATTCCCCTCGCACGTGGGAAAGTTGGTGTGCACGTGCTGGAATTTGCCAATTTAGTGTGGCCACTTTCGGTAAATGGACTAATGGTTAGGTTTCCGATGAAGATTGCTTTTTAGCCATTTCTTTCCCTATATGTAGATATCTTCTGATCTCACGTAGGGTTATGTACACTTTTCAATATACATGTTTTCACATTATGTGAAAGAAAATTTTCAAATCTCACTAATGGAAAGAAATTTGGGTAGGGCACTTTGACTAGCTCTAAGGATGGGCATTTTCAAATAAAATGAGTGTTCTATGTTTAGATATCATTTGACCTCACATAGGTACAACTTGCAAATTCACACAGTCTCCCCCTTCGTGAAGGTAGCTTGACTAACTCGTTAGATAAGCTACCAAATCATAATTTTCTCCTCTAAATAGGGGGAAGTTCTTGTGTGTAACTAGATTATGTCCATTCGTCTATCCCTCTTTTTATCTTTGGTAGAATCTTTTCTATGGGTTGATGCCCGTATCATCAAACTCAAAGTGAGTGTGAAAAATGTGGGTTGGGTGAGTTAAATACAAGGATCCATTTTTCTACTAGAAGGGTCGGACAATCGACGTGGCTTGAGCGTCCAAAACCAAAAAAATCTTTTACTAAATATATGTGCGGTTATGCACTATGCTGGTCAAAAAAGATTGGCCAAGGGCTGATGGCAGTCGCAAATATGTTGGGCTCCATTGTAAAAGCAACACTTATCAACGATTGACTATCAACTGCCCATCAAAAAATTAAGTCGTTCCAAGGTACCTGCAGGATCTTTCAGTCACCAAAGAGTTATTACATATAGGGTGCGTTTGGTACGCAGACGGGACGGGACGGGACGGAACGAAGGTGTAATTTTTGAAAAAGACATGGGGTATATTTGTCTTAAAATGGTAAAACATTGTGTTCCACAGACGTGGAACAAACCCGTTCCAGGGGGGAGGTGGGACGCAAAAACACCCAAAATCTATCACGTGGAACAGCCCGTTCCACCCATTTTTGGCGCACCAAACACGGAACGGAACGTCTCGTTCCGTTCCGTCCCGTCCCACGTACCAAACGCACCCATACAGAAGAAAACAGATACTTCAGCTGCACCAGTTTCATAAAGATCGAAAATCGTCTTGTTTTGTTAAGATATGTGATTAACTTTACCGAAAAGTGCAGCGCTTTTAATAACTAAACAGAAATTTACAAGGATTTGTCACACACATACACAAAATAAACACTGCTTCTAACAGAAATTCTATCTTTAGATTTCGCATTCTCTTAACATAACAGTGGCCACAAAGCCAGAAATCGCTCTTTGGAGGGGCCATTAATTAAGACATTTAAAAAAAATTACAAATAACAATATGATTAATTTGAGGAAAAACTTAAGGTTTTTTTATTATTGGCATGAAAAATTCATCAAACAAGATTGAGGGGAATTAAAAATATCTATGAAAAATTAGTGTTGGGATGATTATATCATAAGAATAGAACTTGTTTACAAGCTTTAATAAAAAGGAAGATTCGAATAAAAATTTAAGGGTAAATTACAAAAAACTACCTTAACTATTGGGCCAACCACAATTTCATACCTCTTCTTTAAAACTTTTCAATGTCATACCTTATCTTACGAATTTGTTGCAATATTATACCTTCGTTACGTTGTTTGTCAATTCCTCTGTTATATGCTGATGTGGCTTATGCTGGGTCCTACCCTCTCCACATATGGACTTCCACGTTGGTTTTTGAAACACGTGGATCTTCTGAAAGGATGACTCGTGTATATTACAATAAAAATTTTAAAATTTTAAAAAATAAAATAATCTTTTTTTTAAAAAAAAAAGGCCAAATTGGATAAATAGTACTCGTGGTCATAAGGTATTCGGATAATAGCCCATGTAGTAAAAAAATTCGGATATATACCCTTGTGGTAAAATCTGTTAGGATTTGTGCCCAAAACTTAACCTTCGTTCTTCCTCCATTAGTCTGCATGTGAGTTTCTTTGCTTAAACCGCTGCGTTCTCTTGAGATCATTTTCCTCAAAACCTTAAACAATCAGAATGAATCAATAAACACAATAGAAACTCGCTCTCTTCTCTATCTTTCACAGTCTCACCCGGGATCACAACACGAGGGTAAGAAGGAAAGATGGGTTCTTTCCCCAAATCCCTAAATTTTGAAACATGGGTTTTGATCCTCTGTGTCGTGGTCGTGGCACTCCTCCTCCCCCTCCCTACCAGCCGATCTCCGTCGTCGAGCATCTACGACCACCTGCGGAAGCAGGGATTGCCGATTGGCCTTCTTCCTAAAGGCATAACCAACTATTCTCTCAACGGCACCACTGGCAAATTCTGAGTGTTGCTAGAGTAGCCCTGCCACGCCAAGTTCAAGAACCAATGCTCTCTTGAGATCGACGGTGATAAGAACATATTTATGCGACTTAGTTAGCTTATTTTCTTGCATTTTCATAGCTAGTTTCTACTTATTAGAGTGTTTTAAGCTATTTTCGTGTGTTTTCGGGTTCAAATGACAAAGTTGGCAAGAAAGTGCAATTTGGAGCATTTTAGAGTAGTTTTGGACCAATAATGGATAACACATGCATGGAGCAAGGTGAATGGACGTTTTTGAATTTCAAAAGGCTAGGAATATGCTGATGAGATGAAGAAAATAAATTCAAGACAAAGAAGATAAGGAATCAGCTAAAAGGAATGAACATTATCCAAAACATTATCTAACCTTATCTTATCCAAACTAACCTTATCTTATCTTCTCTTATCTTATCTTATCCTAATCTTATCCTACCTTAATTCCAGCTGCAAGGGGGAATCAATTTCACATTAAATCTCCTAAATATCTGGTTCTAGAAGCCCTATCCTCTGTCTAAAGTGGTGCTGCACCCTTTTATTCCTTTTCTTCTAGAAATATGCCAGAACATCCCTTTCTAGAAGCTTTGTGCTGAATTCCCTAGTCATTTTCCCCTAGGATTGTGTAATCATTCTCCTCCACAACCTTTGTGCCGAAACCCTAGCCTATAAATACATATTGCTGACCATAATTTCGGAACACACACATAAGAGCCTAAAAATTAGAAAAATAGAAGAGTGTCGTAGGTTTCTGAGGTTTTTTAGAGACTTGTAGCGTGTTTGCAAGGAGAAGAAGGACTTGTATCGTGCCCTGCAGCCAAGGATTGTGCCAAATCTGCCATTGGAGTGCTGGAGCGTTTCTGGGTTCTTTCTATCCTTAGTTTTAGTCCAATGTTTAGTTTAATTTGGTTTTCAATTATGATGAACATGTGGAACTAATTTCATTTTAGTTAGACGAGAATTCAAAGCCATGAACATATATGTGATATGAATTGATTACATCCAATTATGATTTCATGAATCGTGAATGCAATTTACTTATCTGTTTGATTGATAACTTGTTCTTGTGTGTTGATTAAGGAGGCCTACTTAGTTTGCATGCATGAATTTGATGCTAGAATATAAGGGAATTTCACCTAATCATTATGAACTTATATTCATAAGTGGTAAAAGTCACTAGTCATGATTGTGTTAAGTGAATTCTTGGCAGGAGTATAATGCAGTTCATAGTTACGAATGTCTTGTCAATGCTTATGATTTTCATAGAACTTAATGATCTTTAATATGTATCTTTATCATGATGTTCATATAGGGAACTTGATAAAAATAATTTGATTGCGTCACTGAGTCCAATTCAATGAATTTAGGAAACTCTGAAAGTTAATTTGTGCTTCTCACGATTAATTTTGGGCATTATCATTCATGGTTTATAGGAAGAATAACTGGAAATCGATTTGTATGCATGTGTGTCATGTGTAGAGAATGACCCTTTAACTAACCATTCACCCATTAAATCACCAATTTCGTCCAAAGTATTTAGAGTCTTTAAATCTGTTTGCTTTTAGTCTTAAATTCGTCAAAAACCAAACCCCCTTTCTATTGTGTCCTTAGGTTTGAATATGTCCAGATTGGTTGTTTTTCATTGTTTTGAGTCTTTTTAGTTTAATTTTCGTCCAAATCACCCTCTAGTTCTTGTTTTGAGTCAATTTAACTTAGTTTTGTGTTATTTGAGTCATTTTAGGTTGTTTTGAGTTGTTTGAGTCTAGTTTTCAGCTTTTAAGTTTAATTTGTGTTAATTAGCATCCCTAACTAATCCCCGGTCTAGAACGATCCCTACTTATGCGTACTACAACTATCTTAATAGGTTTTAATTTGTGTGTTAATTTATACCACATCAGATGGCAATCACCCAAGATAGAAAGGAACGCTCTCCAAATCGATTCCCACTTTCTCTCAGTTTGGTTCTTCAATTGTCGTCGTTTGTTGTAGTGATTGAATTTCTCTTTTACGAATTCAATCACTACAACAAATGACGCCAATTAAAGAACCAAACTTATGAATTCCAATTCTTGTTTTTGTTTCAATTGTCGTGATTGAATTGCTTGGGCATCCTCTAATTTGGGTTTGCAATTGTTTGGTTTGAGAAATCGAAATTTGACAAAGTTGGGTGTTTTGGGTCGGATTTTGTTTACAATTTAAACTGTTTAATTCATGATTTTTTTCTATGCCAATGAATTTTGTGAATGCAAGTTCTGAGATCCCAACTATTGCATACAATCTACTTTTGGGATCCCTCACGTGCAGGCTAATGGAAGGGACGAAAGTTAAGTTTTGGG
The DNA here is from genome assembly GCF_916048215.2 of Malus sylvestris. Classification (NCBI taxonomy): domain Eukaryota; kingdom Viridiplantae; phylum Streptophyta; class Magnoliopsida; order Rosales; family Rosaceae; genus Malus; species Malus sylvestris. The sequence goes on from NC_062268.1 coordinate 24,405,733, forward strand.
GCATAAATCTGAATAGACTTTACCATGAGGGTTCAAATCTAAATTTTTTTACCACAGGGTCTATCATCCAAATACCTTAGGACCACAAGGACTATTTATCTGATTTGGGCAAAAAAAAAATTTCCTCATAAACCATGCAATTTGAATTGAAGCCTAAAGCCCCAACTGTGCAATTCCATTTCAATTTTGCTCCAATTCCCAAATCAAAGAACCCTAACCCTAATTTCATATCACGCGCCCCAAATCGCGATCAATAATTCGTTTAGTGAAAACCCTAAGTTCGTCTCGTCGTCTCCTACTTTCCCTTCGTTCGTTTTTGTTGAAAACCTTATGTTCCTCTAGTTTTTGAAGGATTTGACAGTATTTTGAAGGATTCGAAATGGGGTGGAAAGTGTGCGATGATCCCGAGGAAATGACGCCTACCTACTGTAATTACAAATTTCAGTTTGTTTTGTGCTTTGTTGCTTCCCTTTTTTTATTCCCGTTCTTATGGGTTTGTTGATTCCAAAATCTTTGTTGGAGATGGGTGAGTTTTGTTGATTATTTTTATTCAAAATGTTTACTGATATGTTGTAGAATGGGTCCTTTGGGTGCTTTGTTTATTGTTGTCAAGAAAAGGGTAGTTTGTTTACTGTGCTTTGGATAATTCTTTAACAAAAGTTCTAATTTGGGTGCTTTTGTTTTGTTTATTCTAATGTTGGATAATGGAGAGTCCTTTTGGTGCTTTGTTTGTTGGAGATGGGTGGGTTGCTTTCTTTGTTTATTCAAAATGCTTATTGATTTGTTGGATAATGGGGTCCTTTTGGGTCCTCCTGTGCTTTTTTCTGTAATGTGCTTTGTCCTTTCATTGTTGTTGGTTATTGAATATGTTGAATTGCAATTGTATACATTTAGGGTGAGTGTGGTCCTAAGGTTTGTTGACTATGGTCCTTTTGGTGCTTCGTTTGTTGGTGAAGAAGATGTAGTCTTTCTTTGTTTATTCAAAATGCTTACTGATTTGTTGGATAATGGGGTCCTCTTGTGCCTTTTTTCTGTGATGTGCTTTTTCCTTTGCTTTGTTTACATTTGGGGTGTGTTATGGTTCTAGGGTTTGTTGGCTGCATTAACTAGGGTTTAAACTAGTTTTTATTTTATTTTATTTTTAATTGATGTGAATTTCAGGTTATCCAGACCTATTTTCCATTCGTTTACATGGTGGGGAGCTTAGTCATGAATACTGCTATGGGGAGAAAGTTACATATATAGATTATTACGACAATGACTTAATGTCACTCCCTGTGATAAATGATATGGTGGAAGCTCTAGGATATAGTGAAATGTTTATGAACTACTAGTACAAGATTCCCAACATGGACATTTGTAATGGTTTGAAGCCTATCCAGAGTGATGCCTACATACAGAAGATGTGCGACTTTGTTCCAAAGGCTTGAGTGTTAGACATGTACATTGAAGAATTGCCTGTAGAAGAAGCCCTCACGAAGGAACAATATTTTATGGAGTGCATCGGTCCAAGCACAATGGTTATTGAGAAATTAAGTTGCTCAATAATGAGGTTTAAAAGATGTACAAGTTGCTGAACAATGTGGTCAAGCAGATGTACAAGTTCCTTAAGAAGGTGTACAAGTTGGTGAAGAAGATGTAGGAAATGTACATGTTGAGGATTACAATGAAGAAGGTGATAAGGAAGACGGTGATACATTTTTTGATGTACCTGTCGATTTTAAAGGAAACAATGAAGAAAGTGATAAAGAAGGTGCTGAAGAAGACAGTGACTTTGTAGAGAGTGATTATGGGACTGATGAAGATAACCCAAAATTTGTCAAGTTTGATGGGATTGAGCAAGCAGATGAGGTGCAATATGAGCAACGAACAGGAAGGCAATCTGAGAAAAGAAAAAAAAAAGGCAAACTAAAGAGAGAACTAAAGGAGAAGAATAACAACTAAATGAAGGAAAATGGGAAAGACAAGAAGAGGTTGAAAAAGCTAGAGATGGGAAGGTGAATCTAGTTCATGAACCAAATTGTAATTATGATGACTTGGAAAGTGTACACTCTGAAGATGAGGAAGAAGGCAAAAAAAGAAAGCAGTATCCAGAGTTTAATGAGAAAATGAATATGAAGAATTCTCAGCTTACTCTAGGGTTTATTTTAAGAGACGGTGTGCAATTCAAGATAGTTGTCATCATGTACTCCCTAGTGAATGGATATGGAGAAATTCATTTTCCTAAGAATGAAAAGTTGAAGATTATTGCAAAGTGTGCAAATAACTGTCCTTGAATGTGTGCTGCTGGCAAGATGCATGGATCAAATAGCATCCAAATCAAGATAATCATTGATCACCACCCTTGTGGGAGAACTTAGGCAAATAAGAACATGACTTCTTTACTCACAGATTTGTACTTGGATCGGATAAAGCGTAATCCCACATGGCCTATGGATTCTTTTTTAGCCACTGTGGAATTTGAGTGATATCATGGGTGTACAATGATGAAGGCTTATAGGGCATTGGATAGGGCTTTGAAGATTATTGAAGCGAAACATGCAGAGCAATATACAAAACTGTGGGATTTTGTTGAGGAAGTAAGGAGGACTAACCCTGGAAGCACTGTGAAGTTGAAGTTGGATGGGCAAATGTTTCAAAGGATATATGTTTGCTTAGAGGCATGCAAAGAAGGCTTTAAGGCAGGATGTAGACATTTGATTGTTTTAGATAGGTGCCACTTAAAGGTTTTACATGGAGGGCAATTGCTATGTGCTATAGGCATTGATCTAAACGATGAGACATGGGTTATTGCTTATGCAGTGGTGGAAATGGAAAATAAGGTAGCTTGTATTTGGTTCTTAAAACTCTTAACTGATGATGTGGGTATTTGATGTGAAAAATAAGTTAACACACAAAATCAAACCCTCTTTTTATCAATTGTAGCAAAGTATGTAAATAGGGATCGTTCTAGACTGGGGATTAGGAGGGATTGCTAAACACTTGAAAACTGACTTAGAAATGTAAAAACAAAGTTTAAAGCACTAGATTAGACTCAAAGAATGCAAAACTCACGTTAAAATACTAAAACGAACCAAAAGAATCAAAACATCAACCAAACACTCAAAACTGCCTAAAAACTACTTTCTGGGCAGTTTTGAACACAAAACACCAATTTGGACGAATTTGGGTTTTAACTTGTACCAAAACACTTAAAAACATAAACCAACACACTTTCTAACTAATCTAGGACTTCAAAATAAATGGGGAATTGATTTGGACGAAAATGAACTAAATGGACAGATTGCAAGGAAAACAGATTGTAATAGAAACAGATTGTAACACAAAGTTATGAATAATCAATGGATGATGGAATGGCTAAGGGGTTCTTCTCCACACATGAAATATATGCAACCTAAACCAATTTTCAGTTATCAATTTAATAAGTTATGAATCTCGACACTCCAAGTTAATTAGGTCCGCTTAAATTAACCTTCAGATTTCCCTAGAATCATTGAATTGGATGAATATGCATCGCAAACAAATTATTCCCAACAAGTTCTTTATATGAACAGCATGATAAAGACACAAGTTAGAATCATTACGTTCTTTGGAAATCATAAGCATCGACAAGGCATTCGTAACTATGAAAAGAATGATACTCTTGCCAGGAATCTACTTAACACGATCGTGACTAGCGACCTTCACTACTTACGAATATAAATTCATAACGATTAGGTGAAACAAACTTATATCTTAGCATCAAATTCAAGCATGCAAATTAAGCGTGCACTCTCAACCAACATACAAGAATAAGTTCTAAATCAAACGGTTAAGCAAATTGTATTCACGACTTATACAACGATAACTGAAAGTAATCAACTTATTTCACATATATAATCATGGTTTTGAATCCACCCTTAGCCAAAACGAAATTAGCCAATCATACTTAAAGCAAAACAAAGATTACATGAATTAGACATTAAAATCCAAAGAAAGAAAACACCTAGAATGCTCCAACTTGGCAGCAAGTGCATCCAAGATTCCTCATTTCCCTTGCTTGTGGCAGATTGGTTTGTGGACAGGTTTTGGGTAGTTCTATGGTGTAGACTGGATGGGGAATGGTATGGAAAGGTTTATGGTGAGTGTAGAGGAGTGTTTGATGGTGGAAGGGTGGTGGAGAACTTCGGCAAAGAGGGTGGAAGAAGGTGGAGTGGCTGTGCTATTTTCTGGGCACTAGAATGGTGTTTTTGGGGTGTTTTGCTGCCTAGGGTGAGTATGGACGAATTTCTGTGATGAATGGTGAATATGAGAGTGTGAACCCTTTTCCAAGGGGTGTAAACATGTATATATAGGCCCCAAAAACCTTAGAGAATCAGGTTAGGTCAGGGATGAAGTGCACGGCAAGAATGGGTTTGTGGTGTGCAATGGTCCAAGGGTGAAAATCAAGTAATGATGCAAAGTGTGAAGGGTAAAATGGAGTGGTGTTGCAGCTAGGGAGCATGAATGATTGTGTTCATTGCATAGAGATGGAAAGGGAGGTGAAATGTGTCAACAAATGGGTCAAAGGTGCAGCAACATGTGTTGCACATGGCATTGGATTCCAAATGTGAATGATGGAGCATCAATTGGTGCATGTAATGGATGTAAAGGGTGTATAAAATTTGATGGGTGAAGGGAACAAGAGGTATCAAGCAATTGAGTGTAATAATTAAATGAATTGAAGCATGAAATTAGAAATTATGTAGGGGACAAGAGTGATCAAGCATGGCATGGGAATCCAAAGGGAATTCTATGTTTTTTTGCACGGCAATGAAGGCAAGTTGGGGTGACAGAATTTTGGGCTGAGTTCTTCATCTTTTGGACGATAATTCTTCACATTCTTGGCCTATTTAGTTCTCAAATTCGTCCATCCACTTTGGCCCATGCATTTGCTATCCATTCCAAGCCCGAAACTACTCCAAAGGCCTCCAAAATGCATCATCTTGCATACTTTGTACTTAGAGTCTGAAAACACACAAAAATAACTTTAAACACTAAAATAACTAAGGAAATACAACGTAAATGCACAAGAACAAGCTAACTAAGTCGCATAAATATGCTCCTATCAGTAATGCAAATCAAAATTAGTGACAAGTAAAAAGGGCTAATTCCAGCATTTCAAAAGGTTCTCCCCAGATGCCACCACAGATTATGTGTAAGGCATTTGTACACAAACTCTAGGAATTTGTTCAAGGGGACTTTGAAGGATGCTCTATGGGTAGTTACCAAAACAACAATGGTTCCACACTTCGAAAAGACAATGAAGGATGTGAAGAAGTTAGATGAGAAGGCATACAAATGGCTAGTGAAGAAGCTTACAACTTAATGGAGCAAGTCATATTTTGAAACCTATCCAAAGTGTGACATGTTGCTAAATAATTTGTGTGAATCCTTCAATGCAGTTATACTAGTGCCAAGGCAAAAGCCTATTATAACTATGTTGCAAATGATTCACACTATGTTAATGAAGATAATTCAAATGAGGCGAGGTATAATGATGAAGCAAGTAGGAGATCTTTGCCTTAACATTAAGAAGAAGTTTAAGGAAGCCAAACTCTTAGTGGCAAGTGCATTGCATAATGGTTAGGAAGGATCAAATTTCCAGTGGATGCTAGAGGTGGGGATCAATATGTGGTGGACTTGGTTGAGAAGACATGCTCTTGTAGGAAGTATGACTTGATGGGAATACCTTGCAACCATGCAATAGCTGCCATCTATTTCAAGAGAGAAAAACCTGATAATTATATGATGTTTACTATTCAAAGGCACGGTACTTGGAAGTTTATTCTCACTTAATAATGCCAATGAATGGTATGTCATTATGAGGGAATACTGAAAACCCACCAATCTTGCCTCTATTATATACAAGGCAACTTGGAAGACCAAGGAAGAAGAGAAACAAAGAAGCTGGTGAATTGGAGAAAGATGGTGAACAAACTCCCATAAACCCACCAAATAATCATGAAGGTCCTCCTAAGACGCTTAAGCTAGGAAGGAAAGGGCAAGGTGCTTTGAAGTGTACTATATACAAGCAAGAAGGACATAATTCAAGGACTCATCATCGACATCTTCCTCCAAGGGACAAACATGTAACATTTTGTACTTTCTTTAATCCTTTAATCCTTCATCCTTTAATCCTTTAATCCTTTAAACCTTGAGATTTTTTTTTCTTTTTTGCCGATACATCTTTAGTTTGGATAAACAGCACTGTGAAGGCAACCGGCGAACATCTTCAGTTTGGATAAACAGCACTGTCGCCGTAGAATCAGCTGACTGCGAAGCACTTTCAGTTTTGATAAACAGCATTGCGTCAAGGCCAATTGGTTATCTATCCAAGTTTCGGTCGATAAGGGTTTCGAATCTTTATTGGCAGAGGTCATCTCAAGAACCTTCTCGGCGAAGTGAGGTGTTACGAATCACCAGACTCGGTGCGTTGAACGCCGAGTTATTTTCTGATTGAATACTCATAAGTTGGATTTAGAGTTCGGCATTCTAACGGTCGAACCACATTTACGATTAAAATGTACATCTGCTTTGAATACTTGTCTCCATATAGTCTGGTGTCAATTCGGCGTGCTTATACTTTTATGAATATAATCATCATGGCCGAATCCGACGCTGACGATATATGAACTTCGTAGAACTAGCAGCCTTGTCTTCAGGCTTTAGAACCCGAAGGTCGAGAGTGTTCCTTCCTCGGCCGCAATAGCAAGATCGAGAAGTCAGCAACACACCAAACGCAACATCAACATAATTTACTCCTTGGCCGACGAGTTGGCACCCCCCCCCCCCCCCGCATCAATCGAAGGACGTAGTTAGCTCACTAGTTACTCGACCTATGCGCCACGTAGGCATGATAGTTTTTAGGGTCAACAGTTGGTTCGTAAAATTACTTGACACACAAATTAAACCCTCTTTTTGACAATTGTAGTATAGATGTAAGTAGGGTATCGTTCTAGGCCGGGGATTAGGAGGGATTGCTAATCTATTAAAAATATTAAATAAGACTCAAGGACACAAAACTAGGCTAAAAACTCTAATAACTCGAAACACACTTAGAATGACTCAAAATAATGAAAACAATCAAATTAGACACTAGGAACTGAAATGGACGGAAATTGAATTAAAAGACTAACAACAATGAAAACTAACTAAATAATATAATTTAATAATGGGGGGGTGTTTGGTTTTGATGAAAAGTAAATTAAACTTAATTAAATTACAGAATTGACAAAAACATAAAATTAAGGTAAAATGATAAATGACGGACTAGCTAGAGGGTTCTTCTCCACACATGTTATACTTGCATACAAAATGATTTCCAGTTGCTTTTCGATAAGCTATGAATACTCAACGCCCCAAATTAACCGTGAATTGCACTAATTAACCCTCAGTTTTTCCACAAGTTATTGGGTTGGATGATTGCATACGACAACCCAAAACATTCCCTACAAGTTCCCTACATGAGTTGCATAATAGAGATACAAGCAAGAATCATTAAGTTTTATGAAAAACATAAGCATTGACGGGACACTCGTTACTATGATTTGCATGAAACTTATGCCAAGAATTTACTTAATGTGATTGTGACTAGCAACCTTTACTACTTGTGAATATAAGTTCATAACGATTAGGTGAAATTCACTTATATTCTAGCATCAAATTCATGCATGTAAATTAAGCGTGCACTCTCAACCAACATACACAAATCAGTTTTTATACGAACGGATAAGTAAATTGAATTCACAACTTATAAATCACAAATGAAGGTAATCAATTCATATTACAAATATATTCATGGCTTTGAATTAACCTCTAGCCAAAATAAATTTAGTTACACATTATTAAAACATAAATAAAATATAAGTTGGAAGGATTTAACCGAAAGAGATAAGTGCTTGCTGTGTTCCCTCTGTCCAGATTGCTTCTGTCCTCCTCACTCTGCCGCAAAGCAGCTTTCTCTCGGTTTCCTCCCCGCAAGATTCTTTTATTTTCTGCCCGTGCTGCACATGCAGCTGTTCCTTCTCTCCTAGCTTCCTCAGCTGCAAAGGCAGCCTTGATGCTTTCCTTTTATCTCTTGCTGCGCAAACAGCGTTTTTTTCTCTCCTTCCTGCATCTCTGCGAGCTGCCCAAAGGGCAGCCCCCTTTCTCCTTCCCGCTGCTCAAAGGCAGCTTTCTCCCCGCAGCTTCCACTCAACCTGCACGCTGTCTCTCTTATTATTCTTCTTCTATCCCACCTAACTCTGTCCACTTCCTCTTATTTTCTGCCATTCTTTTTGTTCCACTATTATTCCCCCGTGTCTCATGCCTTGGATTCTCCTTTTTCTTCTTATTTTTCCACTGCCCAAAGGCAGCTTCCCTTATTTTATTCTTTCACGTTTTGCTGTCTCTTGGATCCCTTTTTTTCCATTTGTTCCAGCTGCAAAGGCAGCTTCTTTATGTTTCTTTTCTTTACTCACCAACTGCAAAACACTTCAATTTTAGATATATCATATAATTTCTAATGCCTACCTAATAAATTTAGCCTAACTTCCATGACCTATAATCCGTGACATAATTCTACCAATAACCCATGACAAAATGAGAACGACTAAAGCAATTTTCGATGAATTTATTATTTAAAACTCATTTGTGCCATTTTTATTTTCTTTGCATAAACAAATCCTATAAACACAAAAATAACGTAAATAGCTCAAAATATAAGGAACTAACTAAGAAAAGACGAGTGAATTTGAAGTAAAAATATATATAAATATGATCCGATCAACAGTACCAAATTATAATTTCCAAATAAATCAAAATTTGCATACCTTAAATTTTACATATAGAGCTCGATAATATCGTTCAATAGCATACTCAAAGCAAAGCCTTATCACATCCCACTGCTCAAAAGCATAACCAAACCAAAAAAGCCCAATAATTAAAAAACTCAACAAAATTAAAAAAATGCAAAGAATGAAGGGGGGAAGTGTGCGTTTAATTTACCCCCTTAAAGTAACGAATGAGGACGTCGCCCGATTCACCCTTGAGAACAAGCAAAGATCATTGATAGGGATTTTTACCACCTACAAAAGTAGAGATAAAAACACTTAAAAATACTTGTAAGAGTACAAGGTTATCGTAGTATACCAGCTCAAGCAAGGTCGTTTTCTACAGGGATTGAATGAATAATTTATGTTAAAACCAAATCTTAATTAATTATTTGAAAACAAAGTTTGAAAGAGGTTGATTTAATGACCTAAAATAATAAAAACGAATTTAATTAAAATGATTAAAGAAATTAGCAAAGTAAAGAAAACTAAAGAAAATAGTTTTGAAAATAAATTTGAGCGCTAGGGTTCTGCCGTCATCTTAACAATCTTACGTAGTTCTTCCAATTACTTATGAATTACCCATGCATATTTTGAAGGTTAGGTTTTCCTAAAGTATGCCCTAACCTCCAACATAGAACGTATATCTAACATGCAACTGGTCTACAACACTAAATCGAATGTGAACATGTAAGACTCATTAAGTTTTGTGTAAACCTTTTGAAAAACCATATAACCCTTACGACACGTCGTCCACCTAAGAAGTTATACATATTAACAACAAGAAGCCTTAGCTAATTCCAGAGACAGCCTTAGCCAAATAAAAACTAACAAACTTGAAACTTAGACAAAAATTAACTAGGACAAAATTTTCACCTTCAAGTTGCACGCCATAGAAAACGTTAAAAATCAGAACATCTTTTCAAAAGTTCCAACTAATCCCACCACAGAGTCTAAGCCATTCAAAATCAATTAGAAAAGAATTCATGAACTTCCTTTGGGGTAACGTGAACCAACATAGCTAAATAGACTCGACTAAAACTCTTACCTCTTGTCCATTTATTTCACACATACTAAATTCAAATATAACTATTTTTTCCACGAATGTTTTTTTTTTCTTTTCCATTCATTTTTTTTTCAGTAACAGTAGTGGTCGTGCAATGTTAGTTATCTTAAGCTTTAGATTCAACCCATGTAGTGTGCTTTAAGTCAATGACTCCCAAACCACAAGGGTTTAGGGCACTATGTGTAGAACACCCCTAAGGACTTACTAACTCAAGCTGGAAAGGTTACGAGACCAACTAACCACCTTGCCCTATGCCAAAACTCTACCGTTTTATGCGAGAGTCGCTACTGATCAGGTAGGATTGGCTCGGTTACTAAGCAAAGCCTCGGGTGGAACAATTATTACTTTATAACACATACTAAACTTTGATTTATTTAGAAGAAAAATAAAAAATTAAATCAGACGAACAGTAAGTGTTTTAATCTACTCCCCACAAACCATGTTGGTGTGAACGTGCAAATTTTCAAAGTATAACTTATAAATTAGTGTCTAAGCAACTATAAATAGAAAAGACTCTAATACGGAATTAATCTTCACCATGTCTATTTGTTCTAACGTTTAAAAAAATCTATGGATATTAACTTCAAAAGAAAAAAAAATTTACTGACTCAAAAATTAAAAACCTAAAAATTCTTATTCCCACCCCCCAAACTTAAATCACACATTGTCCTCAAGGTGTGGAAAATAAAAAAAAATAAAAAAAATATTAAAACCTTAAAAACTTAAAATAGCCAACAAAGATAGAGAAAATAAATTAGGAAAATGTAAATAGAAAATAAATAAAGAAACAATAAAAGAAAGTATAAGAGAAAAAAGAAAAAAGAAAATAAAAGATAAAGAAACTGCCACACCTGGGATTCGAAGTTGTGACCTGGGGCAAGAAAAATATGCTTTGGAAAAATAATGAAAAAGAAAACACAAGCTAGCCGCTGGGGAGAGTCGAACTCGTGACCTAGGGGAAGGGATGGGCAAATACCTATTGGTTATTCGTTATTGGTAACTGCGGTTATCTGCCCATTTAAATTTGACGGTTATGGTTATGGATAACCGTTTAGATAAATAAACGGTTATGGGTAACCGTTTAGATAAATAAATGGTTATAGGTATTACTTGCGGTAATAAACGGGTATCCATTTAACCGTTTATTTTAATATATGTAAAACTAAAAAAAAATAAAAATTAGTTTCTAGCTAAGTTTAGTATCTCGAGACATATTTGGTTATAAAGGGCCATATAATATATATATATATATGTATGTATATATATATATATATATATATATATATATATATATATATATATATGCCTCACTTGAGAGAAAAATATAGTTTATAAAACGGGTCAATGTTTAACATATGTGATTGGATGTGCTAAAGCATTTGAGTGTTCGACAGTTTTGTTTGGAGTCTTTTGAAGCTTTGGCCAATTCAAGATAATGATTACCATGAGATTTTAGAAATATGTTATTGTCGGTTGATGCGTACATATATATTTATTATTGGCCTCGAGTTTTCAATAAATATTTGACCCAAAAATTAGAAATCGATTAAATGGCTTGGATCGATGAACATATGTTTCTAAATAAAAATCCTAACATTTATCAAATAAGCTTATTAACAGACTGATGCGTGCTTACATATACATATACATATACATATATATATATATATATATATATACGTATATGTATACAAGAATATTAATTAACCTACAACTATGCATGATTCTTGTAATAGATTGACCGTCAAATAATTGGAAGACATCACTTATATTCATAAATAATATTGCCGTTAATACAAAAATACATGTTAAATGTACTTATAATGGTATTTAATTGTTAGAAAAAGAAAATTATGACAAATTTCTTTTTAATTTTCAAGTTGTTAAAAAAATAGGTAGACGGGTTAAAAAAAAAGGGGGTTAAAAACAGGTAAACATGTACATGGTTATGGTTAAATGGGTATGGTTATGAAGGATGATTTTGTGAAAACATGTTCATTTGAATAACATCTATAGCATGCAATTAACAATTAAAAGGCGGAATCATGCTTGCATGCATTAAAAAACAAAACATTACCCATGAAATTCAAAGCCTAGTAGATTGGTGAACCAAGACTCAACTTAAATCAAAGTGAGTTGAGAAATTATACCTTTGTAGATTCCTCTTTGCATAAGCAAAGGCTAATCACCCAAAGAGAGGGCCTTCATTCCTTGCATCTAAAATCTATGGATTTGGATGGATGAAAAGGTTTCTCCAAGTTCCCAAAATTGAGAACCTCTAAGTCTCCACACCAAGGAGAGATTGGAGAAGAAATGAGTGACCTTGGAGTAGTGGGATTGCTAGATGCACCCTCCAAGGAGGCCGGCCTCCTAGAGAGAAAAGGAGAGACATGTTCTCTCCAATTTTCTCCAAAAGAACCCATTATGAATTTTAGGCTATAAAGTTCTTTATATAGTCACTTCAAATAAGTGACCTAAAGAACCAAAAGGCCATTCTCTCTAACATGGCCGGCCATATAGGGAATTTGGGCTTTTGGGCCTTTGTGAATCTTTATTCATTAAATTGTCATACAACTTAAGTCAATGGGCTTGACGTTCGAAGCCCATTGGGCTTTAAGGTCCAAAACTATCTCGAGGTCTTTAATGAACTTATTCGTTTGATTAATTAACATATTAATTAATCCTTGCCATAAATAATTAAACCATTTAATTATTCTTACTCATCTCCATTGTTTCTTCAATCTTCACCTTACACGGTGTACGATCCATTAGGTTCCTTTTAGCGAGGCAGTGGGCGATTAAAACCATTTCACATCGATTGTGAATTGAAACTTACTTTCAATTCTCCCTTTAGTGATTATACACGTTTAGGGCTTCCACAAACCATGAGTGACACCTAGCAGCATATCATGGTTACCCAAGCTAATCAGAAGAGGTGGAGAACCTATTCAGTTTAGGATTACAAATGCAATACGGTCTTTCTCTAATACAATACTCTTGACCACATTGTTTGGTTTGATAGTTTATTTATTCATGTCTACTATCCAATGTGATTCGTGTGCTTATATGATTACCTTGAATGTGATTTGGAACGACTTCCTAAATCTCATTCATACTCTGGCCAGAGATTCCAAATCATATCATAGAGTATTCTCCCTCAAACGGTTTGAAGGTTAGAGATCCCTTGTTGCACATTCACTTGTCTCTATGGCTAAGTGGCTTAACCCCAACGATGCCGTGGACACCCTCCAAATGGAGTGACTTTGACATAATCAAAGATCAAGGACTTAACCACAAGACAACTGTGATGCCTCAGGTCAAAGGACTACTTTGCATTATCCCAACCATGAGTTCTCATGTGACATGAATATGAGAACTCTTCGTTGATCGTGTTCAGTGAACTCATTCTCTATTGAGCACCTACGTACTTGTCTTGATGTCACACACACCAATGACTCGAGACTAGTCACTCTCCCTGAGAGAAGACACAGCACGTACTGATCTTAACGGACTGTCAATGCCTAATTGGCAATCCTATGATCAGGAACGTTTAGGATGTGTCTACGAAAGAATGGTCTCATGAATCTAACTTCTTTAGATTGCATTCTCCCAATCACAAATTCCTTGGACTTATCGTTTAAGCATATAACATTTATATGAGACGGCTTAAACAATAATCTTTGCCCTTTATATTTAAACTATATTAGTTTAACATGTGAAATGTTCGTAAAGTATCATCATATGATTGGCTTTAGGGCACATTTCCAACAGGTTAACCATTTATAAACGGTTATGGGTATGGGTATACACATTTATGTAAATACCCAACGGGTAAACGGTTATGCGAGTAAAAGCTTAAACGGTTATGGGTAAATAACTGCGGTTACTCACCCGCCATACCCGTTGCCCATCCCTACCTGGGGGGCATCAACATGTGGGGCTGACCAACACGTGCAAAGCCTTCTGATGTGAACCCTAGCAGATTCATATATAAAAGAGTAATGTTATTCATACCATGTTTGTATACCACATTTCTATATCACCTTAGGTGGCATCTGATGTGGACAGCCACATCATTTGAAAAATTTGCAAAACCCAAGGAAATAAAGAAGAAAGATTCCTCGTATACCATAATCATCATTTAATTAACTAATTTTTCTTAATTATTAGTTTATTAAATAATCAACTAAATTTAAAAATCTGATTAATTCAAATGATGTAGTTGTCCACATCAAATGCCACTAAGATGTTATGAAAAATTGATACAAAAACATGATATGAATATCATTACTCTATATAAAAAGTTTGGCTTTCATTTACCATTTCCAACCCTAGCTGCAAACACTTCACCTCGAGCCCAGAGCCGTGTGGGCTCTCAAACCCTAGCCTCCATATTGCTCCAAAGATGAGAGATCTCTTTGTCTCTTACTCATCTACAACACAACAAAGCGGTTCATGGAGTTTTGCAGGCCTCATTTCCGTTCGATCTAAAAGCCGAAAGGTGCAAAGGTAAAATTCTCCCTCAAACTTGTTTGTTCAGTTTCGATTTATGCATTGCAGTAAAATAAACCAAAACTAACACATCCATGTGGTCTTTCTTTATGCAAGGAACTTCGAGTTGACGTCAGTACCATGGAAGAGACAACGGACTTGCTACAACATCTCACAGATCCGGTGATGTGCTGGTAAACAAAACATGAGATGTTCGAATCCAAAGCCAAAGGTATAATTTATGAGTCCCACATCTTCAATCTATTCTTTCATGTGTTAGATCAGTGAATTCTATATCCTTATGTAGTGCTTTCCCATGTGCTTCCATGTACCATGTGATGATTTTCTGAGAAATTTATGTGCCTGATACTGAATCTGGTCTCTGCTGGAATTCTACGTCCTTCGTGCTACTTGGATCCCACCCCTAAACTTGTATTGTAGTATATATTTTATGAAATGTGAGAGAAAATGAGTGGAGTGGGTCCAAGTAGGTACTGAGTCTTCTTTGCAAACCCACTGTAACGTTTTTGAAACTTAAACTCTAGTTAGATTTCATTTTAAATTTCTGCACTTTAATGCTGATATTGAATGCAAAGTTGTGATGAATGGATGGTTGAATGCAAATTTACTGAGATGAATGTATGAATCCACGAGTAGTTGAGACCGAATCAGTTCCGAATGCAGCCTGCAATCACAAATAAAAAACCTAACTAGATAAGTAAAGAAAAATAACAAGAATTAAAAATTGCAATTTTTTTTTTCAATTTTCTAATATATATATATATATTTATTATTATTTTGTTGTTGTGATTTTTGTAATTAGGAATAAAAGCAAGAAAATAAAATAAACGAAATAAAAAGAAAAGAGTTAGAAAAATTGGGTTGCCTCCCAATAAGCGCTTTAGTTAACGTCTATAGCTAGACATATGAGAATGAGGCTGATGATCACGTCACTTGTTCTTTTAAAATCAACCACTCTTTTGCAGCATCGTAGGGCAATGGTAGGTAATAATTGAAAAGTTTATCAATTATGCTTTTAGGTGAGTGGGTGAATCCTTCGTATGAGCCCTTCTATGAGAATGAATCTTTGTAATAAAATAGGATCCCCTCCAACAAGGTTTAAGTCTTCGTCGAATTGACTTAAACCTTGTATTTAACACTCATAAGTTCTGCACTGGTCGGGTTTCTCGACGAAGAATAGGGCTACCATTAAACTTTTTCTTCATTCCCACGTACAATTTAGCCCGCTTGTAAGAGTTTCTGGATTTCCTCAAGTTTGATTGGCTATGCATGTGCATTGTCATGTGATTTTCTAGATCTTGATTTGTTGTGCACAATCCTCCCCAACCTATCAATTACAATGCAATTCTGCAGCTTTTGTAGGAAACGTTCTTGTGGCACAAACGTGGTTAGCACTAGGTTCTGGGAAGATTTCAGGATCATCATGTGATGCTTCCTTCTTTGGGCGTAGGCAAGTGGCAGATTTCTCCTCAGTTCCTGCACCAATCTCCCCTTCATCATCAAAACTTTTTTCATGGTTTAATGCTTGAATTTGAAATCCTTGATTGGTTATTTCAACGTACAACTTAGTCTATTCCAACAATTTAGAGAGTTTGTCCTCCATCGAAAGCTCTTGTGGCATATTAGATTGCTCAAAATAGTGCTCAAGATGTTTTTTTTCAAACTTGGAGTGTAGAACTCTGAATAGGGATTGTTCCAACTCCCTTTTGAGTCGTTTCTTATATTGATATGCTTTTGGACAAACCCGAAAAAATATTCCCTTTCGGGAATTGTAAAATATCATGGGTCTTCAAACAGCAAAGTGCACAAATTGTAGGTTTAAATCCATAAAAACCCCATTCTGTAGAGTTGACCCATAAGGGTGGTCTTCCTAATTGTATATTGAATTTAGGAGGAGGTACGAATTCCATTGTTGCACAAATTGTAACCTGAAAAAAAAATCAAGTAAATAAAAAGATATATACACAAATAATTAACTAAGAGTTGATAAACACAAATTATTTAAAACAATTCCCGGCAACGACACCAATTTCTTGATAGGGATTTTTACCACCTGCAAAGTAGGGATAAAAACACTTAAAAATACTTGCAAGAGTACAAGGTTATTGTAGTATAGCAGCTCAAGCAAGTTTGTTTTCCACATAAATTGAATGAATAATTTATGTTAAAACCAAATCTTAATTAATTATTTGAAAACAAAGTTTGAAAGAGGTTGATTGAATGACCTAAAATAATAAAAATGAATTTAATTAAAATGATTAAAGAAATTAGCAAAGTAAAGAAAACAAAAGAAAATAGTTTTGAAAATAAATTTGAGCACTAGGGTTCTGCCGTCACCTTAACAAGCTTACGTAGTTCTTCCAATTACTTATAAATTATCCATACAAATTTTTAAGGTTAGGTTTTCCTAAAGTATGCCCTACTTGGAACCTCCAACATAGAATGTATATCTAACATGCAACTCGTCCGTGGCGTCCAGATCGAATGTGAACATGCAAGACTCATTAGGTTTTGTGAAAACCTTTTGAAAAACCATATAACCCTTACAACGTGCCGTCCATCCTAAGAAGTTACACATATTAACCACAAGAAGCCTTAGCCAATTCTAGGGATAGTCCTCTATCAAAATTGCATCAAATTACTTTTCTAAATATCCTGATAGTGACCAATCATTAAGACAATTAGATAGTTTCAAACACGGTGATCAATAATTCAAAACCTGCATGTATAATATCATAAGCAAATTGAAAAGAAACCACATATTTTTCTCTGGCCTTGCCCTAGCAAATGAACTAGTTACTAACAATCATAAAACAAAATATTAATAAGAACATGGATAGAAAACACCTTGAAAATAAACTCGAATCATCCAAAGCTCTCTGAGCCTAGCAACATATTTATGTGTTCTCTGCCAAAACCGTAATAGCTAAAAAGCCTTATTTATACTACTAGAAAATAAAACCCTACCTAGAAAGGTCTTAGAATAATACTAGGAAACCAAATAAATTAAAATAAATTAGGAAACATAAACCTAAATGGACTAGTTAAATTCGCCCAAAATCTGCACAGCCTCAAAATAACCAAATTTCTGAATGTTCAGGGCTCCAAAATGGCTAGAATTAAAGCTTGAGATGTCCCCGAACATAATTGTAGAAGGCCTCGAATCCAAAAGACACCATCTTGGATGCCAAAAAGCCCAAATAAACCCAAAACGTCACTTTGACAGCATTGCGCAACGCTCCTTTATTTCATCGCCATAAATAAACTGCTGGGTAGAAAATTATGAAACTTTGACATGAACAAGTTGAGATGCATATGAACATCCTATTGGAATTACTCCAAAATTCATCCATTTGATCATGTTTTGCTCCAAAGAAAGTCGAATGTCCTACATTAAGAATATAAATCAGAGTATCAAAATTCTCACAAAATAACCACTAAATTATAACTAAGAATAGGGTAAAATATATAGTATAATATTGACTCATCAATCATCATTAATCAACTAAAATCTTTGTTAGATCTTTGCATCTCTCAAAATTAGAGTGTTTTTGCTCGAGGTAGAGCCATTTAGGATAGTATTCTTATTGTTCACGAAATGTTTGCATGTTTCAATAGGATGAAAGGAAGAATTGGAGCTATGAGTGTCAAGCTGGATCTAGAAAAGGCATATGATTATTGAAATTGGGATTACATTCGGTATGTTCTTAGATTTGGTTTTGATAGTTGTTGGGTTGAGCTGGTTATGGAATGTATTGCTTCTCCTTCCTTTTCTATACTTAGAAGTGGGCGAGCTCATGGTTATTTTTATCCGAAGCAGGGAATTATACAAGGGGATTCCTTGTCCTCTTATATATTTTATCATTTGTATGAAACCTTTAATTAGACACCTCAATACTCTAACAGATAATCCGAAGTCACATATTTGTATCTTGTCCTCGCCTAGACAATTTAAAATATCAAATCTAGTGTTTGCTGAAGACTATCTCCCGTTTTCTAAGACCACGCTGAGGGGTGCGAGGAATGTGCTTAAAATCCTTAATATGTTTTCTAAAGCGGTGGGTCAACAAATAAACTTTCATAAGTTGTCCTTGTATTTTTCCAAGAAAACTACTTCTCCAATTAGAATTGATATTGTTAGTAAGTATCTAGGAATCCATAATATTGTTTTCTTGAAAGACCAAGTCAATGGAAATGAGTTACTTAAGAGGGTCAAACAAAATTTAGCTGGTTCGAAAGCAAGCACTCTTTCGAGAATGGGGAGGCTTAACTTAATTAACTATAATCTAATGGGTATGCCCAATCATGTTATGTCTTGCTTTAGTGTCCTGACAAGACTGTCAATAAGCTTAATAAAGAGTGTAGGGATTTTTTTTTTTTTGGGGTAGGGACAATAAAATCTTTCTAGTGGCTTAAGATTAGGTCTATGCTCCCAAGAAAGTGGGTGGTCAGGGAGTTAGAAGACTGGATCATTTTAATAGCGTTTGTCTCACTAAATTGGTGTGGGAACATGATTTTCCAGGGCCAGAGTCAGTCTAATCCGAATACAATTACCTCAGAAGTCTGGTCATGGACTCACTAGCTCCGAGCAGAGCTGTATCAAATGGAGTAGCTGTTCGACCGCCATTCTACTCTGGGATACTAGGCAAAGTCGTAACATTGGATGGCCATGCTTGTTCCGTAAGCCACATTTCTTATCTTGATATGGACACAACCTAAGTCTTGGAGTTCTTACAACCTGGGATTGACGTACGTCGTAAGTAATCATAACTCTTAAAATGGTGCAATATCTATTTTAAGATATCCTTTAGAATTCTCCTGGTTTATTATAAGGATTTTATCCTAAAAATGTCTCTTTGCCCACGATATAAATACACCCACCTAGGGTTCATCTATTGTAACGCAATCTAAACACTTGAATTTTCTTGCCCACTGCTTGAGTCTAAAATCATTAACTAACTTGATTGTCGGAGAGCCTCTGGTCATCACACCCCACTCCCCCCCCCCGGCGCCCCGGGGTTTTATAGTCTTGCTCACAATTGTTTACTGTTTTGCAGGTTGCTTAGGTTTAATCAGATTTGCGTTTGACCACCACTCACGCAGTTGCACGAATTTGGTTCCAACAATTGGGTTGGAAGGTAATGACTGATGAGGATAACTAGTGGGTGAAAGTAAAAAGTAAGTATCTTAGAAAGGAAAATTTTCTAGATAGTAAAATTAGACAAAATAATTCTTTTGCTTGGATAGGTGTCTTGAAAAGTAAGGATGTTATACTGAAGGGTATAAGATGGAGTGTGTGTAATGGTAAGGACAATTTGTTCAGTCCCACAATTAGGTTTTTCCTTACCTGTTGTTCTATCTCTTACCCAATATTGATAATCAAAACATTAATTGGGATAGGAGAAAGCTTTCGCAAGTGGGTTAGTAATGAAAGGAAAATATGTAAATTACAATTCCCTTGCAGGATTCCACAAATGTGCTAGCTTGGGGTCCAAATACAAATGGTGAGTTCCCTGTTAAATCAACTAGTTTGATTCAGAAAGGGATGTTGACTCAATCTTCAAAGCATAAGTTAATTAATAAGATGTGGAAACTTAATATTCCTCCTAAAGTTAAGATGTTTGCGTGGTTGTTCATTTGTGATAGACTTCAGACCAGGAAAAGATTAAGTCATATTATGATTAATAGTGATAAGATGTGTCATTTTTGTAATTTCGTAAACAAGGACCAAATGCATTTATTCTTTAATTGCAGTGTCACTAATTGATTTGGGACCTTTGATGTGGTAGAAACTAATACACAAATTAAACCCTGTATGTTATGCAATCGTAGTACGAGTAAGTATGGATCGTTATATTCCAGGGATTAGAAAGGATGCTAATCAACACAAATTAAACTTATAAAACTGAAAACTAAGTTAAACTAACAACAAAACAGTGATTGAGGGATTTTGGACGAATTTAATTAAAATAAAAGTAAATGGCAGCAAGTAAATTAAGTTGTGAATGAAATATGGATGAAAGGATTGCAAAAGGATTCTTCTCCACACATGAAACATATGCATACAAATCGATTTCCAGTTATTCTTCCTATAAACCATGAATGACAATGCTCCAAATTAATCATGAACAACACTAATTAACTCTCAGATTTTCTTAAGTTCATTGAATTGGACTCAGTGACGCACCCAAATTATTCTTCTCAAGTTCCCTAACTAGGAAAAGCATGATAGAGATACATCTTGAAGATCATTAAGTTATGTGAAAATCATAAGTATTGACAAAACATTCGTAACTATAAAAAGCAAGATACTCCTACCAAAGAATTTACTTAACTCAATCATGACTAGTGACTTTTACTACTTGCAAATATAAGTTCAAAACGATTAGGTGAAATTCCCTTATATTCTAGCATCAAATCCTTGCATGCAGACTAAGCGGGCCCTTTCAATAGACATACAACAAAAAGTTCTTAATAAACCTAATAAGTAAATTGCATTCACATTTTATGAAACAATAACTAGTTGTAATCAATTTAAATAAACATATGATCATGGCTTTGAATTCACCTCTGTCTAAAAAGAAACTTAGTTACACATGTTCATCATAACTGAAAAGAAATCTAAAATAAATATTGAAATTTAAAACAAAGATAGAAAAACTCTGAAAATTCCAACAACTTCAATGAATGAATGGTAGGCATGGCACACTCCTAAAACGTTGTAAGACACTTCATATATATATATATATAGGGCACGACTGAATCATGGGAGGAAAAAGATTAGGCGTTTTGAATTATTTTAGGACTCTAAGAAACAATTGGAGAGTGTTGGAATATGATTAGGATTCTTCCCTTTAGCTGGAGATAAGATAAGATAAGATAAGATATGATAAGATAATGTTTCACTCCAACTAGGATTCCTCTTTCTTGTGCGATTCCTTGTCTTCTAAGCCTCAACTTTAAATTCTCCAGAATCTAGCACATGTTTAACACCTTTTAAACACCAAAAACGTCCAGCCCATATGCTATCCACACATGCTATCCAATCCAAGTCCAAAACCGCTCCAAATTGCTCCATTTGATCTCTAATTGTCAACTTTACCAACTAGACCTACAATAATATGAAAATAACTTAAATTACTATAATAAATGGAAATTAACTAAGTAAATGGAAAGAAACAAGATAACAAAGTCGCATAAATATGCTCCTATCAACCCTTGTTCAATTAAGGCGAGTAATTTCACTAAACTAACTTCGACTCGATAGTAGATTGGCTAAATTATTTAAAGCATGTTGATAAGGAAGTTCCTAGTGATTTAAGCTTGTGTTTGGTCCATTGTTGGCAAATTTGGAATGATTGTAATAATATGGTGTTTAGAAATGTTATGCCTATCCCGGTGTGATCTAAGTTATTCACTATATCTATAGGTGAGCAATATCTTAAAGCCAATTGTAAATGTTTGAGAAGGATGAAGGGAATCATATTAGAGTTATTGTAAATGTTATGCCCATCCCGGTGTGATCTAAGTTATTGAATGGCATCCTCCATATCAGAGTTTTGTTAGGCTAAATTTTGATTGCTCGGTGGCTGGGACAAGGTGGTGACATGATTTGTCTTAAGGAATCATATTAGGTAGCTTATTGAAGGTGAAGCTTTATATCTTCACAATGCCATTATTTCAGAAGTGGAGCCCTTAATCATGGCAGAAGATGGCTTCAAGATTGGCCCCATCAATGGCAGATTCCTGAAGCGTTACTACTCCTAAACTAAACAAGCAATGCTCTTCGCATGCATGAGCCTAAATTGCACACGGCAACAATGCTTATTGTTCGCACGAGCTTAAAAGGTGACACCCAATACTCCTTGTTCGCATGAGCTTAAAAGGCGACACACAAAGCTCATCGCCTGTACAAGCCTAAACTGCACACGGCAGAATGTTCCTCGCCTACATGAGCCTAAACTGCACACGGCACATGCGAGCCTAAACTGCACATGGCGTAATGCTCCTCACCTGTATAAGCCTAAACTGCACATAGCACAAAGCTCCTCACCAATGCTTCTCGCCTGCATGAGCCTAAACTGCACACAGCACAAAGCTCATCGTCTGCATAAGCCTAAATTACACACGGCACAAAAGCTCCTCGTCTGCACGAGCCTAAACTGCACACGGCAACAATCCTCCTTGTTCATACGAGCTTAATAGGCGACACCTAACGCTCTTGGCCCGCAAGAGTATAAACTGTGACATCCCACATCGTTTAAGGGAGTGATCCTTAAATGTATATTCCTATCCCTACCTAGCATGAGGCCTTTTGGGAGCTCATTGGCTTCGGGTTCCGTAGGAACTCCGAAGTTAAGTGAGAAGGAGGCCAGAGCACTCCCATGATGGGTGACCCACTGAGAAGTTGCTCGTGAGTTCCCAAAAACAAAACCATGAGGGAATGGTAAGCCCAAAGCGGACAATATCGTGCTACGGTGGTGGAGCGGGCCTGAGATGTGGTGGACTCGGACTGGGATGTAACAAATGGTATCAGAGCCTAACCCTGGCAGTGGTGTGTCGACGAGGACATCGGGCCCTTAAGGGGGTGAATTGTGACATCCCACATCATTCAAGGGAGTGATCCTTAAATGTATATTCCTATCCCTACCTAACACGAGGCCTTTTGGAAGCTCATTGGCTTCGAGTTCCGTAGGAACTCCAAAGTTAAGCGAGAAGGAGGCCAGAACACTCCCATGATGGGTGACCCAATGGGAAGTTGCTTGTGAGTTCCCAAAAACAAAACCGTGAGAGAATGGTATGCCCAAAGTGGACAATATCGTGCTACGGTGGTAGAACGGGCTCGGGATTTGACAAATGGTATCAGACCCAAAACGGACAATATCGTTCTACGATGATGGAGCGGGCCCGGGATGTGGTGGACCCGGGCCGGGATGTGACATAAACTATGTACCGAAAAATAGAAAGAATAAAAAATCAAAATTGTCATCAAAATCAACATCAAAATCACCATCAAGACCGTCAAAACCATCAAAAAGCAATCCATCATTTTTTTGAACTATGTCATGACCTGATCCCTCCTCAACCGAGGGTACGTAGGCAACTTGAAACTTCAAAACTTCAAGTACAGCCACATCATCAACAAAGACACAAACACTTTGAAGAATAAAGAGCAAATTCAAAATGTGAATACTTTATTTCTTTAAAGGAAGAATTTGGCTATAAAGCCTTATTACAAAAAGAGTAAAAACAAAAAAAAAATTAGAATACACTAATTGAAAGCTATATCCCTAAAACTACGACAACAATCTTCAAACAAGCCTTTCAAAGTCTTCAAAGTCTCTACATCTATAGGAGACAAGGTGGGCACTTCCATGGCCGCACCTTTCTCTTGCTCTAAGCGTGAAATCTCCTCTTGATGCTGAGAAAGTGTAGTTTCCTGCTTCGAGAGAACACCTTGAAGTCATGATGCTTCGACTTCCAATTGCTCTTGTTCTCACGCCAATACTTCTAGACGCACTTAGACGGAAGCTAAAGAAGTCCCTGTGGCTTGATAACCTTCCGAAGCACCTTGCTGAGAATACTGAAATTAGGCAATTGATAAGTCTATTGCTGTAAGTTGCTGAGCTCTAACATCTGGAATCAACTTCTTCGAGGAAACAACATGCAAAAAAGAATACTCAGTTGAGGTAGCCGTAAGCTCGACAATCTTGACTCTCAAGAGCGAAGAATCAACGTTAAGGTTATCGATCACAGAAACAAGCTTTGATAAGTCTTCCTTGAGCAATGCAAGGTCCTCCAATGGGCACTTTGAAATCATTTTCTCAATGTGGCTTTTGATATTTACAGCCGCGCAAAGGCTGATGCGATGGATGAGCTGCTCAGTGCCACTAAGGTTCACCCTTCTGAGAGAAATCTCACAGCTAGCTGGTAAAGGTATTGGATGCATGATAAGCTCTGGCATGCCTACATCTACATTTGGCAAACTTAGGTAACTTGGCTGATTTGAAACAAGTTCTGCACCTTGCAGATCCCTAATCTCCTCGTTTGTAGGTAGATTGCCTCCAAATAGCATCTCCATAAAGGAATGAATGCCCATGTTCGCCAAGTCAAAAGAACAAGAGGGCCCAGCCTAAGGAAGACAAAGAAAGGTGTTAAAAACAAAAGCTAAACCAATGAAAGCAGAAGAAATCACAAAAAAGAAGGAAATACATACATCTTTTTCAAGTGACACACGACCATCAAACTGAAGAGGCCTAAACACTCTTTTCTTCGTATGACAAAAATTAATGTTGCTGACATCCAGAGCACCTTCATGCGGTCACTTGTTCAAAACTTGTTGACGCTGCCACAAAACAAGTTCAAATTCGTGTGAATCAACTTTGTCACCCCCTCTTGAGAATCATCCGAATGTTAAGAAGACAAGCACGACATTGAGGAGCTAAAGCCATAGGTCCATCTTGCAAAGAAGCTGTACTCGCATAATCAAAAGGAGCCAGCTGCGTAAGAGGATTGCGTGAATGAGAAGAATTGGTGCCACTTGCCGCCCTCAAGTCTTCATAGTGTACCTTTGACCACCAACCTATGTAGGCAAGGGTCACTGGATTACTCTTGAACTCGTCATTGGCCAGCATGGTGATATAAGCATTTGTGCATGAATAGGTACAAGACTTCCAATGCATATACACGACTTGCAAGGATTTCGACTGTACGTTTTCCTTCAGCTTACCTGGCACATGTTGGACAAAACCAAATTGCATGCTGAAATGGTGATGACTATACGACTGAACAATACATACGTCTCCTTACCGCAACGAAACATACCCCAAGCAAAGACTTGTAAAATAAGACAAGTTTGCGAAACAAAGGTGCGAATCATCTATAAGGCCTCACCACACCGAGCCAACCTTTGCCAGATGATCCATCCTTAAAGCTTCACAGCTTCTAAACAACGCTTGTGTTTGCAAATCATCAAAGTTCTTGGCAGAAAGCATGCCAGAGTACTTTGTCATCAAAGGCCCCAGCTTGGCCGAAGTTGATGAAGAAGGCCTCAACTTTTCTAAAGTCGACGAAGAAAAATGAGTGCCAAAGTACTCACTTAACCAATCATACACATAATGGTAAGGAAGTATTGCTGCACGATTTTTGGTGCTCGTCGAGTTCGAAAAAACACTCAAGCCATCATAAATATTGGCTAAGACTGGAATATCAAGGCTAAAAGATTCACCTGCAGCCATTTTGCTAGCCACTTTGAAGACTCCGAGGCAGATAAAGTTGACATCGTCTTTGGGGAAAACAAACTTGCAAAGCCAAAAAGGTAATAAAACGGTTAGATAAGATTCTTCCACGTGCTCTGATGCTACGCCAAGATCCTCAAACGCTTTCAACTAGGCAGAGGCACGGTGCCTAGCTGAACCAATGGCACCTGACGAGTCTGAGTCTCCCTTTGGCTTAGTGGTCTTATTGCGGCCACTTTCCTTTGAAGGTTTCTTGTACTTCATGGCATCCCAATACCAAAATCGGATCCATGAAGAAATCTTTATGCCTGACTTACCCTGAGCCTCATGGGAAAACTTGTGATACGCCCAAAGAAAATAGTGGCAACTCGCAAGCAATCATCGGCTATTGTGATGAGAAAATTCCTCCACGCTAGGAACAACCTCTATCGTAAAACTTACCCTAGATCGGCAAGCCTTCTATCTTGTGAAGATACAAAAGTGAAATTGATATCTCCCCTTGTGATGTGTGAAGTGTGTTGGTTACTAAACACCAATGATAAAAAAAATGCATGAAGGACGGAAGAATGGTGATCATAACTAAACAAAGATGCATACACAGCATGATAAAGGCCCACGTTGGTAAGCACATCTT
Organism: Malus sylvestris; assembly: GCF_916048215.2. Taxonomy (NCBI): domain Eukaryota; kingdom Viridiplantae; phylum Streptophyta; class Magnoliopsida; order Rosales; family Rosaceae; genus Malus; species Malus sylvestris. The sequence continues at coordinate 24,432,013 of NC_062268.1, forward strand.
TGGATCGGCTCAAGACATCTTCAAGCCACTCCTAGTAAAACTCAGCAAAGACGGCTTCTCTAGTAGTCGACAAGGTGCTATTCCAAGTTATAGCTCCGCTATAGATGCGATCACCAAGAAGCTCAAACAAAGCCGATGGATTGTCACTAACATGGTGCGAATGATTCAAGATAAGAATCCTCGATGTACACGCCTTCTTCTTCGTATTTGGTCGACCAAAATCTATCATCTCCCAAGATACTGAAGAAGACCAAGACTTGATATGCATCGAGTTGTCTTTTGCAGGAAGAAAAAGTGACTTAGGACTAGTCAACGGCGCACAAAGCTTCAAAGTTGTTCCCCTATCTTGCGAATCGCCTTTTTTCACAAGAATAGTGATGGTATTGCTCTTAAAGAAATTGAAAAATACCATGGCTACAACGAAAAAAAAGAGGAAAAAACAAGATAAGCATAAGGTGGGACAACAAGAAGAAAAAGAGAAAAAAGAGATTGCTTCACTAAAGCAAAAGACATATAAGACAAACCTCGTGAGCATTGAAGGATGACGATGATGAAGTCATAACGACGAAGAGAAATTGGCCACAAAGCTTGAGCAATACAGAAAAGAGGGCAACAATAGGACGGTCCTTCAAAGCATGCTACAGTTGCAAAGAAAACAAAAATGCTACGCAATCGCACTACGCAGCCCCACAGCGATTACGCAAACAGTTTCTTGCACTGTACGGCAACATCACCACCGAGGGAAAACTATGACCAAAAGGCACTACACAGCGTAATGTCCAAGTGTAGACATGAAACTGAGGGTTTTAACACCGAGTTAAAACCATGGTACAACCTCGTTTTGCTAACTATTATATGGTGATAACAATATTGTGGAATGTATTTGCTAACAATTATAGGATAATAAATAATAAGGACTACATGTGTTCGTTATCTGAGCCACGTACCATGTCCTAAGTACTTTAAAGTGAAGAGTATGAAATATGTAAATACGCACTGTATACACTGTACGTACGACATGTAGATAGCATAAACATTATATCATTGTGCACACATCATGCACAAAATATGCACATGTTATGTACATACCATGCACATGTCAAGCACATAAAATATACACTATATGCAGATGCTATGCATAAAACTGGAGATTGGGCAGCAAGTTGCTTCTACCATTTATAAGACATCATTTACGCCATGCTATTCATATAGTGGATACAATTACACATAATCCACAAGGATCACATATATGCAAAAATTTCAATTTGAACATTACACAACTCATAATGTCAAATTCATCAACCAAGATAATCATATTATATGTAACAACAGTAGTGTGTAGTTTAAAATTCACACAGTCAAAGTGTATACGTGCAAACTAAAACATTGACATAAGGTTGATGTAACAACCCCAATATGTCTGCCTCAACCACATAATATAAGACAATGATGGATGGTTAGATATCGACAAACCTAATTGAGCAAACAGCAACAGCCACTTGGATAACTTTGTTGGAATCCACTCTCGAAAATGTAATATCATCAGTCCCAACAAGAAAAGACTCAAATATTTTACTTCGAATCCATAACAAGCTAGTCAATGACTGTAAATGTTTGTAGAGTTCTTGGAGGATATCATGAACCAACAAACTTTCCTATAAGTGATTGATTTCAAATCCTTGGACAACAAAACACGTTGGTTAACACACAATTCGTATGTAAAACTAACACAATTCATATGTAAAACAAACACATTCATATGTAACTGTTGATCCTAAAAACTACCAAGCGTATGTAGCACGTAGGCCGAGTAATTAATAAGCTAACTACATCATTCGGTTGTGTGTGGGGCGTGCCAACTTATCAGCCGAGCTTTGTCAGAGAGTAAAATGTGTTGATGTTGTGTTGAGCACGTTGCTAACTTCTCGATCTTGCAACTACGACCTAGGAAGGAACACGTCTCAGCCTTTGGGCTCTAGAGCCTGAAGACAAGGCTACTAGTCATGTGAAGTTCACGGATCGTCGGCGCTGGGTTTGGTCACGGTGATTATATTCGTAAGAGTATAAGCACGCTGAACTGACACCAAACTATACGGACACAGGTACTCAAAAGAGATGTATGTCTTGAAGGTGAATGTGGTTCGATCGTCAGAATGTCGAACTCTAAAACTTACTTGTGAATATCCAATTATAAAACAACTCAGCATTCAATGCGCCGAGCCCAGTAGTCTGTAACATATCTCTTCGCCGAGAAGGCTAGTGAGTTGACCTCTACCAATAAGGACTTGAAAATCCTTCTTGACCGAGACTTGGATAGATAATCAGTCAGTCTCGACGTAGTGCTATTTATCTAAACTGAAGGTGCTCCGTGGTCAATTGATTCTAGGGCAACAATGTTGTTTATCCAAATAGAAGATGCCACCGGTTGCCTTCACAGTGCTATTTATCCAAACTGAAGATGTGTCGGCGAAAAAAAGAAAATAAAAATCTCAAGGTTGTTGAAAGGTTTCACGCAGAGCAAGAGTTTGCACAGGGTAGTTTATGTGTTAGATTGGAGAGACTTTGAATGATGCACTCCCTTCTCTATTTATAGCAACAAACTCTCTCATGGTCGAGCTAGAACCACACTTAGATTAGGACTCCTTAACCTAATCTAAGTAGGACTCGGTCCAATCCTAATTCAATTAGGACTTTGAACCCACCAACGAGCCAAATTCATTTCTCGAGTCCCAGCATCCTTAGGACTCCTTATCATACTAGGTTTCGACTACTTCGCCTTTATTCGAAATAATCCTCTTTGTAGCAGGATTCGGCCAACCTTGATAAGGCCGACCTATGACAAGATTCTAAACAAACACCTTTGGGCCGAGGATATTTCTAAACTCGGCCCAAAATAACATTTTGGGTCTAAACAGTAACAAATAACACAAACATTGATCTGTTCAAAGTAAACCACCATAATGGCCAACCATAGTCCTTACAAAGTATGAAAAGGTTCACTTACATTTCTTATGACAAACCCTCTTTAGACGGAGCTTCCATTTTGTCAATCTCGTTACATAGTACCAGCAGCGGAATACCATTTAGTGATGCCTTACTTAAGAGATCATCAAGTTCTCTTATTCAGACTTGCAAGTTATCATAATTAGCAGCAACCACAACATAACTACAGAGTGAAAAACAAAAAAAAAACAGACAAATTCAATAGAACATAAAGTTGGTTTCAGAAGATACAACATCTTATGGAAGACTAGCAATTGTATCACTGCATATGTAAACAAAAGACTAACCATTCTAGTGTCTCACCAACAGTAACTACAATGTTTACTGCACGACAATATCTTTCCCGCATGATTCAAAACCTGGGTTAACCACCAAGATCCCACAACTTTATTGTTGACATTCCCTTTTCTTAATTTGTTCTTCCAACCTATACACAAAAGAGATTGCCTCAAGTAAGATAATTATGGCAACGCAAATGCTGTAAGTAAGATAATTGTGCATTTCGTGTGCATGTAGTGTGCATTTCATGTACAATTTCTTGTATATTGTACTAAGACTTGTAATTCACAAACATTTTCAAACAAACACCAATTCGAGACCGAATTCACAAAATATTTGCAAGTTCATAACAAAATTAACAAATATTGAGCATGAATTAAAACGAAAAACTCTAAGATTGAAACTTAAAAAACTAAAACCCATAAATCTAAAATAACAAAACCCATAAACAAATAAAGATTTCCATAACACATTTCGAGTCTTCTCTTCCCCATACGTCTTTTGTTTGACTTTCCATCTATGCAAATCCAAAAAACCTAATTGAACTAACAAGTAATCAGTTGCAGAAATGTAGACAATGACCGAGTTAGAGAGAAAGAGATGAGAGAGGGAGAGAGAGAGAGAGAGAGAGAGAGAAGAACCTAACGGTAGTGGAAATATGGCTGCTGAAGCTTCACTGGCAGGAAAGAATGGAACTTTCCGGTCAAAATGCAAAATTTGGTACAAAAATCATATCTTTAAGGATGGAACATTGATGCAAACGAGAACCCTCACTTTTAAGCTTCACTCTTGACTTCCCTCTATTCGAAATTGGAGCTTAGAGATCTGAGCCTAGAAACCCAGAGCTCACAGAGCTCTCTCGGCATCCTCTCTTCCAAATGACAAAAATGATGAAATGAGTTTAGGGTTTTTAGTATGTATATGTGGCCATTTTACTAATTTCGGTTTTGTGCGTGGTGTGCATGGCCGGTTTGTCCTATTTTTTTCCTAAGATTAAGAAATTGTCCAATTTTGGGGTATTTCCCAAAAAAAATTAAATGAGTTCGGTTTAGACAGAAAAAGTTTGGATCTAATAAAATTTCTCAATTTTAAAAATTAGGTGTGTTCTTTATGGTGTTCGAGACTTGAAGCTGGGAAAAATACATGTGATTCACTAGTTTAATTCTTGGGAGGACGTGTGCTATTTGATTGTGATCAGTGGTTGACACACCCCAACCTAAATCGAGGCATGCTGGCCGTCACGTGAGGGTGACTAGCCATGTGCACAGTGCGGAAGAATAACGATATAAAGAAATGCGAATAAATAAAAACCAAACTAACTAAAACACTAGATAGGATAAGGTGAAAGACGAGAATAAGTGTGACTACACATAACCAGAGCGTAGGTATCCTAAGTGCAGTCCAGCAGGACAAATACAAATTATACAATACCAAAGATGATACATTGGTGATAATTTGTCAGAACCACCGATAATTCCTCGTAAGCCATTAACAAGCACTCCTAACTAGAACATGGAGGGGCGCAAAATAGAAAGTGTGAGTGGGCAAAAACAAAGCTTTTCAAAATCGTTCATTATCAAAAGTAAATAACCCCTCGCCGTAAAACATGTATAATTCCCAGAAAATAGCATGCACGATTATATCTCAAAATCATATTCAAAATAGAAACTCATCGAATATACCATGTCAAATCTCAGAAAGAAATAAGTAAGCCAGGTGAAATAAATCAATATGAAATAGTATGCAAGCCGGAGTCACATAACGTGACATGTACGGCTGAGTCTATAGCTCCTTAACTAGTTCTCTGCACACGAGGCAGAACCACCTAATGTGGTCTGTACGGTAGGCTGGGTGTAAATAAATACGCTCAAGTGCTACGATCATGTGAAGGCTGTGCGAAGTATCGCAAGTCACCTACGAGTTGAAACCACCTAATGTAGTCTGTATGACAGGCTGGCACCTGCCTTGGATCCAAGGTGAGCATGTGGTACGGGAGGTGAACAATCACGTGAAGGGTAGGCCCTACCTTGGGTGGAGCACTAACACCAGGATGCAGGGCAATGAGCTATAAATACATCTCAACACAATCATACTCACTACCATCAATATACTCACCTGAGCGTCCGCAGTGTCAAGCAACAATATATATATATATATAACCATACTAAAGCATAATCAAACATAGAGCATTTGACATGGCATTTCAAAATATCAAATCATTTAATTAAGTTTTATGGGAAAAATACCAAGTGTATATACATATATATATCCACTGAAAACCAAAAGCCCACTCACTGATATGTGGAAGGGTCGTAGCCCCTGAGTCTCGCTTGATTGTGCTCTTCCTCTGGATAGGTCTCACCTATATGCGAAACAACTATTTAAACGTTATTTTAAGCACATAACCAAAACTAGGTAATAACTTCTCATACATTGCTCAAACGGGGTATTTGAATATACCAACGTGGCCTACTCAACCCCACAAACATCCCCATATTTTTAGAAAAAAATTTCGATGTCCCACGCGCTGGCCAAGGCACGGCCACACGCGCGGCCAGGCACAGGCATGTGCCTGGCACACTAAACGGAATCCCTAACGATGTTAGGGAATTTTCCGTTAAAAATCAACATATATCATTAACGATACTTGATGCCGTTAGAATATTCCGTCAACTTTGATGGAATATTCGCCTCTTTCTTCCTTGGTTCGCCGGAGTCCGGCGCCAGCATCGCTGCGATTGCCGAATTTTGGAAAATTTTCTAAGCTTAATTTCTCACTCATTTCTCAACCAAAATCCATGAAATTTGAACCAAAATGAATCTTAGGACGAAAGGAACAAATCCTTATCCCTTTTAGGTCCTAAATCCATTGAAAATTCGCCGAAAAAGTCACGATAATCCGGCCACCCTGCAACTCACTAAACCCGAGAGTTTCTACGTCAAAACTACTCCAAAATTAACCTAAAGTACTAGAAAAGCAAGAATAAAACCTTTCTAAGTCTTAAAACTACTTGAAACCAACGCGATCAGGACGAGTGAATAGTACACCTCATCAGAGCTTTTAGTTCTAGAGGTTCGCGAAGCCCTTATGTCCAACCAAGGGTATAGTTGAGTTCGTATGGTTACAAGGAAGGTGATGATGGTGTTTACAAACTTGATCCGTGAAAAGTAGATTTGAGAGATTGTCTGTACAATTGTATAGAAATGGAAGAAAACTCGAGAGGGAAGGAGAGAGAGAGGGTCAACGGGTTGATGTGTGTGTGTGAGTGTGTGGTCCAGGTTGTAGCCAACCAAAAACAAGGAAAAACTTAGTTCTAATTGGGTCCAAACAATTAGGACTTAACATATTTGGTCCACATCCAAAACTTAAACCACACAACACCACACAACGCTCAAGGGTAAAATAGATATTTCACGTCATTGCAAATACAATATTTCTTACTTCGGGACGGGCCCTACTAGAGATTAGGGAGTACATTTTAATTTCTCAAATCTAAAATGTCATTTAACAACTATTTCACTTTATAGTTATTAGTTTTCCATTTTCAACTTTTTATTTTTTTTTATAAAAAAAAATTAAAAATTAAAAACTCATTTGATAGCTGCTTTTAATTTTCTTTAAAAAAAAATTAAAACTGAATTGTGGAAACTCGTTTTGTTTGGTCCTAACTACAGCGGGTTCCACTCGAGTATACGTGAATTCATCGGAGAACATGGAATTTCGTTTCAACCCATTCTATTAAACCATGTGCAATGGTGGTGGGTTAAAAGTTAAAAAATTTAAGCCATAGCCCATAAACAACTTCTTGTCCAATGATTATGACTTAAAATTTTAGCTCGAGATTATTAAAGAGTGAGTTTAGTCTATTCTGTTTTGGTAACTTTTTTAAAAATAAAATTTATGTGAATTATCCTAATTTATTTTATGAACAGTTTAACCTACAAATATTTAAATTTTGATAATTAAAAAAAAATCACAACCTACCTCATCCTTACAATGATTAACTAATACTAATAGTCATAGGAATTTGGTTGACTTGGTGGTGGACCTGGGCATTAGACATTAGAGGGATTGAATACATTTAGCATGGCGTCCTATAATTTATGTTTGCTTATCACGGAAGAACTTATTCCTCCTTGGAGTACATTTATTGAGGTCCTATTGGGAAATGGGAAAGGGAAGAAATAGTTTTAGAAGCTTGGGTAGAAAGAAAAAGATAGAGGAAATATATGAGGAAAATGATTTTTTTGTGAACGTTTGAATTTTAATTTTAATATTTTTTTTTCTAAATTATTGTAGTGGTTGGAATAATTTGGGCCGTTAGCTTTTTTATTACCGTTACGTTTATCCTTGTCGACCTCAGCCGTTGAATTTAATGTATTTATAAATATAGACCGTTGGATCAACCAATAACATTATTTCTAGTTGTCAGATCATAAAATGGGTCGTTGGGCTCGTTGCAAGTGGCCGACAATAGCATTAGCATTGGGACCTAGCAGTTGAAGCCTTGTCACGTGTGATGCGTGGGATGCGACTGGGCAAAAAGCAGGCTTGTTCACCACAACTGGAGCTCGACCACTATTTGGCTTAAATTTTGAGAGGAATTTAGCTCAAAATCATTTTTTCTCCTCAAGACTTATTCTAGCCCAACAATTAAAAATGATTTTGGGGTGGGGGTTTTTAAAACTTAAAATTCAAGCTTTATCCTCACCATTGCAAATGATCTTACTCCTTAGTAAACACCATTTCTTTTTGGTAAAATGTAAACACAAAAAAAAAAAACACTCGGCTGCTATAGGGAAGGAAAAAACAGCGAATGTGAAACTCTCGGCTGTTATTTTTCAACAACAATAAGTTTATTAGATTATTTACCACAATGATGAAAAAATGTTGATCTCTTGCATAACGGCGTGGGTTCAAACCCCGTAAGTAGCTAAGAAAATTCATCAACCATCTCATACATATTTATTTGAATCATACATAGTCATGGATCTTCATTTAATCCTGAGCCGACCTAGTGGAAACCGAATCATTCTTTGATGAACTATTCTTCAACAAACTCAATACCACACACCCTTTCTAGGTGACGGCGGTGACTACCAATCTCCCAATGATCAGGCCCGTGCTCCATGGCCCCAAAGTATTTGTAGTAAAACTGAAACCAAACGGGAAACTAAATGGAAACAGAAAATTGATCGCAAAGACCAACAATTACAATAGATGTCAAACTCGTGCATCGCATGATCACAATTTCAGTTAAAAACAATTTGGGGTACTCGGTACCTCAAAAAAATCTATGCCTTGTTCATAAAGGAAAAAAAAAAAAAAACAATTAGTACGAAAGATTTGTTTTAGAGATTTGGTTGTAGAAATGATCAATTTTAATAATGATGGCATATTGATCATATATCAATCACTCAAAGATGATATAATAACCACACAAATATAATAACAACGTAATAAACATTAATTTGCAATTAAATGAAAAAAAACTTATCATTTCTGCTAATTGCCCAAAAGAAAGTTATTAGTCGCCAACGTTGCAATGAATGATGTTTAGCGGCAAAGCCTATGCACTCAGTTTCTTTTTATTTGGGTTATAAAAAAAATATTTGAGCCACTTAATACTACGGTTTAATAGTATTTCTCTTTACTTGTAAGTAAGAGGTATTAGGTTTGATACCTGTGCAAATGCGGATTTGAACCACATTATTGCTAGCTTATTGTGAGGCTTAACCCACTCTCCTACTCTCTTAGTGTAGATAATAGCGTTTGTTCAAAAAAGAAAAAAAATTATTTGAGGGACACTTTAGGGGATCATTGTTTAACTTTTTTTCTAACGATCTTAATCTTCTATATTAAATCATCATTCATAGACCATCATGATAAAATTTGGACAAATCCAAAATTATTAAGAAATTAACTTGTAGTGAAAAAAAATAAACGAATATGACTACCATCTAATTCAACCATGATATTTTGGTTAGGATAATCTTTTAAGGGCTCCCTCAACTTTACATTTTGACGACCTAACGTTCATCGTATAAGTATTTAAGACCTTCAAGTAACGCTCATGCCAAACTAGCTATCCAAAAGAATCCAACGATCAAATTAGAAGATTTGAGTAATTTTTTGTTACGATTATTTTTAGACTTGATAGGGATTTTTACCATCTATGCAAATAGGGGCAAAATCAAATGAAACACTTGCAAGAATACAAGGATGTTGTAGTATAGGTGCTCATGCAAGGTCATTCTCCTTAAGGACTATTTTAATAATTTATGTAAAAACAATTCCTAATCAACTACTTAGAATTAAAACTTGAGAAAAAAAGATTTTGAGATTGGGTAATTTTAAAAACGAATTTTAAACAAAAACTAATATAATTGAAGAAAAGAGTTCTAAATACCAATTTATAAAGGCACTAGGGTTCCACCATCACCAAGCAATCCTACAAATTTCTACCAGTTACTTATGATCTACACATGCCACTTTGAAGGTTAGGCTTTCCTAATATATATTCTCCTTGTGATATTCAAGCAAGAATGTTTATCTAACATGCAATCTGTCTGTGATATTCAGATTAAATATGAACATGCAAGACTCATTAAGTTTTATGAAAACTTTTTGAAGAACCATGCAACCCCTAAGAGCGTGATATTCGCCTTAGATGAAATTACAATTATCAATCACAAGAAGCAATATTCAATCCTTTGGTGATATTCCGACCGAATTGCATCCAATCACTTGTCTAAACATCCTAATGGTGGCCAGTCATCAAGACAATTAAATAGTTTAAAATAGCAATCAATAATTCAAAGTGTGCATGCAATCAATCATAAGTAATTTAATAAAAATTACATATTCATGCTAAGGCTCAAGGCTTCACCCCATTAGTTACGCACATTCATAGTTGAAATCATAGAAAATATTATTAAGAAGAAAAGGAATGAAAACACCTTAAAGTAGAAAATCTCCAAGAACCCTAGCAAAGTTCTTTGTCTCTGAAGTTGAATAATAATAAGTGTACCGAAAAACTGTAGACGGCCAAGCAATATATTTGCTAAGCCCTCACACAAACCCTAAAACATAGGTCTCTTATTCTAATTAGGAAACTAAGAAAAATAATAAAATATCTTAGAAAATAAAACCCTAATTAAACTAGGAGAATCTGCCAAGTACTTGCCCAGCCACGTTTTAACCTCAGATCTCCTCCAAATTCAGCCCACGATAGCTTGTTTTAAATATCAGGACGTTCCGAACACATCTCTAGAAGGCCATGAACCCATCCGGGGTCATCTTAGGCTCCAAAAACGCAATTCAAGCCCAAAATGTCACTATTCCAGCATTGCACATCGTTCCTTTATTTTATTGCCAGAAAATAACCACTTAGTGGAAAACTCCCAAATTTTGATACGATCAAGCTAAGTGACTCACGAACGTCCTCCAATAGGAATTACTCCAAAATTCGTCCATTTGACCACGTTTTGCTCCAGAGGAAGTCGAAAGTCCTATATTAGAAATACAATTTAAAGTATCAAAATTTTTCCAAAATATGAACCAAAATATACTAAGAATAGGGTTAAATATATATATATATAATTCACTTATCAAGACTCACTCCACATTATTTTCGACGACCGACCCTCGTTTTATAGGCATTTGAAAGAACCCTTCAAACAAAGCAAGATGCCAAACTTAATATCTAAAAGAAAAGGTAGAAAAATCAAAACAAAAACACCACTTCCTTTAAAAAAAGAAAAAAAAAAAGAAAAAGTTTTACTAGTTATTGAACCTCGATCATTTCATTTGATAAAAAGGATGCGTACACTACACATCACATATATAGATAGCACTCACGTGTTAACCTCGTCTTACACACCTACCTCCTATTACAAGTTTACAACAAAGTAAAATCTCAGAAACCCCCCTCCGTGGCCTACGTGGCCTACGTGGCGCGCAGGCCGAGTAATCTATAAGCTAACTACGTCATTCGGTGAATGCGGGGCGTGCCAACTCGTCGGCCGAGCTCGGCCGAGGAGTAAATTTGTTGATGTTGCGTTGGGCGCACGGCTGACTTCTATGTCTTGCGATTGCGACCGAGGAAGGAACACGTCTCGGCCTCTTGGGTTCTCGAACCTGAAGACAAGGTTACTATTCTTACGAAGTTCACGAATCGCCGTCGTCGGATTCGGTCACCGTGATGTTATTCGTCAGAGTAAACTCACGCCGAATTGACACCAAAGTGTAAGGGCACAAATACTCAAAGCGAATATAAGTCTTTATAGTGAACGTGGTTCGGCCGTCTGAATGCCGAACTCTGAATCCCACTTGAGAGTATCCAATCATAAAACAACTCGGTATGCAATGCGCCGAGCTTAGTAAATTGTAACACCTCACTTCGCCGGGAAGGCTAATGAGATGACCTCAATCAATAAAGATTCAGAAATCCTTCTCGGCCGAGACTTGGATAGGTAACCAACCGTCCTCGCCGCAGTGCTGTTGATGCCAACGAAAGATACTGTGAGATCGGCCGATTCTACGGCGACAGAGCTATCTATGCCGACTTAAGGTGTCACCGATTGCTTTCACAGTGCTGTTGATGCCAACGGAAGATGTGTCAGCGAAAAGAGAAAATAAAAATCTCAAGTTGTTGAGAGAGTTTGCGCAGGGCAGTTGTGTGTTGAATTGGAGGGGCTTTAAATGATGCACAACCTCTTCTCTTTATAGCAACGGATCCCCCAAGGTCGAGTTAAAACCCTATTCGGATTAGGACTTCTTCTCCTGGTCAAACACTGACTCGACTAATCCTACTTTCATTATGACTGTGAACCTAGTCCTTTATTGATCCGGATTCTCTTTCGGGTTATTAATCCTGCCGAAACTCCTTATTGTACCAGGACTCGACTGGTCTTACGTCATGACCTAGCCGACCTAGGTTTGGAGGCCCACGTACTGAACGATTTATAGCACCCTTGTCGCAAGGCCTTCCGGGCCGATAATGATTCTATACTCGGTCCAAACTATTATTTTGGGCCTAAACATTGCCCCCTCGCTTCTAAGGCCTTCGGCCTGAACCCTCTGGCCGAGCTCCGGCCTTGAAGAAGCAAAATTAAAGCTCAAAACTCAAATGCTCTCATTCCAAGGTGCATTTATTGAACACGATTACACGATCTTGATTCTGCTAACCACCATTCCACGTGGCATTCTTTTATAGGGCTAATCCCTAATAGTGACGTTTGAAGCGTGCAGCTCCTTGAACCGTCATATCATCATGGTCTTATTGCTGAACACCACCATGCCACCTCGATCTGCGAACCATTCAACATCGTGCAGACGCCGAACCATCTTTCACCATAAATCTCGCCGCCACACGCAATCGTGCATCCCCCGAAACACGAAACCCTCGGTCTTCTTAATTGGATTTTCTGAATGTTCATAATGATTAGCGAATCTCTCAGTCGATTTTACCCCTCATTTTAAATTTCGAACGATTGCCCTTCCCTTAATCGTCCTATAAATACCGAAATCCTCTCATTTGTACTTTTACGCGTTCAAATTTTCTGAATTTCTTGCCATTGCTCTCTAGCGTATTTCTTTTCCCCAGGTCTTCATCTTCAAGTCCCCCAACCCAGAAAAACCCCTTTTCGCATCGTACTTTTTAATCCTCCTACAATGGCCTCCTTCATCTCTAAGCTTTCCAGAGAATGTGATCAGTGTCAGAAAATTCTTGATCGAAGCACAATCAAAACCATACGGTTTGAAAGTGACATGAGCGCTTCTCACCAAATCGTGGGTTCTCTTTTTAAGGTGGCAGTACCATCAGCCATTACTAGACTTCTCCAGGAGCATTGCCTATCGCCCTTGCTCTAAGGGTTTGAATGGTCGAGATGGGATGCGGCAAGGCCTCAAGGCTCTTGGCCTTCGACCACTACAACCTGGGCAGCCTGGGTTGTACGAATGGAAAAGCTCTTCGACGAGCAATGGAAAGCCCTCGGTATCTACGACATCATTCTCCTCTCGTCTATGGATGTCGTTCTCAACAAGGAGCTTCTCCTAGCCGCCCTATGCTTCTGGTGTTCGACCACCATTCTTGATATCACCGCCATTTTGGGAACTTTAGCATCTGGAATCCCCATCGATGCTGCCCTCTCTGGGTACCCGTCGAACCTGGACCTCAAGACGCTTTTCGACAGACGGGCTTTTGAGACGTTGAGCAGTGAGGGTCAAACCCCCTTGAAAGAAGACGTTCAGAAACTCCACAAGAACTTCTTCAACTACAACATCCTCTATCTCCATTTTGCCGGCCGAGGAGAAGAGGCTCTGCGAGAAGGGGAACATGAGGCTTTCCTCTTCTATTGGTACAACAAGTACATTTGTTGTACTAAATCTAACAAATGCTTGGTCGAGAACATGCCGATGGCCGAGGCCCTGGCTAGTGGTTACGCCCTGTCACTTAGCTCCAACATTCTTGCCCATCTCTTCCGCTATCGGGCTGAGACGACCCTTCACAAGATCGACCCATACCAGAATGGTCCCCTCTGGGTCTTTCAACTCTGGCTGCAAGTTTACTTCGCCTCACTTCGACTGGCAATCGTCGATTTCTTGCCAACGGAAGCGCTTGGGCCTCAGCTGGCCTCCCGACCAACAACCCCTCACCAAGCCGAAGAGGTATTTAGATACTTTTTCGCCCTTGATGACCTTTCCAACGACGAGTTCTTGATATGTCGTCGTCGAGAATATCCTTCCTCAATCAAGCTACCTACATCAACGTGGGGCGCGGACGAAGACGCCAACCTTCGTCAGTCCTGGGGGTCATTCGTGCTTACTCGCGACCTTCCTCTCGGCTGTGATGGGAAACGAGCGGGCTGGGAAGTGTACCATCCTAACTTCCTAGCTCGACAGCTTGGCTACCTCCAAGGCTGCCCACTCCCCCTTCTCTCCTCATGGACCATCCTAAGTCATGGACGCGAGCCTGGTTCCTCGGAGAAGGAATGCAATATCGCCAAGAGGGAGTTTCAAGAGCAATGCCAAAGTTTCCGCCTCCGACCGGCCATCCCAGAAACACTTAGTACCGATACTTTTGGCGAGTGGTGGGAAAAGTATACCCAAGAGTTCTTTGGTGTTTCGGTCGAAATCGTTTTGGACAAACTTTTCGGTGATCGACCTAAGAAGGCTTCTGTCTCCCAAGCCCAAGGTAACTGTTTATTTCCCCCCTTTTTCTTTTCAATTTTAAACTATTGATCGGTTTTGCTGATTTGCTTTTACGTTCTCAGGTAGTCGATCGTTGAAAAAGGTAGAGACGGTCGCTGCAGCTGTGGCCAAGAAAAAATCGGTCATCTCTAAAAAGAAAATGGTTGCCGCGCAGGCTTTACCGAGTAAACGGCCTCGTCGATAAGCTGAGCCAACCGTCGAACCCCCTCGGCCCGCCAAACGGGTCAAAAGGTTGGCGAGGAAAGGAGAACGGGAAATTCACGCCATTTCCAGTCAAACCACGGGAGCGACGACCCCCTGAGTTTCCCCTTCTCCCCCCGTCGCCCAAGCCTTGGTCGAGAATCAGCCAATTCCAACCGAGGAAGCAGTCCAAGCGCGGCCTGTTTCTAAGGTTGGGAAACCAGTTGTTGTTCCCTTGGTCGATGCTGCACCTATCTTAGAAAAGGCAGTCCCCTCGACCGAGAAAACTTCTTCTGCAAAACCCTCGGTCGTCGTTCTAGAGGAGAGTGAGGGGAGCGACGAAGTGCCTCTGGCGAGTCACCCTCGTTTCCATCGTCAACCTCCTCCTGTGTCCGAGACGGTTGTCCAAGTCAGCCTTTCGACGGTCGACCATAGCAAACCACCGGCCGGAGAGCCAGCAGCGGCGACAGAAGCTCCCATTCACCCGCAAGACCAGGACCTCCACTTCGTGCCCGAAGCTGCTGTCCGAGTCGGCCTGTCTATGGCTGACCTCGGTAAACGACTTGTCGAGGAGCCAGAAGCGTCGATGGAGACGCCCGTTCATTCGCAGGACCAGGATCTCAATATTCCTCAGCAAGAGGTTACTTCGGCCTTTGTAAGTACCTCCTTCCACCTTTTCTTAGTTAGTTTTCTGCCGTAAAAACTCTAAACCAGGAAAATACTAAATGTTAGGTGCCAACACACTCTTTTCATCGAAAATTCTATGCGCCGAAGGGTGTTATCTATATTTCGTAGCCGCCTCAGTGGCCATCGAATGTAGATAACCTCCATCGGCCGCGTGAATTGAGAAGCAGCCTAAGACACTGGGCTCGGCCATTAAGCTCTTTAGGTTCAAGTAATGATCCTGAAGACATGGCCGAAGTCTCATCTTGGCAGGTTAAAAGAAACGAAACCTTCTTGCTATCTTTTTAGGATTTCTTTGAGCTTAACTTTATTTTTATGTGCAGGCTTCATGGGAAGTCGAATTCAAAGCCCTCCTGTCCAGCACAACTGGAGGGGTTGGTCATTCGGCCGCCGCGACTGACGCTGCTGATTCAACTGCTCTAACTCGGTTGCAAGGGGTCTTGTCGCTTTTCGACGTCGCAAGTACTCGAGCGCAACGGTCTTGACTTGCTCGGTGCATGTCTAAACGACCTCGGAGCCGATGGTCACCTGAGCGGTGAGGCTATCGTTCAAGCGTCGTCTGCCTTGGAGCAGGTTCGGAAGACCTTTAATATCTTCCAGAACGCTCTGAAGGCCGAACAAGACCTGCAAGCTGCCACGGCCATCCAAGATACTCTCCGTCCAAAGATCGATGCTTTAAAGGCAAAAGGAGAGGCCTTGGCCGACCTCGACCGTCAAATGGCCGAGTTGGCGAAACGCAGGTCGGCCATTGCCTCCGAGCTTGCTAAGGACTTTGAGTCGGGCGGTAAAGCTTGCTTAACCGAGTATGCGGCGAACACAAAACAGATCGAGCAGTTGAAGCTAGAGAAAAAGAATCGGCAGGCCGAGGTCATCATGGGCGAGGTGCGGTGGTTAGAGCTGAAGGCCCTGCTCGGCACTCTTCTACCTTCTTCGCCTTGAATTTATTTTGACTTTTATGTAAACCAGTCGATCAGCTCACCTTGTATACTCTATCGGTTTTAATGAAATGAATTTTTTACTCTCGCATTTCCCAAGTGACTAGATAATACTTCTTCAGAAACTGCCCATTGATTGGTAATTTATGAACTAGACCGGTCCGATCTCTAAGATGATATGCCCCTTTGCCGTATACTTTATGCACAACAAACGGCCCTTCCTAATTTGGCGACCATTTGTCGAACCTAGGGTCTTTTAGTCCTACGGGCAACACCGTTTGCCAAACCAATTCTCCATCGCCGAATGTTTTCTGTCGTACTTTTTTATTATAGGCTCGTTCGGCAATCCGTTTTTGTGCCACCAACAGGTTGTAAGCATCAAGTCGCGCTTCTTCCAAATCTTCTAACTCTTGTCTCATGGACTGATTATATTCGGCGCTAAACAAACTACTTTGTTCAATTAACCGCAACGAGTTTATGCTTAACTCGACTGGTAACATTGCATCGTGTCCGTAGGTTAGTGCATACGGGGTTGTCGTAGTTGCCGATCGGGGCGATGTTCGATATGCCCATAATGCCTCATTCAACTTCAAATGCCATATGCCAGGCCTTTCTTTTATTATTTTCTCGAGAATGCCGATCAACACTTTATTGCTTGCCTCGGCCTGCCCATTTGCTTGTGGATAATATGGTGTAGACTGTTCGAGCTGAATTTTCAAATTTGTTGTATACTCTTTAAACCTCTCGGCTGTAAAGATTATGCCATTGTCAGTTATGATCGTTTCTGGCACGCCAAATCTGGTCACAATGTGTTTCTCCACAAAGTTGCAAACTTCTTTAGATGTTAGCTCGGCATAAGATTTCGCTTCGACCCACTTAGTAAAGTAATCGGTTGCTACTATTATCCATGCGTGCTTGGCAGGCCCGGAAGATGGTGTACTTTTGCCGATTACGTCTATGGCCCATCCTCTAAACAGCCATGGTTTAATGACTGAATGCAACGATTCGGTCGGGACCCTTTGTATAGGCCCGTGAATCTGGCACTGTATGCATCCTCGTGCAAACTCGATACAATCCTTTAGTATTCTTGGCCAAAAATAGCCGTGTCGTCGAAGTAGCCATCGCATTTTTCGTCCGGATTGATGAGCTCCGCAAATCCCTTCATGTACTTCTGTGATCGCCTGAGCACCCTCTTGGGGGCCGAGGCATAGTAGTAGCAGTCAATCGTCGCCTTTTCGGTATAACTCATTTTGATACATGACATAGTTCGTGGCGTGAACTCGTGTCTTGCGACTATGTTTGCCATTGGGATTGTCAAGGTACTGTATAATGGGCTTTCTCCAATCATCAGGTATTGCCTCGACAGCACAAACCTCTATAGAGTCTTGTCGATCTAACAACGAAGGTAAGGACATGACCCTGGTGCGTATCACATTGTCGCTTTCGAGAATTTGCTGGTTAACCAAGGCCGGGTATAACTATCGTAACACCGGTATCTCTCGGCCTAGCTTGCCCCCCAGGAATTGTGCACCGGAGGCGATTTGAGCCAACTCGTCTGCGTCGGTATTATCGATCCAGGAAATATGATCGAACGTAATACCGTCGAAGGACTCGGCCAAATAACTGGCAACCATGTGGTAGGGTGCCAGAGTACAACTCATGCAGCGGAAAGACCCATTAAGTTGGTTAATCACAAGTTAAGAATCGCCGATGACGAGGGCACGGGTGGCCCGCAAGTCACGAAGGAGGCCAAGGCCGATGATAAGGGCTTCGTATTCGGCCTGATTATTGGTGCAATCGAAATCCAACTTGAGCGAAAAATACCAACGATCGTGGTTAGGAGATTGAATGACGATGCCAACGCCGGTCGAGGATGAAGTACTGAAACCATCAAAATACATCGTTCAATAGTTGTCGCGTGTTGCAACCATGCCGATTTCGACATCGGTGTCCCCAAAACCGTAGGGGGAAGGGTGTTGAGCAAGGAAGTCAGCCAACGTCTGGCCTTTGAAAGCTTTCTGAGCACGTATTGCAAGCTAAACTCGGACAACGCCATCGTCCATTTCCCAATTCGGCCTTTTACAATTGGCTGGGTAAGCATGTACCGGATAACGTCAGTCTGGGCAATGACTTGTGTGACCGACGGAAGCATGTAATGTCGAAGCTTGGAGGCGGCGAAGAACACGGCAAGACAGAGCTTCTCAACAGCGGAATAATTGATTTCGGGTTGATTGAGATTTTGACTGAGGTAAAAAATAGCCTGCTCCCGCCCGGCATCGTTATCTTGGGCGAAGAGGTAGCCGATGGATGCTTCAACCGCCGAAATATATAGTTTGAGAGGTTTACCGCGTCGAGGTGGAACAAGAACAGGTGGCGTCGTGAGGGAGACTTTGATTTGTGTAAACGCTGCCTGATGCTCGTCGGTCCACTCAAAATTATCTGAGTCCTTAAGTTTCAAAAGCGTCGAGAACGTTTTCATTTTACCCGCCGAGTTAGCTATAAATCGACGGAGAAAATTTATCTTACCGAGTAAAGACTGCAGTTGTTTCTTCGTCGTTGGGGGTGGAGCACTGATGATTGCACGTGCTTTATTTTCGTCCACTTCAATTCCACGGTGATGCACTAGAAAACCGAGAAAATTATCGGCCGACACACCGAATGCACATTTGGCAGGATTCATTTTGAGATTATGATGATGCATACGAAGGAAAGCTTGTCGGAGATCATCCAGATGAGTCCGCCGTTGTTTGGATTTAATTACCACATCGTCGATATAGACTTCGACAATGGTTCTAATTAAATCATGAAATATGGTGTTCATTGCCCGTTGGTATGTGGCGCCGGCGTTTTTGATGCCGAATGACATGACAACCCATTCGTAAGTGCCGAGTGCCCTCGGGCAGCGAAAAGTAGTTTTGTGCACGTCAGCTTCGGCAATGAAAATTTGGTTGTACCCGGCATGTCCATCCACAAAGGATAAGATCGTATGGTTTACCGCAGCATCGATCAACAGATCCGAAATCGGCATTGTATACTCATCTTTGGGAGTTGCCAGATTCAGATTTCTGAAATCGATGCAAATGCGCAATGCACCATTTTTCTTTAAAATAGGAACGATATTGGCCAACCATTCAACATATCGAGCTGTCCGAATGAACCCGGCTTTCAAAAGCCGAACTAATTCATCCTTGATACCGAGTTGCACTTCGGTCGAGAAGCGTCGAGGTGGTTGACGAAAAGGTTTACATCCAGGTTTAATACGCAACTCATGCTCGACGAGAGTACGATCTAAGCCAAGCATTTCATGATAGCTCCAAGCAAAACAATCTTTAAATTCCTCAAGCAGGGCACGAAGTTCGGCCTTCATAGGTTGGGGAAGTAAAGCACTAACAAATAAAGGCCGTGGGTCATCGGTCGTCGCAACATTAACTTCCTCCAAGGGATTTTTGACTTGGGGCTGATTATCTTCGAGCTCGGCCGGGGTGGCTTGAATTTTGTCAAGAGACAGGACAGGACCATTATCTCCTTCGACGAGGAACTCGACGAGGTTAACGCCCGAATTTGGTTGTTTAGATATAGTATACCAATGGGCCAGCAGTCGTTCCATAGTGGATGAAACCGCGACCCTACGTTTTTCCTGATCGGTGTCAAACATTAGGGTCGGGGTTGAAATTAGCTAAACCGAGTCTTGCCGAATCTTGATGGATAGTTTCGGCGCCAACCTCGATAGCTTTTTGAACAGAAATCTGAGTCGGCCGTCCTTCGTCATTGAAACCCTGTAGGGTAATATAGCCGACGTGGTCATCATAATACCGTGCCTAGATTATGTTGGTTTCGAAAGGCTGACTATCGACCGGGTGAACAATGACCGACTTGCCGTCCCAGAAAACTAGCACTTGATATAATGATGAAGGAATACAACTGGTTTAATGAATCCAGTCTCGACCGAGCAGTGCATTATACTCGGTCTTGGAGTCGACGATAAAAAAGGCGGTCATGTGATTACGGCCGGTAATATTTACCGCTAAAGGAAGCACCCCTTTGGTTTGGGACTTGTCCCTAACGAAACTGCTCATTGAGATCCCGGAGGGAATGAGTTCGTCGTTGGACCGACGTAACACCTTCATAATGTTTACAGGCATGATATTGACAATGGCTCCACAACCGACAAAAACTTTGGAGACTGGATATCCTTCGATATGGGCCGTGACATACAATGGCTTTAAATGATGAAGGTTAGTCGATGATGAGCGAGGAAACAGTTCGGCTAAAGCTGCTTTGATGTTGTCATCCTTTGTTGTCGAGTCCTCGTTAGCAATAGTTACAAAATCAATGTGGCCGGCTTCCTCAGTAATTACGTCACCATCAAGGAAATTTGATTGGGATGTGCTCGACTGAAAATCAGCAGGCAAAACATGGACCATACTGATTTCCATGTTATCCAGGACTGATAGACCCATCGGGTTACAATCATCATCTTCAACCTCTTCTTTTTCCTGGTCACCGACTACGGCATATGTTCCCGTCAAAGTTGTACTAAGAGATTCCTTTGTTCCTTCAATGGTTGGTTCCTGCGGTGTCTCCTCGGAAGCTTGTTCGTTCTGTGTATGTGCCTTAGGTGCGCCTGAAATCGGAATTGTATCTGGGATTGATGTAGGATACGAGCTTGTTCCTGATACATTATACGGGCATCCCTGGTATCGAGATAGGCATCTAACCGTGCCACTCGTGCTATCTCATCGGCCGTGAGGCCGAAGAGAGAAACGGCCGAAAAGACCTCGAAGTGGTATCGTAAATATTGAAGATCCTCCATAGAGAAGGGAAGGTCGGCTGCATCAATATCAGTATATGGGTCGACTTCAAAGCCAAGAACTCGAGCTTCTCGTATGTGCTGGAACCTAGCTTTCAATCCTGGGTCTGAGGTCTTCTGAATAATTCACTCGGCATCCGGGCAGGTTAAGACGAGATCAATCGTATCTTGACATGCTTTCGGCAAACCATATAGATCGTTGGCCAAATGATGTTTATGAAACTCTTGCATATATCCTAAGGCCTCCCCAAGAAATGGTGGATGTAAATTCCGTCGAATTTTGATCAAAGGTTCTTGAGGGGTTGGTGGGGACAGTTTGCTGTCTGCTTCTTTCTTGAAGTGATCAAAGCATGCCTTCATTTCTCCAGGCCGAAGAAGAAGTTTGATTCGTTTATCAGCCTCCTCAAACATGGTCTCAACATCTTGATTGACTAGCCGTTTTCCTTGAACCAACTCTGTCATAATAGCTGGAGGTGGTCGTTCATCATTAGTGACAATTGTGTCATTCGGCCGCCAATTAGGGACCGAAGTTTCTTGGGCTGCCCGTCGGCGGGCCATGCAATCTATCCTTTGGTGTCGGCATTTCTGAGATTTGGACAGTGCGGTATAGACGCCTTTCGAATAGTGATATGTATACCAACGTTGATCTCTAGGTTCAGGAGGTTTGAAAGTTTTTTGGCTCCGAGATGATTCCGAGCTGCTAGAGTTACGTATATAGTAGTCCTCGTCATAAAATAAAGCATCAAAATCAAGGCGCCGCCTGACTGAGGTTGTCTCTTCCATCCTCACTTTCGGATTGAGTCAATCAAAAACCCCTTGATGATGGCCTACGTTGGCTACTTTTTGCTGGGTTGCGGCCGCATGTCGTTCTGTTATAAGCGAAAAGGGCTTCTCCTCTGGCTCACTGTTGACCTTTGCTCTACATTTACTGCATAAAACCGCCATCCCACTGTCTTCATCGGTGCTGTAATCCATCATAGGTTTGACAATAGCGGGTCCCGTTAAAGTTGTAGGTGGTTTGTTTGAACAAAAATCGGCCATGAAACGTGGTCGAGAATTCTGATTCCGAAAGCGTTGCGTCGCAACAACTTCGGCCTTCCCTTTCCCTTTGTCCTTCGGTAGGCACGCATCAACCATATTTACTGTTATCGTGGGGAACAGGTCAGTATCAACGCTCATCTTCTTCTCTGGAAATTTCAGTTTGCCATTATCAATCCAGCTTTGGACGTTGTCTCGAAACATGACGTAATTGTTTGTCGTATGTTTGCTTAAATTGTGGTATTTGCAATATATTTTTCCTTTAAGCTCTTCGGCCTTGGGAATGTTGTGCCCAGGCCGAAGTTTGATGATTCTCGCTGATAACAGTTGATCAAAAATTGTATCGGCTTTTGTAATATCAAAAGTATAAACTTTTGACGGTTTCAGTGTTCCTTCAGTGGCTGAGCGGATTTTGACTTCCTTAGAGTCAACTTGAGTCAGTGCCTTGCAAACGTAAGGCTTATCTATCACTATCTCAGCTGCATCCACACTAACGCATTCATCATCGGTTGATGCATAATTGACAGTAGGATTCTTGTAAATCGTCCCCCGAGATGAAGCTTTCGAAATCTTTTCCTCGCGGAGCAAATAATCATACTGCTCGACATGTTGGGCTAATTCGTACATATCCCGAAAGTTTGCCCCCAAGAATTTCTTTTTGTATTCGACGTTAAGACCGTTCAGAGCAAGCCTGACGAATTCGACTTCGGGGAGAGGTACTCGACACCAATTCCTGGCTGATTTAAATCTGGTAAGATAATCCATTGGTGATTCGTCAGATGCCTGAGCCATCCTTGTTAGCGAGGATACTGACATTTCCATTCCCGGCCGATAAAACTGCTCATGAAATTTCTCGACCAACTCCTCCCAACTCCAGACGGAGTTCGGTGGGAGGTTAATATACCAAGCGAACGCTGAACCAGTCAGCGAAAAATTGAAAAGTCGCAGCTTGTGAAAATCACTATTGACGTCTCCGCATTGCGCGGTGAAACGAGCTACATGTTCTAACGATGATAAGGATGATTCTCCGGTAAAAAGGCTAAAATCTGGGATTTTAAAACCTCTAGGGTATTTGAACTGTTCCACATAAGCTGGATATGGGTGTATAAACTTAGGGAACTTCGGCCCCTTCTTCATGGCCGAATCGATCATCCGTTGGACCTCGGTCATATCGACGGGTAGTGCTTCCACTCTCTGGTCGGATCCATCTGACCTACTATTCGATCCTCCTCCCCTCTCCAAGTTAATTGGTTTGAGCCGAGCAGGGATTGGCTCGGCTGGTGCACTTGGTAACAGATTGTTCCTCGGTGGCAAATGCTGGGCAAGATCGAAAGTTCTACCGTCGCTGACCTTACTAACCAGTATTTCGAGTAATCTGGTTTGTGCCTCACTGGTATTGCGTAACACGTCATGAAGTTTATTGATGCGAAATATATAAGCACACAAATTAAACCCTCTTTTTATCAAATGTAGTAAAGTATGTAAGTAGGGATCGTTCTAGGCCGGGGATTAGGAGGGATTGCTAAACACTTGAAAACTGACTTAAAAACATAAAAATAAAATTTAAAACACTAACTAGACTCAAAGAATGCAAAACTATACTTTAAAATACTTAAACAAACATAAAACTCAAAACAGCAACCTAATGACTCAAAACTACCTAAAAACCACTTTCTGGGCAGTTTTGAGAACCTAACAAGAACTTGGACGAAGTTGGATAAAAACTTGAATAAAAACACTTAGAAACACAAATCAAAACACTTTCTAACTAATCTAAGACTTCAAAATAAAGGGGGATTTGTTTTGGACGAAAATTGAAAACAAAACAGAAACTTTAAAACAAAACAGATTGTAAAACGTTTTTGGATGAAAAGGATGGATAAAAGGCTAGTTAGGAGGTTCTTCTCCACACATGACACACTTGCAAACAAAATGATTTTCAGTTGTTCTTTCAATAAATTATGAAACTCAACACCCCAAGTTAATTAGATACGCTTAAATTAACCTTCAAGTTCTCCTTAAGTTAATGAATTGGATGGAAAAGCGCATACAACAATTCAAAGCATTCCTCAAAGGTTCCTTACGTGATGAGCACAATAAAGATACAATCAAGAATCATGAAGCACAATGAGAACTATAAGTGTTGACGAGGCATTCGTTACTATGATGAGCATGAAACTAGTGCCAAGAATTCATTCAACGCGATCGTTTTCAAGCGACCTTCACTACTTGTGATTATAAGATTGTAACTATTAGGTGAAACTCCCTCATAATCTAGCATCATATTCATGCATGAAAACTAAGCGTGCACTCTCAATCAACATACACAAATAAGTTATCAATCAAGTAGATGAACGAATTGAATCCGCAACTTATGAAATAACAACTGAATGTAATCAAATCATATTGCAAGCATGTACATGGTTTCAAATCACCCCCCAACTAAGGGGGTTTAGTTCCTCATTCTTGCAATACAAAGATACATAAAATTAGACATTAAAATCAAAGGAAAGAAAACACCTAAAATGCTCCAACTTGGAAAGCAAGTGCATCAATGGATCTCCCTTCCTCCTTGTTGCGGCATGAAGCTTGTGGACAGATTTTTGGGTGGATTTATGGTGTAGAATGGATGGGGAATGATATGGAGGGGTTTAGGGTGAGTGTGGAAGAGTGTTTGATGGTTGGAAGGTGGTGGAAAACTAGGCAAAGAGGGTGGAAGAAGGTGGAGTGGTTGTTATGTTTTCTAGGCACTAGAATGGTGTTTTTGGGGTGTTTTGCTTCCTAGGGTGTGTAAGGACGAATTTCTGTGATAAAATGATGAATATGGGGGATTGTTCTTTGGCCAAGGGGTGTAAACATGTATTTATAGGCCCCAAAAACCTTAGAAAATAAGGTTAGGTTAAGGATGAAATGCATGGCAATTTGTGTGTGTGGTGTGCAATGGTCCAAGGGTGAAAATGAAGTAATGATGCAAAGTGTGAAGGGTAAAATGGAGTGGTGTTGTAGCTAGGGAGCATGAATGATTGTGTACATTGCATAGAGATGGAAAGGGAGGTGAAATGTGTCAACAAATGGGTCAAAGGTGCAACAACATGTGTTGCACATGGCATTGGATTCCAAATGTGAATGATGGAGCATCAATTGGTGCATGTAATGGATGTAAAGGTTGTCTAAAATCTAATGGGTGAAGGGAACAAGAGGTATCAAGCAATTGAGTGAAATAATTAAATGAATTAAAGCATGAAATCAGAAATTATGTAGGGGACAAGAGTGATCAAGCATGGCATGGAATCCAAAGGGAATTCTATGTGGTTTGCATGGCAAGGAATGCAAGTTGGGGTGACAGATTTTTGGGCTGTTTTCTTCATCTTTTGGACCATAATTCTTCATATTCTTGGCCTCTTTAGTTCTCAAATTCGTCCATCCACTTGGCCCATGCATTTGCTATCCATTCCAAGCCCGAAACATGCTCCAAAGGCCTCGAAAATGCATCTTCTTGCATACTTTGTACTTAGAGTCTTTCACTTTGCATGTGGGCTTCTTTGCATGTGTATGAGTTGTCATTATTTATCCTTGCAATTACACACACACACTTGCACACACATATGCCCAAAACGTCCATCCTCATGCATGCAATCCATTTGAGCCCAATATTGATCCAACATGCACCAAAATGCACTTTTCTTGCCAAGGTTGTTATTAAGACCTACAAACAAAAGAAAATGGCTTTAAACACTAAAATAACTAAAGAAACACAACGTAAACGCACAAGAACAAGCCAATTAAGTCGCATAAATATGCTCCTATCAAATTCCCCCACACTTAGCTTTTGCTAGTCCTCGAGCAAAACAAAGAAATAAAACGAAACAAAACAAATAAAACACAACCTAAACCTTCCAACATTTGCCTCAGGGATTTCCAATGCACATGACATGTTAAAAATCATTATCCCCACAGATTTGAGTCATCTTTACACTTAAGCACATACTTAATCATAGTCACCACTTACTAGTTCACAATTAATCAATTAAAACAATGTTTTTGATGTAGTAACATGCCTTAGAGAATTCACTCAATTCCTTACAAGATATGCACTCAATTTTCACTCAGATTTTCCTACTACACACCCTATACTAGTTATATGTGAGAAGATTGATGTAGATATGAAAACGAATGCTCACATATAAGTATCACAAAGAAAGCAATTTCTGGAGTTAATAAGCATGTTTAGATATGATCTCATGAATGGAATGCTATTACTTAGACGCGAGAACCAGTGACACCATATGCTCATACCAAATTCAAACTCCACAAATTGAAACACATAACACTCAAGATTGAAGTCAAAGGTTGTAACGGGCTTGGGGTGTTGGCTAACAAATGAAGGATAGGGATAACAAACGTTCTTAAAGCAATAGCAAGAAAAGTAATGAAATGAAAACTTAGAATTCACTTAGATTGCAGTAATCAACTTTTAAACACGAAGGGAAGATTCAAGCAATATTTAGGGCCGAATTCAATGTTTTGGACCCTTTCTTCAATAAGCAACACTTTAAAACTCTTTTTCACATAATTTTCAACTCCTTTTCTCTTCACAGCTCTTCTTCTTTTCATTCTATTTTTCACGAATCTTTCTTTTCTACTCGTGCCTTATGAATGATTTTGGCATACACACACACAAGAATCACTTCCCCCACACTTGTTTTCTGCCATACATTAATCAAAAGGAATTCAATTTGACTCATACTTTACTATGCTTCAAGAACAAGGGTATGGATGGTCCTAAACTAGGCTAGGTAAGGATAATGTGGTTTAACAAAGAATGTAGGCTATCAAGGCTCAATGGGGTTAACTTAAACATATAACGATATGGGATACATGGCAGTTTGGCTTTGGTGGTGGTAACTACACAACTTCATCTTGAATATGTGTTATGCAAATCAATAGCATGCTTTGAATGAAATAGGCATGAGTTCTAGCATTTGGAACTAAATGATGAAACGCCTTCTAAGTAATAACCAAGCAAAGAATAATGAGATCATGCAACGACTTTAGAAAACAATAATGCACAGATTTTAACTCTCCAAATAAATATTTAGGCTCAATTCTCACAAGGTTGTAGCGTTAGTTTGAGTTCTTTCCTTCAAGCATGTTACAAAAAACTAATTTTTTTCTTTTATGATTACATGTGATTTCATAAGTTATAACCACAATCACGCATAAATAAAGAGTAAATCAAACTTTCATCCATGTTTATAACTCTCTTTAACAGTCATGCAATTACAAACTGAATCCTCATCATTGTGTTGGAAGGTACCCTAAGACACAAATAAGCGCACAAAAACAACTCTTTTTTTTTTTGGATTTTCAAAAACAATTTTTCAAATTTTTATGAATTTTTGGATTTTTATGTCAAAACACACTGAAACACTCCAAAACAGCTTAAAAAATACTTAAAACAACAAGGAACAACACTAGAAGTAATGGGTGATAAATTTCTACGAATTTCATGCAAAACAATGGTTACTCCCCCCACACTTAAATCAAACATTGTCCTCAATGTTTCAAGCATATACTCACACCAAAAACAAGCAAATAACAAACGACAAATAAACATGACAAATATGGCAAAGTAAAAACCAGACAGAGTAGAGTTTAAGAACGCAAATCTGGTTTTGGAGATAGTTGATCTTGTTGACTTTCCACAGCTTTGAACTTGAACTGGATTGGAATTGTACGGCGAAGCTTTGCTGTTCATTTCCACGAAGTTTAATGTTAAAATCCTTTGCATATTTGTTAATGTTTCAAAATAGAAAGTCATAACCAAAAATAATTAAACAAGTAATAAAATAGACAATCAAACAGAATAAATGGGTTGCCTCCCTTAAAGCGCTTGCTTTAACGTCTTCCAGCCGGACGATGAACACCTTCACTTCTCCTTGGAACCCACGGCATGCAGTGGGATCTCCTCCACAACATGCTCCACAAAGTTCTCGTAGTATGGCTTCAAGCGATGTCCATTCACCTTGAATTCTTGCCCGGT
Source organism: Malus sylvestris (assembly GCF_916048215.2). Taxonomy (NCBI): domain Eukaryota; kingdom Viridiplantae; phylum Streptophyta; class Magnoliopsida; order Rosales; family Rosaceae; genus Malus; species Malus sylvestris. The sequence continues at coordinate 24,460,200 of NC_062268.1, forward strand.
TCTCAAGCTCTTAATTTGGACTGCACCATGTACAAAAAGATTAGTAACAACAAACGGGCCAACCCATTTGGAACGTAACTTACAAGGGAATAGACGAAGGCGGGAGTTGAACAACAACACTTTCTGCCCAATTTCGAAAGTCTTGCCTCGAAGCATCTTATCATGGAATGCCGTGGTCTTCTCTTTGTAAATTCTAGCATTCTCATAAGCTTCATGCCTTATCTCATCAAGTTCACTCAATTGAAGCTTTCGATGAATTCCAGCTTGGTCCACATTCAAATTGAAGGTCTTGATGGCCCAATGAGCTCTATGTTCTAATTCCACGGGAAGATGGCAAGGCTTGCCATACACAAGTCGAAAAGGAGACATACCAATGGGGGTCTTGTAAGCCGTTCGATACGCCCATAGTGCATCATCCAGCCGTAAGCTCCAATCTTTTCTATTTGGCCCAACGGTCTTCTCCAAAATCTGTTTGATCTCACGATTAGATACCTCGGCTTGGCCATTGGTTTGGGGGTGGTAAGGTGTGGAAACCTTATGCGTCACATGATACTTCTTGAGTAATGCCCCAATGGTACGGTTGCAAAAATGAGACCCTCCATCACTGATTAGCACCCTAGGCATCCCAAATCTAGAAAAGATATTAGTTTTCACAAAATCTGCCACAACTTTAGAATCGTTAGTTCGAGTGGCTTTCGCTTCCACCCACTTTGAAACATAATCAACGGCAAGTAATATGTAGGTGAAACCAAAAGATGAAGGAAAAGGACCCATAAAATCGATACTCCAAACATCAAAGATTTCAACAACAAAGATGGGTACCTGCGGCATTTGATCTTTTTGGCTAATATTACCTATCCCATGGCTGCTCAAGGTAAAACCGAAGAGTTCGAGTTAAAGTCAAGTTTGCTCCACCACATTCCAAAGTTCCATGGGCTTTCCATGGAGGATCCGAACAAACATTTGAAGGAATTTGAAGTGGTGTGCTCAAGTATGACTCCGATTACCGTTGACGGAAGTATTTTAAAGATGAAGGCTTTTCCATTCTCTTTAATGGACAAAGCCAAGGATTGGTTATACGAGTTGGCTCCCGGTACAGTTACATCTTGGGAGAGTATGAAGAGGGCGTTTCTGGAGAAGTTTTTCCCAACTTCTCGTATCATTCTTCTTCGTAAAAAAATAAGTGGAATTCAGCAAAGCCAAGGTGAATCTTTTCCATCTTATTATGAACGATTTAAATCACTTGTTGCTTCTTGTCCACAGCATCAGATGAAGGAGGAGTTACTTCTTCAATACTTTTACGAAGGTCTTTTACCACTTGAACGGCAAATGTTGGATGCTTCCGCGGGAGGAGCTCTAGTGGATAAGACACCTAGGGATGCCAAAACTCTCATTGCGAATCGAGCACTCAATGCACAACAATATGAAGGTGTTGGGCAAAGAGACACCCCACGGCCACATCATGTCAATGAGGTAAGTTCTATTTCTGAGTTACAATCCCAAATGGCTAACCTTACGTCTATGTTATCGCAGTTGGTTGAAGGCCCCAAAACGCAAGGAACTACAATCTGTGGTGTATGCTCCATTCAAGGACACCAATCTGATCAATGCCCTCAATTAATTGAGAATGGAGGATGGGAATCGGCCAATGCTGTGGGTTATGGGAATCAAAACCAACCAAGGAATGATCCTTTCTCCAATACATACAACCCGGGATGGCGTGACCACCCCAATTTCAGATGGAGAGATGCACCACAATATGGCCAACAAAGTGGATTCCGACAACCCCCGGGTTTCTTTCCAAGGCCAATGGAACCACAACCACCTCCTCAGGCACAATCTTCCCAAACCAACCCAGGTACGTCTATGAATGATGATAAAACATATCAGTTACTAACCACCATGGCGCAGGGAATGCAGAACCAAGCAAAGGAGGTTAATGAGCTGAAGAAGCAAATGGGACAAATGGCCGAATTTTTGGGGCAATTCCGTGAAAATGGTAAGTTACCAAGCACTACGGTGGTCAATCCAAAGGGTGGCTTCGAATCTGCAAAGGCTATCACATTACGAAGTGGAAAAGAGGTGAGAAACAAGGAAGATGAGAAGATACAACTCAAGGAAGATGAGAACACCTACCCCACGGCAAGGGTACCATCACCCATGCCGCAGCCATCTAAGACATCCCATCCGTCCACCTCAGGTAAGAATGTTCCAAATGTTGTGATTTCGAACACTAATCTGCCCAATGTTCCTTTCCCTCGTAGATTTGCACAATCGAAGAAAGAAGAAAGCGAAAAGGACATTTTGGATACCTTTCGAAAAGTCCAAGTGAACATTCCTTTACTTGATGCTATTAAGCAAGTGCCCAGGTACGCAAAGTTTTTAAAAGAATTATGCACAACTAGGAAAAGAATTTCAAACAAAGAAGTTGTGAAGGTAAGTGAAAATGTATCTGCGGTTTTGCAACGGAAGTTACCTCCAAAGTGTAAGGATCCAGGGAGCTTTACTATCCCATGCGTAATTGGAAACACTAGATTTGAAAAATGCATGTTAGATTTAGGTGCTTCTATTAATGTTATGCCATATTCCATTTATGCATCAATGAACCTTGGTGAGTTAAAACAAGATGGCGTGATAATTCAATTGGCCGATCGTTCTAACGCTTATCCCAAGGGAGTCCTTGAGGATGTTTTAGTGCAGGTCAATCATCTTATCTTTCCTGCAGATTTTTATGTCTTAGAAATGGAGGATTCAAGCCATGCTCCATCATTGCCAATCTTGCTAGGCCGACCATTCATGAAAACAGCGAGAACAAAAATAGATGTGTTTATGGGAACATTAACCATGGAGTTTGATGGAGACATTATTCGTTTTAATCTTTCTGAAACCATTAAATATCCAATGGAGGACCATTCTTGTTTCGCTATTGACATTGTTGATTCTTTGGCACAGGTACATTTGGATCGAATGAACGACGATGCACTTGAAATAGCCTTAGTACACGGCATAGGAGCAAGAAACAAGTGTGGGGGAATCCAAGCAACCCACGGCATGGAATCTGACCATATTGCCGTGCCCCCTTGTGGTGAAGTGTTTGAAATGGTCGCGGCCCTCGAGTCATTGACATCACATTCTGGTAAGTCTTCACTCTCAATTTTAGATTCGGTTTTGGCTAACAAGTTACTTCCATCCATTGTGCAGCCACCTACACTTGAGTTGAAGCCATTACCTAGTCACTTGAAGTATGTTTTCTTGGGAGAAGATCAAACACTACCCGTCATCATATCTAGCTCACTCACGGCCCAAGAAGAAGACAAGTTGATAAGGGTGTTAAAGGAGCACAAATCTGCCATTGGATGGACCTTGGCGGATATCAAAGGCATTAGTCCCACCACGTGCATGCATCGCATCCTTTTGGAGGAGGGAGCTAAGCCATCTCGGGAGGCTCAACGTCGCCTTAATCCACCCATGTTGGAAGTAGTAAAGAAGGAGGTTATAAAATTGCTTGACTGTGGTGTTATATACCCTATTTCTGATAGTCGTTGGGTGTCTCCCGTGCAGGTTGTTCCAAAGAAGTCCGGGATCACGGTGGTGAAGAATGAAGAACAAGAGCTTGTCTCGTGTGGTGACCGGTTGGCGTGTTTGTATTGATTACAGGAAGTTAAATGCCATGACAAGGAAAGATCACTTTCCGTTGCCATTCCTGGATCAAATGTTAGAAAGGTTAGCCGGTTATAAATTTTATTGCTTTCTTGATGGATATTCCGGATATAACCAAATTGTGATAGCTCCGGAGGACCAAGAAAAGACAACGTTCACGTGCCCCTTTGGCACCTTTGCATACAGGCGCATGCCATTTGGTTTGTGCAATGCCCCTGCGACATTTCAACGATGCATGGTGAGTATCTTTTCTGATTATGTGGAGAAAATTATTGAGATATTCATGGATGATTTCAGCGTGTTTGGTAATTCATTCGATCATTGCTTGAGTAATCTGACCTTAATTTTGAAACGTTGTGTTGAAACGAATCTTGTGCTTAATTGGGAAAAATGTCACTTCATGGTTAAGCAAGGTATTGTTCTAGGACATATTATTTCTGAAGAAGGCATTGAAGTGGATAAATCTAAGGTAGACCTTGTTCGTCACTTACCCTCTCCAACTTCGGTTAGAGAGGTTCGTTCGTTTCTTGGTCACGCAGGTTTTTATAGGCGTTTCATAAAGGATTTCTCCAAGATTTCACAACCACTATGCCGATTGCTTCAAAAAGAGGTGGCTTTCGAGTTTGATGATGCATGCTCCATGGCATTCAAGCAATTAAAAGAAGCTCTTACTTCGGCTCCCATTATCACACCTCCAGATTGGAGCCTTCCATTTGAGTTGATGTGCGATGCTTCGGATTATGCGATTGGTGCTGTTTTGGGGCAACGAAAGAACAAACAACCTCATGTTATTTATTATGCCTCTAGGACACTAAATGATGCTCAATTAAATTACTCCACCACTGAAAAAGAATTACTTGCTGTGGTATTTGCATTAGATAAGTTCCGATCATACTTACTTGGTACTAAAGTTATTATTTTTACTGATCATGCAGCTCTCAAGTATTTACTCACAAAAAAGGAGGCCAAGCCTAGACTAATTCGATGGATGTTGCTTCTACAAGAGTTTGACATTGAGATTCGGGATAAGAAGGGCGTGGAGAATGTGGTGGCTGACCACCTAAGTCGAATGGTGCATGAGGAAGCATCGCCAATTTCTGAAACCTTCCCCGATGAGCAACTAATGTCTATCCAGGTAAGTGAGCCTTGGTACGCGGATTTGGTGAATTATTTGGTGACTAAACAAGTTCCTAGCACCCTAAACAAATTCCAACGTGATAAACTTAAAAAGGATGCTAGATTTTATGTTTGGGATGACCCATACTTGTGGAAATATTGTTCAGATCAGGTTATAAGATGAAGTAATGATGCAAAGTGTGAAGGGTAAAATGGAGTGGTGTTGTAGCTAGGGAGCATGAATGATTGTGTACATTGCATAGAGATGGAAAGGGAGGTGAAATGTGTCAACAAATGGGTCAAAGGTGCAACAACATGTGTTGCACATGGCATTGGATTCCAAATGTGAATGATGGAGCATCAATTGGTGCATGTAATGGATGTAAAGGTTGTCTAAAATCTAATGGGTGAAGGGAACAAGAGGTATCAAGCAATTGAGTGAAATAATTAAATGAATTAAAGCATGAAATCAGAAATTATGTAGGGGACAAGAGTGATCAAGCATGGCATGGAATCCAAAGGGAATTCTATGTGGTTTGCATGGCAAGGAATGCAAGTTGGGGTGACAGATTTTTGGGCTGTTTTCTTCATCTTTTGGACCATAATTCTTCATATTCTTGGCCTCTTTAGTTCTCAAATTCGTCCATCCACTTGGCCCATGCATTTGCTATCCATTCCAAGCCCGAAACATGCTCCAAAGGCCTCGAAAATGCATCTTCTTGCATACTTTGTACTTAGAGTCTTTCACTTTGCATGTGGGCTTCTTTGCATGTGTATGAGTTGTCATTATTTATCCTTGCAATTACACACACACACTTGCACACACATATGCCCAAAACGTCCATCCTCATGCATGCAATCCATTTGAGCCCAATATTGATCCAACATGCACCAAAATGCACTTTTCTTGCCAAGGTTGTTATTAAGACCTACAAACAAAAGAAAATGGCTTTAAACACTAAAATAACTAAAGAAACACAACGTAAACGCACAAGAACAAGCCAATTAAGTCGCATAAATATGCTCCTATCATTTATCGATTCCTCGACTAAGCGTCTGTTCAACCATCCGAGATTGCTCATCAAGCCGTTTTCGAAGAAATGACCTTGTTGGTGGATCAAATCCTTCGCCACCATCATCGTCGCAATCCTCTATTATCCCTTCATTGAGGACACAGGTGTTCCTATCGGGGATTTTGAGATTGCAAAACTGACCGCCGAGATTAACTTCCCTTTCTCAGCGAGTTGCGCTTGTGGACTCAGGTGTCACGGTGCTGACGGGATTCTGCGCTTGTGGCACACTGTGTCCTATGTTCTGAGTTGGTAAATTGGTTGTCGACTTTCCCATAGCTGTTTTCTTTTTTACCGATTGTGATTCAATTGGCATGAACTTCGTAGTTTAGCACTGGGTCCCACTGGGCGTGCCAAAATGTTGACCCTAAAAACTACCAAGCCTACGTGGCGCGCAGGCCGAGTAATCTATAAGCTAACTACGTCATTCGGTGAATGCGGGGCGTGCCAACTCGTCGGTCGAGCTCGGCCGAGGAGTAAATTTGTTGATGTTGCGTTGGGCGCGCAGCTGACTTCTGCGTCTTGCTATTGCGACCAAGGAAGGAACACGTCTCGGCCTCTTGGGTTCTCAAACCTAAAGACAAGGTTACTATTCTTATGAAGTTCACGAATCGCCGTCGTCAGATTCGGTCACCGTGATGTTATTCGTAAGAGTAAACTCACGCCGAATTGACACCAAAGTGTAAGGGCACAAATACTCAAAGCGAATATAAGTCTTTATAGTGAACGTGGTTCGGCCGTCTGAATGCCGAACTCTGAATCCCACTTGAGAGTATCCAATCATAAAACAACTCGGCAAGCAATGCGCCGAGCTTAGTAAATTGTAACACCTCACTTCGCCGAGAAGGCTAATGAGATGACCTCAATCAATAAGGATTCAGAAATCCTTCTCGACCGAGACTTGGATAAGTAACCAACCGTCCTCACCACAGTGCTGTTGATGCCAACGGAAGATACTGCGAGATCGGCCGATTCTACGACGACAGAGCTATCTATGCCGACTTAAGGTGTCACCGGTTGCTTTCACAGTGCTGTTGATGCCAACGGAAGATGTGTCAGCAAAAAGAGAAAATAAAAATCTCAAGTTGTTGAGAGAGTTTGCGCAGGGCAGTTGTGTGTTGAATTGGAGGGGCTTTAAATGATGCACAGCCTCTTCTATTTATAGCAACGGATCCCCCAAGGTCGAGTTAAAACCCTATTCGGACTAGGACTTCTTCTCCTGGTCAAACACTGACTCGACCAATCCTACTTTCATTATGACTGTGAACCTAGTCCTTTATTGATCCGGATTCGCTTTCGTATTATTAATCCTGCCGAAACTCCTTATTGAGGATGATTCTATACTCAGCCCAAACTATTATTTTGGGCCTAAACACATATATAACTTAATCAGCTAAAAGACCAACGCAGCCGCGAAACTTTTTCTCGATCTATGGCATTCCATCAAACACGTTTGCGAACGCTAAGCAACTTGACATCGTCAATGACGGGGACGCACAGAGACCCAGAGTGGTCGGCGGCCATGGTGTAAAACGTGCTATAGAACATGATCCTGGTGCGTGGCCCCACGGCGGTGAAAAGGAACCTCGCTTGAACCCACCTCTGCGTTTGGACTGGTACGGTACTTTGAGGATGTCTTTGCCGGCAAACGCCTCGACGACAAGGGAGCCTTCGCAAGCATTGTTGGAGTCAGGGCCGGTCCTGAGTTTTTGGGTGCCCGGTGCGAAAGCTCAAAATGTGCCCTTTTTTTATTACGAAAACATATGTTTAAAAAAAATATATTTAACGAGGGCTGGAACCCAGTCGAAGCTGGGGGGCTAGGCCCTCACGCCCAAATTATATTACTTGAGAAAATATACAACGGGGGGGACATAATACCTAAACCCCGACAATAAAAAATACAATCATATACAACCATTCCTAGCAAAGCTCCTTGAAATTTCAACCTTTAAGAAATTGTCTTCTAGCATTTTTTGAAGCAAAATCATCAATCATATCATCATACTCCAAGTCTTCAATCTCATCCTTTTCAATGCATAAGATTGCTAATCCATTTAGCCTATCTTGAGTCATAGTGGTCCGCAAGTAAGATTTTAATAATTTCAATTTTGAAAAACTTCTTTCTGCAGATGCCACGGTCACAGGTACAGTCAACAGTACACGATAAGCAATCATGACATTAGGACACATGTCAGTTTCTTTTACAAAGTTTGCTATTTCCATGGATGTCCAAGGGTTATTAGAGAGAAATGCTTCTTCAGGTAACATCATTTGCAACACCTGTAATTCGGAACATAAGTCGGCTCCATCTACATCCATGGTATTTCCATGTTTCAAATGTGCTTCAAGATTCATACAATTTTCTTTTAGCTGTTGATCATCCAATGAAATTAACTTCGGTGCATCAAACAAGAAGCCAAAAATAGATTCAAAAGCCTTTAACTGTTCAAATCTATTTTTCAGTTGAGAAAGAGCAATATCCACTATAACAAGAAAATAATCTGTTCTAAATGATTCTTCAGCAGACTGTTGTTCCCTCTCATTACCATCAACTTCATCATGATGTCTTTTTCTAGGTCTATGACGTTTAGTTTGAAAAACAGGTTCAATTTCCGAATCAAGTGCAATTTCTTTAGCATCACGCATGGCAGAAGCAAAACCAGTTTCTCTGTAGTTTTCAAAAAAGATAACAAGTGCTTCCAGTGCCTTTACAGCAACATGAAGACGCATGTCTTCAGATTGTAATTTTTTGCTCACCATGTTAATCTTCAACAAAATGTCATACCAAATAACCAAACTTAATACAAAATCAAAAGGAAAGTTCTCCTGATGCTAAACATCCGGCATCCCTACTCAATTGGGGATTCTCAGTAATTTCCACCAACATAAACAAAGCATTTCTAACCTGGGCTACTTGAGATTTAATTGCTTTAACACTTTCAATGTGACTTTCCCATCTAGTAGTTGACAATGACTTCAAAGTTAACCCATCAATATGTTCAAGCAAAATATTCCAACGCTTTGTAGAGTTGGAAAACACCGTATATATGCATTGGCATGCTCCAAAAAAAGATTTTGCTTTAACACATGAACTTGCCATATCACAAACTACTAAATTAAGACAATGAGAACCACATGGCATATAAAAGGCTCTGGGATTTATCTCTAGCAATCTTTTCTGGACACCTTGGTGTTTCCCTTTCATGTTAGATCCATTATCATAACCTTGTCCCCTCACATTGTCAATATCAAGATCAAGAGACTTTAGGACATCTTGCAACTCATTAAAAAGTCCTTGTCCTGATGTATTTTCCACGCTTAAAAACTCCATGAAATACTCCCTTATATGTATTGACCTACTTGACAAGTCAACACATCTCAAAGCCATGTCTTTTAGGAAAAAACTCCAGGAAATTTTTGTTATATCATATGTAGGTAATTTTTGCAAACAAATTATCGAAGCCATGTCTTTTAGGAAACAACTCTCTGGTAATATGAAAAGGAAAAAAAAAGCAAAGGATAACGAAATTGCCGAAAGTTTAAGAGGATCTCTTAATAAATTTTTCTCTACAAAGAATGAGTCGGTTGAAAATTTGAGAGAAAATGATGTTAGTGAAGAGTCACAAAATGTTGTTGGGGAGTCTCATGATCATGAAATTGGTGGTTATGATGGTGGTGATTTAGAAGAAAATGTTGGTGATGAGTCTCAAGACCATAAAAATGGTAGTGATTTAGAGGAAAATGTTGGTGATGGGTCTCAAGATCATGAAAATGGTGGTGATATAGATTTAAATGTTGATGATGATCATGTTGGTGTAGAGGAAAATATTGAATCTCCCGAACCTACATTCCATTTAAACATTTATGATCCAAGAATTTGGGATGGTCTTAATGCAGAAATGAGAGCCTTACTTGTAGAAAAGGGACCAATTCGAGAAACTAATCTCACTTATCCTAAGGACAAACTCTCTAGAAAATTTTCCTCACACTACTATTATCGAAAATTACCAACGGGTGAAATTTATGATAGGAAATGGCTCGTGTACTCAAAAGAGTTGGATAAAATCTTTTGCTTTTGTTGTAAATTGTTTAAAACAATTACCTCAAAAAGTGAATTAGCAAAAGATGGAATTAGTGATTGGAGACATCTTGGTGTGAAGCTTGATCAACATGAAAAGAGTAAAGAGCATCTCACTAATTCGAGAACTTGGGTTGAGTTGAAAAGTAGATTGACAAAAAATCAGACAATTGACAAAGAATTTCAAATGCGAATCAAGAAAGAGACAAATCATTGGAAACAAGTGATGCTTAGAATTATTGCTGTTGTGAAATGTTTAGCCATACGTAATATAGCATTTCGTGGAACAAATGAAAGACCTTATAAGGACTCTAATGGCAACTTCTTAGGTTTACTTGAAATGATTGCGGAGTTTGATCCAATAATGCAAGAGCATTTTCGACTCATTGAGAATAAAGAGATTCATCACCACTATTTGAGCCATAAAATCCAAAATGAGTTGATAGCTACTTTAGCTTCAAAAGTCAAAACCGCAATTATTAAAAAAGTAAAAGAAGCCAAATTTTTTTCTGTCATTCTTGATTGTACTCCTGATGCAAGTCATGTGGAACAGATGACTTTAAATCTATATCACCACCATTTTCATGATCTTGAGACCCATCACCAACATTTTCCTCTAAATCACTACCATTTTTATGGTCTTGAGACTCATCACCAACATTTTCTTCTAAATCACCACCATCATAACCACCAATTTCATGATCATGAGACTCCCCAACAACATTTTGTGACTCTTCACTAACATCATTTTCTCTCAAATTTTCAACCGACTCATTCTTTGTAGAGAAAAATTTATTAAGAGATCCTCTTAAACTTTCGGCAATTTCGTTATCCTTTGCTTTTTTTTTCCTTTTCATATTACCAGAGAGTTGTTTCCTAAAAGACATGGCTTCGATAATTTGTTTGCAAAAATTACCTACATATGATATAACAAAAATTTCCTGGAGTTGTTTCCTAAAAGACATGGCTTTGAGATGTGTTGACTTGTCAAGTAGGTCAATACATATAAGGGAGTATTTCATGGAGTTTTTAAGCGTGGAAAATACATCAGGACAAGGACTTTTTAATGAGTTGCAAGATGTCCTAAAGTCTCTTGATCTTGATATTGACAATGTGAGGGGACAAGGTTATGATAATGGATCTAACATGAAAGGGAAACACCAAGGTGTCCAGAAAAGATTGCTAGAGATAAATCCCAGAGCCTTTTATATGCCATGTGGTTCTCATTGTCTTAATTTAGTAGTTTGTGATATGGCAAGTTCATGTGTTAAAGCAAAATCTTTTTTTGGAGCATGCCAATGCATATATACGGTGTTTTCCAACTCTACAAAGCGTTGGAATATTTTGCTTGAACATATTGATGGGTTAACTTTGAAGTCATTGTCAACTACTAGATGGGAAAGTCACATTGAAAGTGTTAAAGCAATTAAATCTCAAGTAGCCCAGGTTAGAAATGCTTTGTTTACGTTGGTGGAAATTACTGAGAATCCCCAATTGAGTAGGGATGCCGGATGTTTAGCATCAGGAGAACTTTCCAGTTTTGATTTTGTATTAAGTTTGGTTATTTGGTATGACATTTTGTTGAAGATTAACATGGTGAGCAAAAAATTACAATCTGAAGACATGCGTCTTCATGTTGCTGTAAAGGCACTGGAAGCACTTGTTATCTTTTTTGAAAACTACAGAGAAACTGGTTTTGCTTCTGCCATACGTGATGCTAAAGAAATTGCACTTGATTCGGAAATTGAACCTGTTTTTCAAACTAAACGTCATAGACCTAGAAAAAGACATCATGATGAAGTTGATGGTAATGAGAGGGAACAACAGTCTGCTGAAGAATCATTTAGAATAGATTATTTTCTTGTTATAGTGGATATTGCTCTTTCTCAACTGAAAAATAGATTTGAACAGTTAAAGGCTTTTGAATCTATTTTTGGCTTCTTGTTTGATGCACCGAAGTTAATTTCATTGGATGATCAACAGCTAAAAGAAAATTGTATGAATCTTGAAGCACATTTGAAACATGGAAATACCATGGATGTAGATGGAGCCGACTTATGTTCCGAATTACAGGTGTTGCAAATGATGTTACCTGAAGAAGCATTTCTCTCTAATAACCCTTGGACATCCATGGAAATAGCAAACTTTGTAAAAGAAACTGACATGTGTCCTAATGTCATGATTGCTTATCGTGTACTGTTGATTGTACCTGTGACCGTGGCATCTGCAGAAAGAAGTTTTTCAAAATTGAAATTATTAAAATCTTACTTGCGGACCACTATGACTCAAGATAGGTTAAATGGATTAGCAATCTTATGCATTGAAAAGGATGAGATTGAAGACTTGGAGTATGATGATATAATTGATGATTTTGCTTCAAAAAATGCTAGAAGACAATTTCTTAAAGGTTGAAATTTCAAGGAGCTTTGCTAGGAATGGTTGTATATGATTGTATTTTTTATTGTCGGGGTTTAGGTATTATGTCCCCCTCGTTGTATATTTTCTCAAGTAATATAATTTGGGCGTGAGGGCCTAGCCCCCCAGCTTCGACTGGGTTCCAGCCCTCGTTAAATATATTTTTTTTAAACATATGTTTTCGTAATAAAAAAAGGGCACATTTTGAGCTTTCGCACCGGGCACCCAAAAACTCAGGACCGGCCCTGTCTTCTATGTGGGGTGGGATTAGGACTCCCCATGATGTGTTGGGAAACACATAGGGCCCTTCTTCAAAGTTTCCATTTTTCAACAAGTTGGCTGCAAAAATAATAATAGGACAAAAACGATAAGCATTTTTTTTTGGGTAAAGAAAAATGACAACGTTAAAAGAAAGATGTTTGTAACATATAGGTTACATTGTTATTATGTGTCTTACCAGATTCACGTACAATTTACTTGAATTACAAGTTAGCACTATCTCGAGATGAAAGTAAAATGATAATGTGATTAGTAATATATTAATATGTAATGAAATATTCTTAAATTCGGGTATATGATATTTAAAACAAAAATAATTTAAATCTTACAAGTTATGTTATTAGATTATCATTTAGAATTATCTTTGAAGCTGTGAAAAATTCAATTAACAACTTTTTGAATTAGGCGAGACCCATGTGAAATTCACTCATGTCATGTAAGAGAGTTGGAAGAACAAAGCTTGGGTTTTATGGGAAAGTAATTAATTTGAAATGGGTTTTGATTGCTGACTAAAAATGTATGGCTTTTGCATGCAGAATCACAATCAACTCATCACTTACCAAGAGCAATAAAAACACAAAAAATAAATAAATAAATAAATAAAAAATAAAAAAACCCCCCAACTTTTTCCCTCTAGTACGTTTAGGAGAAGCCAAGAGCTTCAAAGCAACAGAATCAATAAGTGGGCCACAAGCAGCATCTTCCTCCACACCAGGGTTATGGATTACAAGCTTGATCTCATCAAAATCTGCATTAAAACCCCATGCATACGAATCCCATCCATTGCTGCTGTACATTGTCTGGATTGGCATTATTCCCCGGTGTCTTTTCTCAAGGTTGGGATGATGGACACGTTCAGCGTCTCCTCCTGTGCGCACGTCCGAGCGGCGCTGAACGTGATGGAGTAGAACCCGCCTTTCTTGACCTTCAACTTCTGCTTGATCGAGGCTTCATTGCCGAGCCTGACTGCGAAACCACCCTCGGGGACGACCAGCAGCATGTCGCCTTGTTTTTGACCTGATTTTATGTACTCGACGAAGTCTGAGATTTCCCAGTTGGGAATTGCATGAGGGTTTGTCACTACTGTGCCCTTGAGTTCTGATTGCTTTGGACCGTACTCGAAGTTGCCGTTGGGTAATAAGCCTGAGAAATGAATAGAGTTATTTTCAATAACATGTAAATTCACTCACAAATCTTGCCGCTATGACCGCTAACTGACATGACAATATTTAATTTGTTGTTGTCACATACAACATCAATTGATGTCTAAGCTCAAACAAATTATTTAACGATGCTATAGTAATATTATTTGTACCGAATTTATGGATATCATATGGAACTGCATAAGAAATTACAAGAGAAGTATCCATGACATAATATGAAAAGAAAAGGACCACCGAAAGCTAGCTAAAAAGTTTAAATAGTATATATGATATTACGTAAGATGGTGTTTACCTTGTTCTTAAGATTAAAGCATGCCCTTGATGTCACGATCACATCATATATTGTGTCGATCGATCATACGATGTGATGGTAATTCAGTTAGATTCTGAGCCCTATGGTAATGCTCTTAAACCCTTGTAACTTGAGTTAGGTGACAAAATTGGGGACGTTACTTGGTTTTGGACTCTTTGTATACTTCCAAATATTGTTACCGTCATCAGACTAACCAAATTATATATATACTAAAAGAGAAAACAACTGAAACACTGTTCAGAAGCACAGTGTTCTTCCATTTTTGCCCTTCTTGATTTTCTGTTATTTCATGTATGCCCCTGATATCCACGCGTCCTTTGCTTCTATGAGATGTCGACGCGTTGCATGGTTTCAGAAGTTCTCGAGCCTTCCTTTTTTGATTTCGATTTCGATCTCTGCCTCACAAAAGCTCTTCGTGCTCTGATGGCTCTCCGATCTCCAGTTCTCTTTTCTCTCTCTCTCTCTCTCTCTCCCTTTCTTGCTAAAAATCATGATTAGCAACCTGAAGCAAAAAACTCAATTTCTCTTGCACGAAATCAATTTTCTTCCCATCACCGATTTTGACTGCATGCACACCTATCAAGCCCTATAATCCAACCAAACTCACTCCCTTCAAGCCCGTTTCTGCTCTTCCACTCGCTGCCCAGAAAATCAAGTTCTCAAGGTTCGATGTTTCATCAATTTCCTCCCCCTCAAAGATTATTTTGGTCTTTCGTGCATACTGATTTTTTATTTCTATTAATTTTGGTTGTGTGATTAGTGATTTTTGTTCTTAATTTTACTAAAAATTTTGAGTTTTTCTTTCTGTCGTTTCTATGGTTTTTCGTTCTGCATATTTCAATTACTCTCTCTTGCAGCGGAACCATCGCGACCACTAGGGGCCACTACCGCGTTAAATTACGGGCTTCAATCATTTTCTAAAACCTTCTGTACTCATGGTAAGTTATTCTAGGTTTTATTCCATATTCAGGTCATCCCCAATTTCAAAAGTTTAGGGAATTGGTTCATTTCCGTGTTGCATGTTTAACATTCTTCTGTGTGATGCTGAGTTGAGGCTATACAAACTGGAATCGTTGAAGGTTGGGTTGAATTTGGCCAAATTTAGGTGAGAACTGTTAAAATCTAATCCTAATTTTCTATAAAATTTCATGTATGTTTATTATTTGTTTCCAACAGCAGGTAATCAGGAGTTTTATTTGATCTTCTCTATGCAGAACCAGAAAGACTTTTTCAAGTATTAAATGTTAGGGTTTCAGTCGCCAAAGTCTGGCGACTTGATTCAGGTCGAACGCCGCCGAGTCGGACACCTCTGTTACGATGTAAAGTGAATCATAGGTAAGTTGATGCTTAATTTTTACAGTATTTTCGAGTTGTTTTTGCCAGTTTGTTTTATATTTTTAACCCGTTTAGCACCCTTTTGCCTCAGAGCTCGGTTGCTGGATGGAGTTGCTCAGTTCACGCATAACAAGGTCGATTTGGATTCAGGTTGCCTCCAAATTTTCTTGCTTTTTACCATTCTCTGCTTCGAATTACTAAATCACTTCATTTTTTTTGGAAATTTTATTAGTGGTGGAGTTAATTACTAAGATAAAGTTGTGGGCTTTGTCTTTGTGTTTATTTTGGATTGGAGATTCCCTTCTTCCCATTCCTCTGTAAGCCCCTTTTTACTTCATTGTCACTATTGTGCTGCTCAATATTCAGTCAATGAAGAATGTAATTAGTTTAGCTCCCCTGATTTTCTTCTTTAATTTATCTTTTGTTTGTTTTAATTGGATAATCTCACGAAGTGAACAAGAAGGAACTGACAACTGGGATTTTTTAGCAAGTAATAATTCTTATTTCCTTACAATGTTTTAGTTTTAGTTTACCTACTTCCCTTCAAATATGACCTTACAGAATTCACAATTCTATTCTCAATATAACGTTATGTGCTGAAAATAGAATTCCCAAATCTGATATCATTCTCATTCTAATTGCAGAGGTATTCATTAATCAATGTTTCATCTTAATAGTAAACATTTTAAATTTCATTGTATTTAATTGCATGTCTAAAAGAGCTTTTATTCCTTTGGGCAAGGATTTAGATCAGAAGCCTGAGAACAGCTTACCAAAAGATATTCATGCCTGCTGATGAAAATTTCAGGGGTTTTGAAGAACGTTTTTCTAAGGAAAATTTATGAATTAGGTGTGTGCTTGATCCGAAGAGGTCTCAAAACATTGCAATTCTTTCTTATTGCATTTAGTCCAATTTGGAAAGTAAGTTGTGATTCTGTAACGATGTGTTAAAGGGCCATTTGTTGAGTTCATCAATTGAATTTCGTTGTTATGTATTTCCGTACTTTGGTATAAATTACAATTGATAATTAAGGATTAAATGTCATGAGGTTCCTTTTGTTTAAGATAGACAAGTAAGAAGGAATTGAAGAAGTGGGTTTGGGTTAGTATGAAAACTGAAACAGAATTGTACTTGCTGTTGTTGCAGGGAAATGAAACATAATTGTACCTTCTGCAAAATTATCGAGTGGTAGCAATTTGCAGATTCCCTAATCAATTGAATTGTTTCCAATTTTATCTATCTTCCTGTAATTTTTTGAAAAAAATGGTGTTTTGTTGCAAAAAGCAGGGCTATGCTCCAATCTATTTCGAAGTTTCCTTGCTTTGTCTTCGAATTAAGGTATTTTGTTATTAATTTGATTGCATTGTATTTCTTGATTTGAATGAAATGGATGCATCTGGTCCTGCAATTAAACATGAATTCCATGGAGTCAAGTAAACTTAATCACAATTGATAATTTTGATTAATTTTTTTTAAGTTTTGACTGATTAGGACCGTTTCAATAGACCTATTGCAAGTGCTAGAGATACTTGGTTTGATGTGCTTGAACGCTACTCCAACGACTACGAAACACTCAAGTAACATTTACAAATTTCTTCTAATTTCGCAATTTCCATGAATATTTCACACCTTTTGTTATGTCTTCTTAATTTCTATTATCATCGCGTTACTCGCAAACATTGTGAATTCTGTGTTTTTCCGCATTCAATTACTAAAAATGATTTTCATCCGTTAAAAAATATAGAAAAAAAAGATTTGTCTATTGGGTCCAAAAAAGGCCAAGTTGACAGTACTAACACTAATTTGCAAGAAAATTTAGTTCAAACTATTTTTTTAGATGCATTTAACATGGTACGCTTCTATCATTAGTCCCCGCTGGTTTGCAGAATGAGCTGGAAGAGTGTTGCAAATTTTGTTGGGAAACTTGCTACTATAGTTTTCAGAATGGTTATGTCACATACTCTGCTATTCTTCCTGTCAAAAGGAGGAAGGTTTGCATCTTTTACTCAAATAGATGACTTCTAAATTTTGTCTTTACAAGAGGCTTTATTAATAGTGACTTTAGACCACAAGAGGAAGTCTTGATACAACGCTGTTCAAGTTGGGTTACTGGTGAACGCCTAAGCTTTTTTACTTTAATGGACATCAATGCTTTTTGGGTCGTTAATGTTTGTTTTCCGTCCATTTTCCTTGCTGCTTTTGTATTTAGGATTTTAAGCTCAATCGTGAAATTGAGTGTAGGCCTTTTTTATTGTACATAAGTTCTTAACGTGGAGTCAATACAAATCTTCCCTGTACATATTCTACTGTTTAAGTAATGAGCAAAACTATTCTCAATATTTCCAACTATCATTTATCAATTTTAACGTTTTTAAAGCCAGCAGCGAAGCGCGAGTATTCTTGCTTGTTAACACTATAAATGTATTAGTGCAACTTGGGAATAGGATGAAACGATAGTGCTGCCAGCCATGCAAACTGGATATATATACAGCTCCCACCAGGTCACCGACTAGATTCTCAAACTCATGTGCAAAAAGATAGTCTAGCGGGGCCTTCCCATTATACAAATATACAAATTATCTGTTATTGATACTTTAGAAAAATATCATGTATAATTTAGTCAAAATAAATATATGAAGGATAAATTGCATTTGGGTAACTTTTTGTAGTGTTAATTTTAGTTGTACGATATATTTACATTAAAGAGTGTGGAGTTTGGGCTAAAATTAGGTTTATTAAAATAATTTGATATTGAACTAGTCATTTAAGATTATTTACATATAAAAAAAATATCATTAAATCATAATACTAAGTAGGCAGCAGAAGAAATTTGTTGAAAATGATGATTCATAAACTAATTAAGCAGCTAGCTAAAAAAATTTGTTGGAGGACGAAAGAAAATCCTAAAAAACTTAGGAAAAAAATTCATTATTGCAAGAATAGACAAGTAAGAAATCAATGAAAACAACCTCTTCATTGAGTTAAAAAGGGTCTGAACTCATTGTGAGAAGTTTTTGGATATATGAAATACAAGGTGGTACACTGCATAATATAATATAACTGAATGACATGATTTTAAAATATATTTAGCAATTTTTTCACTTTTATTATTACATGTAGTGTCTCAGCTTGTGTTCTGTTACACTGAAAAATTTCTCACTCGTTGCATAGGAACTAAACTAACAAGACTTCAATATTTATGACAACCCTCCTACCTAGGAGCTGTAAGAAAATATGAACTTGAAAGGCTACATAGTAATATTGTTAGGTATTTGAGAATAGTGATTACATAAAGTAAAACAACTTATTTTCCAGCAAGAGTGACTTGAAATTGATGATAATCTAAGTACTAGAAATGAATTCTCTCGGACAGAGTAGTGTATATATATACGTATGAGAAATTTTCAAATACTCCTCATTAAAATTAACAAACTGCACCTTCCTAAAACTCTCTCATAATTCAGTTCAATTATCGAAACTGTCTATAAATACAGGAGATAAAAACAGCATAAACAGCAGATGAGATCAGCTTACCATCTGTTAAAAATTATAAGTTGACGTGGAAATTAGCTGCACATAGCAGAAGCAGCAGCACTGTGAGTTTGCTATTCATCGTGGCCCTCAGAGTCTTAATGCGTGAGAGAGGAAAGGGTTGGAAGGGTTTGAGTTGAGATCGTAGGGAGTGAGCAGTAGCAGTGGGCTATATACTGCTGGTTGCTAAGAAAAAGTCATTCAGTTTGTAGTAAACCACATGAATGCCATTATCGGAAAGTTTGGAAGTATCCTTTGGCTACTCACCACCTTCCTCGAAACTTGAAAAACATGCATATATTACGAAACTGTTGCTTAATTTGGTCCATATTTGGAAAACCCACTGCCAAGGCAATCTTCACAAAAAATTAAAAATTAAAAAATCAAACGTCACATCTACACACGCAAACAAGATCTTCTTAATTATCTCTCTATTGTTACTATATAATAATAGAATAATATTAGAGAGAACAAAATTTTAAACTAAATGATTTGTTACCAATGAGAAATAAACACCTTAATGCTTGCATTCTCCTTTTGGAGGAATGAGCTCATACTCCCACCAACAAATAACAAATCTTCACTGTAGAAACATCATAATCGGAATTGTTTAATAATTAATTTCTATTTGAGTACCATTGTTACAAAAAAATTCATTCAAATTAGAGATCGTTTAGTTATCCAAATATATCAAATAAATCAACATTTATCATGAATATGCAACTTGGTACTTACACCGTTGATATTTTTTGAAACATTTGGATGACTAAATGGCTTCCGATTCCAATGATTTTTGTTCGTAAGGATGATCTTCAAATGAAGATTAAGAGATTGGATGGTTCTGATTTTAATTACAATGGAGATCCGTTATTTACAAGTGGGGGAATGAGCTCATTCCCCTAAGAGAGGAACTCAAGTATTATTCATAATAATATTACTATTTTTGTGATTGATTGGTTGGGTTAGGTTAAAAAACAATACTTGCATTTTCTCTTGGGGATGAATTCATTTTTTACTTGCAAATAACATATCTTTACTGTAAAAATTTTATAATCGTTTAAGTTCAATTTTTTAATCTATCCTTGAAAATCATTCTTACAAAAAAACATTCAAATCAAACATCGTTCAATCATTCAAATGTACCAAATAAATAAACAGTTCACACTAATACGTTACTTCATACCTAACAGTCTATAGTTTTATTGTGTTTACGATCAACTGCAATTTCGACAGTGAGCTAGGATTAGAATCCGAACTTTGCTACCTTTGAATGTAACAAAAAAAGCAAACATAACTTTGTTTCCATTTTTCTCTTTGCAACATCATTCTGAAGGTAAGACGTAAGCCAACTTGGTCCATCTTCCAACCAGATGCAAGTTTCAGTACAGTTCATATGAAATCTAAGCCACATTGTGTGTTATCCGATCAGGGGTACAGAATTCAAGAGTACTGAAATAAATTTATGGTTTAATACATAAGAACCGAATTTTGAACAATTTTTGTAAGTGGTGGATTACTCTAATAACCCTGCCTTCTCTCTGCTTTGTGTAGATTAATGTAAATCATGTAATAAAAATAAAGAAAAAAGTTCGAACGGTTTTATTTTAACCCCTTTCAAACATCTTATTCGAAAACAAGCAGCAATATAGTTTAATATTTGAACTAGTACACTATTGTGGGGTTTAAAAGATAATAGTAATTAAATTCTTTGAGTGTAACAATAGATATTGGCCTGGCAATGTTAATTCCATTTATAACCTCGAAGAATATATATAGGAATTTCTTGGTGTTTTTAAACATCTTACACGTACTCTTAAATCTTTGATAAAAACTGCTAATTATTTTCCAAGAATTCAATAAAGTTTTAGAAAATACCGATCCTTAGCTTGAGACATCAGGTACTATATTCTGGGAGAGGTTTTATAGACAAGCCATTCAAAATGCATGTGTGTCACTAATGGGTTTTGCTTATACGAGGTCGGTTTGAGAGTGTATGACCAAGCTAACTTTGAATCTTAGCATGCAGAGCCACATGGCTGCGGTGGAATACGATTAATATCGCAACATTTAGATAAATGGACTGAGCGATGGACACCTTCATAGAAGGTGACGGCGACTGACTGATCATGGACACCTTCCTGAAGTGCATGGATTCCATCACGAATATTTGACGCATTATCTGTAGCAAGTCATCTCTCTTTAACTATCATGTGTTCCTACAATAAGTTGATTTTTAATTTTTATTATAACCGAGATTGAGTTCTAATAGAAGCATATTTATGCGACTTAGTTAGCTTGTTTTCTTGCATTTCCATAGCTAGTTTCTACTTATTCGAGTGTTTTAAGCTATTTTCAAGTGTTTTCAGGTTCATATGACAAAGTTGGTAAGAAAGTACAATTTGGAGCATTTTGGAGCAGTTTTGGGCCAAGAATGGATAGCACATGTATGGAGCAAGATGGATGGATGGATGTTTTTGAAGTTCATGAGGCTAGGAATATGCTAAGGAGATGAAGAAAATAAATTCAAGACAAAGAAGATAAGTAATCAGCTAGAAGGAAGGGACATTATCCAAAACATTATCTAAAACATTATCCAACCTTATCTTATCTTATCCTACCTTCATTCCAGCTATAAGGGGGAATCAATTTCATATTAGATCACCTAAAAACATCGTTTTAGAAGCCCTATCACCTATCCTAGATTGGTGCCGCACCCCTTATCCCTTTCTTTCTAGAAACCTGTCACAAACCCTTTCTAGAAGCCTTATCTCTTATCCCTAAAAGTGTGCCGCACCTAGCCTTCTAGAAGTGATGTTTCCTGCAGCAAAGACCAATCATTTTCCTCCCTAGAATCTGAAATAGAAGAGTCCTTATTCCTTGAGGATTTGGAGTCCTAATTCCTCTCCTACTTACCCTCACCGTGCCTTACTTTCTCCCTATAAATATATAGTGCAACAACACTCAGAAGACATCCACCTTTCACCACAAATTCGTACCATACATCCCTCATATACATACATCCCTCTAGTGCCGCAGTTTTGCAAGGAGAAAGGAGAGGAAACCCTTGGAGCCGTGCCTGCCATTCACAACCCTTGGATTGTTGGAGCGTTTCTAGGTGTATTCTACCTTTTGTTTCAATGTTTAAATTTAATTGTCTTTATTTAATTGAGAACATGAGGAACTAAATTCGTTTTAGTTAGAGGTGAATTCAAAGCCATGAACATATATGTGATATGAATTGATTACATCCAGTTATGATTTCATAAATCGTGAATGCAATTTGCTTAACTGTTTGATTGATAACTTATTCTTGTGTGTTAATTAAGGATGCATACTTAGTTTGCATGTAGGGATTTTATGCTAAGATATAAGGGAATTTCACCTAATCGTTATGAACTTATATTCTTGGCGGAGTATCATGCAGTTCATAGTTATGAATGCCTTGTCAATGCTTATGATTTTCATAGAACGTAATGATCGTTGATATGTATCTCTATTATGCAGTTCATGTAGGGAACTTGATAAGAATAATTTGGTTATGTCGCTGAGTCCAATTCAATGAATTTAGGAAAATCTGAAAGTTAATTTGTGTTTCTCACGATTAATTTGGGGCATTGTCATTTATGGTTTATCAAAAGAATAACTGGAAATTGATTTGTATGCATGTGTGTCATGTGTGGAGAAGGACCCTCTAACTAGTCATTCACCCCTTAAATCACCAATTTCGTCCAAAGTATTTAGAGTCTTTAAATTTGTTTAGTTCTAGTCTTAAATTCATCAAAAA
Organism: Malus sylvestris; assembly: GCF_916048215.2. Taxonomy (NCBI): domain Eukaryota; kingdom Viridiplantae; phylum Streptophyta; class Magnoliopsida; order Rosales; family Rosaceae; genus Malus; species Malus sylvestris. Next base: position 24,482,945 of record NC_062268.1, read on the forward strand.
CAAACCCCTTTTCTATTTAGTGTTTTTAGGTCAGAATATGTCCAAACTAGGTTCTTTTGAGTGTTTTGAGTCAATATAAGTTACAGTTCGTCCATAAACGTTGTCTTGAGTCAAGTTAAATTCAATTTTCGTCCAAATTACAATCTAGTTCTTTTTTTAAGTCAATTTAACTCAGTTTGTGTGTTTTAAGTCAGTTTAGTCTATTTTGAGTAGTTTGGGTCTAGTTTTCTGTTTTAGAGTCTAGTTTTGTGTTTTTGAGTTTCTTTTGTGTTGATTAGCATCCCTAGTTAGTCCCTAGCCTAGAACAATCCCTACTTATATATATTACATCTATCTTAATAGGTTTAATTTGTGTGCTAGTTTATATCACATCAAATTTTGGCGCCGTTGCCGGGGATTAGCAAAATTGCTAATCTTCCCTTTGTTTCAGTTTTTGTTTGTGTTTCTAATTTGGTTTTGTTTTGTTTTCTTTGTTTTACGTACTAGTTTATGACTCGAAGTTCTCAACCTATTTGTGCACATATCTTGGTGTTTGACGATGATTTTGAACGAACTTTGAGAAGAAACAGGAAGCAGCCAGAACCTAATCCACCTAGTTCTGGCTCTGAATCCGAAAGTGAAGAAGAAGAAGGGGAAGAGGAAGAACTAGCCATGGTTGTGGATAATCTAACAATCAAAGAACTTTCAGCCTCGGGATTAGACAATGTCGTGCCCTTATGCATTCAATATCTTAGGGCAGCTCAAGGCAAGACCGATGAGTTCGAATTGAAGTCTAGTTTACTGCATCACATTCCCAAATACCATGGGATGTCTATGGAAGATCCAAACAAGCACTTGAAGGAATTTGAAGTGGTGTGCTCGAGTATGACACCAATCAACGTAGATGGCAATATTCTGAAGATGAAAGCCTAAAGATTGGCTTTATGAATTAGCACCCAGAACCATCACTTCTTGGGAAAGCATGAAGAGGCATTCTTAGAGAAATTCTTCCTAACTTCAAGAGTTATTCTTTTGAGGTAGAAAATTAGTGGAATTCAACAAAGCCAAGGAGAATCATTTCCAGTGTATTATGAGCATTTTAAGATGTTAGTTGCATCCTGCCCACAACATCAAATGAAGGAAGAGCTTTTAATTCAATATTTCTACGAAGGCCTACTTCCAATTGAGAGACAAATGCTAGGTGCCTCGGCAGGTGGTGCTTTGGTTGACAAAACTCCAGTTGCAGCCAAGATCATAATAATAAATCGAGCCTTGAATGCACAACAATACGAAGGAATTGGACAAAGAGACCCCCCATGGAAACACCAAGTTAATGAGGTAAGCTCAATGGTCGAAATTCAATCTCAATTGGCTAATCTCACTGTTCTTGTGTCACAGGTTGCGGAAAGATCAAAAGTACAAAGAATAAGCACTTGTGGTGTGTGCTCTATGCAAGGACCTTTCAATGATCAATGCCCTCAGTTGATAGAGAATGAGGGATGGGAAAGTGCCAATGCCATAGGTTATCAAAGCCAAAATCAACCAAGGAATGATCCAGACTCCAACACTTACAATCTGGGCTGGAGAGATCACCCAAATATGAAGTGGAGGGAGCCTTAACAAGCTCCACAATAAGGGGGATATAAACAACCACCTCTGGGACTCTATCAAAGGCCATTTTCACCAATTCAACCTCAACCACAATCTGCCCAATCAAACTCAGGTTCATCATTAGATAATGATAAACTTCTTCAAATACTAACTTCATTAACACAGGGCCAACAAAATCAAGCCAAGGAGATGAGCGAAGTGAAGAAGTAACTTGGGTAGATGGCGGAGTTCATGGGGTAATTTAGAGAAGAAGGCAAACTGTCTAGTTCAACCATTATCAATCCGAAGGGAGGATTTGAAACCGCTAACGCTATCACTTTGAGAAGTAGTAAAGAGGTTGGAACCAACCCCAAAACGTCCAAGAATAGTAAAAAAGAGGACGAAACGTTGTTGGTCGAGAAAGAAGAAGTGGACAAAGCCACGGCAAGGGTATAACAACCTTTGCCGCAACTTTCTAAGCCTTCCACACCATCCAATTCAGGTAAGGGTGGTTCAAACTTGATTATTTCTAACGTTATTCCACCAAATGTGCCTTTCCCTAGCAGGTTTATGCAATCTAGGAATGAAGAGAATGAAAAAGACATTCTAGAGACCTTCAGGAAAGTGCAAGTCAATATCCCGCTCCTTGATGCAATAAAGCAAATTTCGAAGTATGCTAAGTTTTTGAAGAAGCTTTGTACAACAAAGAAACGAATTCGAGAAAAAGAGGTGGTAGATGTAAGTGAAAATGTCTCTGCAATATTGCAAAGGAAGCTACCACCTAAATGCAAAGATTCAGGTAGTTTCACTATCCCTTGTGTAATTGGTAATACAAGGTTTGAACATGCTATGCTAGATTTAGGTGCTTCCATTAATGTCATGCCATATTTTGTTTATGCATCTATGAATCTAGGAGAGCTTAAAAATGATGGAGTTATCATCCAATTAGTCGATCGTTCTAATGCATATCCGAAAGAAGTTTTGGAGGATGTTTTGGTGCAGGTTAACCATTTGATCTTTCCAGTCGATTTCTATGTGCTTGAGATGGAAGATTTAACCCACTCTCCACCATTGCCAATCTTACTTGGACAACCCTTCATGAAAACAGCCCAAACCAAGATTGATGTGGCTAAGGGAGCGTTAACAATGGAGTTTGGTGGCGATATGATTAAATTCAATGTTTCTGGCTCTGTTAAGAATCCTAATGATGTTCGTTCTTCTTTTGCCATAGATGTAATTAAAAATTTAGGGCATGAACGTTCAGCAGCACCAATCATGAAGGATGTATCTAGAACCACCATCGAAGAGGGAATTGGAGTGGAGCACAAGGAAAACGCCACTACCCTCAAAATACCCATTATGGTCGAGAGCACCCCTAGTGAATTTGTTAGCAGTGTTGCTACTTTTGAGCCTTCCTCGCAATATATTAGTGAGCCATCTATTCCAATTCCAATTCCCATTTCAACTAATAGGTTGCTACCTTCTTTGGTTCAGGTGCCCAATTGAATTCAAGCTGGTGGGAGAGTTTGCATTGACTCTAGGAAGCTTAATGCCATAATCAGGAAGGATCATTATCCCCTTCCGTTCATAGATCTAATGCATGGAAGTTTTGAGGAGCACGTCGTGGAGGATGTACCCCTCTATGCCGTGGGCTCTAGTGAGGTTTAAATAGAGGTATTGTCCGGCTGGAAGACGTTAAAGCAAGCGCTTCTTGAGAGGCAACCCATGCTTTCAAATAAAGAAGGCCTAGGAATCTCCGGCTCCACAACCAGATTTGCGTTCCTAAACTCTACTCTTTATTGCTTTTACTTTGCCATGATTGTCGTGATTGTTAGTTGTGTTGTTTGCTTGCTTGCGTGTGAGTCTATGTTTGAAATATTGAGGACAATGTTTGGTTTAAGTGTGGAGGGGGGTAAACAAATGAGTTTTCATTGATTGTCGTGGGATTTTACCACCTAGCACCATTAGAGTTGTTTTTCACTGTTTTTAGTGTGTTTTGAAGTGTTTTCGTGTGTTTTGAAAGAAAAATACAAAAATTTGAAAAACAATTAGAAAAAGTTTTGAAAAACCCAAAAAGAGCCGTTTTAGAGTCGTTTTTATGTGTTTGTGTCTTAGGGTACCTTCCAACACAATGATGAGGATTTGGTTTTTAATTGCATGACTGTTAAAGAAAGTTACAAACATGGGTGGAAGTTTGATATGCTCTTTGGTTTATGCTTGGTTGTAGTTGTCATTAACGAATTCACATGTAATCACAAAAGAAGAAACAAAATCAGTTTTATAACATGCTTGAAGGAAGGAACTCAAACTAATGCTACAACCCTGAGAGACTTGAGCCTAAACTTTGTTTGGAGAGTTATTAATCTGAGATTTCTTCTTTTCTAAAGTCGTTGCATGATCTCATTACTTCTTTGCTTGGTTGCTACTTAGAATGCGTTTTCATCATTATAGTTCCAAATACTAGAACTCATGCCCGTTTCATTCGAAGCTTAAAATTGAGTGCATAACATATAACAAGATGAAGTTGTTTAGTTACCACCAGAGCCAAAAAGCCTTATTCCCTTGCATATGTATTGTAGGTTTAACCCCTTTGAGCCTTATTTAGCCTATTTCTTTGTTAGCCACATTATCCTTACCTAGCCTAGAGTAGGACTATCCATACCCTTGTTCTTAAAGTATAGTGGAGCATGACTTGGAGGGAATTCCTTTTGATCAAACTTATTGCAGAAAAAACAAGTGTGAGGGAAGGTTATTTCGAACGGGAAAAGAAAAAAAAAAGAAAAAAAAACGTGAAAAAGAAAGAAAGAAAAAAAAAACAAGAAGAAGGAAAATTTGAGAAAAGAAAAGAAAAGAGTTCTAAATAAGTGAGAATAAACTCATAAGTATTGGTTGTTGAAGAAAGGGTCCAAAAGTGTGAATCTGGCCCTAAGTGTTTTGTGAATCTCCTATTGGTGTTTAAAGTTAGTTGCTGGAATTCTAAGTGTCCATTTCATTATTTTTGCTTCCTATTGCTTTAAGAACCTTTGTTTATCCTTGAATTTTCTTTGTTAGCCAATACCCTTAGCCCCTTTACAACCCTTAGACTTTAATCTTGGTTGTTGTGTGTTTCAATATGTGGAGTTTGGAATTAGTACGAGCATATGGAATCCCTGGTTCTCACTTCTAAGTAGTGGCATTCCGTTCATGAGATCATATATATACATGCATTACCAATTCCAGAAAGTGCCTTATTTGATTATAACATATGTGAGTGCTAGTCTACATGTTTACATGAATCTTATCACATATACCTAGTATAGGGAGTGTAGTCAGAAAATCTGTGTGAAAATAGAGAGTATATCTAGTGAGGAATTGAGGGAATTCTCTATGGCATGTTACTACATTCAAAACATTATTTTAATTGATTAAATGCGAGCTAGTGAGTGGTGACTGTGATTAAGTATGTGCTCGACGGTAAGGATAGCTAAAATCTATGTGAGTAGTGATTTTTAACATGTCATGTTTCATTGGAAATCCCTGAGGCAAACGTTGGAAGGTCTAGGTTATGTTTTGTTTGTTTTGTTTTGCTCGAGGACTAGCAAAAACTAAGTGTGGGGGAATTTGATAGGAGCATATTTATGCGACTTAGTTAGCTTGTTTTCTTGCATTTCCATAGCTAGTTTCTACTTATTAGAGTGTTTTCAGCTATTTTCATGTGTTTTCAGGTTCATATGACAAAGTTGGTAAGAAAGTGCAATTTGGAGCATTTTGGAGCATTTTTGGGCCAAAAATGGATAGCACATGTATGGAGCAAGATGGATGGACGTTTTTGAAGTTCATGAGGCTAGGAATATGCTAAGGAGATGAAGAAAATAAATTCAAGACAAAGAAGATAAGGAATCAGCTAGAAGGAAGAAACATTATCCAAAACATTATCTTTGAAGGAAATTTTGTGAAAAACATGTTCATTTAAGCAACATCTATAGCATGCAATTAACAAATTAAAGGCAGAATCATGCTTGTATGCACTTAAAAACAAAACATTAACCATGAAATTCAAAGCCTAGTAGTTGGGTGAACCAAGACTCAACTCAAAACAAAGTGAGTTGAGAAATTTATACCTTTGTTGATTGCTCTTTGCATAAGCAAAGGATAATCACCCAAGAGATAGGGCCTTCATTCCTTGCTACTTAGATCCATGGATTTGGATGGAAGAATAGGTTTCTCCAAGTTCTCAAAATTGAGAACCTCTAAGTCTCCACACCAAGGTAAGATTTTAGGAAAAAATGAGTGACCTAGAGGAAGTAAGATTACTAGCTATTTTCCTCTAGGGTGGCCGGCCTCTTTAGAGAGAAAAGAGAGTTTTTGTTCTCATCTTTTCTCCAAAAGAAACCCTAAATGAATTTTGGCTATAAAGTCATATTTATACCTACATTCATTGGAGTGACAAACTTGTAATTAAGTAAAAAACCCACTCCTTTATCAATATGGCCGGCCATAGGGTTTCATTGGGCTTTTTAGGCCTTTGTGAATTATTTGTCATTAAGTTGTCATACAACTTAAGTCAATGGGCTTGACGTTTGAAGCCCATTGGGCCTTGAGGCCCAAAACTAACCCGTGGTCTTTTAACGAACTTTATTCATTTGATTAATTAACATATTAATAAATCCTTACCATAAATAAATAATTAAACCATTTAATTATCCTTACTCATCTCCGTTGTTTCTTCAATCTCTACCTTACATGGTGTACGATCCATTAGGTTCCTTTTAGCGAGGCAATGGGCGATTAGAACTCTTTCAAATCGATTGTGAATTGAAACTTACTTTCAATTCTCCCTTTAGTGATTATACACATTTAGGGCTTCCACAAACCATGAGTGACACCTAGCAGTATGTCATGGTTACCTAAGCTAATTAGAAGAGGTGGAGAACCTATTTAGTTTAGGATTACAATGCAATACGGTCTTTCTCTAATACAATACTCTTGATCACATTGTTTGGATTGATAGTTTATTCATGTCTACTATCCAATATGATTCATTTACTTTTATGATTACCTTGAATGTGATTTGGAATGACTTCCTAAATCTCATTCATACTCTGGCCAGAGATTCTTAATCATATCATAGAGTATTTTCCCTCAAACGGTTTGAAGGTTAGAGATCCCTTGTTGTGCATTCACTTGCCTCCATGGCTAAGTGGCTTAACCCCAACTATGCTGTGGACACCTGCGAATGGAGTGACTTTGACATAATCAAAGATCAAGGACCTAACCACAAGACAACTATGATACCTCAGGTCAAAGGACTACTTTGCATTATCCCAACCATGAGTTCTCATGTGACATGAGTATGAGAACTCTTCGTTGATCGTGTTCAGTGGACTCATTCATTATTGAGCACCTACATGCTTGTCATGGTGTCAATCACACCAATGACTCGAGACCAATCACTCTCCATAAGAGAAGACACAGCACGTACTGATCTTAACGGACTGTCAATGCCCAATTGGCAATCTTATGATCTGGAACGTTTAGGATATGTATATGAAAGAGAATGGTCTCATAAATCTAACTTGTTTAAATTACATTCTCCTAATTACATATTCCTTGGACTTATCGTTTAAGCATATAACATTTATATGAGATGGCTTAAAACAATAATCTTTGCCCTTGATATTAAACTAGATTAGTTTAACATGTGAAATGTTTGTAAAGTATCATCACATGATTGGTTTTAGGGCACATTTCCAACAATCTCCCACTTGCACTAGAGCCAATCAGCTTGGTCATCAGTGATGATACCTCTTCTGTAGTCATTTCAAAAATGGCTGAGTAGTAGGCCTAGACAATGGATATCTATATGTTATCCATAGAAGCAACCTTGAGAATAACGACGTCACCATTATACATGATTCTCAATCATGTGGTTCAGTCTCTCATTTGAGTTTGGATCGTGATGAGACCTTGATTCCCTGGCTTGAGCTATCACCCCATTAGTGTTGTAGTGTCGGTACCCTAGAGACACTTTCTGGTTGGAACCAAATGGAGAGTTCATAAATGAACTTTCCCATCTAAACAACATTGTTGTAAGCTTCTATATAGCAATATATTTTGCATTCACAATGGAACACACTAAAGTCATTACTTTTAATGTTTCCATCCAAATATCTTTCTTAGTCATAATAAAGAGATATCTGATTATCTCTTCATTCATAATGAAGAAACATCCAATGATGGATTAGATTCATAATCTAATACATTTACGCTTCCATTACGTTACTCTAATTCTTCCTCATTCTTTGAGGAATCTATCCTTTAGTATTTCTTAAATACTCAAGGACTCACTTGACAGTTGCCATGGTTCTGATCCTGGGTTTGCACTGATATCGTCTTGTATCTTTCTAGGTACAACTCATATCAATGTTTTTCATACAATATGAAATACATAAATCACCTTTCTGCGTATGCATAAAGGATTCTTTTTACGCATTATTTCTTTGGGAGTCAAAGGGTACGTTCCCTTTGAGAAAGGCAACTTACTAGTCTCACTAGAGTCGTCCTTCTAATTGAAGTTTATCATCATATGAGAAACTTCCTAGCATGTTTTGTCTATAATTAGGGATTGATATAATCCAATTATATCTTGAAATATATCATTATAGATTTTTATCCCATGTATTTAGTCTATATCTCCCATATACATTCTATCGTTATAGAATGTTTAAAGTCATAACTTTAACGAAGAAGTATTCTTTTCATTTCCAAAATTAATATATCATATATTTGTATATATATATTCAAATTTAGGAACATGATTAACTCCCACTAATCTTTTGTAAACCTAGTAAACAAAAGATTCATTTACATCTTTATGAGAAATCAAACGATTTGATCTTTCTCTCATAAGATGTTTATAGCTCCCACTAGCTTGCTAAGATCCATGATGGATGGATCTCTACAACTTACATGTCTTGTGATTCATAGTTTTAGACATATATTATCAAGACTATCTTAATAATGGTTTCAGAAACCCATATTATGTCCAAGCATTGAATCACTATTTAGTTGTAGCTAGCAATCTTCGAATTAATTGAAAACAAGACTACGTCAAAGATGGTTTCTTCAAAGTCAACCAATCTCTTTGATTGTAGTCACCTTAAGCTACCAATTAGCTATGAAGGTTTCATTATTTCGGGTCAAATGGTACTTTACCATTTCCTTGAGTATATATCGTATATACACTCAATGTAGTCATAAGGATTTTCATTCTTATTTCTTTCGAATTAAGAGGTGTAACTCTATGACATAGTCATAAAGTTCAAACCATTCAACTGAGACGGTTTATAAATCCTTCTCGACTACCTTGGATATTGTGGTATAGGAACTAGGTTGTTATATTTGTTGATCACTATCTTGTTTCTCAAAGAACCCATTCTTTGAGTTCTATCCCTCGTTCATTTGCTCTATCTTAGGCAAATCCTAGTGTAGGATTACAATGAACTACCCAACAAAACAACATTTGTTAGTTGGTTTATAGAAGTGATATCCAAAGGTTAATTTAAGGATATCCACAAGATAATTCTCAAACAAATATTGCTTATTAGCACACAACCCCAAATCTTAACATGATTAAGATTTGTCTTTCTTTCCAACTACATCCTATGGAGTCATGAAAATTTTGGTAGATCTTCTAATTGACAATCATATTGTTTTAGAAGTATATATCCTATATATGGGTAATTGATAACATCCAACGAACTAAATCTTATTCCAGTTCGTTCTTCTCTTAATGGAGAAATCCATTATCATATGATGCTTCTTTCCTTGATATCTTTCAAGGAAACTGTTCTAAAGTGTTACCTTCCCTTGGATCAAATCTAAAGAGGTAAATACTTTAGACATGTTACTCATCAACTTACATTTCTTGAATTCTTTGAAACCTTTTGCAAAGTATTCGGATTTGTGTTTATTCAAAATAAATGATAGTCCAACCGAGAGCAATCTTCGGTGAATGTCATACAACATGAGTAGTATTATGTTGTGGACTAGTGCCACTAACATCTAAGTGAATTAACCTCAACAACTTTGTGATTCTTTCTTCCTTTCCAAAAGAATAAAGATTCAAACATTTTGCCTCTATACAATTTTAACAAGAAGGCACTGGATCCGGATCTAACGATCCAAAGCATCCATCTATGACCAACTCGTAATTTATGTTTTAGAGGTATCACAACTCAGTTGGGATTAGTCACTACCTTGCAACCTTTTGGGTTTTAAGCATCGTTATATTCTAAACAGTTAACACTACCATATCATCTCTACTATAGAGACAATCAATTAGATTACAATAATTTAATCATTCATTAATAAAGAACAATGTTTTGTCAAACAAAACATTCATCCATCCCTTATGGTGATGGAATTAAGTTCCTTAAAATTGGAATGTAAAGACAATCTTTGGTTTTTCCAATTTCTTTGGTAGTTCATATGAGGAAGTAAGTACCATCTGCTTTGGCAGAGATTTACATTTGATTCACGTTCCGAATGTGAAGTACTTTCTCTTCTCTCATTAATCTTCTACTTCTTATTAGCCACATTTTTACAACGATTGTAAAACATAGTTACTAATATTGAATCATGCATTCAAGTAGAAGAACCAACTGTTTTGAACTTTTCAAGAACAATTTACAACACCTTCGAAAGGTGTGTTCTTGACACTTGCAAGACATTTCTTGCAAATACCCCTTCCAATGTCCATCATTTCATAAAGAAAGTTTGTTCCCTTGGAGTTTATTTCGCTTTCTTCATTTGACTTCTCCTTTGACTACAATAGTCATGGTCCCTAAACTCCCACTATCTCTCTTGAAACTTATTTCAATTGTGTTATACACATCAAACGATTTGGAGAGTGTGTGGTTATTGTTTACTATATAGTTTACAATAAACTTAGTGAACCATTTGGATAGGGACACAAAGGTGAAGTCCTTGCCCAGTTTCCGTTTCTAGAAGTGGTTTAACACTTCAACACTCAATGATTCAAAATCATCATGAGTCCATGTTGATGGACTATTTTTGTCAACCAACCATTATGTTCTAAACATAATTACAAACTTTCAAGAGTTGTTCAAGGCAACTCTCATTTCTTCATACAACAATTTGTAAGTGAAGAATCATGGCACTTAAAGTGTCCATGCCCTTGTGCTTTCTTCTCAAGTTCTTTGTTCATTTAACAAAGAAACAAGCACTAGTGTTTGCATTAGCTAAGGGTTGTTCAAAGCAACTCTTATTTCTTCATACAACGATTTGTAAGTGAAGAACTATGACATTAAAAGTGTTGTCCTCTTTATGATAGACTTAATTAACATGTTCTTCCAATGATACATTATCAATAGGAAGATTGAGAGGATTAGACTACTTAGGTACATATACAATCCATTTAAGACAATCTTTGGGATTGTGGTACCAAGTCCAGAAACTAAAGCATTCGGCTTTTCTTAGTCAAGTTTTGGATAGCGTTTGCAAATATATTGGTAAACAAATACATAACGAATATAAATTGATTGATTTTAAGCCATTTGATTCAGGTCTTTAAATCAAATAGCACCACCCACTATTTTTGGCAAATTCCATATCCCTCATCGGAATTCGAGAGTTTTGAAGGAAACTCTTAGTAGGGTATGGGAGACTCATCATTATCAAGCCCACCTCAAAATTATATCATTTTGGCTAGCAACAATAATGATGAGAGGATAACTCTTAGCCATTTACAACTTTTGTAATTACCCATCTGTTTTGGCCTCTAGAGAATGATTGCCTTAGAATTATATCATTTTGGCACCATTGCACTTAGTTAAGTCATTCCCACCATGCTAGTTGATGTAGGGGTTCAAGCACAACCTCAGAATTATATCATGTTGGTCATACTCATTGTCTACACTCACTTCATCATATATGTTTATGGACTCCTCTTGGATGTAAGCACATACTTTGAACTTCCCCATTATAGGGTGAAGCCGGTGTATGAGTCACAAACGATTGGAGCCCACCACGGTGGAAGGCCACGAAAGATTGTTCAAAGCACTCTCACGCTTATTAACTTAATAATGGTTTGGTTGAGGGTTTTAGGTCTCATCATATATATAAACATTCATTTTAATCTTATTAAAACAATTTGGTCCTATTACAACTATTGGTCCATGTGATTGATTTAGTAGTATATAATACTCCCACTAAGCTTGTAAAACGGTTTTTAAAGCAAGAGTATATGGTACTACTAACATAAGGTTTGCATTCATTGATGGACTAGATAGTTGCCTTAGGGCCTTAGGATGACTATGAACATTTGATTAGATCCAACACGAGCCTAGTGTTGAATCTCGGTCTAGGGATGGTGATTGATTTTAGTTACGCGTTTAATCATATTAAGGCGTGTTTTCCTATTGGGCGTTGGACCCAACTACTCCAATTTCATGCATATCAAATAAAACAAGAAAATGAGTACTTCAAAGTAAAAAAGAGCTTATGCTCTTTTACAACATTTGAATAATACAAATTACTTTAAAGTAAAGAAGAGCTTATACTCTTTTACAACATTTGATCAAATCAAATTACAACCAAAATCTAATCTACACATTCCCATGGTTCAAACAAATTTGAAACGACCTTTCACATAGCTCAATTATCGTAGGCTTAGGTTCATAATCACCCTTTAATTAATTAACACTTTAACCAATTAAATGTTGAATGCAACATTGTCATTTGGTTTTTGTATCCATAGAATTGATTTAAATGGAGCTATATGAAATGAAAATCCAATTCTCATTTAAAAAGACAAAACCATTTTGTTCTTAACCTAATTTGGGCCAAAATGCAATAACCTCAACTTTTTGGGCTATGTTGCAAAACTTAAACTTTTGAGCTCATTTTGTAAAAACACAAAAGTCCATTACTTCATGTAATTACAACTAGAACCCAAAAATTTCAACAAATTGAAAAACTTCATTAAAGGAACAAAACAATTTGTCCTTTAATGATTTTGGGCCTTTACGTAAATACGTAAACTTTTGGGTCAAACTACAAAATACACAAAAGTACCAAAACTTTATGTAATTGCATAAAAGCCCCAAAAGTACTCCCTTTGAGGGAGTGGCCGGTTTTTAGAGTAATGAAGCCATCAAAATTTTGAAAATTTTTCAACTAAGTCATAAAGCCATGCAAGTGGAAATAGGTTGGTGTGAATAAAGTCATGCAAGTGGTGTGTGTGTAAGAGAAGTACTTCTTACACACCCATCACCATTTCTATCACCTTTCAAAAATTTCAATAAATGTTTTGTTGATAGATAAGTCACACCCACCAACACAAAACAAAGACTTTATGAAATTAACCAAAACTTTGAATCAAAACACCAAACCTTTTTGTTCTTGGTAAGAACATCAAGAACAATGAAGAACATCCATGAAAACCCATAAGAGCTCCATGAATGTTTTCAAGCAATAAAACTCAAATTTTCACTACTCAAAATGGGGTTAACATCCTAGGGTACTTAGGGGTTCCAAAAGTCACTTTAAAACACTTTTAACAAGACAAACATGAACCCAAAAAATCACCCTTTGGATTTGGCCGAAAATCCCCAAAAAACATGGAACCAAATTTTAGCTCCAAAATTCATGCTCATATGAACTACATCTACAACATTTGAGATGACAAATTTTCTAACAAAATTTACATTCAAAGAAGCAAGAATAAAGCTTGTAACAATTACAACATTCAAATCATAAACTATGAACTACAAAACCCAAAAGGATTCACCAACTACTAGACCTAGGCTCTGATACCACTTGAAGGAAATTTTGTGAAAAACATGTTCATTTAAGCAACATCTATAGCATGCAATTAACAAATTAAAGGCGGAATCATGCTTGTATGCACTTAAAAACAAAACATTAACCATGAAATTCAAAGCCTAGTAGTTGGGTGAACCAAGACTCAACTCAAAACAAAGTGAAAAATTTATACCTTTGTTGATTCCTCTTTGCATAAGCAAAGGATAATCACCCAAGAGATAGGGCATTCATTCCTTGCTTCTTAGATCCATGGATTTGGATGGAAGAATAGGTTTCTCCAAGTTCTCAAAATTGAGAACCTCTAAGTCTCCACACCAAGGTAAGATTTTAGGAAAAAATGAGTGACCTAGAGGAAGTAAAATTACTAGCTATTTTCCTCTAGGGTGGCCGGCCTCTTTAGAGAGAAAAGAGAGTTTTTGTTCTCATCTTTTCTCCAAAAGAAACCCTAAATGAATTTTGGCTATAAAGTCATATTTATACCTACATTCATTGGAGTGGCAAACTTGTAATTAAGTCCAAAACCCACTCCTTTATCAATATGGCCGGCCATAGGGTTTCATTGGGCTTTTTAGGCCTTTGTGAATTATTTGTCATTAAGTTGTCATACAACTTAAGTCAATGGGCTTGACGTTCGAAGCCCATTGGGCCTTGAGGCCCAAAACTAACCCGTGGTCTTTTAACGAACTTTATTCATTTGATTAATTAACATATTAATTAATCCTTGCCATAAATAAATAATTAAACCATTTAATTATCCTTACTCATCTCCGTTGTTTCTTCAATCTCTACCTTACATGGTGTACGATCCATTAGGTTCCTTTTAGCGAGGCAGTGGGCGATTAGAACTCTTTCAAATTGATTGTGAATTGAAACTTACTTTCAATTCTCCCTTTAGTGATTATACACGTTTAGGGCTTCCACAAACCATGAGTGACACCTAGCAGTATGTCATGGTTACCTAAGCTAATCAGAAGAGGTGGAGAACCTATTCAGTTTAGGATTACAATGCAATACGGTCGTTGTCATACAACTTAAGTTAATGGGCTTGACGTTCGAAGCCCATTGGGCCTTGAGGCCCAAAACTAACCCGTGCTCTTTTAACGAACTTTATTTGTTTGATTAATTAACATATTAATTAATCCTTGCCATAAATAAATAATTAAACCATTTAATTATCCTTACTCATCTCCGTTGTTTCTTCAATCTCTACCTTACATGGTGTACGATCCATTAGGTTCCTTTTAGCGAGGCAGTGGGCGATTAGAACTATTTCAAATCGATTGTGAATTGAAACTTACTTTCAATTCTCCCTTTAGTGATTATACACGTTTAGGGCTTCCACAAACCATGAGTGACACCTAGCAGTATGTCATGGTTACCTAAGCTAATCAGAAGAGGTGGAGAACCTATTCAGTTTAGGATTACAATGCAATACGGTCTTTCTCTAATACAATACTCTTGATCACATTGTTTGGATTGATAGTTTATTCATGTCTACTATCCAATGTGATTCATTTATTTATATGATTACCTTGAATGTGATTTTGAATGACTTCCTAAATCTCATTCATACTCTGGCCAGAGATTCTTAATCATATCATAGAGTATTCTCCCTCAAACGGTTTAAAGGTTAGAGATCCCTTGTTGCTCATTCACTTGCCTCCATGGCTAAGTGGCTTAACCCCAACTATGCCGTGGACACCCGCGAATGGAGTGACTTTGACATAATCAAAGATCGAGGACCTAACCACAAGACAACTATAATGCCTCAGGTCAAAGGACTACTTTGCATTATCCCAACCATGAGTTCTCATGTGACATGAGTATGAGAACTCTTCGTTGATCGTGTTTAGTGGACTCATTCGCTATTGAGCACCTACATGCTTGTCTTGGTGTCAATCACACCAATGACTCGAGACTAGTCACTCTCCATGAGAGAAGACACAGCACGTACTGATCTTAACGGACTGTCAATGCCCAATTGCCAATCCTATGATCAGGAACGTTTAGGATATGTATACGAAAGAGAATGGTCTCATAAATCTAACTTGTTTAAATTTCATTCTCCTAGTTACATATTCCTTGGACTTATCATTTAAGCATATAACATTTATATGAGACGGCTTAAAACAATAATCTTTGCCCTTGATATTAAACTAGATTAGTTTAACATGTGAAATGTTTGTAAAGTATCATCACATGATTGGTTTTAGGGCACATTTCCAACAATCTTATCCAAACTAACCTTATCTTATCTTATCCTACCTTAATTCTAGTTGTAAGGGGGAATCAATTTCATATTAGATTACCTAAAAACACGGTTCTAGAAGCCCTATCACTTGTCCTAGATTGGTGCCGCACCCCTTATCCCTTTCTTTCTAGAAACATGCCACAAACCCTTTCTAGAATCCTTATCTCTTATCCCTAAAAGTGTGCTGCACTTAGCCTTCTAGAAGTGATGTTTCCTGCAGCAAAGACCAATCCTTTTCCTCCCTGGAATTTGAAATAGAAGAGTCTTTTTTCCTTGATGATTTGGAGTCCTAGTTCCTCTCCTACTCACCCTAACCGTGCCTTACTTTCTCCCTATAAATATATAGTGTAGCAGCACTTAGAAGACATCCACCTTTCACCACAAATTTGTACCATTCATCCCTCATATACATACATCCCTCTAGTGCCGCAATTTTACAAGGAGAAAGGAGAGGAGACCCTTGGAGCCGTGCCTGCCATTCAAGACCCTTGGATTGTTGGAACATTTCTAGGTGTATTCTATCTTTTGGTTCAATGTTTAAATTTAATTGGGAACATAAGGATCTAAATTCGTTATAGTTTGAGGTGAATTCAAAGCCATGAACATATATGTGATATGAATTAATTACATCCAGTTATGATTTCATAAATCGTGAATGCAATTTGCTTAACTGTTTGATTGATAACTTATTCTTGTGTGCTAATTAAGGATGGACACTTAGTTTGCATGCAGGGATTTGATGCTAAGATAAAAGGGAATTTCACCTAATCGTTATGAACTTATATTCACAAGTAGTAAAAGTCACTAGCAATGATTGTGTTGAGTGAATTCTTGGCAGAGTATCATGCAGTTCATAGTTATGAATGCCTTGTCAATGTTTATGATTTTCATAGAATGTAATGACCTTTGATATGTATCTCTATTATACAGTTCATGTAGGGAACTTTATAAGAATAATTTGGTTGCGTCGTTGAGTCCAATTCAATGAATTTAGGAAAATCTGAAAGTTAATTTGTGCTTCTCACGATTAATTTCGGGCATTGTCATTCATGGTTTATTGAAAGAATAACTGGAAATTGATTTGTATGCATGTGTGTCATATGTGGAGAAGGACCCTCTAACTAGTCATTCACCCTTAAATCACCAATTTCGTCCAAAGTATTTAGAGTCTTTAAATTTGTTTAGTTCTAGTCTTAAATTCGTCAAAAACAAACCCCCTTTTCTATTTAGTGTTTTTAGGTCAGACTTTGTCCAAACGAGGTTCTTTTGAGTGTTTTAAGTCAATATAAGTTAGAGTTTGTTGTTGGAAATGTGCCATAAAACCAATCATATGATGATACTTTACGGACATTTCACATGTTAAACTAATCTAGTTTAATATCATGGGCAAAGATTATTGTTTTAAGCCGTCTCATATAATTGTTATACGCTTAAACGATAAGTCCAAGGAATATGTGATTGGGAGAATGCGATCTAAAGAAGTTAGATTCATGAGACCATTCTTTCGTAGACACATCCTAAACGTTCCTGATCATAGGATTGCCAATGTGGGCATTGATAGTCCGTTAAGATCAATACGTGTTGTGTCTTCTCTCAGGGAGAGTGACTAGTCTCGAGTCATTGGTGTGTGTGACATCAAGACAAGCATGTAGGTACTCAATAATGAATGAGTCCACTGAACACGATCAACGAAGAGTTCTCATACTCATGTCACATGAGAACTCATGGTTGGGATAATGCAAAGTAGTCTTTTGACCTAACGCATCATAGTTGTCTTGTGGTTAAGTCCTTGATCTTTGATGATGTCAAAGTCACTCCATCAGGAGGGTGTCCACGGCATCGTCGGGGTTAAGCCACTTAGCCATGGAGGCAAGTGAATGCGCAACAAGGGATCTCTAACCTTCAAACCATTTGGGGGAGAATACTCTATGATATGATTAAGAATCTCTGGCCAGAGTATGAATGAGATTTAGGAAGTCGTTCAAAATCTCATTCAAGGTAATCATATAAGCACACGAATCACATTGGATAGTAGACATGAAATGGTTTTAATGTCACTCATGGTTTGTGGAAGCCCTAAACGTGTATAATCACTAAAGGGAGAATTGAAAGTAAGTTTCAATTCACAATCGATTTGAAATGGTTTTAATCGCCCACTGCCTCGCTAAAAGGAACCTAATGGATCGTACACCGTGTAAGGTGGAGATTGAAGAAACAATGGAGATGAGTAAGAATAATTAAATGGTTTAATTATTTATGGCAAGAATTAATTAATATGTTAATTAATCAAACGAATAAGTTCGTTAAAGACCTCGGGATAGTTTTGGGCCTCAAGGCCCAATGGGCTTTGAACGTCAATCCCATTGACTTAAGTTGTATGACAACTTAATGACAAATAATTCACAAAGGCCTTAAAAGCCAAATGAAACCCTATGGCCGGCCATTTTGTTAAAGGAGTGGGTTTTGGACTTAATTACAAGTTTGCCACTCCAATGAATAAAGGTATAAATATGACTTTATAGCCTAAATTCATTTAGGGTTTTCTTTTGGGGAAAGGATGAGAACATAAGCTCTCCTATCTCTCTAAAGTGGCCGGCCTCCTTGGAGGGTTTAGCTAGCAATCATACTACTCCAAGGTCACTCATTTCTTCTCCAATCTAACCTTGGTGAAGAGACTTAGAGGTTCCAAGGAGAAGTCAAAGGAGTAGTCAAAGGATGGACATTGGAAGGGGTATTTGCAAGAAATGTCTTGCAAGTGTCAAGAACACACCTTTCGAAGACGTTGTAAATTGTTCTTGAATAGTTAAAAACAGTTGGTTCTTCTACTTGAATGCTTGATTCCGTATTAGTAACTATGTTTTACAATCGTTGTAAAAGTGTGACTAATAAGAAGTAGAAGATATATGAGAGAAGAAAAAGGTGCTTCACATTCGGAATGTGAATAAAATATAGATCTCTGCGAAAGCAGATAGTACTTATTTCCTCATATGAACTACCAAAGAAATTGGAAAAACCAAAGATTGTCTTTACATTCCAATTTTAAGGAACTTAATTCCATCACTATAGTAGAGATGGATGAATGTTTTGTTTGACAAAACATTGTTCTTTATTAATAAATGATTGGATTATAGTAATCTAATTGATTGTCTCTATAGTAGAGATGATATGGTAGTGTTAACTGTTTAGAATATATAATGATGCTTAAAACCCAAAAGGTTGCAAGGTAGTGACTAATCCCAACTAAGTTGTGATACTTCTAAAACATAAGTTACGAGTTGGTGAAAGATGGATGCTTTGGATCGTTAGATCCGGATCCAATACCTTCTTATTAAAATTGTATAGAGGTGAAATGTTCGAATCTTTATTCTTTTGGAAAGAAGAAAGAATCACAAAGTTGTTGAGGTTAATTCACGTAGATGTTAATGGCACTTGTCCACAACATAATACTACTCATGTTCTATGACATTCACCGAAGATCACTCTAGGTTGGACTATAGTTTATTTTGAATAAACACAAGTCCGAATACTTTGCAAAAGGTTTCAAAGAGTTCAAGAAATGTAAGTTGATGAGTAAGACATCTAAAGTATTTACCTCCTTAGATTTGATCCAAGGAAAAGTAACACTTTAGATGAGTTTCCTTGAAAGATATCAAGGAAAATAGCATCATAAGATAATGAATTTCTCCATTAGGAGAAGAACGAACTCGAATAAGATTTAGTTCGTTGGATGTTATCTATTACCCATATATAGGATATATACTTCTAAAACAATATGATTGTAAATTAGAAGATCTTTCCAAAACTTTCATGACTCCATAAGATGTAGTTGGAAAGAAAGACAAATCTCAAGCATGTTAAAGATTTGGGGTTGTGTGCTAATAAGCAATATTTGTTTGATAACAATCTTGTGGGATATCCTTAAATTAGCTTTTGGATATCGCTTCTATAAACCAACTAACAAATGTTGTTTTGTTGGGTAGTTCATTGTAATCTTACAATATGATTTGCCTAAGAGAAAATGAATGAGAGATAGAACTCAAAGAATGGGTTCTTTGAGAGACAAGATAATAATCAACAAATATAACAACCTAGTTCCTATACCAAAAGCTCCAAGGTAGTCGAGAAGGATTTATAAACCGTCTCAGTTGAATGGTTTGAACTTTATGACTATGTCATAGAGTTGCACCTCTTAATTCGAAAGAAATAAGAATGAAAATCCTTATGACTACATTGAGTGTATATATGATATATACTCAAGGAAATGGTAAAGTACCATTTGACCCGAAATAATGAAACCTTCATAAGCTAATTGGTAGCTTAAGGTGACTACAATCAAAGAGAATGGTTGACTTTGAAGAAACCATCTTTGAGATAGTCTTGGTTTCAATTAATTCGAAGATTGCTAACTACAACTAAATGGTGATTCAATGTCTGGACACAATATGGGTTTCCGAAACCATTATTAAGATAGTCTTGATAATATATGTCTAAAACTATAAAGCACAAGACATGTAAGTTGTAGAGATCCATCCATCATGAATCTTAGCAAGCTAGTGGGAGCTATAAGCATCTTATGAGAAAATGATCAAATCGTTTGATTTCTCATAAAGATGTAAATGAATCTTTTGTTTACTAGGTTTACAAAAGATTAGTGGGAGTTAATCATGTTCCTAAAATTTAAAATATATATGATATATTAATTTTGGAAATGAAAAGAATACTTCTTCGTTAAAGTTATGACTTTAAAACATTATATGAAGATAGAATGTACATGGGAGACATAGTCTATATATATGGGATGTAAATCTATAATGATAGATTTTAGGATATAATTGGATTATATCAAGCCCTAAATAT
Source organism: Malus sylvestris (assembly GCF_916048215.2). NCBI lineage: Eukaryota > Viridiplantae > Streptophyta > Magnoliopsida > Rosales > Rosaceae > Malus > Malus sylvestris. The sequence goes on from NC_062268.1 coordinate 24,503,448, forward strand.
AGACAAAAGATGATAGGAAGTTTCTCATATGATGATGAACTTCAATCAAATGGACAACTCTAGTGAGACTAAGAAGTTGCTCTTCTCAAAGAGAACGTACTCTTTGACTCCCAAAGAAATAATGCGTAAATAGAATCCTTTATGCATACGCAGAAAGGTGATTTACGTATATCATATTGTATGAAAAACATTGATATGAGTTGTACCTAGAACGGTACAAGACGATATCAGTGAAAGCCCAGGATCAGAACCATGGCAACTGTCAAGTGAATCCTTAAGTATTTAAGAAATACTAAAGGATAGATTCCTCAAAGAATGAGGAAGAATTAGAGTAACATAATGGAAGCGTAAATGTATTAGATTGTGAATCTAATCCATCATTGGAAGTTTCTTCATTATGAATGAAGAGATAAACAGATATCTCTTTATTATGACTAAAGAGACATTTGGATGGAAACATTAAAAGTAATGACTTTAGTGTGTTCCATTATGAATGAAAAATATATTGCCATATAGAAGCTTACAACAATGTTGTTTGGATGGGAAAGTTCATTTATGAACTCTCTATTCGGTTCCAACCAGAAAGTGTCTCTAGTGTACCAACACTACGACACTAATGGGGCGATAGCTCAAGCCAGGGAATTAAGGTCTCATCACGATCCGAACTCAAATGAGAGACTGAACCACATGATTAAGAATCATGTATAATGGTGACGTCGTTATTCTCAAGGTTGCTTCCATGGATAACATATAGATATCCATTGTCTAGGCCTACTATTAAGCCATTTATGAAATGACTACAGAAGAGGTATCATCATTGATGACCAAGCTGATTGGCTCTAGTGCAAGTGGGAGATTGTTGGAAATGTGCCCTAAAACCAATCATATGATGATACTTTACGGACATTTCACATGTTAAACTAATCTAGTTTAATATCAAGGGCAAAGATTATTGTTTGAGCCGTCTCATATAATTGTTATACGCTTAAACGATAAGTCCAAGGAATATGTGAATGGGAGAAACCGATCTAAAGAAGTTAGATTCATGAGACCATTCTTTTGTAGACACATCCTAAACGTTCCTGATCATAGGATTGCCAATTGGGCATTGACAGTCCGTTAAGATCAGCACGTGTTGTGTCTTCTCTCAGGGAGAGTGACTAGTCTCGAGTCATTGGTGTGTGTGACATCAAGACAAGCATGTAGGTGCTCAATAATGAATGAGTCCACTGAACACGATCAACGAGGAGTTCTCATACTCATGTCACATGAGAACTCATGGTTGGGATAATGCAAAGTAGTCCTTTGACCTGAGGCATCATAGTTGTCTTGTGGTTAAGTCCTTGATCTTTGATTATGTCAAAGTCACTCCATCAAGAGGGTGTCCACGGCATCGTCGGGGTTAAGCCACTTAGCCATGGAGGCAAGTGAATACGCAACAAGGGATCTCTAACCTTTAAACCGTTTGGGGGAGAATACTCTATGATATGATTAAGAATCTCTGGCCAGAGTATGAATGAGATTTAGGAAGTCGTTCCAAATCACATTCAAGGTAATCATATAAGCGCACGAATCACATTGGATAGTAGACATGAATAAACTATCAAACCAAACAATGTGGTCAAGAGTATTGTATTAGAGAAAGACCGTATTGCATTTGTAATCCTAAACTGAATAGGTTCTCCACCTTTTCTGATTAGCTTGGGTAACCATGATATGCTGCTAGGTGTCACTCATGGTTTGTGGAAGCCCTAAACATGTATAATCACTAAAGGGAGAATTGAAAGTAAGTTTCAATTCACAATCAATTTGAAATGGTTTTAATCGCCCACTGCCTCGTTAAAAGGAACCTAATGGATCGTACACTGTGTAAGGTGGAGATTGAAGAAACAATGGAGATGAGTAAGAATAATTAAATGGTTTAATTATTTATGTCAAGGATTAATTAATATGTTAATTAATCAAACGAATAAGTTCGTTAAAGACCTTGGGATAGTTTTGGGCCTCAAGGCCCAATGGGATTCGAACGTCAAGCCCATTGACTTAAGTTGTATGACAACTTAATGACAAATAATTCACAAAGGCCTTAAAAGCCCAATGAAACCCTATGGCCGGCCATTTTGTTAAAGGAGTGGGTTTTGGACTTAATTACAAGTTTGCCACTCCAATGAATAAAGGTATAAATATGACTTTATAGCCAAAATTCATTTAGGGTTTTCTTTTGGGGAAAGGATGAGAACATAAGCTCTCCTTTCTCTCTATAGTGGCCGGCCTCCTTGGGGGGTTTAGCTAGCAATCCTACTTCTCCAAGGTCACTCATTTCTTCTCCAATCTAACCTTGGTGAAGAGACTTAGAGGTTCTCAATTTTGGGAACTTGGAGAAACCTATTCTTTCATCCAAATCCATGGATCTAAGAAGCAAGGAATGAAGGCCCTATCTCTTGGGTGATTATCCTTTGCTTATGCAAAGAGGAATCTACAAAGGTATAATATTTCTCAACTCACTTTGTTCTTGAGTTGAGTATTGGTTCACCAATCTACTAGGCTTTGAATTTCATGGTTAATGTTTTGTTTTTAAGTGCATACAAGCATGATTCCGCATTTTAATTGTTAATTGCATGTTATAGATGTTGCTTAAATGAATATGTTTTTCACAAAATTTCCTTCATTTGTCCATAAACGTTGTCTTGAGTCAAGTTAAGTGCAATTTTCATCCAAATTACATTCTAGTTCTTGTTTTGAGTCAATTTAACTTAGTTTGTGTGTTTTAAGTCAGTTTAGTCTATTTTGGGTAGTTTGAGTCTAGTTTTCTGTTTTAGAATCTAGTTTTGTGTTTTTCAGTTTCTTTTGTATTGATTAGCATCCCTAGTTAGTCCCCGGCCTATAACGATCCCTACTTATCTATGCTACATCAATCTTAATAGGGTTTAATTTGTGTGTTAGTTTATATCACATCAAGTTCTTGAGTGTTCTCTCCTTATCAATGTGTCTGTGTTAAACTGGTTTTTGCGGCTGATTTCTGTCTATAGTCATTGTCTTATTAGCGACTGAAGCAGGAGCTATATCTATATTAGTTGTACGTAATTCTTTCCAAATCATGTCAACTCTTATGTTGAGGTTGATCATTGGAAATTATTTACTCATATTTAGCGCCGTGGCTAAATCTTATAATCATTTGTATCATTTTTTCAATAAAAGTAAAATAAAATATGTATAAAACTGCATACTTTAGCACCTACAAAATCTCATTAAAATTTGTTTAAACATCTGATTAAAATGAAAATATAAAAGATTAAACTCTGATTTATCTTCAAGAATAAATAAGTAGTCCATCTCCTTTGATCACCAACCAAAACAAGTATTGACACACCCCGACCGAGGTCAAGGCATGTTGGCCGTCAAGTGAGAGTGGCGTGGCCATGTGCACAGTGCGGAAGCGATAAAGATAGCAAATATACGAATAATTAAAAACCACATTTCTAGAGTGCACTACTAACAAGAAGTGATAGAAGTTAGTTACAACCGTAAAAACTCCTAATCAGAGCATAATAAGTTTAGGTGCAGTCTAGTAGGACAAGTACTAGTTACACAGTAGCAGGAATGTTCTACTATTATTCAAATAGGTCAGAACTGCCAACGATCCCGAGCCACCGACAACAAGCTTACTTAGAACCTGGAGGGGCGCAAAATAGAAAACATGAGTGGGCAAAAACAAATGTTTTACAAAATCATTTCATTTATCAAGATATCTAACCCTTCGCTGTAAAACATGTATAATTTTTCCCATAATCAGAATATAAACATATACATAAATGAATATGAAAATATATCAATCCAAATCATACTTCACATAATCATAAGCATATATATGCCATGCCAAGATACGACAGAGTAAGCATTTCAGGTAAGAATGAGTTCATAGAAAGATGATATGTTAGCCGGAACCCCTAAGGTGGTCTGTACGGCTGAATTCATAGTTTAAAAGTAAATCTAGCCGGAGTCATTACAATAGCCTATACTGCAATATACTGCACATAAGTCGGAACCCCTAGAAAGGGTCTGTACGACAAGATTGGGTGAAATACAGTTATGGTCAATTCTATTCTCTCATAATAACCGGGCGATAAATCGCTAGTCACCTACGAGTCAGAACCATAAATATGGTTTGTACGACAAGACTGTGCACTTAAGTTGGATCCAATATGAGCATATAGTGCGGGAGGTGACGTAAATAAACAGGCCTGTACTTCACATCTCTGGCTAAAACACAATCACCCTAGGTGCAGTTTTATGAGCTCAACCTTATTGAATCACATAACACATCATCAATGATTCACATAAACAAACATAACTTACCTGAACTTACCTATGCCTCCACAGCACCACATTTATATATATATATGCAACCATGAAGTGCATATTCAAAATATAAAAGCACTTGACATATTATTTCAAAGCATACTTTCCTAAAAATGCATTTCTGGGAAATATATCAAGTATATAAGTATATACTGAAAACAAAAACCCACTAACTGGTATGTCGAAGGGTAGTAGCCTCCGAGTTGCCCGTGGATATGTTCGTCCTCGGGATAAGTCTCACCTATATGCGAAATAACTATAAAAACGTTATTTTAAAGCACATAAGCAAAACTAGCTAATAACTTCTCATACATTGCTCAATTTTGGTATTTAAATATACCAACGTGACCTACACAACCTCACAAACATCGTGATATTTTTAGATAAATTTTTAGGTGGCTCACGCGCCCCCACATGTCGGGGAGGGCACGGCCTCACGCGCCCAACACACGTATCATCTTCAACCTCCAGATGCCGGAATAGAGTCGCTGGCGCCAGATTCTGGATAGACCTGCAACTGCCCTTTTCTCACTCATTTTTGCACCATTTTTCATGCAATTTATACCAAAATGAAGCTCTTAACTTGTAGAACACTATCATACTAATCTAAAGCTCAAAAGCCATGGGATCTCACCGGAGAATTCCAAGAAAATCTGCCAAACTTCGTCCACACGATCCCGACGTCCAAAACCTTCAAACGAAGCACTCCGACCTTCCTTGGGACCTCACTAAGCTCACTATGAGCTTGGATTGTCCTAAAACATAACCATTTAAAAAAGTTCATGAATAGTGCTCAACTCGGAGCTTGAAGTTTCACTGTGATATCGAACGAGTTCTTACCTGAACTGGGTACCTTTGAACTCGTATGGTCTTCACGATCACAATGGTACTAATTTTGGCCACCATCTATGAAGTTTCAAGGGTCTTAGGTGCTTATCTGTACCATTTCGAATGAGAGAGAGTGAAACCGAGAGAGAGAGAAGAGACAACACGGGAGAGTGAGAAAGAGAGACAGGATGTGTGGTCTAGATTTTTGGGTCACCAATCAAAACAACCCATTTTCCTCACTTCCAATTGGGTTCAAAATAATAGGAACTTAACACATTGGTCCTTAACCACACATAGTCCCACAATGCCACAAACGCTCAAGGGCATTTTAGTCTTTTCACATCAACGATAACAAAATAATGTACATTTCCGGGATGGGTTATGACAATCTCCCCAACTTATAAAATTTCGTCCTAGAAATTAATAATAACAAATACATCCACTAATAATCATAAAACGGTTGTGGATACATCTCTCTCATCCGTTCCTCTGTCTCCCAAGTAGCTTATTCCACTGAATGATTTCTCCATAACACTTTTACCAGAAAAACTGTCTTGTTCCTCAATTCTTTATCCTTCCAATCCAATAGAGTCACTGGTTCCTCATCATAAGTCAAGTCCGAATTGATTTCCAAAGGTTGAGGTGGAATCACATGTGATGGATCTGAAATATAATGTCGAAGCATCGAAACATGAAACACATCATGTATCTTGGACAATTCTGGAGGCAACTCAAGCCTGTAAGTAACCTCACCGACTCGCTCGGTGATCATATATGGTCCAATGTACTTAGGACTCAATTTTCCTGTCTTTCCAAATCGTGCAACACCTCTCCAAGGTGATAGCTTCAGGAATACCCAATCACCTACATCATACTTCCGATCAGTGGCATGTTTGTCTGCTAAGCTTTTTTATCGATCTTGGGCTGCTTTCAAGTTATACTTAATTACCTGAACATTTTGTGTAGTCACATCCATAATCTCAGGGCCTACTAAAATTCTTTCGCCAACCTCTGACGAACATAGAGGCCTACTAAAACTCTTTCGCCTCAAATGGTGCCATACCAATGCTCGAATGATAACTGTTGTTGTAGGTGAATTCCATCAAATCCAAAAATCATGCTAACTATCTCCAAACTGTAGCACTGAAGATCTCAACATATCCTTTAATGTCTGAATGGTCCTCTCAGATTATCTATCTGTCTGAGAATGATATGCCGTACTATAAAGCAATCTCGTACCAAGAGATTCCTGGAATGCTATCCAGAACTTGGAAGTAAATCTGGGATCCCGATTCGAGATAATATTAACTGGCACACCATGGTACTTCACAATTTGTGAAATAAATAACTTAGCTAATCAGCTTAACGAATACTTCTCCCTTACTGGAATAAAATGTGCTGACTTCGTAAGCTGATCAACTACCACCCAAATGCCGTCATATCCATTCTGTGTACGAGGAGCTTGTACACAAAATCCATAATAATATTTTCCCATTTCCACTGTGGAAAGGGAAGGGGCTGCATCAATCCAAACGGCTTCTTCCTTTCAGCTTTAACCTGTTGGCAAATGGAACATCTACTCACATATTTGGCAATTTCTCTTTTCATACTCGGCCAATAATAAAATGGTCTAATAGTATGATACATCTTAGTGCCTCTTGGATGCATCGCATATGTTGAAATATGTGCTTCATCCAAAATTTCTTTCTTTAATTCTGCATTGTTCGGCACATACATTCTGCTTTCCTGCATAAGCATACCATCAGATTCTCGAATCTCAAAATCTTTCTTTTTACCTTGGTTCCTTGCTTGAATTATTTCCTGAGTCTTCTTATCAATCATCTGAGCTTCAAGTACACGGTCAACTAGAATTGGCCTGACCTGAAAATTAGCAAGCAAGGCTTCTTCTTGATCTTCCACTCATAGCTCTACTCCAGTGGATGTCAACTCTGCTAGAAGAGGAACATGACAATCATAGATAGCATGAAGTTTGGCTGGAGTCTTCCTGCTAAGTGCATCAGCCACTGCATTTGCACGACTAAGATGGTACTCAATTGTGCAATCATAGTCACTAAGTAACTCAATCCACCTCCGCTGACGAAGATTAAGATCTCTCTGAGTAAACAGATACTGGAGACTCTTATGATCTGTGAAGATCTTACATTTCTCACCATAAAGATAATGTCTCTAAATCTTCAAGGCAAAGATGATAGCTGCTAACTACAAATCATGCGTAGGGTAATTCTTTTCATGAGGTTTCAACTGTCTTGAAGCATAAGCTATTACCCTACCATGTTGCATCAATATACAACCCAAACCATTCAGAAAAGCATCACTATAAACCTTATAATTACCGTTATCATCTGGAAGTGCTAGAACAGGTGCATGAGTGAGGTAGTACTTCAGCTGTTGGAAACTTTGCTCACATTTACTATCCCACTCAAACTTAACATCCTTTCGAGTCAACCTCGTCAATGGCAAAGCAATCACTGAAAAATCCTTAACGAATTGTCTATAATAGCCTGTTAAGCAAAGAAAACTTCGTACCTCAATGACGGTTTGAGGTTGCTCCCAACTCTCCACAGCTGCCACTTTATGAGAATCCACTTGAATGCCTTGAGCAGAAACGACATGTCCCAAAAATGCCACTTGATTTAACCAAAATTCACATTTGCTAAACTTAGCATATACTTGGTGTTCCCTCAAACTGCTCAACACCAACTTCAGATGTCTAGCATGCTCAGCCTTAGACTTAGAGTATACCAGGATATCATCAATGAAGACAATAACAAACTTGTCCAAATATGGCTGGAATACTTGATTCATCAAATCCATAAAAGCTGCTGGTGCATTAGTTAACCCGAATGGCATCATAAGAAACTCATAATGACCATATCGAGTCCTGAATGCGGTTTTAGGGATATCTTCATTTTTAATCTTTAACTGGTAGTATCTTGACCTCAAGTCAATCTTAGAAAATACACAAGCACTTTTGAGTTGATCAAACAAATCATCTATACGAGGCAATGGATAACGGTTTTTAATAGTTACCCGATTCAATTGCCTGTAATCAATGCACAGCCTCAAAGTTCAATCTTTCTTCCTCACAAATAAAACTGAAGCTCCTCAAGGTGAAGTGCTGGGCTAAATAAAACCTTTATCCACTAACTCTTGCAACTGCACTTTCAATTCTCTTAATTCAGCAGAAGCCGTTTTTTAAGGAGTCAATGATATAGGATTCGTACCTGGAAGCAGATCAATAACAAACTCCACCTCTCTATTTGGTGGCAAACCAGGCAAATCCTCAAGGAATACATCTGGAAAATATCTAACCACACGAACATCCTCCACACTACCAGGAGTATCATCATTCAGTACCACATGAGCTAAATATCCCTGGTAACCTTTCGACAATAGTCTCTTTGCTTTCATGGCTGAAATAATACCATGCCTCACCCCACTAGGCTATCCTACAAATGTAACTTCAGGTAATCCAGGACCATGAAATGTGACTGTCTTCCTATGACAATCTATCTTGGCACGATTATAGTGCAACCAATCAGTGCCCAAAATCACATCAAAATCCATAATATCCAACGACAAAAGATTAGTCGGCAGAATAGACTCCTCTACTATCACTGACATCCTGGATATACCCTGATCTACGAAACATCTATCCCCTCTAGGCATAGAAAACTCGAAATCATATCCTAGAGGTGTAGGATGGGGTTGCGTTACTTGAGCAAATGTATGAGAAATAACAGAATGTGTAGCATCACAATCAATCTGTTGGAAATGTGCCCTAAAGCCAATCATATGATGATACTTTACGGACATTTCACATGTTAAACTAATCTAGTTTAATATAAAGGGCAAAGATTATTGTTTGAGCCGTCTCATATAAATGTTATATGCTTAAACGATAAAGTCCAAGGAATATGTGATTGGGAGAATGCGATCTAATGAATTTAGATTCATGAGACCATTCTTTCGTAGACACATCCTAAATGTTCCTTATCATAGGATTGTCAATTGAGCATTGACAGTCCGTTAAGATCAGTACGTACTGTGTCTTCTCTCAGGGAGAGTGACTAGTCTCGAGTCATTGGTGTGTGTGACATCAAGACAAGTACGTAGGTGCTCCATAGAGAATGAGTTCACTAAACACGATCAACGAAGAGTTCTCATATTCATGTCACATGAGAACTCATGGTTGGGATAATGCAAAGTAGTCCTTTGACCTGAGGCATCACAGTTGTCTTGTGGTTAAGTACTTGATCTTTGATTATGTCAAACGTCATTCCATTGGAGTGTCCACGACATCGTTGGGGTTAAGCCACTTAGCCATGGAGGCAAGTGAATGCGCAACAAGGGATCTCTAACCTTCAAACCGTTTGAGGGATAATACTCTATGATATGATTTAGAACCTCTGGCCAGAGTATGAATGAGATTTAGAAATGTCGTTCTAAATCACATTCAAGGTAATCATATAAGCACACGAATCACATTGGATAGTAGACATGAATAAATAAACTATCAAACCAAACAATGTGGTCAAGAGTATTAGATTAGAGAAAGACCGTATTGCATTTGTAATCCTAAACTGAATAGGTTCTCCACCTCTTCTGATTAGCTTGGGTAACCATGATATGCTGCTAGGTGTCACTCTTGGTTTGTGGAAGCCCTAAACGTGTATAATCACTAAAGGGAGAATTGAAAGTAAGTTTCAATTCACAATCGATTTGAAAGAGTTTGAATCGCCCACTGCCTCGCTAAAAGGAACCTAATGGATCGTACACCGTGTAAGGTGGAGATTGAAGAAATAATGGAGATGAGTAAGAATAATTAAATGGTTTAATTATTTATGGCAAGGATTAATTAATATGTCAATTAATCAAACGAATAAGTTCGTTAAAGACCTCGGGATAGTTTTGGACGTTTAGGCCTAATGGGCTTCGAACGTCAAGCCCATTGACTTAAGTTGTATGACAACTTAATTCGCAAAAGCCCAAAAGCCCAAACAACACCCTAAGGCCGGCCATATGGTTAAGGGTAGTGAACTTGGACTTATTTACAAGTTTGCCACTCAAATGAATAAAGGTATAAATATGACTTTATAGCCAAAATTCATTAAGGGTTTGTTTTGGAGAAAATTGGAGAGAACATGTCTCTCCATTTCTCTCTAAAGAGGCCGGCCCCCTTGGAGGGTGCATCTAGCAATCCCACTACTCCAAGGTCACTCATTTCTTCTCCAATCTCTCCTTGGTGAAGAGACTTAGAGGTTCTCAATTTTGGGAACTTGGAGAAACCTTTTCATCCATCCAAATCCATAGATTTAAGATGCAAGGAATGAAGGCCCTCTCTTTGGGGGATTAGCCTTTGCTTATGCAAAGAGGAATCTACAAAGGTATAAATCTCAACTCACTTTGTTTTGAGTTGATTAATGGTTCACCAATCTACTAGGCTTTGAATTTCATGGTTAATGTTTTGTTTTTAAGTGCATGCAAGCATGATTCCGCCTTTAATTGTTAATTGCATGCTTATAGATGTTGCTTAAATGAACATGTTTTCACAAAATATTCCTTCAAGTGGTATCAGAGCCTAGGTCTAGTAGTTGGTGAATCCTTTTGTGTTTTGTAGTTCATAGTTTGTGATTTAAAAGTTGTAATTGTTACAAGCTTTATTCTTGCTTCTTTGAATGTAAATTTTGTTTGAAAATTTGCCATCTCAAATGTTGTAGATGTAGTTCATATGAGCATGAATATTGGAGCTAAAATTTGGTGCCATGACTTTGGGGATTTTCGGCCAAATCCAAAGGGTGGATTTTTGGGTTCTTGTTTGACTTGTTAAAAGTGTTTTCAAGTGACTTTTGGAACCCCTATGTACCCTAGTTTGGTTAGATGTTATTTCCCTTAAGTTTGAATGGTTTTGGAATGTTTTTGGGTGAAAAATGTTCATGGAAAAATTTTGAGTTTTTTCATGAGTGTTCTTCATTGTTCTTGACATTTTTGCCAAGAACAAAAAGGTTTGTGTTTTGATTCAAAGTTTTGATTTATTTCATAAAGTTTATGTTTTATGTTTTTCAAATGATTTATTGCATAAGATATTTATTTGAATGGTGATGGAAATGGTGATGGGTGTGTAAGGATTAATTCCCTTTCACACACACCACTTGCACCACTTGTTGCTTTATGTCTAAAACTCACAAATCAACACACACATCACTCTATCCTCTTCCAAAGCCGGCCCTCCCTCAAGTGGGGTGCTTTTGGGGCTTTTATGCAATTACATAAAGTTTTGATATTTTTGTGTATTTGCACTTTGGCCCAAAAGTTTACGTTTTTATGTTTAGGTCCAAAAATGCTAAAGGACAAATTGTTTTGCTCCTTTAATGAAGTTTTTACATTGTTTAAATTTTGGGTTCTAGTGTAATTACATGAAGTAGTGGACTTTTGTGTTCTTAAAAAGTGACCCCAAAAGTTTATGTTTTCGCAATATTGCCCAAAAAGTTGTGGTTATTGCATGATGGCCCAAATAGTTTGAGAACAAAATTGTTTTGTCTATTTAAATGAGAATTGGATTTTCATTTTGTTTAGCTCCATTTAAATCAATTTTATGGATACAAAAACCAAATGAAAATGTTGCATTCAATTTAATTAGTTAAAGTGTTAATTAATTAAAGGGTGATTATGAACCTAAGCCTAATATAATTGAGCTATGTGATAGGCCGTTTCAAATTTGTTTGAACCATGGGAATGTGTAGATTAGATTTTGGTTGTAATTTGATTTGATCAAATGTTGTAAAAGGGCATAAGCCCTTATTTACTTTAAAGTAATTTGTTTAATGCAAATGTTGTAATGAGCATAGGCTCACCTTTACTTTGAAGTACTTCTTTCTTGCTTTATTTGATATGCATGAAAATGAAGTAGTTGGGTCCAACACCCCTAAGACAACACGCCTTAATGTGATTAAACGCGTAACTAAAATCAATCACCATCCCTAGACCGAGATTCAACACAAGGCTCGTGTTGAATCTAAACAAAGGTTCATAGTCATCCTAAGGCCCTAAGGCAACTATATAGTCCATCAAATGAATGCAAAGGTTATGTTAGTAGTATCATATACTCTTGCTTTAAAAACCGTTTTATAAGCATAGTGGGAGTATTATATACAACTAAAAACAATCATATGGACCAATAGTTGTAATAGGACCAAAATTGTTTTAATAGAGATTAAAATGTATGTTTATATGTGATGAGACCTAAAACCCTCAACCAAACCATTATTAAGTTGATAAGCGTGAGAGTGCTTAGAACACTCTTTCGTAGGCCTTCCACCGTGGTGGGATCCAATCGTTTATGACTTGTACACCGGCTTCACCCTATCATGGCAACTGTCAAGTAAGTCCTTAAGTATTTAAGAAATACTAAAGGATAGATTCCTCAAAGAATGAGGAAGAATTAGAGTAACGTAATGGAAACGTAAATGTATTAGATTGTGAATCTAATCCATCATTGGATGTTTCTTCATTATGAATGAAGATATAAACGGATATCTCTTTATTATGACTAAAGAGATATTTGGATGGAAACATTAAAGTAATGACTTTAGTGTGTTCCATTATGAATGCAAAATATATTGCCATATAGAAGCTTACAACAATGTTGTTTGGATGGGAAAGTTCATTAATGAACTCTCTATTCGGTTCCAACCAGAAAGTGTATGACACTAATGGGGCGATAGCTCAAGCCAGGGAATCAAGGTCTCATTAAGGTCCGAACTCAAATGAGAGACTGAACCACATGATTGAGAATCATGTATAATGGTGACGTCGTTATTCTCAAGGTTGCTTCTATGGATAACATATAGATATCCATTGTCTAAGCCTACTATTCAGCCATTTATGAAATGACTACAGAAGAGGTATCATCACTGATGACCAAGCTGATTGGCTCTAGTGCAAGTGGGAGATTGTTGGAAATGTGCCCTAAAGCCAATCATATGATGATACTTTACGGACATTTCACATGTTAAACTAATCTAGTTTAATATAAAGGGCAAAGATTATTGTTTGAGTCGTCTCATATAAATGTTATATGCTTAAACGATAAAGTCCAAGGAATATGTGATTGGGAGAATGCGATCTAATGAAGTTAGATTCATGAGACCATTCTTTCGTAGACACATCCTAAATGTTCCTGATCATAGGATTGTCAATTGGGCATTGACAGTCCGTTAAGATCAGTACGTACTGTGTCTTCTCTCAGGGAAAGTGACTAGTCTCGAGTCATTGGTGTGTGTGACATCAAGACAAGTACGTAGGTGCTCAATAGAGAATGAGTTCACTAAACACGATCAACGAAGAGTTCTCATATTCATGTCACATGAGAACTCATGGTTGGGATAATGCAAAGTAGTCCTTTGACCTGAGGCATCACAATTGTCTTGTGGTTAAGTACTTGATCTTTGATTATGTCAAACGTCATTCCATTGGAGTGTCCACGGCATCGTTGGGGTTAAGCCACTTAGCCATGGAGGCAAGTGAATGCGCAACAAGGGATCTCTAACCTTCAAACCGTTTGAGGGAGAATACTCTATGATATGATTTAGAACCTCTGGCCAGAGTATGAATGAGATTTTGAAATGTCGTTCTAAATCACATTCAAGGTAATCATATAAGCACACGAATCACATTGGATAGTAGACATGAATAAATAAACTATCAAACCAAACAATGTGGTCAAGAGTATTAGATTCGAGAAAGTCCGTATTGCATTTGTAATCCTAAACTGAATAGGTTCTCCACCTCTTCTGATTAGCTTGGGTAACCATGATATGCTGCTAGGTGTCACTCTTGGTTTGTGGAAGCCCTAAACGTGTATAATCACTAAAGAGAGAATTGAAAGTAAATTTCAATTCACAATCGATTTGAAAGAGTTTGAATCGCCCACTGCCTCGCTAAAAGGAACCTAATGGATCGTACACCGTGTAAGGTGGAGAGTGAAGAAATAATGGAGATGAGTAAGAATAATTAAATGGTTTAATTATTTATGGCAAGGATTAATTAATATGTTAATTAATCAAACGAATAAGTTCGTTAAAGACCTCGGGATAGTTTTGGACGTTTAGGCCCAATGGGCTTCGAACGTCAAGCCCATTGACTTAAGTTGTATGACAACTTAATTCACAAAAGCCCAAAAGCCCAAACAACACCCTAAGGCCGGCCAGATGGTTAAGGGTAGTGAACTTGGACTTATTTACAAGTGATATGAAAATTAACTAGCACTCAAATTCAACCCTCTTTTTATCAATTGTAGCAATGTATGTAAGTAGGGATCGTTCGAGACCGGGGATTAGGAGGGATTGCAAAATCACTTGGAATTGACTCAAATATGTAAAAACAAGTTTAAAATACTAAACTAGACTCAAAGAATGCAAAACTAAACTCTAAAACACCAAAACAAACCAAAAGACTCAAAACAGCCCCAAAACACTCAAAACTGCCTTAAAAACACAATCTGGGCAGTTTTGAACACTAGACACAAAATTGGACGAAAATTGGTTTTAACTTGACCTAAGACACTCAAAAACACAAACTAAACACTTACTAACTAATTTTGACACTTTAAAACAAAGGGGGATTGGTTTTGGACGAATTTAAAAACAAAACATAAACTTTGTAAAACAAAACAGTTTTGAAAACGAATTTGGTTTAAATTAATGGATGGAAGGCTAGCTAAGGGGTTCATCTCCACACATGTCACACTTGCATATAAAACGATTTCCAATTGCTTTTCAATAAACCACGAATTCCCAACGCCCCAAGTTAATTAGGTTCGCTTAAATTAACCTTCAGATTTTCCTAATGTTATTGAATTGGATGATTGCATACGACAACCCAAAGCATTCCCCACAAGTCCCCTACATGATTGCATAATAGAGATACAAGCAAGAATCATTAAGTTCTATGAAAATCATAAGCACTGACGAAGCACTTGTTACTATGATTGCATGAAACTTATGCCAAGAATTTACTTAACGTGATTGAGATCATCAACCTTTACTACTTGTGAATATAAGTTCATAACGATTAGGTGAAACTCCCTTATATCCTAGCATCAAATTCATGCATGCAAATTAAGTGTCGACCCTCAACCAACATACACAAATCAGTTTTAATTCTTGTAGATAAGTAAATTGAATTCACAACTTATGAAACGCAATTAGAAGTAATCAAATCATATAGCAAGCATAAACATGGTTTCGAATCCCCCCTAGCCAAGGGGGGGTTCAGTTCCTCATATGCACAAAACAAAGAGTATAGAATTTAAACATTGAAATCAAAGGAAAGGAAACACCTAGAAATTCCAGCAACTTAAACTTGAATGGCATGAACTTCCAAGCTTCCTTCTCCTCCTCCTTGGTGCGGCAAAGGGTCTATGGTCAGGTTTAGGGATTTAGGTGTATGGGTGAATGGGTATGGACTAGGGTAGAGGTGTTTAGGGAGAATGGGGGGCACGACAATGGTGGTGAAGGTCAGAAATATGGATGTATAGTTGTGCAAGGCTGCGGCAGAGAAGGAGTTGTGATGCTTGGCGTGTAGAATGATTTATGAGGGATGGTCTGTATGAATGGGTGCGGCACATCCTTTATATAGGCTCTAAAAAACCCTAGGGGAATCAGATATGGACTTCTAGAATCCAAATCCACAAGGAAAAAGGCCTAGAAATCAGAAATTCAATGGGAAAAAGGATAACAGGTGCGGCACCTTCTTAGGAATTGGATAGGGCTTCTAGAAACCCTCTAATGCAAGGATAAGGTGTCCTAAAGTGTTTGGGATTCCTCATTCTTCTTGGAAACCGTTTCCTTTTTCAACTTGGAATACTTCTTTCTTCTTGAAACTTGATGCCATTTGGATTTAACTTTCCTACTTCGATTAGGAAACCTTGTTTGAGTAGGAAACTTCATTCGTCTAGGAATCCATCTTCAACTAGGAATCCCTCGTAGATTAGGAATCCTTCTTCAATTAGGAATCCTTTGTTGATTAGGATTTCATCTTTTAATTAGGCGCTTTCCTACTTCGACTAGGAAACCTTTTTCAAGTAGGAAACATCATCTTCAAATGTTCAATTTCGTCCATCCTCTTGGCTCCAAGCATATGATGTCCATTCCAAGCTCTAAATTGCTCCAAAAGGCTCCAAAATGCATCCTTTTGCATACTTTGCCCTTAGAACCTGAAAGCACATAAAACTAGCTTAAAAGACTACTTTACTAAGGAAAAACACTATAAATGCACAAGAACAAGCTAAACTAAGGCGCATAAATATGCTCCTATCAAATTCCCCCACACTAAGCTTTTGCCAGTCCTCGAGCAAAACAAAACAAAACAAAACGAGTAAAACACAACCTAAACCTTCCAACAATCGCCTCAGGGATTTCCAATGCACATGACATGTTAACAATCATCAATCCCACAGATTTTAGCCATCTTTACACTTAAGCACATACTTAATCATAGTCACTACTTACTAGTTCACATTTAACCAATTAAAACATGATTTTGAAAGTAGTAACATGACTTAGAGAATTTGCTCAATTCCTTACTAGATATGCACTCAATTTTCACACAGATTTTCTGACTACACACCCCATACTAATTATATGTGAGAGAATTGATGTAAATATAAAAACGAATGCTCACATATATGTATAACAAAGAAAGCTTTTTCCGGAGTTAATAACATGTTTATAAATATGATCTCATGAATGGAATGCTACTACTTAGATGCGAGAACCAATGACACCATATGCTCAAACAAATTTCAAACTCCACAAATTGAACCACATAACACTCAAGATTAAAGTCAAGGGTTGTAACGGGGCTTGGGGTATTGGATAACAAAGAAGGGGAAAGGATAAACAAACGTTCTTAAACAATAGTAAGCAAAGCAATGAAATTGACACTTAGAATTCACTTTTAGAGTGCAGAAAACAACTTTAAACACAAGGGGAATATGCATGCATACTTAGGGTCAAATGCAATGTTTTGGACCCTTTCTTCAACAACCAACACCTTAGAGCTCATTTTCATGCTCTTTCAACTCTTTTTTTTTACACTTTTCACAATTTTTTCCTTTTTTTCTTCTTTTTTCCTACGAATTTTTTTCTTTTTCTTTTCTAACCCATGCCTCATTTACAACTTTGGCACACAATACACAAGGCTCACTTCCCCCACACTTATTTTCTGCACACCCTTGATCAAAAGGAATTCATTTTGAGTCATGCTTACTATGCTTCAAGAACAAGGGTAAGGATGGTCCTAATCTAGGCTAGGTAAGGCTAATGTGGTTAACAAGGAAAATAGGCTAAACGAGGCTCAACGGGGTTAACACCTACAAAACATAATGGAATAGGGATATACGGCTTTTGGGCTATGGTGGACACTACACAACTTAATCTTGAACATGTGTTATGCAAATCAATGACATGTTTTGAATGAAATGGGCATGAGTTCTAGTGTTTGGTTCTAAGTGATGAAACGCCTTCTAAGTAGTAACCAAGCAAAGAATAATGAGATCATGCAACGACTTTAGAAAACAAGAATGCACAGATTTTTACTCTCCAAATAAACGTTTAGGCTCAAGTCTCACAAGGTTGTAGCGTTTGTTTGAGTTACTTCCTTCAAGCAATTTACAAAAACGGATTTTTACTTTATGATTACATGTGAATTCATAAGTTATAACCACAACCAAGCATAAACCAAAGAGTAAATCAAACTTTTATCCATGTTTATAACTCTTCTTTAACCGTCATGCAATTACAAACCGAATCCTCATCATTGTGTTGGAAGGTACCCTAAGACACAAACAAACACACAAAAACGACTCTTTTTGGGTTTTTAGAACAAATTTTTCAAATTTTTATGGGATTTTCGGATTTTTGACTCAAAACACATTAAAACACACCAAAACAGCTTAAAAGGGCTTAAAAACAGCAAGAAACAACATTTGAAATTATGGGTGACAAAACCCTACGAATTTGCATCAAAACACTTTGGTTACCCCCCCCCCCACACTTAAATCAAACATTGTCCTCAATGTTTCAAGCATAGACGCACACAAAAACACATAACAAACAAACACTAAACAAACTAAACATGGCAGAAATCAAATAATCAACAAAGAGAAGAGTTTAGGAACGCAAATCTGAAATTGGAGTGCTTTCTATGTCCTCCTTTGTTGAATGCATGGGTTGCCTCCCAAGTAGCGCTTGCTTTAACGTCTTCCAGCCGGACGATGCTTCATCGAAGGTTTATGGAACCCCACGGCATGGAGGGGTTTTTCCACAACCTGTCCTACGAAATACTTTATTCTTTGGGTCCTTGAATGGGATGGGATAATGATCCTTTCTTATTGTCGTGTTTTGGTTCTCCGAATCAACACGAACTCTTCCACCACGTTGACTTCGATTAGGTACTTGCATCATACAAGGTAACAACCTATTAGTTGAAATGGGAATCGAATTTGGAATAGGTGGCTTACCTTTGTACGGCAAAGAAATGGTAGCACTATGGACAGATGCACAAAGAGTGCACTCGACCTTATTTGGTGATTTCAAGGGTGGGGCCGTGCTCCTCTTGTTGTTCACTCCAATTCCTTCCTCGATGGTGGTTCGAGGTACTTTCGTCGTGATGAGTGTTGAACATTCCTGCCCTATATTTTCAATGACATTAATGGCACAACAAGAACGAACAACATTAGGAGTCTCAATAAATTCAGAAACTTTAAAACAAATCATGTAACCACCAAATGCCATAGTGACTTCTCCCTTGGCCACGTCAATCTTGGTTTGAGCCGTTTTCATGAATGGTCGTCCAAGCAAGAGTGGTGATGGTGGAGAGTGGGTTGAGTCCTCCATATCAAGCACATAGAAATCTGCAGGAAAGATCAAGTGGTCTACCTGCACCAAAACATCTTCCAACACTCATTTGGGATATGCATTAGATCGATCGGCTAACTGAATAATAACACCATCATTTTTAAGCTTCCCTAGATTCATAGATGCATAAACAAAATATGGCATGACATTTATAGATGCACCTAAATCTAACATAGCATGATCAAACCTCGTATTGCCAATAACACAAGGGATAGTGAAACTACCTGGATCTTTGCATTTAGGTGGTAACTTTCTTTGCAACATTGCAGATACATTCTCACTTACGTGTACCACCTCTTTCTCCCGAATCCATTTCCTTGTTGTACAAAGCTTCTTCAAAAACTTGGCATACTTCGGGATTTGCTTTATAGCATCGAGGAGAGGGATATTGACATGCACCTTTCTAAACGTCTTAAGAACGTCTTGTTCCTCTTCTTCGTTCTTGGCTTGCAAAAATCTGCTAGGGAAGGGTACATCCGGAGGAATAACATTAGAATTAACTTGAATTATACCTGCCTTACCCTTATTTGCCGAATTGGATGGCCTGAGTGGTTGCGGCAAGGATTGCTCAATCCTTGCCGTGGCTTTTGCTTGCTCCTCCTCTTCTATTTGCAACTTCTCGTCCTCCTTGAGGGCAGATTTGGATGGTTTTAGCTCGGTTCCTACTTCTTTTCCGCTTCTTAGCATGATGGCCTTGGCAGTTTCGACTCCTCCCCTCGGATTGACAACCGTTGAACTAGGCAACCTTCCTTGCTCACGAAATTGCCCCATGAACTCGGAAATTTGTCCCACTTGCTTCTCCAAGTTGTCCACCCTCTTATCTTGGATTTGCCTCTCTTTGTTTTGAGTTTGGACTTCCTGCGTCAAAGTAGTAAGTAATTGAAAAATCTTATCATTATCACTTGAATTACCTGCATTGCTTTGGGCAGGTTGAGCTTGGGCTTGTGGTGGTGCCAACGGCTTTTGATAGAAACCCGGGGGTTGTTGCCTAAATCCGTCTTGTTGTTGGCCTTGTTAGGGGTCTCGCCATTTGAAATTCGGATGATCACGCCAACCGGGATTGTAAGTATTGGAAAACGGATCACCACGTGATTGGTATTGGTTGCCATATCCCACGGCATTGAGTGTCTCCCACCCTCCATTCTCGATTAATTGTGGGCACTTGTCCGTATGGTGGTTTTGAAGGATTTATTTTGTAAAACATGTTCATTTGAGCAACATCATATAGCATGCAATTAACAATTAAAGGCGGAATCATGCTTACATGCACTCAAAAACAAAACATTTACCCATGAAATTCAAAGCCTAGTAGATTGGTGAACCAATAATCAACTCAAAAATAAGTGAGTTGAAATTAATACCTTTGTAGATTCCTCTTTGCATAAGCAAAGGCTAATCACCCAAAGAGATAGGGGCCTTCATTCCTTGCTTCTTAGATCCATGGATTTGTATGGAAGAATAGGTTCTCCAAGTTCCCAAAATTGAGAACCTCTAAGTCTCTACACCAAGGAGAGATTGGATGATGAATGAGTGACCTTGGAGGATTAGATGACTAGCTAATCACCTCCAAGGTGTTGGCCTCTTTAGAGAGAAAATGGAGAGACAATTCTCACCAATTTTCCCCAAAAATAAACCCTTATTTCACTTAATTCACTTAATGAATATTTGGCTATAAAGTCATTTATATAGTCACTTCTTTAAGTGACCTAAACAACCAAAAACCCTAATTCATCTTCATGGCCGGCCTTACTAAGGGATTTGGGCTTTTGGGCTTTAATGAATCTTTATTCATTAAATTGTCATACAACTTAAGTTAATGGGCTTGACGTTCGAAGCCCATTGGGCCTTAAGGTCCAAAACTATCCCGAAGTCTTTAACGAACTTATTCGTTTGATTAATTAACATATTAATTAATCCTTGCCATAAATAAATGATTAAACCATTTAATCATTCTTACTCATTTCCGTTTAATCTCCAATCTCCACCTTTCACGGTGTGCGATCCATTAGGTTCCTTTTAGCGAGGCAGTGGGCGATTAAAACCATTTTACATCGATTGTGAATTGAAACTATTTTCAATTCTCCCTTTAGTGATTATACACGTCTAGGGCTTCCACAAACCATGAGTGACACCTAGCAGCATATCATGGTTACCCAAGCTAATCAGAAGAGGTTAGAGAACCTATTCAGTTCGAGATTACAAATGCAATACGGTCCTTCTCTAATCTAATACTCTTGACCACATTGTTTGGTTTGATAGTTTATTTTCTCATGTCTACTATCCAATGTGTGTCTTGTGCTTATATGATTACCTTGAATGTGATTAGGAACGCATTCCCAAATCTCATTCATACTCTGGCCAGAGATTCAAATCATATCAGAGAGTATTCTCCTTCAAACGGTTTGAAGGTTAGAGATCCCTTGTTGCGCATTCACTTGTCTCCATAGCTAAGCGGCTTGACCCCAACGATGCCGTGGACACCCTCCTGGTGGGATGACTTTGACATAATCAAAGATCAAGGTCTTAACCATAAGACAACTATGATGCCTCAGGTCAAAGGACTACTTTGCATTATCCCAACCATGAGTTCTCATGTGACATGGAATATGAGAACTCTTCGTTGATCGCGTTCAGTGAACTCATTCTCTATTGAGCACCTACCGTACTTGTCTTGATGTCACACACACCAATGATTCGAGACTAATCACTCTCCCTGAGAGAAGACATAGTACGTACTGATCTTAACGGACTGTCAACGCCCAATTGGCAATCCTATGATCAGGAACGTTTAGGATGTGTCTACGAAAGAATGGTCTCATGAATCTAACTTCATTAGATTACATTCTCCCAATCACATATTCCTTGGACTTTATTGTTTAAGCATATAACATTTATATGAGACGGCTCAAACAATAATCTATGCCCTTTATATGTTAAACTAGATTAGTTTAACATGTGAAATGTCCGTAAAGTATCATCACATGATTGGCTTTAGGGCACATTTCCAACAATCTCCCACTTGCACTAGAGCCAATCAGCTTGATCATCAATGATGATATCTCTTCTGTAGTCATTTCATAAATGGCTGAATAGTAGGCCTAGGCAGTGGATATCTATATGTGTTATCCACAGAAGCAACCTTGAGAATAACGACGTCACCATTATACATGATTCTCAATCATGTGGTTCAGTCTCTCATTTGTGTTCGGATCTTGATGAGACCTTGATTCCCAGGCTTGAGCTATCGCCCCATTAGTGTCATACACTTTCTGGTTGGAACCGAATAGAGAGTTCATAAATGAACTTTCCCATCCAAACAACATTGTTGTAAACTTCTATATGGCAATATATCTTGCATTCATAATGGAACACACTAAAGTCATTACTTTAATGTTTCCATCCAAATATCTCTTTAGTCATAATAAAAAGATATTCGTTTATCTCTTCATTCATAATGAAGAAACATCCAATGATGGATTAGATTCATAATCTAATACATTTACGCTTCCATTACGTTACTCTAATTCTTCCTCTTTCTTTGAGGAATCTATCCTTTAGTATTTCTTAAATACTTAAGGACTCACTTGACAGTTGCCATGGTTCTGATCCTGGGCTTGCACTGATATCGTCTTGTACCGTTTCTAGGTACAACTCATATCAATGTTTTTCATACAATATGAAATACATAAATCACCTTTCTACGTATGCATAAAGGATTCAATTTACGCATTATTTCTTTGGGAGTCAAAGGGGTACGTTCCCTTTGAGAAGGGCAACTTGCTAGTCTCACTAGAATCGTCATTCTTATTGAAGTTTATCATCATATGAGAAACTTCCTAGTATCCATTGTCTATTATTAGGGATTGATATAATCCAATTATATCATGAAATATATCATTATAGATTTCCATCCCACGTACATAGACTATATTTCCCATATACATTCTATCTTCATATAATGTATTAAAGTCATAACTTTAACAAAGAAGTATTCTTTTCATTTCCAAAATTAATATATCATATATATTTATATTTTAGGAACATGATTAACTCCCACTAATCTTTTGTAAAACTAATAAACAAAAGATTCATTTACATCTTTATGAGAAATCAAACGATTTGATCCTTTTCTCATAAAATGCAAATAGCTCCCACTAACTTGCTAAGATCCATGATGGATGGATCTCTACAACTTACATGTCTTGTGATTTATAGTTTTAGACATATATTATCAAGACTATCTTAATAATGGTTTCGGAAACCCATATTATGTCCAAACATTGAATCACCATTTAGTTGTAGCTAGCAATCTTCGAATTTTTTGAAACTAAGACTACGTCAAAAATGGTTCCTTTAAAGTCAACCATTCTATTTGATTGTAGTCACCTTAAGCTACCAATTAGCTTTGAAGGTTTCATTATTTTGAGTCAAATGGTACTTTACCATTTTCTTGAGTATATATCGTATATGCACTCAATGTAGTCATAAGGATTTTCATTCTTATTTCTTTCGAATTAAGAGGTGCAACTCTATGACATAGTCATAAAGTTCAAAACCATTCAACTGAGATGGTTTATAAATCCTTATCGACTACCTTGGAGCTTGTGGTATAGGAACTAGGTTGTTATATTTGTTGATTACTTTCTTGTCTCTCAAAGAACCCATTCTTCGAGTTCTATCTCTCGTTCATTTGCTTTTAGGCAAATCACATTGTAGAATTACAATGAACTACCCAACAAAACAACATTTGTTAGTTGGTTTATAGAAGCGATATCCAAAAGTTATTTTAAGGATATCCTACAAGATTGTTATCAAACAAATATTGCTTGTTAGCACACAACCCCAAATCTTTAACATGCTTAAGACTTTCTTTCCAACTACATCTTATGGAGTCATGAAAATATTGGAAGATCTTCTCATTGACAATCATATTGTTTTAGAAGTATATATCCTATATATGGGTAATAGATAATATCTAACGAACTAAATCTTATTCAAGTTCGTTCTTCTCCTAATGGAGAAATACATTATCTTATGATGCTATTTTCCTTGATATCTTTCAAGGAAACTTATCTAAAGTGTTACCTTTCCTTGGATCAAATCTAAGGAGGTAAATACTTTAGATGTCTTACTCATCAACTTACATTACTTGAATTCTTTGAAACATTTTGCAAAGTATTCGGACTTGTGTTTATTCAAAATAAACTATAGTCCAACCGAGAGTGATCTTCGGTGAATGTTATTCAACATGAGTAATATTATGTTTGTGGACAAGTGCCACTAACATTTAAGTGAATTAACCTCAACAACTTTGTGATTCTTTCTTCTTTTCAAAAGAATAAAGATTCGAACATTTCGCCTCTATACAATTTTAACAAGAAGGTATTGGATCCGGACCTAACGATCCAAAGCGTCCATTTATGACCAACTCGTAATTTATGTTTTAAAGGTATCACAACTTTAGTTGGGATTAGTCACTACCTTGCAACCTTTTGGGTTTTAAGCATCATTATTTTCTAAACAGTTAACACTACCATATTATCTCTACTATAGAGATAATTAATTAGATTACCATAATCCAATCATTGATTAATAAAGAACATTGTTTTGTCAAACAAAACATTTATCCATTTCACATAGTGACGGAATTTAGTTCCTTAAAATTGGAATATAAAGACAATCTATGTTTTTCCAATTTCTTTGGTAGTTCATATGAGGAAGTAAGTACCATCTGCTTTCGCAGAGATCTTCATTTGATTCACTTTCCGAATGTGAAGTACTTTCTCTTCTCTCATTAATCTTCTACTTCTTATTAGCCACACTTTTACAACGATTGTAAAACATAGTCACTAATACGGAATCATGCATTCAAGTAGAAGAACCAACTGTTTTGAACTATTCAAGAACAATTTACAACACCTTCGAAAGGTGTGTCCTTGACACTTGCAAGACATTTCTTGCAAATACCCCTTCCAATATCCATCCTTTCATAAAGAAAGTTTGTTCCCTTGGAGTTATTTATCTTCTTTATTTGACTTTCACCTTTGACTACATTAGTCATGGTCCCTAAACTCCCACTATCTCTCTTGAAACCTTTTTCAATTGTGTTATACACATCAAACAATTTTGGAGAGCATGTGGTTTTTGTTCACTACATAGTTTACAATAAACTTAGTGAACCATTAGGATAGGGACACAAAGGTGAAGTCCTTGCCTAGTTTCCGTCTCGTTAAGTGGTTTATCACTTCAACATTCAATGATTCAAAATCATCATAAGTCCATGTTAATGGACTATTTTTGTCAACCAACCATTATGTTCTAAACATAATTACAAACCTTCAAGAGTTGTACAAGGCAACTCTCATTTCTTCATACAACAATTGTAAATGAAGAATCATGGCACATTAAGTGTTCATGCCTTTGTGCTTTCTTCTCAAGTTCTTTGTTCATTTAACAAAGAAACAAGCACTAAGTGTTTGCATTGACTAAGAGTTGTTCAAAGCAACTCCTATTTCTTCATACAACAATTTGTAATTGAAGAATTATGACATTAAAAGTGTTGTCCTCTTTATGATAGACCTTTTCTAACATATTCTTCTAATGATACATTATCAATAGGAAGATTGTGAGGATGAGACTACTTTGGTACTTTTACAAGCCATTTAAAGACAATCTATGGTTTTGTAGTACCAAGTCCGTAAACTAAACGTTCGGTTTTGTCAAGTGTTGGATAGCGTTTGCAAATATATTGGTAATCAAATACATAACGAATATAGATTGATTGATTTTAAGCCATTTGATTCGGGTCTTTAAATCAAAATAGCACCACCCACTATTTTTGGCAAATTCCATATCCCTCATAGGAATTCGAGAGTTTTGGATGAAACTCCTAGTAGGTTATGGGAGGCTCACTATTACCAAGCCCACCTCACGATGATACGATATTTGGCTAGCAACAATAATAATGAGAGAGTACGCTTACTCATTTGCAACTCATGCAAGTACCCATCTTATTTGGCCTCTAGAGAATGTAACCTCACAATGATATGATATTGGTTCCATTGCACTTAGTTAAGTTCTTCCCACCATGCTTAGTGTGTGAAGGGGTTCAAGAATAGCCTCACGATGATACGATATATAGCTATCCTCGTTGCCTACACTCACCTCATCATATGTATATGGATTCCTCCTGAGTATAAGCATGCACTGTGTACTCCCCCATGATAGGGTGAAGCCGGTGTACAAGTCATAAACGATTGGATCCCACCACGGTGGAAGGCCACGAAGAGATATTCTAAACATCTCTCGCTTATCAACTTAATATTGGTTTGGTTGAGGGTTTTAGGTCTCATCACATATAAACATACATTTTAATCTCTATTAAAACTATTTTGGTCCTATTACAACTATTGGTCCATCCCTTTGTTTTAGTTGTACATAATACTCCCACTATGCTTTTAAAACGATTTTTAAAGCAAGAGTATATTATACTACTAACATAAACTTTGCATTCATTTGATGGACTACATAGTTGCCTTAGGGCCTAAGGATGATTATGAACCTTTGTTTAGATTCAACACGAGCCTTGTGTTGAACCTCGGTCTAGGAATGAAGATTGATTTTAGTTACGCGTTTAATCACATTAAGGCGTGTTGTCTTATGGGCGTTGGACCCAACTACTTCATTTTCATGCATATCATATAAAGCAAGAAAGAAGTACTTCAAAGTAAATGTGAGCTTATGCTCATTACAACATTTGCATATAACAAATTACTTTAAAGTAAAGAAGAGCTTAAGCCCTTTTACAACATTTGATCAAATCAAATTACAACCAAAATCTAATCTACACATTCCCATGGTTCAAACAAATTTGAAACGCCTTTCACATAGCTCAATTATATTAGGCTTAGGTTCATAATCACCCTTTAATTAATTAACACTTTAACTAATTAATGAATGCAACATTTTCATTTGGTTTTTGTATCCATAAAATTGATTTAAATGGAGCTAAACAAAATGAAAATCCAATTCTCATTTAAAGAGACAAAACAATTTTGTTCTCATCCTATTTGGGCCATCTTGCAATTAACCTCAACTTTTGGGCCATATTGCAAATACAAAAACTTTTGGGGTCACTTTGTATAATACACAAAAGTCACAACTTCATGTAAATACAACTAGAACCCAAACTTTTAATAATGCAAAAACTTCATTAAAGGAACAAAACAATTTGTCCTTTAGCGTTTTTGGACCTAAACGTAAAAACGTAAACTTTTGGGCCAAAGTGCAAATACACAAAAGTATCAAAACTTTATGTAATTGCATAAAAGCCCCAAAAGTACTCCCTTTGAGGGAGTGGCCTGTTTTAGGGAGAGGATAAGAGTGGTGTGTGTGTTGATTTGTAAGTTTTGTCAAAAAACATGCAAGTGTATGTAAAAGGATATGTTTATGAAATAATTCAATCATTATTATTTCAATCATCATTTATACAAATAATTAACACTTTAAATACATGATAAATCATTTAAAAACATATCACATATACTTTAAGAAATAAATCAAAACTTTGAATCAAAACACCAAACCTTTTTGTTCTTGGCAAGAACATCAAGAACAATGAAGAACATCCATGAAAAACCCAAATTTTTCCATGAACTTTTTCCACCCAAAAACATTCCAAAACCATTCTTACTTAAGGGAAATAACATCTAACCAAACTAGGGTACTTAGGGGTTCCAAAGAACACATTAAAACACTTTTAACAAGTCAAACAAGAACCCAAAAATTCACCCTTTGATTTTGGCCGAATTTTCCCAAAAGCATGGCACCAAATTTTAGCTCCAATATTCATGCTCATATGAACAACATCTACAACATTTGAGATAGCAAATTTTCCAACAAAATTTACTTTCAAAGAAGCAAGAATAAAGCTTGTAACAATTACAACTTTTAGATCACAAACTTATGAACTACAAAACACAAAAGGATTCACCAACTACTAGACCTAGGCTCTGATACCACTTGAAGGATTTATTTTGTAAAACATGTTCATTTGAGCAACATCATATAGCATGCAATTAACAATTAAAGGCGGAATCATGCTTACATGCACTCAAAAACAAAACATTTACCCATGAAATTCAAAGCCTAGTAGATTGGTGAACCAATAATCAACTCAAAAATAAGTGAGTTGAAATTAATACCTTTGTAGATTCCTCTTTGCATAAGCAAAGGCTAATCACCCAAAGAGATAGGGGCCTTCATTCCTTGCTTCTTAGATCCATGGATTTGTATGGAAGAATAGGTTCTCCAAGTTCCCAAAATTGAGAACCTCTAAGTCTCTACACCAAGGAGAGATTGGATGATGAATGAGTGACCTTGGAGGATTAGATGACTAGCTAATCACCTCCAAGGTGTTGGCCTCTTTAGAGAGAAAATGGAGAGACAATTCTCACCAATTTTCCCCAAAAATAAACCCTTATTTCACTTAATTCACTTAATGAATATTTGGCTATAAAGTCATTTATATAGTCACTTCTTTAAGTGACCTAAACAACCAAAAACCCTAATTCATCTTCATGGCCGGCCTTACTAAGGGATTTGGGCTTTTGGGCTTTAATGAATCTTTATTCATTAAATTGTCATACAACTTAAGTTAATGGGCTTGACGTTCGAAGCCCATTGGGCCTTAAGGTCCAAAACTATCCCGAAGTCTTTAACGAACTTATTCGTTTGATTAATTAACATATTAATTAATCCTTGCCATAAATAAATGATTAAACCATTTAATCATTCTTACTCATTTCCGTTTAATCTCCAATCTCCACCTTTCACGGTGTGCGATCCATTAGGTTCCTTTTAGCGAGGCAGTGGGCGATTAAAACCATTTTACATCGATTGTGAATTGAAACTATTTTCAATTCTCCCTTTAGTGATTATACACGTCTAGGGCTTCCACAAACCATGAGTGACACCTAGCAGCATATCATGGTTACCCAAGCTAATCAGAAGAGGTTAGAGAACCTATTCAGTTCGAGATTACAAATGCAATACGGTCCTTCTCTAATCTAATACTCTTGACCACATTGTTTGGTTTGATAGTTTATTTTCTCATGTCTACTATCCAATGTGTGTCTTGTGCTTATATGATTACCTTGAATGTGATTAGGAACGCATTCCCAAATCTCATTCATACTCTGGCCAGAGATTCAAATCATATCAGAGAGTATTCTCCTTCAAACGGTTTGAAGGTTAGAGATCCCTTGTTGCGCATTCACTTGTCTCCATAGCTAAGCGGCTTGACCCCAACGATGCCGTGGACACCCTCCTGGTGGGATGACTTTGACATAATCAAAGATCAAGGTCTTAACCATAAGACAACTATGATGCCTCAGGTCAAAGGACTACTTTGCATTATCCCAACCATGAGTTCTCATGTGACATGGAATATGAGAACTCTTCGTTGATCGCGTTCAGTGAACTCATTCTCTATTGAGCACCTACCGTACTTGTCTTGATGTCACACACACCAATGATTCGAGACTAATCACTCTCCCTGAGAGAAGACATAGTACGTACTGATCTTAACGGACTGTCAACGCCCAATTGGCAATCCTATGATCAGGAACGTTTAGGATGTGTCTACGAAAGAATGGTCTCATGAATCTAACTTCATTAGATTACATTCTCCCAATCACATATTCCTTGGACTTTATTGTTTAAGCATATAACATTTATATGAGACGGCTCAAACAATAATCTATGCCCTTTATATGTTAAACTAGATTAGTTTAACATGTGAAATGTCCGTAAAGTATCATCACATGATTGGCTTTAGGGCACATTTCCAACAGGTTTTGCATGGAGCATACGCCACAAGAAGCTACGGTTTTGACTTTTGGACCTTCCACCACCTGAGAAAGCAACGTAGTAAGGTTAGCCATTTGATTTTGAAGTTCGGTTATGGCACTTACCTCATTGACTTGATGTTGCCGTGGCATGTTCCTTTGTCCAACACCTTCGTATTGTTGAGCGTTCAACGCTCGATTCGCAATCAACATCTTTGCAGCCGTAGGGGTCTTATCCACCAATGCTCCTCCCGCTGAGGCATCTAGCATTTGACGTTCAATTGGTAGAAGTCCCTCGTAGAAGTATTGTAGAAGTAGTTCCTCCTTCATTTGATGCTGTGGACATGAAGCAACAAGAGATTTAAAACGTTCATAATATGTAGGAAACGACTCACCTTCATCTTGTTGAATTCCACTTATCCTTTTTCGTAGGAGGATGACTCGAGAAGTTGGGAAAAACTTCTCCAAGAAAGCTCGTTTCATGCTCTCCCATGATGTGACAGTTCCGGGAGCCAATTCGTACAACCAATCTTTTGCCTTCTCTAGAAGAGAAAAGGGAAAGGCCTTCATCTTCAAGATGCTCTCATCCACGTTCACTGGAGCCATGCTTGAGCAAACGACTTCAAACTCCTTCAAATGCTTGTTCGGATCTTCCATGGACAGCCCATGGTACTTCGGAATGTGATGTAACAAGCTTGACTTCAATTCGAACTCGGCAGTTTTGTCCGGAGCCGCCCTAGGGTATTGGATACATAGAGGTGCGGCATTATCCAATCCCAAAGCGGAAAGCTCCTTGATCGTTCGGTTGTCCGCTGCCATGTCTTCCACTTCCTCTTCAAATTCAGAAACGGACTCGGAACTTGCACTTGATTCACTAGGTTCCGGGTTCTTCCTCTTTCGTCTCAACTCACGCTCAAAATCGTCATCAAAGTCTAAAATATGTTCGTGAACCGGATTAGAACTCCGAGTCATAAACAAGTACCTAAAACAAGAAACACAATAACATAAGAATCTGATCTAATAAAAAAACGAAAATAACAATCCAAGGGATTAGCAAAGTTGCTAATCCCCGGCAACGGCGCCAAAATTTGATATGAAAATTAACTAGCACTCAAATTAAACCCTCTTTTTATCAATTGTAGCAATGTATGTAAGTAGGGATCATTCTAGACTGGGGATTATGAGGGATTGCAAAATCGTAAAAACAAGTTTAAAATACTAAACTAGACTCAAAGAATGCAAAACTAAACTCTAAAACACCAAAACAAGTTTAAAATACTAAACTAGACTCAAAGAATGCAAAACTAAACTCTAAAACACCAAAACAAACCAAAAGACTCAAAACAGCCCCAAAACACTCAAAACTGCCTTAAAAACACAATCTGGGCAGTTTTGAACACTAGACACAAAATTGGACGAAAATTGGTTTTAACTTGACCTAAGACACTCAAAAACACAAACTAAACACTTACTAACTAATTTTGACACTTTAAAACAAAGGGGGATTGGTTTTGGACGAATTTAAAAACAAAACATAAACTTTGTAAAACAAAACAGTTTTGAAAACGAATTTGGTTTAAATGAATGGATGGAAGGCTAGCTAAGGGGTTCATCTCCACACATGTCACACTTGCATATAAAACGATTTCCAATTGCTTTTCAATAAACCACGAATTCCCAACGCCCCAAGTTAATTAGGTCCGCTTAAATTAACCTTCAGATTTTCCTAATGTTATTGAATTGGATGATTGCATACGACAACCCAAAGCATTCCCCACAAGTCCCCTACATGATTGCATAATAGAGATACAAGCAAGAATCATTAAGTTCTATGAAAATCATAAGCACTGACGAAACACTTGTTACTATGATTGCATGAAACTTATGCCAAGAATTTACTTAACGCGATTGAGATCATCAACCTTTACTACTTGTGAATATAAGTTCATAACGATTAGGTGAAACTCCCTTATATCCTAGCATCAAATTCATGCACGCAAATTAAGTGTCGACCCTCAACCAACATACACAAATCAGTTTTAATTCTTGTAGATAAGTAAATTGAATTCATAACTTATGAAACGCAATTAGAAGTAATTAAATCATATAGCAAGGATAAACATGGTTTCGAATCCCCCCTAGCCAAGGGGGGGTTCAGTTCCTCATATGCACAAAACAAAGAGTATAGAATTTAAACATTGAAATCAAAGGAAAGGAAACACCTAGAAATTCCAGCAACTTAAACTTGAATGGCATGAACTTCCAAGCTTCCTTCTCCTCCTCCTTGGTGCGGCAAAGGGTCTATGGTCAGGTTTAGGGATTTAGGTGTATGGGTGAATGGGTATGGACTAGGGTAGAGGTGTTTAGGGAGAATGGGGGGCACGGCAATGGTGGTTAAGGTCAGAAATATGGATGTATGGTTGTGCAAGGCTACGGCAGAGAAGGATTTGTGATGCTTGGCGTGTAGAATGATTTATGAGGGATGGTCTGTATGAATGGGTGCGGCACATCCTTTATATAGGCTCTAAAAAACCCTAGGGGAATCAGATATGGACTTCTAGAATCCAAATCCACATGGAAAAAGGCCTAGAAATCAGAAATTCAATGGGAAAAAGGATAACAGGTGCGGCACCTTCTTAGGAATTGGATAGGGCTTCTAGAAACCCTCTAATGCAAGGATAAGGTGTCCTAAAGTGTTTGGGATTCCTCATTCTTCTTGGAAACCGTTTGCTTTTTCAACTTGGAATACTTCTTTCTTCTTGAAACTTGATGCCATTTGGATTTAACTTTCCTACTTCGATTAGGAAACCTTGTTTGAGTAGGAAACTTCATTTGTCTAGGAATCCATCTTCAACTAGGAATCCCTCGTAGATTAGGAATCCTTCTTCAATTAGGAATCCTTTGTTGATTAGGATTTCATCTTTTAATTAGGCGCTTTCCTACTTCGACTAGGAAACCTTTTTCAAGTAGGAAACATCATCTTCAAATGTTCAATTTCGTCCATCCTCTTGGCTCCAAGCATATGATGTCCATTCCAAGCTCTAAATTGCTCCAAAAGGCTCCAAAATGCATCCTTTTGCATACTTTGCCCTTAGAACCTGAAAGCACATAAAACTAGCTTAAAAGACTACTTTACTAAGGAAAAACACTATAAATGCACAAGAACAAGCTAAACTAAGGCGCATAAATATGCTCCTATCAACAAGTTTGCCACTCAAATGAATAAAGGTATAAATATGACTTTATAGCCAAAATTCATTAAGGGTTTGTTTTGGAGAAAATTGGAGAGAACATGTCTCTCCATTTCTCTCTAAAGAGGCCGGCCCCCTTGGAGGGTGCATCTAGCAATCCCACTACTCCAAGGTCACTCATTTCTTCTCCAATCTCTCCTTGGTGAAGAGACTTAGAGGTTCTCAATTTTGGGAACTTGGAGAAACCTTTTCATCCATCCAAATCCATAGATTTAAGATGCAAGGAATGAAGGCCCTCTCTTTGGGTGATTAGCCTTTACTTATGCAAAGAGGAATCTACAAAGGTATAAATCTCAACTCACTTTGTTTTGAGTTGATTGATGGTTCACCAATCTACTAGGCTTTGAATTTCATGGTTAATGCTTTGTTTTTAAGTGCATGCAAGCATGATTCCGCCTTTAATTGTTAATTGCATGCTTATAGATGTTGCTTAAATGAACATGTTTTCACAAAATATTCCTTCACAATCAACACTCTAGCAAAATGACCAAGAATATTTAACGTACCCATGATTAAATCTGGTTTATTCTGGGCCTCTTGCAGTGACATGTTGTGGATGCACCCCTGACTCTGCTGTCGTCCACTGTGACCTCTGTTAGCATGAATACCATGTCCCTGCCTCTGCTGATCCGACTACCTCGAAGATCCTGCACTACTAGCAGCAATCTCTCCTTGCTGGGGTTGTCCCTCTTAGTAACACTGAGATCCTCCAGTTGAATATGGCTAATAAGACATAGATCCTCCCTGATACTGAGGATACCCTTTCTGATACTGAGGATCCTGAGAGTACTGCTGCTGTCCTGAGGTGTAGGGAGCGGCGTCGCCCTGATAGTGGTAGGCACCTCCTCGTCCAGTCTGCGTATAACTACCAGATCCTGAAACGTACTGGGTAGGTGCATGTGGTGGGAAGGAAGGTTGCTGGGGTCTCTGCTGACTCTGAGGGCATTGGGCAGCCCTATAACCCATATGTCCATAAGTAAAACATCCATTGCTGCCTCTCCTACACTCCTCAAAATGCCGATTATTACACCTGCGGCATAAAGGATCACCGGATCCACCTGAACCACCAAAATCTCTTTTTCTCTGGAACCTCGGACCTCCAGTGAATCTACCACCTTTCCTCTATAGATTAGTACTCAATCCCTTGCTAGAAGAGCTGAAACTGCCACCACTCCTCTTAAAGTTTTGAGTTTTGCAGGGTCCTTGAAATGCTTGCCCTTTTCCTTTGTCATCTCGTCTCTGGCCCCTATTCTTTCCTTCCTCATCCTCACTTTCATTAGGCATGTTCTCTGAGGCCTTAATCTCCAGTAGAATCTCATAGAACTCCTGGTAAGAGGTACAATGAGTATATGTCACTATGGAACGCCATTTCTTCTTAGTACCCAAACTGAAACGGCGAAGCATCTCTACCGGATTAGTAGCAACTTCCGGATCATATCTCGACAGATCAGTAAACATCCTTAATACTCATTAACGGACATCTTTCCTTGTCTCAGATGAGTAAACTTATGTTTCTTAAGATCGATATACACAGGAGGAATGAACCTTTTTCGAAACCGCTCCTTAAACATTCCCCAATCTACAATCTCTTCTGAGGTCATCTCGTAAGATCCTGTCTCCACCAGGATGCAGGTTGTTCTCCCAAAAACTAGGTAGTCATCTCGACCCACCTATCAAGATGAAGATTCCCCTCACTTTGCATCACCTGCTCCACATGATTCAGCCATTTTTCTGCCCCCTCATGACCTTCATTTCCTATGAAGTGAGTCAACTTCACATTATGAACTGTCTCAAAAGGTGTCCTCTGAGGAGTACGAAATGCTGTCTGAATTACAGAAATTATAGCTTCCCCTAATTGAGCAATATTAGGGAAACTAGATTCAGCTGGTTGACGAGGCTCTCTACAAGGCGGCATAGTTCTGACATAATACATCACAAGGATTAGAACATTCAAGAATTATACCTGACTATTAAACCTAGGCTCTGATACCAAACTGACACAACCTGATCAAGGTCAAGGCATGCTGGCCGTCACGTGAGAGTGACGTAGCCATGTGCACAATACGGAAGCGATAAAGATAGCAAATATACGAATAATTAAAAACCACATTTCTAGAGTACACTATTAACAGGAAGTGATAGGAGTTAGTTACAACCGTAACACTCATAATCAGAGCATAATAAGTTTAGGTGCAGTCTAGTAGGACAAGTACTAGTTACACAGTACCAGGAATTTCCTACTATTATTCAAATAGGTCAGAACTGTGGACGATCCCGAGTCATCGACAATAAGCTTACTTAGAACTTGGAGGGGCGCAAAACAGAAAACGTGAGTGGGCAAAAACAAATGTTTTACAAAACCATTTCATTTATCAAGATATCTAACCCCTCGCAGTAAAACATGTATAATTTTTCCCAGAATCAGAATATAAGCATATACATAAATGAATATGAAAATATATCAATTCAAATCATACTTCATGTTTGTACCATACTTGACCAATCCTGAAACTACTGAGCACCGATCAACGTTATACCATCAAGGACCCATAAGAGTTTCCCTCCAACCAAGAGGCCAATCACAGCGCGACACGTGTCAACATCAGAAGCCAATCACAATACAACACGTGTCAATGTCAGAATGAAACTAGAAACTCTCTTCTATAAATAGAGATCATTCTCTCACAATATTTCCTAATGTCATTTGTACTAAATCATTCACTAGTACTCACTAAAGGAGAGCTTCAACCTATGTACTTATGTAAACCCTTCACAATTATTGAGAACTCCTCTACTCCGTGGACATAGCCAATCTGGGTGAACCACGTACATCTTATGTTTGCTTCCCTGTCCCTATCCATTTACATACTTATTCACACTAGTGACTGGAGCAATCTAGCGAAGGTCACAAACTTAACACTTTCTGTTGTACCAAAGTCCTTACTGATTTTGTGCATCAACCTTTGGCGCCGTCTGTGGGAACGACACTTATTCCTACTTTCTTCAGCTTTGTCAAGCTAGTTTCCACAATTCATACACTCTCTTTTGACCAGGCATCCCTCTTCAACATGGGGAATGAAGGAAGCCACGGCACACAGAATGACACCCTTCTTGCACCTAGTGCGAATCAACGAAAGAAGGAAGGAAAAAGGGTTGCTCTTCAAGCTAAAGTCGATGAGCTAGAAGCTGAGAACAACAAGATAGCAATAAAGAATGAGGTCCTCCAGGAGCAGTATGAGAAACTCTTTGAGACGCTCCATGAAACTAGGCGTACATAAACATATGAGCTCGTTACCCCTGTGGACATCAATCATCACCTGGGTGCCCCCCAACATAGAGGGTCATTTTCCTTCGACATGAGTATCCCTGATGAGGAGCCAGCTAGTCATCAAAACATTAATCAACATGAGACTTCTCTCAACCCAGCTGCTTTGACCCGAAGCAGGAAAAATGGAGGAAGACACCTCTTTGCATGGTTGACCAATGGATGATCTACAGATAAAGTTTGCTACTAGGCGGTGTTGGCAACTATCACACCTTTGTGTAAGTTCCCCATGTTCTTGATGCATGGTTGTTAGTAATAGTTTGCGTTTAGAGCTTTTTAAACCAAAGAGCAGCCTCTAGACTAGTTTCCACAATCTCCTTTGTAGATCGAGCTAAAGACCTTTAAGTCATTGAGAGGTGTCATGCACAGAGATATGGCCTAGTGAAGAATTTTCAAACGAGCATGTCGTCCCATATGTAGTAGTGTTTTGCCTTCGTTTGGAGATCTTTGGACTCTAGTCTGCATGCAAGGGGTGTCTTATTAGCTAAGTAGTCTACAATGGGATCTTGCCAGCTCAGAGGTGTGTTGATTTGTGACACCTCGGCTGCTAGTTCCATTTCTATGCTCAGCTTTTCCAAGTACTCGACCGAAATAAAGCATCTGAATTGATTATTAAAGGCAGAGTCTAGGCCTGCTAGCACGTTTGTGTAAGCATTTTCTGCTCGTGGAACCTGATTGAGGGTGTAAGTTTGAAAGTTCGTAAGTTGTTCTTATACATTCTCCAAGTATTGTATCATCCTTGGATATCTTATCGCGTGCTCATTGAGGCTTAATTGGTGCTTAGCTGAGAATCTAAATAGGTTGCGAGCTTTTTCACTGTTAAGTCTTTCACTAGCTAAGGGCTACTAGTAAAGCCTCATATCTTGCTCCATCGTTGGATGCTTTGAAGTCTAGAGAGCCGCAAATATAATTAGTGTAATGAGGAGTAGCAGAGCTTGAGTCAGTGTGGCTGAGAGTTATAGAGTATGATTCTTATGGCTAGGAGATGTGGTGCAAGATAGGCGTGGTAGGGAGCAGCAGAGTTAGGACCGTGTTACACGCAATAGGAGGCGTTGCTCAACTATCGGTATTGGGCCACTGTAGGCCCAAGTTATGGAGCAAAGGTCAGTTAAGGCTATATGACACATAACAAGAGATGGTGCTCAACTACTAATGCTGGGTTGCTCGTATGTAGAATCTTTTGGGGTGATGAGAACATACCTTCTTCCAATGCCTAGTGGTTAGAGAAACTCTCCTACAAATTAGGCTATTGCATCATTTTAGTGTTCCTCTATCCTTGGCGCGCCTTTAGGCTCAGTTATTGCGTTGGTCAGAATAAACTTTGCACCTGCTACTGTCTGCGCCTTTATCATAGTGTGTCTAGGTTGGGTGAGGTAGTGCATCATGATGATGAGTGCGTACATCTGAAGGTATTGAAGGAAAATTTTGTCAAAACATGTTCATTTGAGCAACATCATATAGCATGCAATTAACAATTAAAGGCGGAATCATGCTTGCATGCACTCAAAAACAAAACATCAACCATGAAATTCAAAGCCTAGTAGATTGGTGAACCAAGACTCAACTCAAATTAAAGTGAGTTGAGAAATTTATACCTTTGTAGATTCCTCTTTGCATAAGCAAAGGCTAATCACCCAAAGAAAGGGCCTTCATTCCTTGCATCTTAAATCTATGGCTTTGGATGGATGAAAAGGTTTCTCCAAGTTCTCAAAATAGAGAACCTCTAAGTCTCCACACCAAGGTTAGATTGGAGAAGAAATGAGTGACCTTGGAGGAGTAGGATTGCTAGCTAATCCCTCCAAGGGGGCCGGCCTCTTTAGAGAGAAAGGGAGAGACATGTTCTCTCCAATTTTCTCCAAAAGAAACCCATTATGAATTTAGGCTATAAAGTCCTTTATATAGTCCCTTCAAATAAGTGACCTAAAGAACCAAAAAGCCATTCTCTCTAACATGGCCGGCCATAAGGGTTTTATTGGGCTTTTGGGCCTTTGTGAATTAAGTTGTCATACAACTTAAGTCAATGGGCTTGATGTTCGAAGTCCATTGGGCCTTGAGGCCCAAAACTAACCCTTGGTCTTTTAACGAACTTTATTCGTTTGATTAATTAACATATTAATTAATCCTTGCCTTAAATTATTAAATAATTACACCATTTAATTATTCTTACTCATCTCCATTGTTTCTTCAATCTCCACCTTACACGGTGTACGATCCATTAGGTACCTTTTAGCGAGGCAGTGGGCAATTAAAACCATTTCAAATCAATTGTGAATTGAAACTTACTTTCAATTCTCCCTTTAGTGATTATACACGTTTAGGGCTTCCACAAACCATGAGTGACAACTAGCAGCATATCATGGTTACCCAAGCTAATCAGAAGAGGTGGAGAACCTATTCAGTTTAGGATTACAAATGCAATACGGTCTTTCTTTAATACAATACTCTTGACCACATTGTTTGGTTTGATAGTTTATTCATGTCTACTATCCAATGTGATTCGTGTGCTTATATGATTACCTTGAATGTGATTTGGAACGCCTTCCTAAATCTCATTCATACTCTGATTAGAGATTTTCAATCATATCATAGAGTATTCTCCCTCAAACGATTTGAAGGTTAGAGATCCCTTGTTGCGCATTTACTTGCCTTCATGGCTAAGTGGCTTAACCCCAACAATGCCGTGGACACCCGCGGATGGGGTGACTTTGACATAATCAAATATCAAGAACTTAACCACAAGACAACTGTGATGCCTCAGGTCAAAGGACTACTTTGCATTATCCCAACCATGAGTTCTCATGTGACTTGAACTCATTCTCTATTGAGCACCTACGTACTTGTCTTGATGTCACACACACCAATGACTCGAGACTAGTCACTCTCCCTGAGAGAAGACACAGCACGTACTGATCTTAACGAACTGTCAATGCCCAATTGGCAATCCTATGATCAGGAACGTTTAGGATGTGTCTACGAAAGAATGGTCTCATGAATCTAACTTCTTTAGATTGCATTCTCCCAATCACATATTCCTTGGACTTATCGTTTAAGCATATAACATTTATACGAGACGGCTCAAACAATAACCTTTGCCCTTTATATTTAAACTACGTTAGTTTAACTTGTGAAATGTCCGTAAAGTATCATCATATGATTGGTTTTAGGGCACATTTCCAACAATCTCCCACTTGCACTAGAGCCAATCAGCTTGGTCATCAGTGACGATACCTCTTATGTAGTCATTTCATAAATGGCTGAGTAGTAGGCCTAGACAATGGATATCTATATGTTATCCATAGAAGCAACCTTGAGAATAACAACGTCACCATTATACATGATTCTTAATCATGTGGTTCAATCTCTTATTTGAGTTCGGAATGTGATGAGACCTTGATTCCCTGGCTTGAGCTATCGCCCCATTAGTGTCAAACACTTACTGGTTGGAACCGAATAGAGAGTTCATAAATGAACTTTCCCATCCAAACAACATTGTTGTAAACTTCTATATGGCAATATATTTTGCATTCATAATGGAACACACTAAAGTCATTACTTTAATGTTTCCATCCAAATATCTCTTTAGTCATAATAAATAGATATCCGTTTATCTCTTCATTCATAATGAAGAAACATCCAATGATGGATTAGATTCATAATCTAATACATTTACGCTTCCATTACGTTACTCTAATTCTTCCTCGATTTTTGAAGAATTTATCCTCTAGTATTTCTTAAATACTTAAGGACTCACTTGACAGTTGCCATGGTTCTGATCCTGGGCTTGTACTGATATCGTCTTGTGAAGGATTCTTTTGTGAAAACCTGTTCATTTGAATAACATCTATAGCATGCATTTAACAATTAAAAGGCGGAATCATGCTTGCATGCATTCAAAAACAAAACATTACCCATGAAATTCAAAGCCTAGTAGATTGGTGAACCAAGACTCAACTCAAATCAAAGTGAGCTGAGAAATTTATACCTTTGTAGATTCCTCTTTGCATAAGCAAAGGCTAATCACCCAAAGAGAGGGCATTCATTCCTTGCTTCTTAGATCCATGGTTTTGGATGGAAGAATATCGTTCTCCAAGTTCCCAAAATTGAGAACCTCTAAGTGTCTACACCAAGGTTAGATTGGAGAAGAAATGAGTGACCTTGGAGGAGTGGGATTGCTAGCTAATCCCTCCAAGGGGGCCGGCCTCTTTAGAGAGAAAGGAGAGCTTTGTGTTCTCTCCAATTTCCTAAAAGAAACCCTTAATGAATCCTTGGTCTTTTAACGAACTTTATTCGATCTCCACCTTACACGGTGTACGATCCATTAGGTTCCTTTTAGCGAGGTAGTGGGCGATTAGAACTCTTTCAAATCGATTGTGAATTGAAACTTACTTTCAATTCTCCTTTTAGTGATTATACAAGTTTAGAGCTTCCACAAACCATGAGTGACACCTAGCAGCATATCATGGTTACCCAAGCTAATCAGAAGAGGTAGAGAACCTATTCAGTTTAGGATTACAAATGCAATAAGGTCTTTCTCTAATACAATACTCTTGACCACATTGTTTGGTTTGATAGTTTATTCATGTCTACTATCCAATGTAATTCGTGTGCTTATATGATTACCTTGAATGTGATTTGGAACGACTTCCTAAATCTCATTCATGCTCGGGCCAGAGATTCTTAATCATATCATAGTGTATTCTTCCCCAAACGGTTTGAAGGTTAGAGATCCCTTGTTGCGCATTCACTTGCCTCCATGGCTAAGTGGCTTAACCCTCAACTATGCCGTGGACACCCTCCTTTTGGAGTGACTTTTGACATAATCAAAGATCAAGGACTTAACCACAAGACAACTATGATGCCTTAGGTCAAAGGACTACTTTGCATTATCCCAACCATGAGTTCTCATGTGACATGAATATGAGAACTCTTCGTTGATCGTGTTCAGTGAACTCATTCTCTATTGAGCAGCTACGTACTTGTCTTGATGTCACACACACCAATGACTCGAGACTAGTCACTCTCCCTGAGAGAAGGCACAACACGTACTGATCTTAACGGACTGTCAATGCCCAATTGGCAATCCTATGATCAGGAACGTTTAGGATATGTATACGAAAGAATGGTCTCATGAATCTAACTTCTTTAGATTGCATTCTCCCAATCACATATTCCTTGGACTTATCGTTTAAGCATATAACATTTATATGAGACGGCTTAAAACAATAATCTTTGCCCTTTATATTTAAACTACATTAGTCTAACTTGTGAAATGTCCGTAAAGTATCATCATATGATTGGTTTTAGGGCACATTTCCAACATCTTGTACCTTTCTAGGTACAACTCATATCAATGTTTTTCATACAATATGAAATACATAAATCACCTTTCTGCTTACGCATAAAGGATTCTATTTACGCATTTATTTCTTTGGGAGTCAAAGAGTACGTTCTCTTAGAGAAGAGCAACTTCTTAGTCTCACTAGAGTTGTCCTTTTGATTGAAGTTCATCATCATATGAGAAACTTCTTATCATCTTTTGTCTATATTTAGGGCTTGATATAATCCAATTATATCCTAAAATCTATCAATATAGATTTCCATCCCATATATATAGACTATGTCTCCCATGTACATTCTATCTTCATATAATGTTTTAAAGTCATAATTTTAGCGAAGAAGTATTCTTTTCATTTCCAAAATTAATATATCATATATATTTAAATTTTAGGAACATGATTAACTCCCATATACATTCTATCATTATAGAATGTTTAAAGTCATAACTTTAACGAAGAAGTATTCTTTTCATTTCCAAAATTAATATATCATATATATTTAAATTTTAGGAACATGATTAACTCCCACTAATCTTTTGTAAACCTAGTAAACAAAAGATTCATTTACATCTTTATGAGAAATCAAACGATTTGATCCTTTTTCTCATAAGATGCTTATAGCTCCTACTAGCTTGTTAAGATTCATGATGGATGGATCTCTACAACTTACATGTCTTGTGATTTATAGTTTTAGACATATATTATCAAGACTATCTTAATAATGGTTTCGGAAACTCATATTATGTCCAAACATTGAATCACCATTTAGTTGTAGCTAGCAATCTTCAAATTTAATTGAAACCAAGACTATCTCAAAAATGGTTTCTTCAAAGTCGACCATTCTCTTTGATTGTAGTCACCTTAAGCTACCAATTAGCTTATGAAGGTTTCATTATTTCGGGTCAAATGGTACTTTACCATTTCCTTGAGTATATATCATATATACACTCAATGTAGTCGTAAGGATTTTCATTCTTATTTCTTTCGAATTAAGAGGTGCAACTCTATGACATAGTCATAAAGTTCAAACCATTCAACTGAGACGGTTTATAAATCCTTCTCGACTACCTTGGAGCTTTTGGTATAGGAACTAGGTTGTTATATTTGTTGATTATTATCTTGTCTCTCAAAGAACCCATTCTTTGAGTTCTATCTCTCATTCATTTGCTCTTAGGCAAATCATATTGTAAGACTACAATGAACTACCCAACAAAACAACATTTGTTAGTTGGTTTATAGAAGCGATATCCAAAAGTTAATTTAAGGATATCCCACAAGATTGTTATCAAACAAATATTGCTTATTAGCACACAACCCCAAATCTTAACATGCTTGTGAAGGAAAAATTTTGTCCTAGCTAAGAACAAGTATGAACATTTGAATACACATGCAAGCTATTAACACTTTAAAGTAGGCATGCATCCAAAACAAATTCATAAAACCCATGACTTTCAAAGCCTAGTATATGGTGAACCTAAATTAACTCTTTAACAACATTAAAGAGAAGTAAAGATTTAGTGATTCTTTACCCTTGAAGCTCATCCTTGATTACATAAGGGATTCACCCAAGTGGAGGGCCTTCAAGTCACCTCCAAGCTCCTTGAATCCTCCTTGTGTTTTCCTCCCTTTAGTGCTCCTTTGATGATTTGAGGAAAAAGGATTTGTTCTCCAAAACACCAAAAGCTTGATGTCTCTAAGTCTCTTCACCAAGGTTGTATCTTGTGAAGATGAAATGGATGACTAAAGGAAGAAGAGATTGCTAGATGTCCTCTCCTTTAGTGGCCGGCCTCCTTAGAAGAAAATGGAGAAAATGTTTCACCCAATTTCAACAAGAAAAACCCTATCTAAGAAAATAGCTATAAAGTTGCTTTTATAACCTTTTCTTTGGTGAGTGGCAAACTTGCAATTAAGCAAACTTTTCCCATTCACCCTAATGGCCGGCCCTCCTTGGTGTTATTGGGCTATTTGCCCATTTTGTTTTAGTTGTCATACAACTTGAACATAATGGGCCTTTTGGACCAAAACGCTTTTGGGCCCCGAAACCCAAAACCAACATATAAGCCCAATACGAACCTTTCGTAAAATTAATTAACTAATTAATTAATCTTGACCATTCTTCAATTAAACCATTTAATTGCTTATCCATTTCATATAATTTCTTCACATACATCCTTACTCGATGTACGATCCATTAGGTTCCAATTAGCGAGGCAGTGGGCGATGTTACTCTTAACTATCGACTTGTGAATTGAAACCACATTTCAATTCTCCCTTTAATGATT
Source organism: Malus sylvestris (assembly GCF_916048215.2). Classification (NCBI taxonomy): domain Eukaryota; kingdom Viridiplantae; phylum Streptophyta; class Magnoliopsida; order Rosales; family Rosaceae; genus Malus; species Malus sylvestris. Next base: position 24,547,616 of record NC_062268.1, read on the forward strand.
AGTGTTACCTAATCATTTGGGCTTCCACAAACCATGAGTGACACCTAGCAGTATATCATGGTTACCCAAGCTAAGTAGAATTGGTTGGAGAACCTATCCAGTTACAACTACAATGCAATATGGTCCTTCTCTAATACAATACTCTTAATCACATTGTTTAAGTGATAGTTTGTTTCATGTCTACTATCCAATGTGATACTTTCCTATATGATTCCCTTGAATATGATTTGGAACAAACTTCCTAAGTCATATTCATTTGCTTTGGCCAAAGACTTTAGAATCATATCTTAGAGTATTCTCCCTCCACCATGGAAGGTTAGAGATCCCTTGATGTGCATTCATATGCCTACATGACTAGATAGCTTGACCCCAACAATGTCGTGGACACTCCAATGGAATGCCGTTTGACATGATCAAAGATCAAGGACCTAACCATTAGACATCTATGATGCCTCAGGTCAAAGAACTACTTTGCATATTGTAACTTTAGAGTTCATACATGACATGAATGTTCGAACTCTCTTTTGATCGTAGTTCAGTGTACTCGATTACTCTTTCGAGCACCTATGTGTTTGTCTTAGTGTCCAACACCAAATGACTTGAGACTAGTCATACTCACGCTTGAGTCAACATAACACATACTAACCTTAGCGGATTGTCAATGCCCAATTGGCAATCCTATGGCTAGGAACGTTTTAGGAATGAACATAAGAGAAAGGTCTCGATAATCTAACTCACTTAGATCACTTATCTCTTAGAACAAATACATTCCTTGGATTCTCTTATTGCTTAAACACATGATACAATAAATAGTGATTAACAATAAGATTTGCCCTTCATTAAACATATAAAAGTTTAATACATTAAGTATTCCAAAAAGCTATTACATCAAATGAGTGGCTTTGTGGGCATACTTCCAACAGCTTGAGATTTGTCTTTCTTTCCAACTACATCTTATGGAGTTATGAAAATTTTGGAAGATCTTCTAATTGACAATCATATTGTTTTAGAAGTATATATATCATATATATGGGTAATAGATAACATCCAATGAACTAAATCTTATTCGAGTTCGTTCTTCTCCTAATGGAGAAATTCATTATCTTATGATGCTATTCTCCTTGATATCTTTCAAGGAAACTCATCTAAAGTGTTACTTTTCCTTGGATCAAATCTAAGGAGGTAAATACTTTAGACGTCTTACTCATCAACTTACATTTCTTGAATGCTTTGAAACATTTTGCAAAGTATTCGGACTTGTGTTTATTCATAATAAACTATAGTCCAACCGAGAGTGATCATCGGTGAATGTCATCTTGCATGAGTAGTATTATGTTGTGGACAAGTGCCACTAACATCTAAGTGAATTAACCTCAACAACTTTGTGATTCTTTCTTCTTTCCAAAAGAATAAAGATTCGAACATTTCGCCTCTATACAATTTTAACAAGAAGGTATTGGATCCGGATCTAACGATCCAAAGCATCCATCTATGACCAACTCGTAATTTATGTTTTAGAGGTATCACAACTTAGTTGGGATTAGTCACTACCTTGCAACCTTTTGGGTTTTAAGCATCATTATGTTCTGAACAGTTAACACTACCATATCATCTCTACTATAGAGACAATCAATTAGATTATTGATTAATAAAGAACAATGTTTTGTCAAACAAAACATTCATCCATCTCTACTATAGTGACGGAATTAAGTTCCTTAAAATTGGAATGTAAAGACAATCTTTGGTTTTTCCAATTTCTTTGGTAGTTTATATGAGGAAGTAAGTATTATCTGCCTTCGCAGAGATCTATATTTTATTCACGTTCCGAATGTGAAGCACCTTTTCTTCTCTCATATATCTTCTACTTCTTATTAGTCACACTTTTACAACGATTGTAAAACATAGTTACTAATACGGAATCAAGCATTCAAGTAGAAAAACCAACTGTTTTGAACTATTCAAGAACAATTTACAACACCTTTGAAAGGTGTGTTCTTGACACTTGCAAGACATTTCTTGCAAATACCCCGTCCAATGTCCATCCATTCATAAAGAAAGTTTGTTCCCTTGGAGTTAATTTTATCTTCTTCATTTGACTTCTCCTTTTACTACAATAGTCATGGTCCCTAAACTCCCACTATCTCTCTTGAAACTTATTTCAATTGTGTTATACACATCAAACATTTTGGAGAGCATGTGTTTATTGTTCACTATATAGTTTACAGTAAACTTAGTGAACCATTAGGATAGGGACACAAAGGTGAAGTCCTTGCCTAGTTTCCGTCTCGTTAAGTGGTTTATCACTTCAACACTCAATGATTCAAAATCATCATAAGTCCATGTTGATGAACTATTTTTGTCAACCAACCATTATGTTTTAAACATAATCACAAACTTTCAAGAGTTGTACAAGGCAACTCTCATTTCTTCATACAACAATTTGTAAGTGAAGAATCATGGCACATAAAGTGTCCATGCCCTTGTGCTTACTTCTAAAGTTCATTGTTCATGTAACAAAGAAACAAGCACTAATGTTTGCATTTAACTAAGAGTTGTTCAAAGCAACTCTTATTTCTTCATACAACAAATGGTAATTGAAGAATTATGACATTAAAAGTGTTGTCCTCTTTATGATAGACTTTTTCTAACATATTCTTCTAATGATACATTATCAATAGGAAGATTGTGAGGATGAGACTACTTAGGTACATTTACAAGCCATTAAAGACAATCTATGGTTTTGTAGTACCAAGTCCGGAAACTAAAGCTTTCGGCTTTTATTTGTCAAGTGTTGGATAGCGTTTGCAAATATATTGGTAAATAAATACATAACGAATATAAATTGATTGATTTTAAGCCATTTGATCCGGGTCTTTAAATCAAATAGCACCACCCACTATTTTTGGCAAATTCCATATCCCTCATTGGAATTCGAGAGTTTTGGAGGAAACTCTTAGTAGGGTATGGGAGACTCACTACTACCAAGCCCACCTCAGAAGAAAATCATATTGGCTAGCGTTAATAATAATGAGAGAGTACGCTTACTCATTTGCATCTCTTGCAAGTACCCATCTTATTTGGCCTCTAGAGAATGATGCCTCAAAAGAATATCATATTGGCACATTGCACTTAGTTAAGTCATTCCCACCATGCTAGTTCAAGTAGGGGTTCAAGAATGGCCTCAGAAGAATATCATATTGACCACACTCGTTGCCTACCTTCACTTCATCATATGTGTATAGGCTTCTCCTGAATGTAAGCACATACTTTGCAACCCCAGAACTGGACGAATACGGTGTATGAGTCACAAACGATTGAAGACCACCATGGTGGAAGGCCACGAAAGAGTGTTCAAAGCACTCTCACGCTTATCAACTTAATAATGGTTTGGTTGAGGGTTTTTAGTCTCATCACATATAAATATTCATTTTAATCTTTATTAAAACAATTTTGGTCCTATTACAACTATTGGTCCATTTGATTGAATTTAGTTGTATATAATACTCCCACTATGCTTATAAAACGGTTTTTTTAAAGCAAGAGTATATGATACTACTAACATAAACTTTTGCATTCATTTGATGGACTATATAGTTGCCTTAGGGCCTTAGGATGACTATGAACCTTTGATTAGATTCAACATGAGCCTTGTGTTGAATCTCGGTCTAGGGATGGTAATTGATTTTAGTTACGCGTTTAATCACATTAAGGCGTGTTGTCTTAGGGGCGTTGGACCCAACTACTTCATTTTCATGCATATCATATAAAGCAAGAAAGAAGTACTTCAAAGTAAAGGTGAGCTTATGCTCATTACAACATTTGCATAATACAAATTACTTTAAAGTAAAGAAGAGCTTATGCTCTTTTACAACATTTGATCAAATCAAATTACAACCAAATCTAATCTACACATTCCCATGGTTCAAACAAATTTGAAACGGCCTATCACATAGCTCAATTATCGTAGGCTTAGGTTCATAATCACCCTTTAATTAATTAACACTTTAACTAATTAAATTGAATGCAACATTTTCATTTGGTTTTTGTATCCATAAAATTGATTTAAATGGAGCTAAATAAAACGAAAATCCAATTCTCATTTAAAGAGACAAAACAATTTTGTTCTCAACCTAATTTGGGCCATCATGCAATAACCACAACTTTTGGGCTATATTGCGAAAACACAAACTTTTGGGGTCACTTTGTAAAAACACAAAAGTCCACTACTTCATGTAATTACAACTAGAACCCAAAAATTTCAATAAATTCAAAACTTCATTAAAGGAACAAAATAATTTGTCCTTTAGCGTTTTTAGGCCTTAACGTCAAAACGTAAACTTTCAGGTCAAAATACAAATACACAAAAGTATCAAAACTTTATGTAATTGCATAAAAGCCCCAAAAATACCGTATTTTAATAGGGTGGTTGGTTTTAGGGAGAAAATAAAGTGGAGATAAGTCCACAAAAATTTGGAAATTTTTCAACAAATTCATAAAGCCTTGCAAGTGGAACCATGCAAGTGGAACCATGCAAGTGGAAATAAGTTGGTGTGTGTGTAAGAGAAGTACTTCTTACACATCCATCAACATTTCTATCACCTTACACAATTTCAATCACCTTTCAAATAAATATCTAACACATTTAAATATTTGATAAATCATAAAACAAAAACTTTATGAAATAAATCAAAATTTTGAATCAAAACACCAAACTTTTTGTTCTTGGCAAAAAGGTCAAGAACAATGAAGAACATTCATGAAAAACCCAAAAAATTTCCATGAACATTTTTCATCCAAAAAACATCCCAAAACCATTTAAACTTTAGGGAAATAACATATAACCAAACTAGGGTACATGGGGGTTCCAAAAAACACTTTAAAACACTTTTAACAAGTCAAACAAGAACCCAAAAATCCACCCTTTGGATTTGGCCGAATTTTCCCAAAAGCATGGCACCAAATTTTAGCTCCAATATTCATGCTCATATGAACTACATCTACAACATTTGAGATGGCAAATTTTCTAACAAAATTTACATTCAAAGAAACAAGAATAAAGCTTGTAACATATTACAACTTTTAAATCACAAACTATGAACTACAAAACCCAAAAGGATTCACCAACTACTAGACCTAGGCTCTGATACCACTTGAAGGAAAATTTTGTGAAAACATGTTCATTTGAGCAACATCATATAGCATGCAATTAACAATTAAAGGCGGAATCATGCTTGCATGCACTCAAAAACAAAACATCAACCATGAAATTCAAAGCCTAGTAGATTGGTGAACCAAGACTCAACTCAAATCAAAGTGAGTTGAGAAATTTATACCTTTGTAGATTCCTCTTTGCATAAGCAAAGGCTAATCACCCAAAGAGAGGGCCTTCATTCCTTGCATCTTAAATCTATGGATTTGGATGGATGAAAAGGTTTCTCCAAGTTCTCAAAATAGAGAACCTCTAAGTCTCCACACCAAGGTTAGATTGGAGAAGAAATGAGTGACATTGGAGGAATGGGATTGCTAGCTAATCCCTCCAAGGGGGCCGGCCTCTTTAGAGAGAAAGGGAGAGACATGTTCTCTCCAATTTTCTCCAAAAGAAACCCATTATGAATTTAGGCTATAAAGTCCTTTATATAGTCCCTTCAAATAAGTGACCTACAAAACCAAAAAGCCATTCTCTCTAACATGGCCGGCCATAAGGGTTTTATTGGGCTTTTGGGCCTTTGTGAATTAAGTTGTCATACAACTTAAGTCAATGGGCTTGACGTTCGAAGTCCATTGGGCCTTGAGGCCCAAAACTAACCCTTGGTCTTTTAACGAACTTTATTCGTTTGATTAATTAACATATTAATTAATCCTTGCCATAAATTATTAAATAATTAAACCATTTAATTATTCTTACTCATCTCCATTGTTTCTTCAATCTCCACCTTACACGGTGTACGATCCATTAGGTTCCTTTTAGCGAGGCAGTGGGCGATTAAAACCATTTCAAATCGATTGTGAATTGAAACTTACTTTCAATTCTCCCTTTAGTGATTATACATGTTTAGGGCTTCCACAAACCATGAGTGACACCTAGCAGCATATCATGGTTACCCAAGCTAATCAGAAGAGGTGGAGAACCTATTCAGTTTAGGATTACAAATGCAATACGGTCTTTCTCTAAAACAATACTCTTGACCACATTGTTTGGTTTGATAGTTTATTCATGTCTACTATCCAATGTGATTTGTGTACTTATATGATTACCTTGAATGTGATTTGGAACGCCTTCCTAAATCTCATTCATACTCTGATCAGAGATTTTCAATCATATCATAGAGTATTCTCCCTCAAACGATTTGAAGGTTAGAGATCCCTTGTTGCGCATTCACTTGCCTCCATGGCTAAGTGGCTTAACCCCAACGATGCCGTGGACACCCGCGGATGGGGTGACTTTGGCATAATCAAAGATCAAGAACTTAACCACAAGACAACTGTGATGCCTCAGGTCAAAGGACTACTTTGCATTATCCCAACCATGAGTTCTCATGTGACATGAATATGAGAACTCTTCGTTGATTGTGTTCAGTGAACTCATTCTCTATTGAGCACCTACGTACTTGTCTTGATGTCTCACACACCAATGACTTGAGACTAGTCACTCTCCCTGAGAGAAGACACAACACGCACTGATCTTAACGGACTGTCAATGCCCAATTGGCAATCCTATGATCAGGAACGTTTAGGATGTGTCTACGAAAGAATGGTCTCATGAATCTAACTTCTTTAGATTGCATTCTCCCAATCACATATTCCTTGGACTTATTGTTTAAGCATATAACATTTATATGAGACGGCTCAAACAATAACCTTTGCCCTTTATATTTAAACTACGTTAGTTTAACTTGTAAAATGTTCGTAAAGTATCATCATATGATTGGTTTTAGGGCACATTTCCAACAGGTATGACTTGAGCTTTCAGGTTACAACGACCAAAGCTAAAGTCAGCTTTTTCAATTTTGGTATACGATTTTCGCATCGAGGAGAGCTTTTAAACTGTGGAATATAGGCAGTTGGGCCCCTAGCTTTTCTTGTATAAGGTAGAGCTTATGGAAAGTTCCAATTTAGGGAACATAGGTAGTCAGGCCCCCAACTCTTATCGTATGAAGGGCAAAGTTTAATGCGGCTTTAGATATGGCTAAGCATGTAAATAAGTCATCTGCTGCTTTTGGCTTGGATAGTAGATAGGTGATGTCAGGTACTTTTTCAGGTCCTGAAATGTTTTCTTGCACTTGTTATCCTATTCGTCTTGCTGCTCCTTCAAGATTGCCTAAAAAAATGCTTACATCAGTTGATGGATTGGAAAGGAAAAGGGTTGAGTTCAATTTAGACTTACATCAGTTAATGGATCACAAGGGGAAACAGTTGCTGCTCCTTCACAATTGCTTGAAAAAAAGTCTTACATCGGTCGGTGGATCAAGTGGAAATGGTTGAGTGTAGCTGCTTGTTTGGTTAGACCTTGTACCTTTTTCAAAGTAGTAGGGCACTTCATATCTAGGATCATTCGGATCTTCTTTGGATATATGCTTGGAGTGGATGAGATTCATCGATGGTTCCAATGCGCTGGAATCTGCGCAGCTGTTAAGTTAAGAGTGTTTCTACTTCCTTTTGAATTTACCACTGCTGGGGCAGCTGCAGCAGAATTTCCAGCTGCCTTCGATCATGACCTACTGCTCTAAGTTACCCTTCTCTTCGCTCGTCTCATTAATGTTATGCCTATGGTGCATAGGGTTTATTTTTGGTAGGCGACCGAGTTGCTTGTGGTCTTGTTAAGCATAGGTTGCCAATTGAACTTGAGCCAGATTGAGTGATTGCTTTTCTCCATCTATTGTGCTACCTACTCCGATATGAGGTGGGGGATGCTTCTTGCAGGCAAAGCCACGAATCCACCGTTCTGATCATCAAAGTGTGACCCCAACCATGAGTGTACGTCTGTCTGTGGGTTTAGTCGAGAATCCACCATTCTTCGAGCACTTAAACAAGAGTCTTTGGTATCCTGGGGGCTTGAAGGGTGTGTACACTACCGAAATGCTCATTTTGTGGTTGGTTAATGGATTGCTTGTTGGGACACCGCTGGAGAAGAATGTCGTCTACCCTTGTCCTACTTTGGGATAACTCGTCACACGCTGCATCTCAGTGTGCTGTAAGAGTTGATTCACCAAGGTCATTTACTGCACCAGGGTGCTTCAACTCTACAACCATGTTGGGACATATGTTGTTCACCATTTGGGGTGAAAGAGCTTGGAAGGTATGCGTCTTCATAAGTGGTGGAAGGTCGGGATGAAATTTATAGAAAATCAGGATGAAAATATCTCGATTTAATCGTTGGTCCAGGAATTTGAAATCGAGACAATTAAACCGGCCTTAGACCAACTTCGATCACCTACTGGGCGATGGGAGTAAGTTGAGTCACGTTAGTAAGTTGAGCTATGTACAAGGCACATGGGTGTGTTGCTGGCTGGTAGTGCATTGGTCCTAGGTCGCTTCTAGCTTGTTGATTACTTGCCCTTTTTGGGCTTATAGATGCTAGACTTGGGCCCTGATAGCTTGCTGGGTTGGACCTGGTTTCTCTTGCACATGGGCTGGAGTGGCCGAGCCTGCTGGTTGGGCGGCTCAACCTTGGGCCTATTGGGCTGCATGGCTGGCAATAGCTGCTGGTGTCTGAGTCACAACTTGGTGGCCCTGCCATGGCTACTAGATCACAGGAATGATGATGGTGTTGCTCCACGAGGGTAAGACACCTTCTGCCGTCATGTTGAGCCACATGGATCATTGTGGCAAGGCTACATTGCGATCTCCATGGTTGGGTCTGAATCTTTAAGCGTAAGAAGTTCCGTTCGTCGTGTTTTTCGAATTTCCCGTCATTGTATTTCTTCCCCAGAGTTATTCAAAGAATTTATAAGAAAAAGTTTAGGAGTGGGAACGTGTGGGAAAATCTACGAAGGAACAAAGAAAATAGAAATGTTGAATATGAGAGTCTTCTTCAAGTGTTTGAATTAAACTCTCAATAAAAGCACCAATTCGTGGATGCAAATTTTCGCCATCTCTTGCTTTGACGAAAATGCACCTACAAAATAATAACACATTCGATTAATGCCAAAAGCCTCACGCACCCATGGTGAAAGGGGTTTTTGACTGAAGAATCTCCGATGCCAATGTTAGTATTATGAAAAGAATATAATTTTAGGAGTTTGTGGGTTGCAAATGGCTTAGCATTTTAGTGGGATAAGTGGAGTATTTATAGGAGGGTGGTGGCCATTAGGGTTGGGAATGGACGGCCATATTTGATGAAATTGGGTGGAGTAATTCAAGATTTATGTGAAATATTATCTTGAAATTGCTATGGCAATTATTCTAAACTAAATAAAGGATTTAGGAGTTACCTTATTGAATGAAATCAATGAGGGAATGACGAGTAAAATTTGAATAAATTCAATAATAATCACCTTTGACTCTTCCATGGATAGAGGGAATTTTGAGCTGTTATTGTCCGTTGTATGCACATGAGAATTCAGATGTATCTTGCCCATCTAACAAGGGTAATCTCATCTTTCTTGTCCAAAAATCCACGTATCGCCTCCTCTAGGATTTTTGGGATTATTTTTAGCTCCACAAATCCACCAATTGCAAAGTAATTACTTTACTATTCTTCTCTGGCCAGGTCATACATTATTTATAGGTGTATTTTTCCTCTCTTAAATTTATGGGTAACTTTATTGGCTCCCAACTTTAAGTTAAGTTCACCCAAATTTTAATGAAATTTAAATTTTCTGTTTTAACCTTAAACCAAAAGACCAAAAAATGCATATGTTAATGAGAAAGCTATAAAAATACCCAAATCTGATTTAATATGTAAACCCAAGACACACATACCCATCCTTGTTTCTCAACTAGTTTGTATTTAGTAAAGTCTAGTCTTAAGTATTTGGTTTTCCTTGTCAAATATTGTAATTGAACCTCACACATGCTAAATCTGGCTTTAGGATATACACTGCTTATGGGTTGTTGCAGCTGGAAGAAATGTTCAAGAATTGGCACATTTCACCTCAAAAGGTTTGTTCATGCTTGTGCATTTCATATCTCTATTTGTGTTTCATTCTATCTAGTTTAATTATCTAGTCAGTTTTGCACACTGACTTCCAGCTATCTAGGCACACAAATTCAGATAGCCCACATAGGCTGACTGACACCTTTTTGCTATAGTAAGTTTTTGGCCATTGATCTGCCTAGATCTCTTTTGCAGCTGGCATGTGTCCTTGGGTTAAGTTGACTGATGGAAAATCTAATTTTCTTGGGTATATTTGTTCTCTAGGGTTTTAGTTTGAACTTAGGGGTTTATAATTTATTTTTAGATAGAGAGAGAGTTGCCTTAGAGGCCTTAAGCTTTTATCTTCTCTATTTATGAAACCCTAACTGCCAAACCTTCCTTATGCATTAAACACCCAGTCATTGTGTATGAGGGTTGCATTGTTTTAAGGTTTTACATTAAAGTCTTGGTCTGTTTATAAGATTTAAATCATGTTTTAGACTAACCTTTTGGATTCAAGTTAGATTCTTCCTTCAACTGTTTGACTGGAGAATCTGAATGGTCATTTGAATCCAAATTTCATATGCATATCATAAAATCATATCATATCATTGATTGTGTTGATCTCGATGCCACAAGGTGATGAGCTCAGGAGGAGCTGCCATTTCGTGAAGACTGAAGGAGTCCATCTTGTGTAAGGCAAAGTTGCACAAAGGTAAAGCTGCTCTATAGATGGGGATATAGGAATTAAGGTTGTGTGATCTTTGTATGAACCTTTGTTTACACTAGTGGATTGACTCAGTGGAGAGTCCCTGATTTTTCAAAGTAGGTTTTTTCGGCCAAAACTATCTTGTGTTCAAGTTATATTTATTGTGTTACACATCTCACATACACATACATGAAAAATATATTTGTTGAACATTTAAATGGAATGTGCTCACAGTCATGCTCACTTGAGACATTAATAACTTGCAATGAACTACAGCCTTGACTAGTCAGTCCAGAAGATTATATTTTTATATACAGTATATTCCACCTGGTACCTATTTCAATTAGTCTCAAAGTCTTGCCTAGATATACATAGAGTGATTTCTAGGATTTGTTGGTATTAGGTGGAATCTCACCATGGACTATTATCATGTCGGTGGCTCGTGTAATAGACCTCAATCTTTTGATGGTATAAATTATGCTGCTTGGAACAAAAAGTTTCAGATATTCCTTGAGGCTCAAGATTTTATAGCTGTTGATTATCTCAATCTTGAGTGGAAGGCTCTATCAAAGCTAGTCAACCGAGAATCTATGATTAAGCTAAAAGGTGAATGGACTCAAGGAGAAATTGCTTAGTCATGGCTAATAGGAAAGCAAAAAATGATGTTGTTCCTACCATTTCATCTAATCAGTTTGCTTATGTTCAATATTGCACAATTGCTGAGCAAGCTTGGACAAACTCTGAATTCTTCTTGAGGGTGATAAACAAATGAGTGATTTAAAGCTCCAAATGACCCTTTCAAAATTTGAGGATTTGAGAATGCTCGAGTCTAAGACTTTCTCGGTCTTTCTTTAGAAAGTTGAAATGTTAACAAATAAAGCCTTGGGGTTCGGGAAGCCTATTGATGAAACAAAATTTGTTCAAAAGATTTTGAGATGCTTGCCCAGGAGATTTCAAGCAAAGAAAGCTGTCATTCAAGAGTTTCAAGACCTAAATGAGATCAAGCTCAGAAAATTGGTTAGGAAAACATTACCTATGAGGTGGAGCTTGACATGGATGAAAGTGACTCCAAGAAGAGAAAAGAAGTAGCCCTTCAAAGTGTTGAGAACTGTGAGGGTGTTAGTGATGTGTGTAGACATGCCTCAAAAGATGATCTTGCCCTATTCATCAAACAATTCAGAAGAATTCTCAAAAACAAAGGAAAAGATTCTAAATGGTTTAATGAGTCATCAAATAGTCGGGAAAAATAATCTACTGGAGTGAAGCATAAAGGGTTCACTAGAAAAGGAGACAAAGGTTTGTTAAAGGTACCTGGTCCCTACTTTACATGTGGTGGAAATGAGCAATGTGCTGCTAATTGTTTTAACACCAAATTTCTTGGTCAAAAGTACGAAAAGGCAGTGATGGTTGCTTAGAGTGATAATAATGATCATGGTTTTGTGCATTCTGATGAGTCATCAGGTGATGAAGAAAAGGTTGTTGCTTTTATTGCTCCAATTGAGGAAGTATCTCTAAGTGATGATGATTCTGTTCTGAATAACAATGAGGATATGACTTATGATGAACTGTGCATTAAGTATGATACACTCTTTGATGAGACTTGCTCTCCAAAAGTGAGAAGATTGAACTAACTAAGAAAGTTGCTGAGTTACAAAAGGAAAACAAGTCTCTTCATCTAGTCAAAATTCAACTAGATGAAAAGATTGGTTATCTTGAGGCCCGTGTTGAGGAGCTGAATGAGAAGGATCCTAATTGCAATGACAAAGTTGAAGATAATGATGTCATTGATAGGAACATATTTATGCGACTTAGTTGGCTTGTTCTTGTGCATTTATGTCGTGTTTCCTTAGTTATTTTAATGTTTAAAGTCATTTTCGTGTGTTTTCAGATTTTATGGACAAAGTAGGCAAGAAGATGCATTTTGGAGCATTTTGGAGCAAAATGGAGCTTGGAATGCATGTCACATATTTGGGCCAAAGTGGATGGACGAATTTGAGAACTAAAGAGGCCAAGAATGTGAAGAATTATGGTCCAAAAGATAAAGAACTCAGCCCAAAAATTTGTCACCCCAACTTGCCTTCATTGCCATGCAAAACAACATAGAATTCCCTTTGGATTCCCATGCCATGCTTGATCACTCTTGTCCCCTACATAATTTCTGATTTCATGCTTCAATTCATTTAATTATTACACTTAATTGCTTGATACCTCTTGTTCCCTTCACCCACAAAAATTTATACAACTTTCACAACCATAACATGCACCAATTGATGCTCCATCATTCACATTTGGAATCCCATGCCTTGTGTACCACATGTTGCTGCACCTTTGACCCATTTATTGACACATTTTCACCTCCCTTTCCATCTCTATGCAATGTACACAATCATTCATGCTCCCTAGCTACAAGACCACTCCATTTTACCCTTCACACTTTGCATCATCACTTCATTTTCACCCTTGGACCATTGCACACCACATACACTCTTTGCCTTGCATTCTCCCTAGCCTAACCTGATTCTCTAAGGTTTTTGGGGCCCATATATACATGTTTACACCCCTTGGCAAAGGGTTCACACTCTCATATTCACCATTCATCACAGAAATTCGTCCATACTCACCCTAGGTAGCAAAACACCCCAAAAACACCATTCTAGTGCCTAGAAAACATAACAGCCACTCCACCTTCTTCCACCCTCTTTGCCTAGTTCTCCACCACCCTCCAACCCTCAAACACTCCTCCACACTTACCCTAAACCTTTCCATACCATTCCCCATCCATTCTACATCATAAAACTACCCAAAAACCCGTCCACAAAGCAATCTGCCGCAAGCAAGCAAAGGAGAATTCTTGGATGCACTTGCTACCCAAGTTGGAGCATTTTAGGTGTTTTCTTTCCTTTGATTTTAATGTCTAATTTTATGTATCTTTGCTTTGTGAGTATGAGGAACTAAACCCCTCTTAGTTAGGGGGTGATTCGAAACCATGTTCATACTTGCAATATGATTTGATTACATCCAGTTGTGATTCATAAGTTGTGAATTCAATTTACTTATCCGATCGTATAAAAAATGATTTGTGTATGTTGGTTGAGAGTGCACGCTTAATTTTCATGCATGAATTTAACGCTAGAATATAAGGGAGTTTCACCTAATCGTTATGAACTTATATTCACAAGTAGTGAAGGTTGCTAGTCACAATCACGTTAAGTAAATTCTTGGCATAAGTTTCATGCAAATCATAGTAACGAGTGCCTCGTCAATGCTTATGCTTTTCATAGAACTTAATGATTCTTGCTTGTATCTCTATTATGCAATTCATGTAGGGAACTTGTAGGGAATGTTTTGGGTTGTCGTATGCAATCATCCAACCCAATAACTTGTGGAAAAACTGAGGGTTAATTAGTGCAATTCACGGTTAATTTGGGGCTTTGAGTATTCATAGCTTATCGAAAAGCAACTGGAAATCGTTTTGTATGCAAGTGTGACATGTGTGGAGAAGAACCTCCTAGCTAGCCTTCCATCCATAAGTTTCATTCAAATTCATTTTACAATCTGTTTTGATTCACTTAAATTTGTCTAAGAATTTGTTTACTTTGTTCTTGTCTTAATTTAATTATTTTCGTCCAAAATCAACCCCATCTTATTTCTTTGAGTCATATTAATTAGAACTTGTCTTAGATTATGTTTTTAAGTGTTTTAGTTCATTAGAAAACCAAAATTCGTCCAAGTTTGTGTTAGAGTCCCAAAACTGCCCAGATTGTGTGTTTAAGGTAGTTTTGAGTGTTTAGGGGCTGTTTTGAGTCTTTTGGTTTGTTTTAGTGTTTTAAAGTATAGTTTTGCATTCTTTGAGTCTAGTTAGTGTTTTAAACTTTGTTTTTACGTTTTCAAGTCAGTTTCCAAGTGATTTAGCAATCCCTCCTAATCCCCGGCTTAGAACGATCCCTACTTACATACTTTACTACAATTGATAAAAAGAGGGTTTAATTTTGTGTGTTAACTTATTTTTCACACCAGTCATCACCACTCTTGAAACTCAGGTTCAAAACTTGCTAGAATCCCAAGAAAACATGATGAATCAAATTCATATGTTGAAGGCAAATAATGTGATGTATCATGAGGCTAATAGGAAACAACTACTTGAGCTGAATGAGGCAAATGGTAAAGTTATTTGCCTTACTATTTGGGTTGAAAATTTTGACAAGATGCTGAGTATTAGGAAACTACATGGTGACAAAAGTGGCTCAAGTTCTATCCCCACCAAAACAAAATTTTTGAAAGAATCTAGGCCTGTATCTCAGAATGTTAAACCATGTCCAAAGACAAGATATGTTCTTACGTGTCATCACTGTGGTGAAGTTGGGCACATTCGTCCAAAATGTAGAAAATTATACTCTAGAAATACTAATTTGTTGAAGGATCAAGTGGATCGTCTAGTCATCGAAGTCAACAGAATTGCTTAGCTTGTTCGCTCTTCTTCATGTGGAAATATTATGCAAAGTTCAAAGTGGGTTCAGAAGGACTCAAATAGGTGCCTTGTTCTTCTAAATGCTCTATATGCTACCAAACCAAATGTATGGTAACTTAATAGTGGGTGCTCTCATCACATAACTAGAGACAAAGAAGCTTTCTCATTTCTTGATCCTTTTATTGGTGGCAGTGTTGTGTTTGGTGATGAAGACAAGTCTCAGATCACAGGGAAAGGTGATGTCAAGATCCCTGGATTACCTAAGCTTGAAAATGTTAGCTATGTTGATGGGTTGAAGTCAAATCTCATTAGCATTAGCCAGTTATGTGATGATGTGGCTGATGAAGTGTGCTACTCAAAAAGAGGGTGTTAGAATATAGATGAATATGGAAAGAACTTACTTATGCTTCCAAGATCTAGAGACAATTGCTACATTATTGATGTCTCTAAAGTTGCTGAATACTCCATGTGCCGAAAAGCTATTGATGAAACTAGTGTATTATGGCATAAAAGACTTGGGCATGTGAACTTCAAAGACCTTAAGAAGTTGTCCAAACACGAGGTTGTCAGAGGATTACCACCTCTTTCTGTTTCTGACTCCAATGTTTGTAGTTCATGTCAATTGGGAAAGCAATCTAGGGTGGCATACAAAAAAGTGATTGACATTGGAACAACTAAGCCTTTTTAATTGATTCATATAGATCTTGTTGGACCAAATCAAATGTTATCTCCTAGTGGCAAGAAGTACATCTTGGTAATTGTGGATGACTACTGTAGATTCACTTGGGTATGCTTTATAAGGGAAAAATTCGATGCCTTTCAATAGTTCCTCACTGGGTACAAAGTAATGTTGAATGAATCTTTGTCTAGCCATCCTGCTCTAGTCAGAATATGAACTGATTAGGAACCGAATTTGAGAACTGCTCACTTTGATGATTTTTGTTCAACTAATGATAAGAGCATATTTATGCGACTTAGTTAGCTTGTTTTCTTGCATTTTCATAGCTAGTTTCTACTTATTAGAGTGTTTTAAGCTATTTTCGTGTGTTTTCAGGTTCAAATGACAAAGTTGGCAAGAAAGTGCAATTTGGAGCATTTTGGAGCAGTTTTGGGCCAAGAATGGATAGCACATGTATGGAGCAAGGTGGATGGACGTTTTTAAAGTTCAAGAAGCTAGGAATGTGCTAAAGATCTGGAAGAAATGAATTCAAGACAAAGAAGAAAAAGAATCAGCTAAAAGGAATGAACATTATCTAAAACATTGTCCAATCTTATCTTATCCAAACGAACCTTATCTTATCTTATCCTATCCTAATCCTATCCTAACTTAATTACAATTGCAAGGGGGACTCCTTATCACATTAGACTACCTGCTATCTGATTCTAGAAGCCCTGAAACAATGCATATAACCTGATCCCTTTTTCCCCTAGAAATTTGACGAATTTAATCCCTTCTCTTCTAAAAATCTGCCTGATATCCCTTTCTAAAAGCTATGTGCTAAATTTCCTAGCCCTATTCCTCTAGGATTGTGTAATCCTTCTCCTCCACAACCTTTGTGCCGAAACCCTAGCCTATAAATACATAATTCTGACCTTATTTTTGCACCACACACAATAGAGAAATCAGAGAGAAAAATACATGAGTGCCACAGGTTTCTGAAGGTATTTGGAGGCTTGTGACGTGCTTGCAAGGAGAAGGAGAGCTTGTGCCATGCCCTAGCACCCAAGGACTGTGCCAAATCTACCATTGGAGTGTTGGAGTGTTTATGGGTTCTTTCTATCCTTAGTTTTAGTCCAATGTTTGGTTTAATTTCGTTTTCAATTATGATGAACATATGGAACTAATTTCGTTTTAGTTAAAGGAGAATTCAAAGCCATGAACATATATGTGATATGAATTAATTACATCCAGTTATTGTTTCATAAATCGTGAATGCAATTTACTTATCTGTTTGATTGATAACTTGTTCTTGTGTGTTGATCAAGGATGCATACTTAGTTTGCATGCATGAATTTGATGCTAGAATATAAGGGAATTTCACCTAATCGTTATGAACTTATATTCACAAGTAGTAAAAGTCACTAGTCATGATTGTGTTAAGTGAATTCTTATTAGGAGTATCATGTAGTTAATAGTTACGAATGCCTTGTCAATGCTTTCACCCTTTTCAATTCACCTTAAATTCTCTTTCATTGTTTGTTTCTGTAAGGTTTCTTGTTTTAAGTTTTAAATTCATCTAAAACAAACCCCCATTCATTAATTTTTGTTAGTTGAGTCGTAATCTATTTTCTTTTAATCTTTTGAGTCAAGTTAAGTTTATTTTCGTCAAAATCACTTTTACGTCTAGAATTTTGTCTTTTTTATTGTTTGTTGTTGTTTTGAGTCTTTTAAGTCAGTTTTAAGTCTATAGAGTCTAGTTTAGTGTTTTTGAGTCTTATTTGTGTTGATTAGCATCCTTAGTTAATCCCTGATCTAGAACGATCCCTACTTGCTTAATACTACAATGACATGTTTAATACGGTTTAATTTGTGTGTTAGTTAAATTTCACATCAATCTTCCAGCCGATTTCTATGTGCTTGAAAAGGAAGAATAAGCCCACTCTCCACCATTGCCAATCTTACTTGGATGACCTTTCGTGAAAATAGCCCAAACCAAGATTGATGTGGCCAAGGGAGCATTAACCATGGAGTTTGGTGGCGATATGGCTAAATTCAATGTTTTTGACTCTATTAAGAATTCTAATGATGTTCGTTCTTGTTTTGTAATAAATGTGATTAAAATTTAGGGTAGGAAGCAACACCAATCAAGAAGGATGTATCTAGAACCACCATCGAAGAGGCAATTGGAGTGGAGCACCCCTAGTGAATTTGTTAACAGTGTTGCTAATTTTGAGCCTTCATCGCAGTACATTGGTAAGCCACCTATTCCAATTCCAATTCTCATTTCAACTAATAGGTTGTTACCTTCGTTGGTTCAGGTGCCCAATAGAATTCAAGTTGGTGGGAGAGTTTGCATTGACTCTAGGAAGCTTAACGCCACAATCAGGAAGGATTACTATGCCCTTCCGTTTATAGATCTAATGCATGGAAGTTTTGAAGAGCATATCATGGAGGATGTACCCCTCCAGGCCGTTGGCCCTAGTGAAGCTTAAATGGAGGTACTATCCGGCTGGAAGACATTAAAGCAAGCGCTTCTTGGGAGGCAACCCATGCGTTCAAATAAAGAAGACTCAGGAATCTTCGGCTCCATAACCAAATTTGTGTTCTTAAGCTCTACTCTTTATTGCTTTTACTTTGCCAAATTGTTGTGATTGTTAGTTGTGTTGTTTGCTTGCTTACGTGTGAGTCTATGTTTGAAACATTGAGGACAATGTTTGGTTTAAGTGTGTGGGGGGGGGGGTAAACAAGGTGCTTTGCTTTGATTTTAGTGGGATTTTACCACCTAGCACCACTAGAGTTGTTTTTCACTATTTTTAACTGTTTTTAGTGTGTTTTGAAGTGTTTTGAAAGAAAAATACGAAAATTTAAAAAAAAAATTTAGAAAAAGTTTTGAAAAAAACCTAGAAAAAGTCGTTTTTGTGTGATTGTATCTTAGGGTACCTTCCAACACAATAATGAGGATTTGGTTTTTAATTGCATGACTGTTAAAGAAAATTACAAACATGGGTGGAAGTTTGATATGCTCATTGGTTTACACTTGGTTGTAATTGTCATCAACGAATTCACATGTAATCACAAAGCAAAAAATCTTTTTTTGTAACATGTTTGAAGGAAGGAACTCTAACTAACGCTACAACCCTGAGAGACTTAAGCCTAAACTTTGTTTGGAGAGTTATTAATCTGTGATTTCTTGTTTTCTAAAGTCGTTGCATGATCTCAATAATTCTTTGCTTGGTTGCTACTTGGAATGCTTTTTCATCACTATAGTTCAAAATACTAGAACTCATGCCCGTTTCATTCAAAACTTTAAATTGGGTGCATAACATATAACAAGATGAAGTTGCTCAGTTACCACCAGAGTCAAAAAGCCTTAATCCCTTGCATATGTATTGTAGGTTTAACCCCTTTGAGCCTTGTTTGTACCATACTTGACCAATCCCGAAACTATTGAGCACCTGTCAACGTTATACCATCAAGGACCTAGAACAGTTTCCCTCCAACCAAAAGGCCAATCACAGCGCGACATGTGTCGACATTAGAAGCCAATCATAGCACGACACGTGTCAACATCAGAAGCCAATCACAACACGACACATGTCAATGTTAGAATGAAACTAGAAACTCTCTTCTATAAATAGAGATCATTTTCTCACAATATTTCCTAATGTCATTTGTACTAAATCATTCACTTGTACTCACTAAAGGAGAGTTTGAACCTATGTACTTGTGTAAACCCTTCACAATTAATGAGAACTCCTTTACTCCGTGGACGTAGCCAATCTGGGTGAACCACGTACATCTTGTGTTTGCTTCCCTGTCTCTATCCATTTACATACTTATCCACACTACTGACCGGAGCAATCTAGCGAAGGTCACAAACTTAACACTTTCTGTTGTACCAAAGTCCTCATTGATTTTGTACATCAACATTTGGCGCCGCCTGTGGAAACAACACTTATTCCCAATCTCTTCAGCTTTGTCAGGCTGGTTTCCCCCATTCGTACACTTTCTTTTGACTAGGCATCCCTCTCCAACATGGGGAGCGAAGGAAGTTACAGCACACAGAATGACACCCCTCTTGCACCTAGTGTGAAGCAACGAAAGAATGAAGGAAAGAGGGTTGCTTTTCAAGCTAAAGTCGATGAGCTAGAAGCTCAAAACAACAAGATAGCAATGAAGAATGAGGTCCCCCAGGAGCAGTATGAGAAGCTCTTTGAGATGTTCAATGAAACTATGCGTACTCAAACACACGAGCTTGTTGCCTCTGTGGACATTAACCATCATCGGGGTGCCCACTAACACGGAGGGTCACCTTCCTTCGACATGGGTATCCCTGATGAGGAGGGAGTTAATCATCAAAACATTGATCAACATGAGACTTCTCTCAACCCAGCTGCTTCGACCCGAAGCAGGAGAAGTGGAGGAAGACACCTCCTTGCAGAAGGGTTGGAAGGATCGAAAGCCGTTTATCGTGACTACCGAGACTTCCTAAAGCAACGTCGACGGAATCCCTTCCACATATGCTCGAAGATCAATGACCCAAGGGTTTCTGAAAAACTCGGTCCCCTCCCACGGCCTAGGCCAGCTGCCAATCTAAGGAAGGAACGACATGTCCTAGAAGAACATGAAGGTACTTGGGACTCTGAGGTATTCCGATAGATTCGCCCTAGAAGTCAGTACGGCGAGTTCAAGGAAAAATCACACACCCTTGCTCAAACTTTCCTACTTCCAAGAGGCGATGGAGACTTACGAAAGAAAATCCCAGTGGTACATGAATCCACTCAAGACCCTCTTGTCCTATAGCTTATCGAGGAAGTAAACAAGTTAAAGGCCGAACGTCAGGCTGAGATACCTGACTAGAACCAACCCAGGCCTGGCCCTCTGACAAGGAGGATCCTCGACACCCCCATTCAAGCCAAGACAAAACAAAAGCTTGGTTTACAACTTTTTACTGGAAGGAAGGACCCAATTGAACACCTTAACCTCTTTAAGTCCACCATGGCATATCAGATGCAAACCGACGAAAAGCGATGTTTTCTCTTCCCCACCACCCTCTTTGGCGGAGCTCTAAACTAGTATTGCCGTCTTCCACTTGAGACAGTAGACTCATTTGAGGAATTGAAGAAACTGTTTGTCCTCAACACATTTCCAAACCGATCGCTTGCATTCTGCAAATGACTTGTACACTATTCGCCAGAAGTCGAACAAGTCACTACGAGAGTATGCTGGTCGTTTCAGCCATGAGTATTCTCGCTGTGTTGAGGCATATGACAAGTACATGATCAATGCTAACACTTGGAAGACTTACTCTGAGGTGATGGCACAGGCTTACAACCATGCCTCCGCCGAGGTAAGGACATATCAAGGAAACCCCTCACAACCACCCCTTATCAGCAAGTAGGGAGTGGAAGCCAAATCCAACCAAATAAGAAGACTTCGACCTTCCAAACTGCAGTAGTGCCTTCCCCTGCCTTACTTAATACTTTGCCAAGTCAACAGACATATCAATCTCAGGGCAAAAGGAAATATTTACATCCTCACCAGTCTTATTTTAGTAAAAGGAGTAAGGGACATTACTGCGATAACCAAGGGTATCGCCATGATAATCCCCAACCTCGGGCAGTCAACACAGTGGGTTAAGCATGTGTTAGGACAACCCCTACCCCGAGGTATGAGGCATACACACCTTTGAAAACCACATGCGTGGCCATTTACCCCAGCATAGCACACTTGATACCGAAGCCAAAGTCGAGGCACCCGGATTACAAGCCCACGAAGAACAAGGGAACGTTTTGCTGCTACCAAGAGCATAACAGCCATGACGGTGAAAAATGTATCGCCATTCGTGATCATATTGAAGCTTTGGCACGTGAAGGAAAAATTGATCAATTTCTCCTTCACCCTCCAAGGGGTAACCGTAACCAACGCTAGGTAAATGTGATATATTCCATAAGTGGTGGCACACCCATATCTAAATCTTCCAACAGGGCCATGAAAAATAGTGAACGAGCTTTAAGGTCTGGCCACCAAGTGTTTCACGTGGAAGACATTAGGGGAGGTAAGTATCAAAAGCCTAACTTTGAAGTATCATCTACCCTCACAATGACCCACTGATCGTGGAAGCTTACATAGCCAACTTTGAAGTACGACGAATCCTGGTAGACACGGGGGATTTGGTCAATATCATGTTTACTGAAGCTTTCAGGGCACTTAATGTAGCTGAACACTTGCTTGATCGCTCGATTTCCCCTCTGATAAGCTTCTCCGGTGATATCGTGTAACCTTTGGGGAGCGTACACTTACCTTTCACCATTGGTACAAGCCCTTACACAGCTACCATTACCACTAACTTCCTGGTGGTTGATTGCCTAACGGCATATAATGTCATCTTCGGACGCACAGGCATCAATGATCTCAAGGCCATGGTATCCACACATATGTTGTTGATGAAATTTCCAACCCCCTATGGCAATGGTTACATCAGAGGAGATCAACTTAGTGCACGATCATGTTACAACACTTCAGTCAAGCAACAGCACCTGCCTGTGCCCAAGGAAACCCTTTCTATACATGACCAAGTCAGAAAGACCAGCCCAGACAAAGCCAACTTGGATCTTCACGGTGGCAACAGTCAACCCGACGATCCTCGAGATGACTCTTTCACCCAGCAAGCAAAACCCGCTGAAGAGTTGGAGGAGGTCTCTATCTCAAAAGATTATCCGGATCGCATGGTGAAGATTGGTACCACCTTGTCATCACCCATTCGGTGGGCATTGATCTCTTTTTTGCAAGAGAACACTGAGGTCTTCGCTTGGTCATATGAGGACATGCCAGGCATCTCTCCCGGTATAATCTATCATCACTTAAGTATTGAACCCAAGACCAAGCCAGTGAGACAGAAGCGAAGATCTTATGACGGTTAACGGTACGAGGTAATAAAGGCCGAAGTTGAAAAACTCAAAGGCATAGGTTTCGTCCGCAAAGTCAATTATCCAACGTGGGTAGCAAATGTTGTCCTTGTTAAGAAGAATCTGACCAAGGAAAGTCTCCTGCTCCAAAAAGTCTTATAGAGAATGTATGTCAATTACACCGACCTAAACAAAGGATGCCCGAAGGATAACTTTCCTCTTCCTCTCATAGACAGACTTATAGACTCTACGGCAGGGTGTGAACTCCTGAGCTTCATGGATGCTTACTCAGGATATAACAAAATCCTCATGAACCCTCCGGACCAAGAACACATAGCCTTCACTACTGACAGAGGACTATATTGCTATAAAGTCATGCCCTTCAGCCTAAAGAATGTAGGAGCGACTTATCAGAGACTGGTCAATTCAATGTTCGCTGAACAGATTAGGAAGAGCATGAAAGTTTACGTTGGTGATATGCTAGTCAACAGCAAACATGCTGAACAACACATCACCAACCTATCTGAAACTTTCACCATTCTGAAGAGGTATCGAATGAGGTTGAACCCCAACAAATGTGCCTTCGGCGTAGGCTCTAGCAAATTCTTAAGCTTCATGATAAGCTAACGAAGCATTGAGGCTAATCCCGAGAAGATCAAAGCAATCGTCAACATGAAGGAACCGGTAACTTCAAAAGACATCCAGAGCCTTACTGGCAAGGGGGCAGCCTTAACTAGGTTAACCTCTAAAGCCACAGACAGATGTGCTCTTTTCTTCAAAGCACGGTTATTTCACAAATATCATAATATATTTTATACATATATTACATTTCAGTGCATGGCATACGAAGATCAAGTTATTTAGCCTTCTTGCATCTACTTTAAACATTTCCTCTCTGTAACAATGCAAACACTACAACTCGTAGAAAGCTTCACACACTCTTGATCAAAACAGTGTGAAGCAAAACCAATTTATGGTGCCAACAAGAGCTTCATCAATGAAGGGCAACCACAATTCTCAAAAGCTTCACACACTCTTGATCAAGACAGTGTGAAGCAAAACCAATTTATGGTGCCAACAACAAGAGCTTCATCAATGGAGGGCAACCACAATTCTCAAAAGCTTCACACATTCTTGATCAAGACAGTGTGAAGCAAAATCAATTTATGGTGCCAACAAGAGCTTCATCAAAGGAGTTCAACCACAATTCTCAAAATTTTCACACACTCTTGATCAAGACAGTGTGAAGCAAAACCAATTTATGGTGTTAACAAAAGCTTCATCAATGGAGAGCAACTACAATTCTCAAACCTTCGAAGCAAATTCAAGACTGTTCGAAGCAAATTCAATTTATATGGTTCATCCAAAACTTCGACTACTACAAGGTGTGGCTTGCATCACAATCCTTTGCTCAACAGTGTGGAAGCAAAATTTCTATATGTTGTCTCTCCCACATTTTCAAATTTCTAGTTTCCCAAAAAAAAAAAAGGGAACTTCAACAAAGCTTCATCAATGGAAGACAACTACAAATTCTCAAAAGCTTCACCCTATCTTGATCAAGTTAGTGTGAAGCAAAATCAATTCATGGTACCCAACGAAAGCTTCAACTCCAAAGCTTCACCTACAAAGCTTCAACTCCAAAGCTTCACCTACAAAAGCTTCAACACAAAAGCTTCACCCACAAAAGCTTCAACACAAAAGCTTCACCAATAAAAGCTTCATCAATGGAGGACAACTACAAATTCTCAAAAGCTTCACACTATCTTGATCAAGATAGTGTGAAGCAAAATCAATTCATGGTACCCAACAAAAGCTTCCACTCCAAAGCTTCACCTATAAAGCTTCAACTCCAAAGCTTCACCTACAAAAGCTCTTCACCCATAAAAGCTTCACCAACAAAAGCTTGACCCATAAAAGCTTGACCCACAAAAGCTTCACCTACAAAAGCTTGACCCACAAAAGCTTCACCTACAAAAGCTTGACCCACAAAAGCTTCACGTACAAAAGCTTGACCCACAAAAGCTTCACCTACAAAAGCTTGACCCACAAAAGCTTCACCAACAGAAGCTTCACCTACAAAACTTCAACACAAAAGCTTCACCTACAAAAGCTTCACACTATCTTGATCAAGATAGTGTGAAGCAAAATCAATTCATGGTGCCCAACAAAGCTTGACCCACAAAAACTTGACCCATAAAAGCTTTGTTGGAAATGTGCCCTAAAACCAATCATATGATGATACTTTACGGACATTTCACATATTAAACTAATGTAGTTTAAATATAAAGGGCAAAGAGTATTGTTTGAGCCGTCTCATATAAATGTTATATGCTTAAACGATAAGTCCAAGGAATATGTGATTGGGAGAATGCGATCTAAAGAAGTTAGATTCATGAGACCATTCTTTCGTATACACATCCTAAACGTTCTTGATCATAGGATTGCCAATTGGGCATTGACAGTCCGTTAAGATCAGTACGTGCTGTGTCTTCTCTCAGGGAGAGTGACTAGTCTCGAGTCATTGCTGTGTCTGACACCAAGACAAGTACGTAAGTGCTCAATAGAGAATGAGTTCACTGAACACGATCAACGAAGAGTTCTCATACTCATGTCACATGAGAACTCATAGTTGGGATAATGCAAAGTAGTCCTTTGACCTGAGGCATCATAGTTGCCTTGTGGTTAGGTCCTTGATCTTTGATTATGTCAAAGTCACCCCATCCGCGGGTGTCTACGGCATCGTTGGGGTTAAGCCACTTAGCCATGGAGGCAAGTGAATGCGCAACAAGGGATCTCTAACCTTCAAACCGTTTGAGGGAGAATACTCTATGATATGATTAAGAATCTTTGGCCAAAGTATGAATGAGATTTAGGAAGGTGTTCCAAATCACATTCAAGGTAATCATATAAGTAAATGAATCACATTGGATAGTAGACATGAATAAACTATCAAACCAAACAATGTGGTCAAGAGTATTGTATTAGAGAAAGACCGTATTGCATTGTAATCCTAAACTGAATAGGTTCTCCACCTTTTCTGATTAGCTTGGGTAACCATGATATAGGTGTCACTCATGGTTTGTGGAAGCCCTAAACGTGTATAAACACTAAAGGGAGAATTGAAAGTAAGTTTCAATTCATAATCGATTTGAAAGAGTTTTAATCGCCCACTGCCTCGCTAAAAGGAACCTAATGGATCGTACACCGAGTAAGGTAGAGATTGAAGAAACATCAGAGATGAGTAAGAATAATTAAATGGTTTAATTATTTATGGCAAGGATTAATTAATATGTTAATTAATCAAACAAATAAGTTCGTTAAAGACCTCGGGATAGTTTTGGACCTTAAGGCCCAACGGGCTTCGAACGTCAAGTCCATTGACTTAAGTTGTATGACAACTTAATGAATAATGATTCACAAAGGCCCAAATAGCCCAATGAATCCCTATGGCCGGCCATTTAGAGATGGAGTGGGTTTTGGACTTATTTACAAGTTTGCCACTCCAATGAATTAAGGTATTAATATGACTTTATAGCCAAAATTCATTTAGGGTTTCTTTTTGGGAAAGGATGAGAAAAGAAAGCTCTCCTTTCTCTCTAAAGAGGCCGGCCACCGTAGAGGAATTTAGCTAGCAATCTTGCTTCCTCTAGGTCACTCATTTCTACTTAAATCTAATCTTGGTGTGGAGACTTAGAGGTTCTCTACTTTGGGAACTTGGAGAAACCTATTCTTCCTTCCAAATCCATGGATCTAAGAAGCAAGGAATGAAGGCCCTCTCTTTGGGTGATTAGCCTTTGCTTATGCAAAGAGGAATCTACAAAGGTATAATTTCTCAACTCACTTTGATTTGAGTTGAGTCTTGGTTCACCAATCTACTAGGCTTTGAATTTCATGGGTAATGTTTTGTTTTTGAGTGCATGCAAGCATGATTCCGCCTTTAATTGTTAATTGCATGCTATATGATGTTATTCAAATGAACATGTTTTCACAAAATAATCCTTCAAGCTTGACCCACAAAAGCTTGACCCATAAAAGCTTGACCCACAAAAGCTTCACCTACAAAAGCTTCACCCACAAAAGCTTCACACACAAAAGCTTGACCCACAAAAGCTTGACCCACAAAAGCTTCACCTACAAAACTTCAACACAAAAACTTCACTTACAAAAGCTTCACACTATCTTGATGAAGATAGTGTGAAGCAAAATCAATTCATGGTGCCCAACAAAGCTTCAACCTCAAAGCTTCACCTAAAGAGCTTCAACACCAAAGCTTCACCTACAAAGCTTTAAAATATATATATTTAATTTTTTTTTTCGGAAATTCGAAAATTCAAAAATTCGGAAATTCGAAAATTCGAAAATTTGAAAATTCGAAAAAAAAAAAAAAAAATTGCCTAGGCCTCATCTTCTTTAGGCGTAACAACTTTCATAACAAATATATATGAAGAAGGAGTTTTGGGCTACCACTTAGAAAGGAAATGCCTCATTCGTCAACTCCATCAACCAGAGACTTGGGGGACTCCTACCATATGCTACTGCACCTTGATACTCGGAAGTCTCACGACCACTCAGTAACTTGGATTTTTCAAGTCTCCAAATGAGAAGTTTTCCTCACTCGGGAAATTGAGGGAGCACTACCTCAACCTACATGCTTCACTCACAAAGCTTCAACATAAAAGCTTCAACAAAAGGAAAGATTCAATGAACTTAGTGAAGAAGCCTTGGTGTATTTAACACAATACGTTGAAATGAAGCAAAGCTTGTTTATTGATATCTCCGATAAGTTACAAATATGTACATATACATGAATCAAAATAAACAAACAAGAGGGAGCCTTCACAAAGGTTGCTCAGGAGAAGTCTCAGCAGTCGGCAAAGTCCCAGAAAGAGGAGGCACCAGAGGGTGATTATTTGGAGCATCAGTACTAGGCAGAACCCCAGAAGAAGGAGGCATCGAAGGTTGATCATTTGGAACTTCATTACACGGTACAACTCCAGAAGACGAAGGCAATAAATGCCTTTGGAACAAACCCACAAACCTCTGAGCATCAAGTAAAATCTGACCATCAGATTCCTGCAGTTGGTCGAGCTTCCTCTTCATGTTTGTAGCATAGTCATGTGCGAGCCTGTGCAACTATTTATTCTCATGTTTGAGCCCTCTGATCTCCTATTTGAGACTTATCACTTCAGCCACCAATTATTCAACTTGGCGGGTTCGAGCAAATAGGCGTTGGGCCATATTAGACACAGAACCTACACACTGAACACTGAGAGCCAGAGAATCCTTAACAGCCAACTCATCAGACCGTTTAGAAAGTAGTCTGTTATCTTTGGGAGTGAGAAGGTTCATGGCCACCAGCGTAGCGGTTATATCATTCTTCATCACAGAGTCCCCAAAGATAAGATGACCAGTAAAAGATAAGAAGGATGGGCGCCATATGTTGTCTTGAGAAGGCATGGCTGTCTCTTCACCTAAGTTCAAGTCAAAACAACGGTCAGATAGGCCAGACATTCTCAGAAATGATGATGAAGGAGAAATGAGGTGCAATAAATCTCTGAAGTAAGGGGAAAATTCATACAAGCAATAACTCACTGAATGTACTTCTTGCACACAATTGGTGCCCTTATAAAAGAAAGGGCAACAGGGCCGTTGGTTAAAAAATCGAAGAGGCACCATTCTCCGGATTTCGAAGAGGCACCACTTTCCACACGCAACATCAGCTCCTCGGGTACCACATATAACTTTGCCAAAGATCTCTGACAAAGTTTAGACACATAAATTTTGAAGATCCAGCTACCCTACTATTACCCACAAGGGTAAAGGAACAGCACCACTGCTTGATAACTAGAAAGTCCCAATGTGTGTCAACCTTCGTGCTCCGTGGCAAGGCGGACTGGCAAAAATGCCTAACCTTTACTCACATTCGAGAAAACACTCCCAACAAGATTGCTTGCTCAAAAAATCGAAGAAGCACCACTCTCCGAATCTCGAAAGCTAGACTCCCAACAGGATTACTTTCTCAAAAATCGAAGACACACTGCTCTCCGAATCTCAAGAGTCAGACTCCCAAGAAGATTGCTTTCTCAAAAATCGAAGAGGCACCGTTTTCTAAATCTCGAGAGCCAGATCCCCGACAGGATTGCTTGTTCGAAAACTGAAGAGGCACCACTCTCCGAACTTCGAGAGCCAAATTTCCTTGGATAAAGCTTGTCTGCAATCTTCACAAGCAACATCAGCTTTCCAGATACCACAGACCACTTTTTCAAAGCGCTCTGACAAATTTAAAACATGTGAAATTTGCAGCTCCCACTACATTGCTATGAACAAGAAGGGTAAAGGAATAGCATTATTACTTGCTCAAAAATCGAAGAGGCACCGCCCTCCAAATCTCGAGAGCCAGACTCCCAATAGGATTACTTTCTAAAAAATTGAAGAGGCGCCGCTCTTCGAATCTCAAGAGCCAGACTCTCAATAGGATTGTTTTCTCAAAAATTGAAGAGGCACCGTTCTCTGAATCTCCAGAGCCAGATCCCCGACAGGATTGCTTGTTCGAAAATCGAAGAGGCATCGCTCTCCGAACTTCAAGAGCCAGATTTCCTTGGATAAAGCTTGTCTGCAATCTTCACACGCAACATCAGCTTTCCAGATACCACATACCACTTTTTCAAAGTGCTCTGACAAAGTTAAAACACGTGAAGCTTGCAGTTTCCACTATATTGCTACGACCAAGAAGGGTAAAGGAATAACATTACTACTTGTTGTTAGGGAGACTCTTATATATGTCGACCTCCATCCTCCACGGACAGGCAGACCTGTAAAAATGCTCAACCCTTCTTCATATCTAAAAGGGCACTCCCAACGATGCCTCTCGAAATACTCAGCTTTCTTCCCCCCCCCAATAATACCTATGTAAACCAGCCACACCAGAGTAAGAGTATGTCATATCATAAGGGTCAAAAGCAAGAGTATCCCATATCATGCTTTTTTCCTATCTTTTCCTTTGCCTTTGTTCTTACCTGCAAGACAAGGAGAAAGAGAGCAATCAATCAGCACTTGGAATCTACCTTCTAGTCAGAAACTGACTGGCTGGAACCCCTTACTTGATTACTTACCTGGCATTACTCTCGAGTACTCATCTTCAACATCTTATGCTTCCAGAAAAGATACCACATCTGCCTGAGGAACAGATAGGGCAAGTGAGAAAGATACAAGAAAGCATGTGGAGACAAGCGCAACAGAACACATGCTAATTCATCTATTACTTCGCCAACAGCAAAAGTATCTCATATCATCAAGGTCGAACACACTCTTGATTTAATGGACTTGTTTTGACCTTCACATTCTTGAGTCGGCCTTATACTCTGGAGGAAACCAGAAAACCCTCCAGCCCAGTTCAAGAATAAGCCTGTGGAAAGTTACTTCTTCAAAAGAAAAAGTATCTCATATCATCTCTTATTCATTTGCTTCTCCTTATCTTTGTTGTTGTTTACGACACAAGAAGAAAGAGAACAATCAACCAGAAGCTAAAGTTGAACCTCCGATCGAGGTTGTTTGCTTGGAAGTTTGATTGTTTAGCTTGTCTGTTACCTCATTCGGTAAATCTCTTAGCTCGGCGACTTGGGGGACTCCTACTATAGGGTTTTGTATCGCACTTGACCAAGCCCGAAACTACAAGTAAGCTTCAAGTGAAATTGATACATTACCTTGTGCATCTTCATTGGTTAAAAATACCACACCTGGATGGAGGAAAAGTACTTTAAGAGAAGATGCCACATCTACATATGAGACAAATAAGGCAAGTGAAAATGATACCACACTTCGGTACTTAGAAGTTTCGTGATTACTCAATGGCTTGGATCTTGCAAGTACCCAACCAAGGAGTTTCCCTCACTCGAGAACTTAGGGGATCACTGTTTGTACCATACTTGACCAATCCTGAAACTACTGAGCACCAGTCAACGTTATACCGTCAAGGACCCTAAAGAGTTTCCCTCCAACCAAGAGGCCAATCACAGCCCGACACGTGTTGACATCAAAAGCCAATCATAGCACGACACGTGTCAACATCAGAAGCCAATCACAACACGACATGTGTCAATGTCAGAATGAAACTAGAAACTCTCTTCTATAAATAGAGATCATTCTCTCACAATATTTCCTAATGTCATTTGTACTAAATCATTCACTTGTACTCACTAAAGGAGAGCTTGAACCTATGTACTTGTGTAAACCCTTCACAATTAATGAGAACTCCTCTAGTCCGTAGACGTAGCCAATCTGGGTGAACCACGTACATCTTGTGTTTGCTTCCTTGTCTCTATCCATTTACATACTTATCCACACTAGTGACCGGAGCAAGCTAGCGAAGGTCACAAACCTAACACTTTCTGTTGTACCAAAGTCCTCACTGATTTTGTCCATCAACAAGCCTTAATTAGCCTTTTTTTTTTTGTTAGCAACATTATCCTTACCTAGCCTAGAATAGGACTATCCATACGCTTATTCTTAAAGTATAGTGGAGCATGACTTAAAGGGAATTCCTTTTGATCAAATATATTGCAGAAAACAAGTGTGGGGGAAGGTTGTTTCCAACGAAAAAAATAAAAGCAAAAAAAAAACGTGATAAAGAAAAAAAGAAGAAGAAAAAGTTGAGAAGAGAAAGAAAAAGAGTTCAAAATAAATGAGAGTGTCACAAATATTGGTTGTTGAAGAAAGGATCTAAAAGTTTGAATATGGCCCTAAGTATTGTGTGAATCTTCCCCTTGTGTTTAAAGTTAGTTGCTGCATTCAAAAGTTGAATTCTAAGTGTTGATTTCATTACTTTGCTTACTATTTCTTTAAGAACCTTTGTTTATGCTTGACATTTCTTTGTTAGCCAATACCCTTAGCCCCATTACAACTCTTAGACTTTTATCTTGGTTGTTATGTGTTTCAATCTATGGAGTTTGAAATTGGTACAAGCATATGGAATCCCTGGTTCTCGCTTCTAAGTAGTGTCATTCTGTTCATGAGATCATATACATGTTATATTATAAATTCCAGAAAGTGCCTTCTTTGCTATAACGTATGTGAGTAGCTAGTCTACATGTTTACATCAATCTTCTCACATATACCTAGTATAGGGAGTGTAGTCAGAAAATCTTTGTGAAAATAGAGAGTATATCTAGTGAGGAATTAAGGGAATTCTCTAAGGCATGTTACTACATTCAAACCATTGTTTTAATTGATTAAATGCAAGCTAGTGAGTGGTGACTGCGAAGTATGAGCTCGAGGGTAAGGATGGCTAAAATCTATGTGAGTAGTGATTTTTAATGTGTCATGTTTCATTGGAAATCCCTTAGGAAACTGTTGGAAGGTCTAGGTTATGTTTTGTTTGTTTTGTTTGTTTTGTTTTGCTTGAGGACTAGCAAAACCTAAGTGTGGGGGAATTTGATAAGAGCACATTTATGCAACTTAGTTAGCTTGTTTTTTTGCATTTTCATAGCTAGTTTCTACTTATTAGAGTGTTTTAAGCTATTTTCGTGTGTTTTCAACTTCAAATGACAAAGTTGGCAAGAAAGTGCAATTTGGAGCATTTTGGAGCAGTTTTGGGCCAAGAATGGATAGCACATGCATAGAGCTAGGTGGATGGACGTTTTTGAAGTTCAAGAGGCTAGGAATGTGCTAAAGATCTGGAAGAAATGAATTCAAGACAAAGAAGAAAAGGAATCAGCTAAACGGAAGGAACATTATCAAAAACATTATCCAATCTTATCTTATCCAAACTAACCTTATCTTATCTTATCCTATCCTAATCCTATCCTACATTAATTCCAGCTGCAAAGGGGACTCCTTATCACATTAGAATACCTAATATCTGATTATAGAAGTCCTGAAACAATGCAAATAACCTGATCCCTTTTTCCTCTAGAAATCTGACGAATTTAATCCCTTCTCTTCTAGAAATCTGCTAGATATCCCTTTATAGAAGCTTTGTACTGAATTTCCTAGTCCTATTCCACTAGGATTATGTAATCCTTCTCCTCCACAACCTTTGTGCCGAAACCCTAGCCCATAAATACATAATTCTGACCCTATTTTCGCACCACAGACAATAGAGAAATCAAAGAGAAAAATACATGAGTGTCGTAGGTTTCTGAAGGTATTTGGAGGCTTGTGACGTGCTTGCAAGGAGAAAGAGAGCTTGTGCCATGACCTAGCACCCAAGGATTGTGCCAAATCTACCATTGGATTGCTAGAGTGTTTATGGGTTCTTTCTATCCTTAGTTTTAGTCTAATGTTTGGTTTAATTTAGTTTTCAATTATGATGAACATGTCGAACTAATTTCGTTTTAGTTAGAAGAGAATTCAAAGCCATGAACATATATGTGATATGAATTAATTACATCCAGTTATTGTTTCATAAATCGTGAATGCAATTTACTTATATTTTTTATTGATAACTTGTTCTTGTGTGTTGATTAAGGATTCATACTTAGTTTGCATGCGTGAATTTGATGCTAGAATATAAGGGAATTTCACCTAATCGTTATGAACTTATATTCACAAGTAGTAAAAGTCACTAGTCATGATTATGCTAAGTGAATTCTTGGCAGGAGAATCATGCAGTTTATAGTTACGAATGCCTTGTCAATGCTTATGATTTTCATAGAACTTAATGATCTTTGATATGTATCTCTATTATGCAGTTCATGCAGGGAAATTGATAAGAATAATTTGGTTGCGTTACTGAGTCCAATTCAATGAATTTAGGAAAATCTGAAAGTTAATTTGTGCTTCTCACGATTAATTTGGGGCATTGTCATTCATGGTTTATTTGAAGAATAACTAGAAATCAAGTTGTATGCATACGTACCATGTGTGGAGAAGGGACCCTCTGAAGGAAATTTTGTGAAAAACATGTTCATTTAAGCAACATCTATAGCATGGAATTAACAATTAAATGCGGAATCATGCTTGTATGCACTCAAAAACAAAACATTACCCATGAAATTCAAAGCCTAGTAGTTAGGTGAACCAAGACTCAACTCAAAATAAAGTGAGTTGAGAAATTTATACCTTTGTTGATTCCTCTTTGCATAAGCAAAGGATAATCACCCAAGAGATAGGGCCTTCATTCCTTACTTCTTAGCTCCATGGATTTGGATGGAAGAATTGGTTTCTCCAAGTTCTCAAAGTTGAGAACCTCTAAGCCTCCACACCAAGGAAGGATTGATGAAGAAATGAGTGACCTAGAGGAAGTAAGATTGCTAGCTATGTTCCTCTAGGGTGGCCGGCCTCTTAGAGAGCAAAGAGAGCTTTTGTTCTCATCTTTTCTCCCAAAAGAAACCCTAAGGATGAAATGGCTATAAAGTTGCCTTTATACCACCTCACAATGGAGTGGCAAACTTGCAATTAAGCCAAGTTCACTACCCTCCTCTATTTGGCCGGCCTTAAGGGTTTATTGGGCTTTCAAGCCCTTTGTGTTTTCAAGTTGTCATACAACTTGAGTTAATGGGCTTGACATTCAAATCCCATTGGGCCTTGCAGCCCAAAACTAACCCGAGGTCTTTAACGAACTTTATTCATTTGATTAATTAACATATTGATTAATCCTTGCCATAAATAATTAAACCATATAATTATTCTTACTCATCTTCGTTGTTTCTTCAATCTTTACCTTACACGGTGTTTGATCCATTAGGTTCCTTTTAGCGAGGCAGTGGGCGATTAGAACTCTTTCAAATCGATTGTGAATTGAAACTTACTTTCAATTCTCCCTTTAGTGATTATACACGTTTAGGGCTTCCACAAACCATGAGTGACACCTAGTAGTATGTCATGGTTACCCAAGCTAATCAGAAGAGGTGGAGAACCTATTGAGTTTAGGATTACAATGCAATACGGTCTTTCTCTAATACAATACTCTTGACCACATTGTTTGGATTGATAGTTTATTCATGTCTACTATCCAATGTGATTCTTTTACTTATATGATTACCTTGAATGTGATTTTGAATGACTTCCTAAATCTCATTCATACTTTGGCCAGAGATTCTTAATCATATCATAGAGTATTCTCCCTCAAACGGTTTGAAGGTTAGAGATCCCTTGTTGCGCATTCACTTGCCTCCATGGCTAGGTGGCTTAACCCCAACTATGCCGTGGACACCCTCTGATGGAGTGACTTTGACATAGTCAAAGATCAAGGACTTAACCACAAGACAACTATGATGCCTCAGGTCAAATGACTACTTTGCATTATCCCAACCATGAGTTCTCATGTGACATGAGTATGAGAACTCCTCGTTGATTGTGTTCAGTGGACTC
Organism: Malus sylvestris; assembly: GCF_916048215.2. NCBI lineage: Eukaryota > Viridiplantae > Streptophyta > Magnoliopsida > Rosales > Rosaceae > Malus > Malus sylvestris. The sequence goes on from NC_062268.1 coordinate 24,582,746, forward strand.
ATTCGCTATTGAGCACCTACATGCTTGTCTTAGTGTCAATCACACCAATGACTCGAGACCAGTCACTCTCTATGAGAGAAGACACAGCACGTACTGATCTTAACGGACTGTCAATGCCCAATTGGCAATCCTATGATCAGGAACGTTTAGGATATGTATACGAAAGAGAATGGTCTCATAAATCTAACTTGTTTAAATTACATTCCCCTAATTACATATTCCTTGGACTTATCGTTTAAGCATATAACATTTATATGAGATGGCTTAAAACAATAATCTTTGCCCTTGATATTAAACTATATTAGTTTAACATGTGAAATGTCCGTAAAGTATCATCACATGATTGGTTTTAGAGCACATTTCCAACACCCTCTAACTAGCCATTCACCCTTTTAAATCACCAATTTCGTCGAAAGTATTTAGAGTCTTTAAATCTATTTGTTTTTAGTCTTAAATTCATCAAAAACCAATTCCCTTTTATATTTCGTGTCTTTAGGTTAGAATCTGCCCAATTTGGTTCTATTTTGTTGTTTTGAGTTTTTCTAGTTTGATTTTCTTCCAAAGTCATTCTTAGTGTTAGTTTTGAGTCAATTTGCTTGTCTTGTGCTGTTTTGAGTAGTTTGAGCCAGTTTTAAGTCATAAGAGTCTAATTTAGTGTTTTCATGTCTAGTTAAGTATAATTGAGTATAATGTGAGTTGATTAGCAGTCCCTTCTAATCCCTGGCCTAGAACGATCCCTATTTATCCAAACTACAATTGTCAAAAAGAGGGTTTAATTTGTGTGCAAGTTTATACCACATAAACCAACGACATCAAGCATAAGTTTTCTACTCCAATCACCCCTCAACAAAATGTTGTAGTGGAGAAGAAAAATCGTGTTTTGATATAGATGACTATGGTGGTACTTAACAGCAAAAACTTGGCAATGAATTTTTAAGCCGATGCCATGAACACCGTTTGCTGCATCTCAAATCAAGTGTTTCTCAGACCTGGCACTCATGTGACACCTTTTGAACTTTGGCAGGGTAAGAAGCCAATGATAGAGTATTTCAAAGTCTTTGGGAGTGTTTGCTACATTCTACGTGATTGTGAACATCTAGCAAAGTTTGATACTAAGAGTGATGAAAGAATCTTCTTGGGGTACTCCAACACAAGTCGGGCTTATAAGGTTTATAATCTGAGAACAAAAACCATCATGGAGTCCATAAATTTCAATATTGATGACACTGATGTCCTTCCCTCTTTGGCAACTGAAAATGATGATGTGTTATTTCACTCTTCTAAGGATAATGGTGATGCTTCTGGTGAGTCAAGTGTGGTGTCAAAAAGTGACAATGAGAGTGAATCAAGCATTGATCAAGACCTTCATGTCTTATTGAAGGACAAATCGAAGTGGGCCAGAGATCATCAAGAAATTGTGGATCTAATTGACCAAGGCATTAGAACTCGAAGACAAATAGCTGATGAAGTTGCAAATGTTTGCTATGTCTCCCAAATTGAGCCCAAGAATATCAAAGATCCTTTAACTGATGAAGAATGGATCTTAGCCATGCAGGAAAAGTTGAATCTGTTCGAGAGGAATGAAGCCTAGGCCTTTGTTGATCGTCCATCAAACATTAATGTTATTAGCACAAAATGGATTTACAAGAACTGATAGGAGCATATTTATGCGACTTAGTTAGCTTGTTCTTGTGCATTTACGTTGTATTTCCTTAGTTATTTTAGTGTTTAAAGTTATTTTTGTGTGTTTTCAGACTCTAAGTACAAAGTATGCAAGAAGATGCATTTTGGAGGCCTTTGGAGCATGTTTCGGGCTTGGAATGGATAGCAAATGCATGGGCCAAAGTGGATGGACGAATTTGAGAACTAAAGAGGCCAAGAATATGAAGAATTATGGTCCAAAAGATGAAGAAAACAACCCAAAGATCTGTCACCCCAACTTGCATTCCTTGCCATGCAAACCACATAGAATTCCCTTTGGATTCCATGCCATGCTTGATCACTCTTGTCCCCTACATAATTTCTAATTTCATGCTTCAATTCATTTAATTATTACACTAAATTTCTTGATACCTCTTGTTCCCTTCACTCATTATATTTTAGACAACATTTACATCCATTACATGCACCAATTGATGCTCCATCATTCACATTTGGAATCCAATGCCATGTGCAACACATGTTGTTGCACCTTTGACCCATTTGTTGACACATTTCACCTCCCTTTCCATCTCTATGAAATGTACACAATCATTCATGCTCCCTAGCTACAACACCACTCCATTTTACTTTTCACACTTTGCATCATTACTTCATTTTCACCCTTGGACCATTGCACACCACACACACAAATTGCCATGCATTTCATCCTTAACCTAACCTGATTTTCTAAGGTTTTTGGGGCCTATAAATACATGTTTACACCCCTTGGCCAAAGGACAATCCCCCATATTCATCATTTTATCACAAAAATTCGTCCATACACACCCTAGGAAGCAAAACACCCCAAAAACACCATTCTAGTGCCTAGAAAACATACCAGCCACTCCACCTTCTTCCACCCTCTTTGCCTAGTTCTCCACCACCCTCCAACCATCAAACACTCCTCCACACTCACCCTAAACCCTTCCATACCATTCCCCATCCATTCTACTTCATAAAACTACCCAAAATCTGTCCATAACCCAATCTGCCGCAAGCAAGGGAAATGAGGAATCTTGGATGCACTTGCTACCAAGTTGGAGCATTTTAGGTGTTTTCTTTCCTTTGATTTTAATGTCTAATTTTATGTATCTTTGCTTTGTGAGTATGAGGAACTAAACCCCTCTTAGTTAGGGGGTGATTCGAAACTATGTTCATACTTGCAATCTGATTTGATTACATCCAGTTGTGAATTCAATTTACTTATCCGTTCATATAAAAACTAATTTGTGTATGTTGGTTAAGAGTGCACGCTTAATTTTCATGCATGAATTTGACGCTAGAATATAAGGGAGTTTCACCTAATCGTTATAAACTTATATTCACAAGTAGTGAAGGTTGCTAGTCACAATCACGTTAAGTAAACTCTTGGCATAAGTTTCATGCAAATCATAGTAACGAGTGCCTCGTCAATGCTTATGTTTTTCATAGAACTTAATGATTCTTGCTTGTATCTCTATTATGCAATTCATGTAGGGAACTTGTAGGGAATGTTTTGGGTTGTCGTATGCAATCATCCAACCTAATAACTTGTGGAAAAAACTGAGGGTTAATTAGTGCAATTCACGGTTAATTTGGGGCGTTGAGTATTCATAGCTTATCGAAAAGCAACTGGAAATCGTTTTGTATGCAAGTGTGACATATGTGGAGAAGAACCTCCTAGCTAATCTTCCATCCATAAGTTTCATTCAAATTCACTTACAATCTGTTTTGTTTTACAAAGTTGCTTTGTTTTCAAATTCATTAAAACCAAAATCCCCCTTTTACTTTATTGTTTCAAAGTGTTTAATTTCTGTTTTGGTTGTGTGTTAGAGTGTTTTGATTCACCCAAATTTGTCTAAGAATTTGTTTACTTTGTTCTTGTCTTAATTTAATTATTTTCGTCGAAAATCAACCCCATCTTATTTCTTTGAGTCATATTAATTAGAACTTGTCTTAGATTATTTTTTTAAGTGTTTTAGTTCATTAGAAAACCAAAATTTGTCCAAGTTTGTGTGAGAGTCCCAAAATTGCCCAGACTGTGTTTTTAAGGTAGTTTTGAGTGTTTAGGGCCTGTTTTGAGTCTTTTGGTTTGTTTTAGTGTTTTAAAGTATAGTTTTGCATTCTTTGAGTCTAGTTAGTGTTTTAAACTTTGTTTTCACGTTTTCAAGTCAGTTTCCAAGTGATTTAGCAATCCCTCCTAATCCCCGGCCTAGAACGATCCCTACTTACATACTTTACTACAATTGATAAAAAGAGGGTTTAATTTGTGTGTTTAGTTATTTTACGCATCAAGAACAAGTTTGATGAGTCAGGAAATATGATCAGAAATAAGGTCAGGCTTGTTGCTCAAGGATACCCTCAACTTGAACGTGTTGATTTTGATGAAACCTTCGCTCATGTTGCTTATCTTGAATCTGTCAGACTTCTTTATGATATTGCATGCTATTTAAAGTTCAAGCTTTTTCAAATGGATGTTAAAATTGCATTCCTTAATGGATATCTTAATGTGGAAGTCTATGTGAAACAACTTAAGGGCTTCGAGGATCATCACAAGCCATATGGGGTGTACAAATTTAGGAAGGCTCTCTACAGTCTTATAGTAGGCCATCGTGCTTGGTATGATAGGTTGTCTTCTCATCTTCTATCTCATGGTTACACATATGGCTTAGTTAATAATACACTATTTGTAAAGAATGTGAAGTATTATGTTGTGATTGCTCAAGTTTCTTTTGATGATATTGTTGTTGCCTCAAACTTTAATTCTCTTATAAAGCAGTTCATTGATATGATGACCAGTGAGTTTGAAATAAGCCTTGTTGGTGAACTAAACTACTTTCTTGGACTTCAAGTCAAACAAAGAAAGGATGGCATTTTCATCTCTCAAGCCAAATATGCCAAGAATTTAGAGAAGAAATTTGGTCTTGAATGATCAAAAGCTGCTAAATCACTAATGAGTACTTGTGCCAAAATCCAGAAGAACTTGAGTGGCAAGGATGTTGACTAAACTGTGTATATTGCCTTTGTAGTTGGGTGTGGGCTCAGTTTCAAAGTCGTCCTAAGAAGTCTCAATGCTGGCAGTTAAGACGATTATCAAATATATGAGTGGAACTACTAACTTTAGACTACAATAAACGCAAACACCAATACAACTTGGTGACGCTAATTGGGCTGGGTGCATTGATGATCGATAAAGTATTTCTAGATGAGCTTTTTATGTTGGGAACAATCTAGTAGCTTGGCACATCAAGAAGCAAAACTATCTCCTTGTACACAATTGAGGCTAAATATGTTGCTAACGGAAGCTGGTGCACTCAACTATTGTGGATGAAACAAATGGTCAGTGACTATGGCATCTCTCAACCCACCTTTCTTGTTTATTGTGACAATATGAGTGCTATTGATATTTTCATGAACCCTATCCAACATTCAAGAACCAAACATACTGATATAAGGCATCATTTCATTAGAGATCTTGTAGAAGGTAAAATTCTTACCTTAACCTTTGTGCCAATTGAAAAATAGCTATCTGACATCTTCACTAAAGCCCTAGATAATCAAAGGTACGAGGATCTTTGATGGTCTATTGGTCTTTGTGATATGATTTGAATAGGTTGTATAGCCTTGCTTGCAAGAGTTGATTATTGTGTCTAGTCACCATGCATGTTTTTGTATAGACAATTATCTCATCAAATAACCTCATTTGCTCTTTGTATGCATCTCTTATATGTCATACATTGTTAGTAATATTTAGATTAGCCTTGGATAATCTTTCATTGTGATGTCAAAGGTTCTCCCAATTTTCTCAGATGGCTTCTGAAAAATCATTTTCCAATCATCCAAATCTAGTGGTATTTTTTAATTTAATGTTGTTGTCGTCGTAATTCAGTGGTAGTGACTTTACTTACTCTACAATTTGGACCATGTGCCAATTCTCTTCTTTTTGTCCTCTCCCCAAATCAAAACAAAAAATTCAAATGGGAGAGTGTCTTATGAAAGGGGGTTTCTTCAAAAGAAAATATATATTATCAAATGAGAAAAATCCCTTCATTTTGGCCTTCCGTGCAAAGTCATGTGTAGTGCTTCAAGATCCCCCTCTTTAGGTCATGTATCCAATTCTCTTAAATATCAATGGTGATTCATCAAAATTTCACCTTCATTCAAATGACCTTGGCATTTCTCAAATCGGTGCCTCATTCAAAGTTCCACACCAAAGTTGGTTTTTCTTTCAAGGCTTATGCCTTACTTTTTACGAATCTTATCCATTGTCCATATTATGTAGGAAGTGTTGTCTCTTACGCTCAATGGATTATTAAAAGCTTGGTTAACTTTGAAAATGCTTTTGAGATTAAATGCTTGGTTTTATAATTTCAAGATGGCTGTCACCAATCCTATCCCCTTACCTTGACACATCATAGTTGCATCATGAGCAAATGTTCATCTCTATATTACTGTCTTTGTATGCCCTTAAAGAGTTGTCTTTTGAGAATTGCATTGCATATTATTTTGTCAAACACTTGTCATATCAATATCTCTTGGAAGCATCGATATTCAAACTACCTTCTATTATTCCTTTCATGGCTTATGTTTTAGCTGTAGTTTATTGGTGCAAAGATTCAACTATTATATTGATCTCTATCATCTTAATGAGATGCCTTCGGTTGTTTGGGTTCATTTGTTGATGTGAAAATTAACTTGACACATATATTAAACTCTATTAAACATGTAATTGTAATATTAAGCAAGTAGGGATCGTTATAGACCGGGGATTAACTAGGGCTGCTAATCAACACAAATAAGACTTTAAAACACAAAACTAGACACTTAAGACTTAAAACTGACTCAAAACAGTCAAAACAGCACAACTAAGTGAAATTGACTCGAAACAGACTCTAAGGACTATTTGGATGCATTTAAGACTAGTAAAACTCAAAACACTAAATTGGACAGTTTTAAGAACTTTTCTAACTAATCTAACACACTTAATTAAAGGGGGGGTTGAATTGGACGAAATTAATTAAACTAAACAGATTGCAAACTAAAGTAAACTAGGTACGAAATCAGGTGAATTGAATGGTGAAAACTTAGCTAGAGGATCATTCTCCACACATGACCTATGCAACATAAAACAATTTCCAGTAATGTTCCCTTAGACTATGAATGACAACACCCCAAGTTAACCGTGATAGCACAAATTAACCACCAGATTTTCCTTCTTTCATTGAATTGGATGGGATACGCATCACAACCAAATTATCCTTCTCAAGTCCCCTAACTATGAAAAGCATGATAGAAAACATATCAAAGGTCATTAAGTTTTTTGAAAACCATAAGCATTGACAAGGTATTCGTAACTATGAAAAGCATGATACTCCTGCCTAGGATTTACTTAACACAATCATGACTAGTGACTTCTACTACTTGTGAATATAAGTTCATAACGCTGAGGTGAAACTCCCTTATACTCTAGAATCAAGTTCAAGCATGCAAACTAAGTAATCCTCAATCAACATACATAAACAAGTTTTAATAACTCAGATAAGCAAATCACATTCAAGACTCAAGAAACAATAACTGGATATAATCAATTCATATAAAGCATATAATCATGGCTTCGAATTCACGTCTAACTAAAAAGAAATTAGTTCCACATATCTTTAGAAACTGAAATAAACATTAAAACCAACATTGAAGCATATTTAAGGATATAAAGAACCAGGAATGTTCCAGCAACTCAAATGGCAGATTTGAACCCTCATTGGATTGCAAGCAACGGGACAAAGCTCCTTCTTCCTTCTTTGCTGCGTTACTTGATGAATATCTGGGAAATTGGCTTGAATTGTGGTGTAGAAGGAATATGGGGGTGGTGGTTCTGATTTGTGGTAGAAAATATGTATTTATAGGCCTAGGAAACTTGGCACAAATCCATGAGATGAGAGGGATAAGTTTGACACAATTCTTGGAGGAAAAGGACTAGGGTTTGGCACAAAGTAGTGGAGGAAAAGGATTACACAGTCCTAGAGAAAAAGGACTAGGAAATTCGGTCAAAGCTTCTAGAATGGAATATCTGGCAGATTTCTAGAAGAAAAGCAATAAAAGGTGCAGCACCAATCTAGGTGTCATAACCCGTCCCGGAAATGTACATTATTTTGTTATTGTTGATGTGAAAAGACTAAAATGCCCTTGAGCGTTTGTGGCATTGTGGGACTATGTGTGGTTGAGGACCAATGTGTTAAGTTCCTATTATTTTGGACCCAATTGGAAGTAAGGAAAATGGGTTGTTTTAATTGGTTACCCAAAAATCTGGACCACACATCATGTCTCTCTCTCTCACTCTCCCGTGCTCTCTCTTATCTCTCTCACAGTTTCACTCTCTCTCCTTTGAAATGGTACGGATAAGCACCCAAGACCCTTGAAACTTCACGAATTGTGGCCAACATTAGTACCATTGTGATCGTGAGGACCATACGAGTTCAAAGGTACCCAGTTTAGGTAAGAACTCGTTCGATATCATTTTGAAACTTCAAGCTCCGAGTTGAGCACTATTCATAAACTTTTAAATGGTTATGTTTTAGGATAATCCAAGCTCATAACGAGCTTAGTGAGGTCCCAAGGAAGCTTAGAGTGCTTCGTTTGAAGGTTTTGGACGTCTGGATCGTGTGGACGAAGTTTGGCCGATTTTCTTGGAATTCTCCGGTGGAATCCCGTGACTTTTAGAGCTTTAAATTAGTATGATCGTGTTCTACAAGTTAAGAGCTTCATTTTGGTATAAATTGCATGAAAAATGGTGCAAAAACGAGTGAGAAAAAGGCAGTTACTGGTCTACCCAAAATCTGGTGCCGGCGATTCTATTCTGGCGTTTGGAGGTTGAAGATGATGCCCATGTTGGGCGCGTGGGGGTGCATGAGCCACCTAAAAATTTATCTAAAAATATCACGATGTTCGTGAGGTTGTGTAGGTCATGTTGGTATATTTAAATACCAAAATTGAGCAATGTATGAGAAGTTATTAGCTAGTTTTGCTTATGTGCTTTAAAATAACGTTTTTATAGTTAATTCGCATATAGGTGAGACTTATCCCGAGGACGAGCGTATCCACGGGCGACTTGGGGGCTATGACTCTTCGACATACCTGTGAGTGGGTTTTTGTTTTCAGTATATACTTATATACTTGATATATTTCCCATAAATGCATTTTTAGGAAAGTATGGTTTGAAATAATATGTCAAATGCTTTTATATTCTGAATATGCACTTCATGGTTGAATATATATATAAATGTGATGATGTGGAGGCATAGGTAAGTTTAGGTAAGTTATGTTTGGTTATGTGAATCATCAATGATGTGTTATGTGATTGAATAAGGTTGAGCTCATAAAACTGCACCTAGGGTGATTGTGATTTAGCCAGAGATGTGAAGCACATGCCCGTTTATTTACGTCACCTCCCGCACTATATGTTCATATTGGATCCAACTTAAGTGCACAGTCTTGTCGTACAGACCTTATTTATGGTTCCAACTCGTAGGTGACTAGCGATTTATCGCCCGACTATTATGAGAGAATAGAATTAAGCATAACTGTATTTCACCCAATCTTGTCGTACAGACCCTTTCTAGGGGTTCCAACTTATGTGCAGTATATTGCTGTATAGGTCATTGTAGTGACTCTGACTAGATTTACTTTTGAGCTATGAATTCAGCCGTACAGACTACCTCAGGGGTTTCGTCTAACATATCATATTTCTATGAACTCATTCTTACTTGAATTGCTTACTCTGTCATATCTTGGCATGGTATATATATGCTTATGATTATGTGAAGTATGATTTGAATTGATATATTTTCATATTCATTTATGTATATGCTTATATTGTGATTCTGGGAAAAATTATACATGTTTTATAGCGTGGGGTTAGATATCTTGATAAATGAAATGGTTTTGTAAAACATGTTTTACAGCGTGGTGCAATTCCGCAAAGTCATTGTCTAAGCCATACCTCTTAGGTGGCTTACTAACCCGTTCAGATCTACGTGGAGTTAGGGGTTCAGGAACAGGGTTGTCATCTTGTTGAGTGCTTGTTTATGGTTCATCATTAATCTCATTAATTTCCTTCAATTCTATCCTTTTCTCGCTACTTCCATTGAGAACGAATTCGTCTTCAAGGAACATAGCAGTTCGGCGATAAAGACTTTCTTGTCGTCAGGGTTATAGAATTCGTATCCCAAAGTCTGTTTGGAATACCCCACAAAGTAGCACTTAACAGATCTTGCTTCAAGCTTGTCAGCTTCAAGCCTTTTAACGTAAGCCGGACAACCCCAAATCCTAATATGATTAAGATTTGTGCTTTTGCCATGCCATATCTCATATGGTGTTTGTGAAACTGACTTGGAAGGTACTCTATTAAGCAAGTAAGCTGCTGTATATAGAGCGTATCCCCAGAATGTTACTGGTAGATTAGCAGAACTCATCATAGAACGAACCACGTTCATCAAGGTTCGATTTCTCGGTTCAGAAACTCCGTTATGTTGAGGAGTTCCTGGTGGAGTCCGCTGTGATACAATTCCACACTCTTTGAGATAATCTAGGAACTCGTTACTCAGATATTCACCACCTCGATCTGATCTTAGGGTCTTTATCTGTTTCCCAGTTTGCTTCTCAACTTCATTCTTGAATTCTTTGAACCTTTTAAAGGATTCTGACTTGTACTTCATAAGATACACATAGCCAAACCGAGAGTGATCGTTGGTGAATGTGATATAGTAGGAGAAGCCTCCTCTCGACGTAGTAGACATAGGTCCACACAGGTCCACATACGTCAGTGTGGATTAACCCTAGAATTTCAGTGGCACGCTCTCCTTTCCTAGCGAATGGAGATTTGGTCATCTTCCCTTTCAAGCAACATTCACAAGTACCCATCTGGTCATTACCTAATGGGCGGATATATCCGTCTTTCGACATCTTGCGAATCTTTTCAAGGTTTACATGTCCAAGTTTAAGATGCCAAATCTTTTTTGGTTAACTTCTTCTCTAGTCCTTTTGGGTTTTGATGTATTCCTGCTTTCAATACAGTGCATCCCACTATTCGCCTCTAGGTGAAAAGTCCCTCTATCATATTACCATGAGAGATAATACGACCGTTCAAGTATAAAGTGCAACTCATTTTGTCAAACAATAATGAGTGCCCATCTCGTAAAAGCTTAGAGATAGAAATCAAATTCTTTATACATGAAGGAAAATATAAACAATTTTTAAGTTCCAGGACTTCCCCAGAAGGTAGGTTAAGCATGTAGGTGCCTATTGCTTTTGCAGAGATTTTAGTGCCGTTCCTAACTCGCACAACCATCTCCCCATTGCGCAGTGACCTGCTCCCTGCTAGTCCCTGCAACGTATTGCAGATATGTTGACTAGCGCCTGAATCAAATATCCAGGAATTGGAGCTCACTGTAAAAGCACCCTCTATGACAAAAATAGTCTCTTCAAAAGTTCGTGTCATCAGGCTCGCAATGCGCACCCTGTATTTCTTCTTCCAACGTTCATCCCTTCCACAATGAAAGCATGTTCCTTTGGATTTCTTCGCCTTCTTCTTATGCAACCTTTCCCTTGTGCTTGCATTCTCACTCCCACTGTCCCTTTTGAAACCTTTTTCAAACTTACAGCACATGTCAATCATCTCGTTTAAAGCATGATCGAATCTATTCACTTTATAGTTTACAATAAACTTAGTGAAATCATCCGAGAGAGATGCAAGGAAAAAGTCTTGGGCCATTTTCCCATCGATGGAAGTTCCTAAACTTTTAAGATCATTAAATATCTTTTCCATATTTTGTCCATGTTTATGGACCGATGTCCCCTTTGCCATTTTGGCATTCATTAGACTACAAACATTTGAGAATCGTACATTACTAGTCTCAATGTCATGCATCTTATGCAAACTTTCAACCATGGCACAAGAAGTGTCCATGTGCTCATGTAGCTTCATAAGTTCCTCACTAAGTGAAGTGAGGATTAAGCATTTGGCTTATAAGTCATCCTCATAGTGTCTAACATAATTTTGACACTCCTCATTTGAAGCTAGTTTCATAGGAGGTGCATGAGGAGGGGATTGCTTAAGCACATACAATATGTCTTTCACCTTTGAGACATTCTCAATGTGGCGATACCAAGCAAGGAAACGTTGGCCCTTAAGGCCCTTTTTGTCAAGTATAATGGTGGGTATAATTTTAGGCATGTCGTTAACTACATAACATAACAGAAATCGTATTAGATTGTTTGTTTAAAACTATTTGATTGGGTCTTTGAATCAAATAGTACCACCCACTATTTTTGGCAAATTCCACATCCCTCAATAGAATTCGAGAGTTATTTTGAACTCTTAGCGGGGTATGGGAGACTCACCATTACCAAGCCCCACCTCAGAAGAATATCATATTGGCTAGCAACAATAATGATGAGAGGATAACGCTTTAGCCATTTACAACTTTTGTAATTACCCATCTAGTTTGGCTTCTAGAGAATGATGCCTCAGAAGAATATCATATTGGCACCATTGCACTTAGTTAAGTCATTCCCACCATGCCAGTTTAAGTAGGGGTTCAAGAATGGCCTCAGAAGAATATCATATTGGCCATACTCGTTGCCTACTTTCACTTCATCATATGTTTATGGGCTTCTCCTGAATGTAAGCACATACTTTGCGTACCCCAGAACTGGACGAATACGGTGTATAAGTCACAAACGATTGAAGCCCACCACGGTGGATGGCCTACGAAGAGATGTTCAAAACATCTCTCGCTTATCAACTTAATATTCATTTTGTTGAGGGAGTAGTGTTGGGCTACATCAAAACATTTTAATCTCATTAAAAGAACTTGGGCCTATCACAACCATTGGTCCAAGTTAATATGATTTAGTAGTTTATAATACTCCCACTATTTCAATGAAACAAGCGAGACTATATGGAACTACTAACGAATGCATTGCATCCTCATATGGACTATATAGTCATATTAGGTTTTAGGATGATTATGAACCGTTAAATTTGATCTAACACGAGCCTTGTGTTGGACCTTGGGTCTAAGCTAGGTAGTTGTCGATTTTAGTTACGCATTTAATCCAATTAAACCGTTATTTCCTATTGGGCGTTGGACCCAACTATTCCATTTTGCATACATATAAACAAAAAAGGAATACATGAAATAATAATAAGGGCTTATGCCCTTTTACAACACAAATGATGGACTTATGTCCATTTACAACCAATTGAATTAATCAAATTACATTCAAATCTACACTACTAAACCCAAACATTCATAATGTAAATCGGCCAATCACATAGCTCAATTATCGAGTCCTTTGGTTCATAATCACCCTTTTCTTAATCAATCACATTACTAAGAAAACAACTTTAAACAATTGGTTTTTGGATCCATAGAATTGATTTAAATAGAACAAAATGAAATGAAAATCCAATTCTCATTAAAGAGACAAAACCATTTTGTTCTCATCTTATTTGTGCCAAATGGAAACTATAACCACAACAATTGGGCCACAATGCAAATACATAAACTTTTGGGGTCACTTTGTAAAAACACAATAGTTCACAACTTCATGTAAATACAACTAGATCCCAAAATTTTAATAATGTAAAAACATCATTAAAGGAGCAAAACAATTTGTCCTTTAGAGTTTTTGGGCCTTAACGTAAAAACGTAAACTTTTTGGCCAAAGTGCAAAAACACAAAAGTATCAAAACTTTATGTAATTGCACAAAAGGCCCCAAAAGTACCCCACTTGTTGGGGTGGCCGGCCAAGGAGAGAAGAAATGAAAATTTTCTAAAAAGTTTTTGCAAGTTGATTTTGGTGGGTGAGGTAAGGGTGAAATTGATGGTTTGTAAGAAAAATAAAAGATCTATGACAAAACATTAAAACCATTTCATCACATCTCACCAATAACCATCAACCATCAATTAATAAACCAAAACTTTATGAAAAACATAAAACTTTTGAATCAAAACTTCAAAACTTTATGTTCTTGGCAAGAACTTCAAGAACATTGAAGAACACCATGAAAACTCATAATAGCTCCATGAATGTTTTCACTCACCAAAACTCAATTTTTCACCACTCAAAAGAGGGCTAATATCCTAGGGTACTTAGGGATTCCAAAAGTCACTTTAAAACCATTTTAACAAGACAAACATGAACCCAAAAAATCACCCTTTGGATTTGGCCGAATTTCCCAAAACACATGGCACAAAATTTTAGTTCCAATATTCATGCTTAAATGAAATACATCTACAACATTTGAGATGCTAAATTTTCTAGCAAAATTTATATATTCAAAAGCAAGAACAAAGCTTGTAACATTTACAACATTTAAATCACAAATCATGAAAATCACAAAACCCAAAAGGATTCACCATAAACTAGGCCTAGGCTCTGATACCACTTGAAGGAAAAATTGAAGGAAAAATTTTGTCCTAGCTAAGAACAAGTATGAACATTTGAATACATATGCAAGCTATTAACACTTTAAAGTAGGCATGCATCCAAAAACAATTCATAAAACCCATGACTTTCAAAGCCTAGTATATGGTGAACCAAAAGACTCTTTAACAACATTAAAGAGAAGTAAAGATTTAGAGTTTCTTTACCCTTGAAGCTCATCCTTGTTTACACAAGGGATTCACCCAAATGGAGGGCCTTCAAGTCACCTCCAAGCTCCTTGAATCTTGCTTGTGATTTTCCCCTTTTAGTGCTCCTTTGCTCCTTGAGGATGTGAGGAAAGGATCTCCAAAAACACCAAAGGTTTGGTGTCTCTAAGTCTCCACACCAAGGGTGAGGTGTGAAGATGAAATGGATGACTTAGAGAAGAAAAGATTGCTAGCTAAATCTTCCCTAAGTGGCCGGCCTCTTTGTAGAGAGAAAGAGAGAAAATGTTTCACCTCTTTGCCTCAAAGAAAAACCCTTATGAGAAATAAAGCTATAAAGTTCCTTTTATACTTCATTTCAAGTGAGTGGCAAACTTGTAATTAATCCAAGCTTGCCCATTCACCCTAATGGCCGGCCATATTAATGTTATTGGGCTATTTGCCCATTTTGTTTTAGTTGTCATACAACTTAAACATAATGGGCCTTTTGGACCAAAACGCTTTTGGGCCCCGAAACCCAAAACCAACATATAAGCCCAATACAAACCTTTCGTAAAATTAATTAACTAATTAATTAATCTTGACCATTCTTCAATTAAGCCATTTAATTGCATATCCATTTCATTTAATTTCTTCACTATCACCCTTACTCGGTGTACGATCCATTAGGTTCCAATTAGCGAGGTAGTGGGCGATTGTTACTCTTAACGATCGATTGTGAATTGAAACCACATTTCAATTCTCCCTTTTATGATTAGTGTAGCCTAATCATTAGGGCTTCCACAAACCATGAGTGACACCTAGCAGTATGTCATGGTTACCCAAGCTAAGTAGAATTGGTTGGAGAACCTATCCAGTTACAACTACAATGCAATACGGTCCTTCTCTAATACAATACTCTTAATCACATTGTTTAAGTGATAGTTTGTTTCATGTCTACTATCCAATATGATACATATCTATATGATTCCCTTGAATATGATTTGGAACAAACTTCCTAAGTCATATTCATATGCTTTGGCCAAAGACTTTAGAATCATATCTTAGAGTATTCTCCTTCCACCATGGAAGGTTAGAGATCCCTTGTTGTGCATTCATATGCCTACACGACTAGATAGCTTGACCCCAACAATGTCGTGGACACTCCGATGGAATGCCGTTGACATGATCAAAGATCAAGGACCTAACCATTAGACATCTATGATGCCTCAGGTCAAAGGACTACTTTGCATATTGCAACTATTGAGTTCTTACATGACATGTATGTTCGAACTCTCTTTCGATCGTTGTTCAGTGTACTCGATTACTCTTTCGAGCACCTATGTGTTTGTCTTAGTGTCCAACACCAAATGACTTGAGACTAGTCATACTCACGCTTGAGTCAACATAACACATACTAACCTTAGCGGATTGTCAATACCCAATTGGCAATCCTATGGCTAGGAACGTTTTAGGAATGAACATAAGAGAATGGTCTCGATAATCTAACTCACTTAGATCACTTGTCTCTTAGATCAAATACATCCCTTGGATTCCCTTATTACTTAAACACATGATACAATAAATAGTGATTAACAATAAGCTTTGCCCTTCATGAAACATATAAAAGTTTAATACATTAAGTATTTCAAAAAGCTATTACATCAAATGAGTGGCTTTGTGGGCATACCTCCAACAATCTCCCACTTGCACTCAAAGCCATATTCCCATGTATCTAATACCCATCTTTTCCATATGACGGTCAAGCTGGATTTGAGACATTGGCTTTGTCAGTGGATCTGCTACGTTATTGGCTGAAGCAACTTTGAGGATGTTGACTTTCCACTCGGCGACATATCTTCTAATGATATTAAAGCACCTGTCAAAATGCTTGTTCTTTTGATGTGCCCTGGGTTCCTTGGCTTGAGCTATCGCCCCACTATTAACACAGTACAAAGTTACTGGTGATGTAATGGTTGGAACCACTCCAAGTTCAGTGATGAACTTCTTCATCCAGAACGCTTCTTTGCCGGCTTCAGCTGCAGCGACATATTCAGCCTCTGTCGTGGAATCAGCAATTACACTTTGTTTCTTGCTTTTCCAACTGACAACCCCACTATTCAGAGTGAATACATATCCGGAGTTGAAACTCCTATCATCGACGTCAGATTCGAAATCTGCGTCTGTATAAGCTTCCACTCGCAACTCTGTTGCTCCTCCATAAACGAGGAACATGTCCTTAGTTCTTCTTAAGTACTTAAGGACCGTCTTGACAGCTGCCCAGTGTTCTGATCCTGGGTTAGATTGATATCGACTAGTAATGCTCACAGCATATGCAATATCAGACCTTGTGCATATCATGGCATACATGAGACTCCCTATGGCAGAAGCATAAGGAATAACATTCATTTGCCGTATCTCTTCAAGAGTCTTAGGTTCCATGGACTTAGAAAGGTGAATTCCATGTCTAACAGGAAGAAAACCTTTCTTAGACTGTTCCATCTGGAACCTACTTAGCACCTTATCAATGTACATAGATTGGGATAATCCAATTAATTTTATGGATCTATCACGATAGAGCTTTATCCCAAGTACATAAGATGCATCTCCTAAATCTTTCATGTGGAAGGTTTTGGACAACCACACTTTTACAGAAGAAAGTACTGCAGTGTCATTCCCGAATAGTAATATGTCATCTACATATAACACTAGGAATACAACTGCATCCCCAACGACCTTTTGATAAACACAATTGTCGTCTTCGTTTTGAGTAAAACCAAACGATTTGATTTCAGTATCAAAACGAATGTTCCAGCTCCTGGAGGCTTGCTTAAGTCCATAAATGGACCTCTGAAGCTTGCATACTTTAGTCTTTTCAGACTTGGACACGAAACCTTCGGGTTGAGCCATGTAAAACTCTTCCTCTAGGTAGCCATTCAGAAAGGCCGTCTTCACGTCCATTTGCCAGATTTCATAATCATAGTACGCAGCTATAGCAAGCAAAATCCGAATGGACTTAATCATGGCTACAGGAGAGAAAGTTTCTTCATAGTCAATCCCTTCTCTTTGCTTGTAACCCTTGGCTACGAGTCTAGCCTTATAAGTCTCCACGTCCCCATCAACGCATATCTTCCTCTTGAAGAACCATTTGTTTCCAACAGGTACAATACCTTCTGGAGGGTCTACAAGAGTCCAGACCTGATTTTGATACATGGAATCCATCTCAGATTTCATGGCCTCTTGCCATCTCTTTGAATCAATGTCGGACATTACTTCAGTGTAGTCCCTAGGGTCCTCCTTTGTGTCATTGTCACCTAGAAGGTGCAATTCCGCAAAGTCATTGTCTAAGCATACCTCTTAGGTGGCTTACTAACCCGTTCAGATCTACGTGGAGCTAGGGGTTCAGGAACAGGGTTGTCATCTTGTTGAGTGCTTGTTTGTGGTTCATCATTAATCTCATTAATTTCCTTCAATTCTATAGTTTTCTCGCTACTTCCATTGAGAACAAATTCGTCCTCAAGGAACATAGCAGTTCTGGCGACAAAGACTTTCTTGTGGTCAGGGTTATAGAATTCGTATCCCAAAGTCTGTTTGGAATACCCCACAAAGTAGCACTTAACAGATCTTGCTTCAAGCTTGTCAGCTTCAAGCCTTTTAACGTAAGCCGGACAACCCCAAATCCTGATATGATTAAGATTTGTGCTTTTGCCATGCCATATCTCATATAATGTTTGTGAAACTGACTTGGAAGGTACTCTATTAAGCAAGTAAGCTGCTGTATATAGAGCGTATCCCCAGAATGTTACTGGTAGATTAGCAGAACTCATCATAGAACGAACCATGTTCATCAAGGTTCGATTTCTCCGTTCAGAAACTCCGTTATGTTGAGGAGTTCCTGGTGTAGTCCGCTGTGATACAATTCCACACTCTTTGAGATAATCTAGGAACTCGTTACTCAGATATTCACCACCTCGATCTGATCTTAGGGTCTTTATCTGTTTCCCAGTTTGCTTCTCAACTTCATTATTGAATTCTTTGAACCTTTCAAAGGATTCTGACTTGTACTTCATAAGATACACATAGCCAAACCGAGAGTGATCGTCGGTGAATGTGATATACTAGGAGAAGCCTCCTCTCGACGTAGTAGACATAGGTCCACATACGTCATTGTGGATTAACCCTAGAATTTCAGTGGCACGCTCTCCTTTCCCAGCGAATGGAAATTTGGTCATCTTCCCTTTCAAGCAACATTCACAAGTACCCATCTGGTCATTACCTAATGGGTGGATATATCCGTCTTTTGACATCTTGCAAATCTTTTCAAGGTTCACATGTCCAAGTTTAAGATGCCACATCTTTTCTTGGTTAACTTATTCTCTAGCCCTTTTGGGTTTTGAGGTATTCCCGCTTTCAATACAGTGCATCCCACTATTCGTCTCTAGGTGAAAAAGTCCCTCTATCATATTACCATGAGAGATAATACGACCGTTCAAGTATAAAGTGCAACTCATTTTGTCAAACTATACTGAGTGCCCATCTCGTAAAAGCTTAGAGATGGAAATCAAATTCTTTATACATGAAGGAAAATATAAACAATTTTTAAGTTCCAGGACTTCCCCAGAGGGTAGGTTAAGCATGTAGGTGCCTATTTCTTTTGCAGAGATTTTAGTGCCGTTCCCAACTCGCACAACCATCTCCCCATTGCGCAGTGACTTGCTCCCCGCTAGTCCCTGCATCGTATTACAGATATGTTGACTAGCGCCTGAATCAAATATCCAGGAATTGAAGCTCACTGTAAAAGCACTCTCTATGATAGAAATAGTTTCTTCAAAAGTTCGTGTCATAAGACTCGCAATGCGCACCCTGTATTTCTTCTTCCAACGTTCATCCTTTCCACAATGAAAGCATGTTCCTTTGGATTTCTTTGCCTTCTTCTTATGCAACCTTTTCCTTGTGATTGCATTCTCACTCCCACTGTCTCTTTTGAAACCTTTTTCAAATTTACAGCACATGTCAATCATCTCGTTTAAACCATGATCGAATCTATTCACTTTATAGTTTACAATAAACTTAGTGAAATCATCCGAGAGAGATGCATGGAAAAAGCCTTGGGCCATTTTCCCATCGATGGAAGTTCCTAAACTTTTAAGATCTTTACATATCTTTTCCATCTTTTGTCCATGTTCATAGACTGATGTCCCCTTTGCCATTTTGGTATTCATTAGACTACAAACATTTGAGAATCGTACATTACTAGTCTCAATGTCATGCATCTTATGCAAACTTTCAACCATGGCACAAGAAGTGTCCATGTGCTTATGTAGCTTCATAAGCTCCTCACTAAGTGAAGTGAGGATTAAGCATTTGGCTTGTAACTCATCCTCATAGTGTCTAACATAATTTTGACACTCCTCATTTGAAGCTAGTTTCTTAGGAGGTACATGAGGAGGGGATTGCTTATGCACATACAATATGTCTTTCACCTTTGAGACATTCTCAATGTGGCGATACCAAGCAAGGAAACGTTGGCCCTTAAGGCCCCTTTTGTCAAGTATAATGGTGGGTATAATTTTAGGCATGTCGTTAACTACATAACATAACAGAAATTGTATTAGATTGTTTGTTTAAAAACTATTTGATTGGGTCTTTGAATCAAATAGTACCACCCACTATTTTTGGCAAATTCCACATCCCTCAATAGAATTCGAGAGTTATATTGAACTCTTAGCAGGGTATGGGAGACTCACCATTACCAAGCCCACCTCAGAAGAATATCATATTGGCTAGCAACAATAATGATGAGAGAATAACGAATTATTCATTTACAACCTTTTGTAATTACCCATCTAGTTTGGCCTCTAGAGAATGATGCCTCAGAAGAATATCATATTGGCACCATTGCACTTAGTTAAGTCGTTCCCACCATGCTAGTTCAAGTAGGGGTTCAAGAATGGCCTCAGAAGAATATCATATTGGCCATACTCGTTGCCTACTTTCACTTCATCATATGTTTATGGGCTTCTCCTAAATGTAAGCACATACTTTGCATACCCCAGAACTGGACGAATACGGTGTATGAGTCACAAACGATTGAAGCCCACCACGGTTGAAAGCCTACGAAGAGATGTTCAAAACATCTCTCGCTTATCAACTTAATATTCATTTGTTGAGGGAGTAGTTTTGGGCTACATCAAAATCATTTTAATCTTATGAAAAGAACTTGGGCCTATCATAACTATTGGTCCAAGTTAATATGGATTAGTAGCATATAATACTCCCACTGTTTCATTGAAACAAGCGAGACTATATGGAACTACTAACGAACGCATTGCATCCTCATATGGACTATAAAGTCATACTAGGTTTTAGGATGATTATGAACCGATTGATTTGATCCAAGACGAGCCTTGTGTTGGACCTTGGGTTTAAGGTAGATAGATGTTGATTTTAGTTACGCGTTTAATCCAATTAAACCGTTATTTCCTATTGGGCGTTGGACCCAACTATTCCATTTTGCATACATATAAACAAAAGGAATACATGAAATAATAATAAGGGCTTATGCCCTTTTACAACACAAATGATGGACTTATGTCCATTTACAACAAATTGAATTAATCAAATTACATTCAAATCTACACTACCAAACCCAAACATTCATAATGTAAATCGGCCAATCACATAGCTCAATTATCGATGCCTTTGGTTCATAATCACCCTTTTCTTAATCAATCACATTAACTAAGAAAACAACTTTAAACAATTGGTTTTTGGATCCATAGAATTGATTTAAATGAAACTAACTGAAATGAAAATCCAATTCTCATTAAAGAGACAAAACAATTTTGTTCTCATCCTTTTGGGCCAAAAGGAAACTATGACCACAACAATTGGGCCACAATGCAAATACAAAAAACTTTTGGGGTCACTTTGTAAAAACACAATAGTCCACAACTTCATGTAATTACAATTAGAACCCAAAATTTTAATAATGTAAAAACATCATTAAAGGATCAAAACAATTTGTCCTTTAGAGTTTTTGGGCCTTAACGTAAAAACATAAACTTTTGGGGCAAAATGCAAATACACAAAAGTATCTCAAACTTTATGTAATTGCACAAAAGGCGCCAAAAGTACCCCCACTAGGGGGTGGCCGGCCTTTAGAGAGGAAATGGAAAAATTTCTAAAAAGTTTTTGCAAGTTGATTTTGGTGGGTGAGGTAAAGGAGAAATTGATGGTTTGTATGAAAAAAAAAAGATCTATGACAAAACATTAAAACCATTTCATCACATCTCACCAATAACCATCAACCATCAATTAATAAACCAAAACTTTATGAAAAACATAAAACTTTTGAATCAAAACTTCAAAACTTTATGTTCTTGGCAAGAACTTCAAGAACATTGAAGAACACTAATGAAAACTCAATTTTTCACCACTCAAAAGAGGGCAAATGGGTACTTAGGGGTTCCAAAAGTCACCTTAAAACCATTTTAACAAGACAAACATGAACCCAAAAAATCACGCTAAGGATTTGGCCGAATTTCCCAAAACACATGGCACCAAATTTTAGTTCCAATATTCATGCTTAAATGAAATACATCTACAACATTTGAGATGCTAAATTTTCTAGCAAAATTTATATATTCAAAAGCAAGAATAAAGCTTGTAACATTTACAACATTTAAATCACAAATCATGAAAATCACAAAACCCAAAAGGATTCACCATAAACTAGGCCTAGGCTCTGATACCACTTGAAGGAAAAATTGAAGGAAAAATTTTGTCCTAGCTAAGAACAAGTATGAACATTTGAATACATATGCAAGCTATTAACACTTTAAAGTAGGCATGCATCCAAAAACAATTCATAAAACCCATGACTTTCAAAGCCTAGTATATGGTGAACCAAAAGACTCTTTAACAACATTAAAGAGAAGTAAAGATTTAGAGTTTCTTTACCCTTGAAGTTCATCCTTGTTTACACAAGGGATTCACCCAAGTGGAGGGCCTTCAAGTCACCTCCAAGCTCCTTGAATCTTGCTTGTGATTTTCCCCTTTTAGTGCTCCTTTGCTCCTTGAGGATGTGAGGAAAGGATCTCCAAAAACACCAAAGGTTTGGTGTCTCTAAGTCTCCACACCAAGGGTGAGGTGTGAAGATGAAATGGATGACTTAGAGAAGAAAAGATTGCTAGCTAAATCTTCCCTAAGTGGCCGGCCTCTTTGTAGAGAGAAAGAGAGAAAATGTTTCACCTCTTTGCCTCAAAGAAAAACCCTTATGAGAAATAAAGCTATAAAGTTCCTTTTATACTTCATTTCAAGTGAGTGGCAAACTTGTAATTAATCCAAGCTTGCCCATTCACCCTAATGGCCGGCCATATTAATGTTATTGGGCTATTTGCCCATTTTGTTTTAGTTGTCATACAACTTAAACATAATGGGCCTTTTGGACCAAAACGCTTTTGGGCCCCGAAACCCAAAACCAACATATAATCCCAATACGAACCTTTCGTAAAATTAATTAACTAATTAATTAATCTTGACCATTCTTCAATTAAACCATTTAATTGCATATCCATTTCATTTAATTTCTTCACTGTCACCCTTACTCGGTGTACGATCCATTAGGTTCCAATTAGCAAGGTAGTGGGCGATTGTTACTCTTAACGATCGATTGTGAATTGAAACCACATTTCAATTCTCCCTTTTATGATTAGTGTAGCCTAATCATTAGGGCTTCCACAAACCATGAGTGACACCTAGCAGTATGTCATGGTTACCCAAGCTAAGTAGAATTGGTTGGAGAACCTATCCAGTTACAACTACAATGCAATACGGTCATTCTCTAATACAATACTCTTAATCACATTGTTTAAGTGATAGTTTGTTTCATGTCTACTATCCAATGTGATACATATCTATATGATTCCCTTGAATATGATTTGGAACAAACTTCCTAAGTCATATTCATATGCTTTGGCCAAAGACTTTAGAATCATATCTTAGAGTATTCTCCTTCCACCATGGAAGGTTAGAGATCCCTTGTTGTGCATTCATATGCCTACACGACTAGATAGCTTGACCCCAAGAATGTCGTGGACACCACGATGGAATGCTGTTGACATGATCAAAGATCAAGGACCTAACCATTAGACATCTATGATGCCTCAGGTCAAAGGACTACTTTGCATATTGCAACTATTGAGTTGTTACATGACATGTATGTTCGAACTCTCTTTCGATCGTTGTTCAGTGTACCCGATTACTCTTTCGAGCACCTATGTGTTTGTCTTAGTGTCCAACACCAAATGACTTGAGACTAGTCATACTAACGCTTGAGTCAACATAACACATACTAACCTTAGCAGATTGTCAATACCCAATTGGCAATCCTATGGCTAGGAACGTTTTAGGAATGAACACAAGAGAATGGTCTCGATAATCTAACTCACTTAGATCACTTGTCACTTAGATCAAATACATCTCTTGGATTCCCTTATTACTTAAACACATGATACAATAAATAGTGATTAACAATAAGCTTTGCCCTTCATTAAACATATAAAAGTTTAAGTATTCCAAAAAGCTATTACATCAAATGAGTGGCTTTGAGGGCATACTTCCAACAAAAATTTTGTCCTAGCTAAGAACAAGTATGAACATTTGAATACATATGCAAGCTATTAACACTTTAAAGTAGGCATGCATCCAAAAACAATTCATAAAACCCATGACTTTCAAAGCCTAGTATATGGTGAACCAAAAGACTCTTTAACAACATTAAAGAGAAGTAAAGATTTAGAGTTTCTTTACCCTTGAAGCACATCCTTGTTTACACAAGGGATTCACCCAAGTGGAGGGCTTTCAAGTCACCTCCAAGCTCCTTGAATCTTGCTTGTGATTTTCCCCTTTTAGTGCTCCTTTGCTCCTTGAGGATGTGAGGAAAGGATCTCCAAAAACACCAAAGGTTTGGTGTCTCTAAGTCTCCACACCAAGGGTGAGGTGTGAAGATGAAATGGATGACTTAGAGAAGAAAAGATTGCTAGCTAAATCGTCCCTAAGTGGCCGGCCTCTTTGTAGAGAGAAAGAGAGAAAATATTTCACCTCTTTGCCTCAAAGAAAACCCTAATGAAAATAAAGCTATAAAGTTGCTTTTATACTTCATTACATTTGGTGAGTGGCAAACTTGCAATTAAGCAAAGTCTCACACTCACCCCTTATGGCCGGCCCCTTGTAAGTGATTGGACTTATTGCCCATTTTGTTTTAGTTGTCATACAACTTAAACATAATGGGCCTTGTGGACGAAAACGTTTTTGGGCCCCGAAACCCAAAACCAACTTAAAAGCCCAATACGAA
This sequence comes from Malus sylvestris, assembly GCF_916048215.2. NCBI lineage: Eukaryota > Viridiplantae > Streptophyta > Magnoliopsida > Rosales > Rosaceae > Malus > Malus sylvestris. The sequence goes on from NC_062268.1 coordinate 24,607,412, forward strand.
CCTTTCGTAAAATTAATTAACTAATTAATTAATCTTGACCATTCTTCAATTAAACCATTTAATTGCATATCCATTTCATTTAATTTCTTCACTATCACCCTTACTTGGTGTACGATCCATTAGGTTCCATTTAGCGAGGTAGTGGGCGATTGTTACTCATAACGATCGATTGTGAATTGAAACCACATTTCAATTTTCCCTTTTGTTGATTAGTGTTTGCTAACCATTAGGGCTTCCACAAACCATAAGTGACGCCTAGCAGCATATCATGGTTACCCAAGCTAAGTAGAATTGGTTGGAGAACCTATCCAGTTACAACTACAATGCAATACGGTCCTTCTCTAATACAATACTCTTAATCACATTGTTTAAGTGATAGTTTGTTTCATGTCTACTATCCAATGTGATACACATCTATATGATTCCCTTGAATATGATTTGGAACAAACTTCCTAAGTCATATTCATATGCTTTGGCCAAAGACTTTAGAATCATATCTTAGAGTATTCTCCTTCCACCATGGAAGGTTAGAGATCCCTTGTTGTGCATTCATATGCCTACACGACTAGATAGCTTGACCCCAACAATGTCGTGGACACTCCGATGGAATGCCGTTGACATGATCAAAGATCAAGGACCTAACCATTAGACATCTATGATGCCTCAGGTCAAAGGACTACTTTGCATATTGCAACTACTAAGTTCTTACATGACATGTATGTTCGAACTCTCTTTCGATCGTTGTTCAGTGTACTCAATTACTCTTTCGAGCACCTATGTGTTTGTCTTAGTGTCCAACACCAAATGACTTGAGACTAGTCATACTCACGCTTGAGTCAACATAACACATACTAACCTTAGCGGATTGTCAATACCCAATTGGCAATCCTATGGCTAGGAACGTTTTAGGAATGAACATAAGAGAATGGTCTCGATAATCTAACTCACTTAGATCACTTGTCTCTTAGATCAAATACATCCTTTGGATTCCCTTATTACTTAAACACATGATACAATAAATAGTGATTAACAATAAGCTTTGCCCTTCATTAAACATATAAAAGTTTAATACATTAAGTATTCCAAAAAGCTATTACATCAAATGAGTGGCTTTGTGGGCATACTTCCAACAAAGATAAGATAAGGTTAGTTTGGATAACATAAGGTTGGATAATGTTTTGGATAATGTTCCTTCTTTTGAGCTGATTCCTTATCTTCTTTGTCTTGGATTTATTTCTTCAACTCTTTAGCACATGCCTTGACATCTTTGGTCTTCAAATTCATCCATCCATCTTGCTTTATAGTTAAGTTATCCATTCCAGCCCAAAACTGCTATAAAATGCTGCAAAATGCACTTTCTTGCCAACTTTGTCATTTGGACCTACAAACACACAAAAATAGCTTAAAACACTATAATAAACACAAGCTAACTATGAAAATGCAAGAAAACAAGCTAACTAAGTCGCATAAATATGCTCCTAGCAAATTCCCCCACACTTAGCTTTTAATAGTCCTCGAGCAAAACAAAACAAACAAAACAAACAAAACATAACCTAGACCTTCCAACAGTTGCCTCAGGGATTTCCATTGGAACATGACACGTTAAAAATCACTACTCCTATAGATTTTACTTATCCTTACCCTCGAGCGCATACTTAATCACAGTCACCACTCACTAGCTCACATTTAATCAATTTAAAACATGGTTTTGATAGTAGTAACATGCCTTAGAGAATTCCCTCAATTCCTCACCGGATATACTCTCTATTGTCACACACATTTTCTAACTACACTTCCAATACTAGGTATATGTGAGAAAATTGATGTAAACATGTAGACTAGCCACTCACATATGTTATAATCAAAGAAGGGACTTTCTAGAATTTTTAATGCATGTGTGTGTGTGTGTGTGTGTGTGTAATCTCATGAATGGAATGCCACTAGTTAGACGCGAGAACCAGGGATACCATATGCTCATACCAATCCCAAACTCCACATATTGAAACACACAACAACCAAGATTAAAGTCTAAGGGTTGTAACGAGGCTAAGGGTATTGGCTAACAAGGAAAGGTAAGGATAAACAAAGGTTCGTAAAGTAATAGTAAGCAAAGTAATGAAATCAACTTAGAATTCACTCTTGAATGTAGCAAATAACTTGAAACACTAAGGGGATTTCATACATACTTAGGGTCATATTCAAACTTTTTGGACCCTTTCTTCAACAACCAATACTTGTGAGCTCATTCTCACTTATTTCACAACTTTTTTTCTTTTCTCAACTTTTCTTCTTCTTTTTTTTCTTTTTTTTTCTTTTCTCGTGCCCTACTCATTCTTTGGCACACAAAAACACAAACTTTGAAAACCCTTCCCCCACACTTGTTTTCTGCAATAGGTTTGATCAAAAGGAATTCCCTCTAAGCCATGCTCCACTATACTTTAAGACAAGGGTATGGATAGTCCTATTCTAGGCTAGGTAGGGAGAATGTAGCTAACAAAGAAAATAGGCTAAATAAGGCTCAAAGGGGGAAACCTACAAAAAAAATGCATGGGATGAAGGCTTTTTGGCTCTGGTGGTACCTACTAAACAACTTCCTCTTGTTATATGTTATGCACTCAATTTTAAGCTTTGAATGAAACGGCATGAGTTCTAGTATTTGGAACTAAAATGATAAAACGCATTCTAAGTAGAAACCAAGCAAAGAATAATGAGATCATGCAACGACTTTAGAAAACAAGAATTCACAGATTACTAACTCTCCAAACAAAGTTTAGGCTCAAGTCTCTTAGGGTTGTGTTTGAGTCCATTCCTTCAAGCACGTTACAAAAACTGATTTTCTTCCTTTGTGATTTATATGTGAATTAGTAAACGACAACTATAATCAAGCATAAACCAAAGAGCATATCAAACTTCCATTGATGTTTGTGATTTTCTTTAACAGTCATGTAATTAAAAACCAAATCCTCATTATTGTGTTGGAAGGTACCCTAAGGCACAAACGCACAAAAACAACTCTAAAATGACTCTTTTTGGGTTTTTCAAAACTTTTTCTATCTTATTTTTTCAAATTTTCGTATTTTTCTTTCAAGACACACTAAAACACTTCAAAACACACTAAAAACACTTAAACACAGTGAAAAACAATTCTAGAGGTGCTAGGTGATAAAAACCCATGAAAATCATGCAAAAACCAGCTTGTTTACCCCTACACTTAAACGAAACATTGTCCTCAATGTTTCAAACATAGACTCACACATAAACAAGCAAATGACACAACGAGCAAACGTGACAAACATGGCAAAGTAAAAGCAAGAAAAAGTAGAGTTTAAGAATGCAAATCTGGTTATGATGCTGAAGCTTCGTAGTTCTTCTTTATTTGCATGGGTTGCCTCCCAAGAAGCGCTTGTTTTAAAGTCTTCCAGCTGGACGATACCTCATTTTAAGCTTCATTGGAGCCCACGGTATGGATAGGTATGTCCTCCATGATATGCTCCTCGAAACACTTCATACTTTGGATCTTTGAATGGAAATGGATAGTGATCATTCCTGATTGTGGTGTTTTGCTTCCGTAAGTCAATGTGAACTCGCCCACCACCTTGAATTCGATTAGGTACCTGCACCAAAGGAGGTAACAACCTATTAGTTGAAATAGGCATTCGAATTAGAGGAGGTGGCTCACCAATGTGCTGCAATTAAGTGGCAGCACAGTCAACAAATGTATAAGGGGTGCTATCGGCCAGATTTGATGGTTTGAGGGTTGGGGTGTGTTCGTTGTGCTTTATTCCAATTCCCTGTTCATTGGTGGTTCGAAATTCATCCTTCTTAATTGGTGCTGAACTTTGCTGCCCTATATTTTTAATTACATAAATGGCAAAACAAGAACGAACATCATTAGGATTCTCAATAGATTCAGAAACTTTAAAGTTAATCATATCACCACCAAACTCCATAGTTAAGGTTCCCTTGGCCACGTCAATCTTGGTGTGGGCTGTTTTCATGAAAGTGGTCTACCAGCACCAAAACATCTTCCAACACTCCTTTAGGTTATGCATTAAATCAATCGACTAATTGAATAATAACGCCATCATTTTTAAGCTCTCCTAGATTCATAGATGCATAAAGAGAATATGGCATGACATTAATTGATGCTCCTAAATCTAGCATAGCATGTTCAAACCTTGTATTACCAATTACACAAGGGATAGTGAAACTACCTGGATCTTTGCATTTAGGTGGCAGCTTTCTTTGCAACATTGCAGAAACATTCTCACTTACATGTACCATCTCTTTCTCTTGAATCCGTTTCATTGTTGTACAAAGCTTAAAAAACTTAGCGTACTTTGGGATTTGCTTTATAGCATCAAGGAGCGAGATATTGACGTGCACCTTCCTAAACGTCTCAAGAATGTATTTTTCATCCTCTTCGTTCTTGGCTTGCATAAATCTACTAGGAAAAAGCACATTTGGTGGAATAACATTAGAAGGAATTGAATTTGAACTTGCCTTGGTTGTTTTGGACGGCATAGAGGGCTTAGGAGGCTGTAGCAAGGGTTGTTCTACCCTTGTCATGGGTTTATCCAATGTTTCCTCTTCTTGCTACAATTTTTCATCCTCTTCTTGGCTAGATTTTAACATTTTGGGGCTGGTTCCAATCTTATTTCCACTTCTCAATGGGATAACGTTGGCGGTTTCAAATATTTCCTTCAGATTCACAACGGTTGAACTAGGAAGTTTGTTTTGTTCTCTAAACTGCCCAAGGAACTCTGAAATCTGCCCTATTTGCTTCTTCAAGTCGACCACTTCCTTGGCTTGATTTTGGAATCCCTGTGCCAACGTAGTTAGCAATTGAAAAGTTTGATCATTATCAAGTGACAAACCTGAGTTTTGTTGGGTAGATTGTGGTTGAGGTTGAGATTGCGTGAATGGCCTTTGTTATATCCCAAGGGGTGGCTGTCGAAATCCTCTTTGTTGTTGAGGTTGTTGAGGCTCTCTCCACTTGAAGTTTGGGTGATCTTTCTAACCCGGATTGTACGTATTTGAGTATGGATCATTCCCTTGCTGATTTTGGCCTTGATAACCTATGGCATTGGCACTTTCCCATCCTCCATTCTCTATTAATTAAGGGCATTGATCATTAAGGTGCCTTTACATAGAGCACACACCACATACATTTGGTGTAATTCCTTGCACTTTGCATCCTTCAGCAACTTGAGATACAAGCATAATGAGGTTAGCTAATTGAGATTGATTTCAGCCATTGAACTTACCTCATGGACCTGTTGCCGTGGGATGTCTCTTTGTCCAACACCTTCGTATTGTTATGCATTCAAGGCTCGGTTTGCAATAAAGATCATGATAGCCACCGGTGTTTTATCAACCAAAGCACCTCCCGCTGAGGCATCAAACATTTGTCTCTCAATTGGAAGGAGTCCCTCGTAGAAATATTGAATTAGAAGTTCCTCCTTCATTTGATGTTATGGGCATGATGCAACTAACGTCTTGAAACATTCATAATATGCTGGAAACGATTCTCCTTGGTTTTGTTGAATGCCACTAATTTTTTTCCTCAAAAGAATAACTCTTGAAGTTGGGAAGAATTTCTCTAAGAACGCCCTCTTCATGCTTTCCCAAGAAGTAACAGTTCCGGGTGCTAATTCTTAGAGCCAATCTTTAGCCTTTTCCAAGAGAGAGAATGCAAAGGCCTTCATCTTCAAAATATTCCCATCGACATTGATGGGTGTCATGCTCGAACATACCACTTCAAACTCCTTAAGATGCTTGTTTGGATCTTCCATGGACAGCCCATGGTATTTGGGAATGTGATGCAACAAGCTAGACTTCAATTCGAACTCATCGGTCTTTCCTTGGGCAGCCACGGGGTATTGAATGCAAAGGGGAACGACTTTGCCCAACTCCAAGGCTAAAAGTTCTTTGATTATACGATTGTCCGCTGCCATGACTTGTTCTTCTTCTTCTTCTTCTTCCTCAAATTCAGATTCGGCCTCTGAACTTGAAGTAGGTGGATTAGGCTTCCTTTTTCTTCTCAAAGTTTGTTCAAAATCGTCGTCGAACTCCAAGATGTTTGCACTAATAGGTTGAGAACTACGAGTCATAAACTAGTACCTAAAATGAAGAAATAAACACAACTCAGCAACCAAGGATAATGCACGGCAGAGACACACAAACACACATGCAAAACACTTTGACACTAAAAGAAAACACAAAGACACACAGTAAGGATCGTCCTAGACCGGGGATTAACAAGGGCTGCTAATCAACACAAATAAGACTTTAAAACACTAAACTAGACTAAAAAACACAAGACTACACACTTTGACTTAAAACTAACTCAAAACACTAAAAACTGCACAACTAAGTGAAATTGACTCGAAACAGACTTTAAGGACTATTTAGACGAATTTAAGACTAGTAAAACTCAAAACACTTGGACAGTTTTAAGCACTTTTCTAACTAATCTAACACACTTAATTAAAGGAGGGATTGATTTGGACGAAATTAATTAAACTAAACAGATTGCAAAGCTAAAGCAAACTAGGTATGAAATCAGGTGAATTGAATGGTGAAAACTTAGCTAGAGGTTCCTCTCCACATATGACATATGCAACATAAACCAATTTCCAATATTGTTCCCTTAGACTATGAATGACAACACCCCAAGTTAACCGTGATAGCATAAATTAACCATCAAATTTTCCTTATTTCATTGAATTGGACGGGATACGCATCACAACCAAATTATCCTTCTCAAGTCCCCTAATTATGAAAAGCATGATAGAAAACATATCAAAGGTCATTAAGTTCTTTGAAAACCATAAGCATTGATGAGGCATTTGTAACTATGAAAAGTATGATACTCCTGCCTAGGATTTACTTAACACAATCATGTCTAGTGACTTCTACTACTTGTGAATATAAGTTCATAACGATTATGTGAAACTCTCTTATACTCTAGCATTAAGTTCATGCATGCAAACTAAGTATGCATCTTTAATCAACATACATAAACAAGTTTTAATAACTTAGATAAGAAATTCAGATTCAAGACTCAAGAAACAATAACTGGATGTAATCAATTCATATAAAGCATATAATCATGGCTTCGAATTCACCTCTAACTAAAAAGAAATTAGTTCCACGTGTCTTTAGAAACTGAAATAAACATTGAAACAAATTTAAAGATAGAAAGAACCAGGAACGTCCCAGTGTTGGAAGTATGCCCACAAAGCCACTCATTTGATGTAATAGCTTTTGGAATACTTATTGTATTAAACTTTTATATGTTTAATGAATGGCAAAGCTTATTGTTAATCACTATTTATTGTATCATGTGTTTAAGCAATGAGGGAATCCAAGGAATGTATTTGATCTAAGAGATAAGTGATTTAAGTAAGTTAGATTAACAAGACCTTTCTCTTATGTTCATTCCTAAAACGTTCCTAGCCATAGGATTGCCAATTGGGCATTGACAATCCGCTAAGGTTAGTATGTGTTATGTTAACTCAAGCGCGAGTATGACAAGTCTCAAGTCATTTAGTATTGGACACTAAGACAAACACATAGGTGCTCGAAAGAGTAATCGAGTACACTGAACAACGATCAAAAGAGAGTTCAAACATACATGTCATGTAAGAACTCGATAGTTACAATATGCAAAGTAGTCCTTTGACCTGAGGCATCATAGATGTCTAATGGTTAGGTCCTTGATCTTTGATCATGTTAAATGGCATTCCATTGGAGTGTCCACGGCATTGTTGGGATCAAGCTATCTAGTCATGTAGGCATATGAATGCACAACAAGGGATCTCTAACCTTCTATGGTGGAAGGAGAATACTCTAAGATATGATTCGGGAGTCTTTGGCCAAAGCATATGAATATGACTTAGGAAATTTGTTCCAAATCATATTCAATTGAATCATATAGAGAAGTATCACATTGGATAGTAGACATGAAACAAACTATCACTAAAACAATGTGATTAAGAGTATTGTATTAGAGAAGGACCGTATTGCATTGTAGTTGTAACTGGATAGGTTCTCCAACCACTTCTGTTGGAAGTATGCCCACAAAGCCACTCATTTGATGTAATAGCTTTTTGGAATACTTAATGTATTAAACTTTTATATGTTTAATGAAGGGCAAATCTTGTTGTTAATCACTATTTATTGTATCACGTGTTTAACCAATAAGAGAATCCAAGGAATGTATTTGTTCTAAGAGATAAGTGATCTAAGTAAGTTAGATTATCGAGACCTTTCTCTTATGTTCATTCCTAAAACGTTCCTAGCCATAGGATTGCCAATTGGGCATTGACAATCCGCTAAGGTTAGTATGTGTTGTGTTGACTCAAGCGTGAGTATGACTAGTCTCAAGTCATTTGGTGTTGGACACTAAGACAAACACATAGGTGCTCGAAAGAGTAATCGAGTACACTGACTACGATCAAAAGAGAGTTCGAACATACATGTCATGTATGAACTCTAAAGTTGCAATATGCAAAGTAGTCCTTTGACCTGAGGCATCATCGATGTCTAATGGTTAGGTCCTTGATCTTTGATCCTGTCAACGGCATTCCTTTGGAGTGTCCACGGCATTGTTGGGGTCAAGCTATCTAATCATGTAGGCATATGAATGCACAACAAGGGATCTCTAACCTTCCATGGTGGAGAGAGAATACTCTAAGATATGATTCTAAAGTCTTTGGCCAAAGCAAATGAATATGACTTAGGAAGTTTGTTCCAAATCATATTCAAGGGAATCATATAGGAAAGTATCACATTGGATAGTAGACATGAAACAAACTATCACTTAAACAATGTGATTAAGAGTATTGTATTAGAGAAGGACCGTATTGCATTGTAGTTGTAACTGGATAGGTTCTCCAACCAATTCTACTTAGCTTGGGTAACCATGATATGCTGCTAGGCGTCACTCATGGTTTGTGGAAGCCCTAATGGTTAGCAAACACTAATCAACAAAAGGGAAAATTGAAATGTGGTTTCAATTCACAATCGATTGTTAAGAGTAACATCGCCCACTGCCTCGCTAATTGGAACCTAATGGATCGTACACCAATTAAGGATGTATGTGAAGAAATCAAATGAAATGGATAAGCAATTAAATGGTTTAATTGAAGAATGGTAAAGATTAATTAATTAGTTAATTAATTATACGAAAGGTTCGTATTGGGCTTATATGTTGGTTTTGGGTTTCGGGGCCCAAAACCGTTTTGGTCCACAAGGCCCATTATGTTTAAGTTGTATGACAACTAAAACAAAATGGGCAAATTAGCCCAATAACAAAGGATGGCCGGCCATTAGGGTGGATGGGCAAAGTTTGCTTAATTACAAGTTTGCTACTCACCAAAGAAAAGGTTATAAAAGCAACTTTATAGCTATTTTCTAATTAGGGTTCTTCTTGTTGAAATTGGGTGAAACATTTTCTCCATTTTCTTCTAAGGAGGCCGGCCACTAAGGGGAGGGACATCTAGCAATCTCTTCTTTCCTTAGTCATCCATATCATCTTCACAAGATACAACCTTGGTGAAGAGACTTAGAGACATCAAGCTTTTGGTGTTTTGGAGAACAAATCCTTTTTCCTCAAATCATCAAAGGAGCACTAAAGGGAGGAAAACACAAGGAGGATTCAAGAAGCTTGGAGGTGACTTGAAGGCCCTCCACTTGGGTGAATCCCTTGTGTAATCAAGGATGAGCTTCAAGGGTAAAGAATCACTAAATCTTTACTTCTCTTTAATGTAGTTAAAGAGTTTATTTTGGTTCACCATATACTAGGCTTTGAAAGTCATGGGTTTTATGAATTGGTTTTTGGATGCATGCCTACTTTAAAGTGTTAATAGCTTGCATGTGTATTCAAATGTTCATACTTGTTCTTAGCTAGGACAAATTTTTTCCTTCAAGTGGTATCAGAGCCTAGGCCTAGTGTATGGTGAATCCTTTTGGGTTTTGTGATGTTCATATTTTGTGATTTAAATGTTGTAAATGTTACAAGCTTTGTTCTTGCTTTTGAATATATGAATTTTGCTAGAAAATTTAGCATCTCAAATGTTGTAGATGTATTTCATTCAAGCATGAATATTGGAACTAAAATTTGGTGCCATGTGTTTTGGGAAATTCGGCCAAATCCTTAGGGTGATTTTTTGGGTTCATGTTTGTCTTGTTAAAATGGTTTTAAGGTGACTTTTGGAACCCCTAAGTACCCTAGGATATTAGCCCTCTTTTGAGTGGTGAAAAATTGAGTTTTGGTGAATGAAAACATCCATGGGAAAACATCCATGGGGCTATTATGAGTTTTCATGGTGTTCTTCATTGTTCTTGGTGTTCTTGCCAAGAACATAAAGTTTTGAAGTTTTGATTCAAAAGTTTTATGTTTTTCATAAAGTTTTGGTTTAATTTTGATGTGTGATGGATATTGGTGAAGCATTAATTTTGGTTTTAATGTTAGACAAATATCTTTAATGTTTGACACAACATTTTTCTTACAAACCATCAACTTCACATTTACCTCACCCACCAAATCAACTTGCATATTGCACATGCATGCACTAAAACCCTTTCACACTTGTTCACACACCTCCTTGGCCGGCCACCCCTTCAAGTGGGGTACTTTTGGGGCCTTTTGTGCAATTACATAAAGTTGTGAAAATTTTGTGTTTTTGTATTTTGGCCCAAAAGTTTACGTTTTTACGTTTAGGCTTAAAAACTCTAAAGGACAAATTGTTTTGATCCTTTAATGATGTTTTACATTAATAAAATTTTGGGTTCTAGTTGAAATTACATGAAGTTGTGGACTTTTGTGTTTTTTCAAAGTGACCCCAAAAGTTTTTGTATTTGCATTATGGCCCAATTGTTGTGGTCATAGTTTCCTTTTGGCCCAAATAAAATGAGAACAAAAATTGTTTTGTCTCTTTAATGAGAATTGGATTTTCATTTCATTTAGTTCCATTTAAATCAATTCTATGGATCCAAAAACCAATTGTTTAAAATTGTTTTCTTAGTTAATGTGATTGATTAAGAAAAGGGTGATTATGAACCAAAGGCCACGATAATTGAGCTATGTGATTGGCCGCTTTACATTATGAATGTTTGGGTTTTAGTAGAGTAGATTTGAATGTAATTTGATTAATTCAAGTTGTTGTAAATGGACATAAGTCCATCATTTGATTTGTGTTGTAAAAGGGCATAAGCCCTTCTTATTATTTCATGTATTCCTTTTTGTTTAAATGTATGCAAATGGAATAGTTGGGTCCAACGCCCAATAGGAAATAACGGTTTAATTAGATTAAACGCGTAACTAAAATCAACAACTATCTACCTTAAACCCAAGGTCCAACACAAGGCTCGTGTTGGATCAAATCGAACGGTTCATAATCATCCTAAAACCTAATATGACTATATAGTCCATATGAGGATGCAATGCATTCGTTAGTAGTTCTATATAGTCTCGCTTGTTTCTTCGAAATAGTGGGAGTATTATAAACTACTAATTCATATTAACTTGGACCAATGGTTGTGATAGGCCCAAGTTCTTTTAATGTGGTTAAAATGTTTTGATGTAGCCCAAAACTACTCCCTCAAAATGAATATTAAGTTCTTTTAATAAGATTAAAATGATTTTGATGTAGCCCAAAACTACTCCCTCAACAAACGAATATTAAGTTGATAAGCGAGAGATGCTTTGAACATCTCTTCGTAGGCCTTCCACCGTGGTGGGATCCAATCGTTTATGACTCATGCACCAGCTTCACCCTATAATGGGGAAGTACAAAGTATGTGCTTACTTCCAGGAGGAACCCATAAACATATGATGAGGTGAGTGTAGACAACGAGTATGACCAACATGATATAATTCTGAGGTTGTGCTTGAACCTCTACATAAACTAAGCATGGTGGGAATGACTTAACTAAGTGCAATGGTGCCAACATGATATAATTCTGAGGTAATCATTCTCTAGAGGCCAAACAAGATGGGTAATTACAAGAGTTGTAAATGAATAATGCGTTATTCTCTCATCATTATTTTTGCTAACCAACATGATATAATTCTGAGGTGGGCTTGGTAATGGTGAGTCTCCCATAACCCGCTAAGAGTTCAATATAACTCTCGAATTCTATTGAGGGATGTGGAATTTGCCAAAAATAGTGGGTGGTACTATTTGATTCAAAGACCCAATCAAATAGTTTTAAACAAACAATCTAATACGATTTCTGTTATGTTATGTAGTGAACGACATGACTAAAATTATACCCACCATTATACTTGACAAAAGGGGCCTTAAGGGCCAACGTTTCCTTGCTTGGTATCGCCATATTGAGAATGTCTCAAAGGTGAAAGACATATTGTATGTGCTTAAGCAATCCCCTCCTCATGTACCTCCTACGAAACTAGCTTCAAAGGAGGAGTGTCAAAATTATGTTAGACACTATGAGGATGACTTACAAGCCAAATGCTTAATCCTCACTTCACTTAGTGAGGGGCTTATGAAGCTACATAAGCACATGAACACTTCTTGTGCCATGGTTGAAAGTTTGCATAAGATGCATGACATTGAGACTAGTAATGTACGATTCTCAAATGTTTGTAGTCTAATGAATGCCAAGATGGCAAAGGGGGCATCGGTCCATAAACATGGACAAAAGATGGAAAAGATATTTAAAGATCTTAAAAGTTTAGGAACTTCCATCGATGGGAAAATGGCCCAAGACTTTTTCCTTGCATCTCTCTCGGATGATTTCACTAAGTTTATTGTAAACTATAAAGTGAATAGATTCGATCATTCTTTGAAAGAGATGATTGACATGTGCTGTAAATTTGAAAAAGGTTTCAAAAGGGACAGTGGGAGTGAGAATGCAAACACAAGGAAAAGGTTGCATAAGAAGTAGGCAAAGAAATCCAAAGGAACATGCTTTCATTGTGGAAAGGATGAACGTTGGAAGAAGAAATACAGGGTGCATATTGCGAGCCTTATGACACGAACTTTTGAAGAGACTATTTCTGTCATAGAGAGTGCTTTTACAGTGAGCTCCAATTCCTGGATATTTGATTCAGGCGCTAGTCAACATATTTGCAATACGTTGCAGGGACTAGCAGGGAGCAGGTCACTGCGCAATGGGGAGATGGTTTTGCGAGTTGGGAACGACACTAAAATCTCTGCAAAAGCAATAGGCACCTACATGCTTAACCTACCCTCTGGGGAAGTCCTGGAACTTAAAAATTGTTTATATTTTCCTTCATGTATAAAGAATTTGATTTCTATCTCTAAGCTTTTACGAGATGGGCACTCAGTATTGTTTGACAAAATGAGTTGCACTTTATACTTGAACGGTCGTATTATCTCTCATGGTAATATGATAGAGGGACTTTTTCACCTAGAGACGAATAGTGGGACGCACTGTATTGAAAGCGGGAATACCTCAAAACCCAAAAGGGCTAGAGAAGAAGTTAACCAAGAAAAGATGTGGCATCTTAAACTTGGACATGTGAACCTTGATAAGATTCGCAAGATGTCGAAAGACGGATATATCCGCCCATTAGGTAATGACCGGATGGGTACTTGTGAATGTTGCTTGAAAGGGAAAATGACCAAATCTCCATTTACCGGAAAAGGAGAGCGTGCCACTGAAATTCTAGGGTTAATCCACACTGACGTTTGTGGGCCTATGTCTACTACGTCGAGAGGAGGCTTCTCCTACTATATCACATTCACCGACAATCACTCTCGGTTTGGCTATGTGTATCTTATGAAGTACAAGTCAGAATCCTTTGAAGGGTTCAAAGAATTCAAGAATGAAGTTGAGAAGCAAACTGGGAAACAGATAAAGACCCTAAGATCGGATCGAGGCGGTGAATATCTGAGTAACGAGTTCCTAGATTATCTCAAAGAGTGTGGAATTGTATCACAGTGGACTCCACCAGGAACTCCTCAACATAACGGAGTTTCTGAGAGAAGAAACCGAACCTTGATGAACATGGTTCGTTCTATGATGAGTTCCGCTGATCTACCAATATCATTCTGGGGATATGCACTACACATAGCAGCTTATTTGCTAAATGCAGTGCCCTCTAAATCTGTTCCACAAACACCATATGAGATATGGTATGGGAAGAAACCAAGTCTTAAACATCTTAAGATTTGGGGTTGTCCAGCATATGTTAAGAAACAAGATGCTGGAAAGCTTGAAGCGAGATCCGTTAAATGCTATTTTGTGGGGTATCCTAAACAGACTTATGGATACGAATTCTATCACCCTGACGACCAGAAAGTCTTTGTCGCCAGAACTGCTATATTCATGGAAGATGAATTCGTTCTTAAAGGAACTAGCAAGATAGAATTGAAAGAAAATAATGAGATTAATGATGAACCACAAACAAGCACTCGACAAGTTGACAACCCTGTTCCTGAACCCCTAGCTCCACGTAGATCTAAACGGGTTAGTAAGCCACCTAAGAGGTATGGCTTAGACAATGACTTTGATGAATTGTACCTTCTAGGTGACAATGAAACAAAGGAGGACCCTAGAGACTACACTGAAGCAATGTCCGACATTGATTCAAAGAGATGGCAAGAGGCCATGAAATCCGAGATGGATTCCATGTATCAAAATCAGGTCTGGACTCTTGTAGACCCTCCAGAAGGTATTGTACCTGTTGGAAACAAATGGGTCTTCAAGAGGAAGATAGGCGTTGATGGGAACGTGGAGACTTATAAGGCTAGACTAGTAGCCAAGGGTTACATGCAAAGAGAAGGGATTGACTATGAAGAAACTTTCTCTCCTGTAGCCACGATTAAGTCCATTGGGATTTTGCTTGCGATAGCTGCGTACCATGATTATGAGATATGGCAAATGGACATGAAGACGGCCTTTCTGAACGGCTACCTAGAGGAAGAGCTCTATATGACTCAACCCGAAGGTTTCGTGTCCAAGTCTGAAAAGACTATGGTATGCAAGCTTCAAAGGTCCATTTATGGACTTAAGCAAGCCTCCAGGAGCTGGAACATTCGTTTCGACACTGAAATCAAAACGTTTGGTTTTACTCAAAACGAAGACGACAATTGTGTTTATCAAAAGGTCGTTGGGGATGCAGTTGTATTCCTAGTGTTATATGTAGATGACATATTACTATTCGGGAATGACACTGCAGTACTTTTTTCTGTAAAAGTGTGGTTGTCCAAAACCTTCCACATGAAAGATTTAGGAGATGCATCTTATGTACTTGGGATAAAGCTCTATCGTGATAGATCCAGAAGACTAATTGGATTATCCCAATCTATGTACATTGATAAGGTGCTAAGTAGGTTCCAGATGGAACAATCTAAGAAAGGTTTTCTTCCTATTAGACATGGAATTCACCTTTCTAAGTCCATGGGACCTAAGACTCCTGAAGAGATACAGCAAATGAATACTATTCCTTATGCTTCAGCCATAGGAAGTCTCATGTATGCCATGATATGCACAAGGCCTGATATCGCATATGCTGTGAGCATTACTAGTCGATATCAATCTAACCCAGGATCAGAACACTGGGGAGCTGTCAAGACGGTCCTTAAGTACTTAAGAAGAACTAAGGACATGTTCCTCGTGTATAGAGGAGCATCAGAGTTGCAAGTGGAAGGGTATACAGACGCAGATTTCCAATCTGACGTCGATGATAGAAGTTCCAACTCCGGATATGTATTCACTTTGAATGGTGGGGCTGTCAGTTGGAAAAGCAAGAAGCAAAGTGTAATTGCTGATTCCACGACAGAGGCTGAATATGTCGCTGCAGCTGAAGCCGGCAAAGAAGCATTCTGGATGAAGAAGTTCATCACTGAACTTGCGGTGGTTCCAACCATTACATCACCAGTAACTTTGTACTGTGATAATAGTGGGGCGATAGCTCAAGCCAAGGAACCCAGGGCACATCAAAAGAACAAGCATATTGACAGACGCTTCAATATCATTAGAAGATATGCTGCCGAGGGGAAAATCAACATCCTCAAAGTTGCTTCAGCCGATAACATAGCAGATCCACTGACAAAGCCAATGTCTCAGATCCAACTTGACCGTCATATGGAAAAGATGGGTATTAGATACATGGGAAGGTGGCTTTGAGTGCAAGTGGGAGATTGTTAGAAGTATGCCCACAAAGCCACTCATTTGATGTAATAGCTTTTTGGAATATTTAATGTATTAAACTTTTATATGTTTAATCAAGGGCAAATCTTATTGTTAATCACTATTTATTGTATCACGTGTTTAAGCAATAAGAGAATCCAAGGAATTTATTTGTTCTAAGAGATAAGTGATCTAAGTAAGTTAGATTATCGAGACCTTTCTCTTATGTTCATTCCTAAAACGTTCCTAGCCATAGGATTGCCAATTGGGCATTGACAATCCGCTAAGGTTAGTATGTGTTGTGTTGACTCAAGCGTGAGTATGACTAGTCTCAAGTCATTTGGTGTTGGACACTAAGACAAACACATAGGTGCTCGAAAGAGTAATCGAGTACACTGAACTACGATCAAAAGAGAGTTCGAACATACATGTCATGTATGAACTCTAAAGCTGCAATATGCAAAGTAGTCATTTGACCTGAGGCATCATCGATGTCTAATGGTTAGGTCCTTGATCTTTGATCCTGTCAACGGCATTCCTTTGGAGTGTCCACGGCATTGTTGGGGTCAAGCTATCTAATCATGTAGGCATATGAATGCACAACAAGGGATCTCTAACCTTCCATGGTGGATGGAGAATACTCTAAGATATGATTCTAAAGTCTTTGGCCAAAGCAAAAGAATATGACTTAGGAAGTTTGTTCCAAATCATATTCAAGGGAATCATATAGGAAAGTATCACATTGGATAGTAAACATGAAACAAACTATGACTTAAACAATGTGATTAAGAGTATTGTATTAGAGAATGACCGTATTGCATTGTAGTTGTAACTGGATAGGTTCTCCAACCAATTCTACTTAGCTTGGGTAACCATGATATGCTGCTAGGCGTCACTCATGGTTTGTGGAAGCCCTAATGGTTAGCAAACACTAATCAACAAAAGGGAAAATTGAAATGTGGTTTCAATTCACAATCGATTGTTAAGAGTAACATCGCCCACTGCCTCGCTAATTGGAACCTAATGGATCGTACACCGATTAAGGATGTATGTGAAGAAATCAAATGAAATGGATAAGCAATTAAATGGTTTAATTGAAGAATGGTAAAGATTAATTAATTAGTTAATTAATTATACGAAAGGTTCGTATTGGGCTTATATGTTGGTTTTGGGTTTCGGGGCCCAAAACCGTTTTGGTCCACAAGGCCCATTATGTTTAAGTTGTATGACAACTAAAACAAAATGGGCAAATTAGCCCAATAACAAAGGATGGCCGGCCATTAGGGTGGATGGGCAAAGTTTGCTTAATTACAAGTTTGCCACTCACCAAAGAAAAGGTTATAAAAGCAACTTTATAGCTATTTTCTAATTAGGGTTCTTCTTGTTGAAATTGGGTGAAACATTTTCTCCATTTTCTTCTAAGGAGGCCGGCCACTAAGGGGAGGGACATCTAGCAATCTCTTCTTTCCTTAGTCATCCATATCATCTTCACAAGATACAACCTTGGTGAAGAGACTTAGAGACATCAAGCTTTTGGTGTTTTGGAGAACAAATCCTTTTTCCTCAAATCATCAAAGGAGCACTAAAGGGAGGAAAACACAAGGAGAATTCAAGAAGCTTGGAGGTGACTTGAAGGCCCTCCACTTGGGTGAATCCCTTGTGTAATCAAGGATGAGCTTCAAGGGTAAAGAATCACTAAATCTTTACTTCTCTTTAATGTAGTTAAAGAGTTTATTTTGGTTCACCATATACTAGGCTTTGAAAGTCATGGGTTTTATGAATTGGTTTTTGGATGCATGCCTACTTTAAAGTGTTAATAGCTTGCATGTGTATTCAAATGTTCATACTTGTTCTTAGCTAGGACAAAATTTTTCCTTCAACTTCTACTTAGCTTGGGTATCCATGATATGCTGCTAGGTGTCACTCATGGTTTGTGGAAGCCTTGAAGATTAGCCAACACTAATCAAAGGGAGAATTGAAATGTTGTTTCAATTCACAATCGATCGTTAAGAGTAACAATCACGCACTGCCTCGCTAATTGGAACCTAATGGATCGTACACCGAGTAAGGGTGAAAGTGAAGAAATATAAATGAGATGGATAAGCAATTAAATGGTTTAATTGAGAATGATCAAGATTAATTAATTAGTTAATTAATTTTACGAAAGGTTCGTATTGGGCTTTTAAGTTGGTTTTGGGCTTCGGGGCTCAAAAGCATTTTGATCCACAAGGCCCATTATGTTTAAGTTGTATGACAACTAAAACAAAATGGGCAATTAGCCCAATAAAAAAGGTAAGGCCGGCCATAAGGGTGAGGGTAGAAAACTTGGATTAATTACAAGTTTGCCACTCACTTGAAATGAAGTATAAAATCAACTTTATAGCTTTATTTCTCATTAGGGTTTTTCTTGGTGAAATGAGGTGAAACACTTTCTCTCATTTTCTCTAAAGAGGCCGGCCACTGAAAGGGGAATTAGCTAGCAATCTTTTCTTCTCTAAGTCATCCATTTCATCTTCACACATCATCCTTGGTGTGGAGACTTAGAGACATCAAGCTTTTGATGTTTTTGGAGAACTAATCCTCAAATCCTCAAAGAAGCAAAGGAGCACTAAAAGGAGGAAAATCACAAGGAAGATCCAAGGAGCAAGGAGGTGACTTGAAGGCCCTCCACTTGGGTGAATCCCTTGTGTAAACAAGGATGAGCTTCAAGGGTAAAGAATCTCTAAATTCTTAATTCTCTTTAATGTTGTTAAAGAGTCTTTTGGTTCACCATGTACTAGGCTTTGAAAGTCATGGGTTTTATGAATTGTTTTTGAATGCATGCCTACTTTAAAGTGTTAATAGTTTGCATGTGTATTCAAATGTTCTTACTTGTTCTTAGCTAGGACAAAATTTTTCCTTCAAGTGGTATCAGAGCCTAGGCCTAGTTTATGGTGAATCCTTTTGGGTTTTGTGATTTTCATGATTTGTGATTTAAATGTTGTAAATGTTACAAGCTTTGTTCTTGCTTTGAATATAAATTTTGCTAGAAAATTTAGCATCTCAAATGTTGTAGATGTATTTCATTTAAGCATGAATATTGGAACTAAAATTTGGTGCCATGAATGTTTGGAAATTCGGCCAAATCCAAAGGGTGATTTTTTGGGTTCATGTTTGTCTTGTTAAAATGGTTTTAGGTGACTTTTGGAACCCCTAAGTACCCTAGGATGTTAGCCCTCTTTTGAGTAGTGAAAATTTGAGTTTTAATGAGTGAAAACATTCATGGAGCTCTTATGAGTTTTCATGTGTGTTCTTCAATGTTCTTCAAAAAGGTTTGGTTTTTTGATTCAAAGTGTTTGGTGTTTTAAATAAAGTTTTGGTTTATTTATGATGGGTGATGGTTATAGGTGAAGGATGATTAATGCTATTAATGTTTCACAAAAACATTTCTCTTACAACCCATCCCATTCACCTTTAACCTCACCCACCAATTCCACTTGCATATTGCACATGCATGCACCACTTGCATAAAATCCCTTTCACACTCTTTCACACTCCAAAAACCGGCCACCCCCTAGTGGGGGTACTTTTGGGGCCTATTATGCAATTACATAAAGTTTTGATACTTTTGTGTATTTGCACTTTGGCCCAAAAGTTTACGTTTTTACGTTAAGGCCCAAAAACTCTAAAGGATGAATTGTTTTGATCCTTTAATGATGTTTTTACATTATTAAAATTTTGGGTTCTAGTTGAAATTACATGAAGTTGTGGACTTTTGTGTTTTTTCAAAGTGACCCCAAAAGTTTGTGTTTTTGCATTGTGGCCCAATTGTTGTGGTCATAGTTTCCTTTTGGCCCAAATAAAATGAGAACAAAATTGTTTTGTCTCTTTAATGAGAATTGGATTTTCATTTCATTTAGTTCCATTTAAATCAATTCTATGGATCCAAAAACCAATTGTTTAAGTTGCTTTCTTAGTTAATGTGATTGATTAAGAAAAGGGTGATTATGAACCAAAGGCCTCGATAATTGAGCTATATGATTGGCCGCTTTACATTATGAATGTTTGGGTTTGGTAGTGTAGATTTGAATGTAATTTGATTAATTCAATTTGTTGTAAATGGACATAAGTCCATCATTTGTGTTGTAAAAGGGCATAAGCCCTTCTTCTTATTTCATACATTCCTATTTGTTTAATTGTATGCAAAATGGAATAGTTGGGTCCAACGCCCAATAGGAAATAACGGTTTAATTGGATTAAACGCGTAATTAAAATCAACAACTATCTACCTTAAACCCAAGGTCCAACACAAGGCTCGTGTTGGATCAAATTAAACGGTTCATAATCATCCTAAAACCTAATATGACTATATAGTCCATATGAGGATGCAATGCATTCGTTAGTAGTTCCATATAGTCTCGCTTGTGTCTTCGAAATAGTGGGAGTATTATAAACTACTAATTCATATTAACTTGGACCAATGGTTATGATAGGCCCAAGTTCTTTTAATAAGATTAAAATGATTTTGATGTAGCCCAAAACTACTCCCTCAACAAACGAATATTAAGTTGATAAGCGAGAGATGTTTTGAACATCTCTTCGTAGGCCTTCCACCGTGGTGGGCTCCAATCGTTTGTGACTCATGCACCGGCTTCAACCTATCATGGGGGAGTTCAAAGTATGTGCTTACATCCAGGAGGAGTCCATAAACATATGATGAGGTGAGTGTTGGCAACGAGGATAGCCGACATCGTATCATCGTGAGGCTATTCTTGAACCCCTTCACAAACTAAGCATGGTGGGAATAACTTAAACTAAGTGCAATGAAGCCAACATCGTATCATCGTGAGGCAACATTCTCTAGAGGCCAAACGGATGGGTAATTACAAAAGGTTGTAAATGAATAATGCGTTATTCCCTCATCATTATTTTTGCTAACCAACATCGTATCATCGTGAGGTGGGCTTGGTAATGGTGAGTCTCCCATACCCCGCTAAGAGTTCAATATAACTCTCGAATTCTATTGAGGGATGTGGAATTTACCAAAAATAGTGGGTGGTACTATTTGATTCAAAGACCCAATCAAATAGTTTTAAAACAAACAATCTAAACGATTTCTGTTATGTTATGTAGTTAACGACATGCCTATAATTATACCCACCATTATACTTGACAAAAAGGGCCTTAAGGGCCAACGTTTCCTTGCTTGGTATCGCCACATTGAGAATGTCTCAAAGGTGAAAGACATATTGTATGTGCTTAAGCAATCCCCTCCTCATTTACCTCCTACGAAACTAGCTTCAAAGGAGGAGTGTCAAAAATATGTTAGACACTATGAGGATGACCTACAAGCCAAATGCTTAATCCTCACTTCACTTACTAAGGAGCTTATGAAGCAACATAAGCACATGAACACTTCTTGTGCCATGGTTGAAGGTTTTCATAAGATGCATGACATTGAGACTAGTAATGTACGATTCTCAAATGTTTGTAGTCCAATGAATGCCAAAATGGCAAAGGGGACATTGGTCCATAAACATGGACAAAAGATGAAAAAGATATTTAAAGATCTTAAAAGTTTAGGAACTTTCATCGATGGGAAAATGGCCCAAGACTTTTTCCTTGCATCTCTCTCGGATGATTTCACTAAGTTTATTGTAAACTATAAAGTGAATAGATTCGATCATGCTTTAACCGAAATGATTGACATGTGCTGTAAATTTGAAAAAGGTTTCAAAAGGAATAGTGGGGGTGAGAATGCAATCACAAGGAAAAGGTTGCATAAGAAGAAGGCAAAGAAATCCAAAGGAACATGCTTTCATTGTGGAAAGGATGAACGTTGGAAGAAGAAATACAGGGTGCGCATTGCGAGCCTTATGACACGAACTTTTGAAGAGACTATTTCTGTCATAGAGAGTGCTTTTACAGTAAGCTCCAATTCCTGGATATTTGATTCAGGCGCTAGTCAACATATCTGCAATACGATGCAGGGACTAGCGGGGAGCAAGTCACTGCGCAATGGGGAGATGGTTGTACGAGTTGGGAACGGCACTAAAATCTCTGCAAAAGCAATAGGCACCTACATGCTTAACCTACCCCCTGGGGAAGTCCTGGAACTTAAAAAATTGTTTATATTTTCATTCATGTATAAAGAATTTGATTTCCATCTCTAAGCTTTTACGAGATGGGCACTCAGTATTGTTTGACAAAATGAGTTGCACTTTATACTTGAACGGTCATATTATCTCTCATGGTAATATGATAGAGGGACTTTTTCACCTAGAGACGAATAGTGGGATGCACTGTATTGCAAGCGGGAATACCTCAAAACCCAAAAGGGCCAGAGAAGAAGTTAACCAAGAAAAGATGTGGCATCTTAAACTTGGACATGTGAACCTTGATAAGATTCACAAGATGTCGAAAGACGGATATATCCGCCCATTAGGTAATGACCAGATGGGTACTTGTGAATGTTGCTTGAAAGGGAAGATGACCAAATCTCCATTTACTGGAAAATGAGAGCGTGCCACTGAAATTCTAGGGTTAATCCACACTGACGTATGTGGACCTATGTCTACTACGTCGAGAGGAGGCTTCTCCTACTATATCACATTCACCGACGATCACTCTCGGTTTGGCTATGTGTATCTTATGAAGTACAAGTCAGAATCATTTGAAAGGTTCAAGGAATTCAAGAATGAAGTTGAGAAGCAAACTGGGAAACAGATAAAGATCCTAAGATCGGATCGAGGGGGTGAATATCTGAGTAATGAGTTCCTAGATTATCTCAAAGAGTGTGGAATAATATCACAGTAGACTCCACCAGGAACTCCACAACTTAATGGAGTTTCTGAAAGGAGAAATCGAACCTTGATGAACATGGTTCGTTCTATGATGAGTTCCGCTGATCTACCGGTATCATTCTGGGGATATGCTCTATATACAGCAGCTTACTTACTTAATAGAGTACCTTCCAAGTCAGTTTCACAAACACCCTATGAGATATGGCATGGAAGAAAGCCAAGTCTTAATCATATTAAAATTTGGGGTTGTGAAGCATATGTCAAGAAGCTTGAAGCTACTAAGCTCGAAGCGAGATCAGTAAGGTGCCATTTTGTGGGATATCCTAGAGAAACTATAGG
The DNA here is from genome assembly GCF_916048215.2 of Malus sylvestris. Lineage (NCBI taxonomy): Eukaryota > Viridiplantae > Streptophyta > Magnoliopsida > Rosales > Rosaceae > Malus > Malus sylvestris. Next base: position 24,630,664 of record NC_062268.1, read on the forward strand.
ATATGAGTTCTACCATCCAGACGACCAAAAAGTCTTTGTCGCCAGAACTGCTAAGTTTCTAGAGAACGAATTTGTTCTCAAAGGAACTATAAGCAAATAGATGGAAATTAATGAGATTAATAATGAACCACAAACAAGCACTCGACAAGTTGACAACCCTGTTCCTGAACCCCTAGCTCCACGTAGATCTGAACGGGTTAGTAAGCCACCTAAGAGGTATGGCTTAGACAATGACTTTGCGGAATTGCACCTTCTAGGTGACAATGACACAAATGAGGACCCTAGGGACTACACTGAAGCAATGTCCGACATTGATTCAAAGAGATGGCAAGAGGCCATGAAATCCGATATGGATTCCATGTATCAAAATCAGGTCTGGACTCTTGTAGACCCTCCAGAAGGTATTGTACTTGTTGGAAACAAATGGGTCTTCAAGAGGAAGATAGGCGTTGATGGGAACGTGGAGACTTATAAGGCTAGATTAGTAGCAAAGGGTTACAGGCAAAGAGAAGGGATTGACTATGAAGAAACTTTCTCTCATGTAGCCATGATTAAGTCCATTCGGATTTTGCTTGTTATAGCTGTGTACCATGATTATGAGATATGGCAAATGGACGTGAAGACGGCCTTTCTGAACGGCTACCTAGAGGAAGAGCTCTATATGACTCAACCCGAAGGTTTCGTGTCCAAGTCTGAAAAGACTATGGTATGCAAGCTTCAAAGGTCCATTTATGGACTTAAGCAAGCCTCCAGGAGCCGGAACATTCGTTTCGACACTGAAATCAAAACGTTTGGTTTTACTCAAAACGAAGACGACAATTGTGTTTATCAAAAGGTCGTTGGGGATGCAGTTGTATTCCTAGTGTTATATGTAGATGACATATTACTATTCGGCAATGACACTGCAGTACTTTTTTCTGTAAAAGTGTGGTTGCCCAAAACCTTCCACATGAAAGATTTAGGAGATGCATCTTATGTACTTGGGATAAAGCTCTATCGTGATAGATCCAGAAGACTAATTGGATTATCCCAATATATGTACATTGATAAGGTGCTAAGTAGGTTCCAGATGGAACAATCTAATAAAGGTTTTCTTCCTGTTAGACATGGAATTCACCTTTCTAAGTCCATGGGACCTAAGACTCCTGAAGAGATACGGCAAATGAATACTATTCCTTATGCTTCCGCCATAGGAAGTCTCATGTATGCCATGATATGCACAAGGCCTGATATCGCATATGTTGTGAGCATTACTAGTCGATATCAATCTAACCCAGGATCATAACACTGGGCAGCTGTCAAGACGGTCCTTAAGTACTTAAGAAGAACTAAGGACATGTTCCTCTTTTATGGAGGAGCGACAGAGTTGCGAGTGGAAGCCTATACAGACGCAGATTTCCAATCTGATGTCGATGATAGAAGTTCCAACTCCGGATATGTATTCACTATGAATGGTGGGGCTGTTAGCTGGAAAAGCAAGAAACAAAGTGTAATTGCTGATTCCACGACGGAGGCAGAATATGTCGCTGCAGCTGAAGCCGGCAAAGAAGCGTTCTGGATGAAGAAGTTCATCACTGAACTTGGAGTGGTTCCAACCATTACATCACCAGTAACGTTGTACTGTGATAATAGTGGGGCGATAGCTCAAGCCAAGGAACCCAGGTCTCATCAAAAGAACAAGCATTTTGACAGGCGCTTTAATATCATTAGAAGATATACTGCCGAGGGGAAAGTCAACATCTTCAAAGTTGCCTCAGCCAATAACGTAGCAGATCCACTGACGAAGCCAATGTCTTAAATCCAACTTGACCGCCATATGGAAAAGATGGGTATTAGATACATGGGAGGATGGCTTATAGTGCAAGTGGGAGATTGTTGGAAGTATGCCCACAAAGCCACTCATTTGATGTAATAGCTTTTGGAATACTTATTGTATTAAACTTTTATATGTTTAATGAAGGGCAAAGCTTATTGTTAATCACTATTTATTGTATCATGTGTTTAAGCAATAAGGGAATCCAAGGAATGTATTTGATCTAAGAGATAAGTGATTTAAGTTAGATTAACGAGACCTTTCTCTTATTTTCATTCCTAAAACGTTCCTAGCCATAGGATTTCCAATTGGGCATTGACAATCCGCTAAGGTTAGTATGTTTTATGTTGACTCAAGCGCGAATATGACAAGTCTCAAGTCATTTAGTATTGGACACTAAGACAAACACATAGGTGCTCGAAAGAATAATCGAGTACACTAAACAACGATCAAAAGAGAGTTCAAACATACATGTCATGTAAGAACTCGATAGTTGCAATATGAAAAGTAGTCCTTTGACCTGAGGCATCATAGATGTCTAATGGTTAGGTCCTTGATCTTTGATCATGCTAAATGGCATTCCATTGGAGTGTCCACGGCATTGTTGGGATCAAGCTATCTAGTCATGTAGGCATATGAATGCACAACAAGGGATCTCTAACCTTCTATGGTGGAAGGAGAATACTCTAAGATATGATTCGGGAGTCTTTGGCCAAAGCATATGAATATGACTTAGGAAATTTGTTCCAAATCATATTCAATCGAATCATATAGAGAAGTATCACATTGGATAGTAGACATGAAACAAACTATCACTAAAACAATGTGATTAAGAGTATTGTATTAGAGAATGACCATATTGCATTGTAGTTGTAACTGGATAGGTTCTCCAACCACTTCTACTTAGCTTGGGTAACCATGATATGCTGCTAGGTGTCACTCATGGTTTGTGGAAGCCTTGAAGATTAGCCAACACTAATCAAAGGGAGAATTGAAATGTTGTTTCAATTCACGATCGATCGTTAAGAGTAACAATCGCCTACTGCCTCGCTAATTGGAACCTAATGGATCGTACACCGAGTAAGGGTGAAAGTGAAGAAATATAAATGAGATGGATAAGCAATTAAATGGTTTAATTGAGAATGGTCAAGATTAATTAATTAGTTAATTAATTTTACGAAAGGTTCGTATTGGGCTTTTAAGTTGGTTTTGGGCTTCGGGGCTCAAAAGCGTTTTGGTCCACAAGGCCCATTATGTTTAAGTTGTATGACAACTAAAACAAAATGGGCAATTAGCCCAATAACAAAGGTAAGGCCGGCCATAAGGGTGAGGGTAGCAAACTTGGATTAATTACAAGTTTTCCACTCACTTGAAATGAAGTATAAAATCAACTTTATAGCTTTATTTCTCATTAGGGTTTTTCTTGGTGAAATGAGGTGAAACACTTTCTCTCATTTTCTCTAAAGAGGCCGGCCACTTAAAGGGGAATTAGCTAGCAATATTTTCTTTTCTAAGTCATCCATTTCATCTTCACACTTCATCCTTGGTGTGGAGACTTAGAGACATCAAGCTTTTGATGTTTTTGGAGAACTAATCCTCAAATCCTCAAAGAAGCAAAGGAGCACTAAAAGGAGGAAAATCACAAGGAAGATCCAAGGAGCAAGGAGGTGACTTGAAGGCCCTCCACTTGGGTGAATCCCTTGTGTAAACAAGAATGAGCTTCAAGGGTAAAGAATCTCTAAATTCTTAATTCTCTTTAATGTTGTTAAAGAGTCTTTTGGTTCACCATATACTAGGCTTTGAAAGTCATGGGTTTTATGAATTGTTTTTTAATGCATGCCTACTTTAAAGTGTTAATAGTTTGCATGTGTATTCAAATGTTCTTACTTGTTCTTAGCCAGGACAAAATTTTTCCTTCACCCAGCAACTCAAATGGCAGATTCGAACCCTCCTTGGATTGCAAGCCATGGTACAAAGCTCCTTCTTCCTTCCTTGCTACGTTACTTGATGAATCTCTGGGAAATTGGCGTGAATTGTGGTGTAGAATGAATATGGGGGTAGTGGTTCTGATTTGTGGCAGAAAATATGTATCTATAGGCCTAGGAAACTCGGCACAAATCCCTAAGAAGAGAGGGATAAGTTTGACACAATTCTTGAAGGAAGAGGACTAGGATTTGGCACAAAGTAGTTGATAGGAGCATATTTATGCGACTTAGTTAACATGTTTTCTTGCATTTACTTAGTTAGTTATTGCTTATAAGAGTGTTTTAAGCCATTTTCGTGTGTTTGTAGGTCCTAATAACAAAGTTGGAAAGAAAGTGCATTTTGGTGCAATTTGGAGCAATTTTGGGCCAAAATGGATTGCATGAATATGGAGCAAGTGGGATGGACGTTTTTGGTGTTTTAAAAAGGGTTTCAACACATGCAAAAATCTGAATAATGAAGTTGAAGTGTGGAAGTGTGTAGATACATACACTTAAGGAACAATTTGAAAGGAAAATAAGTGAAAGATGCCATTTGTTGGATTGCTTTAGAAGATGTATTCACATTTTCAGCAACTACAAACATAATTGCAAGCTGAAATGATGCATAGCATGTGTGTAGAGGTGTAAAGTGGCCGAAAGTTGATGTTTGCAAGATGAAATGATGCAAAACATGTGTGTGAAAGTTGTCTAGCAGCTAGTACATGTGGAAAAGGGATGGAATACAAGGCAAATGCATTAGAAATTGAAGAATGAAGGCACATGGACAGCTACAAAAGAGTTGAATTAGAAAAAGAGGAATGATTGCCTTTTGTTAAAGGCAAGACACAATGATAAAAGAGCATGTAAACTAGCTAGTTTTGCTTCATTTTGGTCTTTGTTTGTATTGTTTATTGAAGCCACTTGAGTGATTCTTTGCTTTGGAGCTTCTATAAATAGGGAGTGAAGGGAAGAACACTAGACATTACACTACATCAAAAACACAATCAGCCACACCACCCATTCTCCATCCATTCTTTTAGCCAAACCCATCTACACATTCATACACTACGTCACAAACACATTTTCAACCATCTTTCTCTCTTTTGCCACACCCCATCCATCCTAAAAACCACCATACCATCTCCCATCCATTCCTCCATATAAATACCATCCAAACCTGTCCCCAAAACCTTGTGCCACAACAAAGAGGAAGGAGGAGAAGCCTTGGACGTGCATGCCAGTCAAGTTAGGATCGTTGAAGCGTTTAGGTGTTTTCTTTCTTTTGATTTCAATGTTTAAATTCTACACTCTTTGTTTTGTACGTATGAGGAACTAAACCCCCCTTGGCTAGGGGGGGATTCGAAACCATGTTTATGCTTGCTATATGATTTGATTACTTTCAATTGCGTTTCATAAGTTGTGAATTCAATTTACTTATCTACATGAATTAAAACTGATTTGTGTGTGTTGGTTGAGAGTGCATGCTTAATTTTCATACATAAGTTTGATGCTAGGATATAAGGGAATTTCACCTAATCGTTATGAACTTATATTCAAAAGTAGTAAAGGTTGTTGATCACAATCGTGTTAAGTAAATTCTTGGTAGAAGTTTCATGCAATTCATAGTAACGAGTGCCTCGCCAATGCTTATGATTTTCATAGAACTTAATGATCTTTGCTTGTATCTTTGTTATGTAATTCATGTAGGGAACTTGTGAGGAATGCTTTGGGTTGTCGTATGCAATTCATCCAATTCGATAACTTTAGGAAAATCTGAGGGTTAATTAGTGCAATTCACGGTTAATTTGGGGTGTTGGGAATTCATGGTTTATTGAGAAGCAATTGGAAATCGTTTTGTATGCAAGTGTGACATGTGTGGAGAAGAACCCCCTAGCTAGCTTTCCATCCATTCACTTTTATCAAATTCGTTTTAGAATCTGTTCAATTTACAAAGTTTGTTCTTGTTTTCAATTTTCGTCAAAACTCAATCCCCATTTATTTTGAAGTGTTAGATTAGTTAGAAATCAATTTAGTTTGTATTTTTAAGTGTCTTGAGTCAAGTCATAACCCAATTTCGTCCAATTTAGTGTTAGGTGTTCAAAACTGCCCAGAAAGTGTTTTTAAGGCAGTTTTGAGTGTTTATTTGCTGTTTTGAGTCTTTTGGTTTGTTTTGGTGTTTTATAGTTTAGTTTTGCATTCTTTGAGTCTAGTTTAGTGTTTTAAACTTTGTTTTTACGTTTTGAGTCAGCTTCAAGTGATTTGGAATCCCTCCTAATCCCCGGCCTAGAACGATCCCTACTTACATTCTTTGCTACAATTGATAAAAAGAGGGTTTAATTTGTGTGCTTATATATTTCGCATCAAATTTTTGGCACCGTTGCTGGGGAATTAGCAACATTGCTAATCCTTTGGATTGTTTTATTTCAGTTTGTTTTAATGAATTCCAGATTCTGACCTTGTTTTGTTTTCTTGTTTTTAGGTACTAGTTTATGACTCGGAGTTCTCATCCGATTCGTGAACACATCTTGGACTTAGACGACGATTTTGAGCGAGAATTGAGACGAAAAAGGTAGAATCCAAAAGCTAGTGAATCAAATTCAAATTCAGAAGCCGAAGTTGAGTTTGAAGAAGAGGAACCCACGGCAAGAGTGGGTGAAGTAGAGGAAGCCATGGCACAAGACAATCGTATAATCAAGGAGCTTTCAGCTTCGGGATTAGACAATGTCGCACACTATGTATTCAATATCCCGTGGCTGACCACGGAAAGACCGAGGAATTCGAGTTGAAGTCAAGTTTGCTACACCACATTCCGAAGTACCATAGGTTGTCCATGGAGGATCCTAACAAGCACTTGAAAGAGTTCGAGGTGGTGTGTTCAAGCATGACTCCAATCAATGTTGACGGGAGCATATTGAAGATGAAGGCTTTTCCCTTTTCTCTCATGGAAAAGGCGAAAGATTGGTTGTATGAATTAGCTCCCGGAATGGTCACATCTTGGGAGAGCATGAAACGGGCTTTCTTGGAGAAGTTTTTCCCAACTTCTCGAGTCATCCTCCTACGAAAAAGGATAAGTGGAATTTAACAAGATGAAGGTGAATCTTTTCCTACTTACTATGAACGTTTTAAATCTCTTGTTGCTTCATGTCCACAGCATCAGATGAAGGATGAACTTCTTCTACAATACTTTTATGAGGGGCTACTACCAATCGAACGTCAAATGCTAGATGCCCCGGCGGGATGAGCCTTGGTGGACAAGACCCCCACGGCAGCCAAGACATTAATCTCCAATCGAGCGTTGAATGCCTAACAATACAAAGGTGTTGGACAAAGGAGCAACCCACGGGAACACCAAATGAATGAGGTAAGTGCCATAACCGAACTTCAAAATCAAATGGCTAACCTTACTACTTTGCTTTCTCGGGTGGTGGAAGGTCCAAAAGTGAAAAACGTGGTAGCTTGTGGCGTATGCTCCTTGCAATGACACCTTACGGACAAGTGCCCACAATTGATAGAGAATGGAGGTTGGGAGACCCTCAATGCCGTGGGATTTGACAACCAATACCAACCGAGGAATGACCCATTTTCTAATACTTACAATCCATGTTGGCGTGATCATCCAAATTTCAAATGGCGAGAACCCCAACAAGGCCAACAACAAAGCACATTTAGGTAACAACCCCCGGGTTTCTATCAACAGCCGTTTGCACCAACTCAACCCGAAGCACAACCCGCCCAAAAATCAGGTTCTTTTATTGATAATGATCAGATTTTTAATTTACTAACTTCTATGGCGCAGGGCATGCAAACTAGGGACAAAAATGTAGACGAGTTGGAGAAGCAAGTGGGGCAAATTGTCGAGTTTATGGGGCAGTTTCGAGAGCAAGGCAAGTTGCCTAGCTCAACCGTGGTCAATCCAAAAGGTGGATTCGAATCTGCAAAAGCTATAACTTTGCGAAGTGGGAAGCACATAGAATCTGAACCCCAACACTCCAAATCACGTTCTAACGAGGTAGAGGAGTTGATGATTGAAGAGGAAGAACAAAAACCACCCACGGCAAAGGTGGAAACACCTTTGCCGCAAGCCCTATGTGATCCTAAGTCATCCAATCTGTCCAATAGAGGTAAGAACGTGTCAAATCCAGTTCCTACTAATGTTTTTCCTTCGAATGTTCCTTTTCCAAATAGGTTCAAGCAAACAAAGAAAGAAGAAGCTGAAAAGGACATTCTAGAGACATTTAGGAAAGTTCAAGTCAACATACCCCTTTTGGATGCAATCAAGCAAGTCCCGAGGTACGCGAAGTTCTTGAAGGAACTTTGCACCACGAGGAAGAGGATGTCGACCAAGGAAGTTGTGAAAGTAGGCGAGAACATGTCAGCCATCTTGCAACGCAAACTGCCCCCTAAATGCAAAGATCCGGGTAGTTTTACGATTCCTTGTGTCATTGGTAATACTAGGTTTGAATCTGCCATGTTAGACTTAGGTGCATCTATAAATGTCATGCCATATTCAATTTATGCATCTATGAACCTAGGAGAGTTAAAAAATGATGTTGTAATTATACAATTGGCCGATAGATCTAATGCCTATCCTAAGGGAGTTTTGGAGGATGTTTTAGTGCAGGTTAATCATTTGATCTTTCCAGCGGATTTCTACGTACTTGAGATGGATGAATCGGACCATACCCCTTTATTACCCATCCTCCTTGGAAAGCCATTCATGCAAACGGCCCGAACAAAGATTGATGTGTTTAATGGCACTTTAACGATGGAATTTGATGGGGAGGTGATTAATTTCAATCTTTCTGATTCTATGAAGTTTCCTAGTGAAAATCATTCATGTTTTTCTATTGATATAATTGACTCTTTGGCGCAGGACCATTTTGACAATTTGAAGGACGATGCACTTGAATTGGTCATTGCACAAGGAAAGAACATGAAAAACATTGAAACAGCCACCAAGGAAACCCACGGCATGCATGAGGATTCCATTGCCGTGCCCCCTAGTGAAGATATCATTGAGATGGTGGCTGCCCTTGAGTCATTGCCATCGCAAACTGGTAAGTTTTTGGACCCTATTTTAAGTTCGGTTTGGGCTAATAAAATGCTTCCCTCAGTTGTGCAACCACCCACACTTGAACTTAAGCCATTGCCTAGTCACTTGAGGTATGTTTTCTTGGGAGAGGATGAGACATTGCCCGTCATCATTTCATCCTCACTCACGGCACAAGAGGAGAGTAAATTAGTGAGGGTGCTAAAGGAGTACAAAACGGCAATTGGATGGACATTGGCCGACATCAAGGGAATTAGCCCTACTACGTGCATGCATCGCATACTTTTGGAGGAGGGGTCTAAAACATCTCGAGAGGCTCAGCGCCGTCTCAACCCTCCTATGATGGAAGTTGTGAAGAAGGAGATCATAAAGTTTCTAGATTGTGGAGTTGTCTATCCAATCTCGGATAGTAGGTGGGTTTCGCCCGTTCAATGCGTACCAAATAAATCCTGAGTGACAGTGGTAGCTAATGCCGAGAATGAACTTGTTCCTCAACGCATTCAAACTGGTTGGAGGGTGTGCATCGACTATAGGAAGCTAAACGCCACCACAAGGAAGGATCACTTCCCATTGCCGTTCATTGACCAAATGCTTAAGAGGTTAGCGGGTTATGCTTTCTATTGTTTTCTTGATGGTTATTCTGGTTATAATCAAATTGTCATAGCACCCGAGGACTAAGAAAAAACCACTTTTACATGCCCTTTTGGTACATTTGCATATCGTCACATGCCTTTTGGTTTATGTAATGCACCTGCCACATTTCAAAGATGCATGATGAGCATATTTTCGGATTATGTAGAGAAAATAATTGAAGTTTTCATGGATGATTTTAGCATCTTTGGTGATTCTTTTGATGGTTGCTTGCATAATCTAAGTTTGATCTTAAAACATTGCGTTGAAACTAACCTTGTTCTTAATTGGGAAAAATGTCATTTCATGGTTAAACAAGGCATAGTTTTAGGTCATATAATCTCTAAAAAAGGTATTGAGGTTGATAAGTCAAAAATAGATCTTGTACGTCACTTACCCTCTCCGACTTCGGTTAGAGAGGTTCGTTCTTTTCTTGGCCATGCAGGTTTCTACCGTAGGTTTATGAAAGATTTCTCAAAGGTGGCACAACCTCTTTGCCGTCTCCTACAAAAAGAAGTGGCGTTTGAATTCACCAAGGAGTGCACGGCATCATTCAACCAACTCAAGGAGTTGTTGACCACAGCACCCATCATTGTTCCACCGGATTAGAGCCTACCTTTCGAGCTTATGTGTGATGCGTCCGACTACGCTTTAGGGGCTGTTTTGGGACAAATGAAGGACAAGAGGCCGCATGTCATCTACTATGCCTCCCGGACGTTGAATGATGCACAATTGAACTATTCCACTACGGAAAAAGAACTTCTTGCCGTTGTTTTTGCTTTAGATAAGTTTAGATCATATCTAATTGGTACTAAAGTAATTGTTTTCACTAACCATGCAGCGTTGAAGTATTTGCTCACCAAAAAGGAGGCCAAGCCCCGGCTAATTCTTTGGATGTTGCTACTACAAGAGTTCGACATAGAGATTCGTGACAAGAAGGGAAGTGAAAACATGGTGGCTGACCACCTCAGCCGAATGGTGCATAATGAGGAGTCCCTACCCATTGTCGAGACATTCCCCGATGAACAATTGCTGTCCATAAAGGTTAGTAAGCCTTGGTATGCCGATTTGGTGAACTTTTTGGTGTCAAAACGAATTCCAAGCACTTTCACTAGGCACCAACGTGATAAACTTAAGCATGATGCACGGTTTTATGTGTGGGATGATCCATATTTGTGGAAATTTTGCCCAGATCAGATTGTACGTGGATGTGTGCATGATTCTGAATTTCGTTCAATTTTAAGTTTTTGTCACACATATGCATGTGGTGGTCACTTTGGCACACAAAGAACAGCACTTAAGGTGTTGCAATGTGGGTTCTATTGGCCTAGTATCTTTAAGGATGCTAGAACTTTTTGCTTAACATGTGATAAATGCCAAAGAACAGGAAATATAAGTGCAAGGGATCAAATGCCGCAGGTTTCCATCCTCAATGTTGAAATTTTTTACGTTTGGGGTATTGATTTTATGGGTCCCTTTCCTTCCTCGAATGGTTTCATGTATATTTTGTTTGCAGTTGATTATGTGTCAAAGTGGGTGGAAGCAAAAGCCACCCAGACTAATAATTCTAAAGTGGTTGCAGATTTCATTAGAACCAACATATTTGCAAGGTTTGGCATGCCACAAGTAATCATCAGTGATGGAGGGTCTCACTTTTGCAATCGGACCATTAAGGCGTTGTTAAGGAAGTATAATGTCAACCATAAGGTTTCAACACCTTATCATCCTCAAACCAATGGGCAAGCCGAGGTGTCTAATAGGGAGATCAAACAGATTCTAGAGAAGACCATTGGGCCAACAAGGAAGGATTGGAGCTCGCGTTTGGAGGATGCATTGTGGGCATATCGCACGGCATACAAAACACCTCTTGGCATGTCCCCATTTCGGCTCATCTATGGCAAACCATGCCATCTTCCCGTAAAATTGGAGCACAAGGCGCATTGGGCCGTCAAAACATTCAACATGGACCTTGATGCCGCGGGAATTCATAGAAAGCTCCAATTAAATGAACTTGAAGAGATTCGGCATGAGGCTTATGAAAATGCCCGAATTTACAAGGAGAAGACGAAGGCTCTCCATGACAAGATGATTTGAGGCAAATCATTCTCCATTGGGCAGAAATTGTTACTCTTTAATTCCCGCCTTCGCTTGTTTCCTGGTAAGTTGCGTTCCAAATGGATTGGTCATTTTGTGGTTACTAATGTTTTTTCTCATCGTGCAGTCCAAATACAAAGTTTGAAGACGCAACAAGAATTCAAGGTAAATGGGCATCGTTTAAAGCCCTATTATGAGGCCTTTGAGGAGCAAGTCGTGGAGAATGTACCCCTCTATGCCATGGGCCCTGTTCAAGCTTAAATGGATGTATCGTCCGGCTGGAAGACGTTAAAGCAAGCGCTTCTACGGAGGCAACCCATGTATTCAAATGAGGAAGATTTTTAAATCGCTCCACAAGCAGTTTTGTGTTTCTAAAAACCTTCCCTTTTCTGCATTTTCATTTTGCCTGATTGTCAATTTTTTTTTTAAATTTATTTGGTTGTTGCTTATTTAATTATTTTTGGGTTTGGATTTCTTTTTTTTGAAACATTGACAGTTATGCTAGGTATTTTTACATTCATAAAAAAAAAAAGGAACATTAAGCAAAAAAATACAAGAGGAAGCCTTCACAAAGGCTGTTTGGGAGAAGTCTCACTAGTCGACGGGGCCACAGAAGGAGGAGGTAACGGAGGTTGATCATTTGGAGCTTCACTAAGCGGTACAGCCCCAGAATACGAAGGTAAATGCTGTTGGAACAAACCCACAAACCTCCGATGATCAAGTAAAATCTGACCATCAGATTCCTGCATCTGGTCGATTTTGCTCTTCATGTTTGTGGCATAGTTGTGTGCGAGCTTGTGCAACTGTTTATTCTCATGCTTGAGCCCTCTAATCTCCTGTTTGAGACTCATCACTTCAGCCGCTAACGATTCAATTTGACGGGTTCGAGCAAATAGGCGTTGGGCCATGTTGGACACAGAACCCGCACACTGCACACTAAGAGCCAGAGACTCCTTAACAGCCAACTCATCAGACCGTCTGGAAAGCAGTCTGTTATCTTTAGGAGTGACAAGGTTTCAGGCCACCACCGCAGCGGTCATGTCATTCTTCATCACCAAATCCCCAACGGTAAGAGGACCAGTAGGGGATATGAAGGATAGGCGCCATATGTTGTCTGGAGAAGGCGGGACTACCTCTTCACCAAGGTTCAAGTCAAAACGACAGTCGGAGGGGCCAGACATTTTCAGAGGTGTTAAAGAAAGAAGAGGTCGGACAAGTCAAGATCGTAGAAGTGCAAGAAGGGAGTTTCTACAAGCAGAAATTCAAGTGTGCTTTGAACGTTCTGCATACCTCTATAAAAATTAGCACTCGATGAGATTTCAGAGATCGAAGAGGTGAGCTCAGAAATCGAAGAGGCCAACTCAAAAATCAAAGAGGCGCTAGCTTTCTCAAAAGCTGAGCTTGCTTAGAAACCACGACCAATCTTCTTTTCCAGATTTGTCAACACTTGTCACATGCAACCTCTGCACTCGACAGGATTTCAGAGATCGAAGAGGCAATTCCAGATATCGGAGAGGCATCTGCTTTTCCAGACATGTCAACATCTGTCACATGTAGAGTAAGCTTTGCGAAAATCACGGGCAGTTTGTCGAAGCGTCGATTCCAACCATCTACTTTTCGAGACGTGTCAACATCTGTCACATGCAGAGTCAGCTTTACGGAAATCACGGGTAGTTTGTCGAAGCGCCGATTCCAGATATCGAAGAGGCACTCGCTTTTCCAGACGTGTCAGCGCCAACCACATGCACACTTAGCCTTGCGAAAATTACGGGCAATCTGTCGAAGATCTCTTGTGAAGTAGAAAGCACGTGAAGTTTACTATTAAATCATCCAACGGTTGCTGACAAGAGTGAAAGAATAGTACCGGTTATTAATTCCTATAAATGTCACCTTTCACCCTCCATTGCAAGGCAGACATACATAGCCCTCCTTCTTCTCCGAGAATGCCTTTCCAACAAACCCTCTCAAGTCACTCAGTGTTCCTTATTCCTTAGGGTACCTCTGCAAACAACTCATCCAAAGCAAAAGTATTTCATATCATGAAGGTTGAAAGCAAGAGTATCTCATATCATGCTTTCTACCTGTCCTTCTCCCTGTCCTTCTCCTTGTCGTTGTTTTGGGACAAGGAGAAAGAGAGCAATCAGCTAGCACTTGGTATCAATCTTCCGATCTGGAACCAACTACCTGGAACCCCTTCCTGATTGCTTACCTAGCCTTACTCTTGAGTACTCATCTTCATCATCTTATGCTTCCTCTTCGTCTACCACATCTGCCTGGGGAACAGATAAAGGAAGTGAAAATGATACCTCGAAGCATGTGGAGACAACGTGCTGATTCATCCTCAACTAGGGACAAGGAGAAAGAAAGCAAGAGGTGGGCACTTGGAAAGATTGAAGAAAGAAACAGATCACCACCTCTACCTCGTGACTACCTTCCATGCAGAAGAAACAAGCAGAGAAGAATGCAGACTGTGCAACTCTCGCTCAGAATTCCAAACCAGTTCGAGATCAAAGCTGTGGAAAGTCAACAAGATCATCTATCTCCAAAACCAGATTTGCGTTCTTAAACTCTACTCTGTCTGGTTTTTACTTTGTCATATTTGTCATGTTTATTCGTTAATTGTTTGTTTGCTTGTTTTTGTGTGAGTTTATGCTTAAAACATTGAGGACAATGTTTGATTTAAGTATTGAGGGGGGTAACCAAGTTGTTTTGCATAAAATTCGTAGGAGTTTATCACCCATTACTTCTAGTGTTGTTCCTTACTGTTTTTAAGTGTTTTTAAGCTGTTTTGGAGTGTTTTAGTGTGTTTTGACATAAAAATCCGAAAATCTCATAAAAATTGGAAAAATTGTTTTCAAAAAAAAAAAAAAAAAAACCCAAAAAGAGTTGTTTTTGTGTGTTTATTTGTGTCTTAGGGTACCTTCCAACACAATGATGAGAATTTGGTTTTTAATTACATGACCGTTAAAGAGAGTTATAAACATGGATGAAAATTTGATTTACTCTTTGGTGTATGCTTGGTTGTGGTTATAATTTATGAATTCACATGCAATCATAAAGGAAAAATCAGTTTTGTAACATGCTTGAAAGAAGGAACTCAAATGTTCGCTACAACCTTGTGAGACTTGAGCCTAAACGTTTATTTGGAGAGTTAATAAACTGTGCATCATTGTTTTCTAAAGTCGTTGCATGATCTCATTATTATTTGCTTGGTTGCTACTTAGAAGGCGTTTCATCATTTAGTTCCAAATGCTAGAACTCATGCCTATTTCATTCAAAGCATGTTATTGATTTGCATAACACATATTCAAGATGAAGTTGTTTAGTGATCCAAGAGCCAAAAAGCCTACCCCATTCATTATATGTTTAAGTTTAACCCCGTTGAGCCTTGTTTAGCCTACGTTCTTTGTTAACCCACACTATCCTCACCTAGCCTAGATTAGGACCATCCATACCCTTGTTCTTGAAGCATGGTAAAGTATGACTCAAAATGAATTCCTTTTGATTAATGTATTGTAGAAAACAAGAGTGGGGGAAGTAATTCTTGTGTGTGTGTGTGCCAAACTCCTTAATAAGTCACGGGTCAAAAAAAAAAAAAAAAAAAAAGAAGAAAAGTTGTGAAAATGTATGAAAAAGAGTTCTAAAGTGTTGTTTGTTGACGAAAGGGTCCAAAACATTGAATTCAGCCCTAAGTGTTGCTTAAATCTTCCATTTATGTTAAAAGTTGATTTCTGCATTCTAAAGTGAATTCTAAGTTTCGATTTCATTACTTTGCTTGCTATTGCTTTAAGAACGTTTGTTATCCCTATCTTTCCTTTGTTAACCATTAACCCAAGCCCCGTTACAACCCTTGACTTCTATCTTGAGTGTTATGTGTTTCAATTTGTGGAGTTTGAATTTGGTATGAGCATATGGTGTCACTGGTTCTCGCATCTAAGTAGTAGCATTCCATTCATGAGATCATATCTAAACATGCTTAATAACTCCAGAAATTGCTTTCTTTGTAACACATATATGTGAGTGTTCGTTTTCATGTTTACATCAATCTTCTCACATATAACTAGTGTAGGGTGTGTAGTCAGAAAATGTGTGAAAATAGAGAGTATCTTGTAAGGAATTGAGCAAATTCTCTAAGGCATGTTACTACATTCAAAACATCATTTTAATTGGTTAAATGTCAACTAGTAAGTGGTGACTGTGATTAAGTATGTGCTCAAGTGTGAAGATAACTAAAATCTATGGGAATAATGATTTTTAACATGTCATGTGCATTGGAAATCCCTGAGGCAAATGTTGGAAGGATTAGAATGTGTTTTGTTTACTTTGTTTTGTTTGTTTGTTTCATTTTGCTCGAGGACTAGCAAAAGCTAAGTGTGGGGGAATTTGATAGGAGCATATTTATGCGACTTAGTTAACATGTTTTATTGCATTTACTTAGTTAGTTATTGCTTATAAGAGTGTTTTAAGCTATTTTCGTGTGTTTGTAGGTCCTAATAACAAAGTTGGAAAGAAAGTGCATTTTGGTGCAATTTGGAGCAATTTTGGCCCAAAATGGATTGCATGCATATGGAGCAAGTGGGATCGACATTTTTGGTGTTTTAAAAAGGGTTTCAACACATGCAAAAATCTGAATAATGAAGTTGAAGTGTGGAAGTGTGCAGAAACATACACTTAAAGAACAATTTGAAAGGAAAATAAGTGAAAGATGCCATTTGTTGGATTGCTTTACAAGATGTATTCACATTTTCAGCAACTACAAACATAATTGCAAGCTGAAATGATGCATAGCATGTGTGTAGAGGTGTAAAGTGGCCGAAAGTTGATGTTTGCAAGATGAAATGATGCAAAACATGTGTGTGAAAGTTGTCTAACAGCTAGTACATGTGGAAAAGGGATGGAATACAAGGCAAATGCATCAGAAATTGAAGAATGAAGGCACATGGACAGCTATAAAGGAGTTGAATTAGCAAAAGAGGAATGATTGCCTTTTGTTAAAGGCAAGACACAATGATAAAAGAGAATGTAAACTAGCTGTTTTTGCATCATTTTGGTCTTTATTTGTATTGTTTATTGAAGCCACTTGAGTGATTCTTTGCTTTGGAGCTTCTATAAATAGGGAGTGAAGGGAAAAACACTAGACATTGCACTACATCAAAAACACAATCAGCCACACCACCCATTCTCCATCCATTCTTTTAGCCAAACCCATCTACACATTCATACACTACGTCACAAACACATTTTCAGCCATCTTTCTCTCTTTTGCCACACCCCCCATCCATCCTAAACACCACCATACCATCTCCCATCCATTCCTCCATACAAATACCATCCAAACCTGTCCCCAAAACCTTGTGCCGCAGCAAAGAGGAAGGAGGAGAAGCCTTGGACGTGCATGCCATTCATGTTAGGATCGTTGGAGCGTTTAGGTGTTTTCTTTCTTTTGATTTCAATGTTTAAATTCTATACTCTTTATTTTGTACGTAAGAGGAACTAAACCCCCCCTTGGCTAGGGGGGATTTGTTGGAAATATGCCCTGAAAGTCAATCTTTGGAAGAAACCTTTCAGGACAAATGAATCGATGTATAGATGACTCTTATACATCGAATGGCAAAGATACTAATTAGGACTATCTCAATAAACGATATATGTCCTAAATAGTGAATCCATGGACAATGGATTGATTGAAGAAGTAATCTAATGATGTTAGACTACAGAGACCTTCTTCACATAACCATTATGTCCAAAAGGTTCCTGGTCATTGGATTGTCGGAGGGATACGACAATGCTTAGACCGGTACATACTGTGTCTTCTTCAATTGGAAGGATGGAAAGTCTCATCCCATTCGTATGGTGACACTAAGACAAGTATGTAGGTGCTCATTAAGGGAATGAGTTCACTGAACACAATCGAACGAGAGTACTTGCATGGAGGTCTACTCACATGTCAAGCAAGTAACTCTAATGGTTGGAATAATGTAAGTAGTCCTTTGACCTGAGGCATCGTCGTTATCTTGTGGTTAAGTACTTGATCTTTGATTATGTCAAAAGTCACTCTATCAGAATGTCAACAGCATAGTTGGGGTTAAGCCACTTAGTCATGAAGGCAAGTGTATGCGCAACAAGGAATCTCTAATCCTCGATAAGAGAGGAAGAATACTCTAAGATATGATTCGGGAATCTTCGGCCGAAGTATCGAGCGTAATAAAGGAAAGCGTTCCTATACGACTCAATTGAATCATATAAGAACGAATAATCACATTAGGGGTTTGACATAATATATCCATACCCTAGTAATGTGATTGAGAGTATTGTTTTAGAGAAGGATCGAATTACATTGTAATTCCAAATGAATAGGTTCTCCGAACAACTTCTACATTAGCTTGGGTAGCTATGACATATGGTTAGATGTCACTCATAGCTTGTGAGTTTTTTCTAGATGCTTAAATGTAGTCATCAAAGAAGAAAGGTGAATTAAAATGAAGTTTTAATTCACTAAGTGATTGAATTAAATATAATCAATTGGATTGATGCCAATCACCTCACTGCCTTGCTAATTGGAACCTAAAATGATTGTACACCGATACACTCTTGTAGTGAGTAATTAATGGATGATGGAAATAATTAATTGGATTAATTAAGTGTTGTGATTAATTTAGAAAGTCTAAAGAAATCATAAAAGCGATAAAGATCGTTTTGGGCTTAAAGAAATGTTCGGGTTTAATTGGGCCCATTGAGCCTAAACCCATTGGGCTTTTATTCAAGCATTGGATGACTTGAAATAAATGAAAGCCCAAAGCCCAAACAACACAAAGAGGGCCGGCCACTTTAAGGTGAAGAGGGTGAGATATTTAGTCAAGTTGTTGACTAGGTTTCTTTTGTCTATATAAGGAACTTTATAAGATATTGTTCATTAGGGTTTTTGTGTGGTTAAAAACAACAAAGAGGCAAAAGAATATCTCTCTAAAAACTTCACAAAGGCCGGCCACCTTGGGGTGATTTTACTAACATATCTTTCACCCTTTGGTTATTCCTTCATCCTTCTCACTACACTAGTGGGTGAGGATCTTTAGAGGTTTCCTACTTTGGAAACTTGAAGAGAACCTAGGAGCACACATTCTATCAAAGTGGAGGAGGCAAGGAGGGAAGCTAGGCTCAAGGAGTTCAAGGAACAAAGGGCTTGGAGGTGGTCCATCCTTGGTCTCAAGTCTAGATCAAGAGGTATAAGACTAAACCTTCACTTTGTTCTTTTTCTCTAAATTTTATTTGATGCATTATATATAAACCTATGAACCTTGAAGGGGATTTGCATGACTATAGCTTTGATAATTTGTTATAAATGCTTCCGCTGCTTTCGTATATTAAATTTGATTTGTATATGCATGATAGTCATTTAGAAATCCCATATGAAAACTCATAATTTTCCCTTCAAGTGGTATCAGAGCCAAAGGTTTATGTATAATGTGTCCTTTTGGATTTTATGCATATGGGTATTAATGTTATGTATGACATATTATTGTTTCATTCAAAGTATGTTTATCTTTTGTTTTTCAATAGTTGAAAAAATGTTAGTCAAAAGTTGAGAAAGATATGTATGCAAAAGTGTTTTGTATGCATGAATGAAAAATGAGTTTAGAACTAGTTTGACATATTATTTCTTCATTTAAAAGTATGTTTGTCTTTTGTTTTTCAATGGTTGAAAAATGTAAATCAAGAGTTGAAAAGATGTGCATGTAAAAGTTGTTTTGTATGCATGAATGAAGAATAAGTCATGAACAAAATTTGGGTTTCTTTTGTTCTTTATGGTTGGCACGGTTTTGGGGGTGGTTTTGGGTTGTGTTTGTGTTTTATTGTAAACCACTCTCACATCCTTTTAAAGCTAGAAAAAAGTATTCTTGTCACTTTTGTTTTTGGGTTTGAAAAATCACCAAGAATATACAAATCTTGAAAATGTTTTCATGGTTTTGTTCTTGGTGTTCATAGTTTGGTTTTGGGTGAAAATGGTTTTAATTGGTTTTCATGCATAGTTTTATGGTTTTGGATGATGTTCTTACCATCCATAACCATATTAAAACTTATAAAACCCTAGACTTGACTAGGAGGATTTCCATCACCCATCTCACCTAAGTTTTAATGGCAAAACCAAGTGACAAGTAAAATTTAATTTTTTCTACATAATGTGGCTTTTAATGCATGTTGTGTAAGAGTGTGTAAGAAACCTCTCATCCCCTTAATATGGCCGGCCTCCCTAGTGGATTTATTCACTTGTGGGGCTATTTTGTAATCTTTGAAAAGTTGATATTTACTTTGAAATATTTACGGTTTTACCCCTAACTTTTCATATTTGCATTTAGGCCCCTACTAACTAGAAAGTTAAAATATTTGATTTTAATTTTGTTAGTTGTTTAAACTCATAATACTCTTATGCCCATATGCACTAAATCTAATTGTTTATGTTGCATTCCATTTGATTATTTGATGTGATTAAATAGTTAGAAAAATGGGAGACTATGGACTTATGCCTTAAACGATAATTGAGCTATGAGATAAGGCGCTAAAATCAAATTGTTTGAACCTTGGGAATGTGTTTTAATTACTGTTTTAATTGGACCTTGTCACGTTTGACGTTAATCTATCTCTCCCCTTTTAGTATATGTAATTTATAGGAATTTGTACAAATCGGTTTGTAATTCTTATTACTTCTTAATCTCTATTCGATAGTTGATTCCCTCTAGTGCTAGACTAGAGTTTCTTTAACTATTAGTAAGGAGACATAACTAAAAGAGGGTTTTGACATGAGATTAAAGATTAAATGGGTCCAATGCCCTAATTAGCAATGAATGATTGTCTTTCATTTCTAATGGCTCAATGAAAATGTTTTAATTGGATTGATAAGCACGTAATTAAATTGACACAACCTCCCCGAGTTTATATTTCAACAATGTTGGCTCGTTGTTGCAATAACCTAATAAGTCCATGGTCATCCAAGAGCCTAAGATAACTATAAAGTCCAATTTAAAAGGAATGCAAAAACCTTAGTAGTATTAGTTACTTCCAATATTTGAAAAATTCGTTTTTGATATTGATTTGTTTTTCTTAAAACAAATAGTGGGAGTATCATATGCTACTAAACTATAATGAATACAATTAGTAGTTATATATATCTCCAATATTTTGAAAAATGTTTTGATATTGATTTGTTTTATGAAAACGAATAGTGGGGATATTATATGCTACTAAATTCATTAAACTTTGGACTAGTAGTTGTAATAGGACATTATTTATTTGAATGTGATTAAATAAATAAAATTGATGAGACCTTAAAATCCCTCAACCAAACAATATTAAGTTGTAAGCGTAAGAGTGCTTTGAACACTTTTTCGTGGCCTTCCACCGTGGTAGGCTCTAATCGTTTATGACTTGTACACCGCCTTCACCCTATAATGGGGGAGTGCAAAGTGCATGCTTATATTCAGGAGGAGTTTATTTAAAACATTTGATGAGGTGAAGGTAGGCAACGAGTGTGGCGAACATCGTATAATCGTGAGGTCATGCTTGAACCCCTATCTAAACCGGCATGGTGGGAAAGAACTTAACTAAGAGAAATGGTGCCAACATCGTATAATCGTGAGGCATTGTTCTCTAGAGGCCAAAAAGATGGGTAATCACAAGAGGTTGTTGTGAATGAGTAAGTGTACCCTCTCATTATTATTTTTGCTAGCCAACATCGTATAATCGTGAGGTGGGCTTGGTAATAGTGAGCCTCCCATAACCCGCTAGGAGCTTTCTTTGAAATCTCCCGGATTCCATCTTGAGGATATGGAATTTGCCAAAAATGGTGGGTGGTGTCATTCGGTTTAAAGACCCGAATCGTTTGACTTAATCAACAATCAAACTAATTATTTTATTGTTTATGTATATAGATATTGTTGGAAGCACACTCGCGAAAATACTCGACAAATATTGCCTAGAGGGGCATAATTTCCCATCATGGTATCGTAATGTCAAGATTCTCCTAACATTGGAGAAGATTGTTTACGTACTAGACAAGGCTCCACCTCACATACCTCTTGGCCCTGAGGCTACTGAGGATGAACGTGCTAAGTTTGACAAGCACGTTGAGGATGACACACAAGCCAAGTGCTATCTGTTGGCTTCCATGAATGAGGAGCTACAGAGACAGCACGAGGGCATGGACAGTGCATCTTCCATAATACTCCATCTTACGGAGTTATATGGTGAAGGGACGCGCAACCGTCGCTTTAGCACTGTTTGTGAACTTGTGAAGATCAAGATGGTCAAGGGGGCTCCAGTGCATCAACATGTACTGAAGATGATAGGATTCATTGAACAATTGGAGAACCTTGGTACTCCACTTGACAGGGAATTGGCCCAGGACTTCGTATTGGCTTTTCTTTCTGATTCATTCGCGCAGTTCGTAATGAACTACAATATGAATAAGATGGATAGTACTCTCTCTGAGTTACTAAATATGTTAGTAACTGCCGAGAAGACTATGAAGAAAGAGAACGTTGTAGGGACTTCTGCAGTAGTCTACAACAAGCCATCCTCTTCCAAGGCCAAGCCGCAAGGCAAAGGCAAAGGGAAAGAGAAGAAGTCACCCACTACTAAACCGAAAGGAGGAGTGAAGAAAAAGAAGGCAATGGAACCCAAGGGGACTTGCCACCACTGTGGAAAGGAGGGGCATTGGAAAAGGAATTGCAGGTTATACCTTGCAACTCTTAAGGACAAGCCACAAGGTATGGTTTATGTTCTTATCTTCAATTCTAAATGTTAGATCTTCTAAATATTTATATTTGATATAAAGGGCTAATCACTTGTATAATTGTATATAGGTGGAGGAGCCAAGTAGAAGAGGAACAAGCAAGGAAAAGGTGGAGAAGGGTTCGACCATTATGTTTTTTGCTCACTACTTAGGAAGTTTGTTAGGCATTAAAGATTGTCTTTAAACTTTCTTATTTTGATAAGAACTTATTATGTGGCTTCATATGATGGAAGACCACTATTAATGCCTAAATGTATAAAGGTATTTAATTAGTCTCTAAATGTATAGAGCTAATATTTTTTGTATTAAACATTATGAATGTTTGAACTATCATATTAATGTAATGTGAAGAATGCCTTTTTAATATACTATTTCCTTAAAGTAATGTTATGAATTGAAAATTGTCTTGTTGTATCCTAGATGAGATACAAGAGTTATATCACTTATTGTAATGTGATAACCAAACTTTAGATTTATCAATTGTGGATAGATCTCACATGTAGGACATAAAAGGATACAATGAATCTTTAGATTTGGTTCCTTTTGTCTACTTATGAGTTCTATATGAATTGACAAAAGTCTAGAGAATCCTTTCTTGAAGAAAAGGAAGATCACATTATAATGATATAAGTAATAAGAAAAACGTTTCTTATATGGTTATCACTTGAAACACAATGATCAAGATCACTCTTGATTCAATTAGTAATTTTGAACAACTAATTGGGCATTCTTTAAAAGGTTTTAAAATGTCAATTGTGTTAGTGATTAAACCAAGAAAGAAGTGTCTAAATCTATAAAATGTTTAAAGACTTTATTCACTTAATAACAAGACATTAAACTTAGTGAAGATTGAAACAAATAAGCTTGAAATGTTTTAAAGCTACTACACAATGTCTTCTACCAAAATACTCCACTTTTATACATTTTGAGTGTATGAAATGATTTCTCATTAAAGTCATGAGAAATAGTGGGAGGTGTGAAAATGGATATAAACTTAAATATGATTGGTTTATAGTTGTCTAAAGAATAATAGTACTTGACTATTATTAAGAGTTTGTAATTTTAATTGTTAAAAGACTCAAGCTCTTCAAACGTTAAAATTCTATGTTGTGTGACATTCTAAAGAATAGTCTTTGAATGTTGGTTTCGTCAACCTAGCATAAAATGGTTATATGTTGGGAGTTGTCCATCATTCTCTTTTATGAGAACAAGCTAAATAACCAAGCATATGGATAAGTTGATAAAACAAAAGGGAATAAGTTTCAAAATGAGTCACAACATATGGTTTAACAACAAGACAAACCAAATTCAACATCTCATGTAACAATATTGCTCTATGTAGTTTTGATAAAGAATTATATCAACCACCTAGAAGGAATGGTTGAGTTTCTATATCCTTAGTAGGAGCCATGCTTCCACTAAAGACTTGGATAATTCTTATATGACTACATTAAAGGTCTTAGTATGACTAAAACTTGAAGTATAGTGTATGACACCATATAATTTAAATGAATAGACTTGATAAAGCAAGTCACACATTTCATGGAATTACTTGAGAAGGAACTCTTTTGTGTGTGATTCATTTAAGTTAGTGGGAGCAATATGCATTCAAATCAAGAAAATATAATTGTTATTTTTGAATGAATTCTAAGTTACAACAAGGCCAGTGGGAGTGATGTCACAATTTGAGCAACAAGATGTGAATAAAGTCTATTCAATAGACTTGATAAAATATAAATGTTACTCGAGAAATGACAAAACATGACACGGTCAATTTTGAAGTATAGACTTGAAATTGGACTTATTGATATAGCAAGGCTATCTCAATAATGTTATATGGGAATTAAATCTCAAATGTTGTAGATTTAAGAAAGCATTTTCCTATGTGATAGGAAATCACTTTCATAACCCTTATAATGAATGTGTCATAAAATCACAAAAGGGACACATGTATGGACTTGTGAAGTAGATATCCAAAGGTGAAGAACCACAAGGGTTGTCACTTTAAGATATTACTATATCCCAGGATCAGAACCAAAGCAACTGATAAAGTATTATTGCCTTTAAGAAAGAAACATCAGAGTGGGACTCTGGAAGCGTGCATTCACTTAGGTTGTTAACCAAAGTGAAAATAAGCCATTTTAACAAATGGAACTTCATAATGGATGAAGTACTGATCATATGAATGAATTGTTAGTATTGTACTACAATGGTCTCAAGGTTGGAGCAAAGTTTGTATAAAGTATACAAACGAAATATATGTCGATATATAGTTTTAGAAACTGCTTCAAAAGGTGTTTTGAATGGAAGAGGTTCTTTTAGAACCAATGATTGAATCCAAACCATAAGGTCGTTAGTAGGATACTACGACGTAATGGGGCGATAGCTCAAGCCATGGAATCAAGGTCTCATCAAAGTATTCGAACACAATAAAGAGACATCATCAAATGTTTTAGAAACATTTGATAAGTAAATCCCTTTTAAATAAAAAGGATTAATACATAACCAAGTTAACCTACAAGCATAATCTCTCTCAACTAGCATGTATAAGATACACTAGTGATTGACTTTAGCGCAAGTGGGAGATTGTTGGAAATATGCCCAGAAAGTCAATCTTTGGAAGAAACCTTTCAGGACAAATGAATCGATGTATAGATGACTCTTATACATCGAATGGCAAAGATACTAATTAGGACTATCTCAATAAACGATATATGTCCTAAATAGTGAATCCATGGACAATGGATTGATTGAAGAAGTAATCTAATGATGTTAGACTACAGAGACCTTCTTCACATAACCATTATGTCCAAAAGGTTCCTGGTCATTGGATTGTCGGAGGGATACGACAATGCTTAGACCGGTACATACTGTGTCTGCTTCAATTGGAAGGATGGAAAGTCTCATCCCATTCATGTGGTGACACTAAGACAAGTATGTAGGTGCTCATTAAGGGAATGAGTTCACTGAACACAATCGAACGAGAGTACTTGAATGGAGGTCTACTCACATGTCAAGCAAGTAACTCTAATGGTTGGAATAATGTAAGTAGTCCTTTGACCTGAGGCATCGTCGTTGTCTTGTGGTTAAGTACTTGATCTTTGATTATGTCAAAAGTCACTCTATCAGAATGTCAACAGCATAGTTGGGGTTAAGCCACTTAGTCATGAAGGCAAGTGTATGCGCAACAAGGAATCTCTAATCCTCGATAAGAGAGGAAGAATACTCTAAGATATGATTCGGGAATCTTCGGCCGAAGTATCGAGCGTAATAAAGGAAAGCGTTCCTATACGACTCAATTGAATCATATAAGAACGAATAATCACATTAGGGGTTTGACATAATATATCCATACCCTAGTAATGTGATTGAGAGTATTGTTTTAGAGAAGGATCGAATTACATTGTAATTCCAAATGAATAGGTTCTCCGAACAACTTCTACATTAGCTTGGGTAGCTATGACATATGGTTAGATGTCACTCATAGCTTGTGAGTTTTTTCTAGATGATTAAATGTAGTCATCAAAGAAGAAAGGTGAATTAAAATGAAGTTTTAATTCACTAAGTGATTGAATTAAATATAATCAATTGGATTGATGCCAATCACCTCACTACCTTGCTAATTGGAACCTAAAATGATTGTACACCAATACACTCTTGTAGTGAGTAATTAATGGATGATGGAAATAATTAATTGGATTAATTAAGTGTTGTGATTAATTTAGAAAGTCTAAAGAAATCATAAAAGCGATAAAGATCGTTTTGGGCTTAAAGAAACGTTCGGGTTTAATTGGGCCCATTGGGCCTAAACCCATTGGGCTTTTATTCAAGCATTGGATGACTTGAAATAAATGAAAGCCCAAAGCCCAAACAACACAAAGAGGGCCGGCCACTTTAAGGTGAAGAGGGTGAGATATTTAGTCAAGTTGTTGACTAGGTTTCTTTTGTCTATATAAGGAACTTTATAAGATATTGTTCATTAGGGTTTTTGTGTGGTTAAAAACAACAAAGAGGCAAAAGAATATCTCTCTAAAAACTTCACAAAGGCCGGCCACCTTGGGGTGATTTTACTAACATATCTTTCACCCTTTGGTTATTCCTTCATCCTTCTCACTACACTAGTGGGTGAGGATCTTTAGAGGTTTCCTACTTTGGAAACTTGAAGAGAACCTAGGAGCACACATTCTATCAAAGTGGAGGAGGCAAGGAGGGAAGCTAGGCTCAAGGAGTTCAAGGAACAAAGGGCTTGGAGGTGGTCCATCCTTGGTCTCAAGTCTAGATCAAGAGGTATAAGACTAAACCTTCACTTTGTTCTTTTTCTCTAAATTTTATTTGATGCATTATATATAAACCTATGAACCTTGAAGGGGATTTGCATGACTATAGCTTTGATAATTTGTTATAAATGCTTCCGCTGCTTTCGTATATTAAATTTGATTTGTATATGCATGATAGTCATTTAGAAATCCCATATGAAAACTCATAATTTTCCCTTCAAGATTCGAAACCATGTTTATGCTTGCTATATGATTTGATTACTTTCAATTGCGTTTCATAAGTTGTGAATTCAATTTACTTATCTACATGAATTAAAACTGATTTGTGTGTGTTGGTTGAGAGTGCACGCTTAATTTTCATGCATAAGTTTGATGCTAGGATATAAGGGAATTTCACCTAATCGTTTTGAACTTATATTCAAAAGTAGTAAAGGTTGTTGATCACAATCGTGTTAAGTAAATTCTTGGCAGAAGTTTCATGCAATTCATAGTAACGAGTGCCTCGCCAATGCTTATGATTTTCATAGAACTTAATGATCTTTGCTTGTATCTTTGTTATGCAATTCACGCAGGGAACTTGTGAGGAATGCTTTGGGTTGTCGTATGCAATTCATCCAATTCGATAACTTTAGGAAAATCTGAGGGTTAATTAGTGCAATTCACGGTTAATTTGGGGCATTGGGAATTCATGGTTTATTGAGAAGCAATTGAAAATCATTTTGTATGCAAGTGTGACATGTGTGGAGAAGAACCCCCTAGCTAGCTTTCCATCCATTCACTTTTATCAAATTCGTTTTAGAATCTGTTCAATTTACAAAGTTTGTTCTTGTTTTCAATTTTCGTCAAAACTCAATCCCCATTTATTTTGAAGTGTTAGATTAGTTAGAAATCAATTTAGTTTGTGTTTTTAAGTGTCTTGAGTCAAGTCATAACCCAATTTCGTCCAATTTAGTGTTAGGTGTTCAAAACTGCCCAGAAAGTGTTTTTAAGGCAGTTTTGAGTGTTTATTTGCTGTTTTGAGTCTTTTGGTTTGTTTTGGTGTTTTATAGTTTAGTTTTGCATTCTTTGAGTCTAGTTTAGTGTTTTAAACTTTGTTTTTACGTTTTGAGTCAGTTTCAAGTGATTTGGCAATCCCTCCTAATCCTCGGCCTAGAACGATCCCTACTTACATAATTTGCTACAATTGATAAAAAGAGGGTTTAATTTGTGTGCTTATATATTTCACATCAGTAGTGGAGGAAAATGATTACACAATCCTAGAGAAAAAGGACTAGGAAATTCGGCCAAAGCTTCTAGAATGGAATATCTGGCAGATTTCTAGAAGAAAAGCAATAAAAGGTGCAGCGCCAATCTAGGGCAAGTGATAAGGCTTCTAGAAAGGGGTATTTAGGCGTTTTAAAATGTTATTGATCCCCCCCTTACAACGGGAATTAAGGTATCATAAGATTAGGGTAGGATAAGATAAGATACTTTTAGTTTGGATAAGATAAGTTTGGATAAGGTTTTGGATAATGTTCCTTGTTTTTGAGCTGATTCTTGATCTTCTTTACCTTGGATTTAATTCTTCAACTCTTTAGCACATTCCTTGATATCTTTGGTCTTCAAATTCGTCCATCCATCTTGCTCGATATGTAAGTTATCTATTCCAGCCCAAAACTGCTCTAAAATGCTCCAAAATGCACTTTCTTGCCAACTTTGTCATTTGGACCTACATACAGATGAAAATAGCTTAAAACCTATAATAAACTAACTATGAAAATGCAAGAAAACAAGCTAACTAAGTCGCATAAATATGCTCCAATCATTTGTCTATGCTTATGCTCAAATATATATGTTAATGGTCGTCTTTTTTGTTTTTCTGTTGAGTCATTCTCCCTCTTCAGATAAATGAAGTTATGATTTAGTATTATGGGGGAATGTCTTCTCTTGAAGAGCATCAATTATGGGGGAGTTAGATCACTTTTTGTGCTTACTTGTTGCTAGTCAAATTGTTGCTACACTTTGCTTGAGCATATCCATATGATCTATTGCAAATTCTTTATCTGTTGTGTTCTTGTTGTTCTTGTCTTGTGTATTTGCAAATTTGACCATTTTTGTGCGATTTTCCACCTTGTCTTTGTTGTACCATGACAAAATGGGGGAGAAAAATTTCTTTGTTTTTCATACCTTGCAAGTCTTTTCTTACCCATGATAAATTTCACTTGTTCTTGTCAAGAGTTTTTCATATGTAGGTCCATATGCATGATTCATTCCTTGGCTCTTCTCATGAGTATGGGTGAGTGAAATTAGTTCTAGGCTTGGGGTATTTTGTCAAGGAAAGCCAAGGGGGGGAGATTGTACAGTCTAGTCTTAAGTGTTTGGCTTTCCTTGTCAAATATTGGAATTGACCTCACACATGCTAAATCTAGCTTTAGGATATACTCTGCTTATAGGTTGTTGCTGCTGGAGGAAATGTTCAAGAAGTGGCAAACAAATTAAGACACACAAATTAATTGTGTAGTAGTTTTGCACGCTGACTTCCAGCTGTCTAGGCACACAAATTAAGACAACCCACATAGGCTGACTGACACCTTTCTACTGGTGGTCAGTTTCTGGCCATTAATCTACCTAGATCTCTTTTGCATCCAACATGTATCCTTGGGACAAGTTGGTTGATGAAAAATATAATTTCCTTGGGTATATTTCTTCTCTTAGGGTTTCAGTTTGAACTTAGGGGTTTAGAATTTATTTTTAGAGAAAGAGTTGCCTTAAAGGCTTTGAGCTTGCATCTTCTCCATTTATGAAATCCTAACTACCAAACCTTCCTTATGCATTAAACACCCAATCATTGTGTATTAGGGTTGCATTTTTTTATGGTTTTGCATTAAAGTCTTGGTCTATTTTTAAGCTTAAGCTTTCGGATTCAAGTTAGATTCTTCCATCAACTATATGATTGGAGAATCTGACCGGTCATTTGAATTCAGATTTCATATGCACATCATAAAATCATATCATATCATTAATCGTGTTGATCTCGGTGCCACAAGGTGATGAGCTCAGAAGGAGCTGCCATTTTGTGAAGACTGAAGGAGTCCGTCTTGTGTAAGGCAAGGTTGCATAAGGGTAAAGCTGCTCCATAGATAGGAATCTAGAAACTGATCTTGTGTGATCTTTGTATGAACCTTTGTTCACACCAGTGGATTGGACTTAGTGGAGAGTCCCCGGTTTTTAACCCAAAGGTGGGTTTTTTGTCGGCCAAAAATATATTGTGTTCAAGTTTTTTTATTGTGTTACACATCTCACATACACATACATGCAACATATATCTGTTGAATATTTAAATGGTATGTTCTCACAGTCATGCTCACTCGACACATTAATAACTTGCAACAAACTCTAGCCTTGCTGACTAGGATAGTTTCTTGGAATTGAAATTGGTATTTGAATCTTCTATTTATTGACTAACAAATCTACCTTAGTTGACTAGCGGACTTGACTAGTCTGTCCAATAGATTATAATTTTTATATACAGGATATTCTAACTGGTACCTATTTCATATTCCATCCGAAAATCCCTAATTTCATATTCCCTCACTATAAAAAAAGAAACACTTTGCCAAACGGAACAACTTCATCGGCTAAAAGCACCATTCGCCGCCGAAAGTTTTAACTGGCGGAGGTTCGTCGGCAGAGAATAGTCTGGCTGAACTCGTCACGCAAGAGCTTGCGTGATGGATAAACTAGTCCATTGAGTAAACTAACGTTCACCCGACAAAAGTGGCCGTCGGGCAAGAGTGGATTGACCTATATGACCCGACAGAAATCATCTTACCTAACAAATCTAACTCAAAGATTGCCCACTAAACTTTGATTTCTCACATGTGGGGATTAACAAACGTTCTAAGGCATCTAAAAATTGTCCCGATGGATTACGATAAGCACAGGCGTCCGTAAAAGTTTTGGGACACTAGTGGGGAGGGTCTTGAACAGGTTTTTGTGTAGGGGTTGTGTTTGTTCATGAGAATGGACTCGTTGTCAAGTCAGTTTGGGGGGTGCAAACACACTTGCATGAATTCAAACCGCTACAAGGGAGAAATCAAAAGATAACTGTATCCAACCGGGGATGGACGTAAACTCGTAAGCTACTGAGGGTAGAGTTAGTCGTCCAGGTCTTCTAGTGAAATGAACAAACACTTGAGGACAATGCATGGGTGTTCCGGCTTTCAATGATATTGGTGGAGTTAATTCTCTCAATTGGAAGATCGATGGGTGTTTCGGCTTCCAATTATATAGTAAACTTCAGTTAACTTGTAGGGAAATTCAGTCGACTTTATTTAGCTAGGACCTAGAGGTTCAAGTAGCGCTCAGTAGACTTAATCTAGTTATGGACTAAGTAACATTCAGTAGACTTAAATCTAGTTATGGACTAAAGTAACATTTAGTCAACTTGATCTAAACTTCTAGTTACAGTCCAACTCTCCTAAACTAACATTCAGTCGACTTGTCGACCCTAAACCTCTTTAATCACCGCTTTTGAAAGACAAAGTAAAAGATGATATATTAATGTACTAAAAAACTAGAATTAGCATGGATGTTAGTTATTCAAGAGTGCTAACATCTCAATCACGTATCACTTAGTACTACAATTTAGTGGTATTCCTATTCACTTGTAAGTGAGAGATTTGAGGTTTGATTTTCACTAAAGGCGAATTTAAACCACATTATTATTAGCCCATTGTGAGGCTAAACCCCCTACTTCTTACCGTAAATAATATTGTTTATTAAAAAAAAAATCCTGCTCACCTAAAGATATAATTTACAATAAAAAATAAAAAAAGTTTGAGGGAGGGCTCCATTCCCATATTTCAAAATAGCAAAAAAACAAAGAAGTCCTCCTTCTCATACAATGCCAAGTTCTCTAGAGCAACTCCACTATTGCCTATTGCTTTGGGGTAAGGCAACTCAATCCACTCTCTGAAGGAATTATTTTGTAAAACATGTTCATTTAAGCAACATCATATAGCATGCAATTAACAATTAAAGGCGGAATCATGCTTACATGCACTCAAAAACAAAACATTTACCCATGAAATTCAAAGCCTAGTAGATTGGTGAACCAATAATCAACTCAAAAACAAAGTGAGTTGAAATTAATACCTTTGTAGATTCCTCTTTGCATAAGCAAAGGCTAATCACCCAAAGAGATAAGGGCCTTCATTCCTTGCTTCTTAGATCCATGGATTTGGATGGAAGAATAGGTTCTCCAAGTTCCCAAAATTGAGAACCTCTAATTCTCGACACCAAGGTTCGATTGTAGAAGAAATGAGTGACCTTGGAGTAGTAGGATTGCTAGATGTACCCTCCAAGGTGTTGGCCTCTTTAGAGAGAAATGGAGAGACAATTCTCACCAATTTCCCCCAAAATAAACCCTTTTTACACTTAATGAATATTTAGTTATAAAGTCATTTATATAGTCACTTCTTTAAGTGACCTAAATAACCAAAACCCTAATCCATCACCTTATGGCCGGCCATTCTAAGGATTTATGGGCTTTTGGGCTTTAATGAATCTTTATTCATTAAATTGTCATACAACTTAAGTTAATGGGCTTGACGTTCGAAGCCCATTGGGCCTTAAGGTCCAAAACTACCCCGAAGTCTTTAACGAACTAATTCGTTTGATTAATTAACATATTAATTAATCCTTGCCATAAATAAATGATTAAACCATTTAATCATTCTTACTCATTTCCGTTTAATCTCCAATCTCCACCTTTCACGGTGTGCGATCCATTAGGTTCCTTTTAGCGAGGCAGTGGGCGATTAAAACCATTTTACATCGATTGTGAATTGAAACTATTTTCAATTCTCCCTTTAGTGATTATACACGTCTAGGGCTTCCATAAACCATGAGTGACACCTAGCAGCATATCATGGTTACCCAAGCTAATCAGAAGAGGTTTAGAGAACCTATTCAGTTCGAGATTACAAATGCAATACGGTCCTTCTCTAATCTAATACTCTTGACCACATTGTTTGGTTTGATAGTTTATTTTCTCATGTCTACTATCCAATGTGTGTCTTGTGCTTATATGATTACCTTGAATGTGATTAGGAACGCATTCCCAAATCTCATTCATACTCTGGCCAGAGATTCAAATCATATCAGAGAGTATTCTCCTTCAAACGGTTTGAAGGTTAGAGATCCCTTGTTGCGCATTCACTTGTCTCCATAGCTAAGCGGCTTGACCCCAACGATGCCGTGGACACCCTCCTGGTGGGATGACTTTGACATAATCAAAGATCAAGGTCTTAACCACAAGACAACTATGATGCCTCAGGTCAAAGGACTACTTTGCATTATCCCAACCATGAGTTCTCATGTGACATGGAATATGAGAACTCTTCGTTGATCGCGTTCAGTGAACTCATTCTCTATTGAGCACCTACCGTACTTGTCTTGATGTCACACACACCAATGATTCGAGACTAATCACTCTCCCTGAGAGAAGACATAGTACGTACTGATCTTAACGGACTGTCAACGCCCAATTGGCAATCCTATGATCAGGAACGTTTAGGATGTGTCTACGAAAGAATGGTCTCATGAATCTAACTTCATTAGATTACATTCTCCCAATCACAAATTCCTTGGACTTTATTGTTTAAGCATATAACATTTATATGAGACGGCTCAAACAATAATTTATGCCATTTATATGTTAAACTAGATTAGTTTAACATGTGAAATGTCCGTAAAGTATCATCACATGATTGGCTTTAGGGCACATTTCCAACAATCTCCCACTTGCACTAGAGCCAATCAGCTTGATCATCAATGATGATATCTCTTCTGTAGTCATTTCATAAATGGCTGAATAGTAGGCCTAGGCAGTGGATATCTATATGTGTTATCCACAGAAGCAACCTTGAGAATAACGACGTCACCATTATACATGATTCTCAATCATGTGGTTCAGTCTCTCATTTGTGTTCGGATCTTGATGAGACCTTGATTCCCAGGCTTGAGCTATCGCCCCATTAGTGTCATACACTTTCTGGTTGGAACCGAATAGAGAGTTCATAAATGAACTTTCCCATCCAAACAACATTGTTGTAAACTTCTATATGGCAATATATTTTGCATTCATAATGGAACACACTAAAGTCATTACTTTAATGTTTCCATCCAAATATCTCTTTAGTCATAATAAAGAGATATCCGTTTATCTCTTCATTCATAATGAAGAAACATCCAATGATGGATTAGATTCATAATCTAATACATTTACGCTTCCATTACGTCACTTTGATTCTTCCTCGATCTTTGAGGAATTTATCCTTTAGTATTTCTTAAATACTTAAGGACTCACTTGACAGTTGCCATGGTTCTGATCCTGGGCTTGCACTGATATCATCTTATACCGTTCTAGGTACAACTCATATCAATGTTTTTCATACAATATGAAATACATAAATCACCTTTCTGCGTATGCATAAAGGATTCAATTTACGCATTATTTCTTTGGGAGTCAAAGGGTACGTTCCCTTTGAGAAGGGCAACTTGCTAGTCTCACTAGAATCGTCCTTCTTATTGAAGTTTATCATCATATGAGAAACTTCCTAGCATCCATTGTCTATTATTAGGGATTGATATAATCCAATTATATCATGAAATATATCATTATAGATTTCCATCCCTTGTATATAGACTTTATCTCCCATATACATTCTATCTTCATATAATGTATTAAAGTCATAACTTTAACGAAGAAGTATTCTTTTCATTTCCAAAATTAATATATCATATATATTTAAATTTTAGGAACATGATTAACTCCCACTAATCTTTTGTAAACCTAGTAAACAAAAGATTCATTTACATCTTTATGAGAAATCAAACGATTTGATCCTTTTTCCTCATAAAATGCAAATAGCTCCCACTAACTTGCTAAGATCCATGATGGATGGATCTCTACAACTTTCATGTCTTGTGATTCATAGTTTTAGACATATATTATCAAGACTATCTTAATAATGGTTTCGGAAACCCATATTATGTCAAAACATTGAATCACCATTTAGTTGTAGCTAACAATCTTCGAATTAATTGAAACTAAGACTACGTCAAAAATGGTTCCTTTAAAGTCAACCATTCTCTTTGATTGTAGTCACCTTAAGCTACCAATTAGCTTTGAAGGTTTCATTATTTCGAGTCAAATGGTACTTTACCATTTCCTTGAGTATATATCGTATATGCACTCAATGTAGTCATAAAGTTCAAAACCATTCAACTGAGACGGTTTATAAATCCTTATCGACTACCTTGGAGCTTGTGGTATAGGAACTAGGTTGTTATATTTGTTTATTACTATCTTGTCTCTCAAAGAACCCATTCTTTGAGTTCTATCTCTCGTTCATTTGCTTTTAGGCAAATCACATTGTAGAATTACAATGAACTACCCAACAAAACAACATTTGTTAGTTGGTTTATAGAAGCGATATCCAAAAGTTATTTTAAGGATATCCTACAAGATTGTTATCAAACAAATATTGCTTATTAGCACACAACCCCAAATCTTTAACATGCTTAAGATTTGTCTTTCTTTCCAACTACATCTTATGGAGTCATGAAAATATTGGAAGATCTTCTCATTGACAATCATATTGTTTTTAGAAGTATATATCCTATATATGGGTAATAGATAACATCTAACGAACTAAATCTTATTCGAGTTCGTTCTTCTCCTAATGGAGAAATACATTATCTTATGATGCTTATTTCCTTGATATCTTTCAAGGAAACTTATCTAAAGTGTTACCTTTCCTTGGATCAAACCTAAGGAGGTAAATACTTTAGATGTCTTACTCATCAACTTACATTACTTGAATTTCTTTGAAACATTTTGCAAAGTATTCGGACTTGTGTTTATTCAAAATAAACTATAGTCCAACCGAGAGTGATCTTCGGTGAATGTTATTCAACATGAGTAATATTATGTTTGTGGACAAGTGCCACTAACATTTAAGTGAATTAACCTCAACAACTTTGTGATTCTTTCTTCTTTCCAAAAGAATAAAGATTCGAACATTTCGCCTCCATACAATTTTAACAAGAAGGTATTGGATCCGGATCTAACGATCCAAAGCATCCATCTTTCACCAACTCGTAATTTATGTTTTAGAGGTATCACAACTTTAGTTGGGATTAGTCACTACCTTGCAACCTTTTGGGTTTTAAGCATCATTATTTTCTAAACAGTTAACACTACCATATTATCTCTACTATAGAGATAATTAATTAGATTACCATAATCCAATCATTGATTAATAAAGAACATTGTTTTGTCAAACAAAACATTTATCCATTTCACATAGTGACGGAATTTAGTTCCTTAAAATTGGAATATAAAGACAATCTATGTTTTTCCAATTTCTTTGGTAGTTCATATGAGGAAGTAAGTACCATCTGCTTTCGCAGAGATCTACATTTGATTCACGCTTCGAATGTGAAGTACTTTCTCTTCTCTCATTAATCTTCTACTTCTTATTAGCCACACTTTTACAACGATTGTAAAACATAGTCACTAATACGGAATCATGCATTCAAGTAGAAGAACCAACTGTTTTGAACTATTCAAGAACATTTTACAACACCTTCGAAAGGTGTGTCCTTGACACTTGCAAGACATTTCTTGCAAATACCCCTTCCAATATCCATCCTTTCATAAAGAAAGTTTGTTCCCTTGGAGTTATTTATCTTCTTTATTTGACTTTCACCTTTGACTACATTAGTCATGGTCCCTAAACTCCCACTATCTCTCTTGAAACCTTTTTTCAATTGTGTTATCACATCAAACAATTTTGGAGAGCATGTGGTTATTTTTCACTACATAGTTTACAATAAACTTAGTGAACGATTAGGATAGGGAAACAAAGGTGAAGTCCTTGCCTAGTTTCTGTCTCGTTAAGTGGTTTATCACTTCAACATTCAATGATTCAAAATCATCATAAGTCCATGTTAATGGACTATTTTTGTCAACCAACCATTATGTTCTAAACATAATTACAAACCTTCAAGAGTTGTACAAGGCAACTCTCATTTCTTCATACAACAATTTGTAAGTGAAGAAACATGGCACATAAAGTGTTCATGCCTTTGTGCTTTCTTCTCAAGTTCTTTGTTCATTTAACAAAGAAATAAGCACTAGTGTTTGCATTGACTAAGAGTTGTTCAAAGCAACTCCTATTTCTTCATACAACAATTTGTAATTGAAGAATTATGACATTAAAAGTGTTGTCCTCTTTATGATAGACCTTTTCTAACATATTCTTCTAATGATACATTATCAATAGGAAGATTGTGAGGATGAGACTACTTTGGTACTTTTACAAGCCATTAAAGACAATCTATGGTTTTGTAGTACCAAGTCCGTAAACTAAACGTTCGGTTTTGTCAAGTGTTGGATAGCGTTTGCAAATATATTGGTAATCAAATACATAACGAATATAGATTGATTGATTTTAAGCCATTTGATTTGGGTCTTTAAATCAAATAGCACCACCCACTATTTTTGGCAAATTCCATATCCCTCATAGGAATTCGAGAGTTTTGGATGAAACTCCTAGTAGGTTATGGGAGGCTCACTATTACCAAGCCCACCTCACGATGATACAATATATGGCTAGCAACAATAATAATGAGAGAGTACGCTTACTCATTTGCAACTCATGCAAGTACCCATCTTATTTGGCCTCTAGAGAATGTAACCTCACAATGATATGATATTGGTTCCATTGCACTTAGTTAAGTTCTTCCCACCATGCTTAGTGTGTGAAGGGGTTCAAGAATAGCCTCACGATGATACGATATATAGCTATCCTCGTTGCCTACACTCACCTCATCATATGTATATGGATTCCTCCTGAGTATAAGCATGCACTGTGTACTCCCCCATGATAGGGTGAAGCCGGTGTACAAGTCATAAACGATTGGATCCCACCACGGTGGAAGGCCACGAAGAGATATTCTAAACATCTCTCGCTTATCAACTTAATATTGGTTTGGTTGAGGGTTTTAGGTCTCATCACATATAAACATACATTTTAATCTCTATTAAAACTATTTTAGTCCTATTACAACTATTGGTCCATCCCTTTGTTTTAGTTGTACATAATACTCCCACTATGCTTTTAAAACGATTTTTAAAGCAAGAGTATATGATACTACTAACATAAACTTTGCATTCATTTGATGGACTACATAGTTGCCTTAGGGCCTAAGGATGATTATGAACCTTTGTTTAGATTCAACACGAGCCTTGTGTTGAACCTCGGTCTAGGAATGAAGATTGATTTTAGTTACGCGTTTAATCACATTAAGGCGTGTTGTCTTATGGGCGTTGGACCCAACTACTTCATTTTCATGCATATCGTATAAAGCAAAAAAGAAGTACTTCAAAGTAAAGGTGAGCTTATGCTCATTACAACATTTGCATATAACAAATTACTTTAAAGTAAAGAAGAGCTTAAGCCCTTTTACAACATTTGATCAAATCAAATTACAACCAAAATCTAATCTACACATTCCCATGATTCAAACAAATTTGAAACGCCTTTCACATAGCTCAATTATATTAGGCTTAGGTTCATAATCACCCTTTAATTAATTAACACTTTAACTAATTAATGAATGCAACATTTTCATTTGGTTTTTGTATCCATAAAATTGATTTAAATGGAGCTAAACAAAATGAAAATCCAATTCTCATTTAAAGAGACAAAACAATTTTGTTCTCATCCTATTTGGGCCATCATGCAATTAACCTCAACTTTTGGGCCATATTGCAATAACAAAAACTTTTGGGGTCACTTTGTATAATACACAAAAGTCACAACTTCATGTAAATACAACTAGAACCCAAACTTTTAATAATGCAAAAACATCATTAAAGGAACAAAACAATTTGCCCTTTAGCGTTTTTGGACCTAAACGTCAAAACGTAAACTTTTGGGCCAAAGTGCAAATACACAAAAGTATCAAAACTTTATGTAATTGCATAAAAGCCCCAAAAGTACTCCCTTTGAGGGAGTGGCTGGTTTTAGGGAGGGATAAGGTTGGTGTGTGTGTTGATTTGTGAGTTTTGTCAAAAACATGCAAGTGTATGTAAGATAAGATATGTTTTTGAAATAATTCAAACACAATTATTTCAATCATCATTTATACAAATATTTAACACTTTAAATACATAATAAATCATTTAAAAACATATCACATAAACTTTATGAAATAATTCAAAACTTTGAATCAAAACACCAAACCTTTTTGTTCTTGGCAAGAACAACAAGAACAATGAAGAACATCCATGAAAAACCCAAATTTTTCCATGAACCTTTTTCACCCAAAAACATTCCAAAACCATTCTTACTTAAGGGAAATAACATCTAACCAAACTAGGGTACTTAGGGGTTCCAAAGAACACATTAAAACACTTTTAACAAGTCAAACAAGAACCCAAAAATCCACCCTTTGGATTTGGCCGAATTTTCCCAAAAGCATGGCACCAAATTTTAGCTCCAATATTCATGCTCATATGAACAACATCTACAACATTTGAGATAGCAAATTTTCCAACAAAATTTACTTTCAAAGAAGCAAGAATAAAGCTTGTAACAATTACAACTTTTAGATCACAAACTTATGAACTACAAAACACAAAAGGATTCACCAACTACTAGACCTAGGCTCTGATACCACTTGAAGGAATTATTTTGTAAAACATGTTCATTTAAGCAACATCATATAGCATGCAATTAACAATTAAAGGCGGAATCATGCTTACATGCACTCAAAAACAAAACATTTACCCATGAAATTCAAAGCCTAGTAGATTGGTGAACCAATAATCAACTCAAAAACAAAGTGAGTTGAAATTAATACCTTTGTAGATTCCTCTTTGCATAAGCAAAGGCTAATCACCCAAAGAGATAAGGGCCTTCATTCCTTGCTTCTTAGATCCATGGATTTGGATGGAAGAATAGGTTCTCCAAGTTCCCAAAATTGAGAACCTCTAATTCTCGACACCAAGGTTCGATTGTAGAAGAAATGAGTGACCTTGGAGTAGTAGGATTGCTAGATGTACCCTCCAAGGTGTTGGCCTCTTTAGAGAGAAATGGAGAGACAATTCTCACCAATTTCCCCCAAAATAAACCCTTTTTACACTTAATGAATATTTAGTTATAAAGTCATTTATATAGTCACTTCTTTAAGTGACCTAAATAACCAAAACCCTAATCCATCACCTTATGGCCGGCCATTCTAAGGATTTATGGGCTTTTGGGCTTTAATGAATCTTTATTCATTAAATTGTCATACAACTTAAGTTAATGGGCTTGACGTTCGAAGCCCATTGGGCCTTAAGGTCCAAAACTATCCCGAAGTCTTTAACGAACTAATTCGTTTGATTAATTAACATATTAATTAATCCTTGCCATAAATAAATGATTAAACCATTTAATCATTCTTACTCATTTCCGTTTAATCTCCAATCTCCACCTTTCACGGTGTGCGATCCATTAGGTTCCTTTTAGCGAGGCAGTGGGCGATTAAAACCATTTTACATCGATTGTGAATTGAAACTATTTTCAATTCTCCCTTTAGTGATTATACACGTCTAGGGCTTCCACAAACCATGAGTGACACCTAGCAGCATATCATGGTTACCCAAGCTAATCAGAAGAGGTTTAGAGAACCTATTCAGTTCGAGATTACAAATGCAATACGGTCCTTCTCTAATCTAATACTCTTGACCACATTGTTTGGTTTGATAGTTTATTTTCTCATGTCTACTATCCAATGTGTGTCTTGTGCTTATATGATTACCTTGAATGTGATTAGGAACGCATTCCCAAATCTCATTCATACTCTGGCCAGAGATTCAAATCATATCAGAGAGTATTCTCCTTCAAACGGTTTGAAGGTTAGAGATCCCTTGTTGCGCATTCACTTGTCTCCATAGCTAAGCGGCTTGACCCCAACGATGCCGTGGACACCCTCCTGGTGGGATGACTTTGACATAATCAAAGATCAAGGTCTTAACCACAAGACAACTATGATGCCTCAGGTCAAAGGACTACTTTGCATTATCCCAACCATGAGTTCTCATGTGACATGGAATATGAGAACTCTTCGTTGATCGCGTTCAGTGAACTCATTCTCTATTGAGCACCTACCGTACTTGTCTTGATGTCACACACACCAATGATTCGAGACTAATCACTCTCCCTGAGAGAAGACATAGTACGTACTGATCTTAACGGACTGTCAACGCCCAATTGGCAATCCTATGATCAGGAACGTTTAGGATGTGTCTACGAAAGAATGGTCTCATGAATCTAACTTCATTAGATTACATTCTCCCAATCACAAATTCCTTGGACTTTATTGTTTAAGCATATAACATTTATATGAGACGGCTCAAACAATAATTTATGCCATTTATATGTTAAACTAGATTAGTTTAACATGTGAAATGTCCGTAAAGTATCATCACATGATTGGCTTTAGGGCACATTTCCAACACTCTCCCCCTCCCCTAAACACTTCAACCCACTCGGGCAATTGGAGCCAAGGCGAGCCCGATGGAGAAGTCAGGCAATAATCGCCTAACCCAACGCCCTATCTATATGATGCCATCATGACGTCAGCCACAACTTAAATTATTAAAAAACTAATTATAAATATAAAAAAATTATAATTTTTTTTTTTTATAAATATCTAACCATGTTCTTTCACTTTACACTACATTTCAATGTTTTCAAGTACTTTTAACCAATCTTATAATATTATCCGAAATTAAAAATAAAGTTATCTTTTATTACTTATAAAATAAAAAATTCTAACATTTTAATACGAATTGAAGGGTGGAGATGCATGTGGATGATGCGTAAAATTACTTGACACACAAATTAAACCCTCTTTTTGACAATTGTAGTATAGATGTAAGTAGGGTATCGTTCTAGGCCGGGGATTAGGAGGGATTGCTAATCTATTCTAAATTAATTTAAAAATATTAAATAAGATTCAAGGACACAAAACTAGGCTAAAATCTCTAATAACTCGAAACACACTTAGAATGACTCAAAATAATGAAAACAATCAAATTGGACACTAGGAACTGAAATGGACGGAAATTGAATTAAAAGACTAACAACAATAAAAACTAACTAAGTAATATAATTTAATAATGGGGGGGTTTGGTTTTGACGAGAAGTAAATTAAACTTAAATAAATTACAGAATTGACAAAAGCATGAAATTAAGGTGAAAGGATAGGTGACAGATTAGCTAGAGGGTTCTTCTCCACACATGACACATATGCAACCTAAATTGATTTTCAGTTGTTCTTTTAATAAGTTGTGAATCTCAACACTTCAGATTAATCGTGAACAGCACTTTTTTAATCTTCAAGTTTTCCTTAAGTTATTGAATTGGACGGAAAAACGCATACAACAATTCAAAACATTCTTCAAAAGTCCCCTACGTGAAAAGCACAATAGAGATACAATCAAAGATCATTAAACTTTGTGAAAACTATAAGCATTGAC
This sequence comes from Malus sylvestris, assembly GCF_916048215.2. NCBI lineage: Eukaryota > Viridiplantae > Streptophyta > Magnoliopsida > Rosales > Rosaceae > Malus > Malus sylvestris. Next base: position 24,672,861 of record NC_062268.1, read on the forward strand.
GAGGCATTCGTAACTATGAAAAGCATGATACTCTTGCCAAGAATTCACTTAACACGATTGTGGATAACAACCTTCACTACTTGTGAATATAAGTTCATAACGATTAGGTGAAATTCACTTATATTCTAGCATCAAATTCATGCATGTAAATTAAGTATGCATCCTTAATCGACATACAAAAATAAGTTATCAATCAAGCAGTTAAGCAAATTAAATCACAACTGAAGGTAATCAATTCATATTACAAATATATTCATGGTTTCGAATTAACCTCTAGCCAAAATAAATTAGTTACACATTATTAACAAATTAAACCAAACGTAAATCATGAGTTTGAGAAGATAACACCAATAAAAACGGAGTGAAGCCCTCTGCCTCTGTGCTCCTCTTCTTCCCTGGCTGTCGCACTCTGACCTCTTTTTCCCCGCCAGTCTTCTTCCCTGTTCTTATTTCTGCGCCTAGCAAGTCCCTGACTTGCCCTCCTTCCAATTCCCCGTGTCTTACGCTGCTCTCACGCTGCCAAAGGCAGCGTCCTCTCTGTTGGAAATGTGCCCTAAAACCAATCATGTGATGATACTTTACGGACATTTCACATGTTAAACTAATCTGGTTTAATATAAAGGGCAAAGATTATTGTTTGAGCCGTCTCATATAAATGTTATATGCTTAAACGATAAAGTCCAAGGAATATGTGATTGGAAGAATGTAATCTAATGAAGTTAGATTCATGAGACCATTCTTTCGTAGACACATCCTAAATGTTCCTGATCATAGGATTGCCAATTGGGCATTGACAGTCCGTCAAGATCGGTACGTGCTATGTCTTCTCTCAGGGAGAGTGACTAGTCTCGAGTCATTGGTGTGTGTGACATCAAGACAAGTACGTAGGTGCTCAGTAGAGAATGAGTTCACTGAACGCGATCAACGAAGAGTTCTCATACTCATGTCACATGAGAACTCATGTTTGGGATAATGCAAATTAGTCCTTTGACCTGAGGCATCACAGTTGTCTTGTGGTTAAGTCCTTGATCTTTGATTATGTCAATGTCACCCCATCGGGGTGTCCACGGCATCGTTGGGGTTAAGCCACTTAGTCATGGAGGCAAGTGAATGCGCAACAAGGGATCTCTAACCTTCAAACCGTTTGAGGGAGAATACTTTATGATATGATTTAGAATCTCTGGCCAGAGTATGAATGAGATTTAGAAAAGTTGTTCTAAATCACATTCAAGGAAATCATATAAGAACAAGAATCACATTGGATAGTAGACATGAATAAATAAACTATCAAACCAAACAATGTGGTCAGGAGTATTAGATTAGAGAAAGACCGTATTGCATTTGTAATCCTAAACTGAATAGGTTCTTAACCTCTTCTGATTAGCTTGGGTAACCATGACATACGGCTAGGTGTCACTCATGGTTTGTGGAAGCCCTAAAAGTGTATTATCACTAAAGGGAGAATTGAAAGTAAGTTTCAATTCATAATCGATTTGAAAGAGTTTTGATCGCCCACTGCCTCGCTAAAAGGAACCTAATGGATCGTACACCGTATAAGGTGGAGATGGATGAAACAAACTAAATGAGTAAGAATAATTGAATAGTTTAATTATTTATGGCAAGGATTAATTAATATGTTAATTAATCAAACGAATAAGTTCGTTAAAGACCTCGGGATAGGTTTTGGACCTTAAGGCCCAATGGGCTTCGAACGTCAAGCCCATTGACTTAAGTTGTATGACAACTTAATGAATAATGATTCACTAAGACCCAAAAGCCCAAACAACCCCCCATGGCCGGCCATATAGAGAAAGGGTAGTGAACTTGCTTTAATTACAAGTTTGCCACTCAAATGAATAAAGGTATAAATATGACTTTATAGCCTTTTATTCATTAAGGGTTTGTTTTAGAGAAAAATGGGTGAGAATTGTCTCTCCATTTCTCTCTAGAAAGGCCGGCCACCATGGAAGTTGTAGCTAGCCATCTATTCTTCCATGGTCACTCATTTATCATCCATGCTCTCCTTGGTGTAGATCCATCCAAATCCATGGATCTAAGATGCAAGGAATGAAGGCCCTATCTCTTGGGTGATTAGCCTTTGTTTAAATACAAAGAGGAATCTACAAAGGTATATATTTCAACTCACTTTGTTTTGAGTTGTTTATTGGTTCACCAATCTACTAGGCTTTGAATTTCATGGTTAATGTTTTGTTTTTAAGTGCATGCTAGCATGCTTCCTCCTTTAATTGTTAATTGCATGCTTATAGATGTTGCTTAAATGAACATGTTTTCACAAAATATTCCTTCAAGTGGTATCAGAGCCTAGGTCTAGTAGTTGGTGAATCCTTTTGGGTTTTGTGGTTCATAGTTTGTGATTTAAAAGTTGTAATTGTTACAAGCTTTATTCTTGTTTCTTTGAATGTAAATTTTGTTAGAAAATTTGCCATCTCAAATGTTGTAGATGTAGTTCATATGAGCATGAATATTAGAGTTAAAATTTGGTGCCATGACTTTGGGGATTTTCGGCCAAATCCAAAGGGTGGATTTTTGGGTTCTTGTTTGACTTGTTAAAAGTGTTTTCAAGTGACTTTTGGAACCCCTATGTACCCTAGTTTGGTTAGATGTTATTTCCCTAAAGTTTGAATGGTTTTGGAATGTTTTTGGGTGAAAAATGTTCATGGAAAATTTTGAGTTTTTTCATGAGTGTTCTTCATTGTTCTTGACATTTTTGCCAAGAACAAAAAGGTTTGTGTTTTGATTCAAAGTTTTGGTTAATTTCATAAAGTCTTTGTTTTGTGTTGGTTGATGTGAATTTTCTATCACCAAAACATTTTTTTTTAAAGGTGATAGAAATTGTGATGGGTGTGTAAGACTTACACACCTTACACACCTTACACACCACATGCATGGTTTTATGATTCACAACAACCAAATTCCACTTGCAAGGCTTTATGAAATTGTTGAAGAAATTTCCAAATTTTTGTGGACTTATCTCCACTCCCTTTCCCTCTCTAAAAACCGGCCCTCCCTCAATGGGAGTACTTTTGGGGTTTTTATGCAATTACATAAAGTTTTGATACTTTTGTGTATTTGCACTTTGGCCCAAAAGTTTACGTTTTTACGTTTAGGTCCAAAAACGCTAAAGGACAAATTGTTTTGATCCTTTAATGAAGTTTTTGCATTGATTAAATTTTGGGTTCTATTGTAATTACATGAAGTAGTGGACTTTTGTGTCTTTACAAAGTGACCCCAAAAGTTTTGCAATATAGCCCAAAAGTTGAGGTTAATTGCTTTATGGCCCAAAAGTTGTGGTTATTGCATATTGGCCCAAATTAAGTAGAGAACACAATTGTTTTGTCTCTTTAAATGAGAATTGGATTTTCATTTTGTTTAGCTCCATTTAAATCAATTTTATGGATACAAAAACCAAATGAAAATGTTGCATTCAATTTAATTAGTTAAAGTGTTAATTAATTAAAGGGTGATAATGAACCTAAGCCTAATATAATTGAGCTATGTGATAGGCCGTTTCAAATTTGTTTGAACCATGGGAATGTGTAGATTAATTTTGGTTGTAATTTGATTTGATCAAATGTTGTAAAAGGGCTTAAGCTCTTCTTTACTTTAAAGTAATTTATTTTATGCAAATGTTGTAATGAGCATAAGCTCACCTTTACTTTGAAGTACTTCTTTCTTGCTTTATATGATATGCATGAAAATGAAGTAGTTGGGTCCAACGCCCCTAAGACAACACGCCTTAATGTGATTAAACGCGTAACTAAAATCAATCACCATCCCTAGACCGAGATTCAACACAAGGCTCGTGTTGAATCTAAACCAAGGTTCATAATCATCCTAAGGCCCTAAGGCAACTATATAGTCCATCAAATGAATGCAAAGGTTATGTTAGTAGTATCATATACTCTTGCTTTAAAAACCGTTTTATAAGCATAGTGGGAGTATTATATACAACTAAAAACAATCATATGGACCAATAGTTGTAATAGGACCAAAATTGTTTTAATAGAGATTAAAATGTATATTTATATGTGATGAGACCTAAAACCCTCAACCAAACAATTATTAAGTTGATAAGCGTGAGAGTGCTTTGAACACTCTTTCGTAGGCCTTCCACCGTGGTGGGCTCCAATCGTTTATGACTTGTACACCGGCTTCACCCTATCATGGGGGAGTACAAAGTGCATGCTTATACTCAGGAGGAATCCATAAACATATGATGAGGTTAGTGTAGGCAACGAGGATGGCCGACATCGTATCATCATGAGGCTATTCTTGAACCCCTTCACGAACTAAGCATGGTGAGAATGACTTAACTAAGTGCAATGGAGCCAACATCATATCATTGTGAGGTGACATTCTCTAGAGGCCAAATAAGATGGGTACTTGCATTAGTTGCAAATGAGTAAGTGTACTCTCTCATTATTATTAATGCTAGCCAACATCATATCATTGTGAGGTGGGCTTGGTAATAGTGAGTCTGCCATAACCTACTAAGAGTTTCATCCAAAACTCTCGAATTCCAATGAGGGATATGGAATTTGCCAAAAATAGTGGGTGGTGCTATTTTGATTTAAAGACCCGAATCAAATGGCTTAAAATCAATCAATTTATATTCGTTATGTATTTGTTTACCAATATATTTGCAAACGCTATCCAACACTTGACAAATAAAAGCCGAAAGTTTTAGTTTCCGGACTTAGTACCAGAATCCCAAAGAATGTCTTATAAAGATTGCATATGTATCTAAGTAGTCTCATCCTCACAATCTTCCTAATGATAATGTATCATTGGAAGAACATGTTAGAAAAGTCTATCATGAAGAGGACAACACAAACAACCAATGCTTAATCCTTTGTTAAATGAACAAAGGAACTTACGAAGATTAGCATAATGACAAGGACACTTTTAGTGTTATTAGTTCTTCACTTACAAATTGTTGTATGAAGAAATAATAGTTGCTTTGAACAACCCTTAGTCAATGCAAACACTTAGTGCTTGTTTCTTTGTTAAATGAACAAAGAACTTAAGAAGAAAGCACAAAGGCATGGACACTTAATGTGCCATGATTCTTCACTTACAAATTGTTGTATGAAGAAATGAGAGTTGCTTTGAACAACTCTTGAAAGTTTGTAATTATGTTTAGAACATAATGGTTGGTTGACAAAAATAGTGCATCAACATGGACTAATGATGATTTTGAATCATTGAGTGTTGAAGTGATAAACCACTTAATGAGACGGAAACTAGGCAAGGACTTCACCTTTGTGTCCCTATCCTTATAGTTCACTAAGTTTATTGTAAACTATATAGTGAACAATAACCACAAGCTCTCCAAATTGTTTGATGTGTATAACACAATTGAAAAAGGTTTCAAGAGAGATAGTGGGAGTTTAGGGACCTTGACTATGGTAGTCAAAGGAGAAGTCAAATGAAGAAAGCGAAATAACTCCAAGGGAACAAACTTTCTTTATGAAAGGATGGACATTGGAAGGGGTATTTGCAAGAAATGTCTTGCAAGTGTCAAGAACACACCTTTCGAAGGTGTTGTAAAATTGTTCTTGAATAGTTCAAAACAGTTGGTTCTTCTACTTGAATGCGTGATTTCGTATTAGTAACTATATTTTACAATCGTTGTAAAAGTGTGACTAATAAGAAGTAGAAGATATATGAGAGAAGGAAAAGGTGCTTCACATTCGGAACGTGAATAAAATATAGATCTCTGCGAAAGCAGATAGTGCTTACTTCCTCATATGAACTACCAAAGAAATTGGAAAAACAAAGATTGTCTTTACATTCCAATTTTAAGGAATTTAATTCCGTCACTATAGTAGAGATGGATGAATGTTTTGTTTGACAAAACATTGTTCTTTATTAATCAATGATTGGATTATAGTAATCTAATTGATTGTCTCTATAGTAGAGATGATATGGTAGTGTTAACTGTTTAGAATACAACGATGCTTAAAACCCAAAAGGTTGCAAGGTAATGACTAATCCCAACTAAGTTGTGATTCCTCTAAAAACATAAATTACGAGTTGGTAATAAATGGATGCTTTGGATTGTTAGATCCGGATCCAATACCTTCTTGTTAAAATTGTATAGAGGCGAAATGTTCGAATCTTTATTCTTTTGGAAAGAAGAAAGAATCACAAAGTTGTTGAGGTTAATTCACTTAGATGTTAGTGGCACTTGACCACAAACATAATACTACTCATGTTGGATGACATTCACCGAAGATCACCCTCGGTTGGACTATAGTTTATTTTAAATAAACATAAGTCCGAATACTTTGCAAAAGGTTTCAAAGAATTCAAGTAATGTAAGTTGATGAGCAAGACGTCTAAAGTATTTACATCCTTAGATTTGATCCAAGGAATGGTAACACTTTAGAATAGTTTTCTTGAAAGATATCAAGGAAAGAAGCATCATAAGATAATAGATTTCTCCATTAGGAGAAGAACGAACTAGAATAAGATTTAGTTCGTTAGATGTTATCTATTACCCATATATAGGATATATACTTCTAAAAACAATATGATTGTCAATTAGAAGATCTTCCAAATTTTTCATGACTCCATAAGATGTAGTTGGAAAGAAAGACAAATCTTAAAACATGTTAAGATTTGGGGTTGTGTGCTTATAAGCAATATTTGTTTGATAACAATCTTGTAGGATATCCTTAAATTAACTTTTGGATATCGCTTCTATAAACCAACTAACAAATGTTGTTTTGTTGGGTAGTTCATTGTAATCCTACAATGTGATTTGCCTAAGAGCAAATGAACGAAGGATAGAACTCAAAGAATGGGTTCTTTGAGAGACAAGAAAGTAATCAACAAATATAACAACCTAGTTCCTATACCACAAGCTCCAAGGTAGTCGAGAAGGATTTATAAACCGTCTCAGTTGAATGGTTTGAACTTTATGACTATGTCATAGAGTTGCACCTCTTAATTCGAAAGAAACAAGAATGAAAATCCTTATGACTACATTGAGTGCATATACGATATATACTCATGGGAATGGTAAAGTACCATTTGACCCGAAATAATGAAACCTTCATAAGCTAATTGGTAGCTTAAGGTGACTACAATCAAAGAGAATGGTTGACTTTGAAGGAACCATTTTTGACGTAGTCTTAGTTTCAATTAATTCGAAGATTGCTAGCTACAACTAAATGGTGATTCAATATTTGGACATAATATAGGTTTCCGAAACCATTATTAAGATAGTCTTGATAATATATGTCTAAAAATATGAATCACAAGACATGTAAGTTGTAGAGATCCATCCATCATGGATCTTAGCAAGCTAGTGGGAGCTATAAGCGTCTTATGAGAGAAAGGTCAAATCGTTTGCTTTCTCATAAAGATGTAAATGAATCTTTTGTTTACTAGGTTTACAAAAGATTAGTGGGAGTTAATCATATTCCTAAATTTGTATATATATATATATAAATATATATGTGATATGTATGAATATATATATGATATATTAATTTTGGAAGTGAAAAGAATATTTCTTCGTTAAAGTTATGACTTTAAGCATTCTATAACGATAGAATGTATATGGGAGACATAGTCTATATACATGGGATGGAAATCTATATTGATAGATTTTAGGATATAATTTGATTATATCAATCCCTAATAATAGACAAAAGATGCTAGGAAGTTTCTCATATGATGATAAACTTTAATCAGAAGAACAACTCTAGTGAGACTAGGAGGTAGCTCTTCTCAAAGGGAACGTACCCTTTGACTCCCAAAGAAATAATGCGTAAATAAGAATCCTTTATGCATACACATAAAGGTGATTTATGTATTTCATATTGTATGAAAAACATTGATATGAGTTGTACCTAGAACGGTACAAGACGATATCAGTGTAAGCCCAGGATCAGAACCATGGCAACTGTCAAGTGAATCCTTAAGTATTTAAGAAATACTAAAGGATAGATTCCTCAAAGAATGAGGAAGAATTAGAGTAACGTAATGGAAGCGTAAATGTATTAGATTATGAATCTAATCCATCATTGGATGTTTCTTCATTATGAATGAAGAGATAAACGAATATCTCTTTATTATGACTAAAGAGATATTTGGATGGAAACATTAAAGTAATGACTTTAGTGTGTTCCATTATGAATGCAAAATATATTGCCATAAAGAAGTTTACAACAGTGTTGTTTGGATGGGAAAGTTCATTTAGTGAACTCTCTATTCGGTTCCAACCAGAAAGTGTATCTAGTGTACTGACACTATGACACTAATGGGGCGATAGCTCAAGCCAGGGAATCAAGGTCTCATCAAGGTCCGAACTCATATGAGAGACTGAACCACATGATTGAGAATCATGTATAATGGTGACGTCGTTATTCTCAAGGTTGCTTCTATGGATAACATATAGATATCCATTGCCTAGGCCTACTACTCAGCCATTTATGAAATGACTACAGAAGAGGTATCATCACTGATGACCAAGCTGATTGGCTCTAGTGCAAGTGGGAGATTGTTGGAAATGTGCCCTAAAACCAATCATGTGATGATACTTTACGGACATTTCACATGTTAAACTAATTTGGTTTAATATAAAGGGCAAAGATTATTGTTTGAGCCGTCTCATATAAATGTTATATGCTTAAACGATAAAGTCCAAGGAATATGTGATTGGAAGAATGTAATCTAATGAAGTTAGATTCATGAGACCATTCTTTCGTAGACACATCCTAAATGTTCCTGATCATAGGATTGCCAATTGGGCATTGACAGTCCGTCAAGATCGGTACGTGCTATGTCTTCTCTCAGGGAGAGTGACTAGTCTCGAGTCATTGGTGTGTGTGACATCAAGACAAGTACGTAGGTGCTCAGTAGAGAATGAGTTCACTGAACGCGATCAACGAAGAGTTCTCATACTCATGTCACATGAGAACTCATGTTTGGGATAATGCAAATTAGTCCTTTGACCTGAGGCATCACAGTTGTCTTGTGGTTAAGTCCTTGATCTTTGATTATGTCAATGTCACCCCATCGGGGTGTCCACGGCATCGTTGGGGTTAAGCCACTTAGTCATGGAGGCAAGTGAATGCGCAACAAGGGATCTCTAACCTTCAAACCGTTTGAGGGAGAATACTCTATGATATGATTTAGAATCTCTGGCCAGAGTATGAATGAGATTTAGAAAAGTCGTTCTAAATCACATTCAAGGAAATCATATAAGAACACGAATCACATTGGATAGTAGACATGAATAAATAAACTATCAAACCAAACAATGTGGTCAGGAGTATTAGATTAGAGAAAGACCGTATTGCATTTGTAATCCTAAACTGAATAGGTTCTTAACCTCTTCTGATTAGCTCGGGTAACCATGACATACGGCTAGGTGTCACTCATGGTTTGTGGAAGCCCTAAAAGTGTATTATCACTAAAGGGAGAATTGAAAGTAAGTTTCAATTCATAATCGATTTGAAAGAGTTTTGATCGCCCACTGCCTCGCTAAAAGGAACCTAATGGATCGTACACCGTATAAGGTGGAGATGGATGAAACAAACTAAATGAGTAAGAATAATTGAATAGTTTAATTATTTATGGCAAGGATTAATTAATATGTTAATTAATCAAACGAATAAGTTCGTTAAAGACCTCGGGATAGGTTTTGGACCTTAAGGCCCAATGGGCTTCGAACGTCAAGCCCATTGACTTAAGTTGTATGACAACTTAATGAATAATGATTCACTAAGACCCAAAAGCCCAAACAACCCCCCATGGCCGGCCATATAGAGAAAGGGTAGTGAACTTGCTTTAATTACAAGTTTGCCACTCAAATGAATAAAGGTATAAATATGACTTTATAGCCTTTTATTCATTAAGGGTTTGTTTTAGAGAAAAATGGGTGAGAATTGTCTCTCCATTTCTCTCTAGAAAGGCCGGCCACCATGGAAGTTGTAGCTAGCCATCTATTCTTCCATGGTCACTCATTTATCATCCATGCTCTCCTTGGTGTAGATCCATCCAAATCCATGGATCTAAGATGCAAGGAATGAAGGCCCTATCTCTTGGGTGATTAGCCTTTGTTTAAATACAAAGAGGAATCTACAAAGGTATATATTTCAACTCACTTTGTTTTGAGTTGTTTATTGGTTCACCAATCTACTAGGCTTTGAATTTCATGGTTAATGTTTTGTTTTTAAGTGCATGCTAGCATGCTTCCGCCTTTAATTGTTCATTGCATGCTTATAGATGTTGCTTAAATGAACATGTTTTCACAAAATATTCCTTCACTCTCCGTTCTCCCCTCTGCTCTCATCTGCTGTCCGTCTATCTTCCCCTTTCGTTTTTTTTTATTTTTCTGGCGTGTCAGTCCCTCACTGACCTTCACGTTCTCCCGCTCTCCTCTCGCCCTCTTTTTCTTTTCTATTCCGCTCCCTTTTTCTGCCCCTCTGTCTTCTAGCTCACGCTGTCTCTCTCTACATAGCTGCCAACGCAGCCTTTTCTTTCATTTTTCGCACTGCCTCAGTGCTCTCTCTCCTATCCTTACAGCTGCCAAAGGCAGCCCACTCCTTTTTATTTTATTCTTCCCCCTTTTCACGCCTACTTTCATTCTTTCCTTATTCTTTCTGTTTTCTCCCCCAGCTGCTTTTGTTGTCTAGTTGGAAAGCCACGCTTGCTTATGATCATAACAGCTAAGAAGCATCTGATGGGCAATTGCACTTCTAAACAGCTTACTACGAGTATTGACTCCCGAAATGCATTCCACAATTCTTAGGCAGGTCACGTCTTTAGGAACTCTGCAAGCAAGAGAATTTGCTTGAAGTTGGCGATCAGAAAATAGACAAATAATGACTTCAATTAACTCTTCGACTTCAATTATAATCGCAATGAATAAACTAAATTAATTGACCTACAAAAAAATCATAATGTTCGAAGTAACTATTCTGTTTATTATTTAAAACTCATTTGTGCTATTTTTATTTTCTTTGCATAACAGATCCTATAAACACAAAAATAACGTAAATAGCTCAAAAATATAAGGAACTAACTAAGAAAAGACGAGTGAATTCGAAGTAAAAATATATATAAATATGATCCGATCAGTGGACACTTACTGTTCATTGCAGGAAGTTACTGTTCATTTAAGGGGATTGAGTTGGCTATTGCCCAGGACACCTTCCTACACTAGAAGTGTTCTACAATGATTGTCATTTATTCCCATATTATCCCCACATCTATCGCATCCCCAAACATCAAAAAGAGTTCCAAGTTAGGTTGCACAGATTTGGACACGGGACATGGCGAATCTCAAAAAACATGGATACTTGATTCAAATATAATAAGTTTATAATAAATATTACATATATTAAAAACAATACTTTAAATCCATAATATAACAAAGTACTTATGTTCATCAACAATATATAATAATTATAACACAAACATAATCATTTAAGTTGTTACCTTAATTAAGGGTTTAAAAATAAACATACCCTTAAAGGAGAATACCCAAATAAATGAAAAAAAAGTTTTACTACATCCTAGCAAAATGTATAGCAGTTTTGCTAAATGAAACTTGTATTGCTGTTTTGACCTTAGAGTAATTGCTAGCATAGGTCCCACTGATAAAATTAATAAAAATAAATAAAAGTTGGAAATTATTAAAAAATTACTCTCTTCCCTGTCTTCTTCTCCAGAGAACCAAAAACTATCTCGTTTGTTTACATTAATACCGAAATTAGTTCAAATGTACTAAAAATAAAAATAAAAAACTATGCACTTTTCACACCAATTAAGCGATTGATCTTTTGATTACTCATTCCTATGGTCCTAGTAGCACGTTAAATGTGTTTATTTGCTTTAGTTCCAATGGTGGTCAAACGCACGGTCGTTTGTTTTCATTAATTCAGAAAACCGTTCAAATGCACTAAAAATAGAAAAACTGTGTACTTTTGACACCTAATGAGCTTTTAATCTTTTGAGTACACATTCATATAGTCCTATTAGCGCAATATATGTGTTTATTCGCTTAAGTTCTAAACGCATGCTCGTTTGTTTTTATTAATGCGGAAAAAGTCCAGATGCACTCAAAAAAGAAAAACTATGTGCTTTTCACACCTAATAAATTTTTGACATCTTCAGAATATATTCTTACCATCCTAGTAGCGCATTGTATGTGTTTATTTGTTTAAGTTCTAAAGGTTGTCAAATCCACGATCATGTGATTTTATTAATGCGGAAAACAGTTGTCACAGCCCGTTCCGGGATTTTATATATCGGGGACGTCAAATGACGAAATTACCCTTGACGGGTATTAAGGTATGTGTGTATGGCATATTATTGGACTAAATTCATTCCTAAACTTTAGGAAAAATATTTAAGTTAGATTAAATTGGGTTGTATGTTTTGTGTGGTTAAGGAGTTAGGAAAAAAAAAAAAAATGGATGGTGATGGGTTATGATGGACCACACACACAGAGTCAATCCTTCTCTCTCCCTCCCTCGTGCCTCTCTCTCCTCCCTTACGGATTTCTCTCTCTCTCCCTCTCGAATTGTACAGACAAGGGCCATACCCTCGAATCACCACGGATCGACGCCAATAAGGTGAGATTCTTCATCCTTTTAACCTCCTGAATTGAATGGTGTTATTTTTAGGTCGTGAAACCTTAGAAATCTCGTCAAACCCGTGACCTATATTGAAATCACTGTTCATGCACACGTAAAATATCGTGTTTCAGGGAATTTCAAGCTCACAGTGAGCTTAAGGAAGTCCTCACGAGCTTCGGGGTACGTCGTTGGTAGGATTTGGACGTCGAAGGACGGAGAACGGAACTTTTCAATTTTGGCCGGAACTTTCAAAGCTTTTTCCAGTGAATCCCCGGCGAGTTGGGGGTCGAGGTAGGTATGGATGTGTTCATCTCGTCAAGATCTTCATTTTGAAATAAAGAACGTTGAAAATAGTGAAGAAATGAGGAAGATATAGTGGTTTAAAAATTCCCCAGAAACCGGTGACTTTTTCGTCGCCGGCGAGACCAGTCCGGCGATTGAAGGACGAAAAACACGCGTGTGGGGGCGCATGGGTCCGTGCCCCTCCTGGCGCGTGGGGGCACGTGCGGCCTCATAATTTTTTTCTAAAAATTTCTCGACATCCGTGACGTCGAGTAGGTCGATGTGGTATATTCATATACCCAAATTGAGCACCGTATGAGAAGTTATTTCGAATTGTCAGTTATGTGCATTAATTAACATTTTATAGTTGTTTCACATATAGGTGACACCTATCCCAAGGATGAGCGCATCCAGGAACATCACGGGGGCTACGAGCCATCGACTTACCAGTGAGTGGGCAGTTTTATTTTCAGTATATACCTATATACTATTGATTTTCCCAGAAATTGAATTTATATGAAAGTATGTTTTCAAACGCCATGCATGCATACTATGAATTATATGAATTGATATTGATGCATATATATGTGTGAATTGGTGCTGTGGACGCACAGGTGAGTATCAGGTGAGTTTTATGTTAATCATGTGAATCATTGATGATGTGAATTGTGTTGAGAGCTCATAACCTGCACCTCTGGTGTTAGTGCTTATATTATTCACCGCACCGCACGCTCACCTTGGATCCAAGTAGGTGCATGTCGTACAGACCATGAGAGGGTTCCGACATGCTAGTCGTACAGACCACTAGAGGTGGTTTCGACTAGTAGGTGACCTTAGATTACGCGCGCAGATGATTGATGAGAGAAGCACTAGAGCGTATCATTACACCATTCTTGTCGTATAGACTACTTCAGGTAGTTCCGACTTATGTGCATAGTAGTGCCGTACAGGTCACCGTGGTGACTCCGGCTGGGTTGGATATTGAGCTATGGAATTAATCGTACAGGACCAACTGCAGGGTCTCCGGTTAATTCTTTATGTCATCTGTTATTTTGATGCATCCATGTTTTGTTATTGACATTTATGGCATGGCATATTCCTGGATTTGTGATAGATTGGTGATTTGTGCCGTATGAGGTTTTATATACTATTATTTTATTTTCTGGGAAAGTATACAGGTTTTACAGTGAAGGGTGAGAAATGTTTTGGAAAACTTTCGTTTTACTGACCCACTTAATTTTGTTTTTACACCCCTCCAGGTTCTAGTTAGCAGTTGGTGGCTCACGAGGTTTTCTTTGGCGTTCTGACAGACTTCTTGCATGTAGGACTCACCTGCGGGTGTTGTAATTTAATTATAGTCCTACTTGACTGCACCTAGTTTCTTTTATGCTCTGAAATTGTGTACTGCACACTTAACCTCACTCTAGCATGCTAGTTGGATATTACTGCTAGTAGTTGGTTTTTTATTCCTTTGTATTTCTCATATCTTTTGCTTCCGCATCGCACTTTTGGTTACGTCATACTCACGTGACGGCCAACACGCCTTGATTCTAGGATCGGGGTGTGTCAGTTTAGTATCAGAGCCTAGGTTGCAGTCTTGTATAATTGTTAATGCTCTAATGATCTTTTAATGTTTTCTGTCAGAATTATGCCGCCTCGTAGGGAGTCACGTCGTGCTTCTGAACCTAATTTCCCTGTTATAACTTAATTAGGGGAAGTGATGGCCCAGGCCTTTCAGAATGCAATCCGCCCTCCTCCTTCTCCGCAGATGACACCCCTGGAGACTATGTATAATCTGAAATTGGAGCGTTTCATGGGTAATGAAGGTCATGAAGGGGCAGAAAAATGGCTAGACCATATTGAGATGACTTTTCAAGTGATGCAGAGTCAAGGGAATTTTTCTGCTAATAGATGGGTTGAGACCACTAGTTGGTTTTTGGGACGAGAGCCTGCAGCTTGGTGGAGAAATCAAACTCAGTTTATGTCCCCTGAAATGGCAACTGATTGGGAAGTATTGAAGGAAAATTTTAAGAAAAGATTTGTCCCTCCGGAGTACATTGATCGCAAGAAGCAGGAGTTCACTCGATTGAAGCAAAAGAATATGTCCGCGCATGAGTACTGTAGGAAGTTTACAGACTTGTCTCGTTATGACCCTGATACAGCTGGTAATCAGGTAGAGATGCTTTGCCGTTTTAAGCTGGGAACTGAGAGGAAATGGCGGACTTTTGCTAGTGCGCTTCCTTGCAATGATTATCATGAGTTTTTCGAGATTTTGGTTCAGATGGAGGATTCCAACAACCTTCCTAGTGACAATGAAGATGATGAGGACAAGAATGATAGTAAGAAGAAAGATGATAAGGGTAAGGGTATCTCCACTCAGGGACCCCGTAAGACGCAGAATTTCAAGAAAAGTAGAGAGAGTTTGAGTTCTTCCAGTGGAGGATTTAGTGTCACAGGCCCGAGGAGAGGTGGAAGATTTGCTGGCGGGCCCAGATTTCAGAGACAGAGAGATTTTGGTGGTGCTAGTGGTTCTGGTGCTCCGTTGTGCCGTCGTTGTAACTTCAGACATCATGGAGAGTATATGAGAAGTGGTAGTGGTGGTGCTTGCTACACTTGTGGAAAGATGGGACATAGGGCTGCTCAGTGTCCCCAGAGTCAACAGAAACCTCAGCAGCCTGCTATGCCACCTCTAGCGCCGATTCAGCAGAACTTTGGATCAGGCAGTTATGGTCAGACGGGTCGTGGTGGTGTTCACCACTATCAGGGTGATGCTGCTCCCTATGCTTCCAGACAGTATCAGTATCCTCAGGATCCTTATTCTCAGATTGGGTATTCCCAAGACCCTGGGGGTTATACTTCTTATTCTTCCATGCCAGCTAGTGGATCTCAGTGGTATCAGGGAGGTCAGCCCCGACAGGGAGAAGTTGCTGCTAGTGGTATGGGATCATCTAGGCAATCTACTCAGTTAGGTTAGGGACGTACTTCTCAAGGGCGAGGTAACCAAGGCAACAAAGGTCGTGGTGGATGACAGCAAGCTCAGGGACGTGTTAATCACATATCACTGCAAGATGCTCAGACCCATCCAGATTTGATCATGGGTACGTTAAATATTCTCGGTCATTTGGCTAGAGTCTTGATTGATTATGGTGTTACACACTCTGTGATTTCTCATACGTTTGCTCAAATGACTCAACTTCACCCTTCACCTCTAGGATTTGATTTAGAGTTTGCCATGCCTAGAGGGGACAAATGTTATGTTGATAGTGTTTATCCTAGGTGTCCAGTGATGGTAGAAGGTGTAGTTATGCCAGCCAATCTTATCCCGTTAGATATTGTGGATTTTGATGTGATTCTAGGGGTAGATTGGTTGCATTATAATCGTGCCCATATAGATTGTTACGGGAAATCTGTTACCTTTTATCGTCCTGGATTACCAGAGGTTACTTTTGTGGGTGAAAGAAGCGGGGTGAGACATGGAGTTATTTCTGCCATGAGAGCAAGGAAGTTATTATCGAAGGGTTGTCAAGGATACTTAGCACATGTGGTGTTAAATGATGTTGTCCCTAACAATGTAGAGGAAGTTGGGGTAGTCAGGCACTATCCTGATGTATTTCCAGATGATTTGCCGGGATTGCCGCCAGACAGAGATGTGGAATTTTCTATTGATTTGCTTCCAGGTACAGATCCTATATCTTTAACTTCATACAGAATGGCTCCAGCTGAACTGAGAGAGTTGAAAATTCAGTTACAAGAATTAATTGATAAAGGTTTCATTCAACCTAGTACTTCACCTTGGGGAGCTCCTGTATTATTTGTGAGAAAGAAAGATGGAACTCTGAGATTATGTATTGATTATAGGCAATTGAATCGGATAACGATTAAAAACCGTTATCCATTGCCTCGCATCGATGATTTGTTTGATCAGCTGAAAGGTGCGTGTATGTTCTCTAAGATTGATTTGAGATCTGGTTATTATCAGTTGAAGATTAAAGACGAAGATGTACCTAAGACGGCTTTCAGGACCCGTTATGGACATTATGAATTTCTGGTGATGCTATTTGGATTGACAAATGCACCTGCAGCTTTCATGAGGTTAATGAATGAGGTATTCCAGCAATATCTTGATAAATTTGTTATTGTTTTTATTGATGATATTCTGGTATACTCTTAAGTCTAAAGCAGATCATATTCGACATCTTAACTTGGTATTAAAGAAATTAAGGGAGCATCGGTTGTATGCCAAGTTCAGTAAATGTCAGTTTTGGTTGAATGAATTGGCATTTTTGGGGCATGTAGTATCGGCACAAGGAATTCAAGTAGATCCTCAAAAGATAGCAGCAGTGGAAAATTAGGAACAACCACGAACCGTCACTAAGGTACGGAGTTTTCTTGGTCTAGCAGGTTATTATCGACGGTTTGTTCAAGATTTTTCTATGATTGCTTTGCCATTAACGAAGTTAACCAGGAAGGATGTTAAGTTCGAGTGGGATGAGAATTGTGAGCAAAGTTTCCAGCAATTGAAATATTGCCTCGCTCATGCTCCAGTATTGGTACTTCCTGATGATAGCGGTAACTTTGAAATTTACAGTGATGCCTCTTTGAATGGTTTGGGATGTGTTTTGATGCAGCATAATAGAGTGATCGCCTATGCTTCTCAACAGTTGAAGATTCATGAAAGGAACTATCCTACTCACGATCTTGAATTGGCAGCCATTGTCTTTACTTTGAAGATTTGGAGGCACTATCTTTATGGTGAGAAGTGTAAAATCTTCACAGATCATAAGAGTCTTCATTATCTATTTACTCAGCATGATCTTAATCTTCGCCAGCGAAGGTGGATGGAATTGCTAAGTGATTATGATTGCACTATTGAGTATCATCCGGGTCGTGCTAATGTGGTAGCTGATGCACTGAGTAGGAAACCTCAAGGTCGCCTCAATGCTTTGTATGCTTGCCATGTTCCTCTTCTTGCAGAATTGAGAGCTACTGGAGTAAAGTTGGAGTTAGAAGATCGAAGAGAAGCTTTTCTTGCTAGTTTCCAAGTCAGGCCAGTTTTGGTTGATCGTGTTCTCGAAGCTCAAATGGTTGATGAAGAAATTCAAGAAATGATTCAATTGAGAAATGAAGGGAAAAAGAAAGACCTCAGGATTCGAGAATCAGATGGTATTTATTATGCAGGAGAACATAATGTACGTGCCGAATAATGAGGAATTGAAGAAAGAAATTTTGGGCGAAGCACATTGTTCAGCTTATGTGATGCACCTATGAGGAACTAAAATGTATCATACTCATAGGAGCATTTTTCATGTGACTTAGTTGGCTTGTTCTTGTGCTTTTACATTATTATTTCATAGTCATTTTCGTGTGTTTTCAGATTCTAAGGACAAAGTGTGCAAGAAGATGCATTTTGGAGCCTTTTGGAGCAGTTTTGGGCATGAATTGAATAGATTATGCTTGGAGCAATATGGATGGACGAAATTGAAGACCAAAGCATGCAAGGAAATCACATTCCCTTAATTTTCTAGTTATTGCCGCATCCTCCTTGCACTTTCCCTTAGTTTTCTGATTTTGTTTCCTTTTTCTAGAAGCCTTAGACTTAAATTCTGATTGCCTAATTAACCTAGGGTTTTATTTCCTTTATCTTTTTTTAATAAACCCCTTGTTGCAGCAACAACCCCTCATCATTACACAACATTTCTGCCACAAAACACATGCAAAGTGAAAGAAAAGCACACGACATGGGCAGAAAAATGGTGTGTTTTGTGGTTGAAATGATGAAGCATGTGTGTGTAAATGTAAAGGGGAAAACATGGCAGAAAATGTGTGTGTTTTGTGGTTGAAATGATGAAGCATGTGTGTGTAAATGTAAAGGGGAAACATGACAACACACACCCACACAAGCTGCACATGCAAAGGAAATGGAGTGGTCCTCTCTCAAGCCTATAAATACCACCTCCCATATTCATCAAACATAACAGATTTTGATCCTTGTCTTTGCCGTGAGTTCTCCACCACCATTCTCTACAAATTCAGCCAAAAATCACCCCTAGCCACACCACCCATCAACCCTAAACCTTTCCATACCATTCCCCATCCATTCTACACCATAAAAACCACCCAAACCCTGTCCAAAACCTCTCTGCCGCAGCAAGGAAGAAGGAGGAACTTTGGATGCACAAGCTGCCAAGTTGGAGTGTTTTAGGTGTTCTCTTTCCTTGGATTTTAATTTCTAAATTTATGTATCTTTGCTTTGCGAGTATGAGGAACTAAACCCCCCTTGGCTAGGGGGGGGATTCAAAACCATGTTTATGCTTGCTATATGATTTGATTACTTCCAATTGCGTTTCATAAGTTGTGAATTTAATTTGCTTATCTACAAGAATTAAAACTGATTTGTGTTTGTTGGTTGAGAGTGCACGCTTAATTTTCATGCATAAGTTTGATGCTAGGATATAAGGGAATTTCACCTAATTGTTACGAACTTATATCCCAAAGTAGCAAACGTTGTTGATCACAATCGTGTTAAGTAAATTCTTGGCATAAGTTTCATGCAATTCATAGTAACAAGTGTCTCGCCAATGCTTATGGTTTTCATAGAACTTAATGATTCTTTCTTGTATCTCTATTATGCAATTCATGTAGGGATCTTGTGGGGAATGCTTTGGGTTGTCGTATGCAATTCATCCAATTCAATAACTTAAGGGAAATCTGAAAGTTAATTTAAGCGTATCTAATTAACTTGGGGTGTTGGGAATTCATGGTTTATTCAGAAGCAATTGGAAATCGTTTCGTATGCAAGTGTGACATGTGTGGAGAAGAACCCCTTAGCTAGCTTTCCATCCATTCACTTTAACCAAATTCGTTTTAGAATCTGTTCAATTTACAAAGTTTTGTTTTTGTTTTAATTTTCGTAAAAACTCAATCCCCACTTATTTTGAAGTGTTAGATTAGTTAGAAATCAATTTAGTTTGTGTTTTTAAGTGTTTTGAGTCAAGTTATAACCTATTTTCGTCCAAATTGTGTTTGTGTTCAAAACTGCCCAGAAAGTGTTTTTAAGGCAGTTTGGAGTGTTTATTTGCTGGTTTGAGTCTTTTGGTTTGTTTTGGTGTTTTAGAGTTTAGTTTTGCATTCTTTGAGTCTAGTTTAGTGTTTTAAACTTGTTTTTAATGTGTTTGAGTCAGTTTTCAAGTGATTTGGCAATCCCTCCTAATTCTCGGCCTAGAACGATCCCTACTTACATAACACTCCAAACTGCCTTAAAAACACTTTCTGGGCAGTTTTGAACACAAACACAATTTGAACGAAAATAGGTTATAACTTGACTCAAAACACTTAAAAACACAAACTAAATTGATTTCTAACTAATCTAACACTTCCAAATAAGCGGGGATTGAGTTTTTACGAAAATTAAAACAAAAACAAAACTTTATAAATTGAACAGATTCTAAAACGAATTTGGTTAAAGTGAATGGATGGAAAGCTAGCTAAGGGGTTCTTCTCCACACATGTCACACTTGCATACGAAACGATTTCCAATTGCTTCTCAATAAACCATGAATTCCCAACACCCCAAGTTAATTAGATACGCTTAAATTAACTTTCAGATTTCCCTTAAGTTATTGAATTGGATGAATTGCATACGACAACCCAAAGCATTCCCCACAAGATCCCTACATGAATTGCATAATAGAGATACAAGAAAGAATCATTAAGTTCTATGAAAACCATAAGCATTGGCGAGACACTTGTTACTATGAATTGCATGAAACTTATGCCAAGAATTTACTTAACACGATTGTGATCAACAACGTTTACTACTTTGGGATATAAGTTCGTAACAATTAGGTGAAATTCCCTTATATCCTAGCATCAAACTTATGCATGAAAATTAAGCGTGCACTCTCAACCAACAAACACAAATCAGTTTTAATTCTTGTAGATAAGCAAATTAAATTCACAACTTATGAAACGCAATTGGAAGTAATCAAATCATATAGCAAGCATAAACATGGTTTTGAATCCCCCCTAGCCAAGGGGGGTTTAGTTCCTCATACTCGCAAAGCAAAGATACATAAATTTAGAAATTAAAATCCAAGGAAAGAGAACACCTAAAACACTCCAACTTGGCAGCTTGTGCATCCAAAGTTCCTCCTTCTTCCTTGCTGCGGCAGAGAGGTTTTGGACAGGGTTTGGGTGGTTTTTATGGTGTAGAATGGATGGGGAATGGTATGGAAAGGTTTAGGGTTGATGGGTGGTGTGGCTAGGGGTGATTTTTGGCTGAATTTGTAGAGAATGGTGGTGGAGAACTCACGGCAAAGACAAGGATCAAAATCTGTTATGTTTGATGAATATGGGAGGTGGTATTTATAGGCTTGAGAGAGGACCACTCCATTTCCTTTGCATGTGCAGCTTGTGTGGGTGTGTGTTGTCATGTTTCCCCTTTACATTTACACACACATGCTTCATCATTTCAACCACAAAACACACACATTTTCTGCCATGTTTTCCCCTTTACATTTACACACACATGCTTCATCATTTCAACCACAAAACACACCATTTTTCTGCCCATGCCGTGTGCTTTTCTTTCACTTTGCATGTGTTTTGTGGCAGAAATGTTGTGTAATGATGAGGGCTTGTTGCTGCAACAAGGGGTTTATTAAAAAAAGATAAAGGAAATAAAACCCTAGGTTAATTAGGCAATCAGAATTTAAGTCTAAGGCTTCTAGAAAAAGGAAACAAAATCAGAAAACTAAGGGAAAGTGCAAGGAGGATGCGGCAATAACTAGAAAATTAAGGGAATGTGATTTCCTTGCATGCTTTGGTCTTCAATTTCGTCCATCTATATTGCTCCAAGCATAAGCTATTCAATTCATGCCCAAAACTGCTCCAAAAGGCTCCAAAATGCATCTTCTTGCACACTTTGTCCTTAGAATTTGAAAACATACGAAAATGACTTTAAACACTAAAATAACTATGAAATAATAATGTAAAAGCACAAGAACAAGCCAACTAAGTCGCATGAAAAATGCTCCTATCACATACTATTCGACCATTTCATTATTGGCCGGGTATGAAAAGGGAAATTGCAGAATATGTAAGTAGGTGCATTGTTTGTCAGCAAGTCAAAGTGGAAAGAAAGAAGCCTTTTGAGCGAATGCAACCACTTTCTGTTCCTCAGTGGAAATAGGAAAATATAACTATGGATTTCGTGTATAAGCTCCCTCGTACACGAAATGGATTTGATGGTGTTTGGGTAATTGTAGATTGGCTTACCAAGTCAGCACACTTCATTCCAGTGAGGGAAAAGTATCCTCTGAATAAATTGGCTACATTGTTCATCACGAAGATTGTGAAGTATCATGGAGTTCCAGTGAATATTATTTCTGATCGAGATCCAAGATTTACTTCTAAGTTTTGGGTAGCTTTTCAGGAAGCTCTTGGTACGAAATTGCTTTACAGCACTGCTTATCATTCTCAAACCGATGGATAATCAGAAAGGACTATTTAGACGTTGGAGGATATGTTGAGATCTTCAGTGTTACAGTTTGGTGATTCTTGGCATGACCGCTTAGACCTAATGGAATTTGCCTACAATAATTGTTTTCATTCGAGCATTAGTATGTCACCATTTGAGGCACTTTATGGTAGAGCTTGTCGTACACCATTGTGTTGGTCAGAGGTTGGCGAAAGAGTGTTAGAAGGCCTAGAGATTATGGATGAGACTACTCAAAATATTCAGGTGATTAAGTCTAACTTGAAAGCGGCCCAGGATCGAAAAAAGAGTTTAGCAGATAGACATGCTACTGATCGAATTTATGATGTGGGTAATTTGGTATTCTTGAAATTGTCACCTTGGAGAGGTGTAGTGTGATTTGGAAAGAAAGGCAAATTAAGTCCTAGGTACATAGGACCTTATGAGATCACTGAGAGGGTCGGTGAAGTTGCTTACAGGTTGGAGTTGCCTCCGGAGTTATCTAAGGTACATAATGTGTTTCATGTCTCGATGCTTCGACATTATGTCTCAGATCCTTCACACGTGATTCCTCCTCAACCTTTAGAGATTAATCCAGATTTGACGTATGATGAGGAACCAGTGACTATCTTGACGTATGATGAGGAACCAGTGACTATCTTGGATTGGAAAGACAAAGTTCTAAGGAATAAGATAGTGAGCTTGGTGACAGTATTGTGGAGGAACCATTCAATAGAAGAAGCTACTTGGGAAACAGAAGATCGAATGAGAGAGATGTATCCAAGGTTATTCTATGGGTATTAAGCGGATTGTTTGGTCGTATGAATTTCGGGGATGAAATTCTATAAGGAGGGGAGATTGTCACAGCCCGTTCCGGGATTTTATATATCGGAGACGTGAAATGACGGAATTACCCTTGACGGGTATTAAGGTATGTGTGTGTGGCATATTATTGGACTAAATTCATTCCTAAACTTTAGGAAAAATATTTACGTTAGATTAAATTGGGTTGTATGTTTTATGTGGTTAGGGAGTTAGGGAAAAAAAAAAACAAAAGAAATGGATGGTGATGGGTTATGATGGACCACACACACACAGTCAATCTTTCTCTCTCCCTCCCCCGTGCCTCTCTCTCCTCCCTCACAGCTTTCTCTCTCTCTCCCTCTCGAATTGTACGGACAAGGGCCATACTGTCGAATCACCACGGATCGACGCTAATAAGGTGAGATTCTTCATCCTTTTAACCTCCTGAATTGAATGGTGTAATTTTTAGGACGTGAAACCTTAGAAATCTTGTCGAACCCATGACCCATATTGAAATCACTGTTCATGCACACGTAAAATATCGTGTTTCAAGGAATTTCAAGCTCACAGTGAGCTTAAGGAAGTCCTCACGAGCTTCGGGGTACATCGTTGGTAGGATTTGGACGTCGAAGGACGGAGAACGAAACTTTTCAATTTTGGCCGGAACTTTCGAAGCTTTTTCCAGTGAATCCCCGGCGAGTTGGGGGTCGAGGCAGGTATGGATGTGTTCATCTCGTCAAGATCTTCATTTTGATATAAAGAACGTTGAAAATAGTGAAGAAATGAGGAAGATATAATGGTTTAAAAATTTTCCAAAAACCGACGACTGGAGGAAGAAGAAGACGCGTGTGGGGGCGTGTGGGTTCGTGCCCTTCCCGGCGCGTGGGGCGCGTGCGGCCTCAAAAAATTTTTCTAAAAATTTCTCGACGTCCGTGACGTCGAGTAGGTCGATGTGGTATATTCATATACCCAAATTGAGCACCGTATGAGAAGTTATTTCGAATTGTCGGTTATGTGCATTAATTAACGTTTTTATAGTTGTTTCGCATATAGGTGACACCTATCCCGAGGACGAGCGCATCCAGGGACGTCACGGGGGCTACGACCCATCGACTTACCAGTAAGTGGGTAGTTTTGTTTTCAGTATATACTTATATACTATTGATTTTCCCAGAAATTGAATTTATATGAAAGTATGTTTTCAAACGCCATGCATGCATACTATGAATTATATGAATTGATATTGATGCATATATATGTGTGAATTGGTGCTGTGGAGGCACAGGTGAGTATCAGGTGAGTTTTATGTTAATCATGTGAATCATTGATGATGTGAATTATGTTGAGAGGTCATAACCTGCACCCCTGGTGTTAGTGCTTATATTATTCACTGCACCGCACGCTCACCTTGGATCCAAGTAGGTGTATGTCGTACAGACCATGAGAGGGTTCCGACATGCTAGTCGTACAGACCACTAGAGGTGGTTCTGACTAGTAGTTGACCAAAGATTACGCGCGCAGATGATTGATGAGAGAATTACTAGAGCGTATCATTACACCATTCTTGTCGTACAGACTACTTCAGGTAGTTCCGACTTATGTGCAAAGTAGTGCCGTACAAGTCACCGTGGTGACTCCGGCTGGGTTGGATATTGAGCTATGGAATTAACCGTACAGGACCAACTCCAGGGTCTCCGGTTAATTCTTTATGTCACCTGTTATTTTGATGCATCCATGTTTTGTTATTGACATTTATGGCATGGCATATTCTTGGATTTGTGATAGATTGGTGATTTGTGACGTATGAGGTTTTATATACTATTATGTTATTTTCTGGGAAAGTATACAGGTTTTACAGTGAGGGGTTAGAAATGTTTTTAATGAAATGTTTTGGAAAACTTTCGTTTTACTGACCCACTCAATTTTGTTTTTGCGCCCCTTCAGGTTCTAGTTAGCAGTTTGTGGCTCACGAGGTTTTCTTCGGCGTTCTGACAGACTTCCTGCATGTAGGACTCACCTACGGGTGTTGTAATTTAATTATAGTCCTACTTCACTGCACCTAGTTTCTTTTATGCTCTGAAATTGTGTACTGCACACTTAACCTCACTCTAGCATGCTAGTTGGATATTACTGCTAGTAGTTGATTTTTTATTCCTTCGCATTTCTCATATCTTTTGCTTCCGCATCGCACTTTTGGTTACGTCACACTCACGTGACGGCCAGTACGCCTTGATTCTAGGATCGGGGTGTGTCAATAGTCCAAATGCACTCAAAACAAAAAAAACTACATACTTTTGAAACCAAATAAGTTTTTGGTCTTTTGGGTAAGCATTCTTATGGGCTTAGTAGCGTATTATATGTGTTTATTTGCTTCTGTTCCAATGGTTGTCAAACGCATGATCATTTGATTTTATTACTGCGGAAAATAGTCCAGATGTGAAATCTCGTTCTCGGAATGTCATTAATTAATTACGTATTTCATTATTCAAATTCATTTTTCGTTTACGTGATTTTTGAATTTTATTTTAAATTTATTAATTTTAGAATTTTAGCTATATAGTTAGAAAGTTCGAAATTAAGTAAGTGTTAAAAAAAAAACAAACAAACAATTAAAAGCTCCTAGATGGTAGCAAAAGAGTTGCGGAAGAGAAGAAAGGAGGGAACCAATGGGAGAGAGGAGAGAAGGAAGGAAAGGAGATAAGGGAGTGACACCCAACCAAAACTTCTTCCCTATTGACCCGTTTCTTTCAACCCGACCTAGTTTGGCCACGTCCATTTCTGACGCCCTCGTGGTGTTTTCCGAGCAAATAAAAGCTTTCCACCACTACCAAATCATCCCCTTGCCACTTTCCCATCAATTTTCAACCAAACCCGACGTGTTTGGCCTTGATTTTGCTAGGGATCTCACCAACGGGTCCAAGTGAGCTCGGCGGTGATCCACCAAATGTTAAACATTTTCCTTCAATTGCCATCATCAAAACACTCCTCTAGAGGCTAGGAACAAAGCCCAAACAGGTTTGGGCGTCGTGGAGCACCGGAGGTGACGGATCGAAACACACCCGTTTTAAGGTTTCAAGCGGGTTCGAGGGAAATTGGAGCTTTTCTCGGCCAAATCGGCCTTGGCCACAGGTATGAAAATTACTGCCATCATTGAGATCTACATGCCTTTAAAATTTGGTAATTTTTGGAAATAGTTGAATTTTCCGGCGAGTCGGGGCAGCCGGCCACCACATGTGGCGGCGTGTTGTTATGTTCCTTTCAAGTGAAAATATAAGGATAGTATAATGGCACAAGTAAGGGTGTCGAACCACAGAGACTAATTAGACCTCTACAAATTACTAGCTTTATGTGAAACCTAACTAAACAATGAAAATGCAAACTGGATTTAGATTTTTCAACTGAAAACTTAAATAACTTAAAAATGAAAGAAAGATAAAGATAAATGATAGGTTATTCAAAAATAATGGGCATGGAACTAAGGATACCGATTTCACCATTACAAGCCAATTCCATGAAAATTAGTCAAAAAGCATTCAGCTCTCCAATCTGTAATTAGGGTTCATTTTACTCATTTATGATCATCCATTGGATGTGTGGGTGTGACCAAGTACTCCTAATCTGCAACCTAGTTGTGATGTTCAACTTAGATTACCACTAAGAATCCATTAAGAATAAGAAAACTTCAAAAAACCAAAGAAATCACGGCAAGATGTATGCAAAGCAGTTTCTTCATTCATTCACATGTCCACCAAGATTAAGCATGATGTGTACTATAAACTTGACCATATAATCTGTAAGAAACCCTAATGGTGATCGAACATTAAGATAAACAAACAAATTGAACTATAAAATCAATGAATGAAACAAGAAAACAGATTGAAGAATCGAATACTTTAACTTAATAACATAGAATAGTTTTGCAAGGCTACATCAAAATCCCTAGCTATGAACTTAATTACACAACATGATTACAGATTATATAAATATCAAGAACAACATGAGTGAAATTAAAGTTCATACAAGAAATCCCCTTGAAGCAATTCTGATGTTGAACTTTTCCAAGAATAGCACGGCTGCGTGGTTTCTTTGGTGGCTACAGATGGTGAATGGAGAAAAGATTTTGTTTCTCGAAGAAATGCTAAAGAAAGAGAATAGAGATAGCTCTGGGCCACCCCAAGGGGAAGCTTATGTAAAAGTGGCTGAAACTCTTTGTTTTATAAGGTTAAAGAGGCTATTATAGAATACCAAGACATCCCAATAACGGAGCATATTCATCACCATATTTAGTTTCCAGTTTTAATTCTTTGTCTACATCAGCATCCTTATTCAATTCTCCACTTTTATCCCCATTTTGCCTTATATGTCCTCAACTGAGCTCCAAAATATGATTAGCTACACACCAACACAAAAGAGGGTAAAATGCAACTAGTTTAACTCAAAAATATCACAAAGGGACTAGGAATGGATGGTATAAATGTATGAAATATATGAGTTATCAAATACCCCCAAACCTGGTTTTTGCTAGTCCTCGAGCAAAACTATAACCAGTGGCGAAGCTAGGAATAGTCGAGGGAGGGGCGGAATTCAAAGCAAAAAAATGAAGATGACCAAGTCATTGTAGATAGTAGATAATATTAATGTAGTTTTTTGTTTTTTTTTTTTTTTTTTTTTGACATCAGACATTAAATTTAGGGGAGGGGGAAATGCACTTGGGGGTGATCGAACTTGGGTGCGGTAGGAGTTTCCTTGGCCCTAATGCCACTGCAACTAGGCCTTGTCCTCAATGTTAATGTAGTTAATTGTACGATCCCACATCGCCCAAGGGAGTGATCTTTATATGTATATTCTCATCCCTACCTAGAACGAGGCCTTTTGGGAGCTCACTGACTTCGGGTTCCATCGGAACTCCGAAGTTAAACGAGTAGCGCGCGAGAGCAATCCCATGATGGGTGACTCACTGGGAAGTTCTCATGTGAGTTCCCAGAAATAAAATCGTGAGGGCGTAGTGGAGACCTAAAGTGGACATATCGTGCTATGGTGGTGGAGTGGGCCCGGGATGTGGTGGACCTCGGGTTGGGATGTGACATTAATAATCAAGGTTTCTAACAAACGTTAGACACTAATTGGGAGACGAATTGGGGCCTAACGTCTAGACGGAGGTTTAAATGACTTTAAGTAAATTCATTATATATCCTATAAACAAGTCACTTACACCTTAAAAGGATTATACTTTTATTGGAGATTCAAATTTATTTTCTCCTGTTTATTATTTAACATATAAACAAGAATATTAGAAATTCCGCTTTACGATTTTAATGAATATGATAGTATGAGATGAAAGGTTTTACTGAAATAGATTATACATTTCTAACATATGTGTGATACTTTCGAATTTTTATAAAACTCAAACCACAGATTAATTAATAAAAAAGAATACTCTGAAATCTTTTGATAGTATTGACAAAAATTAAAAAATGAAGAAAAAAAAATCAAAAGTGGCTTCCAGCTATAGTTACATTAGTAGCCACAACAAATCAAAACTATGCGTTTTAAGTTAACTAGGAAGCCATCTTCTTCTTCCTTGCGACTCATTTGAACCTCCGCTTCTGCAACAGTCGCGACTCCGACTTGCATCGGAAAGGCCCATATTTCGACTGAATCTTCGATATTCGCTGATAATACCTGGGGTTTTCAGAAGGCAATGCACGCAGCCAGGGGCGTTTGCCTTTCGACTGACCAAAAGGGCGACTACTCACTCCTGGCCTTCTTTTCTAGCGAAAGGTGCAGCAGCAGAACCAGAACCAAAGAGCAGCAGCAGCAAAACCAGTCGGTTTTTCCAACGAGGTGAAAGGCTGAACCAGGACTCCAGTCGTGTTTTTTCGACGAGGGGAGTGGCGACCACCACTCCTCGATCTCACGTGGCTTCACCATTGACTATAACTAAAAACACACAGAAACAATAAAATCTAACCATACCACTTTCACTGGCTAAATGATTGCACTGAGCATGTGCAACAAGCCTTTAAAGTGAAGACGCCCACAAACATCTATAGACTCTGCAAACAAATTGGTTAAAGGATACTTGAAACAAACTAATACAAACCAATGAAAGCTTAGTCATACATCCAAACCAAAAGTCTACCACTTCAGAGAATCGTATCATGTGTAAAGTGTAAAAATATTACTCCATGATTCATGACTTAAAAGACACCGTACTCAAATGCTAAAGATAGAATTTGCCTCAACTCTATTCCTCATAGATATCACTTAAATTTTCACTCAGATCCTAAGGTGTAGTCTCTCACCAAACATATGTGAGTGAAATTATGTAAAAGGGAATCAAAATTCTCACATATGAAATACGAAATAAAAGCACAATTTTTGAACCGATCTTATGAAATGAATCAAACACTAAGAATATAGAACATGTACTTACCAGCACCCATGAATACATCCTCAAAGATCAGTTGGGTCTTTCACACGATTCTAGTGTAAGGCTTAGGCTACGGGCGATGAAAGAAAGGATAGGAAATACTAGACCTTGGGACATACCAAAGTGTCGTTCTTGTGAAACCAGCAAGCTCTCCTCTTTAATTGACCTTACTTGTTTGTTCTTGGTGTCCAGGACCTATGTGTGATAGTGAAAGGATTTGGAAATTGCATTTTCTTTCATCATGTTTTTTTCTGTTCTTTCCATCTCTTTTTTTTTTTGAAACTTTTTTTTTCTTGTTTGGCAATTCCAACACATGTTACCTCGGTACACGCCACATTCTTGATCTAAAGCTCAATCTATCTTTGTCTTCATCACTTTAGTATTCCCCAAACTATAAGGTATGGTTGTAATGGGCTAAAATTGATAGAGTTTGGTATGGGTGATGAAAGAACTAGGCTAAAAGTGTTTGGTTGCAACAAGGCTAAAAGTCAAGGTACCTCCGAACCTTGGTTGGAAGAAGTGGTTTCTTTCGAGGGACTTTGAATATAATGCGTTGAATTTCCATAAGGACTTGATTGTGTTGGTGTTTTCATCTCTCCTTCTGAATAAACATATCCTCAAAAATTGTTGAAGGTGTGGCTGGAGCAATGATTTCAATGGATGAATGAAATTTGTTCAAGGCAGCAATCTCATCGTCTAGCTCCGAATCTTCTTTCTTATAATGAATGGGCAGCAATGATTCGTCATCCAACTTCAATTTGTTTTTCTCTTGATATGGCAGCAAATCATCTCCAAAAGACTCCAAAGATGGCACCTGTAAAGATGTAAAACAACAAGGAGAATCCAACATAACTTTCGAAAAAAATTCAAGCGAATTAGAAGATTGGGAAAGAGCTTCAAATTCAAGAACTTCTCTATGTATATCGGCACAGCTAGATTCCAATGATTGTTCATCATTCACATCTTGACCATCTCCACATGGTTGTTCATTTAACTCTTGGACAATAAGCCCCAATTGAATTTCCAACTTGGTAAGTGCAGTGGAGTGTTCTTGAATCATGCTACTTGTTGATTGTTGAAATTGTAAAATGCTTTGAGCAAGTAGCTCGAAAGTGTCCTCTAATGAAGTGTCAAAGGGGGTCTAGGGGAAGTGCAAATGCTTGATTTGGAGCTTCCATGCTGCTCCAAGAGTCATGTGATTAGCGTTTCTCCAAACAGAGCTATATGTGTTTGACAATGGATGTATTGGCCCTTGTTTGGGGAAACTTATGAGGTGTGAATGCTCTCGAACAAATGTAGGAAATTCATCTCTCCTTGGACATAACTGAAAGTCTTGGCTCATAACGAACATATATCATACATCTTTTTATACCACCTGAAATCATAACAAACCAAATTGTAAATGAAAAATCTAAACTAAGAAAATAAAAACAAATAGGGTTTATAAAGCAAGCAATTATAGGGGATTGAAATCAGTCCCCGGCAATGGTGCCAAAATTTTGTTGTGTTCCTTTCAAGTGCAAGTAGAAGGATAGTATAACGGTACAAGTAATGGTGTCGAACCATAAGGACTGATTAGACCTCTACAAATTACTAGCTTTATGTGAACACTAACTACACAATGAAAATGCAAACTGGATTTAAGTTACAATGGTTGTGAAACCCATGCTCGTTTATTTTTATTAATGCGGAAAACAGTCCTAATGCACTCAAAATAGAAAAACTATGTATTTTTGAAATACAATAAGCTATTGATCTCTCGGATACACATTCTTACGGTCCTAATAGTGCATTATATGTGTTTATTTGCTTAAGTTCCAATGGTTGTGAAACCCAGGCTCGTTTGTTTTTATTAAAGAGGAAAACAATCCTAATGCACTCAAAATAGAAAAATTGTGTACTTTTGAAACCCAACAAGCTTTTGACCATCTGAAAACACATTCTTACAGTCCTAGTAGCACTTGTATGTTTTGATTTACTGAAGTTCAAATGGTTGTGAAACGCACTATAGTTTGTTTTTCTTTTAGTGTGGAAAAAAAGTCCAATTGCACTCAAAATAGAAAAACTGTGTACATTTGACACCAATTATCCTTTTGATCATTTGAGTACACATTCTTATGGTCCTATGACACCAATTATCCTGTTTATGTGCTTATTTGCTTGAGTTCCAATGTGTGTCGAATGCACGCTTGTGTGATTTTATTAATGCGGAAAATAGTCCAAATGCACTCAAAAAAGAAAAACTGTGTACTTTTCACACCAAATAATCTTTTTGGCATTTGAGTGCACAATCTTATGGTCTTGGTAATGTATTATTTGTGTTTATTCATTTGATTTCCATAGGGTGTCAAATGCACGCTTGTTTTTTTTTAATGCAGAAAAAAGTCCAACTACACTCAAAATAGAAAAACTTCATACTTTTGACACCCAATATCCTTTTTATCTTTTTAGTACACATTCTTATGGTCGTATTGGCACATTATAAGTGTTTATTTGCTTGAGTTCCAATGGGTGTCTTATGCACGCTCGTTTGATTTCATTCATGCGGAAAACAGTTGAAATGAACTCAAAAAGAAAAAACTAGGTACTTTTCATAGCCAATAAGATTTTGGGCTTTTGAGCGCACATTCTTATGGTCCTAGTAACGTATTATATGTGTTTATTTGCTTGATTTTCATGGGTTGTCAAACGCACGCCCTTTTTTTATGCGAAAAACAGTCCAACTGCAATCCAAATAGAAAGACCGTGTACTTTTGAAATGCAGTAAGCTTTTTGATGTGGTAAAAATTAACACACAATTTAAACGCTCATTTAGATAATTATAATATGTGTAAGTAGGGATCGTTCTAGGTCGGGGATTAGGAGGGATGTAAATCTACACAAATTTAACTCAAAAACACAAAACTAGACTCAAAAATAGAAAACTAAACTTAAACTACTCAAAATCAGCTAAACTGACTCAAAACACACAAACAAAGTTAAATTGACTCAAAACAGGAACTGAAGGGATGTTTGGACGAAAATTAAACTAAAACGACTCAAAACAATCTGTATGGATGAATTTTAACTTATGTTGTTGACTCAAAACACTAAAAATAAACCAGTTTGGACAGATTCTAACTAAAAGACACGAAATATAAAAGGGGGAAGTGGGTTTTGACGAATTTAAAGTAAAAACAAACAGACTTAAAGACTCTAAATAACTTTGGACGAAATTGGGTGTTTTAATGGGTGAATGGCTATCTAGATGGTCCTTCTCCACACATGACACATATGCATACAAATCGATTTCCAGTTATACTTCCTATAAACCATGAATGACAATGCCCTAAGTTAACCGTGTACTACACAAATTAACCATTAGATTTTCCTAAATTCATTGAATTGGACTCAGCTACGCAACCAAATTATTCTTATCAAGTTCCCTACATGAACTGCATAATAAAGATACATATCAAAGATCATTAAGTTCTATGAAAATCATAAACATTGACAAGGCATTCATAACTATGAATTGCATGATGCTCCTACCAGGAATTTACTTAACACGATCGTGCCTAACAACCTCCACTACTTGTGACTATAAGTATGCATCCTTAATCAACACACAGGAATAAGTTATCAATCAAACAGATAAGTAAATTGCATTCACGACTTATGAAATCATACCTGGATGTAATCAATTCATATCACACATATGTTCATGGCTTTGAATTCTACTCTAGCTAAAACGAAATTAGTTCCTCATGTTTGCAATTAAACAAAGAGAATCTAATTAAAACATTGAACTAAAACTAAGGATAGAATACACATAGAAACGCTCTAGCACTCCAATGGCCTTGAATGGCAGGCACAGCTCCAAACTCTTCTTCTCTTTCCTTCCTTGCAAAGCTGTGGCACAGGTATGTTTTTCTGATTTTAGGCTCTTATTTGTGTGTTTCTTTAAATGGTGCGGCAAAGGCGTATATATAGGGCTAAGGCACGACACAAAGTTGTGGAGGAAAAGGATTAGTTGTTTGCAGTGTTTTAGGACTCCTAGAAATCAGATAAGATGTGGTTTAATATGAAAAGGAGCCCCCTTGCAGCTGGAAATAAGGTAGGATAAGATTATGATAGGATAAGATAAGATTAGTTTGAGATAAAACAGTACTGGATAAGGTTTTGGATAATGTTCCTTCCTTTTAACTGATTCCTTATACTTCAAATCTTGATTTGATTTCTCCATATTTGTAGCACATTCCTAGCCTCTTTTGATCTTCAAAAACTTCCACCACCTTGCTCCATTCATATGTTGTCCATTCCAAGCCCAAAACTGCTCTAAAATGCTCAAACTTGCCTTTTCTTGCCACTTTTGCCATTTGAACCTACAAACACACAAAAAAGGCTTAAAACACTCTAAAAAGTAGAAACTAACTACGTAAATGCAAAGAAACAAGCTAACTAAGTCGCATAAATATGCTCCTATCAAATTCCCCCACACTTAGCTTTTGCTAGTCCTCGAGCAAAACAAAAAAAACAAAACATAACCTAAACCTTCCAACGATTGCCTCAGGGATTTCCAATGAAACATGACACGTTAAAAATCACTACTCCCACAGATTTTAGTTATCCTTACCCTCGAGCTCATACTTAACCGCAGTCGCCACTCACTAGATCACATTTAATCAATTAAAATAGTATTTTGAATGTAGTAACATGCCTTAGAGAATTCCCTTAATTCTCACTGTATATACTCTCTATTTTCACACAGATTTTCTGACTACACTCCCTATACTAAGTATATGTGAGAAGATTGATGTAAACATGTAGACTAGCACTCACATATGTTATAACAAAGAAGGCACTTTCTGGAATTATTAATGCAAGTATATATGATCTCATGAACAAAATACCACTACTTAGAAGCGAGAACCAGGGATTCCATATGCGCGTACCAATTTCAAACTCCACATATTGTAACACATAACAATCAAGATAAAAGTCTAAGGGTTGTAATGAGGCTAAGGTATTGGCTAACAAAGAAAGGTCAAGGATAAACAAAAGTCCTTAAAGCGATAGTAAGCAAAGTAATGAAATCAACACTTAGAATTCAACTTTTGAATGCAGCAACTAACTTTAAACACAAGGGAGAAATTCTTACAACACTTAGGGCTGGATTCAAACTTTTGGACCCTTTCTTCAACAACCAATACTTGTGAGCTAATTCTCACTTCTTTTCAACTCTTTTCCTTTCTTTTCTCAACTTTTTTCTTTTTCTTTTTCACCTTTTTTTTTTCAACGTCTTTTCTTTTTTTCTTCTTTTTCTTCTCGTGCCCTTCTCTTTGGCACACAAGACATACACCCTCATAGATTTCCAACGAAAAACCTTCCCCCACACTTGTTATTCTACATAATGTCGATCAAGAGGAATTCCCAACAAGTCATGCTTCACTATTCTTTAAGAACAAGGGTATGGATAGTCCTATTCTAGGCTAGGTAGGGATAATATGGCTAACAAAAAAGATAAGCTAAATAAGGTTCAAAAGGGTTAAACCTACAAAACATATGCAAGGGAATAAGGCTTTTTGGCTCTGGTGATAACTAAACAACTTCATCTTGTCTTTGTTATGCAATCAACTTTAAGCTTTGAATGAAACGGGCATGAGTGCTAGTATTTGGAACTAAAATGATGAAAAAGCTTTCTAGGTAGCAACCAAGCAAAGAAGATTGACTTCATGTTGTACTCAAAGTCCTAGTCCTAGAAGATTGACTCCTTGAGGATGCGAAGGGGTTATTAGCCACCCAAATTCATGCAATTCGATGGAAAGGGCAATCCTAAACAACATATTGCCCATTTCAATAAAACCTGCAACAATGCTAGGATGATGGGAGACTACCTCCTCAAACAGGTCGTGCACTCACTAAAAGGTAATTCCTTTGACTGGTACACCGACTTTGAGCTCGAGTCCATCAACAAATGAGATCAGCTTGAAAGAGAATTCCTCAACCGTTTCTACAACACTTGACGCACCGTAAGCATGTTGGAGTTGACAGGTGCAAAGCAGTGGAAGGATGAACCTATCGTCAACTACATCAATAGATGGCGTTCATTAAGTCTGGACTACAAAGATCAGCTTTTTGAAACCTCCACCATTGAGATGTGCGTCCAAGGCATGCACTTAGGGTTACATTACATCCTCCAAGGCATCAAACTATGAACATTTGCAGAGCTGGAAACTCATTCCCATGACATGAAGCTGAGTATCGCCAATCATCGACTTCAAGAAGGATACGATGTTGCCCCAAAGGTAGACAAGACTAGGAAGAAGCCCGCCAAGGAAACTTTTACCATCAATATTACTCCCATCATGACCTCCTATGTGCCCGTCAAGATCTCCTCTAAGAACAAAGCTAAGAAGATAAAGAGAGGTGAGCCTTCTCGCACCCAAGACAAGTACAAAAACACCTTGAGGGAGCTAGAGCAGAAGACGTATCCTTTTCCTGAATCTGACATGGTTGCAATGTTAGATGACTTGCTAGAAAAAAAGGTGATTGAGCAATGTTAGACGACTTGCTGGAAAAAAGGGTGATCGAGCTACTCGAATGCAAATTTCCTGAATAGATAAATTGCATTAACCATCCTAGGTACTGCAAATACCATTGTATCATGAGTCAACCTATTGGTAAATGATTTGTCCTCAAAGAGCTCATGATAAATGATAGACGCATATTTATGCGACTTAGTTAACTAGTTTTCTTGCATTTACGTTATTAGTTCTTAGTTATTTTAGTACTTTAAGCCATTTTCGTGTGTTTGTAGGTCCAAAGGGCTAAGGTAGCAAGAAAGTGCATTTTGGTGCATTTTGGAGCAGTTTTGAGCTTGGAATGGATTACATATGATATGAGCAAGATGGATGGACGAATTTGAAGACAAAAGAGGCTAGGAACATGCTAAAAATCTGGTGAAACAAATACAAGTTGCAAGAAGGGATAAATTTCTAGAAGGATTGGCCAAAACTTCACTCAAAACCATGCATACCCCATAAAATTCATCAATGCCGTGGCCTTCCCTTTGTTTTACTTCCACCAGATTTTTTAGTGATGATGCAATGCCTATCTCACTATGACACTTGAGTGGATGATGTAATGCTTAACTCACCATGACATTTGAGTGGATGATGCAATGCTTAACTCACCATGACATGTGAGTGGATGACTCAATACCTACCCTCACCAACAATTCTCCACCTTGCCATGCCTTACCTACTTCATTCCACCAGATTTTTGCATTAAACATGTCCATCCTCTTCCTATAAATACCATGGCAGCAACCTCATTCAAATCATCCAGAAATTAACCATTCTCCAAGCCTTTCCTTGCCTCTCCTACATATCTAAACCCCTTCCCATCCATTCCTCCAAATAACCAACCCTTCAACATCATTCCAACCTTGTTGTTGCGGCAAGGAGAAGGAGAAAAGTCCTTGGACGCGCTTGCTATCCAACATGGATCGTTGGAACGTTTAGGTGCTTTCTTCCCTTTGTTTTTCAATGTTTAAATTTGTTTATCTTTGTTTTGTAATAATGAGGAACTAAACCCCCCCTTGGCTAGGGGGGATTCAAAACCATGTTTATGCTTGCTATATGATTTGATTACTTCCAATTGCGTTTCTTGAATTGTGAATTCAATTTACTTATCCGTTCGTATAAAAACTAATTTGTGTATGTTGGTTGAGAGTGCACGCTTAATTTTCATGCATGAATTTGACGCTAAAATATAAGGGAATTTCACCTAATCGTTATGAACTTATATTCACAAGTAGTGAAGGTTGCTAGTCACAATCACGTTAAGTAAATTCTTGGCATAAGTTTCATGCAAATCATACTAACGAGTGCCTCGTCAATGCTTATGTTTTTCATAGAACTTAATGATTCTTGCTTGTATCTCTATTATGCAATTCATGTAGGGAACTTGTAGGGAATGTTTTGGGTTGTCGTATGCAATCATCCAATCTAATAACTTGTTGAAAAACTGAGAGTTAATTAGTGCAATTCACGGTTAATTTGGGGCGTTGAGTATTCATAACTTATCGAAGAGCAATTGGAAATCATTTTGTATGCAAGCAAGACATGTGTGGAGAAGAACCCCTTAGCTAGCCTTCCATTATCCATTCAACCCAAATTTGTTTAAAATCTATTTAAGTTTTTAGTTTATTCGTTTTTACTTTCAACTTCACCAAACTCAAATCCCCCTTTTACTTTCTTGTTTTAAAATCTTTTGTTTACATTTTTAACTTTGTTTCTTTTTGTTTTTTAGTCAGTATAGAGGTTTTAGCAAGCCCTCCTAATCCCCGGTTTAGAACGATCCCTACTTACATACTTTGCTACAATTGTCAAAAGAGGGTTTAATTTGAGTGTGTCAAGTAATTCTCGCATCAAATTTTGGCGCCGTTGCCGGGGATTAGCAACTTTGCTAAATCCCAATTGTTTCTTTTTATTTCTTTTTTTTGTGTGTTTTAATTTTAGTTTTAATTTTATTTGATTTTGTACTAGTTTATGACTCGTAGTTCTCAACCAGTTCGTGCACATATATCGGAGTTTGACGACAATTTTGAACGAACTTTGAGAAGGAAAAGGAAAGTACCAGAACCTAGCCCACCTAGTTCTAGTTCTGAATCCGAATTTGAAGAAAAGGAGGAGGCAGAAAAAGACATGGAGGTGGACAATCGAACAATCAAAGAACTTTCAGCCTCGGGATTGGACAATGCCGCGCCTCTATGTATCCAATACCCCGCAGCAGCCCGAGGAAAGACAGAAGAATTTGAATTGAAGTCAAGCTTGTTACACCACATTCCGAAGTACCATGGGTTGTCCATGGAAGATCCTAACAAACACTTGAAAGAATTCGAGGTGGTGTGTTCGAGCATGACCCCCGTCAATGTCGATGGGAGTATTTTGAAGATGAAAGCCTTCCCTTTTTCTCTCTTGGAAAAGGCGAAGGATTGGTTGTACGAATTGGCGCCCGGAACCGTCACATCATAGGAAAGCATGAAACGGGCCTTCTTGGAGAAGTTTTTCCCAACTTCTCGAGTCATCCTCATACGGAAAAGGATAAGTGGAATTCAACAAGAGGAAGGTGAATCTTTTCCTACTTATTATGAACGTTTTAAATCTCTTGTTGCTTCTTGTCCACAACATCAGATGAAGGAGGAACTTCTTTTGCAATACTTCTACGAGGGGCTACTACCTATCGAACGTCAAATGCTAGATGCCTCGGCGGGAGGAGCCTTGGTGGACAAGACCCCCACGGCAGCAAAGACTTTAATTTCCAACCGTGCGTTGAATGCTCAACAATACGAAGGCGTTAGACAAAGGAGTAACCCACGACCACATCAAGTCAATGAGGTAAGTGCCATAACCGAACTTCAAAATCAAATGGCTAACCTTACTACTTTGCTTTCTCAGGTAGTGGAAGGTCCAAAAGTGCAAAACGTGGCAGCTTGTGGCGTGTGTTCCATGCAAGGCCACCTTACGGACAAGTGCCCACAGTTGATAGAAAATGGAGGGTGGGAGACCCTCAATGCCGTGGGATTTGGCAACCAATACCAACCAAGGAATGACCCCTTTTCCAATACTTACAATCCCGGTTGGCGTGATCATCCAAATTTCAAATGGCGAGAACCCCAACAAGGCCAACAACAAAGCGGATTTAGGCAACAACCCTCGGGTTTCTATCAAAAGCCGTTTGCACCAACTCAACCCCAAGCACAACCTGCCCAAAAATCAGGATCGTCTATTGATAATGATCAAATTTTTAATTTACTAACTTCTATGGCGCAGGGAATGCAAAATAGGGACAAAAAGGTGGACGAGTTGGAGAAAGAAGTAGGGCAAATTGCCGAGTTTGTTGGGCAGTTTAGAGAACAAGGCAAGCTTCCTAGTTCAACCATTGCGAATCCAAAAGGAGGCTTTGAAACCGTCAATGCAATCATGTTGAGAAGTGGTACACAGGTTGGAGCCAAACCAAAATCATCCAAATCAAGTCACGATGAGGATGAAAAGTTGCTACAAGAGGAAGCACAGGGACCAAAACTCACGGCCAAGGATGAACAATCCTTGCCACCACCATCTAGCCCTCCTAAGCCGTCCCAAACCACCAAGGTAAGTCCAAATTCGACTTTTTCTAGTTCCATTCCACTAAATGTGCCCTTTCCTGGCAGGTTTAGGCAATCAAAGAAGGAAGAAGCCGAGAAGGACATTCTAGAGACCTTTCGGAAAGTTCAAGTCAATATTCCGCTCCTTGATGCAATTAAGCAAGTCCCGAGGTATGCTCAGTTTTTAAAAGAACTTTGTACATCAAGGAGAAGGATTTCGAACAAAGAGGTGGTCCAAGTAAGTGAGAATGTTTCTGCCATGTTACAAAGGAAATTACCCCCTAAATGCAAAGATCCGGGTAGTTTTACAATTCCGTGCGTTATTGGCAAGACTAAGTTTGAACAATGCATGTTAGACTTAGGGGCTTCGATTAATGTTATGCCATACTCTATTTATGCATCTATGAACTTAGGTGAGCTTAAAAACGATGGTGTGATTATTCAATTAGCCGATCGTTCTAATGCATATCCAAAGGGTGTTTTGGAAGATGTGTTGGTGCAGGTGGGCAATTTGATTTTTCCAGCGGACTTTTACGTGCTTGACATGGAGGATTCACCCTATTCTACCCCATTGCCGATACTATTAGGGCGGCCCTTCATGAAGACAGCCCAAACCAAGATTGATGTGGCTAAGGGAGAGTTAACAATGGAGTTTGGTGATGAATTGATTAAATTCAAAGTTCCTGAATATGTTAAGAATCCTCATGATGTTCGTTCTTGTTTTGCAATAGATGTGATTAAACATGTGGGGAAGGAACATTCATGCGCACCAATCAAGAAGGATGTACCTAGATGCATCATCGAAGAGGGTATTGGAGTGGAGCATACAAAACATGTCATTACACCCAAAATACCAAATCTGGCCGAGAGCACCACCTTTGCTGCCCCTTTTGAGTCTTCATTTACATGCATTGGTAAGCCTCCTCCTCTAATTCCAATTCCCATTTCCACTAATAGGTTATTGCCTTCTGTGGTGCAGGTACCAAATCGAATCCATGATTATGGGAGTTTTTACTTTGACCTTGGGAAGCTCAATGCCACAATCTGGGACCATCATTATCCACTGCCATACATAGACCCAATGCATGAGTATTTCAAGGAGCATGTCATGGAGGATGTACCCCTCCATGCCGTGGCACCTAGTCAAGCTTAAACGGAGGTACCGTCCGGCTGGAAGACGTTAAAGAAAGCGCTTCGTGGGAGGCAACCCATGCATTCGACAAAGGAAGGCCTAGAGAGCACTCCAATTCCAGATTTGCGTTCCTAAACCCTTCTCTTTGTTGTTTAATTAGTTTCTGCCATATTTAGTTTGTTAGTGTTTGTTTGTTTGTTTATGTGTTTTTGTGTTAGTTATGCTTTGAAACATTGAGGACAATGTTTGGTTTAAGTGTGGGGGGGTAACCAAAGTGTTTTGATGCAAATTCGTAGGGTTTTCTCACTCATACTTCCCAATGTTGTTTCTTGTTGTTTTTAGGTGTTTTTTGGCTGTTTTGGTGAGTTTTAGTGTGTGCTGACTTATAACTCCGAAAATCACATAAAAATTTGAAAAATTGCTTTGCAAAACCCAAAAAGAGTTGTTTTTGTGTGTTTGTTTGTGTCTTAGGGTACCTTCCAACACAATGATGAGGATTTGGTTTGTAATTTCATGGCTGTTAAAGAGAGTGATTAACATGGATGAAAGTTTGATTTACTCTTTGTTTATGCTTGGTTGTGGTTATAACTTATGAATTTACATGCAATCTTAAAGGAAAAATCAGTTTTTGTAACATGCTTGAAGGAAAGAACTCAAACTAACGCTACAACCTTGTGAGACTTGAGCCTAAACGTTTATTTGGAGAGTTAATAATCTGTGATTTATTGTTTTCTAAGTCGTTGCATGATCTCATTATTCTTTGCTTGGTTACTACTTAGAAGGCGTTTCATCATTTAGTTCCAAATGCTAGAACTCATACCCATTTCATTCAAAGCATGTCATTGATTTGCATAACACATATTCAAGATAAAGTTGTGTAGTGACCACCACCATAACCAAAAAGCCGTGAATCCCCTATGTCATTATGTTTTGTACGTTTTAATCCCGTTGAGCTTTGTGAGCCTTTTCTTTGTAACCCACATTACCCTCACCTAGCTTAGATTAGGACCATCCATTAACCTTGTTCTTAAAGCGTAGTAAAGCATGATTCAAATTGAATTCCTTTGTGGCAGAAAACAAGTGTGGGGGAAGTGTTTTTCATAAGGAATTATGTGCCATAGGCACGGGTAAAAAGAAAGAAAAAAGAAAAGAAAAATATGAAAAGAATGCGAAAAGAGTTGAAAAGAAGTGAAAAAGAGTCCTAAAGTGTTGTTTGATGAAGAAGGGGTCCAAAACAATGAATTCGACCCTAAGGAGTTGTTTAAATCTTCCCCTTGTGTTTTAAAGCTAATTTCTGCAATCTAAGTAAATTCTAAGTCTCAATTTCATTACTTTGCTTACTATCACTTTAAGAACGTTTGTTTTCCTTATCCTTTCTTTGTTAGCCAATACCCCAAGCCCCGTTACAACCCTTGACTTCTATCTTGAGTGTTATGTGTTTCAATTTGTGGAGATTGAACTTGGTATGAGCATATGGTCACTGGTTCTCGCATCTAAGTAGTAGCATTCCATTCATGAGATCATATCTCAACATGCTTATTAACTCTAGAAATTGTGTTCTTTGTTATACATATATGTGAGCATTCGTTTTTATATCTACATCAATTCTCTCACATATAACTAGTATAGGGTGTGTAGTTAGAAAATCTGAGTGAAAATAGAGTGCGTATCTTGTAAGGATTGAGGGAATTCTCTAAGGCATGTTACTACATTCAAAACATTGTTTTAATTGGTTAATTGTGAATTAGTAAGTAGTGACTATGATTAAGTATGTGCTTAAGTGTTAAATTGACTCAATTCTGTGGGAATGATAATCTTGAACATGTCATGTGCATTGGAAATCCCTGTAGCAAATGTTGGAAGGTTAGGTTATGTTTTATTTGTTTTATTTTGCTCGAGGACTAGCAATAGCTAAGTGTGGGGGAATTTGATAGACGCATATTTATGCGACTTAGTTAACTAGTTTTCTTGCATTTACGTTATTAGTTCTTAGTTATTTTAGTACTTTAAGCCATTTTCGTGTGTTTGTAGGTCCAAAGGGCTAAGGTAGCAAGAAAGTGCATTTTGGTGCATTTTGGAGCAGTTTTGAGCTTGGAATGGATTACATATGATATGAGCAAGATGGATGGACGAATTTGAAGACAAAAGAGGCTAGGAACATGCTAAAAATCTGGTGAAACAAATACAAGTTGCAAGAAGGGATAAATTTCTAGAAGGATTGGCCAAAACTTCACTCAAAACCATGCATACCCCATAAAATTCATCAATGCCGTGGCCTTCCCTTTGTTTTACTTCCACCAGATTTTTTAGTGATGATGCAATGCCTATCTCACTATGACATTTGAGTGGATGATGTAATGCTTAACTCACCATGACATTTGAGTGGATGATGCAATGCTTAACTCACCATGACATGTGAGTGGATGACTCAATACCTACCCTCACCAACAATTCTCCACCTTGCCATGCCTTACCTACTTCATTCCACCAGATTTTTGCATTAAACATGTCCATCCTCTTCCTATAAATACCATGGCAGCAACCTCATTCAAATCTGTGAACACGGAAAATTCCTGAAACGAAAGAGACAAGAACAACGCGCACAAACAAATATTATGTATTTGATGATTTTGGGTTACAATCTCTCTCTATTTTGATCCTCTGATTCGATCTCCGTAAGGTGTTGATTGGTGGACGTTTTGTTGATCCAAGGGCCGTTGATGCTTGATCTTGGATGAATTGTTGGAAGTTTCTTCAAAGGCCCGTGGGCTTGATCTTTGAAGGTGGATTTGAGCGGATCTTCAAGGAGTCGTTGGGACTTGATCTTGAAGAACAGTGATGAACGGATCTTCAAGGGCTTTTGGGCTTGATCTTGAAGAACAGTGATGAACGGATCTTCAAGGGCTTTTGGGCTTAATCTTGAAGAACGGTTTGATGTGTGTGGATTTGTCGACGTTGTTGATCCAAAGGGCCGTTGGGGCTTGATCTTGGATGAACGGATGATGAACGATGGTGCTTTCTTCAAGGGCCGTCGGGGCTTGATCTTGAATTGGTGGATGACTGTTGATCCAAAGGGCCGTCGGGGCTTGATCTTAGAAGAACGATTGAGCGGATCTTCAAGGAGCCGTTGGGGCTTGATCTTGAGGATGAACAGTTGATGAACGATGAACGATGAACGCTTTCTTCAAGGGCCGTCGAGGCTTGGGCTTGATGAACAGCGGATGAGCGGATTCGTTGATGTTGTCGATCCAAAGGGGCCGTTGGGGCTTGATCCTTGAGGATGAACAGTTGATGAACGATGAACGATGAACGCTTTCTTCAAGGGCCGTCGAGGCTTGGGCTTGATGAACAGCGGATGAGCGGATTCGTTGATGTTGTCGATCCAAAGGGGCCGTTGGGGCTTGATCCTTGAGGATGAACAGTTGATGAACGATGAACGAAGAAGGCTTTCTTGATTCTTCGAGAACCTGGATGCTTGAAAGCTTCGGAGTTTCAGAGCTTCAGAGCTTCAAGGTGTAATATGAATTCCCCTTCTCAAATGAATGAAATGGGCTTGTATTTATAGAATTTTCCAAGGCCTAATTTTGAATATAATATTCCAGATGAAATAAGTCGTTTCTGCCAGGTGTTGACACGTGTCCTATTTGATGACTTTTTCCAACTTATTTCAATTTTCGTTGAGTCACACGCTACGTGTAAAATTTATGTAATACATGAGCGTTGACACTTTGATTTATCGGTCAACATTTATTTACCGAAATTTCGATGTCTACAAATGCCCCCACTTCAAGGCGCGTCGTATACATGTGATTATCATGTGTAGGAGATGCGTTTTGAAGTCCCTTACTGTAGATGTCGATCCAAGGGCCGTTGAGGCTTGATCTTGAATTGGGCTGGAGATTTCTTCAAGGGCCGTCGAGGCTTGATCTTGAACTTTTGTTTGAAATTTCTTCAAGGGCCGTCGAGACTTGATCTTGAAGGTTGAAATTGGACCATAAGGAGCTTCATGTGGTAGATGATCTTTGGCTTTGGTAGTGGGTGAATCGGCACGTATTTTGTTGCGCTTTGTTGACTTTCCACAGCTTTGATCTTGAACTGGGTTGGAGGATTTTCTGGATTCC
This sequence comes from Malus sylvestris, assembly GCF_916048215.2. Lineage (NCBI taxonomy): Eukaryota > Viridiplantae > Streptophyta > Magnoliopsida > Rosales > Rosaceae > Malus > Malus sylvestris. The sequence continues at coordinate 24,717,860 of NC_062268.1, forward strand.
TCCACTTGTTGATTTTCCACAGCTTATTCTTGAACTAGGTTTTGATTCAAGAGTCGTAGACACTTGATCTTGAATCGGACTTGATTTCTTCCAGGGCCGTCGAGGCTTGATTTTTGAATTTGGCTGGACGCTTCTTCAAGGGCCGTTGAGGCTTGATTCTTGAAGGTTGACTCGAACACATGACAAGCAGGCATGAGGTAAAGGTGACAACCTGTTTCTTTGTTCAATCTTTCTAATTCACACCTGAGCAGTTTGGTCAACGGTATGATCTTCGAGTTTGATGAACTCTTCTTCCAGTTGGTGACTTGATCTTTAAGGATTCGATTCAAGGGTGGTGAATCGGCACGTGCAGCCCACAACGCCTAGTAAGTCAACCCAAGAATTTGAGGGTCAAAACAGGTTCACTGTCCTCAGGCAGATGCGACATCTTATCGAGTTCTTCATCTCGGACTCTTTCTGCTGAGTTGACTGTGCATGCTGCATTCTTCTCTGCTTGTTTCTTCAGGTAGATATGGCAGCCTCTCGAGTTCCTCAGTTCGGACTCCTTCTGCTGAGTTGACCGTGGAGACCGCATTCTTCTCTGCTTGTTCCTTCTGCACCTTGTCTCCACATGCTGCAAGGTATCATTTTCACTTGCCTTATCTGTTCTTCAGGCAGATGTGGCAGCTTCTTTGAAAGTACAGCAGCAGTGGAAGGTGAGTACTCGAGAGCAGTGCTAGGTAGGCAATCAGGGAAGGGTTCCAAGTAGTCGGTTCCTTACCCGAGTTTGAGTGGAAGTTCCGGCATATTGTTTTCTTTATCCTTGTCTTTGTAGGTAAGAACAAGGACAAAGGAAAGGACAGGGAGAACGCATGATATGAGATACTCTTGCTTTCTACCCTGGTGATATGAGATACTTTTGCTTTGGAGTCATTGGCTTGCAGAGGTACCCCAAGGAATAAGGAACACTGGGTAACTCAAGAGGCTTCGTTGGGAAGGCATCCTCAGAGATGAAGAAAGGTTCTGTATGTCTGCCTTGCTATGGAGGGTGAAGATGGACAGTTATAGGAAGTTCTTTAACACCTGTAGATGTACTATTCTTTCACTCGTGTCGGCAACCGTTGGATGATTGAACAGTATACTTCACGTGTTTTCTCCTTCACCGAAAATCTTCGACAAATTGCCCGTGATTTTTGCCAAGCTGAGTGTGCATGTGACAGGTGTTGACGCGGCTGAAAAAAAAAAAGATGGCGCCTCTTCGATAACTGGGATCGGCGCTTCGACAAATTACCCGTGATTTCCGCAAAGCTGAGTTTGCGTGTGATGGGTGATGACGTGGCTGAAAAAAAAAAGATGGCGCCTCTTCGATAACTGGGATCGGCGCTTCGACAAATTACCCGTGATTTCCGCAAAGCTGAGTTTGCGTGTGATGGGTGATGACGTGGCTGAAAAAGACTAGCGCCTCTTCGATATCTGGGATCGGTGTTTCGACAAATTGCCCGTGATTTTCGCAAAGCTGAGTTTGCGTGTGACGGGTGCCGACGCGTCTGGAAAAGCAAGATGCTTCTCCGATTTCTGAGCTTGCCTCTTCGATTTTTGAATGGCCTCTTCGAATTCTGAGCTCGCCTCTTCGATCTCTGAAATCCCATCGAGTGCTGATTTTTTTTATAGAGGCACGCTGTTCGTTTCAAAGCACACTTGAATTTTCGCTTGTGAAAACTCCCTTCTTGCACTTCTAAGATCTTGATTTGTCCGATCTCTTCTTTCTTCAATACTTTGAAAATGTCTGGACCCTCCGACCGTCGTTTTGACTTGAATCTTGGTGACGAGGCAGTCCCGCCTTCTCCAGACAACATATGGCGCCCATCCTTCATATCCCTTACTGGTCCTCTTACCGTTGGGGATTCGGTGATGAAGAATGATATGACCGCTGCGGTGGTGGCCCGGAACCTTGTCACTCCCAAAGATAGCAGACTGCTTTCCAAGCGGTCTGATGAGTTGGCTGTTAAGGAGTCTCTGGCCCTTAGTGTGCAGTGCGCGGGCTCCGTGTCCAACATGGCCCAACGCCTATTTGCTCGAACCCGTCAAGTTGAATCGTTGGCGGCTGAAGTGATGAGTCTCAAACAGGAGATTAGGGGGCTCAAGCATGAGAATAAACAGTTGCACAAGCTCGCACACAACTATGCCACCAACATGAAAAGGAAAATTGACCAGATGCAGGAATCTGATGGTCAGATTTTACTTGATCATCGGAGGTTTGTGGGTTTGTTCCAACAACATTTGCCTTCGTCTTCTGGGGCTGTACCACGCAGTGAAGCTCCGAATGATCAACCTCCGATACCTCTTCCTTCTGTGGCCCCGCCGACCGCCGAAGCTCCGCCTGCGCAACCTTTGTGAAGGCTCACTCTCTCTCGTTTGATTTATGTATATTTGCAATTTATCAAAAAAAATTAATAAATGAGCTTTATTTCTCTTGGTGTCTATGCACCTCTCTTTTTTTTTTTTTTTTTTTTTTTTTTTTCAGATAATTTGCAATTCATTGAATAAAGAATTTTCACGTCACATTTCCACATGCCAGTAATCTGGTCTTAGGTTTTACAAAACATAGATACCCATCCGGAGATTCAAGTAAAAAAAATTTCACTGATACAATGGGTGAATACCAAAGAAAAATGTGTGACACCATGATCTTCAGACCATCCACACCAATCTTGTTTAGGAAGCTTAGGGGAAAATGAAACCTCAATCTCAAACTTCTCAGGGGCAACATCTACAGCTCCGTCTTGCTGGGGTGTAAAGCCACCCGTTTGATACGGTGCAGGAAAATCTTCGTCCATTCGCTTTGCAGAATTCATCTAGATAAAGTCATGTGTTGGGGGTCGATGAGAGGCCCTTCATCTGCCTCATCCCGTCCTTCCATGTGAACAATATTAACATCAAGAGGGAGAAATTATTCCATCTCAAACATACAGCTAAAGCTGTATGTCCTTTGTTTTCTCCCCAAATATGCTAATTGCTGGTGGGCAAATATGGGCGTTAAAGCTTTTCCAGCTTTAACAAAAGGTTTTGCTGCTGCATGCGAGTATCATCATTCACTGCAAACCAGGCGTTTGCCAACCGGGCAGGACTTGACATGCTGGACTGCCTCATTCCGTCCTTCCATGTGAATAATATTAACATCAAGAGGGGGAAATTATTCCATCTCAAACATACAGCTAAAGCTGTATGTCCTTTGTTTTCTCCCCAAATATGCCGTTTGCTGGCAGGTAAGTATGGGCGTTTTAAGGCTTCTCCAGCTTTAACAAAAGATTGCTGCATGTAAGTATCATCATTTCGTGGTATGTGCACTGTAACGTTGGTCTGTTTTGGGTGTGTATAAGTAAGCCTTCCTGTGAGGCTTTTAGACAAGCACTTGATCCTTATTCCATTCCCATCGGCTTGAAAATTTTAACCTATCAAGTGTAGTTTTGTCTATTTGCCCAGAAGCTTGCTGCTTCATATTTGCGCAGGTTTGCCTGTTTCTCTGGACACCACAACTACACAACAGTTTCACAGCCAACTGCGCAGCCACTGCATTCTCGCTGCATTTTACCGCCACTGCAAAACCATTGCACAACCATCGTCTTTGCTGTACTGCCTTTGTCATCCTTCCTGGTTGCTGCACTGCCTCACGTCCTTCCTGGTCGCTGCATTGCCTCACGCCCTTCCTGGTTGCTGCACTGCCTTTGTCATCCTTGCTGGTCGCCGCACCTGGGCTCACAGCGATCTCTCTTTCGAGTTACAGGCCGGGGAGGGATAGGTCCAGGCTCTTTTTAAGGTGAGGGTCTTTCTTAGATCGTGCATACATATGTATACGTATGTGGAACGTGATTATCTACCACTGCGCTGATACATGTATATATCTATATATACATATTTTATTTGCTTGTTTGTCCCTTCGCCTGCATGTATATACATATATATATATATATGTTTTTTTTTTTTTTTTTTTTTTTTTTTTTTTGCTTGTTTGTTCCGTTAGCTGCATGCATATATATATATACATATATATGCCCAATTTTGTGAATGTCGGCCCTCCGGAAAAGACGATCCAATGCGACCTGAGCATCTTTTGTGATCCCACGCTGTAACCCCGATATGAAAGCTTACTCATATGCTGCAAAGTTCCCTAGGAGGAGATTGCAAAACCTTGATGCTTGTCTAAATCAGCCCGGGTGCCTTAGATCTTGGGGAGACACTGTGTTCGCTGAACTTTTCCAGCCGGGTGCGGGAATAGAGAATGGCTCTGCTCGCGAACAGGCAGGCCTCAGTGAGCTTGAGAACCAGTTGGCTGAGGAAAGGAAGACCAGACTGAAACAGGAGACTAGAGCCTTTGCAGCTGTTTCTCATCAGTCTTCAGCATCATCATTCCGGGAACGAGGAGCCCAGAAAACTGTTGCAGAGAAGAAACCACCTTTGGCTCCTCCAAGAACGAGGCTACCTCTGCGAAGACTTTCCAACTTCCCGCCCCCTACCATCATCTGCTTTACCGAGAAGAATCTCCATTGTTGTCAGACCTCCAACAGCAACAACGCAACAGGTTCTTCAGCCTAAGAGACGCGTCTCCATTGCCAACTATCTCCCTGAGCCAAGCTCTCACATGACAACACCTCATCCGCCCCTCTGCTTCTCTGTCCAACCGTGACGGACCATCGTTCGCAAGGGGATCCACGAAGGGCACGGTACTCAGGGAAACATCCAGCGTCTCACCACTGCAGTGTGTTTTCAAAAAATTTGCGCAGACCTTTGCTGGGTTTACTGTCGATCAGCAGGGTTGCCGCTTCCAAAGCTTCTGACGTATTGTCAAACTTGGAAAAGGCTTTCAGCTTCACAACCTGTCTAGCTTTATCTTTTCCTGCGCTGCAACAGTTCGGGCGGACGAAGAGCGTGACGGAGCGGTCGAGCAAGTACTTGAAGGAGGCTCTGTACCTGAGGCTGTTCAAAGACGGCGGCTCCGAGGTGAGCGTTCGGCAGCAGCTCAATGAAGTCCTCAAGGGCCGCAAGAGAGTTTACAAATGGGAGGTCGGCGACACTCTCAAGAAGCTTCGCGAACGCAAGCTTTACTACCCTGCTCTCAAGCTCTCGGAAGCTATGGATAGAAGAGGAATGAACAAGACAGTCAGTGATCAGGCAATACATCTTGATCTTGTTGCTAAAGTTCGGGGTATTCCTGCTGCAGAAAGTTATTTCATTGATCTTCCTTTAACCTCCATGCCTTATAACAGTCTTATGACCCTTTACACAAAGACTGGAAAGCCGGATAAGATCCCAGCCATCGTACAAGAAATGAAGGCCTGTAATGTCATGCCTGATTCTTATTCATACAATGTCTGGATGCGGGCACTGGCTGCTGTTAACGATATTTCAGGGGCTGAAATGCGTCGGAGAGAGGAAGAAGGGACGACTGTGGTGGTGAAGCAGCTGACTCAGCATGGTGGTTACGAAGAGAGAGTTCGAGATGACAACGGAAGTTGGAAACAGGAGCCAAGCGTGCATGCATATATATATTTTATTTGCCCGTTGGTCTTGTCCTCCGCATGCATATATATATACTATTTGTTTGTTTGTCCTGCTGCATGCATATATATATATATGTTTGCTTGTCCCATCACTTGTCATCTTCATGCATATATGTGTGTGTATATATATATATATATATATATATGCATTTGTTCCTTTGGTGTGGCGTCTCCTTCACTGATGGATTTCTTTGTCGTAATGCTAGGGATCTTTAATTACGAAGCTTTCAGAGGCGTGGTGTTTGGAGTGCACAAGGCGTGAGCATATTTGTGCCTTCTGCTGCCTAGGGTTTGCGCGAAGGACTGCAGCGGAGTTTCGTTGTGTAGTGCCTTTTGCTGTCGCTTGGAAGGACTGTCTCATAGCCACCTGCTTTGCCGTGTTGCTGCTGATTTATTTATTTATTTTTTTTTTTTTTTCGAGGTCATGGTATTTTTTAAGTGCTTTAAGGGCGGCACCCTTACCATTCTTGCCCAGGCCGGTGACTTGCAAGACAGAGGAACGACGTTGAAGCTTTACGAGCCACTGACCGGTCCTAAAGCGCTTGCTCTTCCCGCGAAAGATAACTCCATGCATATTAAGTCGTGGTCTTCCGAAGTATCTTGGGAGGTGGTGGATTCTGTCCAAGCATATACGAAGAAGAAGGCGCGCATCTCGAAGATTCTTATCTTGAATCCGTCGCACCATGCCGATGACAATCATTCGGCCTCATTTAAGCTTCTTGGTGATCACATCCGCATCGGAGCCAAGGCTTGGAATGGTACCTTGTCTACTGCTGGAGAGGTCGTTTTTGATGAGTTTTATTGGGAGTGGCTCGAAGATGTTTTAAGCCGATCTAAGGATGTGCTCACTAAGGTGGACCTTTACCACGCTGTGTATGCGTCTTTGTTTAGTTACGATCGCCATCCTTTCGTTATTCGTGCGTTCTTAGAGTGTTGGTGTTCGGCCACCAACACACTTCACACAGCGCAAGGGGAGATGTCAATTTCACTTTGGGATCTTCACAGGATAGGAGGTTTGCCGATCCAAGGCAAGTTTTACGACGAGGTTGTTCCCAGCGCAGAGGACCTTTCTCTTTGCAATAACCGAGGATTGCCTGCCAGTTGCCGCTATTTGTTTTGGGCGTATCACAGACTTTTCCAGGATGCTCGAGGTAAATCAGGCGTGAGGATTTCCTCATGGATCCGATTCTGGTACTGGGAGGCCATGAGGTATAAGAAGCCTTTGAAGAGAATTGGTCGTAACAAGACCACTAGGCCAAAGGGCGACTCAGACCCGTCCGGTGTTATTGGCGCAACCAGGCGTCGCTCTTCTGACGAGTTGAGAGCATTTGAGGATCTCGGCATAGCACCAGAGCATGTGGAGGAGTCTTACCTGGCTGCTTTCTTAGCTTGTTGGCTTTGTAAATTTGTTTTCCCCGCAGGCGACGTCAACTTAGTTCGCCCTGGAGTTTTCAAAGTTGCTAGCAAGATGGCTGCAGGTGAATCTTTTAGCCTCGCTATTCCGGTCTTAGCCAGCATTTACAACGGCTTGAGCATGGTTTCTGACTCGGCAAGCACTGAAGATCGTGCTGCGGTGCTTCCTTACCACTATGTGTATGGTTGGTTGGGTGAATATTTTGGCACTCATTTTTCTCTGTCGACTCTGGATAAGTCAAGACCTTCCTCATCGACTGGAGCCAAGCTAGGGCCTTTGATGACGAAGTATTCTGGTGTGCTCTCCGCGAAGAGCCTTGACGATTTGCAAGCGCGAGCGCTATTTAAGAGTTGTGAAGATTTGAGGATGGACCCCTTAGCGAGAGTTGGCTCGGTGCGGCGAGGCATCGTAGACAACTCGCATCTCCGCTTCTCGGACTTGTCTTATCTTATAAGCCTTCGCTCGGGGTTTGTTTCTTTGCGGCAAGAAGACCGATGTATCATCCAGTCATATAGCCCCCACCGTTTCAGCAGGCAATTTGGTTTTGTCCAAAGCGAGCCAGGCAAGTTGAAGGAAAGGAACCCATCGGTATCCCTGCAAGCCGTGTACATGCATTGGGAGTCTTGTACCCGTTCATGCACAAATGCTGTTATTACGCTGCCGGCCAATGATGAGTTCAGAAGTAATCCAGTGACCCGTGTTTACGCACGTTGGTGGTCAAAGACACATTATGAGAACTCGGGGACGGCAAGTGGCGCCAATTCTTCTCACTTAAGTGATGATACGTCGAGAGAGGGTTGTCCTGTGGTTTCTATGCGAATGGTACTCCTTGATCGCGCGAGTGCGGCTCCCTTACAAGATAGACCTGTAGCTTTAACTCTTCAACGTCCATGCTTGTCTCCTCGACATCCGGATGCTTCTGAAGAGGTGGGGGATGAAGGTGACTCGCACGAAGATGGATTTATTTTGCAGCAGCGTCCACGAGTTTCAAACAAGCGACCACTTGAGGATGCTCAGGCTGACAGTGATGTCAATTTCCGTCACAAGAAGAAAGAAGTGTTTAGAACTCCTCAATTCGATGACCGTGAGCCATTTGAGAGAGATGTATATCCTTTATTTTCTCTCATGATTTCTTCTGCTTTTTTCGTTTTGACTTTTATTTCTAACATCTTTCTTTGTCTTCTTTAGGTTGGGCCTTCCCGTCATTTTGATTTGGCAACTGCAGATGTTTATTCCTATACGGAGATGCTATTTGCAGGTAACCTACCTACAGACGGGGATATCGGGGATCCTCCTGGTGTAGAGCTTGTTCCGAATCCGTCAAACTTCCCGAGTTTGCCACGTGTGGGTGGGGGTATGCAAGAACCCGTCATGCGTCCAACGCCTTTGCCAGCTAGCTCTGAGATCTCTTTGAGAGGACCGAATCTTAGCGGTACTGAGCGACTCATCCATCGCATAAGTCTTGGTGCAGCAATGGAGATCAAGGGCCATATTGAGGCGAGGATTTCTAAGTGTCCACTGGAAGACCTCCCGTTGCTTAATGAGGATTTGTCGAAGTTTGTTTCAGTGATTGACAACCTTAACGTTGATTCCTCCTCCTTGAAGATCAAGATTGCCGAACTTATGGCCGCCTCGACTGAATATTCTTCCTTGCGTGTTATTTCCTTAGAGAAGTTGAGTCCAGATGTCAGAGCTCATCAGCTAACCATGATAGACTCATCACTGGCTCAAGTCTGGTCATTTCAACAAGCTGTTTCAGGAGATTATCAAGCCACGGAGGCTTCGTTAACTTCTGTCCAAGGGCGTCTAGATGCATTGGCGCGAGAGCGAGAGCAGTTGGTAGTCGAGGCATCACAACTCGACAGCGTCCTCGCAGAGCAGGGAACTGTACTTTCTCAGTACCAAGAAGAGATTTCACGCCTAGAACGAGAGAAAAACACGACTATAGAGTTACCCGTCTTGTCTCCCACCGAGGTAGAGACTTTGAAGACCTTGGAAGGCTCGCTTGGAGATCGCCTTCGTAGTTTTAGAGACATAGTTTTCAAGTAATATTTCTTGTAATAAGGCCTTGGAGCCAACTTCTTCTTTCAAAGAAATAAAGCATTTATGTTCTTGAATTTGCTCCTCGATCCTCAAAGTGTTTACTTATTATTATTATTATTTCTTTTAGATGATGTGACTGTACTTGAAGTTTTGACACTTCGAGTTGCCTACGTACCCTTTGTTGAGGAGGGATCAAGTCATAACGTAGTTCAAAATACATTTATTATTATTTTTTTTTTTTTATATATATATATATATATATTTTTTTTTTTTTGCCGTTTGCAGTTTCAGCTCATGCAGACCAGGAGCGTTGTGCCATGCAATTTAGGCTCGTGCAGGCGATGAGCCTTGTGTCCTACAGTTTAGGCTCGTGCGGACAAGGAGCTGGAATTTGTTGCCTTTCAGGGGTAGTAGCGCTTCAAGAATCTACCGTTGATAGGGCCGATCTTCAAGCCGTCCTCCGCCATGATTAAGTAGGCGCCATTGGTGTAGACTTCTTGTACTACGTATGGTCCATCCCATTTTGACGTGAACTTGCTTTTTGTCTTGTGAGTTGTGATGATAGGCCTACGCAATGAAAGGACGAGATCTCCCATTTGAAAAGACCGAGGGAGAACTTTCTTGTTGAAGGCTTTAGAAAGTCGCGCTTGATAACACTCCAGGTGTTGCTGGGCTTCGAGTCTTTTCTCATCCAGTGCCTCCAGTTCTTGAAGACGTAGCTTTGCATTCTCTTCATCAGTCAAGCCTTCTTGTATAGCCATCCTTAGCGAGGGGATTTGACTTTCGAGCGGTAGAACAGCTTCTACGCCATATACAAGGGAATAAGGTGTGGCTTGGGTAGGCGTTCTATATGTTGTCCTGTATGCCCATAGGGCTTCGCCTATTCTTTCATGCCAGTCTTTCTTTGTTCTACCGATTACCTTCTTCAGGAGGTTGCACAATGTCTTGTTGAATGCTTCTGCAAGACCGTTGGCCGGAGCATGATACATGGAGGATTTGTGCTGCTTGAACCTGTATTTCTCGCAGAGCTCGTCCATGAGTCGGTTTGAGAACTGCTTTCCGTTGTCGGTGACAATGTAGCGCGGCACCCCATATCGATGGATGATATGTCCCTTGATGAAACAAACGACAGTTTCCTTCTTGACTTCCTTCAGGGGTATGGCCTCAGCCCACTTAGAGAAGTAATCTGTTGCAGCCAGGATGTAAGCCTCTCCTGTAGATGACTTTGGCGCAATTGGTCCTACGACATCCAATCCCCATGCATCGAACGGCCATGAAGTAGCTGTGGGGTGTAATGGTTCAGGCGGTTGATGTATGAAGTTGGCGTGAAATTGGCAGGCTTGGCACCTTTTGGCGTATTCTAGGCAGTCCTTTACCATGCTTGGCCAGTAATAACCCATTCTTTTGAGCTGGAAATGAAGCTTTGGTCCGGACTGGTGCGCTCCACATATTTCTGAGTGTGCTTCTTCCATGGCTTGATTGGCTTCTTCCTCGCCTAGGCATCTCAGAAGTACCCCTTCAAACGATCGCCGGTAGAGTGTTCCTTTGTAATAGAGGAAGCGGTGTGCTCGTCGACGTATTTCAGAGCGGTGTTTCGGATCATCTGGAAGCATTCCGTGCTCCAAGTAGTTGATCAGAGGCTGTCTCCACTCTTCAACGTTGACCGGAAGTATTGAAATAACGTTTGTATCACTTAATACCATTTCGGTGACAAGCGGGATTACCCATCTTTGGCAGACTGGCACGTTTGTAGCTTCGTCTTCTCCTAATGTCATGCTCGAGGCTAGGTTGGCGAGAGCGTCTGCCATTTGATTCTCTTTTCTTGGCACGTGTTCTAGTGTTACGGCCTCAAACCTTTGTAGCAACTGCGTTGCCAGCCGGAAGTATGGGACAAGGTCATCTTTCCTCACCTCATATTCAGTCAGGAGTTGATTAATTATGAGCTTGGAGTCGCCGTATATCTCAAGGGCTGCGATTTCCATGTTGATTGCCATTTGGAGCCCGAGGATCAGTGCTTGGTACTCAGCGACATTGTTGGAGCATAATTCGCTTAGCTGGAATGAATAAGGTAGTACTTGCCTTTGTGGCGACATGAATACTACTCCTGCCCCCGCTCCGTCTGCTCGTGCAGATCCGTCGAAGAACATCGTCCATGTCGGGAATATATCGATGCAGAACACCTCTTCGTCGGGCAAGTCGTCTGAGATTTTCCAATCGGCCGGGATTGGATGGTCAGCAAGGAAGTCTGCTAGCGCTTGTCCTTTGATGGCTTTAGCTGAGACGTAGATGATCTCGTATTGATTGAGAAGTAATGCCCATTTAGCTAGTCGCCCTGTCAAAACTGGCTTAGACATGACGTATTTGACCGGGTCAGCTTTAGCAACCAAGTGGATGGTGTAAGCATGCATGTAATGTCTGAGCTTCTGGATGGAAAACATCAAGGCTAGGCACATTTTTTCTATTGGGGAATAGTTCAATTCAGCGCCGGTAAGCGTTCGACTGAGGTAGTAGAGCGCTCCTTCTTTCTGGGCCTCGTTTTCCTGTGCCAAGAGTGCTCCAACTGAACTTTCCTGAGCAGCAATGTACAATATGAGCGGTTTCCCTGGTACAGGTGCCCCCAGGACAGGTGGACTTGATAAATACTTCTTTATGCTTTCAAAAGCATTGTTGCATGCTTTGTCCCATACGAACGGAACATCTTTCTTCATGAGTCGACTGAACGGTTGACAACGCCCTGCAAGGTTGGAGATGAAGCGTCTAATGAAGGCTAGCCGACCTTGTAGACTTTTCAACTCGTGCAGGTTTCTTGGCTCGGGCATGCTTTGAATGGCCTTAATCTTTGATTGGTCCACTTCAATGCCACGATGCTTGACGATGAAGCCAAGGAACTTTCCAGATGTGACGCCAAATGCACACTTTAATGGGTTCATCTTGAGGTTGTATTTTCGCAACCTTTCGAACACTACTCGCAAATCCTTCAAGTGATTTGATCTTTTCTTTGTCTTGACCACCACATCGTCTACATAGCATTCTACATTCTTATGTAGCATGTCATTGAAGATCTTCTGCATTGCGCGTTGATATGTAGCTCCAGCATTCTTCAGACCAAAGGGCATTACCTTGTAGCAGTAAATACCTTTTGGAGTGCGGAAGGCTGTTAGTTCCTCATCTTCAAGAGCCATGCGAATTTGATTGTATCCAGAAGAGCCGTCCATGAATGATAGTGCCTCATGGCCAGTGGTTGCGTCCACCATGATCTCAATGATTGGCAAGGGGAAGTCATCCTTCGGGCAAGCATTATTGAGGTCTCGAAAGTCCACGCAAACACGTATTTGTCCAGATTTCTTAAGGACTATGACGATGTTGGAGATCCACTTGGGGTATTGCACCTCTCGAATGAAGCCTGCTTCGATCAACTTGTCAATCTCGGCCTCGATTTGTGGGATGAGCTCGGATCGATAGCGTCTTTGAGTTTGCTTTACTGGTCGCGTTCCAGGCTTGACTGCAAGATGATGCACAGCAATGATAGGGTCGAGGCCGGGCATTTCCTTGTAGGTCCAAGCAAAGACGTCCTTGAACTCTAATAGCAGCTGGTAATACTTCTCTATCTCGCCTGCACTTAGTAATGCGCTTACGAAGATAGGCTTCGGTTCCTCACTTGTGCCTAAGTTGAGTTCTTTGAGATCGTCAACTGTGGCTTGCCCCCCATCTTCGAGTTGTGACGGTGCCGCAATGACATCTTCTTCGAGGCTTTCATCTTCTTCACCTTCTTGGATTGTGATGTGGAAGACGTCTTGGGCTTCTTCTTCGGTGTTAACCTCCCGAGCTAGTTGGCATGAAGATTGTCCAGTGTGAATGATAGTGCGCCTTTTCACTTTCAGTGATCCAACTGTGTCAACCTCCAATATTGCTTGGCGCTTCATTCTTGAAGGAATGGAACTTCGAACGCCATCCTTTTCTGCCAGGCGATCGATCTCTTCTACTTCTGGTGTCGTCTTTCTCCTTTTGGAAGGTTCTTTGGCTTCTCCAAGTCTTTCCATAACTGACTGTCGTGGAGGAAAGCTAGTCGTATTGCTTTGCTTTTTAGGTTTTGATAACCTTTTGAAAACAGAGCCTCGAGATACTAACGTGTTAAGCCTTTTGAAGACGGAAGTTTTGTTTTGACCGCCAATGAGTTTAGGTGCCGAAACTCTGGGCTTTGAACAATTCATTCTATCGAATACTGATGTCCGGGGGGCAGGTTGAGGCTTCTCTCTATCTTGTATAATGTGTACGCTGATGTGTTGGGCGCTAGCATTTTTTGCCTTGCTGGAGATTTTCACCGGTGCATTTGGTGTGAAGCCAAGCCCAGCTTTGTTGTTGCTAACCCCGTAACCATGCTTCTCTAACTTCTTCTGAGTTTTAGTGAGATCACGTTCGTTGTCTTTGACGGTGTTCAAATCATTCTTTCCCAAATTTGCAGAGGAGGTGAAGTTATACCCAGCTTTCGACATAAGTTTGTAGGCGTTTGGATCAAAACCTTCTTCGGTCCTTTTGGTTGGGAGAAAGCTTGGTTCTACCCCCTTTGGCAGGCATTTTATGAAGCCCTGTGATGGTTTTGCAACCTTAGTGTCGCCTAGCTGGGTCAGAGGCAAAACTGCATTCTTTTTTAGCAACTTTACATTATCTATGTGCCGCTGTGCATCGGCTTTGCTCGCTGCAGTTTCGAACGGGGATTGACCATTCTTTCTTCTCGAGGTCGGGATGTACCGGAAGACGGGTACGCTTGGTCCGTTTGAGGTCGTCCTACTTCCTCTGGTTGTTGCAGGTTTAGAAAGCTCGTCGTCATTTTTGCTTGAAGATGGCATAGCTTCTTCTTCTTGCTTCTTGGGCATAGCTTGCCACTCCTGTTTTTTAGGCGCTGCTTTGCTCATGGATTTAATCTCTTTTGGAAGAGTTTCGGGCACCGTGTCTTCATTTATGTAGAACTTGGCGTCTGTGAAATGTGATTCAGCTTCGGTGAATGGCTTGGTGTCGCCATAGATCACCTTCACTCGTTCTTGGTAAAATTTTAAACATTGGTGAAGGGTGGACGGTACCACTCCGTTTGCATGGATCCAAGGCCTTCCTAAGAGCAGACCGTAGGAAGTTCTTGCATCAATCACGTGGAACATCACGCTTGACTTGAGTTCACCAATGGTCATCTCCACTCGGATCATGCCCATCGCTCTTTGTCCTCCTTGGTTAAAACCTTGGATTAGTAGACGGCTTAGGGATAGTTCATCCACCTTGATGCCGATTGCGGTCATTGTTGACTTTGGCATGATATTTATGGCTGACCCGCCGTCCACAAGCATGCGGCTGACTTTATGCTCCCTTACGTACCCAGAGACGAAGAGAGGTCGGTTGTGAGGCTTGGATCCTAGCAACAAGTCTTCGTCGGCGAAGTGGATTGTGTCCTCGGTGGCATAACATGTGGCACACTCGTGTGGCCGAGGCCTCAAGCCTTCGTTCTTGCTTTCTTGCACTTCGTGGTCGTTCGGACTCGCTAAAACCGTTGCCAATGCCCTTCGTATCTTCTTTGGCAATTGTAGCGCTTCCTCGATGCTAAAGTGTATTGGCAGACCTTCTTCAGGTGTCAGAGTATTTTCTCCCTCAGCGGCGACAATTTTGCCCTTTGAAGGTTCTTCCATTTCTACTTCGACCATGTGACATGCGGTGATAGTGCAATGTTGGAAGAAGTCCTCCGGGAAGTACTCGTGCAATGAGACGGGAATGCGTGGCTTTTGCTCCGCAGGTTCCCCAGCATATATTGGCTTAGCAGCTCTTATGTTTCTCTGAGGCTTCCTATTGCCGCGACGGCGGTGTTTTCTCCCTTGTTCCCCCTTTTGCTTTATAGCTTGCGGTTTTGGTTTCCTCGTCCTCTCATAGGTCACCAATGTCCATCCTTTGTCATCGTCAATAGGTACGTCCTGGTTGCTTGCCCCCAGTGACGGTGGTGCAGAATGTGCAGTGTGGTTCGAGTATTGCCGAGCATGGTCAGGCATTTCTTGAAGAAACACAGGATCAAAGGATCCGAACACGACCGTAGTGGTGTGCGTCGCAGCTGTGTCTTCTAGGTCGAGCTCAATCCGTCCTTGTTGTGCCAACTTCATGATGAGTTCTTTTAGGATGAAACACTTGCCCACATGATGACCCACGATACGATGGTACTTGCAGTACTTGGGATCATTGATGCGATTCATTTCTTCAGGGCGTTTGCATTCGGGTAACTCAATCACCTTCTTCTCCAATAGGTCGTCCAGCATTGCGTCCATGTCGGAGTCCGGAAAAGGGTATACCTTCTGCTCCAATTCCCTCAAGGTGTTTTTGTACCTATCTTGGGTGTGGGAAGGCTCACCTTTTTTCGTCTCTCTTGCTTTATTGAAAGAGATTTTGACGGGCACAGACGAGGTATTGATAGGGGTGGTATTGGTGGTAAAAGCTTCCTTGGCGGGCTTTTTCCCATGATTGTCTGCTCTTGAAGTGAACACCTTATCCCTTTTCAAATCGGTGATTGGCTCCTTCTTTCCATGGTGGGCGATGCTCAACTCCATGTCGTGGGCACGGGTGGCTAATTCTTCAAAAGTTCGTGGTTTGATACCTTGAAGGATGTATTGTAAACCCCATTGCATGCCCTGGATGCACATCTCGATTGAAGAAATCTCGGAGAGTCTGTCCTTACAGTCGAGGCTTAGATTACGCCATTGGTTGATGTAGTCCATGACTGGCTCGTCCTTCCACTGCTTTGTGCTTGTTAGCTCTAGCATGCTCACAGTGCGGCGGGTGCTGTAGAAGCGATTGAGGAATTCCCGCTCCAATTGCTCCCAACTGTTGATAGACTCAGGCTCCAGATCCGTGTACCACTCAAAGGCGTTTCCTTTCAGCGAGCGCACAAACTGCTTGGCGAGGTAGTCCCCTTCGGTTCCTGCGTTGTTGCAAGTTTCAACGAAGTGGGCAACGTGCTGTTTCGGGTTTCCCTTTCCATCAAATTGCATGAACTTTGGTGGTTGATAACCCCTCGGCATCCTTAGGGCGTCGATCTTCTTTGAATACGGCTTTGAGTACAACCCGGAGGTATATGAGCTCCCTTCGTACTATGCCTTGATGGTGTTGGTGATCATCTCTTGCAGCTGCTGGATAGAAAGAGATCCCATGAGTGCCGCTGCTTGGTCTGGTTTCGGCTTCCCATCGATTTTCTTCACCGGGGGTTCTTCGTCTCCGCCAGCTCCTCCCTTTAGTGGATCATCCTCTGGGTCGGGTTTCTCGCTGTCCTGCGCCTCCAGTCGGTTGACTAATGCCGCAATTTGCAAGTCTTTTTCTTCCACAGTTCGAGTTAGTCTTGCGATTGCTTCATTCATTTGAGCAAGCTGTTCCTCGACTGAAGTTGCTCCAGCGGTCATGACTTGCATGGCTGAACTGCCGCTTGAATCGTCATCGGAGAGCATGGATTCGGAGTATTCCCTTGGTCTTTCCCCCCTTGGTGCCCTTAGTGAGGCTAAGGTGATCATAGGCTCGCGCCTGGGGTACTCTTGTCCCTTTGGCAGAGTTGATGCAGAGGTGAAAGAGGTGGCAGAAGTAGCTCTTGCCATGCTTCGAGTCGTGATGCCCAAAGTGACACCACTTGCGACGAGGACGCTCTTGTTCTTTGCGCCGGTTGCGGGAACAGTTTGAGCCTTCCTTGATGCCATTAATTTTCGAAGTGCGCTTGAATTTTGGAGAAAGAGATGAGAGGCAGAGATTGTCCCACTGGGCGTGCCAATTTGTGAACACGGAAAATTCCTGAAACGAAAGAGACAAGAACAACGCGCACAAACAAATATTATGTATTTGATGATTTTGGGTTACAATCTCTCTCTATTTTGATCCTCTGATTCGATCTCCGTAAGGTGTTGATTGGTGGACGTTTTGTTGATCCAAGGGCCGTTGATGCTTGATCTTGGATGAATTGTTGGAAGTTTCTTCAAAGGGCCGTGGGCTTGATCTTTGAAGGTGGATTTGAGCGGATCTTCAAGGAGTCGTTGGGACTTGATCTTGAAGAACAGTGATGAACGGATCTTCAAGGGCTTTTGGGCTTGATCTTGAAGAACAGTGATGAACGGATCTTCAAGGGCTTTTGGGCTTAATCTTGAAGAACGGTTGGATGTGTGTGGATTTGTCGACGTTGTTGATCCAAAGGGCCGTTGGGGCTTGATCTTGGATGAACGGATGATGAACGATGGTGCTTTCTTCAAGGGCCGTCGGGGCTTGATCTTGAATTGGTGGATGACTGTTGATCCAAAGGGCCGTCGGGGCTTGATCTTAGAAGAACGATTGAGCGGATCTTCAAGGAGCCGTTGGGGCTTGATCTTGAGGATGAACAGTTGATGAACGATGAACGATGAACGCTTTCTTCAAGGGCCGTCGAGGCTTGGGCTTGATGAACAGCGGATGAGCGGATTCGTTGATGTTGTCGATCCAAAGGGGCCGTTGGGGCTTGATCCTTGAGGATGAACAGTTGATGAACGATGAACGATGAACGCTTTCTTCAAGGGCCGTCGAGGCTTGGGCTTGATGAACAGCGGATGAGCGGATTCGTTGATGTTGTCGATCCAAAGGGGCCGTTGGGGCTTGATCCTTGAGGATGAACAGTTGATGAACGATGAACGAAGAAGGCTTTCTTGATTCTTCGAGAACCTGGATGCTTGAAAGCTTCGGAGTTTCAGAGCTTCAGAGCTTCAAGGTGTAATATGAATTCCCCTTCTCAAATGAATGAAATGGGCTTGTATTTATAGAATTTTCCAAGGCCTAATTTTGAATATAATATTCCAGATGAAATAAGTCGTTTCTGCCAGGTGTTGACACGTGTCCTATTTGATGACTTTTTCCAACTTATTTCAATTTTCGTTGAGTCACACGCTACGTGTAAAATTTATGTAATACATGAGCGTTGACACTTTGATTTATCGGTCAACATTTATTTACCGAAATTTCGATGTCTACAAAATCATCCAGAAATTAACCATTCTCCAAGCCTTTCCTTGCCTCTCCTACATATCTAAACCCCTTCCCATCCATTCCTCCAAATAACCAACCCTTCAACATCATTCCAACCTTGTTGTTGCGGCAAGGAGAAGGAGAAAAGTCCTTGGACGCGCTTGCTATCCAACATGGATCGTTGGAACGTTTAGGTGCTTTCTTCCCTTTGTTTTTCAATGTTTAAATTTGTTTATCTTTGTTTTGTAATAATGAGGAACTAAACCCCCCCTTGGCTAGGGGGGATTCAAAACCATGTTTATGCTTGCTATATGATTTGATTACTTCCAATTGCGTTTCTTGAATTGTGAATTCAATTTACTTATCCGTTCGTATAAAAACTAATTTGTGTATGTTGGTTGAGAGTGCACGCTTAATTTTCATGCATGAATTTGACGCTAGAATATAAGGGAATTTCACCTAATCGTTATGAACTTATATTCACAAGTAGTGAAGGTTGCTAGTCACAATCACGTTAAGTAAATTCTTGGCATAAGTTTCATGCAAATCATAGTAACGAGTGCCTCGTCAATGCTTATGTTTTTCATAGAACTTAATGATTCTTGCTTGTATCTCTATTATGCAATTCATGTAGGGAACTTGTAGGGAATGTTTTGGGTTGTCGTATGCAATCATCCAATCTAATAACTTGTTGAAAAACTGAGAGTTAATTAGTGCAATTCACGGTTAATTTGGGGCGTTGAGTATTCATAACTTATCGAAGAGCAATTGGAAATCATTTTGTATGCAAGCAAGACATGTGTGGAGAAGAACCCCTTAGCTAGCCTTCCATTATCCATTCAACCCAAATTTGTTTAAAATCTATTTAAGTTTTTAGTTGATTCGTTTTTACTTTCAACTTCACCAAACTCAAATCCCCCTTTTACTTTCTTGTTTTAAAATCTTTTGTTTACATTTTTAACTTTGTTTCTTTTTGTTTTTTAGTCAGTATAGAGGTTTTAGCAAGCCCTCCTAATCCCCGGTTTAGAACGATCCCTACTTACATACTTTGCTACAATTGTCAAAAGAGGGTTTAATTTGAGTGTGTCAAGTAATTCTCGCATCAATAAAGTTGGCACAACAAGGGTAAATTGAACTTGACGTCGAAGATTCGGTCAAAACACACACTACTACAATTGTGTTTGGGTAATGTTGTGTTCCTTTCAAGTGCAAATATAAGGATAAAATAATGGCACATGTAAGGTGTCGAACCACAGGGACTAATTAGACCTCTACAATTACTAGCTTTATGTGAACCCTAAAGAAAATGCAAATGAAAACTGAATTTAAACTTTTGTTTTGAAAGCTAAAGTAAGTCAAAACGTATTCAACTTTCCAATTTGCAACTAGGGTTCGTTTTACTTATTTATGATCATCCATTTAATGTGTGGTTGTGATCAAGTACTCCTAATCTGCGACTGAGTTGTGATGTTCAACTTAGATTACCAAATAAAAATCCATTAAGAACAAGAAAACTTCAAAGAACCAAAGAAATCACATGGCAGGATGTATGCATAGCAGTTTTTTCATTCATTCACATGTCTACCAAGATTAAGCATGATGTGTACTATAACCTTGATCAAATAATTCATAAGCAGCCCTAATGGTGATAAAAAAATTAAGATTAACAAACAAATTCTACTATAAAATCAGTGAATGAAACAAGAAAATAGATTGATGAATCGAATACTTTAACTTAATAACATAGAATAGTTTTGCAAGTCTACATCGAAATCCCCAGCTATGAACTTAATTACATAAAATGATTATATAATATATAAATTTCAAGAACAACATGAGTGAAATCAAAGTTCATAGAAGAAACCCCCTTAAAGCAATTATGGTGTTGAACTTCTCCAAGAATAGCGTGGCTGCGTGGTTTTTTCTGTGGCAGCAGATGGTGAACAGAAATAGGGTTTTGTTTCTGGAAGAAAGGCTAAAGAAAGGGAATAGAGAGAGCTATGGGCGACCCTAAGGGGAAGCTTATGTCAAAGTGGCTGAAACTCTCAGTTTTATAAGGTTAAAGAGACTGTTACAGATTGCCAATACATCCAAGTAATTGGGCATTTAATTCCCACATTTTTTTGCTGTTATTGGTCTTATAAAGAGCCATATTCATCACCATATTTAGTTTCCACTTTTAATTTTTTGTCTACATCAGCATCCTTATTCAATTCTCCATTTTTAGCACCATTTTGCCTTATTTGTCCTCAACTGAGCTCCAAAATACGATTAACTGCACATTAACACAAAAGAAAGTAAAACGCAACTAGTTTAACTCAAAAGTATCGCAAAGAGACTAGGAATGGATGGTATAAATGTATGAAATAAGAGTTTTCAAATACCCCCAAACCTGGTTTTTGCTAGTCCTCAAGCAAAACTAAAGCTAAAACAAACAAAACAAAGAAAAATCTAACTAAACCACTTTAGCTGTCTAAACAATTGCACTGAGCATGTGTAACAAGTGTTTAAAGTGTTGACGCCCACAAACATCTACAAACTCGACAAATAGATTGGTTAATGCATACTTGAAACAAACTAATAAGAACCAATGAAAGCTTAGTCATACATTCAAACCAAAAGTCTGCCACTTCAATAAATCATATAATGCGTATAGTGTAAAAATATTACTCCATGACTCATGTCAAAGGCTCGGTATGATTTCATCTCCTTTCCAAATCTTGGAAAGAATAATGCAAACACTATCAACGACAAAGAACTTGACCTTACCGAGACTCAAAAGAAGTTGAAGGAACATAGTTACAGAGTTGACAACAACAAAGTTAGACTTGGCTTCACACCAAATACACTCGTGAGGATTTCATCCAAAGTAAAAAATTTTAGCGCTCAACACATCAACATAAATGTTGAACAAAGTCAAGAGGAACCTAAACCCGCCCCTCGAATGTTCATCTTTGATAGGTTGAATCGTTCAAAACCTAGAATTTCAGCACTTGATAACATCGGTGGTTAAGACCGAACTTCCATCTTCAAATGGCTTAACATGCCAACACCCTAAAGCTTTGTGTTCGAACGGTTGTCAAAACCTAAGAAACAAAGCAACACGACTAGCTCTCTTCCATGACGGTCGGCCTTAGAAAGACTTGAAGAAACCAAGAAGCCTTCTTGGAAGAGGAAAACAATGACAAAGGAAGAAAAGCTCAACAGTCTAGGAGGAAAAGACGATGTTTGAAGCTCGATTCCTTCAAGGATGAAGCACCAAGCAACCTTGGAAGTTGACATAAAAGGACAACTAAAGGTAAAGAGGCGCACCATAAGCCACACTGGCCAATCTTCACACCAACAAGTCCAAGAACATGGCACTGAAGAGGAGGTCCAAGATGTCTTCCACATCAAGATCCAAGAAGACAAAGAAGACGAAATCCCCGAGGAAGACGTCATTGTTGCGCCACCACAACTCGAGGATAAGGGGTAAGCCATGGTTGATGATCTCAAGAAGCTTAACAAAGGCAGAAGTGAGGAGTCGAAGCCCATCTTCGTAAGTGCACTACTAAGTGCAAACGAGATGGAGGAGTACTACCAACCGCTCTTGGAGTATAAAGACGTCTTTGCTTGGACCTACAAGGAAATGCTCGGCCTTAACCTTACCATCATTATGCATCATGTTGTAGTCAAACCTGGGATGCGACCCATAAAGCAAACTCAAAGATGCTATCAATCCAAGCTCATCCCATAAATTAATGTCGAGATTGACAAGCTAATCGAAGCAAGCTTCATTTGAGAGGTGCAACACCCTAAATGGATCTCCAACATTGTCATTGTCCTTAAGAAATCTAGACAAATAAATGTTCACGTAGACTTCCGAGACCTCAACGATGCTTGCCCGAATGATGACTTTGGTCATATAGGACGACATATAAGACTCTTACCCAAGAAACGCCTTATTTTCTCGTATATGGTGTGGAAGCTATTTTGCCACTCGAAAGTCAATCCCCTCACTAAGGATGGCTATACAGTAAGGCTTGACTGAAAAGAAAATGCAAAGCTACGACTTCAAGAGTTGGAAACACTCGACGAAAGAAAGCTCGAAGCTCAACAACACTTGGATTCTACCAAGCACGACTATCCAAGGCATTCAACAAGAAGGTTCGCCCAAGGTCTTTCCAAACTGGAGATCTTATCTTGGCATTACAAAGGCCCATCATCATAACTCACAAGATAAAAAGAAAGTTCACGTCAAAGTGGGATGGACCTTATGTAATACAAGAGGTCTACACCAACAACGCCTACTTAATCATGGCGGAAGACAGCTTAAAGATTGGCCCCATCAATGGAAAATTCTTGAAACGTTACTACCTTTAAACCAAACACACAGCTCCTTGCATGCATGAGTCGAAACTGCATAAGGCACAATGCTCATTTGTTAGCACAAGCTTAAAAGGTGATATACAATGCTCCTTGTTCGCACGAGCGTAAAAGGCGACACCTAATGCTCCTTGTTCGCATGAGTTTAAAAGGCAACACCCAAAGCTCTTAGCCTGCAATAGCATAAATTGTTTAAGGCAAAAAAAAAATCAAAATCACCATCAAAATCATCATCAAAACCATCAAAAATCCATCACTCTTTTGAACTACATCATGACTTGATCTTTCGTCAACCTAGGGTATGTAGGCAACTTGAAACTTCAAAATTTCAAGTACAGTCACATCACCAACAAAACACAAATACTTTGAAGAATAAAGAGCAAATTCAAAATGTGAATACTTTATTTCTTCAAAGGAAGAATTTGGCTACAAAGTCGTATTACAAAATGAGCAAAAAAAAAAAAAATAGAAGAAAGGCTTAAGTACAAGGAACGGAAGACACTACTTGAAAGTTATGTCCCTAAAACTACTGTGGACATGTAAACTTCGTTACATGTAAATGATGCATTACAAAACTTCACGTAGCATACGACTCATCACAAATGGACAAGTCATCAGTGACATATGGCACAAATCAAGCAAAGGAAGCTCGAAAGCATTCCTAAAATGCGGCAAAGGGGAAGAAATCTCCTTAAAAGTGGCAAGGGGCCCAAATTGCTCCTAAAACCAGGAAGAAAGCTAAAGTATCTTCACAAAACAAGCAAGAATTGAAGATTGCTCACAAAATAGGCAACAAACCCTGTAGATTTCGGCCAAGCAAGGGAAAGTGACTGAAAACAAGACACAAAACATGCCTAAATTCTTCTATGGACGAATCAAGACACAAATCAAGCCAAATCCACCCAAAGGCATGGCTTTGGAAGTCCATAAATACAAGGTCCCAAGACAAAGCATAGGGTCAACAATTTCTACATTGAGGGGCTGAAATTCTCACAAAAGGAGAACCTCTGCTAAATCTTTGAAGACTAATATGCTGCTAACTTTATTCGAAGAACATACAACCAAAACCAAAGCTTTCTTTCGACCAAAGCCGAAGCATTCCCTTAAAGAACCAACAAGCACTTGTGCCGATTCCTTCAAGACTTCGTTGCAAGCTTAAAGCTTATAACGAGGTTCGATTCAAGATCAAGTCACAAAGACCCTTGAATCAACAAAATCCCATATCAATATCACATTTGTCGTAGGTCATACATAAACCTAGAGGTGAAGACTATCCACGCATTGTTTCAAGCTCAAAATTTGAAGCAATCGTTCAATCGTTCGTCCGAGATCAAGTCATCTCGACCCTTAGATCAACAACCTACGCATCTACATCAAATTTGAATACTGAATCAGAGGAAAATTGTAAACAGAGATAGTAACCCTACAAATTCATCAATGCAAATATACTTTGTATACATTTTCTCATTTTATTCGTTACAAAATTTTGTGTTTACAACTACAACGACGATCTTTAAGCAAGCCTTCCAAAGTCTTCAAAGTCTTAACATCGGTGGGAGACAAAGTGGGCACTTCCATGGCCACGCCTTTCTCTTGCTCTAGGTGTAAAATATCCTCTTAATGCTGGGAAAGTATAGGTTCCTGCTTCGAGAGAACACCTTGAAGTCGTGATGCTTCGATTTCCAACTGATTTCGCTCTCACACCAACGCTTTAAGACGAGCCTGGACAAAAGCTAAAAAAGTCCCTGTAGCTTGATAACCTTCTGAAGCAGCTTGCTACGAAGACCGAACTTGGGCAATTGATAAGTCTATTGCCGCAAATTGTTGAGCTCCAACCTCTGGATTCAACTTCTTCGAGGAAATAGAATGCAAGGAAGTATACTCAGTTGAGGTGGCCATAAGTTTGGCAATCTTAACTCTCAAGAGCGAGGAATCAACGTTAAGGTTGTCAATCTTAGAAACAAGCTTCGACAAGTCCTCCTTAAGCAATGCATGATTCTCCAATGGGTATTTTGAAATCCTTTTCTCAATATGGCTCTTGATATCTAGGGCCGCACGAAGGTTGATGCGATGGATAAGCTACTCAGTGCCACTGAGGTTTGTCCCTTTTAGAGAGTTCTTAGAGCTAGCTGGCAAAGGTGTTGGACACATGACGGGCTCTTGCGTACCTACACCTACACACGGCAAACTTTGGCAACTTGGTGATTTTGGAACAAGCTTTACACCAGGCAGATCCTCAGTCTCCTCGTCTGTAGGTAGATTGCCTCCAAATAACATCTCCGTAAAGGAATGAAAGGCTGCATTCACCAAATCAAAAGAACAAGAAGGCCTAGCCTAAAGATGACAAAGAAAGGTGTTAGAAACAAAAACTAAACCAATGAAAGAAGAAGAAAACACAAGAAAGAAGGAAATACATACATCATTCTCAACTGACACAAGACCATCAAACTGAGGAGGCCTAAACACTTTCTTCTTCTTATGAAGGAAATTAACATCACTGTCATCCAGAACACCGTAATGTAGTCACTTGTTCAAAACTTGTTGACGCTACCGCAAAACAAGTTCATCTTTGTGCGAATCAACTTCGTCACCCACCTTTGCAGAATCATTCGAATGTTGAGAAGCCAAGCACGGGCATTAAGGAGCTAAAGCCGCATGTCCATCTTGTAAAGGAGCAGCACTCGCATAATCAAAAAGTGCCAGCTGAAGGAAATTTTGTGAAAAACATGTTCATTTGAGCAACATCTATGGCATGCAATTAACGTTTAAAGGTGGAATCATGCTTGTATGCACTCAAAAACAAAATATTACCATGAAATTCAAAGCCTAGTAGAAGGGTGAACCAAGACTCAACTCAAAACAAAGTGAGTTGAGAAACTTTATACATTTGAAGCACCTCTTTGCTTAGCAAAGGTTAATAACCCATGTGAGGGCCTTATTTCCTTTATCACCTTACTCCTTGGCTCCATGGATGTGGATGGAGGAACTTTGCTTCTTGGCTCCATGCCTTCTTGGATATGGATGGAAGAATTGGTTTCTCTAAAAGTCCCCAAAGTTGAAGACCTCTAAGTTCCGACACCAAGGATGGTTGAGGAAGAAAATGAGTGGCCATGGAAGTGTTAGATGCTAGTAAACTCTCCCATGGTGGCCGGCTATTCTAGAGAGAAAAGAGAGAGAGTTTTTCTCACTTTTCAACCTTAGAAAACCCTAATGAGGATGGAGCAAAGTTACCCCTTCTATGCTTTCAACTTTTACAAGCATTTTGGACTAAAAGGCCTTTCCTCTCTCTATGGCCAATTTTCCCAAGCCTTTGGGCTGTTTTGTGCTTCTTGAATTTTGTTTGTTAAGTTGTCATACAACTTAAGCTAATGGGCCTGACGATTCGAAGCCCAATTTGGGCTTTAAGGCCCAAAACTAACTCAAGGTTTAAAACGAACTTATTCGTTTGATTAATTAACATATTAATTAATTATTGCCATAAGCAATTAAACCATTTAATTGTCCTTACTCATCTCCGTCAAATCCTTCAAGCATCACCTTACACGGTGTGTGATCCATTAGGTTCCTTTTAGCGAGGCAATGGGCGATGAGAACTCTTTCAAATCGATTGTGAATTGAAACTTACTTTCAATTATCCCTTTACTGATTATACACGTTTAGGGCTTCCACAAACCATGAGTGACATCTAGCAGTATGTCATGGTTACCCAAGCTAATCAGAAGAGGTGGATAACCTATTCAATTAAGGATTACAATGCAATACGATCTTTCTCTAATACAATACTCTTGACCACATTGTTTGGTTTGATAGTATATTCATGTCTACTATCCAATGTGATTCATTTACTTATATGATTACCTTGAATGTGATTTGGAACGATTTCCTAAATCTCATTCATACTCTGGCCAGAGATTCTTAATCATATCATAGAGTATTCTCCCTCAAACAGTTTGAACGTTAGAGATCCCTTGTTGCGCATTCACTTGCCTCCATGGCTAAGTGGCTTAACCCCAACTATGTCATGGACACCCTCGCATGGAGTGACTTTGACATAGTCAAAGATCAAGGACCTAACCACAAGACAACTATGATGCCTCAGGTCAAATGACTACTTTGCATTATCCCAACCATGAGTTCTCATGTGACATGAGTATGAGAACTCCTTGTTGATCGCGTTCAGTGAACTTATTCTCTATAGAGCACCTATGTACTTGTCTTAGTGTCAGTCACACCAATGACTCGAGACCAGTCACTCTCCCAAAGAGAAGACATAGCACGTACTGATCTTAACGGACTGTTAATGCCCAATTAGCAATCCTATGATCAGGAACGTTTAGGATATGTATACGAAAGAGAATGGTCTCATGAATCTAACTTCTTTAGATTGCATTCTCCCAATTACATATTTCTTGGACTTATCGTTTAAGCGTATAACATTTATATGAGACGGCTTCAAACAATAATCTTTGCCCTTTAAATTAAACTATTTTAGCGTAACATGTGAAATGTCCATAAAGTATCATCATATGATTGGTTTTAGGGCACATTTCCAACACCAACTGCGTAGAAATCGCAGAACAACTCTCCTTCACCACATCATTACATGAATGAGAAAAATTGGTGTCACTTTCCGTCCCCAAGTCTTCACAATGTACCTTTGACCACTAACCTATATAAGCACAGGTTAATGGATTACTCTTGAACTGGTCCTTGTCCGGCAAGGTGATAGAAGCACTTGTGCATGCATGAGTACAAGACTCCCAATGCACATACATGGCTTGCAAAGATTCTGACTGTGCGTTTTCCTTTAGCCTCCATGGCACATGTTGGACAAAAACAAACTGCCTGCAGAAACAGTGAAGACTATATGGTTGAACAATACATCTGTCCGCTTACCGTAAAGAAAGACTCTTGGGAAAGCTTGTGATAACCCCAAAATAAATCGAGGCAACTCGTAGGCAATCATTGGCTATTACAATGAGAAAATTCCTCCACGCTATGAACAACCTCGTCGTAAAACTTACCCTGGATTGGGAAGCCTCCTATCTTGTGGAGATCCCAAAGTGAAATCAACATCTCCCCTTGTGACGTGTGAAGTGTATTGGTCATTGTACACCAATGCTCAAAGAATGCACGAAAAACGGAAGGATGGTGATCATAACTAAACAAAGATGCATACACGGCGTGATAAAGGCCCATGTTGGTAAGCACATCTTTAGATTGGCTCAAGACATCTTCAAAGATGGTTTCTTTAGTAGTCGACAAGGTGCTATTCTAAGTCATAGCTCCGCTGCGGATGTGATCACCAATAAGCTCAAACAAAGTTGGTTGATTGTCATGAACATGGTGCAAAGGATTCAAGATAAGAATCCTCGACGTACATGCCTTCTTCTTCGTATTTGGTCGACCAAAACATGTCACCTCCCAAGATACTTTAAAAGACCACGACTTGATATGCATTGAGTTGTCTTTCACAGGAAGAACAAGTGCCTTAGAGCCAGTCAACGGCTCACAAAGCTTCAATGTCGTTCCCCTGTCTTATGAATTGCCTTCCCTTGAAAAAATGGTGATGGTATTGCTCTTAAAGCACTTGAAAAATACAACAACAAAAAAAGAAAGAAAAAACAACATAAGCATAAGGTGGGACAACAAGAAGAAGCAAAAAAAAAAAAAAAACATTGCCTCACTAAAGCAAAAGACATGCAAGACAAACATCGTGAGCATCGAAGGATGACGATGACAAAGTCACAACGATGAAAAGAAATCAGCCACAAAGCTTGAGCAGCACAGGAAAGAGGTCTTAAAAAACACCACACGATAAAAAGTGACACACTACAACAAGCTCCAAGCAAGTGATGGCAGCAACAATAGCAGCACACACGACACAACAGTAAAACGGTCCAGATGCACTCAAAATAGAAAAAATGTGTCCTTTTAACACCCAATGTGCATTTGATCTTTTGATTACTCATTCCCTTGGTCCGACTACTGCATTAAATGTGTTTATTCGCTTAAGATCCATATGGTGTCAAACACACGCTCATTTGTTTTTATTAATACAAAAAATAGTCCAAAAGCACTTAGAATAGAAAAACTGTGTACTTTTGACACCCAATAAGCTTTGGATCTTTTGAGTACACATTCTTTGGGTCTTAGAAGTGCATTATATGTGTTTATTTTCTTGAGTACCAATGGTTGTCAAATGCACGCTCGTTTGTTTTTATTAATGTTGAAAACAGGGCAAATGCACTCAAAATAGAAATTTTTTGTACTTTTGACTCCGAATAAGCTTTGGATCTTTTGAGTACTCATTATTATGGTCCAACCAGCGCATTAAACGTATTTATTTTCTTAAATTCTAATTGGTGTCCAACATACGCTCATTTGTTTTTATTAATAAGGAAAACAATCCAAATGCACTCAAATTAGAAAATCTAGGAACTTTTGACACCCCAATCAGGTTTTGATTTTTTGAGTACTCATTCTTATGGTCCTAGTACCACATTATATGTGTTTATTTGCTTAAGTTCCATATGGTTCAAATGCATGCTCGTTTGTTCTTATTAATGCGGAAAATAGTCCATATGCACTCAAAATAGAAAAGCCGTGTACTTTTGACACCCAATAAGCTTTTGATCTTTTGACTACATGTTCTTACGGTTCTTGTGGCCCATTATATGCATTTATTTGCTTGAGTTCCAATGGTTGTCAAATGCATGACCTTTGTTTTTATTAATGCGAAATACAGTCCAAATGCACTGAATACGCTTTTGAGCTTTTGAGTGAATAATCTTATGGTCCTAGTAGTGCATTATATGTGTTTGTCTGCTTGAGTACCAAAGGTTGTTAAATGCATGATCGTCTATTTTTAATAAAAATAGTCCAAATGCACTCAAAATAGAATAACTATGTACTTTTGAAACCCAATATGCGATTGATATTTTCAGTACATAATAATATGGTCCCAGTAATGCATTATATGTGTTTATTTACTTAAGTTCCAAAAGTATTTCTGGGACATGTGATATCTTCTCAAGGTATTCAAGTGGATCCTTAAAAGGTAGCAGCGGTGGAGGATTTGGAACAACCGTGAACCGTGACTGAGGTACGGAGCTTTCTTGGCTTAGCAGGCTACTATAAACGGTTGTTAAGGAATCTCTCAGTCATTGCTTTGCCATTTACGAGTTGAAGAGGAAGAGGTTAAGTTTGAGTGGGATGAAAATTGTGAGCAAGGTTATCAACAGCTGAAGTATTATCTCACTCATACATCTGTTTTTAGCACTTCCAAATGATAATGGTAATTTTGTGGTTTGCAATGATGCCTTGTTGAATGGTCTTAGATGTGTGTTGATACAACATGGTAGGGTGATTGCCTATGCTTCACAGCAATTAAAACCTCATGAGATGAATTACCCTACTCATGACTTGGAATTGGCAACTATCATCTTTGCTTTGAAGTTATGGAGACATTATATTTATGGTGAGAAATGCAAGATTTTTACGGATTATAAGAGTCTCCAATATAATTATTCAGAAAGATCTTAATCCTCGGCAACGAAGATGGATGGAGTTGCTTAGTGATTATGATTGCACGACCAGGGTGATCGTGCAAATGTTGTTGCTGATACACTTAGTACAAAGACTCCAGTGAGAATTAATGCTTGATACACTTGCCATGTTTCTCTTATAATGGATTTGAGATCTACTGGAGTGAAGCTTAAAGTGAAAGAACGAGAAGAAGCTCTATTGGCTAAGTCATAGGTCCAGCCAATTTTAGTGGATCATACACTCAATACCCAGAAGACTGATGAAGAAATTCAAGAATTAATCGAGGTAAGAAACGATGGGAAAAAGAAAGACCCCAGAGTTAGAGAATCAGATGTCATGCTTATGTAAGAGAACATGATGTATGCGCCTACTGATGTGGAATTAAGAAAGCAATTTTGGATGAAGCACATAATTCAGCTTATGCGATGCATCCTAGAGTTACTAAAATGTATCATACCATTCGACCATTTTATTATTGGCCGGGTATGAAAAGAGAAATTGCTAAATATATTAGTAAGTGTACCAATTGTCAACAAATTAAAGCTGAATGGAAGAAACTTTTTGGATTGATGGAGCCATTTCTCATTCCATAATGGAAATGGGAAAATATTACGATGGATTTCGTGTACAAGCTTCCTCATACACAAAATGGTTACGATGGAGTTTGAGTGATAGTTGATTGGCTCACTAAGTCAGTGCATTATTTTGCAGTAAAGGAGTAGTAACCTTTCCAGCAAGTGCAACAATTATTTATTTGTTTTATGGAAAAGAGATTTGGGTTTACGGATCTGTTGAGCTTCTTGGGTATGTTGGTCACGTCAATTTCCCGAAAGTGACACCAAAAGGCCCATGAAAACGGTGTCATGTGTTTCAAAATTTTTGGACTTGTGGACGGAAGGTATATTGGGGAGCAAAAGGTTTAACCATGAACGGTTTGAAAATTTAAGGCCCTGAGTTAGTGGAGGAGACTACTTAGAATATTCAAGTACTTAAGTCTAACCTGAAAGCAGCCCTAGATCGACAAAAGAGCCTAGCTGACAGGCATGCTATTGATCGAGTATACAAGGTTTATGATTGGATATTTTTGAAGCTTTCACCATGGAATGAGATAGTAAGAGTTAGAAAGAAAGGTAAGCTAAGTCCTAGGTACATCAGGCCGTCTTTAATCACTAAAAGAATCGGTGAAATGCTTACAAGTTTGAGTTTCCTTCAGAATTGGCTAAGGTGTATAATGTATTTCAGGTTTTGATGTTTCGTTACTATGTAACACATTCGTCGCATGTGATTCAGGTTCATCCTTTGGAGATTAATCCGGACTTGACTTATGGTGAGAAAACAGTGACTATTTTGGAGTGGAAAAAGAAAGTCTTGAGAAATAAGACAGTGTACTTGGTAAAAGTTTTGTGGAGAAACCATTCAGTGGAAGAAGCTACGTGGAAGACAGAGGATCTGATGAGAGAGATGTATCTAAAATTATCTTATGATTATTAATGGATTGTTATGATTATGAAAATTTCGGGGACGAAATTTTATAAGGTGGGTAGATTGTGACAGCCTGTCCCAAGAAACAATTATCGTTGATGTGAAAAGACTAAAATGCCCTTGGGTGTTGAGATGTGTTGTGTGTGACATGCTATTGGAAGTGGACTAATATGTTAAATTCCTAAGTTTTTGGGACCAATCGGAACTAAAGGAAATTAGTGGTGATTGGTTGGTTGTTTGTAAACCACACACACATAAAAGTACCACTTTCTCTCTCTCACCTTCCCGTACTCTCCCTTTCTCAGACTCACACTCTCTCTCTCTTCTCTCTTGTACGGATGAGACCCAAAACCCTTGTAAACGTGATGGATCAAAGTGGAAAATGGAACCATTGTGTTCATGAAGCTCAGACGAGTTGAATGGTACTATTTTTAGGTAAGAACTCCATTGAAAACTCGTGAAATCCGAACCCCGATTTGAGGTACTATTCATGCTCACATAAAATGTTGATTTTTACGGAATTTTAAGGACATAGGAAGCTTTAGGAGGTCCTAAGGAAGCTCAAAGTGGTTTGTTGGATGAAATTGGAAGTTAGGATTGTGAGTTTCAAGCTTGGCCGGATTTTATGGAATTTGTCAGGCGAGATTCTGTGACTTTTAGAGCTTCAAATTCGTAAGGAAATGTTCTTCAAGTTGTAAGCTTTATTTTGGTGCAAATTTTGTAGGAAATGGATGAAAAATGAGTGAGATATAGCAATTTGAAAAATTCCCAGTTTTCCGGCTACGGCGACAGTTACCGGAGTCTGAGGTTGAAGACGACGAAATATTCCATCAATTCTGATGGAATATTCTGACGTCGTCAGTCAGTTTAATGAAATATATTAGGATTTAATGGAATATTCCCTTACTGCCGTTACTGTTTCCGTTAGGGCTCCCTACGAGTGGCCGCGCGTCTTGCCGTACACTCGCCGGTGCGTGGCAGCTCGTGAGTGGATGAAAAATTATTTTAAAAATATGGGGACGATCCTGAGATTGTGTAGGTCACTGTGGTATATTCATATACCCAATTTGAGCTATGTATGAGAAGTTATTACATAGTTTAGTATATGTGCTTAAATAACATTATTTCAGTACTTCTCCTATAGGCGAGACCTATTCGAAGGACGAGCGTAGCCAGGCTAGGCATGGGGGTTACGACCCAACTGCATATCCGTGAGTGGGCAGTTATTTTCAGTATATATATATATACTTGACGTTTTTCCCAGAAAACGTATTTAAAGGAAATGTGATTTAAATGCCATGTCATATATGCCTCATATTTTAGTATATGCATTATCATAATTATGCATATTGTTGCATGGTGCTGTGAAGGCCCACGTAAGCTACAGGTGAGTACATTATGCTGATAATGGTTATGAGATATGATGATGAGGATGTTGAGATGTACATTAGAGCTCATAATCTGCACCCTGGTGTTAGTGCTTCCGCTCAGAGTTAGGGGCATAGTCCTTCACGTGATGTTCACCTCCCGCACCACACGCTCATCTTGGATCCAAGTTAGGTGCACAGTCTTGTTGAATAGACCACTATAGGTGGTTCCGACTCGTAAGTGACCCGTAATTTATCGTACAGTTTTCACGTGATCGTAGCATTAGAGCGTACTATTATTTAACACCCAGTCTTGTCGGTCAGACCACGTGAGGTGGTTCCGACTCGTGTGCAGTTATGTATATACATGATGAGATATGTGACGTATATACATGATGATTTATATGATGAGATATGAGATTGATGTTGTGATTGAGATGAGCTCTAGATTCCGCCGTATAGATCACATTAGGTGACTTCGGCTAGCAGATGGTTATTGTGAATTGCATCACCTGGATTAATTTTGGTATTTTTATGTTATTGGGCATGGCATATATTTATACAAATATGAATCTTGAGTTATTGAGCATGATTTGAGATATATACATATTTATGTATTCTATTTTTTTTGGGAAAGTATCTATATACTTGTTTTACGATGAGGGGTTAGTATATTCAAAGGAAAATCAGGTTTTCATGTAATTATGTTTTACTGACCTACTCAACTTTGTTTTTCGCCCTTTCAGGTCTTAGGTAGCTGAATTTGGTGGCCACGAGTAATCCAACGGTGATCTAACTGAATCCGAAAAATTAGGATTCACCTTCGGGTGTTGTATCTTAGTAATTGTCCTATTTGACTGCAACTAGAGTTTCTTAATGCTCTGAAAGTGTATTTATACACTTAGACTCTCACTAGCATCCTATCGTAACTGAGATTGCTAGTTGCTTGGTTTTAAATTATTCGTAATTCCTTACTCTTTATCGCTTCCGCTTTCCACAGGCTACGTCACGCTCACGTGACAGCCAACACGTCTCGACTTCGGTCGGGGTGTGTCATTTTGAGTACTCATTCTTATGGTCCTAGTCACGCATTATATGTGTTTATTCACTTAAGTTTCATAGGATGTCAAAGGCAGGCTCCATTTGTTTGTATTAATGCGGAAAATAGTCCAAATGCACTCAAAATAGAAAAATTGTGTACTTTTCACACCCAAAAAGCGTTTGAACTTTCGAGTACACATTCTTATGGTCCTAGCAGTGCATTATACACGTTTATTTGTTGAAATTCTAGTGGGTGTCAAACGCACGCTTGTTTATTCTTATTAATACGGAAAACAATCCAAATGCACTCAAATAGAAAAACTATGTGCTTTTGACACCCAATAATCTTTTGATCATTTGACTACATGTTCCTATAGTCCTAAGGGCCCATTATATGCGTTTATTTGCTTAAATTCCATTCATTGTCAAATGCACGATCTTTGTTTTTATTAATGCGAAATACGGCCCAAATGTACTCAATACGCTTTTGATCTTTTGAGTGAACAATCTAATGGTCCTAGTAAAACAATACGAATGCACTCAAAATAAAAGAACGGTGTACTTTTGAAACCCAATAAGCTTTTGATATTTTGAGTACACAATCATATGGTCCCAGTAACGCATTATATGTGTTTCGTTACTTAAGTTGCAAAGGTTGTTAAACGCACCCACGCTCGTTTGTTTTTATTAATGCTGACAACAGTCGAAATGCACTCAAAATAGAAAAATTGTGTACTTTTCACACCCAACAAGTGTTTCATCTTTTGGGTACTCATTCTTATGGTCCTAGTCAAGCATTATATGTGTTTATTCACTTAAGTGCCTTAGGGTATCAAACGCATGCTCGTTTGTTTGTATTAATGCGGAAAACAGTCCAAATGCACTTAAAATAGAAAAACGGTGTGCTTTTAACACCGAATAAGCTCTTGATCTTTTGAATACATGTTCTTGTGGTCCTAGTAGTGCATTATGTGTTTTTATTTGCTTTAGTTCCAATGGGTGTCAAACGCACGCACGTTTGTTTTTATTAATGCGGAAAACAATTCAAATGCACTCAAAATAGAAAAATTGTATACTTTTGACATAGGTCATTGAAAGGATCTCGGAGACCCACCAAAGCACGAAAGCCAATTTACTTTTGATCTTTTGTGTACACATTCTTATGGTCCTACTAACTCATTATATGTGATTATTTCCTTAAGTATCAAACACACGCTCGTTTGTTTTTATTAATACGGAAAACAGTAAAAATTCATTTAAATTAGAAAAATTGTGCACTTTTGACTCCCAATAAGCTTTTGATATTTTGAGAACTCATTATAATGGTCCTTAGCAGCACGTTATATGGGTTTATTTGCTTGAGTTCCAATTGGTACAAACACACGCTCGTTTGTTTTTATTAATGCGAAAAACAGTCCAAATGCACTCAAATTAGAAAAACTGTGTACTTTTTGACACCCTATATGCTTTTGATCATTTGAGTACATTAGGGGTGGGCACGGGCCGGGTCAGGCCTAAATTTGGAGGGACCAAACCGAACCTGCTTAAAAAGGAAACAGGACGGGCCGAGCCCAGTATTGCAAATCTGATCACTAGAACTGGACCTAACTTCCGGTTTGGGATGGATCCACAGGTCTTTTTACTTTTTATTCAATTTTGAATGCCTGTCTAACTCACTCATCCTCCAAATTTTCAACTCAATCTCCGATATCAAGACCCTCATCCATTGTCGCACCGTTTCCAAGCGATTCAACTCACTCGTCCCTAACACAGACTTGCTCATCTTAACCGTCGATCGCATCATTTCCTCTTATTCAAACTCCGACTTGAAAAACGATGACGTTTTACACTTCGTTTCGGCCAAGCTCGACCCGACCCAGACCCACTCTCAGAATTCACCCGCCTAGATCCTCTGCTCATTCCGTCATGTCTGAAACCTCTTATTCGGGCTCCCGTCAGGTGATCTCTGGTTCGGGGGAGAGCGAAAACCTACGAAGCTGCACAAATCGGGGACAAAGACGTCCGGAGAGATAGAGAGAGACTGGGGAAAGAGAGATCGAGAGGGAGGAGATTGAGAATCGATAGATCCGAAAGGGAAAACTGAAGAGATGAGAGTCTTCTAGAAGGTGTGAGAAAATAGGAGAGGAATGGGAGTATGTTACAAACGGGCCAGTTCGGGTACCCGTTTTTCTATACTTCTGGAACCGGCCCACCCCTAAAATTTTATCACCCGGCCCTGCCTCACCTCGTTTCTCTTATTAAAAATTTGGAACCGGCCCGTACCCATCTCGACCCACGGTTCCTATACTCGTTTTCCCACCCCTAGAGTACATAATCTTTTGGTTCCATTAACGCATTATATGGGTTTATTTGCCTAAGTACCAATGATTGTCAAACACATACTCGTTTGTATTTATTGATGTCAAAAACTGTCCAGATGCACTAAAAATAGAAAAATTGTGTACTTTCCACACCCAAAAAGCTTTTGAACTCTCGAGTAGACATTCTTATGGTCATAGGAGCACATTATATATCTTTATTTGTTTAAGTTCCAATGGATGTCAAACGCACACACGTTTGTACTTATTAATATGGAAAACAATTCAAATGCACTCAAATAGAAAAATTGTGTACTTTTGGCACCCAATAAACTTTTGATCTTTTGAGTGCACATTCTTACGGTCCTAGTACTGTATTCTACGTGTTTATTTGTTTAAGTTCCTTAGGGTGTCAAATGCACGCTCATTGTTTTATTAATGAGGAAAACAGTCCAAATGCACTCAAACCAGAAAAACTGTGTGCTTTTAACACCTAAAAAGTTTTTGAACTTTCGATTACACATTCTTATGGTCCTAGTAGTGCATTATATATGTTTATTTCTTTGAGTTCCAATAGGTGTCAACTGCACGCACGTTTGTTTTTATTAATATGAAAAGCAATCCAAATGCACTCAAATAGAAAAATGGTGTACTTTTGACACCCAATAAACTTTTGATATTTTGAGTGCACATTCTTATGGTCCTAGTACCGCATTATATGTGTTTATTTGTTTAAGTTCCTTAGGGTGTCAAATGCACTCTCATTTTGTTTTTATTACTACGGAAAACAGTCCAAATGCACTAAAAAAATTGAAAAACTGTGTACTTTTGATCCCTAATAAGTTTTTGATATTTTGAGTACACATTCTTATAGTCCTCGTAGCACATTATATATGTTTCATTGCTAAGTTCAAATGGGTGTCAATCGCAAGCATTTGAATACACATTCTTATGGTCCTAGTAGCGCATTATGCTTGTTTATTTGCTTAAGTTCCAATGGGTGTCAACGGCAAGCTCATTTGTTTTTATTAATTCAGAAAACAGTACAAATGCACTCAAAATTTAAAAACTGTGTACTTTTGACACCCAATAAGTTTTTGATCTATTGAGTGAACATTCTGGTGGTACTAGCACTGCATTATTTGTGTTTATTTACTTGGCTTCTAATTGGTGCAAGCTCACGCTCGTTTATTTTTATTAATGCAGAAAACAATTCAAATGCACTAAAAATAGAAAAACGGTGTACTTTTGAAACCTAATATCCTTTTAATCTTCTGAGTACTCATTCTATTGGTCCTAGTGGTGTATTATATGTGTTTATTTTCATAAGTTCCATAAGGTGTCAAGTGCACGCTCATATGTTTTTATTAATGCAGAAACCAGTACAAAAGCACTCAAAATTAAAAATTGTGTACTTTTGACACCTAATAAGTTTTTTATCTTTTGAGTGCACATTCTTAAAGTCCTAGAAGTGCATAATATGTGTTTATTTCCTTGAGTTCCAATGGTTGTAAAATGCATGCTCATTTGTTTTTATTAATTCCGAAAACAGTCCAAATGGACTCAAAATAGAAAAACTGTGTACTTTTCACACTCAATAAGCTTTTGATCTTTTGGGAACTTATTATTATGGTCGTAGTAGCGCATTTTATGTGTTTATTTCCTTGTGTTACAATGGTTGTCAAACACACGCTCGTTTGTTTTTATTAATTTTGAAAACTGTGCAAATGAACACAAAATAGAAAAACTATGTACTTTTGACACCCAATAAGCTTTTGATCTTTTGAGTACTCATTATTATGGTCCTAGCAGCGCATTATATTTGTTTATTTGCTTGAGTTCCAATTGGTGTCAAACGCACGCTCTTATGGTCTAAGTAATGCATTATATGTGTTTATTTGCTCAAGTTCCAATGGTTGTCAAACGCACGCTCGTTTGTTTTTATTAATACCAAAAACAGTCCAAATGGACTCAAAATAGAAAAACTTTATACTTTTGACACCCAATCAACTTTTCATTTTTTGAGTACTCATTCTTGTGGTCCTAGTCACGCATTATATGTGTTTATTTGCTTAACTTTGAAAGGGTGTGAAACACACGCTAGTCGCGCATTATATTTGTTTAGTTGCTTATCTTTTGAGTACGCATTCCTATGGTCTGAGTAGTGCATCAAATGTTTTTATTCCCTTAAGTTCCATATGATGTCAAACGCAAGCTCATTTGTTTTTATTAATATGGAAAATAGTCCGAAGCACTCAAAATAGAAAAACTGTGTACTTTCGACACCCAATAAGCTTTGGATCTTTTGAGTACACATTCTTTGGGTCTTAGAAGGGAATTATATGTGTTTATTTCCTTGAGTTCTAATGGTTGTCAAATGCATGCTCGTTTCTTCTTATTAATGCCGAAAACAGTGGAAATGCACTCAAAATAGAAAAATTATGTACTTTTGACTCCCTATGAGCTTTTGATCTTTG
The DNA here is from genome assembly GCF_916048215.2 of Malus sylvestris. Classification (NCBI taxonomy): domain Eukaryota; kingdom Viridiplantae; phylum Streptophyta; class Magnoliopsida; order Rosales; family Rosaceae; genus Malus; species Malus sylvestris. Next base: position 24,756,446 of record NC_062268.1, read on the forward strand.
AGTACTCATAATTATGATCCAAGCAGCATGTTAAATGTATTTATTTGCTTAAGTTCCAATTTGTGTCAAACGTACGCTCATTTGTTTTTATTAATGAGGAAAACAGTCCAAATGCACACAAAATAGAAAAACTAGGTACTTTTGACACTTAATCAGCTTTCTATTTTTTAAGTACTCATTCTTATGGTCCTAGTACCACATTATATGTGTTTATTTGCTTAAGTTCCATATTGTTTCAAACGCATGCTCCTTTGTTCTTATTAATGCGGAAAATAGTCCAAATGCACTCAAAAAAAAAAAAAAACCTGTGTACTTTTGACACCCAATAAGCTTTTGATCCTTTACTACACATTCTTGCGGTCCTAGTGGCCCATTACATGCGTTTATTTGCTTAAGTTCCATTGAGTGAACAATTTTATGGTCCTAGTGGCGCGTTATATGCGTTTGTCTGCTTGCGTTCCAAAGGTTGTCAAATGCACGATCATTTGGTTTTAATAATGTGAAAAACAGTACAACCAAATAAGCTTTTGATATTTTAAGTACACATTCGCATGGTCGTAGTACCACATTATATGTGTTTATTTGCTTAAGTTCCAATGGATGTAAAATGCACTCTCGTTTGTTTTTATTAATGTGGAAAGCAATTGAAATGCACTCAAAATAGAAAAACTATGTATTTTTGACACCCAATAAACTTTTGATATTTTGAGCACACATTCCTAGGGCCCTAGTAGCGCATTATATGTGTTTATTTGCTTAATTTCCGTTGGGTGTCAAACGCCTGTTTGCTTTTATTAATGCAAAAAATAGTGTACCTTTGACACCCAATATGTATTTTATCTTTTGAGTGCACATTCTTATGGTCCAAGTAGTGCATTATATATGTTTATTTCCTTGAGTTCCAATGGTTGTCGAATGCACGCTTGTTAGTTTTTATTAATGCCAAAAAATAGTCCAAATGCACTCAAAATAAAAAATTGTGTACTTTTTGCACTCAATAAGCGTTTGATCTTTTGTTTACTCACTGTTAGGGTCCTAGTAGCGCATTATGTGTGTTTATTCACTTAAGTGCCACAAGGTGTCAAAAGCATGCTTGCTTGTTTTTATTAATATGGAAAAAATTTGAAATGCACTCAAAATAGAAAAACTAAGTTTTTTTTACACCCAATAAATTTTTGATCTTTTGAGTACACATTCTTAGGGCCCTAGTTGACACACCGCGACTCGGAATGTCCACTATGACTCTAAATTGAGCTACTCTTGCCGACACCTTGAAGGTGAGGAAGCCATAAAGTGTGATGATGTGGAAAAATGTGTATAAATTTAAATCTTAGAGCATAAGTAAGTATAGTAGAGTGAATTAAGAACCATACCCTCGAAAGAATCTCCAATACTAAGAATCGCCATGAATCTTCAACAATAAGAAAGCTCCGCTAATAAAACCTGAAGGGTGAAAACAATACAAGGTGAGTGGCCTTAGAAATAAAATTTTAATAGAAACCATATAAAACATTATAACCCCTCGCTACAACACCTATATAGTTTCCAAAAAAATCATAAATATACCATAACACATACTAACATGCAAGTCGGAGTCACCTATGGTGACCTGTACGACTGCCCCTATATCTCATCATATATGCTAGCTCATCACATATTTCATCACATATGCTAGCTCATTACATATTTCATTACATATACTAGCACATCACATATTTCATCACCTATGCTAGCTCATCACATATTTCATTACATATGCTAGCTCATCACATATTTCATTACATATGCTAGATCATCACATATTTCATCACATATGCTAGCTCCTCCTAGCTCATCACATATTTCATCACATATGCTAGCTCGTCACATATTTCATCACATAGGCTAGCTCGTCACATATCATCACATATGCTACCTCATCACATATCTTATCACATATGCTAGCTCATCACATATCTCATCACATATGCTAGCTCATCACATATCTCATCACATATGCTAGCTCATCACATATCTCATCACATATGCTAGCTCATAAGTCGGACTCACCTCTAGTGACCTGAACGATTTATCCATAGCTCAATAAGTAGACCTGCACACAAGTCGGAACCACCTAAAGTGGTCTGTATAATAGGACTAGGTGTAAATAAATACGCTCAAGTGCTATGATCACGTGAAGACTGCGAATAATCACGGGTCACCTACTAGTCAGAACCATCTATAGTGGTCTGTATGATCGGACTGTGCACCTACCTTGAATCCAAGGTGAACGTATGGTGTGGGAGGTGAACATCATGCGAAGGATTGTGCCCTGGCCACAGGCAGGAGCACTAACTCCGAGGTGCAGGTTTATGAGCTCTAAATGCATCTCATATGACATATACAACTCATAGGCAACATGTACAACAATGTCAGAGTTGCCTAAAACATAAATGTGATCATGCCATAACTCAATCATTTCCACTAATACCATAACTCATATGAACTTACCTGTGTGTTCTGCGTTCACCTTCGCACTTCAAAGCATTCATAATAATTTTATGCAGGTAGTATACACATGGATATGCCATAATGCAAATCTAAAACTCAACCATATCATAGTATTTTTCCAATAAATACATGTATACATAATGTGGCGTAAAACACACAATCTATAACGCCCTACTCCCGAATTATTTATTTTCAAAAATAATTATCGGGGATAAGTCCAACTAAACAAACACTGGTTTAATTAACTATCATTACTCACGTTTCCTTATTTTAATTTCTTGATTCCTTCCACATTGATTTATGACCAACCTCCAATCACTAAAAACATAAGGTTAAATCTCATATTTTCACCAATTTCCTTCACATTGCTCAATTCCCAAACAAGGTTTTTGTTTCAACTATTATATGGCTGCATCTAACGTCTCGTTAGACGGCCTACGTACCTTAAATGGGGATCAAGCCATTCATAGTTAGCATTAGTACTTCAAAGCATTCACAATAATGATATGCAGTAATCAATTTATAACCATTTGTGAAATTATCAATCATATATATATATATATATATATATATATATATATATATATATATATATACACATATACATATACATATAGATATATATATATATATATAATATAAAGGAAAAGACCCACTTACCTAAGGTTCGCACTACTACTCCCTAGCACGCATATCGAGACTGTAAACATTGAAATTTCGGTGAAATAAGTATTGACAATTGTATTAAAATTACAAACCCCATTCATATCACCTACATCATACACTCACTTCACATACATCATACACTCACCTTACCTACAACACACACTCATCCCACCTACAACATCCACTTATTTCACCAAACAAATGGATGGTGGTGATTCATTCTCAAAGCCTATAAATAGGCTTCTCTATCAAGCAATAGGGGGAATTCACACACATTTTCTCTACTCTCAAATTGGAAGAGAATTCATGCCACACCAAAGCCTTGAAGCCTTGAAACTCTAAAGCTCTCAAGCAAATCCTGAAGAATCAAGAAAGCCCTCTCCGTTCTTCGTAAAAATCCTCCTTCAAGATCAAGCCCCAACGGCCCTTGAAGAAACTTCCACTAATTCAAGATCAAGCCCCGACGGCCCTTGAAGAAAGTGTTCATCATTCATCAATCGTTCATCCAGGATCAAGCCCCGACGGCCTTTTGGATCAACAACATCAAATCTACCCATTACAATGATAGAATCAGATGCTAAATTTGTAAAAGAGATTGTAACCCCTAAATCATTAATACAAATATTATTTGAGTAAATTACATAGAAACCCCTCAGGTATGAGGTCTATTACAACCTCATACAACATCTTTAAAACATTTCACTTTCATACCTCACGTACTATTTTATTTCAAAACAACACCTCCGTTAGATTTTCCATCCAATGGTCTGTTAAATGCTGACGTGGTTGCCACATTTGTGCTGATGTGGCTGCCACATGGCAAAAATAAATAAATTTTTATACATTAACAATATTATAATATTAACCCTAAAAAAAAAAAAACCAGAAAACCCGAACCCAGATCCCCTTCCCCACAACCCCACATCTCACCCCCACCCCCTTACCCATCTCTCCCACTCTTCTTCTTCCTCCACACCAACCCCAACACACTCCCTGACACCTTTTTTTCAATTCCTTCATTCCCTCTCCTTCTCGAGGGTTTGAACTTCGAATTCCACCTATCTCCCGCCTCTTCCCCCGCCACCCTCTGCCTCCACGCGTCTCCTTCCCCCAAAACCCATATCCCCCTCCACCTCTCCCACCTCAAAGCCCCCACCTTTAATCACTTATCTGCTTTTTTTCACTAGTTTTCTTAGAAACCCCTGTAACCCAAATACCTGCAACCCACTACCAACAAAACCACAACTCGTAACCCATTACCTGCAAAACCACAACCCACAACCCACAAACCAAATACCTACAACCGTCGCCCGAGGGGGTCGCGAGCTTATCATCGACGGAAAGGGTAGAGGTGCCTAGGTGGGTCGTCGCGGAGGGAGGGTCACGGCAGGTGGGTCGTGAAGGAAAAAATTTGTCCTAGCTATGAACAAGTAAGAACATTTGAATACATATGCAAACTATTAACACATTAAAGTAGGCATGCATCAAAAAACAATTCATAAAACCCATGACTTTCAAAGCCTAGTATATGGTGAACCAATAAACTCTTTAACAACATTAAAGAGAAGGAAAGATTTAGAGTTTCTTTACCCTTGAAGCTCATCCTTGATTACACAAGGGATTCACCCAAGTGGAGGGCCTTCAAGTCACCTCCTTGCTTCTTGGATCTTCCTTGTGATTTTCCTCCTTTTAGTGCTCCTTTGCTTCTTTGAGGATTTGAGGATTTGTTCTCCAAAACATCAAAAACTTGATGTCTCTAAGTCTCTTCACCAAGGATGTGATGTGAAGATGAAATGGATGACCTAGGGAAGAAGAGATTGCTAGCTATTCCTTCCCTAGGTGGCCGGCCTCTTTTGAGAAAATGAGAGAAAATGTTTCACCTTATTTCACCAAGAAAAACCCTAAATGAAAATAAAGCTATAAAGTTGAATTTATACTTCATCACATGTGAGTGGCAAACTTGTAATTAATCCAAGTTTGACACTTCTCACCCTAATGGCCAGCCATATCAAATTGATTCGGCTAATTGCCCATTTTGTTTTAGTTGTCATACAACTTAAACATAATGGGCCTTGTGGACCAAAACGCTTTTGGGCCCCGAAACCCAAAACCAACATATAAGCCCAATACGAACATTTCGTATAATTAATTAACTAATTAATTAACCTTGACCATTCTTCAATTATTTCCACTTGCATGGTTCCACTTGCAAGGCTTTATGAATTTGTTGAAAAATTTCCAAATTTTTGTGGACTTATCTCCACTTTATTTTCTCCCTAAAACCGGCCACCCTATTAAAATAGGGTATTTTTGGGGCTTTTATGCAATTACATAAAGTTTTGATACTTTTGTGTATTTGTATTTTGACCCGAAAGTTTACGTTTTGACGTTAAGGCCTAAAAACGCTAAAGGACAAATTGTTTTGTTCCTTTAATGAAGTTTTGAATTTATTGAAATTTTGGGTTCTAGTTGTAATTACATGAAGTATTGGACTTTTGTGTTTTTACAAAGTGACCCCAAAAGTTTGTGTTTTCACAATATAGCCCAAAGTTGTGGTTATTGCATGATGGCCCAAATTAGGTTGAGAACAAAATTGTTTTGTCTCTTTAAATGAGAATTGGATTTTCATTTTATTTAGCTCCATTTAAATCAATTTTATGGATACAAAAACCAAATGAAAATGTTGCATTCAATTTAATTAGTTAAAGTGTTAATTAATTAAAGGGTGACTATGAACCTAAGCCTACGATAATTGAGCTATGTGATAGGCCGTTTCAAATTTGTTTGAACCATGGGAATGTGTAGATTAGATTTTGGTTGTAATTTGATTTGATCAAATGTTGCAAAAGAGCATAAGCTCTTCTTTACTTTAAAGTAATTTGTATTATGCAAATGTTGTAATGAGCATAAGCTCACCTTTACTTTGAAGTACTTCTTTCTTGCTTTATTTGATATGCATGAAAATGAAGTAGTTGGGTCCAACGCCCCTAAGACAACACGCCTTAATGTGATTAAACGCGTAACTAAAATCAATCACCATCCCTAGACCGAGATTTAACACTAGGATCGTGTTGAATCTAAACAAAGGTTCATAGTCATCCTAAGGCCCTAAGGCAACTATATAGTCCATCAAATGAATGCAAAGTTTATGTTAGTAGTATCATATACTCTTGCTTTAAAAACCGTTTTATAAGCATAGTGGGAGTATTATATACAACTAAAAAAACAATCAAATGGACCAATAGTTGTAATAGGACCAAAATTGTTTTAATAAAGATTAAAATGAATATTTATATGTGATGAGACCTAAAAACCCTCAACCAAACCATTATTAAGTTGATAAGCGTGAGAGTGCTTTGAACACTCTTTCGTGGCCTTCCACCATGGTGGGCTTCAATCGTTTGTGACTTATACACCGTATTCGTCCAGTTCTGGGGTTGCAAAGTATGTGCTTACATTCAGGAGAAGCCTATACACATATGATGAAGTGAAGGTAGGCAACGAGTGTGGTCAATATGATATTCTTCTGAGGCCATTCTTGAACCCTACTTGAACTAGCATGGTGGGAATGACTTAACTAAGTGCAATGTGCCAATATGATATTCTTCTGAGGCATCATTCTCTAGAGGCCAAACTAGATGGGTACTTGCAAGAGATGCAAATGAGTAAGCGTACTCTCTCATTATTATTAACGCTAGCCAATATGATTTTCTTCTGAGGTGGGCTTGGTAGTAGTGAGTCTCCCATACCCTACTAAGAGTTTCCTCCAAAACTCTCGAATTCCAATGAGGGATATGGAATTTGTCAAAAATAGTGGGTGGTGCTATTTGATTTAAAGACCCGGATCAAATGGCTTAAAATCAATCAATTTATATTTGTTATGTATTTATTTACCAATATATTTACAAATAAAAGCCGAAAGCTTTAGTTTCCGGACTTGGTACTACAAAACCATAGATTGTCTTTAATGGCTTGTAAATGTACCTAAGTAGTCTCATCCTCACAATCTTCTTATTGATAACGTATCATTAGAAGAATATGTTAGATAAGTCTATCATAAGGAGGACAACACTTTTAATGTCATAATTCTTCACTTACAAATCGTTGTATGAAGAAATAACAGTTGCTTTGAACAACACTTAGTCAATGCAAACACTTAGTGCTTGTTTCTTTGTTACATAAACAAGGAACTTGAGAAGTAAGCACAAGGGCATGGACACTTTATGTGCCATGATTCTTCACTTACAAATTGTTGTATGAAGAAATGAGAGTTGCCTTGTACAACTCTTGAAAGTTTGTAATTATGTTTAGAACATAATGGTTGGTTGACAAAAATAGTCCATCAACATGGACTTATGATGATTTTGAATCATTGAGTGTTGAAGTGTTAAACCACTTAACGAGACGGAAACTAGGCAAGAACTTCACCTTTATGTCCCTATCCTAATGGTTCACTAAGTTTATTGTAAACTATGTAGTGAACAATAACTGCACTCTCTCCAAATTGTTTGATGTGTATAACACAATTGAAATAAGTTTCAAGAGAGATAGTGGGAGTTTAGGGACCATGACTATTGTAGTCAAAGGAGAAGTCAAATGAAGAAGATAATATTAACTCCAAGGGAACAAACTTTCTTTATGAAAGGATGGACATTGGAAGGGGTATTTGCAAGAAATGTCTTGCAAGTGTCAAGAACACACCTTTCGAAGGTGTTGTAAATTGTTCTTGAATAGTTCAAAATAGTTGGTTCTTCTACTTGAATGCTTGATTCCGTATTAGTAACCATGTTTTACAATCGTTGTAAAAGTGTGACTAATAAGAAGTAGAAGATATATGAGAGAAGAAAAGGTGCTTCACATTCGGAACGTGAATAAAATATAGATCTCTGTGAAGGCAGATAGTACTTACTTCCTCATATGAACTACCAAAGAAATTGGAAAAACCAAAGATTGTCTTTACATTCCAATTTTAAGGAACTTAATTCCGTCACTATAGTAGAGATGGATGAATGTTTTGTTTGACAAAACATTGTTCTTTATTAATCAATAATTGGATTATAGTAATCTAATTGATTGTCTCTATAGTAGAGATGATATGGTAGTGTTAACTGTTCAGAACATAATGATGCTTAAAATGTTGGAAGTATGCCCACAAAGCCACTCATTTGATGTAATAGCTTTTTGGAATACTTATTGTGTTAAACTATTATATGTTTAATGGAGGGCAATCTTATTGTTAATCACTATTTATTTGTATCATGTGTTTAAGCAATAAGGGAATCCAAGGAATGTATTTGTTCTAAGAGATAAATGATCTAATGAGTTAGATTATCGAGACCTTTCTCTTATGTTCATTCCTAAAACGTTCCTAGCCATAGGATTGCTAATTGGGCATTGACAATCCGCTAAGGCTAGTATGTGTTATGTTGACTCAATCGTGAGTATAACTAGTCTCAAGTCATTTGGTGTTGGACACTAAGACAAACACATAGGTGCTCGAAAGAGTACTCGAGTACACTGAACTACGATCAAAAGAGAGTTCGAACATACATGTCATGTATGAACTCTAAGGTTGCAATATGCAAAGTAGTCCTTTGACCTGAGGCATCATCGATGTCTAATGGTTAGGTCCTTGATCTTTGATCCTGTCAACGGCATTCCTTTGGAGTGTCCACGGCATTGTTGGGGTCAAGCTATCTAGTCATGTAGGCATATGAATGTACAACAAGGGATCTCTAACCTTCCATGGTGGAGGGAGAATACTCTAAGATATGATTCTAAAGTCTTTGGCCAAAGCAAATGAATATGACTTAGGAAGTTTGTTCCAAATCATATTCAAGGGAATCATATAGGAAAGTATCACATTGGATAGTAGACATGAAACCAACTATCACTTAAACAATGTGATTAAGAGTATTGTATTAGAGAAGGACCGTATTGCATTGTAATTGTAACTGGATAGGTTCTCCAACCAATTCTACTTAGCTTGGGTAACCATGACATACTACTAGGTGTCACTCATGGTTTGTGGAAGCCCAAATGATTAGGTAACACTAATCATTAAAGGGAGAATTGAAATGTGGTTTCAATTCACAATCGATAGTTAAGAGTAACATCGCCCACTGCCTCGCTAATTGGAACCTAATGGATCGTACACCGAGTAAGGATGTATGTGAAGAAATTATATGAAATGGATTAGCAATTAAATGGTTTAATTGAAGAATGGTCAAGATTAATTAATTAGTTAATTAATTATACGAAAGGTTCGTATTGGGCTTATATGTTGGTTTTGGGTTACGGGGCCCAAAAGCGTTTTGGACCAAAAGGCCCATTATGTTTAAGTTGTATGACAACTAAAACAAAATGGGCAAATAGCCCAATAACAATAAGGAGGGCCGGCCATTAGGGTGAATTGCAAGTTTGCTTAATTGCAAGCTTGCCACTCACCAAAGAAATGAAGTATAAAAGGAATTTTATAGCTTTATTTTCATTAAGGTGTTTTCTAATTGAAATTGGGTGAAACGTTCTCTCCATTTTCTTCCAAGAGGACAGCCACTAAAGGAAGGGACATCTAGCAATCTCTTCTTCCTTAAGTCATCCATATCATCCTCACAAAATACATCCTTGGTGTAGAGAATTAGAGACATCAAGCTTTTGGTGTTTTGGAGAACAAATCCTTATTTCTCAAATCTTCAAAGGAGCACCAAAGGGAGGAAAACACAAGGAGGATTCAAGGAGCTTGGAGGTGACTTGAAGGCCCTCCACTTGGGTGAATCCCTTGTGTAAACAAGGATGATCTTCAAGGGTAAAGAAACACTAAATCTTTACTTCTCTTTAATGTTGTTAAAGAGTTTATTTTGGTTCACCATATACTAGGCTTTGAAAGTCATGGGTTTTATGAATTGTTTTTGGATGCATGCCTACTTTAAAGTGTTAATTGCTAGCATATGTATTCAAATGTTCATACTTGTTCTTAGCTAGGACAAATTTTTCCCTTCAAGTGGTATCAGAGCCTAGGCCTAGTTTATGGTGAATCCTTTTGGGTTTTGTGATGTTCATGTTTTGTGATTTAAATGTTGTAAATGTTACAAGCTTTGTTCTTGCTTTTGAATATATAAATTTTGCTAGAAAATTTAGCATCTCAAATGTTGTAGATGTATTTCATTTAAGCATGAATATTGGAACTAAAATTTGGTGCCATGTGTTTTGGGAAATTCGGCCAAATCCAAAGGGTGATTTTTAGGGTTCATGTTTGGCTTGTTAAAATGGTTTTAAAGTGACTTATGGAACCCCTAAGTACCCTAGGATATAAGCCCTCTTTTGAGTGGTGAAAAATTGAGTTTTGGTGAGTGAAAACATTCATGGGGCTATTATGAGTTTTCATGAGTGTTCTTCAATGTTCTTGAAGTTCTTGCCAAGAACATAAAGTTTTGAAGTTTTGATTCAAAAGTTTTATGTTTTTCATAAAGTTTTGGTTTATATTTGATGGGTGATGATTATTGATGAAGGATAATAAATATATTAATTGTTAGACAAAATTTCATTATTGTTTGACAAAAATTTCTTACAAACTTATCCTTATCACATTTACATCACCTAATAAAATCAACTTGCAAAACTTTTAGAATTTTTCATTTATCTTATCTCCTTGGCCGGCCACCCCATCAAGTGGGGTATTTTTGGGTCTTTTGTGCAATTACATAAAGTTTTGATACTTTTGTGTATTTGCATTTTGGTCCAAAAATTTACGTTTTTACGTTAAGGCCCAAAAACTCTAAAGGACAAATTGTTTTGATCCTTTAATGATGGTTTTGCATTATTAAAATTTTGGGATCTAGTTGTAATTACATGAAGTTGTGGACTATTGTGTTTTTGCAAAGTGACCCCAAAAGTTTTTGTATTTGCATTATGGCCCAATTGTTGTGGTCATAGTTTCCTATTGGCCCAAAAGGATGAGAACAAAATTGTTTTGTCTCTTTAATGAGAATTGGATTTTCATTTCATATTAGTTCCATTTAAATCAATTCAATGGATCCAAAAACCAATTGTTTAAAGTTGTTTTCTTAGTTAATATGATTGATTAAGAAAAGGGTGATTATGAACCAAAGGCCACGATAATTGAGCTATGTGATTGGCCGATAAACATTATGAATGTTTGGGTTTTAGTAGTGTAGATTTGAATGTAATTTGATTAATTCAAGTTGTTGTAAATGGACATAAGTCCATTATTTGATTTGTGTTGTAAAAGGGCATAAGCCCTTATTATTATTTCATGTATTCCTTTTGTTTATTTGTATGCAAAATGGAATAGTTGGGTCCAACGCCCAATAGGAAATAACGGTTTAATTGGATTAAACGCGTAACTAAAATCAACAACTATCTACCTTAAACCCAAGGTCCAACACAAGGCTCGTGTTGGATCAAATCGAACGGTTCATAATCATCCTAAAAACCTAATATGACTATATAGTCCATATGAGGACGCAATGCGTTCGTTAGTAGTTCCATATAGTCTCGCTTGTTTCAACGAAACAGTGGGAGTATTATATGCTACTAATTCATATTAACTTGGACCAATGGTTGTGATAGGCCCAAGTTCTTTTAATGTGATTAAAAATGTTTTGATGTAGCCCAAAACTACTCCCTCAAAATGAATATTAAGTTGATAAGCGAGAGATGCTTTGAACATCTCTTCGTAGGCCTTCCACCGTGGTGGGATCCAATCGTTTGTGACTCATGCACCGGCTTCACCCTATAATGGGGAAGTACAAAGTATGTGTTTACATCCAGGAGGAACCCATAAACATATGATGAGGTGAGTGTAGACAACAAGTATAACCAACATGATATAATTCTGAGGATGTGCTTGAACCTCTACATAAACTAAGCATGGTGGGAATGACTTAACTAAGTGCAATGGTGCCAACATGATATAATTCTGAGGTAATCATTCTCTAGAGGCCAAACAAGATGGGTAATTACAAGAGTTGTAAATGAATAATGCATTATTCTCTCATCATTATTTTTGCTAACCAACATGATATAATTCTGAGGTGGGCTTGGTAATGGTGAGTCTCCCATAACCCGCTAAGAGTTCAATATAACTCTCGAATTCTATTGAGGGATGTGGAATTTGCCAAAAATAGTGGGTGGTACTATTTGATTCAAAGACCCAATCAAATATTTTTAAACAAACAATCTAATACGATTTCTGTTATGTTATGTAGTGAACGACATGCCTAAAATTATACCCACCATAATACTTGACAAAAGGGGCCTTAAGGGCCATCGTTTCCTTGCTTGGTATCGCCATATTGAGAATGTCTCAAAGGTGATAGACATATTGTATGTGCTTAAGCAATCCCCTCCTCATGTACCTCCTACGAAACTAGCTTCAAAGGAGGAGTGTCAAAATTATGTTAGACACTATGAGGATGACTTACAAGCCAAATGCTTAATCCTCACTTCACTTAGTGAGGAGCTTATGAAGCTACATAAGCACATGGACACTTCATGTGCCATGGTTGAAAGTTTGCATAAGATGCATGACATTGAGACTAGTAACGTACGATTCTCAAATGTTTGTAGTCTAATGAATGCCAAGATGGCAAAGGGGACATCGGTCCATGAACATGGACAAAAGATGGAAAAGATATTTAAAGATCTTAAAAGTTTAGGAACTTCCATCGATGGGAAAATGGCCCAAGACTTTTTCCTTGCATCTCTCTCGGATGATTTCACTAAGTTTATTGTAAACTATAAAGTGAATAGATTCGATCATTCTTTGAAAGAGATGATTGACATGTGCTGTAGATTTGAAAAAGGTTTCAAAATGGACAGTGGGAGTGAGAATGCAAACATAAGGAAAAGGTTGCATAAGAAGAAGGCAAAGAAATCCAAATGAACATGCTTTCATTGTGGAAAAGATGAACGTTGGAAGAAGAAATACAGGGTGCACATTGCGAGCCTTATGACACGAACTTTTGAAGAGACTATTTATGTCATAGAGAGTGTTTTTACAGTGAGCTCCAATTCCTGGATATTTGATTCAGGCGCTAGTCAACATATTTGCAATACGTTGCAGGGACTAGCAAGGAGCAGGTCACTGCGCAATGGGGAGATGGTTGTGCGAGTTGGGAACGGCACTAAAATCTCTGCAAAAGCAATAGGCACCTACATGCTTAACCTACCCTCTGGGGAAGTCCTGGAACTTAAAAATTGTTTATATTTTCCTTCATGTATAAAGAATTTGATTTCTATCTCTAAGCTTTTACGAGATGGGCACTCAGTATTGTTTGACAAAATGAGTTGCACTTTATACTTGAACGGTCGTATTATCTCTCATGGTAATATGATAGAGGGACTTTTTCACCTAGAGACAAATAGTGGGACGCACTGTATTGAAAGCGGGAATACCTCAAAACCCAAAAGGGCTAGAGAAGAAGTTAACCAAGAAAAGATGTGGCATCTTAAACTTGGACATGTGAACCTTGATAAGATTCGCAAGATGTCGAAAGACGGATATATCCGCCCATTAGGTAATGACCGAATGGGTACTTGTGAATGTTGCTTGAAAGGGAAGATGACCAAATCTCCATTTACAGGAAAAGGAGAGCGTGCCACTGAAATTCTAGGGTTAATCCACACTGACGTTTGTGGACCTATGTCTACTACGTCGAGAGGAGGCTTCTCCTACTATATCACATTCACCGACGATCGCTCTCGGTTTGGCTATGTGTATCTTATGAAGTACAAGTCAGAATCCTTTGAAAGGTTCAAAGAATTCAAGAATGAAGTTGAGAAGCAAACTGGGAAACAGATAAAGACCCTAAGATCAGATCGAGGGGGTTAATATCTGAGTAATGAGTTCCTAGATTATCTCAAAGAGTGTGGAATAATATCACAGTGGACTCCTCCAGGAACTCCTCAACATAACGGAGTTTCTGAAAGGAGAAACCGAACCTTGATGAACATGGTTCGTTCTATGATGAGTTCCGTTGATCTACCAATATCATTCTGGGGATATGCATTACACACAGCAGCTTATTTGCTAAATGCAGTACTATCTAAATCTGTTCCACAAACACCATATGAGATATGGTATGGGAAGAAGCCAAGTCTTAAACATCTTAAGATTTGGGGTTGTCCAGCATATGTTAAGAAACAAGATGCTGGAAAACTTGAAACGAGATCCGTTAAATGCTATTTTGTGGGGTATCCTAAACAGACTTATGGATACGAATTCTATCACCCTGACGACCAGAAAGTCTTTGTCGCCAGAACTGCTATATTCATGGAAGATGAATTCGTTCTTAAAGGAACTAGCAAGATAGAATTGAAAGAAATTAATGAGATTAATTATGAACCACAAATAAGCACTCGACAAGTTGACAACCCTGTTCCTAAACCCCTAGCTCCACGTAGATCTGAACGGGTTAGTAAGCCACCTGAGAGGTATGGCTTAGACAATGACTTTGATGAATTGTGCCTTCTAGGTGACAATGAAACAAAGGAGGACCCTAGAGACTACACTGAAGCAATGTCCGACATTGATTCAAAGAGATGGCAAGAGGCCATGAAATCCGAGATGGATTCCATGTATCAAAATCAGGTCTGGACTCTTGTAGACCCTCCAGAAGGTATTGTACCTATTGGAAACAAATGGGTCTTCAAGAGGAAGATAGGCGTTGATGGGAACGTGGAGACTTATAAGGCTAGATTAGTAGCCAAGGGTTATAGGCAAAGAGAAGGGATTGACTATGAAGAAACCTTCTCTCCTGTAGCCATGATTAAGTCCATTCGGATTTTGCTTGCGATAGCTGCGTACCATGATTATGAGATATGGCAAATGGACGTGAAGACGGCCTTTCTGAACGGCTACCTAGAGGAAGAGCTCTATATGACTCAACCCGAAGGTTTCGTGTCCAAGTCTGAAAATACTAAGGTATGCAAGCTCCAAAGGTCCATTTATGGACTTAAGCAAGCCTCCAGGAGCTGGAACATTCGTTTCGACACTGAAATCAAAACGTTTGGTTTTACTCAAAACGAAGACGACAATTGTGTTTATCAAAAGGTCGTTGGGGATGCAGTAGTATTCCTAGTGTTATATGTAGATGACATATTACTATTCGGGAATGACACTGCAGTACTTTCTTCTGTAAAAGTGTGGTTGTCCAAAACCTTCCACATGAAAGATTTGGGAGATGCATCTTATGTACTTGGGATAAAGCTCTATCGTGATAGATCCAGAAAATTAATTGGATTATCCCAATCTATGTACATTGATAAGGTGCTAAGTAGGTTCCAGATGGAACAATCTAAGAAAGGTTTTCTTCCTGTTGGACATGGAATTCACCTTTCTAAATCCATGGAACCTAAAACTCCTGAAGAGATACGGCAAATGAGTTGTGTTCCTTATGCTTCAGCCATAGGAAGTCTCATGTATGCCATGATATGCACAAGGCCAGATATTGCATATGCTGTGAGCATTACTAGTCGATATCAATCTAACCCAGGATCAGAACACTGGGGAGCTGTCAAGACGGTCCTTAAGTACTTAAGAAGAACTAAGGACATGTTCCTCGTGTATGGAGGAGCATCAGAGTTGCGAGTGGAAGGCTATACAGACGCAGATTTCCAATCTGACGTCGATGATAGAAGTTCCAACTCCGGATATGTATTCACTCTGAATGGTGGGGCTGTCAGTTGGAAAAGCAAGAAGCAAAGTGTAATTGTTGATTCCACGACAGAGGCTGAATATGTCGCTGCAGCTGAAGCCGGCAAAGAAGCGTTCTGGATGAAGAAGTTCATCGCTGAACTTGGGGTGGTTCCAACCATTACATCACCAGTAACTTTGTACTGTGATAATAGTGGGGCGATAGCTCAAGCCAAGGAACCCAGGGCACATCAAAAGAACAAGCATATTGACAGACGCTTTAATATCATTAGAAGATATGCTGCAGAGGGGAAAATCAATATCCTCAAAGTTGCTTCAGCTGATAACGTAGCAGATCCACTGACAAAGCCAATGTCTCAGATCCAGCTTGACCGTCATATGGAAAAGATGGGTATTAGATACATGGGAAGGTGGCTTTGAGTGCAAGTGGGAGATTGTTGGAAGTATGCCCACAAAGCCACTCATTTGATGTAATAGCTTTTTGGAATACTTATTGTGTTAAACTATTATATGTTTAATGGAGGGCAATCTTATTGTTAATCACTATTTATTTGTATCATGTGTTTAAGCAATAAGGGAATCCAAGGAATGTATTTGTTCTAAGAGATAAATGATCTAATGAGTTAGATTATCGAGACCTTTCTCTTATGTTCATTCCTAAAACGTTCCTAGCCATAGGATTGCTAATTGGGCATTGACAATCCGCTAAGGCTAGTATGTGTTATGTTGACTCAATCGTGAGTATAACTAGTCTCAAGTCATTTGGTGTTGGACACTAAGACAAACACATAGGTGCTCGAAAGAGTACTCGAGTACACTGAACTACGATCAAAAGAGAGTTCGAACATACATGTCATGTATGAACTCTAAGGTTGCAATATGCAAAGTAGTCCTTTGACCTGAGGCATCATCGATGTCTAATGGTTAGGTCCTTGATCTTTGATCCTGTCAACGGCATTCCTTTGGAGTGTCCACGGCATTGTTGGGGTCAAGCTATCTAGTCATGTAGGCATATGAATGTACAACAAGGGATCTCTAACCTTCCATGGTGGAGGGAGAATACTCTAAGATATGATTCTAAAATCTTTGGCCAAAGCAAATGAATATGACTTAGGAAGTTTGTTCCAAATCATATTCAAGGGAATCATATAGGAAAGTATCACATTGGATAGTAGACATGAAACCAACTATCACTTAAACAATGTGATTAAGAGTATTGTATTAGAGAAGGACCGTATTGCATTGTAATTGTAACTGGATAGGTTCTCCAACCAATTCTACTTAGCTTGGGTAACCATGACATACTACTAGGTGTCACTCATGGTTTGTGGAAGCCCAAATGATTAGGTAACACTAATCATTAAAGGGAGAATTGAAATGTGGTTTCAATTCACAATCGATAGTTAAGAGTAACATCGCCCACTGCCTCGCTAATTGGAACCTAATGGATCGTACACCGAGTAAGGATGTATGTGAAGAAATTATATGAAATGGATTAGCAATTAAATGGTTTAATTGAAGAATGGTCAAGATTAATTAATTAGTTAATTAATTATACGAAAGGTTCGTATTGGGCTTATATGTTGGTTTTGGGTTACGGGGCCCAAAAGCGTTTTGGACCAAAAGGCCCATTATGTTTAAGTTGTATGACAACTAAAACAAAATGGGCAAATAGCCCAATAACAATAAGGAGGGCCGGCCATTAGGGTGAATTGCAAGTTTGCTTAATTGCAAGCTTGCCACTCACCAAAGAAATGAAGTATAAAAGGAATTTTATAGCTTTATTTTCATTAAGGTGTTTTCTAATTGAAATTGGGTGAAACGTTCTCTCCATTTTCTTCCAAGAGGACAGCCACTAAAGGAAGGGACATCTAGCAATCTCTTCTTCCTTAAGTCATCCATATCATCCTCACAAAATACATCCTTGGTGTAGAGAATTAGAGACATCAAGCTTTTGGTGTTTTGGAGAACAAATCCTTATTTCTCAAATCTTCAAAGGAGCACCAAAGGGAGGAAAACACAAGGAGGATTCAAGGAGCTTGGAGGTGACTTGAAGGCCCTCCACTTGGGTGAATCCCTTGTGTAAACAAGGATGATCTTCAAGGGTAAAGAAACACTAAATCTTTACTTCTCTTTAATGTTGTTAAAGAGTTTATTTTGGTTCACCATATACTAGGCTTTGAAAGTCATGGGTTTTATGAATTGTTTTTGGATGCATGCCTACTTTAAAGTGTTAATTGCTAGCATATGTATTCAAATGTTCATACTTGTTCTTAGCTAGGACAAATTTTTCCCTTCATAAAACCCAAAAGGTTGCAAGGTAGTGACTAATCCCAACTAAGTTGTGATACCTCTAAAAACATAAATTACGAGTTGGTCATAGATGGATGCTTTGGATCGTTAGATCCGGATCCAATACCTTCTTGTTAAAATTGTATAGAGGCGAAATGTTCGAATCTTTATTGTTTTGGAAAGAAGAAAGAATCACAAAGTTGTTGAGGTTAATTCACTTAGATGTTAGTGGCACTTGTCCACAACATAATACTACTCATGCAAGATGACATTCACCGATGATCACTCTCGGTTGGACTATAGTTTATTATGAATAAACACAAGTCCGAATACTTTGCAAAATGTTTCAAAGAATTCAAGAAATGTAAGTTGATGAGTAAGACGTCTAAAGTATTTACCTCCTTAGATTTGATCCAAGGAAAAGTAACACTTTAGATGAGTTTCCTTGAAAGATATCAAGGAGAATAGCATCATAAGATAATGAATTTCTCCATTAGGAGAAGAACGAACTCGAATAAGATTTAGTTCGTTGGATGTTATCTATTACCCATATATATGATATATATATACTTCTAAAACAATATGATTGTCAATTAGAAGATCTTCCAAAATTTTCATAACTCCATAAGATGTAGTTGGAAAGAAAGACAAATCTCAAGCATGTTAAGATTTGGGGTTGTGTGCTAATAAGCAATATTTGTTTGATAACAATCTTGTGGGATATCCTTAAATTAACTTTTGGATATCGCTTCTATAAACCAACTAACAAATGTTGTTTTGTTGGGTAGTTCATTGTAGTCTTACAATATGATTTGCCTAAGAGCAAATGAATGAGAGATAGAACTCAAAGAATGGGTTCTTTGAGAGACAAGATAATAATCAACAAATATAACAACCTAGTTCCTATACCAAAAGCTCCAAGGTAGTTGAGAAGGATTTATAAACTGTCTCAGTTGAATGGTTTAAACTTTATGACTATGTCATAGAGTTGCACCTCTTAATTCGAAAGAAATAAGAATGAAAATCCTTATGACTACATTGAGTGTATATATGATATATACTCAAGGAAATGGTAAAGTACCATTTGACCCGAAATAATGAAACCTTCATAAGCTAATTGGTAGCTTAAGGTGACTACAATCAAAGAGAATGGTTGACTTTGAAGAAACCATCTTTGAGATAGTCTTGGTTTCAATTAATTGAAAGATTGCTAGCTAAAACTAAATGGTGATTCAATGTTTGGACATTATATGGGTTTCCGAAACCATTATTAAGATAGTCATGATAATATATGTCTAAAACAATAAATCACAAGACATGTAAGTTGTAGAGATCCATCCATCATGAATCTTAACAAGCTAGTAGGAGCTATAAGCATCTTATGAGAAAAAGGATCAAATCGTTTGATTTCTCATAAAGATGTAAATGAATCTTTTGTTTACTAGGTTTATGATAGGAGCATATTTATGCAACTTAATTGGCTTGTTCTTGTGCGTTTACGTTGTGTTTCTTTAGTTATTTTAGTGTTTAAAGCCATTTTCATTTGTTTGTAGGTCTTAATAACAACCTTGGCAAGAAAAGTGCATTTTGGTGCATGTTGGATCAATATTGGGCTCAAATGGATTGCATGCATGAGGATGGACGTTTTGGGCATATGTGTGTGCAAGTGTGTGTGTGTAATTGCAAGGATAAACAATGACAACTCATACACATGCAAAGAAGCCCACATGCAAAGTGAAAGACTCTAAGTACAAAGTATGCAAGAAGATGCATTTTGGAGGCCTTTGGAGCATGTTTCGGGCTTGGAATGGATAGCAAATGCATGGGCCAAAGTGGATGGACGAATTTGAGAACTAAAGAGGCCAAGAATGTGAAGAATTAGTGTCCAAAAGATAAAGAATTCAGCCCAAAAATGTCACTCCAAGTTGCACACTCCTTGCCATGCAAAACACATAGAATTCCCTTTGGATTCCCATGCCATGCTTGATCACTCTTGTCCCCTACATAATTTCTGATTTCATGCTTTAATTCATTTAATTATTTCACTCAATTGCTTGATACCTCTTGTTCCCTTCACCCATTAGATTTTAGACAATCTTTATATCCATTACATGCACCAATTGATGCTCCATCATTCACATTTGGAATCCAATGGCATGTGTCACACATGTTGTTGCACCTTTAACCCATTTGTTGACACATTTCACCTCCCTTTCCATCTCTATGCAATGTACACAATCATTCATGCTCCCTAGCTACAACACCACTCCATTTTACCCTTCACACTTTGCATCATCACTTCATTTTCACCCTTGGACCATTGCACACCACACACACCAACTTGCCATGCATTTCATCCCTAGCCTAACCTGATTTTATAAGGTTTTTGGGGCCTATAAATACATGTTTACACCCCTTGGCCAAAGAACAATCCCCCATATTCATCATTTTATCACAGAAATTCGTCCATACACACCCTAGGAAGCAAAACACCCCAAAAACACCATTCTAGTGCCTAGAAAACATAACAGCCACTCCACCTTCTTCCACCCTCTTTGCCTAGTTCTCCACCACCTTCCAACCATCAAACACTCTTCCACACTCACCCTAAACCCCTCCATATCATTCCCCATCCATTCTACACCATAAATCCACCTAAAAATCTGTCCACAAGCTTCATGCCGCAACAAGGAGGAAGGGAGATCCATTGATGCACTTGCTTTCCAAGTTGGAGCATTTTAGGTGTTTTCTTTCCTTTGATTTTAATGTCTAATTTTATGTATCTTTGTATTGCAAGAATGAGGAACTAAACCCCCTTAGTTGGGGGGTGATTCGAAACCATGTACATGCTTGCAATATGATTTGATTACATTCAGTTGTTATTTCATAAGTTGCGGATTCAATTCGTTCATCTACTTGATTGATAACTTATTTGTGTATGTTGATTGAGAGTGCACGCTTAGTTTTCATGCATGAATATGATGCTAGATTATGAGGGAGTTTCACCTAATAGTTACAATCTTATAATCACAAGTAGTGAAGGTCGCTTGAAAACGATCGCGTTGAATGAATTCTTGGCACTAGTTTCATGCTCATCATAGTAACGAATGCCTCGTCAACACTTATAGTTCTCATTGTGCTTCATGATTCTTGATTGTATCTTTATTGTGCTCATCACGTAAGGAACCTTTGAGGAATGCTTTGAATTGTTGTATGCGCTTTTCCATCCAATTCATTAACTTAAGGAGAACTTGAAGGTTAATTCAAGCGTATCTAATTAACTTGGGGTGTTGAGTTTCATAATTTATTGAAAGAACAACTGAAAATCATTTTGTTTGCAAGTGTGTCATGTGTGGAGAAGAACCTCCTAACTAGCCTTTTATCCATCCTTTTCATCCAAAAACGTTTTACAATCTGTTTTGTTTTAAAGTTTCTGTTTTGTTTTCAATTTTCGTCCAAAACAAATCCCCCTTTATTTTGAAGTCTTAGATTAGTTAGAAAGTGTTTTGATTTGTGTTTCTAAGTGTTTTGATTCAAGTTTTCATCCAACTTCGTCCAAGTTCTTGTTAGGTTCTCAAAACTGCCCAGAAAGTGGTTTTTAGGCAGTTTTGAGTCATTAGGTTGCTGTTTTGAGTTTTATGTTTGTTTAAGTATTTTAAAGTATAGTTTTGCATTCTTTGAGTCTAGTTTAGTATTTTAAATTTTGTTTTTATGTTTTTAAGTCAGTTTTCAAGTGTTTAGCAATCCCTCCTAATCCCCGGCCTAGAACGATCCCTACTTACATACTTTACTACATTTGATAAAAAGAGGGTTTAATTTTGTGTGTTAACTTATTTTTCACATCAGTTTACAAAAGATTAGTGGGAGTTAATCATGTTCCTAAAATTTAAATATATATGATATATTAATTTTGGAAATGAAAAGAATACTTCTTCGTTAAAGTTATGACTTTAAACATTCTATAACGATAGAATGTATATGGGAGTTAATCATGTTCCTAAAATTTAAATATATATGATATATTAATTTTGGAAATGAAAAGAATACTTCTTCGTTAAAATTATGACTTTAAACATTCTATAACGATAGAATGTATATGGGAGACATAGTCTATATACATGGGATGGAAATCTATATTGATAGATTTTAGGATAAAATTGGATTATATCAAGCCCTAAATATAGACAAAAGATGATAAGAAGTTTCTCATATGATGATGAACTTCAATCAAAAGGACAACTCTAGTGAGACTAAGAAGTTGCTCTTCTCAAAGAGAACGTACTCTTTGACTCCCAAAGAAATAAATGCGTAAATAGAATCCTTTATGCGTAAGCAAAAAGGTGATTTATGTATTTCATATTGTATGAAAAACATTGATATGAGTTGTACCTAGAAAGGTACAAGACGATATCAGTACAAGCCCAGGATCAGAACCATGGCAATTGTCAAGTGAGTCCTTAAGTATTTAAGAAATACTAAAGGATAAATTCTTCAAAGATCGAGGAAGAATTAGAGTAACGTAATGGAAGCGTAAATGTATTAGATTATGAAACTAATCCATCATTGGATGTTTCTTCATTATGAATGAAGAGATAAACGGATATCTCTTTATTATGACTAAAGAGATATTTGGATGGAAACATTAAAGTAATGACTTTAGTGTGTTCCATTATGAATGCAAAATATATTGCCATATAGAAGTTTACAACAATGTTGTTTGGATGGGAAAGTTCATTTATGAACTCTCTATTCGGTTCCAACCAGAAAGTGTTTGACATCAAGACAAGTTGTGTCTTCTCTCAGGGAGAGTGACTAGTCTCGAGTCATTGGTGTGTGTGACATCAAGACAAGTACGTAGGTGCTCAATAGAGAATGAGTTCACTGAACACGATCAACGAAGAGTTCTCATATTCATGTCACATGAGAACTCATCGTTGGGATAATGCAAAGTAGTCATTTGACCTGAGGCATCACAGTTGTCTTGTGGTTAAGTTCTTGATCTTTGATTATGTCAAAGTCACCCCATCCGCGGGTGTCCACGGCATCGTTGGGGTTAAGCCACTTAGCCATGGAGGCAAGTGAATGCGCAACAAGGGATCTCTAACCTTCAAATCGTTTGAGGGAGAATACTCTATGATATGATTGAAAATCTCTGCTCAGAGTATGAATGAGATTTAGGAAGGCGTTCCAAATCACATTCAAGGTAATCATATAAGCACACGAATCACATTGGATAGTAGACATGAATAAACTATCAAACCAAACAATGTGGTCAAGAGTATTGTAATAGAGAAAGACCGTATTGCATTTGTAATCCTAAACTGAATAGGTTCTCCACCTCTTCTGATTAGCTTAGGTAACCATGATATGCTGCTAGGTGTCACTCATGGTTTATGGAAGCCCTAAACGTGTATAATCACTAAAGGGAGAATTGAAAGTAAGTTTCAATTCACAATCGATTTGAAATGGTTTTAATCGCCCACTGCCTCGCTAAAAGGAACCTAATGGATCGTACACCGTGTAAGGTGGAGATTGAAGAAACAATGGAGATGAGTAAGAATAATTAAATGGTTTAATTATTTAATAATTTATGGCAAGGATTAATTAATATGTTAATTAATCAAACGAATAAAGTTCGTTAAAAGACCAAGGGTTAGTTTTGGGCCTCAAGGCCCAATGGACTTCGAACGTCAAGCCCATTGACTTAAGTTGTATGACAACTTAATTCACAAAGGCCCAAAAGCCCAATAAAACCCTTATGGCCGGCCATGTTAGAGAGAATGGCTTTTTGGTTCTTTAGGTCACTTATTTGAAGGGACTATATAAAGGACTTTATAGCCTAAATTCATTGTGGGTTTCTTTTGGAGAAAATTGGAGAGAACATGTCTCTCCCTTTCTCTCTAAAGAGGCCGGCCCCCTTGGAGGGATTAGCTAGCAATACTACTCCTCCAAGGTCACTCATTTCTTCTCCAATCTAACCTTGGTGAAGATACTTAGAGGTTCTCTATTTTGGGAACTTGGAGAAACCTATTCTTCCATCCAAATCCATAGATTTAAGAAGCAAGGAATGAAGGCCCTCTCTTTGGGTGATTAGCCTTTTCTTATGCAAAGAGGAATCTACAAAGGTATAAATTTCAACTCACTTTGTTTTGAGTTGAGTATTGGTTCACCAATCTACTAGGCTTTGAATTTCATGGGTAATGTTTTGTTTTTGAGTGCATGCAAGCATGATTCCGCCTTTAATTGTTAATTGCATGCTAATAGATGTTGCTCAAATGAACATGTTTTCACAAAATTTTCCTTCACTAGGGTACTTAGGGGTTCCAAAAGTCACTTTAAAACTCTTTTAACAAGACAAACATGAACCAAAAAAATCACCCATTGGATTTGGCCGAATTTCCCAACAAACATGGCACCAAATTTTAGTTCCAATATTCATGCTTAAATGAAATACATCTACAACATTTGAGATGCTAAATTTTCAAGCAAAATTTATATTCAAAGCAAGAACAAAGCTTGTAACATTTACAACATTTAAATCACAAATCATGAAAAATCACAAAACCCAAAAGGATTCACCATAAACTAGGCCTAGGCTCTGATACCACTTGAAGGAAAAAAATTGTCCTAGCTAAGAACAAGTAAGAATATTTGAATACATATGCAAACTATTAACACATTAAAGTAGGCATGCATCCAAAAACAATTCATAAAACCCATGACTTTCAAAGCCTAGTATATGGTGAACCAATAAACTCTTTAACAACATTAAAGAGAAGGAAAGATTTAGAGTTTCTTTACCCTTGAAGCTCATCCTTGATTAAACAAGGGATTCACCCAAGTGGAGGGCCTTCAAGTCACCTCCTTGCTTCTTGGATCTTCTCCTTTTAGTGCTCCTTTGCTTCTTTGAGGATTTGAGGATTTGTTCTCCAAAACATCAAAAACTTGATGTCTCTAAGTCTCTTCACCAAGGATGTGATGTGAAGATGAAATGGATGACTTAGGGAAGAAGAGATTGTTAGCTATTCCTTCCCTAGGTGGCCGGCCTCTTTTGAGAAAATGAGAGAAAATGTTTCACCTCATTTCACCAAGAAAAACCCTAAATGAAAATGAAGCTATAAAGTTGAATTTATACTTCATCACATGTGAGTGGCAAACTTGTAATTAATCCAAGTTTGACACTTCTCACCCTAATGGCCGGCCATATCAAATTGATTGGGCTAATTGCCCATTTTGTTTTAGTTGTCATACAACTTAAACATAATGGGCCTTGTGGACCAAAACGCTTTTCGGCCCCGAAACCCAAAACCAACATATAAGCCCAATACGAACATTTCGTATAATTAATTAACTAATTAATTAACCTTGACCATTCTTCAATTAAACCATTTAATTGCTTACCCATTTCATTTAATTTCTTCACCAACATCCTTACTCGGTGTACGATGCATTAGGTTCCATTTAGCGAGGTAGTGGGCGATTGTTACTCTTAACGATCGATTGTGAATTGAAACCACATTTCAATTCTCCCTTAAAATCAGTGTTTGCTAATCTTTAGGGCTTCCACAAACCATGAGTGACACCTAGCAGCATATCATGGTTACCCAAGCTTAGTAGAAGTGGTTGGAGAACCTATCCAGTTACAACTACAATGCAATACGGTCCTTCTCTAATACAATACTCTTAATCACATTGTTTCAGGTGATAGTTTGTTTCATGTCTACTATCCAATGTGATACTTATCTATATGATTCATTTGAATATGATTTGGAACAAACTTCCTAAGTCATATTCATATGCTTTGGCCAAAGACTCTTGAATCATATCTTAGAGTATTCTCCTTCCACCATGGAAGGTTAGAGATTCCTTGTTGTGCATTCATATGCCTACATGACTAGGTAGCTTGACCACAACAATGTCGTGGACACTCCAATGGAATGCCTTTGACATGATTAAAGATCAAGGACCTAACCATTAGACATCTATGATGCCTCAGGTCAAAGGACTACTTTGCATATTGCAACTTTTGAGTTCTTACATGACACGTATGCTCGAACTCTCTTTTGATCGTTGTTCAGTGTACTCGATCACTCTTTCGAGCACCTATGTGTTTGCCTTAGTGTCCAACACTAAATGACATGAGACTAGTCATACTCACGCTTGAGTCGACATAACACATACTAACCTTAGCGGATTGTCAATGCCCAATTGGCAATCTTATGGCTAGGAACGTTTTAGGAATGAACATAAGAGAAAGGTCTCGATAATCTAACTTACTTAAATCACTTATCTCTTAGATCAAATACATTCCTTGGATTCCCTTATTGCTTAAACACATGATACAATAAATAGTGATTAACAATAAGCTTTGCCCTTCATTAAACATATAAAAGTTTAATACAATAAGTATTCCAAAAGCTATTACATCAAATGAGTGGCTTTGTGGGCATACTTCCAACAGGTCGTCGCGCCAGAGGGGGGGGTGTTCACAACAGGTGGGTCGTCGTGGGGGGAGGGTCCCGGCAGGTGGGTCGTTGCAACAGGGGGGTGGGTCACAGTAGATGGGTCGTCGCGCGGGGGGAGGTTTCACAGCAAGTGGGTCGTTGCGCCGGGGGGGTGTTCACAGCAGGTGGGTCGTCGTGGGGGGGTCACGACAGACGGGTCGTTGCGCCGAGGGGGTGGGTCACGGCAGATGGGTCGTCGCGCGGGGGGGTATTTCACAGTAAGTGGGTCGTCGCGAGGGGGGGCAAGGCAAGTGGGTCTTCGGCGGAAGAGGGGAGGGGTTTGGTTTTTTCTTCTTCTGGGGGAGTTACAGATGAAATGAAGGGGATTGGGTTCGGGTTTTTCTTGTTTTTTTTTTTTTAAATAGGGTTAATATTATAATATTGTTAATGTATAAAAAATTATTATTTTTGCCATGTGGCAGTCACATCAATACAAATGTGGCGGCCACGTCAGCATTTAACAGACCATTGGATGGAAAATCCAACGGAGGTGTTGTTTTGAAATAAAATAGTACATGAGGTATGAAAGTGAAATGTTTTAAAGTTGTTGTATGAGGTTGTAATAAACCTCAATACCTGAGGGGCTACTATGTAATTTACCCATATTATTTTGTACACGTGTTCTTGTCTCGTTCATCGCAGGAATTTCCGTGTTTACACATTTGGCACGCCCTGTGGGACAATTCTCTACCTTTCATCTCTATCTTTGAATCTGCAAAAAGCACAAATGGCATCAAAGAAGGCTCAAGTTATTCTCACAGCCAATGCAAGGAACAAGAGTGTCATCACTGCAAGCGGTGTCACTTCGGGAGTCACAACTCAAAGCAAGGCAAAAGCTCTTTTTGCCGCCTCTTTCACCCCTGCATCAACTCCGCCGAAGGAACAAAAGCACTTGAGGCACGAACCTGTGATCACCTTGGCCTCGCTAAGGGCGCCAAAGGAGGAAAGCCCGAGGAAGTACTCTGGTTCCATGCTTTCTGATGCCGACTCAAGCGGCAGCTCAGCCATGCAAGTCATGACTACTAGAGCGACTTCAATCGATGAGCAGCTGGCTCATATGAATGAAACGATCATAAGGCTAACACGAATTATGGAAGAAAAAGACCAGCAAATCGTCGCACTCGTCAACCAACTAGATGCGAAACCCGACATGAAAGTCGAGCAAGAGGATAATCCAGTAAAGAAGGAAAATGACGAGGATGAGGAGCCTCCTGCGGAGAAAGTTGAAGAGAAACTAAAGATAGGCCAATCAGCGGAACTCATAGGATCTCTCTCTATCCAGCAGCTGCAAAAGATGATCGCCAGCACCATCAAGGCACAGTACGAAGGAAGTTCACATGACTTCGTACTATACTCAAAACCCTACTCCAAGAAAATTGACTATTTGAAGATGCCGAGGGGTTATCAGCCACCAAAGTTCATGCAATTCGATGGAAAGAGAAACCCGAAGCAACACGTCGCCTATTTCATTGAGACCTGCAACAACGCAGAGACAGAAGAAGATTACCTCGTTAAGCAGTTTATACGCTAGCTGAAAGGAAATGACTTTGAGTGGTACACGAACCTAGAGCCTGAGTCCATCAACAGCTAGGAGCAATTGAAAAAGGAATTCCTCAACCGTTTCTACAACATCGGCCGTATTGTGAGCATGCTAGAGCTGACGAGCACGAAGCAATGAAGGGATGAGCCAGTCGTGGACTATATAACTGATGGTGCAATCTAAGCCTCGACTGCAAAGACAGGCTCTCGGAGATCTCTTAAATCGAGATGTGCGTCCAAGGCATGCAATGGGGGTTACACTATATCCTTTAAGGCATCAAACCACGGAGCATTGAAGAGTTAGCCACTCATGCCCATGACATGGAGCTAAGCATTGCTCACCATGAAAAAAAAGAGCCAATCACCAACTTAAAAAATGACAAAGTGTTTGCCTCAAATGTAGATAAAATTGGGAATAAGCCCGCCAATGAAACTTTTAATGTCAACGTTGTGCCCGTCAAGACTTCCTCTGCGCCTATCAAGATCTCTTCCAAAACCAAAGCAAAGGAGATAAAGATAAGTGAGCCTCATCGCACCCAAGACAGGTACAAAAGTACCTTAAGGGAATTGGAGCAGAAGGCGAACCCTTTTCCTGACTCAAACATGGATGCAATGTTAGACGACTTGCTGGAAAATAAGGTGATTAACTTACCTAAATGCCAGCGCCCTGAAGAAATCAATCGCGTGAACGATCCTAGGTACTGCAAGTACCATCGTATCGTGAGCCATCCTGTTGGCAAGTGCTTCGTCCTCAAAGAACTTATCATGAAGCTAGCGTAACAAGGGCAAATTGAGCTCAACCTTGAAGACATGGCAGCAATACATACTACTACAATTACGTTTGGATCCTTCTATCCCATACCTTTCCAAGCGACACCTGACCATTCCTATCAATGCTCAAGTTGCACAATACCTTCTGCCAACCATTGCCGGAGGCAAACGACCAGGATGCACTTACCGATGATGAAGAAGGGTGGACATTAGTGACCTACAAAAAAACAAGGAAACCAAAAAGCACAAGCCACAAGACCAAAGGTGGAACAAGTGAGAAAGCACCGTTGCCGCAACAGTATAAATCACAAAAGAAACGTAAAAGCTGCTAAGCCAATGTATGCTGGGGAACCTATAGAGCAAGAACCACGCATTCCTGTCTCCTTGCATGAATACTTCCCGAATGACTTCTTCCAACAGTGCAATATCGCTGCATGTCACATGGTCGAAGCAGAAATGGAAGAACCTTCAAAAGGCAAAGCCATTGCCATCGAGGGAGAAATTGCCCTCACACCCAAAGAAAGCCTACCGATACACTTTAGAATCGAGGAAGCTCCACAATTGCCAAAGAAGATGCAAAGAGCACTAATAGCGGTCTTGGCGAGTCCTAATGACCACGAAGTGCAAGAAAGCAAGGACGAAGGCTTGAAACTTCAACCATATGAGTATGCCACTTGTTGTGCTACCCAGGATGCAATCAACTTCATTGACGAAGACTTACTGCTGGGATCAAAGCTTCACAACTGTCCTCTCTTTGTCTCTGGTTATGTAAGGGAGCACAAAGTCAACTGCATGCTTGTGGATGGTGGATCGTCCATAAACATCATGCCAAAGTCAACAATAACCACAATTGGCATCAACGTAGATGAACTGTCCCTAAGCCGTCTGCTAATCCAGGGTTTTAACCAGGGAAGACAAAGGGCGATGGGCATAATCCGAGTGGAAATGACCATTGGTGACCTCAAGTTAAGCACAATATTCCACGTGATTGATGCAAGAACCTCCTACAGCTTGCTCCTACGAAGGCCTTGGATCCACGAGAATGGAATAGTGCCATCCATCATCCACCAATGCTTAAAATTCTATCGAGAAGGAGTGAAGGTGATCTATGGCGACACCAAACCATTCACTGAAGCCGAATCACATTTCGCAGACGCCAAGTTCTACATGGATGAAAACATGGTGCCCGAAGCTCTTCCAAAAGAGATCAAATCCACGGGCAAAGCAACACCTAAAAAGCAGGAGTGGCAAACCATGCCCAAGAAGCAAGAAGGAGAAGCTATGACGTCTTCAAACAAGAACAATTATGAGCTTGCTAAACCTGCAACAACCAAAGGGAGCAGGACGCCCTCAAATGGACCAAACACACCCGTCTTCCGATACATCCCAATGTCGAGAAGAAAGAATGGTCAATCTCCATTCAAAACTGGAGCAAGCAAAGCTGATGCATAGCGGCACAGGGATAATGTAAAGTTGCTCAAGATGAACGCAGTTTTGCCTCTAACACGGCTAGGCGACGCTAAGATTGCAAGATTGCCATAAGGCTTCGTAAAAGCTCTACCAAAGGGGGTGGAACCAAGCTTTTTCCCAACCAAGAGGACCGAAAAAGGTTTTGATCCAAACACCTACAAACTCATGTCGAAAGCTGGGTACGACTTCGCTTCTTCTTCGAATCCTGGAAAGAAGGTTTTAAACACTATCAACAATAAAAAACGTGACCTCATCGGGACTCAAAAGAAGTTGAAGAAGCATGGTTACGGAGCTAACAACAACAAAGCTGGACTTGGTTTCCCACCAAATGCACCCGTGAAGATTTCAGGCGAAGCGAAAAATGCTAGCACTCAACACATCAGCGTGAGCATTGAAAAAGATCAAAAGGAGCCTAAATCCGCCCCTCGAACGTCAGTCTTCGATAGGATGAATCGTTCAAGACCCAGAACGTCAGCACTTGATCGCATTGGCGGTCAAAACCGAACCTCCATCTTCAAGAGGATTAAAAGGCTAACATCCCAAAGCTCTGTTTTTGAAAGGTTGTCAAAACCTAAGAAGCAAAGCAACATGGCTAGCTCTCCTCCTCGTCGGTCATCTTTGGAAAGACTTGAAGAAACTAAAAAGCCTTCTAGAAAGAGGAAGACAACGCCAAAGGAAGAAAAGCTCGATAGCCTAGCAGGAAAAAACGATGTTCAAAGCTTGATTCCTTCAAGGATGAAACGCCAAGCAACTTTGGAGGTTGACACAAAAGGACCACTGAAGGTAAGGAGGCACACCCTCATCAACACCAGCCAATCTTCACGCCAACAAACCCAAGAGGACGACATTGAAGAGAAGGCCCAAAAAGATAAAGAAGACGAAATCCCGGAAGAAGACGTCATTTCCGGCTCTATCAACTCAAAATCTTCACCTCAATTACTAAGGGCATGCTCTAAAACCATGCCAGTCAAGCTGAGTAAAGTTGAAGGATGGACTCATGTCACTCCGAAGAAACTGCACAAGAAGCATATGTCTTCTCCAAAAGTGCACCAATCGGAAATGAGGCAAAACAGCTTTTGCCAACCTCCAAAGCAATGTGACAGTGTTGAAGATAAGGAAATTTTGGCACAAAGATCGTTCATGCGCGATCTCTTCTTCCTCGAAGACTTATTCAAATACTCGACCAAGGCTCCTTGCTATGAAGATTGCGAGGAATGCCTCTCCAAGATCACTTCAAAGAAATTGGACAAGCAGCAACCATCTTGTTCACAAGTTCACAAGTTCATCAGTCGGAAAGAGGGCAAAACAGTTCTTGTCAACCTCCAGAACAATGTGGAAGTGTTGGAGATAATGAAATTTCGACACAAAGATCGTCCATCCCCATCACAAAGTGTGATTTCTTTCTAGAATACTTCTTCAATTACTCAGTTAAGGCTCCTTACTATGAGGATTGTGAAGAATGCCTCTCCCAAGTCGCTTGACAAATCCACAACAACCAAGCTCCTTGTTCACACGAGCCTAAACTGCACAGCATAAAGCTCCCCGTCCTCATGAGCTTAAAAGACGACACCAAATGCTCTTTGTTCGCACGCGCCTAAACTACACGAACCAACGCTCATGGCCGGCAAGAGCAAAAAAAAAAACTGTGTAGAGCAAAATCATCATCAAAATAAAAAAATAAAAAAATCCATCATTCATTTAAACTACGTCATGACTTGATCCCTCCTCAACCGAGGGTACATAGGCAACTTGAAACTTCAAAAACTTCAAGTATAGTCACATCATCAACAAAACACAAACAATTTGAAGAATAAAAAGCAAATTCAAAATATGAATACTTTATTTCTTTAAAGGAATGATTTGGTTACAAAGCCGTATTACAAAGGTGATGCACTGGAACAAGCTCCAAGCAGCAGCGACAAAGAGCCCATGGCAAGCAGCAAGGTCAATGTGCATGCCAACGTCACCACCAAGGAAAGTTATGACCAAAAAGCACTACTCGCTACAGTCTTTTGCACAACCCCACAAGGTAAAGGTAATGCACTGGAACAAGCTCCAAACAGCAGCGGCAAAGAGCCCATGGCAAGCAGCAAGGTCAATATGCACGGTAACGTCCCCACCGAGGAAAGTTGTGACCAAAAGGCACTACACAGTACAAACTCGCTGCAGTCTTTTGCACAACCCCACAAGGTAAAGGTGACATGCCGAAACAAGCTCAAAGCAGCACGGAAAATAGGGCAGCTACAAGACGGTCCTTCAAATCACATTACAGTAGCAAAGAAACCAAAATTCCACGCAATTGCACTACGTAAACCAGCAGCGATTACGCAAGCAGTTTCTTACACCGCACAGCGACGTCACCACCATAGGAAAACTGTGACCAAAAGGCATTACACAACGAAGCCTCACTGCAGTTTCTTGCATAGCACCACACGGCAGCGCACCACCAAGGGAAAACTGTGATCAAAAGGCACTACACAGTGAAAACCCGTTGTAGTCTCTTGCACAAACCCTAGGCAGCAGAAAGCATAGATATGCCCACGTCCTGCTCACTCCGAATACCACATCTCTGAAAGCTTCGTGAGGGTTCTAGCATCATGCTCTGCCTTCTCCAAAATTAAAGATTCCTAGCATCACATCAAAATAAAAAAATAAATGATCCATTAAAGAAAGTCAATTTTACACCAAAATAAAAAAATAAAAAAAAATTGTTTCGTAGAAAAACATAAGTAAACAATAAAAATAAATAAAAATAATAAATAAATAAATAAATAATAAAACATAAAAAAAAAAAAAATCAGGCCCGTCACCATTTCTCCTCGGCCTACAGCGTGACCCAGCAGCTCATGCTCTCCCCTAACTCTGCCCTTTCTCCTCCTGACCCGAGCCTATCATTGGCAAACCCAAGAATATGGGCCCATAATCTTCCTTACTCGGCTCCAAGCCTTCTTTCTCCATCTCTCTTAGACGCACAACAGTGGCGTCGCTCACTCCAGGACCAACTGCTCTCGCACCTCCCGCGGTAGCACCGTCAGCCGCAATACTTAATCTTCCTCCACCATAGTTGCTGTACCTCTCCCAGCTTGCCTCCGAGAAGCCAAAGAGTTGGGTCGCTTATGGTTTTCCCTAGTCAACACTCTACGTAGTGGTTGCAGTTGTGGACAGAGCTCGAGCCATGGAAGCCCAAACACTCAGTCGCCGTTGGCCATCTAGGATCTGTTGCAAGCAGCAAGCAAGTCATCTTCCTTCCTGGTCATGTGCGTTACCTCTCCAACATCTCTCTTCACAAACAGGGACAGCAACAGCAGTTGCTCGGAAGTCCACAATCATCATCATATGCAGGTTGAAGTTGATTTCGAGAGTTTTGGCTGACTCTTTAAACCGATGCTGTTTTCAAACAACTTCATAGGCAGCTTCTTCACTACTCTGTCAAAACATTTGTCTCTGACCAACAAGATAGCAACTTGCTTCAGATTATGTACGCCATGGAAACTGTGTTGGAAGTATGCCCACAAAGCCACTCATTTGATGTAATAGCTTTTGGAATACTTATTGTATTAAATTATTATATGTTTAATAAAGGGCAAAGCTTATTGTTAATCACTATTTATTGTATCATGTGTTTAAGCAATAAGAGAATCCAAGGAATGTATTTGATCTAAGAGATAAGTAATTTAAATAAGTTAGATTAACATGACTTTTCTCTTATGTTCATTCCTAAAACGTTCCTAGCCATAGGATTGCCGATTGGGCTTTAACAATCCGCTAAGGTTAGTATGTGTTATGTCAACTTAAGCATGAGTATGACTAGTCTCAAGTTATTTAGTGTTGGGCACTAAGACAAACACATAGGTGCTCGAAAAAGTAATCGAGTACACTGAACAACGATCAAAAGAGAGCTCGAACATACATGTCATGTAAGAACTTGTTAGTTGCAATATGCAAAGTAGTCCTTTGACCTGAGACATCATAGATGTCTAATGGTTGGGTCATTGATCTTTGATCATGTCAAAGGCATTCCATCGAGAGTGTCCACGGCATTGTTGGGGTCAAGCTATATAGTCATGTAGGCATATGAATGCACAACAAGGGATCTCTAACCTTCCATGGTGGAAGGAGAATACTCTAAGATATGATTCGGGAGTCTTTGGCCAAAGCATACAAATATGACTTAGGAAGTATGTTCCAAATCATATTCAATTGAATCATATAAAGAAGTATCACATTGGATAGTAGACATGAAACAAACTATCACTCAAACAATGTGATTAAGAGTATTGTATTAGAGAAGGACCGTATTGCATTGTAATTGTAACTGGATAGGTTCTCCAACCACTTCTACTTAGCTTGGGTAGCCATGACATACTGCTAGGTGTCACTCATGGTTTATGGAAGCCCTAAAGATTAGCAAACACTAATCTTTAACAAAGGGAGAATTGAAATGTTGTTTCAATTCACAATCAATCGTTAAGAGTAACAATCGCCCACTGCCTCGCTAATTGGAACCTAATGGATTGTACACCGATTAAGGATGAAAGTGAAGAAATATAAATGAGATGGATAAGCAATTAAATGGTTTAATTGAGAATGATCAAGATTAATTAATTAGTTAATTAATTTTACGAAATGTTCGTATTGGGCTTTTGAGTTAGTTTTGGGCTTCGGGGTCCAAAAGGGTTTGGTCCACTAGGCCCATTATGTTTAAGTTGTATGATAACTAAAACAAAATATGGGCAAATAGCCTAATCACTTAAGATGGCCGGCCATACCAAGGGTAGTGGGAAGTTTTGCTTAATTGCAAGTTTGCCATTCACCTAAGAAAAGAGATATAAAAGCATCTTTATAGCTTTTACCTCATTAGGGTTTTCTTGAGACAAAGATGAGAAACACTTTCTCTCTTTTTCTTTAAAGGAGGCCGGCCAGTTAGAGAAGATATAGCTAGCAATCTTTTCTTCTCTAAGTCATCCATTTCATCTTCACACCTCATCCTTGGTGTGGAGACTTAGAGACACCAAATCTTTGGTGTTCTTGGAGAAACTTTCCTCACATCCCCAAAAAGCAAAGGAGCATCAAAAGGAATAAAATCACAAGGAAGATCTAAGGAGCTAGGAGGTGACTTGAAGGCCCTCCACTTGGGTGAATCCCTTGTGTAAACAAGGTTGAGCTTCAGGGGTAATGAAACTCTAAATCCTTCCTTCTCTTTAATGTTGTTGAAGAGTCTCATGGTTCACCATTCACTAGGCTTTGAAAGTCATGGGTTTTTTTTTAATGCATGCGTACTTTAATATGTTAATAGTTTGCCTATTTGTTCAAATATTCTCACATGTTCTTTGCTAGGACAAAATTTTTCCTTCAAGTGGTATCAAGAGCCTAGGTCTAGTTTATGGTGAATCCTTTTGGGTTTTGTGTTTTTCATGGTTTGTGATTTAAATGTTGTAAATGTTACAAGCTTTGTTCTTGCTTTTGAATATAAATTTTGCTTGAAAATTTAGCATCTCAAATGTTGTAGATGTAGTTCATATAAGCATGAATATTGGAACTAAAATTTGATGCCATGTATGTGGGGAGATTCGGCCAAATCCAGAGGGTGGATTTTTGGGTTCATGTTTGTCTTGTTAAAAGAGTTTTAAAGTGACTTTTGGAACCCCTAAGTACCCTAGGATATTAACCCTCTTTTGTGTAGTGAAAATTTGAGTTTTATTGAGTGAAAACATTCATGGAGCTCTTATGAGTTTTCATGTGTGTTCTTCAATGTTCTTGATGTTCTTACCAAGAACAAAAAGTTTTGGTGTTTTGATTCAATATGTTTGTTGCTTTGAATAAAGTTTTGGTTTATTATTGATAGATGATGGATGATTGGTGATGGATGATTTATGCTTTTATTGTTTGACAAAACATTTTTCTTACAACCCATCCAAATCAACTTTTCCTCACCTACCTATCCACTTGCACAAAACACTTTCAAATTTTGAATTTTTCACCAAAAACCTTTCCCCTCCCCTCCTTTTTCACTACCAAAACCGGCCACCCCTTAGTGGGGGTACTTTTGGGGCTTTCATGCAATTACATAAAGTTTTGATACTTTTGTGTATTTGCACTTTTACCCAATTTGTGTATTTGCACTTTTACCCAAAAGTTTGCGTTTTTACGTTAAGGCCCAAAAACGCTAAAGGACAAATTGTTTTGCTCCTTTAATGAAGTTTTTATTATTGTTGAAATTTTTTGGGTTCTAGTTGTAATTACATGAAGTTGTGGACTCTTGTGTTTTTACAAAGTGACCTCAAAAGTTTATGTTTTAAATTTATGGCCCAATAGTTGTGGTCATTGTTTTTCGGCCCAAAAGATTATGAGAACAAAATGGTTTTGTCTCTTGAATGAGAATTGGATTTTCATTTCATTTAGTCCCATTTAAATCAATTCTATGAATCCGAAAACCATGTTTAAGTTGCTTTCTTAGTTAATTTGATTGATTAAGAAAATGGTGATTATGAACCAAAGGCCTCGATAATTGAGCTATGTGATCGGCCGCTTTACATTATGAATGCTTGGGTTAAGTAGTTTAGATTTGAATGTAATTTGATTAGTTCAAATTTGTTGTAAATGGACATAAGTCCATCTAATGTGTTGTAAAAGGGCATAAGCCCTTCTCTTTATTTCAAGTATTCCTATTTGTTTATTTGTATGCAAATTGGAATAGTTGGGTCCAACGCCCAATAGGAAATAACGGTTTAATTAGATTAAACGCGTAACTAAAATCAACAACTACCTACCTTAGACCCAAGGTCCAACACAAGGCTCGTGTTGGATCAAATCAAACGGTTCATAATCATCCTAAGACCTAATATGACTATATAGTCCATATGAGGATGCAATGCATTCGTTAGTAGTTCCATATAGTCTCGCTTGTTTCATCGAAATAGTGGGAGTATTATATACTACTAATTCATATTAACTTGGACCAATGGTTGTGATAGGCCCAAGTTCTTTTAATAAGATAAAAATAAAATTGATGTAGCCCAACACTACTCCCTCAACAAAATGAATATTAAGTTGATAAGCGAGAGATGCTTTGAACATCTCTTCGTAGGCCTTCCACCATGGTGGGCTCCAATCGTTTGTGACTCCTACACCGACTTCACCCTATCATGGGGAAGTTCAAAGTATGTGCTTACATTCAGGAGGAGTCCATATGTACATACATGATGTGGTGAGGTCAGCAACGAGGATGGCCGACATCATATCATTGTGAGGCTATTCTTGAACCCTTACATGAACTAGCATGGTGGGAATAACTTAACTAAGTGCAATGGTGCCAACATCATATCATTGTGAGGCATCCTTCTCTAGAGGCCAAATTAGATGGGTAATTACAAGAGTTGTAAATGATTAAAGCGTTATTCTCTCATCATTATTTTTGCTAACCAACATCGTATCATCATGAGGTGGGCTTGGTAATGGTGAGCCTCCCATACCCCACTAAGAGTTCAACATAACTCTCGAATTCCATTGAGGGATGTGGAATTTGCCAAAAATAGTGGGTGGTACTATTTGATTTAAGACCCAATCAAGTAGTTTTTTAAAATCAACAATCTAATACGATTTATGTTATGTTATGTAGTTAACGACATGCCTAAAATTACACCCACCATTATACTTGACAAAAAGGGCCTTAGGGGCCAACGTTTCCTTGCTTGGTATCGCCACATTGAGAATGTCTCAAAGGTGAAAGACATATTGTATGTGCTTAAGCAATCCCCTCCTCATGTCCCTCCTACGAAACTAACTTCAAATGAGGAGTATCAAAATTATGATAGACACTATGAGGATAACTTACAAGCCAAATGCTTAATCCTCACTTCACTTAGTGAGGAGCTTATGAAGCTACATAAGCACATGGACACTTCTTGTGCCATGGTTGAAAGTTTGCATAAGATGCATGACATTGAGACTAGTAATGTACGATTCTCAAATGTTTGTAGTCTATTGAATGCCAAAATGGAAAAAGGGACATCGGTTCATAAACATGGACAAAAGATGGAAAGGATCTTTTAAGATCTTGGGAGTTTAGGAACTTCCATCAATGGGAAAATGGCCCAAGACTTTTTCCTTGCGTCTCTCTCAGATGATTTCAATAAGTTTATTGTAAACTATAAAGTGAATAGATTCGATCATACTTTTACCGAGATGATTGACATGTGCTGTAAGTTTGAACAAGGTTTCAAAAAGGACAGTGGGAGTGAGAATGCAATCACAAGGAAAAGGTTACATAAGAAGAAGGCAATAAAATCCAAAGGAACATGCTTTCATTGTGGAAAGGATGAACGTTGGAAGAAGAAATACAGGGTGCGCATTGCGAGCCTTATGACACGAACTTTAAAATGGACTATTTCTGTCATAAAGAGTGCTTTTACAGTGAGGTCCAATTCCTGGATATTTGATGCAGGCGCTAGTCAACATATCTGCAATTCGTTGCAGGGACTAACAGGGAGCAAGACACTGCGCAATGGGGACATGATTATGCGAGTTGGGACCGGCACTAAGATCTCTACAAAAGCAATAGGCACCTACATGCTTAAACTACCCTCTGGGGAAGTCCTGGAACTTAAAAATTGTTTATATTTTCCTTCATGTATAAAGAATTTGATTTCTATCTCTAAGCTTTTACGAGATGGGCACTTAATATTGTTTGATAAAATGAGTTGCACTTTATACTTGAACGGTCGTATTATCTCTTATGGTAATATGATAGAGGGACTTTTTCACCTAGAAACAAGTAGTGGGATGCACTGTATTGAAAGCGGGAATACCTCAAGACCTAAAAGGGCTAGAGAATAAGTTAACCAAGAAAATATGTGGCATCTTAAACTTGGACATGTGAACCTTGATAAGATTCTAGAGGACGAATTTGTTCTCAAAGGAACTATAAGTAAAACGATGGAAATTAATGAGATTAATGATGAACCACAAACAAGCACTCGACAAGTTGACAACCCTGTTCCTGAACCCCTAGCTCCACGTAGATCTGAAAGGGTTAGCAAGCCACCTAAGAGGTATGACTTAGATAATGACTTTAGGAAATTGCACCTTCTAGGTGACAATGACACAAAGGAGGACCTTAGGGACTGCACTGAAGCAATGTCCGATATTGACTCAAAGAGATAGCAAGAGGCCATGAAATTTGAGATGGATTCCATGTATCAAAATCAGGTATGGACTATTGTAGACCCTCCAGAAGGTATAGTACCTGTTGGAAACAAATGGGCCTTCAAGAGGAAGCTAGGCGCTGATGGGAACGTGGAGACTTATAAGGCTAAACTAGTAGCCAAGGGTTATAGGCAACGAAAAGGGATTGACTATGAAGAAACCTTCTTTCCTGTAGCCATGATTAAGTCCATTCGGATTTTGCTTGCTACAGCTACGTACCATGATTATGAGATATGGCAAATGGACGTGAAGACGGCCTTTCTGAACGGCTACCTAGAGGAAGAGCTCTATATGACTCAACCCGAAGGTTTCGTGTCCAAGTTTGAAAGGACTAAGGTATGCAAGTTTCAAATTAAGCAAGCCTCCATGAGCTGGAACATTCATTTTGATACTAAAATCAAATCGTTTGGTTTTTCTCAAAACGAAGACGACAATTGTGTTTATCAAAAGGTCGTTGGGGATGCAGTTGTATTCCTAGTGTTATATGTAAATGACATATTACTATTTGGGAATGACACTGTAGTACTTTCTTCTGTAAAAGTGTGGTTGTCCAAAACCTTCCACATGAAAGATTTGGGATATGCATCTTATGTACTTGGGATAAAACTCTATCGTGATAGATCCAGAAAATTAATTGGATTATCCCAATCTATGTACATAGATAAGGTGCTAAGTAGGTTCCAGATGGAATAATCTAAGAAAGGTTTTCTTCCTGTAAGACATGGAATTCATCTTTTTAAGTCCATGGGACTTAAGACACCTGAAGAGATACGGCAGATGAGTGCTATTCCTTAGGCTTCCACCATAGGAAGTCTCATGTATGCCATGATATGCACAAGGCCTGATATCGCATATGTTGTGAGCATTACTAGTTGATATCAACACTCAGGATCAGAACACTGAGCAGTTGTCAAGACGGTCCTTAAGTACTTAAGAAGAACTAAGGACATGTTCCTCGTTTATGGAGGAGCAACAGAGTTGCGAATGGAAGCCTATACAGACGCAGATTTCTAATCTGACGTTGATGATAGAAGTTCCAACTCCGGATATGTATTCACTCTAAATGGTGGGGCTGTTAGCTGGAAAAGCAAGAAACAAGATGTAATTGCTGATTCCACGACGGAGGCAGAATATGTCGCTGCAGCTGAAGTCGGCAAAAAAACGTTCTGGATGAAGAAGTTCATTACTGAACTTGGAGTGGTTCCAACCATTACATCACCAGTAACTTTGTACTGTGATAATAGTGGGGCGATAGCTCAAGACAAAGAACCTAGGGCTCATCAAAAGAACAAGCATTTTGACAGGCGCTTAATATCATTAGAAGATATCCTGCCGAGGGGAAAGTCAACATCCTCAAGGTTGCCTCAGCCGATAACGTAGCAGATCCATTGACAAAGCCAATGTCTCAAATCCAAGTTGACTGCCATATGGAAAAGATGGGTATTAGATACATGGGAAGGTGGCTTTGAGTGCAAGTGGGAGATTGTTGGAAGTATGCCCACAAAGCCACTCATTCGATGTAATAGCTTTTGGAATACTTATTGTATTAAACTATTATATGTTTAATAAAGGGCAAAGCTTATTGTTAATCACTATTTATTGTATCATGTATTTAAGTAATAAGGGAATCCAAGGAATGTATTTGATCTAAGAGATAAGTGATTTAAGTAAGTTAGATTAACGAGACTTTTCTCTTATGTTCATTCCTAAATCGTTCCTAGCCATAGGATTGCCAATTGGGCATTGACAATCCGCTAAGGTTAGTATGTGTTATGTCAACTCAAGCGTGAGTATGACTAGTCACAAGTCATTTAGTGTTGGACACTAAGACAAAGACATAGGTGCTCGAAAGAGTAATCGAGTACACTGAACAACGATCAAAAGAGAGTTCGAACATACATGTCATGTAAGAACTCGTTAGTTGCAATATGCAAAGTATTCCTTTAACCTGAGGCATCATAGATGTCTAATGGTTAGGTCCTTGATCTTTGATCATGTCAAAGGCATTCCATCGAGAGTGTCCAAGGCATTGTTGGGGTCAAGCTATCTAGTCATGTAGGCATATGAATGCACAACAAGGGATCTCTAACCTTCCATGGTGGAAGGAGAATACTCTAAGATATCATTCGGGAGTCTTAGGCCAAAGCATACGAATATGACTTAGGAAGTATGTTCCAAATCATATTCAATTGAATCATATAAAGAAGTATCACATTGGATAGTAGACATGAAACAAACTATCACTCAAACAATGTGATTAAGAGTATTATATTAGAGAATGACCGTATTGCATTGTAATTGTAACTGGATAGGTTCTCCAACCACTTCTACTTAGCTTGGGTAGCCATGACATACTGCTAGGTGTCACTCATGGTTTATGGAAGCCCTAAAGATTAGCAAACACTAATCTTCAACAAAGGGAGAATTGAAATGTTGTTTCAATTCACAATCGATCGTTAAGAGTAACAATCGCCCACTACCTCACTAATTGGAACCTAATTGATCGTACACCTAGTAAGGATGAAAGTGAAGAAATATAAATGAGATGGATAAGCAATCAAATGGTTTAATTGAGAATGATCAAGATTAATTAATTAGTTAATTAATTTTATGAAAGGTTCGTATTGGGCTTTTAAGTTAGTTTTGGGCTTCGGGGTCCAAAAGGGTTTGGTCCACTAGGCCAATATGGGCAAATAGCCCAATCACTTAAGATGGCCGGCCATAGCAAGGGTAGTGGGAAGTTTTTCTTAATTGCAAGTTTGCCACTCACCTAAGAAAAGAGATATAAAAGCATCTTTATAGCTTTTACCTCATTAGGGTTTTCTTGAGACAAAGATGAGAAACACTTTCTCTCTTTTTCTTTAAAGGAGGCCGGCCAGTTAGAGAAGATATAGCTAGCAATCTTTTCTTCTCTAAGTCATCCATTTCATCTTCACACCTCATCCTTGGTGTGAAGACTTAGAGATACCAAATCTTTGGTGTTCTTAGAGAAACTTTCCTCACATCCCCAAGGAGCAAAGGAGCATCAAAAGGAAGAAAATCACAAGGAAGATCCAAGGAGCTAGAAGGTGACTTGAAGGCCCTCCACTTGGGTGAATCCCTTGTGGAAACAAGGATGAGCTTCAAGGGTAATGAATCTCTAAATCCTTCCTTCTCTTTAATGTTGTTGAAGAGTCTCATGATTCACCATTCACTAGGCTTTGAAAGTCATGGGTTTTAGAATTGTTTTTTAATGCATGCCTACTTTAATATGTTAATAGTTTGCCTATGTTTTCAAATACTCTCACATGTTCTTAGCTAGGACAAAATTTTTCCTTCAAGCTGCACAGGTACAAGCTCCAGTACACTCCGACCGAGACTGTGTCAACTGGTCAACTGGGTGAAGGCAGTTGTGTCCCACAGATGGCTAATGCAATGAAGAAATTGGAAGCTCTCGAGAGCTTTGTGACCCAAGCTAATCATCTCTAGTGGTAAAATTGTGTCGTCGTCACTGGTTCTTCATGCCTGTCAGTCGACCACTCCGCCTCCTCTTTGCCTTTCATCCCATGCAGCACAAATATATATATATATATTAAAAAAAATTTAAAAAAAAAAAAAACCCTATTAGTGCAATGACTATGCGATGACTGTATGAATAATGGTCTCCAAGCAAATGAATGAAGGGCAGTGCACATCAGAGGGGAATAAAAAACAAAGCATTAAAATCACTGATGGTGCGATAGTACAGTGACGGTAAGCAGTACGAAGGGTATGCGGCTGATAGTGTAGTGGGCTAACGGCGACAACAATCCGTTCAAAGACAAAGCACGATGCTGCGATACATAGTGATTCAGCTTTTGCAGAAAGGAAAGTAGAAGCTGCACTTTTCCACTCTCCCAAGCAAAGAAAAGAAGTGATTGACAGGCACCATCCAAAGGAAATGATAATAAGCAAGAAAGACATGTCATGGTGCAAGCTACTGTTAGCAAGTCAAGAAAGAAAAAGGAAAAGGGTGGTGGAGACAAAATGATTGAAAGGAAGAAAGTAGGGGGAGGATGACAAATTTTCGTCTAAAAACAAGGTTGATGGAATAGTGAACGGCACCATCTTGGAAAAGGGTGATTAAAAAAATAATAAAAAATAAAAAAATAAAAAAAAAATAAAAAAAAGAACATGGTGGAATCTTGGTGCATCTGCACCATGCAAAAAAATAAAGGGAAGTAACACATCTTAGTGAGATACATGTTTTGTTTGTATTTAACACAACATACCGAATAAAATAAAGCAGGTCCATTGATATCTCTAAGAAATTACAAGTGCGTTAAAAAAATAAAAAATAAAAAAATAAAAAAAAATAAAAAAGGAAAAGAAAAGCAAAAGAAAAAAAAAGAGGGAGCCTTCACAAATGTCACTTATGTGAAGCCTTAGTACTCGGCGGAACCCTTGAAGAGGGAGGCACTGAAGATAGATTATTTGGAGCCTCAATACTTGGTCGAACTCCAAATGACGAAGGCAAAAAATGCCTCTGGAATACATCCACAAATCTCCGATGGTCACTTTGAATCCGACCTTCGGAGTCCAGCAGCTGATCAAGCTTCCTCTTCATGCTCATCGAATAACTATTTGCAAGCACATGCAACTCTCTATTCTCGCGCTTAAGCTATCTGATCTTTTGACTAAGAGCTACCACCTCGGCTGTCAATGATTCAACTTGGCGAGTCGAACAAGTAAGCATTGGCCCATGTTGGAAACAGAGTTCGCACACTGGACACTGAGAGCCTGGGAATCTTGAACAGCTAACTCATCGGACCATTGTGAAAGTATCCTATTATCTCTAGGAGTGATGAGGTTCCTAGCTACAACTGTAGTTGTTGTTGCATCCCTCATCACAAAGTTTTCAACTGTAAGAGTGCCATTAGAAGATAAGAAAGATGGGCGCCATATATTACCCTGACGCGGTGCACCTGTGTCACTGCTAAGACTCAAATCTAAGCAAATGTTAGACGGGTTAGCCATTTCCAAAAAGATTGTAAAAGAAAAGGGTTGGAGTGAGTAAAATCTCATAAATACAGCAAAGACAATTTTCAAGGGCGAACAATCTTCAAAGTGTGCATGTTGAAAACGATTGACACCTCTTTAAAAGGAAAGGCAACACAACCACTTGTTCAAAAAATCGAAGAGACACCACTTTTCGAATTTCAAAACCCAGATTTTCCTACATAAAGTCCGTTAACACTTTTCAGACGCAATCTCAGCTTTCAGCTATCACGTGCAACT
This sequence comes from Malus sylvestris, assembly GCF_916048215.2. Taxonomy (NCBI): domain Eukaryota; kingdom Viridiplantae; phylum Streptophyta; class Magnoliopsida; order Rosales; family Rosaceae; genus Malus; species Malus sylvestris. The sequence goes on from NC_062268.1 coordinate 24,801,314, forward strand.
TTGTCAGAGATCACTGACAAAGTTGAAAATGTGTGAAGTCTATTATTCCAACTACCATACTTTTGGCCAACAAGCGTGGGTGACAAGGCCACATCCACCCTACCACTTGCTATTGGAAAATCACCATATAATTCGATCTCCATCCTCTATAGCAAGGTACACATCCAAAACGCCTGACTCTTCTTCCTTGCCAAGAATACATCTGCAACTAAAACCTCTCAACATACCCCGTTTTCTTCCTCCCTAGAAACACATCTTCAACCAAGTCACACCAGAGCAAAGGTATCTCATATCACCAGGGTTGAAAGCAAGAGTATCTCATAGCATGCTTTCTCCCTCTTCACTGCAGGGCAAGAAGAAAAAGAGCAATCAGCCGGCACTTGGAATCATTCTTCCAATTTGGAACCGACTGCCTGGAACCATTACCCTGATTGCTCACCTAGCACTACTCTCGAAGTACCCATTGTTTCAACATCTTATGTTTCCAGAGAAGATATCACATCTGCTTGGAGAACAGAAGAGGTAAGTGAAAATGATGCATCCAAGCATGTGGAGACAAGCGTAATAAATACATGTGCTGATCATCCGCTACTTCTTCAAAAGCAAAAGTATATCATATCATCAGGGTAGAAAGCAAGAGTATCTGATATCATGCAATCTCCCTGTCCTTTGCTTTGTCCTTGTTCTTACCTGCAAAGACAAGGATAAAGAAAGCAATATGTCAGAACCTCCACTCAAACTCCTGAAAAGATACCACATCTGCCTAGAGAACAGAAGAGGCAAGTGAAAATGATGCATCGAAGCATGTGGAGACAAGCGTAACAAATACATGTGCTGATCATCCGCTACTTCTTCAAAAGAAAAAGTATCTCATATCATCAAGGTTGAAAGTAAAGGTATCTCATATCATGCTTTTCCCCTATCCTTTCCTTTGCCCTTGCTCTTACCTGCAGAACAAGGAGAAAGGAAGCAATTAGTCAGAACCTGAAATTAAAAGTCCGATCAGGAATTGATTGCCCAGAACCTTTGCCTAGTTACTTACCTAGCATTGCTCTCGAGTGCTCATTTTCAACTATTGACAGGTCTCAAATTTCGTCAGCAAATACTTCAAGACAGTTGATATGGTGTTGGCTCTTTACACTAAAGCTGCCAAGCATGGATGAGTGGCTGAAAAGTGATGCTCTGAAGAACCATTTAAAGGCAAACGGTTGCGCACCACTTCGGCTAGGCGAAAGAAACAAGCAGAGAATAATGCAGCACGATGAGCTGGAACAAATCATTATGGCAAGACACCCTTCTTGACAAAACTGCATAATCCAGACGGAGAAGTCTAAGTCGAATCCAAGCTCGCCGTCGCTGCTATAATCGAAGAGCTCGAGAAGCTTCAACAGCCTTTCATTGGTACTGTCGCTGAAGAGCAAAGTCTCGATAACCCTTGAAGATCATACTGTTAACCAAATTGCTCAAGGTTCATATGAAAATGCTGCGAACTTCCTTGATCTTTCAAAGCAAATTCTTTGCAGCATCTGACCTTATCCCCTGACCTTCTTGAATATGAATGGGAAAGATTGAACAAAGAAATAGGCCATCACCTCCATCTCGTGCCTACTTGCCAGGTGTTCCAAACCCTGAAAACTACTCAAGATCAAGCCCCAACGGCCTTTGAAGAAATCACAAGTCCGATTCAAGATCAAGTGTCCACCAACCTTGAATCAAATCCAGTTCAAGATTAAGTCTGTGGAAAGTCCTTTAGAGGAAACCAGAAAACCCTCCAACCTAGTTCAAGATCAAAGTTGTGAAAAGTCAACAAGCGCAACAAAATACGTGCCGATTCATCCATTATCAAAGCCAAAGATCATCTACCACATAAAGCTCCTTGTGGTCCAAATTTCATTCAAGATCAAGCCTCAATGGCCCTTGCAAAAATTTCAAACAAAATTCAAGAACAAGTCTCAAAGGCACTTGAAGAAACTCCCAGCCCAATTCAAGATTAAGCCTCAATGGCCCTTGGATCGACATTTACATTAAGGGACTTCAAAACGCATCTTCTACATGTGACAAACACATGTATACAACGCGCCTTGAAGTAGGGGCATTTGTAGACATTGAAATTTTGGTGAAATAAGTATTGACAATTGTATTAAAATTACAACCCCCATTCATTTCACTTACATCATACACTTACTTCACATACATCATACACTCACCTCACCTACAACACACACTCATCCCACCTACAACATCCACTTATTTCACCAAACAAATGGATGGTGGTGATTCATTCTCAAAGCTTATAAATAGGCTTCTCCATCAAGCAATAGGGAGAATTCACACACATTTTCTCTACTCTCAAATTGGAAGAGAATTCATGCCACACCAAAGCCTTGAAGCCTCGAAACTCTAAAGCTCTCAAGCAAATCCCGAATAATCAAGAAAGCCCTCTTTGTTCTTCGTCAATATCCTCCTTCAAGATCAAGCCCCAACGGCCCTTGAAGAAAGTGTTCATCATTCATCAATCGTTCATCCAGGATCAAGCCCCGACAGCCCTTTGGATCAACAACATCAAATCTACCCATTACAAAGATAGAATCAGAGGCTAAATTTGTAAAAGAGATTGTAACCCCTAAATCATTAATACAAATATTATTTTGTACACGTGTTCTTGTCTCGTTCATCGCAGGAATTTTTGTGTTTACAAAGACATCACGAACCATCGTCGCTTATGACCAATTATCAAATCACATCTCAGAGTTCGTACCGATAAAATACACCATTTACATAAAACACATCCCTACGTAATTCTATTTGGGAGATCTACATCACAGATTTCTGATCCGTTGCTTTCAAAGATCCATATTATACCTCTAGGACAACATCATAAAGTCCCATTACGATCCAACGGTCAAATCTCCGCCAATTGCCAAAACTAAGTGACGGTTAACCTTTTATTTTATGAACTTACAAATCAAATTCGGGAAGATCCGTAAGTCCAATTTCCAATTCGTAATTTTCTAATATCTTCAAATATTACGTAATATAATGTTTTAAAGTTCGGTGACGATCCAACGGTTGGATTATCGGTTGCTGTACTAATCATGTGGTGGACCTTAATGGAACTAAGTTCAAATGACGGAATTTCATCAATCAGATTTCATAAATGCAACCAAGGTATTCAAATTTAGTCTAGGAAGGTCAGGGGACACCTCGGCCCACGCACTGCCACACGCGCCGCCGCAGGTGGCGGTTAGCCGCCTCGACTCGCTGGAAAATTCAACTATTTCTAAAAATTCTCAAACTTCACAAAAATGAAGATCTCAATGAGTAGAACAACTTTCATACCTGCCATGAAGTCCAAAAGTGGACGGAAGGTGGTCAACTTTGTCCACAAGGCCGGTTGATGCCTAAAGCTTCCCGGCGTCGATTCATCGTCCACGGTGGTCCAACGAGATAAAGGTTGGTTGGGATTTTCTCCTGGGATGATGGGCTACAAAGCCCAAGTGGTGGCATCGGCCATCGCCTTGCCAATTCGCCAGAATATTGAAAAGAGTAGCCGGAGCACCGTTGATTTTTTGTCGACTTTTGTGGTCTCAAACCGACACATACCGTGGTTAATCAAGGTTGTTCTTAGATGGGTTTCGTAGAGGGGAATGAGAGTTTCAAGATGGGAGTGGTGGCATCGAAAAACTCCATCGGAGTTGGCCAAAATCGGCCTTGGAAGATGGGTGGTCGCAATGGGTGTGGGTGCGGTTTTGGGGGAGCTGGGAGCTTCTCTCTCTCTCCTCTCCTCAATTTCTGATTGGTCCCTTATTTTCTTTCTTAAATCTAATTGGTTACCACTCCTACAGGGTGGGAGTTTGAATTAATTTATAACTAAACTTTAAATTACCAATTTCGAACGTCCATAACTATACCATTATAATCTGGACTCGTAAATGGCTTTCGCCTAGGCGTTCATAGTGACGAGTATTACTTAAATACGCTAAAAGAATAGGCTATACGTTTCTCTAAACGAGGGTTAACGGAAGTCAAAGTGCTTGCCTCTAGGGCATTTTCATTAATTCACGCTCTTAAAATTTATAAGAACATAACATTTGGGACGGGATGTCACACTAGTAGCACGTTATATGTGTTTATTTGCTTAAGTTACATAGGATGTCAAACAATGCAAATGCACTCAATAAAAAAAATTGTGTACCTTGACTCCCAATAAGCTTTTGATCTTTTGAGTACTGAATATTATGGTCCAAGCAGCGGATTAAATGTGTCTATTTGCTTAAGTTCCAATTAGTGTCAAACGCACGCTCGTTTGTTTTTATTAATGAGGAAAACAATTCAAATGCACTCAAAATAAAAAAACTGTATACTTTTGACACTCAATAAACTATTGATCTTTTGAGTACACATTCTTATGATCCTATGTTGTCAAATGCTTAGTTTTTTTTAATTACTGCGGAAAACAGTCCAAATGCACTCAAAATTGAAAAACTGTATACTTTTGGCACCCAATAAGTTTTTGATCTTTTGAGTGCACATTCCCATGATCCAAGTAGAGAATTATATGTGTTTATTTCCTTGAGTACCAGTGGTTGTCAAACACATGCTCGTTTGTTTTTATTAATGCTGGAATGATCCAAATGCACTCAAAATAAAAAAAATTGGGTACTTCTGACACCCAATCAGCTTTTGATTTTTTGAGCACTCATTCTTATGGTCCTAGTAGCACATTATATGTGTTTATTTGCTTACTTTCCAAAGGGTGTGAAACACATGCTTATTTGTTTCCATTAATGCCGAAAATAGTCTAAATGTACTCAAAATAGAAAAACTATGTACTTTTCAGAAGAATTAAGCGTTTGATCTTTTGAGTGGTCATTGCTATGGTCCTAGTAGCGCATTATATGTGTTCATTCTCTTAAGCTCCATTTGGTGTCAAACGCATGCTTATTTGTTCTTATTAATGCGGAAAATAATCCAAATGCACTCAAAAAAGAAAAAAAAATGTATGCTTTTGACACCCAATAAGCTTTTGAACTTTTGAGTACACGTTCCTACAGTACTATATGCGTTTATTTTCTTATGTTCCTTTGGTTGTCAGATGCATGATCATTTGATTTTATTGATGAGAAAAACGGTCCAAATGCACTCAATATGCTTTTGATCTTTTGAGTGCACAATCTTGTGGTCCTAGAAGTGCATTATATTTGTTTCTTTGCTTAAGTTCCAATTGGTGTCAAACACACACTCATTTGTTTTTATTAATCTAGAAAACAGTCCAAATGCACTCAAAATAGGAAAACTGTGTGCTTGTAACACCAAATAATCTTATAATCTTTTGAGTACACATTAGTATGGTTCTAGTAACACATTATATGTGACATGCTCGGATCCCGATGTCTGGGGGACAGTGAGATGGCCACATGTTGGCAAACACCCGATGGTGACGCAAGCCATTTAATGAATGCAAATGTTGAGAACATGTGAAACATACATATAAATTTCGCATGAACTACACAATGTTATATTCATATTCAAACCTTAGCAAAATAATATAATAATATTCAGTTGTCTATAAAATGATAGTGATAATGCATGACATGTTCAGAGCATGCATCTAATTTAGAATACAAGCGGAAGGTGTGACCGAAAGTGCTATTACAAGTGATGTCAACGGCAGAGAGGATGGCACGATATCACTGGTAGGGGAATGCCTCGTAGCTCATATCGTATGGCTTATTCCTATGTCCTAAGGGAGCGCAAAACAAACATGAGTGGACCAAGTTGATATATAAGTAGTACTAACATAGTTATTCAACAACGTACTAACCCCAAAGTTTATGAAAACTCATATAGCATAATAAGTAATAGGTTTTCCGAAAACCCTAGCATGCCATAAAATCATAAAACATATATCATATAGTGTGCGTACTAGTGGTATCATATATCAGTATCTTAAGGTCGAAGCCACCAACCTACACCCGGCCAAAGCCAAGCCATTATAAGTATCTCCCGGCTGAAGCCACCAACCTACGCCTGGCCGAAGCTATATATAAGTATCTCCTGGCCGAAGCCATTAACCTACGCCCGGCCGAAGCCATATATAAGTATCATCGCCCATAGGCAAAACAATGACCACTAGATAAGCACAAAAATCATTGAACATATGATTTCCAAACATAATACATATATCTCACTGGGGCTCAGTAGCTCAAACATCATATCTTAAAAAATCTTCATAGTATATATTCATCAATCATATATACTACAAAGAACGTAAAATTGATAAAGCATGAATGTCATAAAGCATAAATCCAATTTACTTATAAACGTTTCATAAAACGTAATTAATAAATCATGCTTTTCATGTATGCATTTCTAATAGTAAAATATGCATTTTAGAAGGGGTCCACTCACAAATATTCCGTCGTCGAAGAGCTATGCGAAATTGGAATGACTGAAACGCCGCTAATAAATGCACCTAAGCACATAAAGGGTCCAATTAATGAAACTCTACCATAATGATTGAATTTTGGAAAACAGACGTCATAAACGGATTCAGGACATTGAAAAATATAAGGGGACTTCAGGTACCCCCATTCGCCGAGATAGGTTGCCCGAAAGTTGGCAAGAAAAGTCGCCAGCTGAGCACAGTACCTCCGGTGGAGGCGCGTGTGCTCCATGCGTCGGCCAAGGCAGTGTTGGAAATGTGTCCTAAAGCCAATCATATGATGATGCTTTACGGACATCTCACATGTTAAACTAATCTAGTTTAATATAAAGGACAAAGATTATTGTTTAAAGTCGTCTCATATAAATGTTATATGCTTAAATGATAAGTCCAAGGAATATGTAATTGGGAGAATGTAATCTACAGAAGTTAGATTCATGAAACGTTTTCTTTTTCCCTTTTTTTTATTTTTTTTTTTATTTTGCAATTCCAGCCCATGTTACCTTGGTACACTCCACTTTCTTAGTTTAAAGTTCAAACATTTTGTTTGTCTTCATTACTTTGGTATTCCTCAAGCTATAGGGAATGGCTATTATAGGGGAAAATGGGTAGAGTTTAGTGTGGGTGATGAAAGATATGGCTGTGTTTGGCTTCAAAATGGGTAATGTCTCACACAACAAAGGTAGTGAATTAGGCCATTTACTAGTTAAAATATGCACAGCCTAACATCGTCTCAATGAGTTCATTCATGGTTGATAATAAGCACAAGTATCCACAAAAGAGAATAACTCTTAGTATAGTATTCAATAAAAAATGAATAATGAGATCATCTAATATGAATTTGAAAGAAAAGGATATAGGTAGAAACAATTTAATCTCTTTGAAAGAAGCAAATATGCACAAAATTGCTCAAAAGGCAGTCTTCACTATCCCTCTTCTAAGGCTTGAACTAGTAACTTTTCACAAGTATTGTTAAAAATGAGAGCAATGGTATTATATAGCAGATACAACAACTTTCAAAGCATAGCCAAAGTTATGATTACAAGACTAAGTTAAACATGTACATTCCCACCATTATTTAATTGCAAATAACTCTAATCATGACTCAAAAACTAAAAATTCAATACCACACACTTTGTGGCTGCTCTAAATCATTGGGCTGCTTGAATGGATTGAAAGACATACAATTGAAAACAAAATAAATTAAGTTAGTAAGCAAAACTAAAAGGAATTACAAAGTTGTTTAAGTGCAGTCCCCGACAACGGCGCCATTTTGTTTAAGTTCCTTTCGAGTGCAAATATAAGGATAGCATAGCGGCACAAGTAAGGGTGTCAAACTACAGGGACTGAGAAACAACTTAGTAAAACCTTTGACTCTTACAAATTAGCATTAGTTAGAGACTCCTATGACTTAAAATGGGGGGGTTCGAGTAATTTTGGAAACGAAATAAAGACAAAAAGAAAAGTGAAAAATTAGAACTATCTAAAAACAAACCTAAGACATGGAATAGGTTAGAAACATTTTTAGGACATAAATCTGACTTCAAATAAACAAAGGCCTTCCCTTAAACATTCCTAAATCAGTGATATGATCTTTTAACTTATCCTTTTCAAATGCACAACAAAGATGTTCACATATCTAGCATGGCATATAAATAGACTGTATGAATCCTCTCTTACTTTGCATGTTAGATGCATGGCATATACATAAAACTTATATTTGTAGGTGCAACCTAGCATGGCATATACTCAGATTTAGCACTTAGAAACTCATTAAGAACAAAGAGGATTATGAACATCACATGAACCCTAGAACATGACATTTATCCTAGAGCTTCATGGAATCAATTTACCTGATTAGTTCTGAACCTAACCACATGTTTCTAATGAATGAAAGAAGATATGGCAGTCATCCTTATCATTCTCAACAGAAAACTGATTCTAGCTTGCAAATGAAATTGATAAACTAAAATTGCTTTAGAACATTAATTCAATCATGCCTAGGGCTTCAAAGCAGCCCTAAGTATCCATAAAAACAAAATACATAAAAAGTCAGGAAAGTTAGAACCTAGAAACTGCTCAAGGTTGAACACTCATGCTCTCTCTCTCCAGATTCTCTTTCTCCTTCTGATTCTGTGTTTTTTCTGTTTTTTTTTTCTCCTATTAAAAGGCTTAGGACATATCTAACATCTGACACATTTACATCCTTGAATTGACTCTCATTTATAGCTCATAACAACCAGGTTTTAGTATAGGAGTAACTGAAAACTAGCAGTTATCAGAATTTGTAACTGAACAGCTCTTCTTTATTTTGTCATAACTTCTTGTCGAAACCTCCAAATCACAAGTTGTCATGACCATCCGAAAGAAGACTTCCAAGGATTTCCAACCATATATGGCCCATTTTCTAATTCAGTTTGAGCACTTCGGAGCAAAGCTCGTAAGTTGGCTATTCTGCAATGGCCTTTTCTGACAGATCTTGGGCCACTTGTTACAATATTCAAATAAGATGATTTCTTCAAGCCTTACTTTCATCCTAAAATACAATACAAACAACAAAATACCTTGTGATGCATAGAGATTTTAAGTCAAAAACCTATGTAAAAGCGGGCATAAAAGTATAACTTTATGCACTCAACAGTGGCTATAGAAAGGAAATTATAACCCATTCCCTAAAAAAGGGTTTTCTAGAGAGAAAAGAGAAAAACACAAAAGCTCTCTCTTCTCTTAGGAGGCCAGCCATCCTAGGAAGAATGGACTAGCATCCATCTCTTCCTAGGTCACTCATCTCTTCCTCAATACTCTCCTTGGTGTGGAAACTTAGAGGTTCCCTTTCTTGGGAACTTGGAGAATCCACTTCTTCATCCATATCCAAGAAGTCATGGAGCCAAGAAGCAAAGTTCCTCCATCCACATTCATGGAGCCAAGGAGCAAGGAGACTAAGGAAACAAGGCCTTCACATGGGTGAATATCCTTTGCTAAGTAAAGAGGTGTTTCAAAGGTATAAAAGTTTCTCAACTCCTTTTCTTTAAGATTTGAGTTGAGTCTTGGTTCACCATAACTACTAGGTGATGTGGTAGAAACTAACACACAAATTAAACTTTATAAATTATGCAATCTTAGTACGAGTACGTAGGGATCGTTTTATTCAGGGGATTATAAGGGATGATAATCAACACAAATTAAACTTAGAAAACTGAAAACTAAGTTAAACTAACAACAAAACAATGACTGGGGGGATTTTGGACGAATTTGATTAAAACAAAAGTAAATGGCAGCAAGTAAATGAAATTGTAAATGAAATATGGATGAAAGGATATCTAAATGATTCTTCTCCACACATGAATCATATGCATACAAATCAATTTCCAGTTATTCTTCCTATAAACCATGAATAACAATGCCCCAAATTAACTGTGAATAGCACTAATTAACTCTCAAAATTTCCTAAGTTCATTGAATTGGACTTAGCGACGCAACCAAATTATTCTTCTCAAGTTCCTTAACCATGAAAAGCATGCTAGAGATACGTCTCAAAGATCATTAAGTTCTGTGAAAATCATAAGCATTGACAAAGCATTCGTAACTATGAAAAGCATGATACCCCTGCCAAGAATTTACTTAACTCAATCATGACTATTGACTTTTACTACTTGCAAATATAAGTTCATAATGATTAGGTTAAATTCCCTTATATTCTAGCATCAAATCCCTACATGCAAACTAAGTATGCATCCTTAATAAACATACAAGAATAAGTTCTCTATAAAGCAGATAAGTAAATTGTATTTATGTTTTATGAAACAATAACTGGATATAATCAATTTATATGAAACATATGATCATGGCTTCGAATTCACCACTAGCTAAAAAGAAACTTAGTTACACATGTTCATCATAACTGAAAAGCAATCTAAAATAAACATTGAAACTTAAAACAAAGAGAGAAATAACTCTGAAAATTTTAGCTACTTCAATGGATGAATGGTAAGTGTGGCACCCCTTTCAATGTTGCAAAACACTTCAGATATATATATATATATAGGGCACGTCTAGGGTTTTCTTTAGAGTGAATGAAAAGAGAGGAAAAATAGGTAATTAGAATTGTGTAATTCGTCCAGAATAAAAAGGGCAAGTAAACTTGGCTAAAAGGTAAGTTTTTGGGGTAAAAGAGGCTGGAAGATATTCCAAAGTGATCCCAGCAACTTAGCCTTTATTTTGCACTTTTTTTTGTCTTATTTGGCACCTCCAAATTAGGCTAGATATCCCAATTCCTTTCCCATTCTATTCTTGGTCTTCTAACAAGCCAAATTCATGTTTGATTCTTTATTTGGACTTCATAGAAGTCACTAAACTTTTGTCCAACTATGATTCCTCTTTCTTGTGGAATTCCTTGCCTTCCAAGCCTTAACTTTAATTTCTCCATATTTTAGCACATGTTTAACACCTTGTAAACACCAAAATGTCTAGCTCATATGCTATCCACGCTTGCTATCCAATCTAAGTCCAAAACTGCTCCAAATTGCCCCATTTGACAATTTATTGTCCTTTTTACCAACTGGACCTACAATAATATGAAAATAACTTAAATTACTATAATAAATGGAAATTAACTAAGTAAATGCAAAGAAATAGGATAACAAAGTCGTATAAAGATGCTCCTATCACTAGGCCTTGAATTTCATGGGTAAAGTTTTGATTTTGAGTGCATACAAACATAATTCCGCCTTTAATTGTTAATTGCATGCATAGATGTTGCTCAAATGAACTTGTTTTCACAAATTATTCCTTTAAAGGATTCTTGGAGAATGTTGGAATAGGAGATTACCCTTGGTGGTATTATTCTCTTCTACTTTTACTGTACTTTACTTGTGTTTTGACATAATGTGTAAATTGGGTTCAATCCCGCTCACATGCTAACTCTTCCATTTAGGCACTTTAGGTTTAAACTTATTTACATTTTCCACCTCACTACACTTTATGACTTCGTCACCCTCTGGTTGTTTGTCAGCACAGCTCGATTCGGAGTCTAGTGGACATCTCGAGTTGGGATGTATCACGAACCGTGCAAGTGAAAGACCTAATTGAGAAATGCTCGCATGCAGTCACACTAAGTGAAACTAGTTTGGTTTTCACCACTCATTTAGTAGCACCTGTATACAATTATTAAATTTAATTAATTTTTTATATTTACGGTTTGGTTCTAGGTGGTTCTACTAACATGAAAATCGGAACCGAAACTGGTATGAATGGTTCGGTCTGGTTCTTGAACCTGTGTTGACTATTTTTTGTCAACACAATTTTTTACTATTTATTTTGTTAAGATTCGATTCGGTTTTGCAGTTCCACGATTTTTATGCCCACCCCTAGTGTATCACATGGTAGTAACATGACTTAAATTGGCTGAAAATTGAATAGATAAGCTTCAAATCTAATACTAGGGATGTAATTGACATATTTTTATAATTCAATAACTGATTTTTCTGAAAGAAATAGTTTAGGAACCTAATTTTTACTTATGTGATAATTCAAAGACTAAATTAATAGTTCACCTTAAGTCTTAATTCGGACATTAAACTTTTGGTGTTGTGTTAATGAATCGTGCACAATATTGTCAAGTCTTTCAATGCCAACCGTACGATTAAATAAACGGTTGAGATAGGATGCAAACCAACCCTGTTTCAGCAAAATAAGAAAACCCCTCATTTGGATCTTCAAAGCTTCGACTCTGCATTCACTAAACCCCCTCTCATTTTTTTCGCGGACTCACCAAAACTCGAGCTAAACCGCGGGATATCGACCGGGTCAGACTCCCTATCGTTCTTCTTCTGCTGCTGTAACTTTAAGTTTTCTGTCACCTTCTTCTTCTGCTGATGTAACGCTAATTTCTATGTTGCCCTCGCCATTTCATTAGTTTAGGATCGAATTGGGGATTTTTTTTGGCAGTTATGTAAAAAATTAGCTCAAGTCGATAATGTTGTGGCTAAATATTGCAAATTGATTCATGGCTCATTTGAGTGTGGTTTTAAATTGACTGAAAAAAGGCAGTTGCATTTATTAAGGATTTATTCGAAAAATACTTTCACCAAAAGTGCTTTCAGTTATTTTGAAAGCATTTTCAGATGGGCAGTAACTTTTGTTTTCGTCAATTTAATACGATTGAATGTTTGCTTGTATATAATTATGCTTATATTTCATCAAGGTTTTGGTATTAGGATTATTGGGTAATTTGTTGTGTTTTTGTTGTTGGTTGTTTGTGTGTGTGTTTTTTTCTTTGCTTTCTTCAATTTAATACTATTCAATAATTGCTGTAGAATTTTGTTCGACTGCAGGAACTTGAACCATGGAAGAAGAAGATGATTATTCTGAGTATGTTCCAGTGGCGAAGCGACGAGCAATGGAGGCTCAGAAGATTCTTCAGCGCAAGGGGAAGTCATCCGGACTTGACGAAGAGTTGGAGAAATCAAAGCTTGCTGAAGCAAAACCTAGCCTTCTTGTAAAAGCATCACAGTTGAAGCGTGACGCTCCTGAGATTACTCCAACTGAGGAGATTTTGCAACAAGAGAAGGAAATGATCGAGCACTTATCAGATCGCAAAACCCTCATGTCAGTTCGTGAATTGGCAAAGGGAATCACTTACACGGAGCCTTTACTGACAGGTTGGAAGCCCCCATTGAATATAAGGCAGATGTCGAGCCAGCAATGTGATTTTATTAGAAAGCAGTGGCACATCATAGTTAGCGGTGATGATATTCCACCACCCATTAAGAATTTTAAGGATATGAGATTTCCTGAACCAATTCTGAAGATGTTGAAAACCAAGGGGATTGTTCAGCCAACCCCCATTCAGGTGCAAGGTCTTCCGGTGATTTTAGCAGGGAGAGACATGATTGGTATTGCGTTTACAGGTTCAGGAAAGACATTGGTTTTTGTGTTGCCATTGATTATGATAGCATTGCAGGAGGAGATTATGATGCCAATTAATCAAGGTGAAGGGCCTTTTGGATTAATTATTTGCCCATCAAGGGAGCTTGCAAGGCAGACTTATGAAGTGGTGGAAGAGTTTCTGCTTCCTATGAGAGAGGCTGGATATCCAGAAATAAGGCCTTTGCTTTGTATTGGTGGAGTGGATATGCGGTCGCAGTTGGAAATTGTGAAAAAAGGTGTCCATATAGTTGTTGCTACTCCTGGGAGGTTGAAGGATATGCTGGCAAAGAAAAAAATGAACCTCGATAGTTGCAGGTAAGGAATGCCATTATAAAACCTCTTACAAAGTCATTATCTTGAGGTTTTCCTTCTGCAATTCTATAAATGTTATGTATAGCTACTAGAATAATGATATTGAACAAACACTGCTTCTCGTGGGGCACATAACTGAATCCCTAATGATTTGATCTAATTTTAAATTTTTTGTAGTCCTTACCATGAAGCTCATACATTTATGCAATTGAATTATGAGGAGTTTATTTTTCGAGTGATTACCCAATGAAATTAACAATGCTTATGTTATTGGTTGTGGTCCATTAACAAGTGTTTGTGCATTTTCTTGCTTCTGCCTACACATTTATGCTTCAAACTTTTGATACAGTTGTGTTATTTGGCTTTTTTTACTTATTGAGGCATCCTAATTCCTAGGTTTAAATTAAGATTCTGGCTGTGAGCCCAATGTACACAATTTTTTTTTTGGAGAAACTTTTACTGAGCTTCGTAGACTTACGCTACTTTTACTTGCAGATATTTAACTTTGGACGAGGCTGATAGATTGGTAGATTTGGGCTTTGAGGATGACATAAGAGAAGTTTTTGACCACTTTAAAGCTCAACGACAAACACTCCTATTTTCAGCCACCATGCCCGCAAAAATTCAGAACTTTGCTAGAAGTGCTTTGGTAAAGCCTGTAACGGTAAATGTGGGAAGAGCTGGAGCAGCAAATCTTGATGTGATTCAAGAGGTTGAGTATGTGAAGCAAGAGGCCAAGATCGTTTACCTTCTTGAATGTCTACAAAAGACCCCACCTCCTGTTCTAATATTTTGTGAAAACAAAGCTGATGTGGACGATATTCATGAGTATCTTCTGTTAAAAGGAGTGGAAGCAGTGGCCATACATGGAGGGAAGGATCAGGAAGAGAGAGAGTATGCCATTTCTTCTTTTAAGGCAGGGAAGAAAGATGTTTTGGTTGCCACTGATGTTGCCTCAAAGGGTTTGGATTTTCCTGACATTCAACATGTCATTAATTATGACATGCCACCAGAAATTGAAAACTACGTCCACAGGATTGGACGAACAGGAAGATGTGGCAAGACTGGAATAGCAACAACTTTTATAAACAAGAATCAAACAGAAACGACACTTCTTGATTTGAAACACCTCCTGCAAGAGGCAAAACAAAGGATTCCACCCGTTTTGGCTGAGCTTAATGATCCAATGGAAGATGTGGATGCAATTACAAATGCAAGTGGGGTCAAGGGTTGTGCTTACTGTGGCGGTCTTGGTCATCGTATCAAAGATTGCCCCAAACTAGAGCAACAGAAAAGCATGGCAATTGCCAGCTCTAGGAGGGATTATTTTGGATCCGGTGGTTACAGAGGGGAAATATAAGATTTATGTATACCTCCTTCACCGTTCACTTTACAAGCTGATACAGGTCAAACTTTGATCCATTGTACTCTTTTTTGTTTATTTATGCATATAAGTACTTGAGCCTTTCCCTAGACATGAGGGGGAACTTTAATTTGTTAGTGCAAGGCATTTTTTCTGGATTATCTCATATGTCAGATGTACATATTTATATCTGATATTGGAAAGCATATCTATGAACACATTTGTGCATTTCTGTGAGCCTCTTTGATAGAAGAGTAAATGTTTAATATGCAGCTGTTAGAACAATTTAAATATAGATTATTATCTGTTTAATTATGATATAACAGTGAATATCTAGCCAAGAAAAGAACAGAATGGTTGTCTATAATAATAGAAAGGACATTCGAACACGGTGGTTACAAATACCTTCTGGGATTACATATTGATGGAATCATCCATCTAGTTTATAGACGCATCTAAGATTTCTGTTGACAAGAGATGGATGTATATCTTGGCGTAAAATATCTGACAAACTAGCTCCTATTCTTTCCTCCTGTTTATCCGTCAAATGCATCGAAATCAGTCAGACAAACATTTCAGCATATGAGTTCTGAGAAATAATGAAACTTTGTTACAAACTTACAGTTAAAACCAAGAACTTATATTGTGTTATCAGGATATAGCATAATTTACCGGTGAAGGGGTAGATACTTGTGTTTCCATCGATAGACTCAATCTGAACCTGCTGACATTTCTCCTTCATCAACTTGTTTCTTTCTTCTGCAATATCCAAAATTTCGTGCTTCATAGTTTCAGTTTCTTCTTCAAGAACCGTCAGTCGGTCACCGAGTCGATTCTCTTTCCTTTCCCTATCCTTTGGTGCACAAACGTAGAACCATTGTCAATTCCTTCCTCACTCTTGCACGCTTGATTCTTGTAAGCTCCTTCGGTGTAACAATTTCCATTGTAGAAATTACTTGAGGTATTGTGCAGGCAATATGAATCTCAGTATAATGCTTTCCTTGGAATTATTAGAATTTGACAATAATATTA
This sequence comes from Malus sylvestris, assembly GCF_916048215.2. Classification (NCBI taxonomy): domain Eukaryota; kingdom Viridiplantae; phylum Streptophyta; class Magnoliopsida; order Rosales; family Rosaceae; genus Malus; species Malus sylvestris. The sequence goes on from NC_062268.1 coordinate 24,817,393, forward strand.
GGGCATGCGATTTCTGACCACATTCTCCATAGGGCTCTCTTATCTCTTCCTTCTTCGAGATCGGGTTATGGAAGGGAGAAGAAAGAACCGAGAAGAAAGTGATGGGGAGGAGTTGGTTAAAGAAGATGCTTTTGCTTCACTTGTAAGAAAATATGGTGGTGTTTGGAGTGTTTTATGACCTATCGATGCGTACGTGAGAATTGCAATACTGAAAGAGAGAGGGAGGAAGTTGCAAAGCAGTTGTAGAGTGTCCTTTTTCTCTAAATTTGCCCTCCATTCTTATTGGGAGGAACAACAACAAAGCCTTTTCCCACTAAGTGGGGTCGGCTATATGAATCCTAGAACGCCATTGCGCTCGGTTTTGTGTCATGTCCTCCGTTAGATCCAAGTACTCAAGTCTTTTCCTAAGGTCTCTTCCAAAGTTTTCCTAGGTCTTCCTCTACCCCTTCGGCCCTGAACCTCTGTCCCGTAGTCACATTTTCGAATTGGAGCGTCAATAGGCCTTCTTTGCACATGTCCAAACCACCGGAACCGATTTTCTCTCATATTTCCTTCAATTTTGGCTACTCCTACTTTACCTCGGATATCCTCATTCCCAATCTTATCCTTTCTCGTGTGCCCATACATCCCACGAAGCATCCCCATCTCCGCTACACCCATTTTGTGTACGTGTTAATGCTTCACCGCCCAACATTCTGTGCCATACAACATCGATGGCCTTATTGCCGTCCTATAAAATTTTCCCTTGAGCTTCAGTGGCCTACGACGGTCACACAACACGCCGGATGCACTCTTACACTTCATCCATCCAGCTTGTATTCTATGGTTGAGATCTCCATCTAATTCTCCGTTCTCTTGCAAGATAGATCCTAGGTAGCGAAAATGGTTACTTTTTGTGATCTTCGCTAGATTGCTCCGGTCATTAGTGTGGATAAGTATATAAATGGATAGAGATAGGAAAGAAAACACAAGATGTACGTGGTTCACCCAGATTGGCTACGTCCACGGAATAGAGGAGTTCTCATTAATTGTGAAGGGTTTACACAAGTACATAGGTTCAAGCTCTCCTTTAGTGAGTACAAGTGAATGATTTAGTACAAATGACATTAGGAAATATTGTGGGAGAATGATCTCGTAACCACGAAACTTCTAAGTACCGGAGTGTGGTATCGTCTTGACTTGCCTTATCTGTCTCATAGGTAGATGTGGCATCTTCTCTGGAAGTACTCTTCCTCCATCCAGGGGTGGTATCTGTAACTGGTGGAGATGCATAAGGTAATGTATCAATTTCACTTGAAGCTTACTTGTAGTTTCAGGCTTGGTCAAGCGCGATACAAACCATGTAGTAGGAGTCCCCCAAGTCGCCGAGCTAGGGGATCTGCTGAAAGAGGTGACAGATAATGTAAGCAATCAGAGCTCCGGCTGATTGTTCACATTCTCCCTATCTTGCAGGCAGCATGAAGGATAAAGAGAAGAAAAATGAGAAGAGATGATATGGGATACTTTTGCTTTTGAAGAAGTAACTTTCCACAGGCTTATTCTTGAACTGGGCTGGAGGGTTTTCTGGTTTCCTCCAGAGTATAAGGCCGACTGAAAAATTTGAGGGTCAAAACAAGTCCATCAAATCTAGAGTACGTTCGACCCTGCTGATATGGGATACTTTTGCTTTTGACAGAGTAGTGGATGTATCGGCACATGTGCTGTTACGCTTGTCTCCACATGCTTCCTTGTATCCTTCTCACTTGCCCTATCTGTTCCTCAGGCAGATGCGGTATCTTCCCTGGCTGGAAGCTTGATTCCAAGTGCTGACTGATTGCTCTCTTTCTCCTTGTCTTGCAGGTAAGAACAAGGCCAAAGGAAAAGACAGGGAAAAAGCATGATATGGGATACTCTTGCTTTTAACCCTGATGATATGAGATATTCTTGCTCTAGTATAGCTTGTTTACAGAGGTGTTATCGGGGGGAAAGAAAGCTGAATATTTCGAAAGGCTTCGTTGGGAGTGCCCTCTCAGATAAGAGGAAGGGTTGAGCATTTTTGCAGATCTGCCTGTCCGTTGGGGATGGGGGTTGACATATATAGGAGTCTCCCTAACATCAAGTAATAATGTTATTCTTTTACCCTGCTTGGTCATAGCACGGTAGTAGGAGCTGCCAGCTTCACATGTTTTAACTTTGTCAGAGCACTTTGAAAAAGTGGTCTGTGGTATCTGGAAAGCTGATGTTGCGTGTGAAGATTACAGACAAGCTTTATCCAAGGAGATCCAACTCTTGAAGTTGGGAAAGTGGTGCCTCTTCGGTTTTCGAACAAGCAATCCTGTCGGGGATCTGGCTCTCGAGATTCGGAGAACGATGCCTCTTCGATTTTTGAGAAAGCAATCCTGCTGGGGGTCTGGCTCTCGAGATTCGGAGAGCGGTGTCTCTTCGATTTTTGAGAAAGTAATCATGTTGGGAGTCTGGCTCTCGAGATTCAAAGGGCGGTGCCTCTTCGATTTTGGAGCAAGCAATCTTGTTGGGAGTGTTTTCTCGAATGTGAGTAAAGGTTGGGCATGTTTGCTAGTCTACCTTGCCACGAAGCCTAGAGGTTGACACACAGGGATTTTCCAATTACCCAGCAGTGGTACTGTTCCTTTACCCTCTCTTCGATTTTTGAGAAAGTAATCATGTTGGGAGTCTAGCTCTCGAGATTCGGGGGGCGATGCCTCTTCGATTTTGGAGCAAGCAATCTTGTTGGGAGTTTTCTCGAATGTGAGTAAAGGTTGGGCATGTTTGCTAGTCTACCTTGCCACAAAGCACAGAGGTTGACACACAGGGACTTTCCAATTATCCAGCAGTGGTACTGTTCCTTTACCCTCTCTTCGATTTTTGATAAAGTAATCATGTTAGGAGTCTGGCTCTCGAGATTCGGAGGGCGGTGCCTCTTCGATTTTGGAGCAAGCAATCTTGTTGGGAGTGTTTTCTCGAATGTGAGTAAAGGTTGGGCATGTTTGCTAGTCTACCTTGCCACGAAGCACAGAGGTTGACACACCGGGACTTTCCAATTATCCAGCAGTGGTACTGTTCCTTTACCTTTGTGGGTAATAATATGGTAGCTAGACCTTCAAAATTTATGTGTCTAAACTTTGTTAGTGTTGTTTCTTTGCTATTCTTTTACCCTTCTTGATCAGAGCGATGTAGTGGGAGCTGCAAGCTTCACGTGTCTCAACTTTGTCAGAGAACTTTGGCAAAGTTATCTGTGGTACCCATGAGCTACTGTTGCGTGTGGGAAGTGGGTGATTGAATAGTACGATTCATGTGCTTTCTACTTCGCAAGAAATCTTCGACAGAATGCCCATAATTTCCGCAAAGCTGAGTGTGCGTGTGACAGGTGTTGACAAGGCTGGAAAAGTAGGTGCCTCTTCGATTTCTGAGATCGGCCCTCGTGGTCTCTGAGCAGCCCAGCTTTTGAGAAAGCAAGCCTCTTCGATTTCTGAGATCGGCCTTCGTGGTCTTTGAGCAGCCTAGCTTTTGAGAAAGAAAACGCCTCTTCGATTTCTGAGATCGACCCTCGTGGTCTCTGAGCAGCCCAGCTTTTGAGAAAGCAAACGCCTCTTCGATTTCTGAGCAGGCGCCTCTTCGATTTCTGAAGCTTCGTCGAGTGCAGATTTTTATAGGGGCTAACATTAAGTTCCAAAGCACACTTGAATATCCACCAGTAGAAGCTCCATTCTTGCACTTCGAAGATCTTGATTTGTCCGACCTCTTCTCTCTTCAACACCATTGAAAATGTCTGGCCCCTCCGACCGTCGTTTTGACTTGAACCTTGTTGAAGAGGCAGCCCCGCCTTCTCCAGACAACATATGGCGCCCATCCTTCGTCTCCCCTACTGGTTCTCTTACCGTTGGGGATTCCGTGATGAAGAATGATATGACCGCTGCGGTAGTGGCCAGGAACCTTCTCACTCCCAAAGATAACAGACTACTTTCCAAACGGTCTGATGAGTTGGCTGTTAAGGATTCTCTGGCTCTCAGTGTTCAGTGTGCAGGTTCTGTGTCTAATATGGCCCAACGCCTATTTGCTCGAACCCGCCAAGTTGAATCATTGGCGGCTGAAGTGATGAGTCTCAAACAGGAGATTAGAGGGCTCAAGCATGAGAATAAACAGTTGCATCGGCTCGCACATGACTATGCTACAAACATGAAGAGGAAGCTTGACCAGATGAAGGAATCTGATGGTCAGGTTTTACTTGATCATCATAGATTTGTGGGTTTGTTCCAAAGGCATTTATTGCCTTCGTCTTCTGGGGCTGTACCGCGTAATGAAGCTCTAAATGATCAACCTCTGATGCCTCCTCCTTCTAGGGTTCTGTCCAATACTGAGGCTCGGAATGATCCCCCTCCGGTGCCTTCTCTTTCTGGGGCTCTACCGACTGCTGAGACTTCTCCTAAGCAACCTTTGTGAAGGCTCCCTCTTGTTTGTTTATTTTGACTCAAGTATATGTACATATTTGTAACTTATCGGGGATATCAATAAATAAGCATTCCTTCATTTCAACGTATTGTGTTAAATACACCAAAGCCTTCTTCGCTAAGTTCTTTGAATTTTATTTTGTTGAAGCTTGTATGTTGAAGCTTTGTGAGTGGAGCATGTAGGTTGAGGTAGTGTTCCCTTAATTTCCCGAGTGAGGAAAACTTCTCGGTTGGAGACTTGGAAAATCCAAGTCACTGAGTGGGATCGACTATATGAATCTTAGAACGCCATTGTGTTCTGTCCTGTGTCATGTCCTCCGTTAGATCCAAGTACTCTAAGTCTTTTCTTAGGGTCTCTTCCAAAGTTTTCCTAGGTCTTCGTCTACCCCTTCGGCCCTGAACCTCTGTCCCATAGTCGCATCTTCTAATCTGAGCGTCAGTAGGCCTTCTTTGCACATGTCCAAACCACCGTAACCGATTTTCTCTCATCTTTCCTTCAATTTCGGCTACTCCTACTTTACCCCGGATATCCTCATTCCTAATCTTATCCTTTCTCGTGTGCCCACACATCCAACGAAGCATCCTCATCTCCGCTACACCCATTTTGTGTACGTGTTAATGCTTCACCGCCCAACATTCTGTGCCATACAGCATCGCCGGCCTTATTGCCGTCCTATAAAATTTTCCCTTGAGCTTCAGTGGCATACGACGGTCACACAACACGCTAGATGCACTCTTCCACTTCATCCATCCAGCTTGTATTCTATGGTTGAGATCTCCATCTAATTCTCCGTTCTTTTGCAAGATAGATCCTAGGTAACGAAAACGGTCGCTCTTTGGTATTTCTTGATCTCCGATCCTCACCCCTAACTCGTTTTGGCCTCCATTTGCACTGAACTTGCACTCCATATATTCTGTCTTTGATCGGCTTAGGCGGAGACCTTTAGATTCCAACACTTCTCTCCAAAGGTTAAGCTTTGCATTTACCCCTTCCTGAGTTTCATCTATCAACACTATATCGTCTGCGAAAAGCATACACCAAGGAATATCATCTTGAATATGTCCTGTTAACTCATCCATTACCAACACAAAAAGGTAGGGACTTAAGGATGAGTCTTGATGTAATCCTACAGTTATGGGAAAGCTTTCGGTTTGTCCTTCATGAGTTCTTACGGCAGTCTTTGCTCCTTCATACATATCCTGTATAGCTTGGATATATGCTACTCGTACTCCTTTTTTCTCTAAAATCCTCCAAAGAATGTCTCTTGGGACCCTATCATACGTTTTTTCCAAATCTATAAAGACCATGTGTAAATCATTTTTCCCATCTCTATATCTTTCCATCAATCTTCGTAAGAGATAGATTGCCTCCATGGTTGAGCGCCCTGGCATGAACCCGAATTGGTTGTCCGAAACCCGTGTCTCTTGCCTCAATCTATGCTCAATGACTCTCTCCTAGAGCTTCATTGTATGACTCATTAGCTTAATACCCCTATAGTTCATGCAATTTTGTACATCGCCCTTATTCTTGTAGATAGGCACCAAAGTGCTCGTTCGCCACTCATTTGGCATCTTCTTCATTTTTAAAATCCTATTGAAAAGGTCAGTGAGCCATGTTATACCTGTCTCTCCCAAAACTTTCCACACTTCGATTGGTATATCGTCTGGGCCTACTGTTTTTCTATGCTTCATCTTTTTCAAAGCTACAACCACTTCTTCCTTCCGGATTCTACGATAAAAAGAGTAGTTTCTACACTCTTCTGAGTTACTCAACTCCCCTAAAGAAGCACTCCTTTCATGTCCTTCATTGAAAAGATTATGAAAATAACCTTTCCATCTGTCTTTAACCGCGTTCTCTGTAGCAAGAACCTTTCCATCCTCATCCTTGATGCACCTCACTTGGTTTAGGTCCCTTGTCTTCTTTTCCCTTGCTCTAGCTAGTTTATAGATATCCAACTCTCCTTCTTTGGTATCTAGTCGCTTATACATATCGTCATAAGCCGCTAACTTAGCTTCTCTCACAACTTTCTTCGCCTCTTGCTTCGCTTTTCTATACCTTTCACCATTTTCATCGGTCCTATCCTTGTATAAGGCTTTACAACATTCCTTCTTAGCCTTCACCTTTGTTTGTACCTCCTCATTCCACCACCAAGATTCCTTTTGGTGTGGGGCAAAGCCCTTGGACTCTCCTAATACCTCTTTTGCTACTTTTCGGATACAGCTAGCCATGGAATCCCACATTTGGTTAGCTTCCCCCTCTCTATCCCACACACACTGGGTGATTACTTTCTCTTTGAAAATAACTTGTTTTTCTTCTTTTAGATTCCACCATCTAGTCCTTGGGCACTTCCAAGTCTTGTTCCTTTTTCTCACTCTTTTGATATGTACATCCATCACCAACAAGCGATGTTGATTAGCCACGCTCTCTCCTGGTATAACTTTGCAATCTTTACAAGTTATACGATCCCCTTTCCTCATTAGAAGAAAATCTATTTGTGTTTTTGACGACCCACTCTTGTAGGTGATCACATGTTCTTTTCTCTTCTTAAAGAAAGTGTTGGCTAAGAAGAGATCATATGCCATTGCAAAATCCAAGATAGCTTCCCCATCCTCGTTTCTCTCCCCAAAACCATGGCCACCATGAAAACCTCCATAGTTGCCTGTCTCCCTGCCCACGTGTCCATTTAAATCTCCTCCTATAAATAACTTCTCCGTCTGAGCAATTCCTTGCACCAAGTCTCCAAGGTCTTCCCAAAATTTCTCCTTCGAACTCGTATCCAACCCTACTTGAGGTGCGTACGCACTAATCACATTGATAAGTTCTTGTCCTATTACAATCTTGATTGCCATGATTCTATCTCCTACCCTCTTGACATCTACAACATCTTGTGTTAAGGTCTTGTCCACGATGATGCCAACACCGTTTCTCGTTCTATTTGTGCCCGAATACCATAGTTTAAACCCTGAGTTTTCTAGATCCTTTGCCTTATGACCAACCCACTTAGTTTCTTGTAGGCACATAATATTTATCCTTCTCCTCACCATAACTTCTACTACTTCCATAGATTTTCCCGTCAAGGTTCCTATATTCCACGTTCCTAAACGCATTTTGCTCTCTTGAACTCTACCCTTCTGTCCTAGCTTCTTCACCCTTCCCCGTCTAATAGGATCAAAGTACTTCTTTTGTGTGTCCCGTGTAAAGTTGATAGGAGCATATGCTCCCAAACAACTTTGAGTGGAGTCGTTCAAAAAGAAGTTTTTATAGCCCCCTTGCTCATTTAACACTGCATCCGGGTGCCGATATAGATACAGCGACCCTTGCTCACTTATCACTGTGCTTGTCAGCAAAATCCAAGCGTAAGTTCTAAGCAGAGGTTGCCCTTTGGTTTTTTTTATGCTCAATTTTCTAGTGAAGTATCAACATTCGATTTTGAAATCAAATCAATTTATGTTTGAGGGTCTCATCGTCATTGCTCGTTAAACGTGCAAATGTGGTACCTTTTTCTACGCTACATAGAAGCCACACTATGTACCATTACGATCGATCCATCTGGGGCAACTGGTTGTCGTTTTGAGATTGCAAAGCATTGATTAAGGAGAAGTGAAAACTCCATGACGACAATGTTTCCACTCTATGTTTTATTGAATTTCGAAACAGGGAATAAGAAGTCGACTGACTTTCATCTAATTTGTGGCGCAGGGAAAGTCTACCCTCTACTTCAAACTTCACCTTCAATTGGTACAACAAGAGGAAAATCGAACCATGAGAAAACCACTAAGTCAATTGGCACTAATAAGTGAATTTTATATTATATATTTAACCCTGTTCTTAGTATATTTTGGTTCATATTTTGGAAGAATTTTGATACTTTGAATTGTATTTCTAATATAGGACTTTCGACTTCCTCTGGAGCAAAACATGGTCAAATTGACGAATTTTGGAGTAATTCCAATGGGAGACGTTCGTGAGTCACTTGGGTTGATTGTATCAAAATATCAGATTTTTCCATCAAGCGGTTATTTTCTGGCAATAAAATAAAGGAGCGATGTGCATTGCTGGAATAGTGACATTTTGGGCTTGAATTGCGTTTTCGGAGCCCAAGATGACCTCGGATGGGTTCGTGGCCTTCTGCAGATGTGTTCAGAACGTCTTGATTTTCAAAACAAGCTATCATGGGCCGGATTTGGAGGATATCTGAGACTAAAACGTGGCTGTACAGTTACCTGGCAGATTCTCCTAGTTTAATTAGGACTTTATTTTCTAAGACATTTTATTATTATTTAATTTCGTAGTTGGAATAAGAGACTTATGTTTTAGGGTTTGTGCGATGGATTAGCAAATATATTGCTTGGCCGTCTATAGTTTTTCTCTACGCTTATTATTACTCAACTTCAGAGACAAAGAACTTTGCTAGGGTTCTTGGAGATTTTATACTTTAAGGTGTTTTCATTCATTTTTCTTCTTAATAATATTTTCTATGATTTCAATTATGAATATGCGTAACTAATTCCTTTTGCTAGGGCGAAGCCTTGAGCCTTAGCATAAATATGTAATTTTTATTTAATTGCTTATTATTGATTGCATGCACACTTTGAATTATTGATCACTATTTTAAACTATCTAATTGTCTTGATAACTGGCCACCATTAGGATGTTTAGACAAGTGATTGGATGCAATTCGGTTAGAATATCACCGGAGGATTGAGTATTGCTTCTTGTGATTGATAATTGTAATTTCATCTAAGGCGAATATTACGCTCTTAGGGGTTGCATGGTTATTCAAAAGGTTTTCATAAAACTTAATGAGTCTTGCATGTTCATATTTGATCTGAATATTACAGACGGATTGCACGTTAGATATACGTTCTTGCTTGAATATCACGAGGAGAATATATATTAGGAAAACCTAACCTTCAAAATGGCATGTGTAAATCATGAGTAATTGGTAGAAATTCGTAGGATTGCTAGGTGATGGTAGAACCCTAGTGCTATTATAAATTGGTATTTAAAACTCTTTTCTTTTGTCATATTAGTTTTTAATTAAAATTCGTTTTTAATATTGCCCACTTTCATAATCTCTTTTCTCAAGTCATTAATTCTAAGTAGTTGATTAGGAATTGTTTTTACATAAATTATTAAAATAGTCCTTAAGGAGAACGACCTTGCATGATCATCTATACTACAACATCCTTGTATTCTTGCAAGTATTTCATGTGATTTTGACTCTATTTGCATAGAGGTGGCAAAATAGCTACCAAGAAATTACCCCTAGACTTAGCTTTTTGCTTGTCCTCAAGCAAAATAAAACTAGAAAACAAAAATAAAAACTAACAAACTAGACACTTAACTAAAACTTAGCTAAAACAAAATTCTCACTTTCAAGTTGCAATCCATAGAAAATGTTAAAAATCAGAACATCTTTTCAAAAGTTCCAACCAATCCCACCACAGAGTCTAAGCCATTTAGAATCAATTAGAAAAGAATTCACAAACTTCTTTTGGTGTAAGTGAACCAACATAGTTAAGGAGATTCGACCAAAACTCTTACCTCTCATCCCTTTATTCATACTTCACACACTAACTTCACATATATTTTTTTTCTTTCTCTTCTTTTCGACTCTTTCATAATAAATATTTTTTCTACTTTTTTTTTTGTCTTTTTTTTTTTCAATAACAGTAGTGGTCGTCCAATGTCGGTTCACTTAAGCTTTCGATCCAACCCATGTAGCGAGCTTTAGGTCAATGACTCCCAAACCACTAGGGCTTTAGGGCACTAGGTGTAGAACACCCCTAAAGACTTATTAACCCGTGCTGGAAAGGCTACGAAACCAACTGACCATCTTGCCCCATGCCAAAACTCTATCGTTTAACGCAAGAATCGCTGCTGATTAGGCAGGACTGGCCCGGTTACAAGGCAAAACCTCGGGTGAGACAATTATTACTTTATTCACAATAATAACTGACTTTACGTAAAACAAAAATTAAAAATAAACTTAGACAAAAAGCAAGTGTTTCAATCTCACTCCCCACAAACCATGTTAATGTGATGTGCAAATTTCAAAGTATAATTTATGAATTAGTGTCTAAACAACGATAAATAGAAAAGAATCTACTGTGAGATTAATCTTCACCCTGTCCATTTGTTCTAACGTTTAAAATAATCTATGGATATTAACTTAAAAACGAAAAAATTTAACTGACAAAAAAACAAAAATCCTAAAATTTTACTTTCCCACCCCCAAACTTATTTCACACTTTGTCCTCAAGGTGTGGAAAATAAATAGAAACTAAGAAAAACAAAAAGAAAAACTAGAAAAGATAAAACAAAAGTCGAGACCAAATAAACTAAAAGAAAAAAGAAAATAGAAAAGAAACAAAGAATTTAAAATAAACAAATGATAGAACAAATAGAAAAGAAGGAAAAGAATCACCTGATTCAAAAATAGGACCTGGGGCCATGTGAAAGGCGTTGGAAACATAATAGAAAAATGATACAAAAATGCGCTAGGTGCTGGGAACGAACTTATGACCAGGAGCTTTGTGAAGACATGCGGACCAACACGAACAAGTCCACACTTGTGTCAAACATGAGCAACAACTGCTATAGAAACAGGTTCAACAGTCTTCATTTGTCATTTTAAGAAAAAAAAAACCCTAGAAGCTGCTACCCTATTTCCCTTTCCTCGAGCCCAAAGCCCCAAACGACTCTCTGTCTCCCATTTTGAAAAATGTCCTTGTCGAAACAAACATGACAGGCCACATGTCACGTATCCATATGATTAATTCCATAGGATTCTAAAAGGAAGGCTCAGATGCACCCATTGCTCTCCATTCTGATTTTTTTATATTTTATTTTTAAGAAACTCCAGCCCTTTCTCACTAAAAACCCAAACGCACATCCATATCATAATTAGGTCTCCCATTTTCATCAGTCCACTCTCTCTGTTTCACTCAGACCCCATATCGCTCTAAAATGAAAATTAGCTCTCCTTCTCTCTCAACCCTTGTAGCCCTCTCATTTCTCTAATCTTCTCTGCCTACAACTGAACAACATACCCCTGCCGTGTTTCAATAGCCCATCCATGGTAGAAATCGGAAAAACTAAAAGCCAAAGGTAAAATCATCCTCCAATCTTCTGGTTTCATTGTCAGATTTATTTGTTTTAGAGAAATAGAACAAGATCTAACACATGCATGTGGTTGTATCTGTTTGAGGACCCCCAATCGTTGCAAATCTGAACTAAGCGACACCACTCGCTTGTCTCTGCTAAAACCCGAAATCAACCAGCTTATGCCATGAAAATGTGAAGGTAAACACAAAAGACATCGCGGACCCGAGTCATGCAGAGGTAAAAATTCTTGTCTCCACCAGTGATGACCCCCAAATGCAAAAATGAGGCCTCATTTACCCCCAAACTTAAATACCGGCATTCGTGGAACTTTTGAATGTAAAAGCGATAGATCCCAATAGTACCCCACATTTGCTGATATATGAACATTTCCACTGTGTAACTCATACATGTAATTGTTGTGTTGCAGGAATGATCCAGATTGGCAAAGACACATTTGGCTGACCAAACTATCAGCCTACAAGGAAGAATGGCCGCGTAGCAAAATAGAAAGGTATAACATCCCATCCCTGCTTGTGTATTACAAATGGGGTTGATGTTGATGTAGCTAGACGTCGCAGAAGCTTGGTGGTCAGATTACCGGTTCCTTCAGAGTTAGTGACCTGCGTGCACTTTTTTCTTCCACAGTCCGTGTTAGCCTTGCGATCGCTTCATTCATTTGAGCCAGCTACTCATCGATTAAAGTTGCTCCGATGGTCATGACTTGCATGGCTGAGCTGCTGCTTAAGTCGGCATCAGAAAGCATGGAATCGAAGTACTTCTTCGAACTTTCCTCCCTTGGTGCTCGTAGCGAGGCCAGGGTGATCACAGGCTCGTGCCTCTGGTGCTCTTGCTCTATCAGCAGAGTTGATGTAGGGGTGGAAGAAGTAGCAGAAATAGCTCTTGCTTTGTTTCGGGTTATGATGCCCAAAGTGATACCACTTGCGGTGAGGACACTTTGGTTTTTCGTATTGGTTGCGGGAACCGTTTGAACCTTCCTTGATGCCATTGGATTTTCGAAGGTGTGCTTTGATTTCCTTGAACGAAGAAAGAGATGAAATGTAGAGATGGTCCCACTGGGCGTGCTAAGTTTGTAAACACAGAAATTCCTATGGTAAATAAGACAAGAACACATGTACAAAATAATATTTGTATTAATGATTTTGGGGTTACAATCTCTCTCAAATTTAATCCTCTGATTTGATCTCTGTAAGGTGTTGATTTGTGGATGGGCTGCTGATCCAAAGGGTCGTCGGGGCTTGATCTTTAGGATGAACAGTGGTATACGGATCTTCAAGGGCTTTTGGGCTTGATCTTGAAGAACAGTGGGTGAATTTATTGATGTTGTTGATCCAAAGGGTCGTCGGGGGCTTGATCTTAGGATGAACGGTGATGAACGATGAACACTTTCTTCAAAGGTCATCGGGGCTAGATCTTGAATTGGTGGAAGTTCTTCAAGGGCCGTTGGGGCTTGATCTTGAAGGAGGATTTGACGAAGAACGAAGAAAGCTTTCTTGATCCATCGGGATTTGCTTGGGAGCTTTATAGTTTCAAAGCTTCAAGGTTTTGGTGTGATGTGAATTGGTTATGAATTGGTCTCCCAAAATGAATGCCTTGGCTTCCTATTTATAGAATTCCAAAACTTGATTTTTGGATTTAAATAATCAAATGAAATAAATCATTTTTGCCAAGTGTTGACACGTGTCATGTTTGATGACTTTTCTGATGATTCTCGATTTTTCGTTTAGTCACATGCTATGTGTAAAATTTATGTGACACGTGAACATTGAAATTTTAATTATTGATCAACATTTATTTCATCGAAATTTCGATGTCTACAATAATATTGAAAAAATATCGTCTTTTATGGTGTATTATTGGCACTCAAAATATCTTATTGTACTCTAAATTTTTGTATTTAGAAAGAAAAAAAATTACGCTTATAAGAAGTGTAAGATGAGATTTTAAAATGCTAACAAAATCAATTTTTGAATATAGAACATTATTTCATAGCAAAAGCAATTTTAAATATAGAATATTATTACATATAAATATTAGGTGACAAAAATTTTGGAGGCCCCTTCAAATTTGAGGCCTTGTGTGACTGCACTTTTTGCACCCCCTCAACGCCCCCTCTGCTACCCACCTACCTTTGTTTTTCACCCTTTCAGGACTTAGTGGCAGTGCTTATGTGCAACGATGATTACTGATAAACGTTCACCTACACTTGTGCTAATGTAGGTTCCTTTAATTGTTAAAATGTGTCAATCTTTAGAGCAACTCCAACCTCGCATGTAGGCTGGGGGATAGGGGAGAAGAAAAGGCCCGAGGGCCTGTCAATCAGCTCCATCCTTGAAGAGCCCAAGCTCGTGGAGAAGGCTCGAGCAGAAGGCCTGTCAATTTGTGACAGCCCGTGAGCCCGAGCTCTTCACCCATTTTTTATTTTTTTCTGTCAGGCGCGTGCACCCCACTCGCGCGTGGGGGCGCGTCGCCTGATAGCTTTTCAGAAAAGCAGCCCACTTGCAGCAGCTGTCTCAGTTACTGTTGGGAAGCCACGTGACTTCCCACAGTCCGTTCGATCTCAACGGCTCCTTCATTTGGACCATTGGATCTCAACGGTAAAAAAAATAAAACAAATCTTATTTAATATCAACCGTTCGATCTGAAATCAACGGTCGATATTAATATGCTTCATAAATAAAGAAAAAATAGTTTTAAAATTAAGAAAAGTTACCGTTGTGACACGTGGCACAATCTGGAGTGTTGGAATTCAATTTTTTTTTAAATCCAACGGTAGAGATTAATTATTTGAAAGAAAAAAATTTAAAATGGAAAAAATCCGAAAAAATTGTAAAAAATCTGAAAAAAAATTTGTAAAAAATTGTTTTTACTTTTCTATAAATACCACATCTTCTCCATTTACCTTACACCACAATTTCATATTTTCTCAACCACTTTCATATTTTCTCAACCACTTTCAATCAAATTCCTATCTTTCTCTCAAAGTTTCAATACATTTTTTTTTCCACAAAATGACTACTGATGCAGGTACAAATTGGTCGCTTCTTGAAGATGTTGCGTTGTGCACTAGCTGGGTTGAAGTTACTCATAATTCCCTTACGGGTAATGAGATGCAGTTGCGAGAAATGTGAAGTTTAATTCATACCAAATTTCTTGAGCAAATGAGTGGTAAAAGAACCAAAGAATCGATGTCCAGTCGTTGGAAAATACTTAGCCATTCCTTTAGTACGTGGAGAGATGCCTTGACACAAGCTAGTAGTAATGTTCGAAGTGGGGCAAATTATGCAGATGAGGTAAGAATATATTATAATTATTTGTTTGTATTATTATTTTGTTACCTAATTTGATTATAATTATTTGTTTGTATTATTTATTTGTTACCTAATTTCATTATTATTATTATTTGTTTGCATTATTTATTTGTGACCTAATTTCATTATTATTATTTGTTTGTATTATTTATTTGTTACCTAATAATTTCATTATTATTATTTATTTGTATTATTTATTTGTTACCTAATTTCATTATTATTATTATTTGTTTGCATTATTTATTTGTGACCTAATTTCATTATTATTATTTGTTTGTATTATTTATTTGTGACCTAATTTCATTATTATTATTTGTTTCTATTATTTATTTGTTACCTAATAATTTCATTATTACTATTTGTTTGTATTATTTATTTATTACCTAATAATTTCAATATTATTATTTGTAGCAACTTCAAGCACAAGCATGGTATGTTGCCAAAATCAAATCAAGAAACAAATCATTCACCCGGTGGGAATGTTGGAATATTGTTAAAGATTGTCCTAAATTCAAAGTTGTGCATGTTGGTCCAGAAGTATGCATGAACAGCATCCCTCTACACAGCATCTTTGTACACAACACCCCTCCACACTCTACACCCGATCATGGCTCCCATGTTGATGAAGAAGATGGAGAAGAAGTGCCTGAAACGCCCATTCCTGAACAAGCGTCAGGGTCGACCCGTTATCCAATTAGGCCTCAAGGTAAGAAGGCTTCAAAGAGGAAAGGGAGTGCTTCCAAGAATGATTATGGAAAGTACATGCAAGAACTTGCTCGTCAAGGTGAATTGACGTTGGCGCGGGAATTGGCGAAATATGAGGCTGAAAAGGCTAGAGATGAGGTAAAAGCTGCAGCTATTCAACAAGCATTTCAAGCTAAACAGAGGGAAAGAGAGCTACTTAGGCAAGAAAGGGAGTTGCTTAGAGAATAAAGAATTGCACAATGAGATCGTGACATTATAAACACGCGTTTAGAAGGGATGTTTCTAAATTCTAAATATTTTTGGCAGTCAGAGAAAGCGGATGTGGTGCAAAGGAGGCGTGCAAAAGAAGCGAGATCAAGACAAGATGGTCCTAGCACAACAAGACAAGATGATCCTAGCACCACAGATTGGTTAAGTGGTGAGGAATAGGGTACTTTTGTAATCGGAGCCCATAGTTTTCCAATCACTTTGGGTTGTAATTTATTATTTATGTTGTTTCCATTTTATTGAAGTTAGTACTTTATTTAAAGTGAGAGTACATGTATTTAATTTCGTAATATATTTATCCTAATAATAGAATCTTTATTCATCAAATTGTTCACGTATAATGAAATTATAAAACACACCAAATAAAACTAAAAAACTCACCAATTGGAATTACATAAACACACCAAATAAAATTATATAAACATACGAAATAATAAAAAACTCACTACAAAAAACACACCAAATAAAATTACATAAACATACCAAATAATTCACACCAAATAAAATTACATAAACATACGAAATAATAAAAAACTCACTACAAAAAACACACCAAATAAAATTACATAAACACATTAAATACAAACAAACATACTAAATAAACTTAAGTATCTTCAGCTTGTTTCAATGCCCACTAGTGCTCTATCAAGTCAATTTGCCGATCATTGTGCATAGATGACCTTTGAAGTGCAGTATATCGTTGAATGACCCTTTCATTGTAACGTCCATCCCTTTCTAATGGCTCGTGTTGCACGGATTCTTCGGTGGCATCATGCGCACAATATATCTGTGTTCTTGAATTATTCATCGTGTCTGGCTCTGGCTCATATTCATGAGATAGAGATGTTGAGAAAATTGGTGTGAGATTTGTGAGGATGGATGGTGGATTATATGGACGATTAAAAAAGGATTGGATTGTAGATAAGGCCACGTGGCATGCCGTCATTCGTTAAAAATCTGATCGAAATCTATCCTCAAAGATTCTAAAAAGATAATGACACGTGGCACGATCCTATTGGATAAAAATCTTATCGAAATTGATCTCCAATAATTATCTTTTCGGATAATGACACGTGGTGTAATTTTGAATGAGTTAAAATCTAATCGAAATCTATCGTCAAAGATTCTCAAAAGATAACGACACGTGGCACGATGACATTGGATAAAAATCTTATCGAAATCCATCGCTAAATAATTGTTTTTTTTTATAAAATGACACGTGGCGCAACGAGAACGATTTAAAAAATCTTATCCGAAATTACAAATAATTTTATTTTGTATTATTTAAACAAACAAAAAAAACTAATATTTTATTGCCTATTGCCAGGGGGGAGGGCTCCAAGGGTGAAGATGCAAATGACAATTACTGTTCATTAATGACAGTTATTATTCATTAAAGGCAGTTACTGTTCAAAAAGGTGGATTCAATAGTGGATTGCCAGGGGGGAAGGCTCTATGGGTGGAGTTGCTCTTAGAGCAACTCCAGCCTTGCTGGTTGCTCTTAGAGCAACTCCAGCCTTGCTGGTTGCTCGGGGGACAGTGGAGAGGAAAGGGCCCGAGGCGCTGTGGACTGAGCTCCAGCCGTGTGGAGCCCGAGCGACGGTGGGAGCCCGAGCGAAGGGGGGGTGGGGAGTCGACGGGCCTGTGGCCTGAGGGCTTTGCAATTTTTTATTTTTTTTTGTGTCAGAGAGAGAGAGAGAGGGGGACCAGAGATTTTTTTTGTGTCAGAGAGAGAGAGAGGGGGGGATCGGAGCTGGGCTTCCATGGGTGCGGAAGGGAAGTGGGTCGTCGCGGGGGGGGGGAGGGTGGGTTGTCGCGAGGGGGGGAGGGTGGGTCGTCGCGGGGGCGGGGGGTGGGGGGTGGGTCGTCGCGGCGGGTGGGGGGGGGGGAGGTAGCTGGGTTCTGGTTTTTGCAGGGGGTTCTCAGGGGTGGGAGGAGAGGTGGAAGAAATGGATCTGGGTTCGGGTTTCTGTTTTTTTTTTTTTTTTTTTTTTAATTTTTAATTTTTTTAATTGGATTAATATTATAATATTTTTAATGTATAAAAAATTATTTATTTTTACCAAAGATTCTGAAAAAATAACGACACATGACACGATAACATTGGATAAAAATCTTATCGAAATCCTTCGCTAAATAATTGTTTTTTTTATAAAATGACACGTGGCGCAACGAGAACGATTTAAGAATTCTTATCCAAAATTACAAATAATTTTATTTTGTATTATTTAAACAAACAAAAAAAACTATTATTTTAATTGCCTATTGCCTGGGGGGAGGGCTCTAATGGTGGATATGCAAATGGCAATTACTATTCATTAATGTCAGTTACTATTCATTTAAGGCAGTTATTGTTCAAAAGGGTGGATTCAATAGTGCATTGCCAGGGGGGAAGGCTCTATGGGTGGAGTTGCTCTTATGGGATGAGAACATTCTTTACTTTGTGCTGCACTCTTATCTAGGTTTTGACGCTTATACTTTGTAATAAGGGTTCAAACCCTCTCACATTGCGTACTCGCACTTTAATTACTTTAAGTTAAATCTCAACTGTATAATGGTCTACTTGTGGTATACAAGTTGCTTTTGGAGTTCCCATTCAAAATTTGAAGCACGAGATGCATCCGTCAGAAATTCCCCGTGAAAATGCACAGGAGCGCACCAAGTCAAAAGCACGCGGAAGATCACAACCAAAAGTGCGTCACAAAATTAAAAGAGGCGCCATGTGGCAATAAATGGCGCTCAAAGTCGTCAACCAAACCAGCTACCCCGGAGAAGAATATACATCACACAAACTCAAAACCTCACACACTCCGCCAACAAAGGAGCTCTGTACTAAAAGTCTAAATTCCAACAAAAATCCAATTTTTCACTCCACAAATCAAATTTCTTAGGAAAAAAATAGAAAATTTGTCATTATTATTGTTTCCCATATCTGCAATTCCATAATTTATTCATCAATCTTATCTTAACCAATATAAAAATCTCTGCAATTTCTGAATGTGACCCCATTAATGGTGGTTGGATAAACTTCGTCCACAACCCAAGAAACCATTTCTCCCAAAATCCTCTCTCTTTCTGTTCTTTCGCTCCCTCTTCAAAATCCCAGAACAAAAGTTTGGATCTTTGGTGTTTGCAGGAACAAAAATGTCGAAAAAACCAGCTGAAGTGTTCATTGGGTCGATTGACCAAGGCACCACCAGCACCAGATTCATAATCTACGACCGTTCGGCCCGCGCAATTGGCTCCCACCAGGTCGAGTTCACTCAGTTCTACCCGGAAGCCGGGTAAGCAAATGAATCAATCAATCGATCAAAGACTCCATTTTTTTCACTTTTGCTCTAGAATTGGATGGTTTTTTTTCCGCAGGTGGGTTGAGCATGATGCGATGGAGATATTGGAGAGTGTGAGAGTTTGCATGGCGAAGGCGCTCGACAAGGCCACAGCTGATGGGCACAATGTGGACAGTGGGCTCAAGGCTATAGGGTTGACCAATCAGAGAGAGACAACTCTGGTTTGGAGCAAGTCCACTGGATGCCCTCTCTACAATGCTATTGTTTGGATGGATGTCCGTACCAGTTCTATTTGCAGGTACTCTGTTTCACTGTTTTTTCCTGTCTGCAATTGTTTAAATTTGAAATCAGGATCTGCAGATGCTCAGATTGTGATTTCTCGATTGGGTTCCTTAATTGGGTGCTTGCTGTTTTTGGACTTTGATGAATATTGATAGTGTTTTTGTTTGGCCAATGGATGAACATTGATAATTAAGATATAATCTGTACTGATTTTCTTGAATGATTTGAATGTTAGCTGGGTTTCCAATATTTTCAATTTTGGATTCCTGCTCATTTGATGAGGTTATTTATATAGGAAATTGGAGTATGGATCCCGGAGTTTGGTCCAATTGGAGCTTTGTCCCTAAACTAAAAAACCTTTAGAAGTTCCATCCACGATTAAGGATTTAAAGGCACAATAAGGTTGGAAGTTCTAGCGGAGTTACCCATAAAAACTATATTGCTCCAATTTGTGACAAGTTCAAGGACCAATGTTCGAATCTTCTCTTATTTATATTATGAATTGGGTCTGAATGTTTTTTATGCTTGATGCTTCCCATGTTTGGTTGTTTTAGAAAATTTCAATTCTCCTGCCTTTCATATCGTCATTTCAGAATTTGGAGCTGTCTTATGATTGTAAGTATTCCGGTTATTTTTCTAATAGAAAATTGGAGAAAGAATTATCCGGGGGAAGAACTCATTTTGCGGAAACATGCGGTTTGCCCATAAGCACCTATTTCAGTGCATTGAAGCTACTCTGGTTGTTGGAAAATGTGGATAATGTGAAAAAAGCTGTACAATCAGGGGATGCTCTCTTTGGAACTATAGACACTTGGTTAATCTGGAATTTAACTGGTGGTGTCAAGGGAGGGATACATGTCACTGATGTCTCAAACGCATCGCGGACTATGCTTATGAATCTCAAGACCCTTGAGTGGGATAGTACCATATTGAAAACCTTAAGAATTCCAGCTGAAATTCTTCCCAAAATTGTCAGTAACTCTGAGATTATTGGAAAAATTAACACAGGATGGCCAATTACTGGAATCCCAATCTCTGGATGTCTCGGCGATCAACATGCAGCAATGTTAGGGCAAGCTTGCAGGAGAGGAGAGGCCAAAAGCACTTATGGGACGGGCGCTTTCATACTTCTTAACACTGGTGAAGAGATAATCCAGTCAACGCATGGGCTTCTAAGCACTATGGCATTCAAACTTGGCCCTAAAGCTTCGACAAATTATGCCCTAGAGGGATCGATTGCTATTGCTGGAGCTGCAGTTCAGTGGCTTAGAGACAGTCTTGGGATCATTAAGAGCGCGAGTGAGATTGAAGATTTGGCTTTACAGGTTGAGTCCACTGGTGGGGTTTATTTTGTGCCTGCCTTTAATGGATTATTTGCTCCGTGGTGGCGTGATGATGCTCGTGGGGTTTGTATTGGTATTACAAGGTTTACAAACAAGGCTCACATTTGTCGAGCAGTGCTTGAGAGTCTCTGCTTCCAGGTCAAAGATGTGCTGGATTCAATGCACAAAGATGCAGGGGAGGAGGGAGAGGTTAAGAACGAGAAGGGAGAGTTCCTGCTCAGAGTGGATGGTGGTGCTACTGTTAATACCCTTCTAATGCAGATTCAGGTTTGGGCCCTTTTTCATATTTTTTGTTATAATTTGCAGTGTGTAGCTCAATTTCAATCAAATCCACCAATTTAGCCACATATTCTTTCCTTTTCATTTTTGTTGTTTCTGCTCATGGTTTACCAGCCTTCTCTTTGTTCCCTCTTTAGTTTTTGAATCATCCGTGGAAATATTTGTTTTTTTATCTGTCTATGATTTTAGCAACTGTGCTTTCCTTGGCGTTTTCTTTAGCTATGCTGTTTTCATGTCAAAAGAGACATTAGTTTTGTAATCCAAGAACTGATGCTGAAAATATATATTTGACATTTTCTCCAGCATGTCAGATTATGGAGAAGTTTAATCTAATGATATTTTGTTTATGCTTATGTGCTCCATCTTCTAGCGTTGTGTGCCTTAACAAGAAATGGAACTGTCTATAAACGTCTGTCATATTTTTGTATTATGGTATTAATACGAGGCACGTAATCAATGCTTTCCGTTCATTCCTTTGCCAACAAACCATCCTCTGCTTTCCGTAGAGAATTATAGATATACTACTACATAATATGAAAACATGCCAAGATGACAAGTTTTGCTTTTACATAGTTAGTAAAGAGTCTTTGACTACATTTGTTTGTAGAAAGAAGTTCATACGGTTTCTTATCTTTTCTGTCAACAATTTTGCATTTGGCTGGAGTTCCGTGAGAAATATATGTTTCACCCACCAGATTAAGTTTTATAATTGTTGTATTTGTTGTTCATACTTTTTCTGCTACCAAACAGTTGCCTTATCTTTGCGTCACCCACCTTAACTACTTGAACCAAGGGCCAGTGGACACCATGTTTATTAAATAATTGTGGTTAATCTTGTGTTTTTTTATTTGTTATGAAATAAAGATCAGAAAAAAGAACCTGAGGGGCTATATGCTCTTCCGCGTCTATTGTAAAAGCTTATTCATTTTGTTAATAATTGAATTTTTTCTTCATTTTGTTGTTCTGTAGGCGGACCTGTTGGGGAGCCCAGTGGTCAGACCAGCTGACATCGAGACAACAGCTCTTGGAGCAGCCTATGCTGCTGGATTAGCCATTGGTGTTTGGAGCGAAAAGGAGATTTTCGCTAGTGAAGAGAGGACTAAGACTTCCACCATTTTCCGTCCAAAATTAGATGAAGAGTTGAGGAAGAAGAAGCTGGACTCATGGTTCAAGGCTATATCAAGAACTTTTGACTTGGCTGATCTTTCGCTTTGATGTACTCTTCTCACTTCCTTTTTATCCTTAAACGTTTTCTGTCTTCCTTTCTTGCTTAATCACAACTCGAGTATCAAATCTTTGTTTGCACCGAACCAAATGCAGGAATATCTTGCCCCTGAAAATCTGCTGTTGCCAATATGGTTCGTCGGTTGATAGGTTCTTCCATGTCCCTCCCAGTCGGCGCGTTCAGAATTTGATTTGCTCAAAGCCATCTGATGCTTTCTACTAGGGTGGCAATAATGCCATAGTTTGGCTTCAAAGTGGTGAACCGCATTTTAGTGTTTCTTAGTTGATACAGTAATGTGACATGTACACAAATTTCAGACGCAACAAAGAAGAATATTTTCAAAGTCTCCTTTCGGAAATTGCATTTAATTTCCAGAGAATAAAAAGCAGTCATTAGTCTCAAAATTTGGAATTTTGGCAAAATACCCTTTGATTTGGGGTATTTTGATCAGGAGAAAACGTTTGAATGTGGGCTGGAAAGGGCTGCAACCAGCTTTTACATGTGGGCTGGACTGGGTAAGAATGATGTCTTACACTCAACTTGGAAATTCTCTCCCGAACATTTTTTTACCTCGGTCAGCTGTTGAGATTTAACTAAACGAGCCTTTTTCTAAAATAACGGGCAGGTGAGCCTTGCTCACCATAAACTGGCGACGTGAGACATTGAAACTTAAAGAAAAATGCTGGATAATAATCAACCAGAAATAAAACATTATCTTTCATTCACCCCTTGTCGTTTACTGCCTGAATACTCCTCTCAAATGAAACACCATTTTGAGGAACAAGATATGATAATGGTAATGACTTAGAGTCTAAGAAATTATTTATACATAGAGATTTATGTTCTATGTACATAAAACATCTTGAAACACTTTATCTTCTAGAGAATTTAGTGTAAACACTCATTCAATTCTACTATTTTTGTGGGAATTAGGAGGGATAAGTTTTCTTTGTGATTTATGTATCTTCTACTTTCATTTTGACAAAATATGCAAGTTGTCACCCGTATTTTCATTCAACATCCATTGAATTTAGCGAGTTGTTTGATAGGAGCATATTTATGCGCCTTAGTTAGCTTGTTCTTGTGCATTTACGTTGTTTTTCCTTAGTTAAAGTAGTCTTTTAAGCTAGTTTTATGTGTTTTCAGGTTTTAAGGGCAAAGTATGCAAAATGGTGCATTTTTGGAGCCTTTTGGAGCAAATTAGAGCTTGGAATGGACATCATATGCTTGGAGCCACGAGGATGGACGAAATTGAAGATTTGAAGATGATGTTTCCTACTTGAACAAGGTTTCCTAGTTGAAGTAGGAAAGTCCCTAATTGAAGATGGAATCCTAGTTGAATTAGGGTTCCTAGTTGAAAGAGGTTTCCTAGTGAAATTGGGATTCCTAGAAGAATGAGGATTCCTACTCAAACAAGGTTTCCTACTTGGAGTAGGAAAGTCAAAATCCAAATGGTCTCAAGAGAAGCAACAAAGAAGTTTTCCAAGTCCAAGAAGGAGAAGGATTCCAAGATGAAGAAGGAAAGACAAAGACATGGTTTCCTAATCCTAATAGGCAAAGTTTCCAAGTGAAATGAGGAGTCCTTATCCATTTAGGGCACCTTATCCATTTAGGACACCTAAACCTTATCCTTATCCCTTAGTGCCGCACCCTAGCTTCTAGAAACCTGATTTCCTTGCCTTGCAAGGCCATCTAGAAGCCTTATCCTTCTAATCCATTCCTGCCGCACCTAGGAGGACCTTTCCTACCCAAAATCTGATTGTTTTAAGCCCTTTCCTGATGGGATTTAATCCTCCAAGTCCTAATCTGATTTGCTAGACTTTTAGGACCCTATAAATACATGATGCCGCACCCATTCATTGACACCACCTCTCACATTCATAAATCACGCCAGAAATCTGCCCTAGCCTCTGCAGCACCCTTCCACCACCATTCTCCCAAATTTCTGCCTAAAAACAACCCTAGCCGCACCACCCATCAACCCTAAAGCCTTCCATACCATTCCCCATCCATTCTACACCACAAATAACCCCAAAAACCTGTCTAAAGTTCTCTGCCGCAGCAAGGAGGAATGAGGATTCTTGGATGCACTTGCTGCCACGTTGGAGCATTCTAGGTGTTTTCTTTCCTTTGATTTTAATTTCTAAACTTATGTATCGTTGCTTTGCGAGTATGAGGAACTAAACCCCCCCTTGGCTAGGGGGGATTCGAAACCATGATTATGCTTGCTATATGATTTGATTACTTTCAATTGCGTTTCATAAGTTGTGGATTCAATTTACTTATCTATATGAATTAAAACTGATTTGTGTATGTTGGTTGAGAGTGCACGCTTAATTTTCATGCATGAGTTTGATGCTAGAATGTAAGGGAATTTCACCTAATCGTTATAAACTTATATTCACAAGTAGTAAAGGTTGATGATCTCAATCGCGTTAAGTAAATTCTTGGCATAAGTTTCATGCAATCATAGTAACAAGTGCTTCGTCAATGCTTATGGTTTTCATAGAACTTAATGATTCTTGCTTGTATCTCTATTATGCAATCATGTAGGGGACTTGTGGGGAATGCTTTGGGTTGTCGTATGCAATCATCCAATTCAATAACGTTAGGAAAATCTGAAGGTTAATTTAAGCGGACCTAATTAACTTGGGGCGTTGAGAATTCATGGGTTATTGAAAAGCAATTGGAAATCGTTTTGAATGCAAGTATAACATGTGTGGAGATGAACCCCTTAGCTAGCTTTCCATCCATTCATTTAAACCAAATTCGTTTTAAAATCTGTTCGTTTACAAGTTTTGTTTTGTTTTCAAATTCGTCCAAAATCAATCCCCCTTTTCTTTGTTGAGTCATATTAGTTAGAAGTCAAGTTAGTTTGTGTTTTTAAGTGTTTTGAGTCAAGTTAAAACCTAATTTCGTCCAAGTTTGTGTCTAGTGTTCAAAACTGCCCAGATTGTGGTTTTAAGGCAGTTTTGAGTGTTTCTGGGCTGTTTTGAGTCTTTTGGTTTGTTTTGGTGTTTTAAAATGTAGTTTTGCATTCTTTGAGTCTAGTTTAGTGTTTCAAACTTGTTTTTACGTATTTGAGTCAGTTTTCAAGTGATTTTGCAATCCCTCCTAATCCCCGGCCTAGAACGATCCCTACTTACATACTTACTACAATTGATAAAAAGAGGGTTAATTTGAGTGCTAGTTAATTTTCATATCATTGTTCAAGTCAAGCCAATTTTAAACACTAGATGAGGCCTAAATAATACATTTCATAATAATAATCACTTTAATCAAGTGGGTTGCTTGGCAAGACTAGCATTCAATTACCTTTAAGTTAGTTCTCAACCCACTCATCATTTGTTAGTCCACTTTGCAATGATAGCTTCCTCTACATACACATGGTTCAAATATTAAATTGTTCGCCTGGCAATTATCTACCATGCTTTCCGGGAATCCAAACAGATGACATATATTATGATAAGTGACTTTCTTACTTTGTAAAAGGAGAATGTAGGTATATTGTGAAGGAAATATTTGTGAAAATAAGTTCATTTGAGCAATATCTACAACATGAAATTAACAATTAAAGACGGAATCATGCTTGTATGCACTCAAAAACAAAACTTTACCCATGAAATTCAAGGCCTAGTGAGTGTGGTGAACCAAGACTCAATTCAAGAACAAAGTGAGTTGAGAAATATTATACCTTTGTTGATTCCTCTTTGCATAAGTAAAGGCTAATCACCCAAGAGATAGGGCCTTCATTCCTTACTTCTTAGCTCCATGGATTTCTTGGATGAGGATGGTAGAATGGATTCTCCAAGTTCCCAAAATAGAAAACCTCTAAGTCTCCACACCAAGGAGAGCATTGATGAAGAGATGAGTGACCTAGAGGAAGTAAGATTGCTAGCTAATTTCCTCTAGGGTGGCCGGCCTCTTAGAGAGAAAAGGAGAGCATTGTGTTCTCATCTTTTCTCCAAAAGAAACCCTAATGATGAAATGTTATAAAGTTTTTTATATAGTCCCTTCAATTAAGTGACAAAAGAACCAAAACCCTTCATCCTCTAATTTGGCCGGCCTTAAGGGTTTATTGGGCTTTCAAACCCTTTGTGTATTCAAGTTGTCGTACAACTTGAGTTAATGGGCTTGACATTCAAATCTTATTGGGCCTTGTGGCCCAAAACTAACCCGAGGTCTATAACAAACTTATTCGTTTGATTAATTAACATATTAATTAATCCTTGCCATAAATAATTAAACCATTTAATTAACCTTACTCATATCCGTTATTTCTTCAATCTCTACCTTACATGGTGTACGATCCATTAGGTTCCTTTTAGCGAGGTAGTGGGCAATTAGAACTCTTCAAATCGATTGTGAATTGAAACTTACTTTCAATTCTCCCTTTAATGATTACACACCTTTAGGGCTTCCACAAACCATGAGTGACACCTAGCAGTATGTCATGGCTACCCAAGCTAATCAGAAGAGGTGGATAACCTAGTCAGTTTAGGATTACAATGCAATATTGTCTTTCTCTAATACAATACTCTTGACCACATTGTTTGGTTTGATAGTTTATTCATATCTACTATCCAATGTGATTCTCTTACTTATATGATTACCTTGAATGTGATTCGGAACGACTTCCTAAATCTCATTCATACTCTGGCCAGAGATTCTTAATCATATCATAGACTATTCTCTCTCAAACGGTTTGAAGGTTAGAGATCCCTTGCTACGCATTCACTTGCCTCCATGGCTAAGTGGCTTAAACCTAACTATGCCGTGGACACCTTCTAATGGAGTGACTTTGACATAGTCAAAGATCAAGGACCTAACCACAAGATAACTATGATGCCTCAGGTCAAAGGATTACTTTGCATTATCCCAACCATAAGTTCTCATGTGACATGAGTATGAGAACTCCTTATTGATCATGTTCAGTGGACTCATTCTCTATTGAGCACCTAATGCTTGTCTTGGTATCAGTCACACCAATGACTTGAGACCAGTCACTCTTCCTAAGAGAAGACATAACACGTACTGATCTTAACAGAATATCAATGCCCAAATGGCAATCCTATGACCAGGAACGTTTAGGATATGTATACGAAAGAGAATGGTCTTATGAATCTAACTTCTTTAGATCACATTCTCCTAATTACATATTCCTTTGACTTATCATTTAAGCATATAATATTTATATGAGACGGCTTCAAACAATAATCTTTGCCCTTTATATTAAACTAGATTAGTTTAACATGTGAAATGTCCGTAAAGTATCATCATATGATTGGGTTTAGGCACATTTCCAACAATCTCCCACTTGCACTAGAGCCAATCAGCTTGGTCATCGGTGATGATACCTCTTCTGAATTCATTTCATAAATGGCTTAGTAGTAGGCCTAGACAATGAATATCTATATTTTATCCACAGAAGCAACCTTGAGAATAACAACATCACCATTATACTTGATTCTTAATCATGTGGTTCAATCTCTCATTTAAGTTTGGATCTTGATGAGACGTTGATTCCCTGCCTTGCGTTATCGCCACATTAGTGTTGCAGTGTCGGCACACTAAGACACTTTCTGGTTGGAACCAAAATGGAGAGTTCATAAATGAACTTTCCCATCCAAACAACATTGTTGTAAGCTTCTATATGGCGATATATTTTGCATGCACGATGGAACACACTAAAGTCATTACTTTTAATGTTTCCACCCAAATATCTCTTTAGTCATAATAAAGAGATATCCAATTATCTCTTCATTCAAAAATGAAGAGGCATCCAATGATGGATACGATATTAGATTCATAATCTAATACATTAACGCTTCCATTGCGTTACTCTAATTCTTCCTCATTCTTGAGTAATCTATCCTTTAGTATTTCTTAAATACTTAAGGACTCACTTGACAGTTGCCATGGTTCTGATCCTGGGCTTGCACTGATATCAAGTTGTACCAATCTTGGCACAACTCATATCAATGTTTTTCATACAATATGAAATACGCAAATAACCTTTCTGCGTATGCACAAAGTGTTGGAAGTGTGCCCACAAAGCCACTCATTTGATGTAATAGCTTTTGGAATACTTATTGTGTTAAACTATAATATGTTTAACAAAGGGCAAATCTTATTGTTAATCACTATTTATTGTATTATGTGTTTAAGCAATAAAGGAATCCAAGGAATGTATTTAATCTAAGAGAGAAGTGATCCACGTAAGTTAGATTAACGAGACCTTTCTCTTATGTTCATTCCTAAAACGTTCCTAGCCATTTAGTGTTGAGGGAGAATCCGCTAAGGTTAGTATGTGTTATGTTAACTCAACTGTGAGTATGACTAGTCTCAAGTCATTTAGTGTTGGACACTGAAACAAGCACATAGGTGCTCAAAAGGTAATTGAGTACACTGAACAACAATAAAAAAGGAGTTCGAACATACATGTCATGTAAGAACTCTTAAGTTGCAATATGCAAAGTAGTCATTTGACCTGAAGGATCATAGATGTCTAATGGTTAAATCCTTGATCTTTGATCATGTTAAAGGCATTCCATTGATTGTGTCCACGACATTGTTGAGGTCAAGCTATCTAATCATGTAGGCATATGAATGCACAACAAGGGATCTCTAACCTTCCATGGTGAAGGGAGAATACTCTAAGATATGATTTGGGAGTCTTTGGCCAAAGCATATGAATATGACTTAGGAAGTTTGTTCCAAATCATATTCAATTAAATCATATAGAGAAGTATCACATTGGATAGTAGACCTGAAACAAACTATCACTTAAACAATGTGATTAAGAGTATTGTATTAGAGAATGACCGTATTGCATTGTAATTGTAACTGGATAGGTTCTCCAACCATTTCTACTTAGCTTGAGTAGCCATGACATACTGCTAGGTGTCACTTATGGTTTGTGGAAGCCCTGAAGATTAGCAAACACTAATCTTCATCAAAAGGGAGAATTGAAATGCAGTTTCAATTCACAATCAATCGTTAAGAGTAACAATCGCCCACTGCCTTGCTAATTAGAACCTAATGGATCGTACACCGAGTAAGGATGAAAGTGAAGAAATATATATATGAGACGTATAAGCAATTAAATAGTTTAATTGAGAATGGTCAAGATTAATTAATTAGTTAATTAATCTTACGAAAGGTTCATATTGGGCTTTTAAGTTGGTTTTGGGTTTCGGGGCCCAAAAGGGTTTTTGGTCCATAAAGCCTATTGAGTTTAGGTTGTGTGACAACGAAAACTAAATGGAAATAAACCCAAAAACAAAGTCAAAACTGGCCTAGGGTGAGTGGATGCAAACTTGGCTTAATTGCAAGTTTGCCACTCACTTGTGGGTTGGTATAAAGGCAACTTTTAGCCATTACCTCATTAGAGTTTTCTTGAGGCAAAGAAGAGAAACCTTTTCTCTCCTTTTTCTCTATAGAGGCCGGCCTTCCTAGGGGAGTTTACTAGCATCTAACTTCCTCTACGTCATCCATTTCATATTCACATCTTATCCTTGGTGTGGAGACTTAGAGGTACCAAACCTTTGGTACTTTTGGAGTTCCTTTCCTCACATCTTCAAGGGGCAAGAAGAGCATCAAAAGGAAAGAAAATCATAAGGAAGATCTAAAGAGCTAGGAGGTGACTTGAAGGCCCTCCACTTGGGTGAATCCCTTGTGTAAACAGGGATGAGCTTCAAGGGTTATGAATCTCAAAATCCTTTCTTCTCTTTAATGTTGTTAAAGAGTCTTGTGTTTCACCATTCACTAGGCTTTGAAAGTCATGGGTTTTAGAATTTTTTTTTAATGCATGCCTACTTTAAAGTGTTATTAGTTTGCATATGTGTTCAAATGTTCTCACATGTTCTTAGCTAGGACAAAAATTTTCCTTCACAAAGGATTCTATTTACGCTTTATTCTTCTTTGGGAGTCAAAATGGTATATTCCCTTTTAGAAGAGCAACTCCTAGTCTAACTGAAATTGTCCTTTCATTTGAAGTTTATCATTTGAGAAACTTCCTACATCTATCGTCTATCAATAGGGATTGAGATAATCAAATTATATCTTGAAATCTATCATTATAGATTTCCATCCCATGTATATAGACTATGTCTCCCATATACATTCTATCGTTATAAAATGTTAAAGTCATAACTTTTAATGAAGAAGAATTCCTAAAATTAATATATCATATATATGTTCAAATTTAGGAATATGATTAACTCCCACTAATCTTTTGTAAACCTAGTAAACAAAAGATTCATTTACATCTTATGAGGAATCAAACGATTTGATCTTTCTCTCATAAGATGCTTATGGCTCCCACTAGCTTGCTAAGATTCATTATGGATGGATCTCTATAACTTTCACATCTTGTGATTCCTAGTTTTAGACATATATTATCAAGACTATCTTGATAATGGTTTCGGAAACCCCTATTATGTCCAAACATTGAATCACAGTTTAGTCGTAGCTAGCAATCTTCGAATTAATAGAAACCAAGACTACATCAAAGATGGTTTCTTCCAAGTCAACCAATGTCGTTGATTGTAGTCACCTTAAGCTACCAATTAGCTATGAAGGTTTCACTATTTCGGGTCAAATGGTGCTATACCATTTCCTTGAGTATATGTCGTATATACACTCAATGTGGTCATAAGGATTTTCATTCTTATTTCTTTCAAATTAAGAGGTGTAACTCTATGACATAGTCATAAAGTTCAAACCATTCAACTGAGATGGTTTATAAATCTTTCTTGACTACCTTGGAGCTTGTGGTGTAGGAACTAGGTTGTTATATTTGTTGCTTATTATCTTGTCTCTCAAAGAACCCATTCTTTGAGTTATATCTCTCGTTCATTTGCTCTATCTTAGGCAAATCCTAGTGTAGGATTACAATGAACTACCCAACAAACAACATTTGTTAGTTGGTTTGTAGAAGTGATATCCAAAGGTTAATATAAGGATATCACACAAGATTGTTCTCAAACAAATATTGCTTATTAGCACACAACCTCAAATCTTAACACACTTAAGACTTGTCTTTCTTTCCAACTACATCCTATGGAGTCATGAAAATTTTGGAAGATCTTCTAATTGACAATCATATTGTTTTAGAAGTATATATCCTATATGTGGGTAATTGATAACATCTAACAAACTAAATCTTATTTGAGTTTGTTCTTCTCTCAATGGAGAAAACCATTATCTTATGATGCTACTTTCCTTGATATCTTTCAAGGAAACTCTTCTAAAATGTTATTTTTCCTTGGATCAAATCTAAGGAGATAAATACTTTAGATGTCTTACTCATCAACTTACATTCATGAATTCTTTGAAACCTTTTGCAAAGTATTCAGACTTGTGTTTATTCAAAATAAACGATAGTCCAACCGAAAGCGATCTTCGGTGAATGTCATACAACATGAGTAGTATTATGTTGTGGACAAGTGCCACTAACATCTAAGTGAATTAACCTCAACAACTTTGTGATTCTTTATTCTTTCCAAAAGAATAAAGATTCAAACATTTCGCCTCTATACAAGGCATTGGATCCAGATCTAACGATCCAAAGCATTCATTTATGACTAACTTGTAATTTATATTTTAGAGGTGTCACAACTCAGTGAGATTAGTCACTATCTTGCAACCTTTTGGGTTTTAAGCATTGTAATATTCTAAACAGTTAACACTACCACATCATCTCTACTATAGAGACAATCAATTAGATTACAACAATCCAATCATTCATTAATAAAGAATAATGTTTTGTCAAACAAAACATTTATCCATCTCTTATAGTGACGGAATTAAGTTCCTTATTTAAATTGGAATGTAAAGACAATCCTTGGTTTTCCAATTTCTTTGGTAGTTCATATGAGGAAGTAAGCACTATCTGCTTTTGCAGAGATCTATATTTGATTCACGTTCTGAATGTAAAGTACTTTCTCTTCTCTCATTAATCTTCTACTTCTTATTAGCCACACTTTTACAACGATTGTAAAACATAGTTACTAATACAGAATCAAATATTCAAGTAGAAGAACCAACTGTTTTGAACTATTCAAGAACAATTTACAACACCTTCGAAAGGTGTGTTCTTGACACTTGCAAGACATTTCTTGCAAATACCCCTTCCAATGTCCATCATTTCATAAAGAAAGTTTGTTCCCTTGGAGTTATTTCACCTTCTTCATTTGACTTCTCCTTTGACTTCAATAGTCATGGTCTATAAACTCCCATTATCTCTCTTGAAAGTTATTTCAATTGTGTTTATACACATCAAACGATTTGGAGAGTGTGCGGTTAATGTTCACTATATAGTTTACAATATACTTAGTGAACCATTAGGATAGGGACACAAAGGTGAAGTCCTTGCCTAGTCTCCGTCTCTTGAAGTGGTTTAACACTTCAACACTCAATGATTCAAAATCATCATAAGTCCATGTTGATGGACCATTTTTGTCAACCAACCATCTTGTTCTAAACAAGAGTACAAACATTCAAGAGTTGTTCAAGGCAACTCTCATTTCTTCATACAACAATTTGTAAGTGAAGAATCATGGCACATAAAATGTCCATGCCCTTTTGCTTACTTCTCAAGTTCCTTGTTCATTTAACAAAGAAACAAGCATTAGTGTTTGCATTAACTACAGGTTGTTCAAAGCAACTCTTATTTCTTCATACAACGATTTGTAAGTGAAGAATTATGACACTAAAAGTGTATGTCTTTGTGCTAATCTTCATAAGTTCCTTTGTTCATGCAACAAAGGAATAAGCATTGGTTCTTTGTGTTGTCCTCTTTATGATAGACTTATCTAACATGTTCTTCCAATGATACATTATCAATAGGAAGATTGCGAGGATGAGACTACTTAGGTACATATATAATCCATTCAAGACAATCTATGGGATTGTGGTACCAAGTCCGGAAACTAAAGCTTTCAGCTTTTCTTTGTCAAGTTTTGGATAGCGTTTGCAAATATATCGGTAAATAAATACATAACGAATATAAATTGATTGATTTTAAGCCATTTGATTAGGGTCTTTAAATCAAACAACACCACTCACTATTTTTGGTAAATTCCATATCCCTCATCGGAATTCGAGAGTTTTGGAGGAAACTCTTAGTAGGATATGGGAGGCTCACTATTACCAAGTTCACCTCACAATGATATGATGTTGGCTAGCAACAATAATAATGAGAGAGTACGCTTACTCATTTACATCTCATGTAAGTACCCATCTTATTTGGCCTCTAGAGAATGATGCCTCACAATGATATGATATTGGCTCCATTGCACTTAGTTAAGTCATTCCCACCATGCAAGTTCGGGTAGGGGTTCAATAACAACCTCACAAGGATATGGCCTCTAGAGAATGAAACCTTACAATGATATGATGTTGGCTCCATTGCACTTAGTTAAGTCATTCCCACCATGCAAGTTCAAGTAGGGGTTCAAGAACAACCTCACAATGATATGATGTTGATCATTCTCGTTGCCTACCTTCATAACATCATGTATGCATATAGAACTCCTCCTGAGTGTAAGCACGCACTTTGTACTCCCCCATGATAGGGTGAAGTCGGTGTACGAGTCACAAACGATCGGAGCCTACCACGGTGGAAGGCCATGAAAGAGTGTTCAAAGCACTCTCACGCTTATCAACTCAATAATGGTTTGGTTGAGGGTTTTAGGTCTCATCACATATAAGCATGCATTTTAATCTTATTAAAACAATTTGGTCCTATTACAACTATTGGTCCATGTGATTGATTTAGTTGTATATAATACTCCCATTATGCTTGTACAACGGTTTTTAAAGCAAGAGTATATGGTACTACTAACATAAGGTTTGCATTCATTGATGGACTATATAGTTGCCTTAGGGCCTTAGGATGACTATGAACCTTTGATTCGATCCAACACGAGCCTAGTGTTAAATCTCGGTCTAGGGATGGTGATTGATTTTAATTACGCGTTTAATCACATTAAGGCGTGTTTTCTTATTGAGCGTTGGACCCTCTACTTCATTTTCATGCATATCAAATAAAGCAAGAAAGAAGTACTTCAAAGTAAAGAAGAGCTTATGCTCTTTTACAACATTTGATAACAACAAATTACTTTAAAGTAAAGAAGAGCTTATGCTCTTTTACAATATTTGATCATATCAAATTACAACCAAAATCTAATCTATACATTCCCAAGGTTCAAACAAATTTGAGACGGTCTTTCACATAGCTCAATTATCATAGGCTTAGGTTCATAATCACCCTTTCTTTAATTAATTAACGCTTTAACTAATTAAACTTGAATGCAACATTTTCATTTGGTTTTTGTTTCCACATAATTGATTTAAATGGAGCTAAATGAAATGAAAATCCAATTCTCATTTAAAGATACAAAACTATTTTGTTCTCAACTAATTTGGGCCAAATGCAATAACCTCAACTTTTTGGGCTATGTTGCAAAACACAAACTTTTGAGGTCACTTTGTAAGAACACAAAAGTCCACTACTTTATGTAATTACAACTAGAACCCAAAAATTTCATCAAATACAAAAACTTCATTAAAGGAGCAAAACAATTTGTCCTTTAGTGATTTTGGGCCTTTACGTAAAAACGTAAACTTTCGGGTCAAAGTACAAATACACAAAAGTATCAAAACTTTATGTAATTGCATAAAAGCCCCAAAAGTACCCTACTTTTAGGGTGGCTGGTTTTGGTGAGAGTTTTGTCAGAAAACTTTTGAAATTTTTCAACAAAGTGAAAGGTGATGGGTTGAAAAGATGATGAGTTGGTTTGAAAAAGTAGGTTTCCATAAAACATGGTTCCTTGAAACAAGGAAAAGGTGTAAGTGATTGATATGGGTATTGATTGAAAATTCAAACCATCCATCACAAACAAAAACTTTATGTAAACAACAAAAAATTTGAATCAAAATACCCAACCTTTTTGTTCTTGCCACAAACATAACAAGAACAATGAAGAACATCCATGAAAACCCATAAGAGCTCCATGAACATTTTTCACCCAAAGACACCCCAAAAACTCTCAAACTTAAGGGAAAAAACATATTACCATACTAGGGTACTTAGGGGTTCCTAATGTCACTTTAAAACACTTTTAACAAGACAAACATGAACCCTAAAATCCACCCTTTGGATTTGGCCGAATTTCCCCAAAAACATGGCACCAAATTTTAGCTCCAAAATTCATGCTCATATGAACTACATCTACAACATTTGAGATGGCAAATTTTCTAACAAAATTTACATTCAAAGAAGCAAGAATAAAGATTGTAACAATTACAACATTCAAATCATAAACTATGAAAATACAAAACCCAAAAGGATTCACCAAC
The DNA here is from genome assembly GCF_916048215.2 of Malus sylvestris. Lineage (NCBI taxonomy): Eukaryota > Viridiplantae > Streptophyta > Magnoliopsida > Rosales > Rosaceae > Malus > Malus sylvestris. The sequence goes on from NC_062268.1 coordinate 24,853,034, forward strand.
TACTAGACCTAGGCTTTGATACCACTTGAAGGAAATTTTGTGAAAAAACATGTTCATTTGAGCAACATCTATAGCATGCAATTAACAATTAAAGGCGGAATCATGCTTGTATGCACTCAAAAACAAAACATTACCCATGAAATTCAAAGCCTAGTAGAAGGGTGAACCAAGACTTAACTCAAGAACAAAGTGAGTTGAGAAATCTTATACCTTTGTTGATTCCTCTTTGCATAAGCAAAGGCTAATCACCCAAGGAAAGGGCCTTCATTTCCTTGCTTCTTAGCTCCATGGATTTATTGGATGAGGATGGTTGAAAGGACTCTCCAAGTTCCCAAAGTTGAGAACCTCTAATTTTTCCACACCAAGGAGAGACTCGAAGAAGAGATGAGTGACCTTGGAGGAGGGAAGATTGCTAGCTAATCTCCTCCAAGGGGGCCGGCCTCCTAGAGAGAAAAGGGAGAGACATATTCTCATCTTTTCTCCAAAAGAAACCCTAATGAAGAAAAGGCTATAAAGTCATATTTATACCTACCTTCATTGGAGTGGCAAACTTGTAGTAAGTCTAAAACCCACTCCTTTATCAATATGGCCTGCCATAGGGTTTTATTGAGCTGTTTGGGCCTTTGTGAATTATTAGTCATTAAGTTGTCATACAACTTAAGTCAATGGGCTTGATGTTCGAAGCCCATTGGGCCATGAGGCCCAAAACTAACCCGAGATCTTTAACGAACTTTATTCGTTTGATTAATTAACATATTAATTAATCCTTACACATCTCCGTTGTTTCTTTAATCTCTACCTTACACGGTGTATGATCCATTAGGTTCCTTTTAGCAAGGCAATGGGCAATTTTAACTCTTTCAAATCGATTGTGAATTGAAACTTACTTGTGAAAAGCCCCTCCTCATTCAGAATTCTGGCTCCGCCACTGACGAAAATAACTTAAATTACCAAAATAAATGGAAATTAACTAAGTAAATGCAAAGAAATAAGATAACAAAGTCATGTAAATATGCTCCTATCAAATTCCCTCAGACTTAGCTTTTGCTAGTCCCCGAGCAAAACAAAGAAAACAAAACAAAACCTAAACCTTCCAACAATTGCCTCAGAGATTTCCATTGAAACATGACATGTTAAGAATCACTGCTCACATAGATTTTAGCCATCCTTACTCTTGAGTTTCTACTTAATCGCAATAACCACTCACTAGCTTGTATTTAATCAATTAAAACAACATTTGAAATTAGTAAACATGCCTTAGAGAATTCACTCAATTCCTCACCGGATATACTCTCTATTTTCACACAGATTTTCTGACTACACTCCCTATACTAAGTATATGTGAGAAGATTGATGTAAACATGTAGACTAGCACTCACATATGTTATAACAAAGAAGGCACTTTTTGAAATTACTAATACAAACATGTATATGATCTCATGAACGGAATGCCACTACATAGAAGCGAGAACTAGAGATTCCTTATGCTCGTACCAATTTCAAACTCCACATGTTGAAACACATAACAATCAAGATAAAAGTGTAAGGGTTAAGGTATTGGCTAACAAAGAAAGGTTAAGGATAAACAACAGTTCTTAAAGTGATAGTAAGCGAAGTAATGAAATCAACACTTAATATTCAACTTTTGATTGCAGCACCCAACTTTAAACACAAAGGGGGGATTCGTACAACTTTAGGGTCAGATTCACATTTTTGGACCCTTCTTCAACAACCAACACTTATGAACTCATTCTCACTTCTTTTCAACCTCGTTTTTTTTCTTTTCTCAACTTTTTTTTATCTTTTGAAACATAAAACATAAACACTACTTCACCGGATTCAAAAGAACAAATCCTTCCCCCACACTTGTTTTTCTGCAAATCGTAAATCAAAAGGAAATCCCAATAAGTCATGCTTCACTATTCTTTAAGAACAAGGGTATGGATATTCCTATACTAGGCTAGGTAAGGATAATGCAAGCTAGCAAAGAAAATAGGCTAAATAAGGCTCAACTAGGTTAAACCTACATTACATATGCAAAGGATAACACTTTTTGGCTTTGGTGGTAACTAAGCAACTTCATCTTGTTATTTGTTATGCAATCAATTTTATCCTTTGAATGAAACAAGCATAAGTTCTAGTATTTGGAACTAAAATGATAAAAAAATATTCTAAGTAGCAACCAAGCAAAGAAATATTGAGATCATGCAATGACTTTAGAAAACAATAATATCACAGATTAATAACTCTCCAAACAAAGAATAGGCTCAAGTCTCACAGGGTTGTAGCGTTAGTTTGAGTTTCTTCCTTCAAGCATGGTACAAAACTTGATTTTTCTCTCTTTGTGATTACATGTGAATTCGTAATGACAACTGCAATTAAGTATTAACCAAAGAGCATATCAAACTTCCACCCATGTTTGTAACTTTCTTTAATAGTCATGCAATTAAAAACCAAATCCTCATCATTGTGTTGGAAGGTACCCTAAGACACAAACAAGCAACAAAAACGATTCTTTTTTGGTTTTTTTTTTCTCAGTTTTTTTTTTTTTCAAATTTTTTTTTTATGAGACACAATAAAACTCTTTAAAACAGTGAATAACAACATTACAAGTGATAGGTGGTGAAATTCGAAGAGCAATCATGAAAAACAATTTGTTTACCCCCCTCACTTAAACCAAACATTGTCATCAATGTTTCAAAAATAAACTTAAACAAGAAAGCAATAAAAGATAACTAGCAAACAAGACAATCATATCAAAGTAAAAACAATAAAGAAAAGAGTAAAAGAGAGCAAATCTGGTTGTAGGAGTCGGAAATTCCAATGTCTCCTTGTTTGAACACATGGGTTGCCTCCCAAGAAGCGCTTGCTTTAACATCTTCTAGCCGAATGACAACTCCAATTAACCCTTACTAGGACCAGTGGCATGGAGTTGATCTTTGAATGGAAGGTGATACTTGAAATGATCCGGTAATGGTTTAAATTCTAGAGTAGGTGCCTGAATCACTGAAGGTAACAACTTGTTAGTAGATATGAAAATTGGAATTGGATAAGGACGCTTACCAATATGTTGTGGCAAAGACTCAAGGGTAGCGACAATATCAAAAATTTCTGCAAGATTAGGCTCAGCCATATGGGTTTTGAGTCCAATTCCTTCGGCAATGGTTGTCTCAAGTGCATCGCTATTTAAGAATTCAAGATATTCCTGTGCCAAAGAATCAACTACATCAATAGAAAAACAAGAATGATTATCAATAGGATACCTCATAGCTTCAGAAATATTAAAATCAATGACATCGCCATCAAATTCCATTGTTAACGTCCCTTTGAACACATCTATCTTGGTTCGGGTTGTTTTCATGAAAGGTCTTCCAAGTAATATTGGCAATGGTGTAGAAAAGGCTGAATCCTCCATCTCAAGCACATAAAAATCTGCTAGAAAGATCAAGTGGTTAACCTGCACCAAAACATCTTCCAAAACTCCTTTCGAGTATGCGTTAGATCGATCAGCTAATTAAATAATAACACCATCATTTTTAAGCTCTCCCAAATTCATAGATGCATAAATGGAGTAGGGCATGACATTAATTGAAGCTCCTAAATCTAAAATAGCATGTTCAAACTTGGATTACCAATAACACAAGGGAACGTGAAACTACATGGATCTTTGCATTTAGGTGGCAGCTTTCTTTGCAAAACTACAGAGACATTTTCACTTACCCGTACCACTTCCTTTTCCAAGATCCGTTTCTTTGTTGTACAAAGCTTCTTCAAAAACGTAGTACTTCGGAACTTGCTTTATTGCATCAAGAAGCAACATATTAACTTGTACTTTTATGAAGGTTTCGAAGATGTCTTTTTCACTCTCTTCTTCTTTGATTGCATAAACTTGCGAGGAAAAGGTACATTTGGTGGAATAGGGTTAGAAAGAATTAAATTTGGAACAACCTTACCTGAATTAGGTGGCATAGGGGCTTTAGAAGGTTGCGGCAAGGTTTGTTCCTTCCTTGTCATGGCCTTGTCTTCCTCCTCTTCTTCGAGCAACAACTGTTCATCCTCTTTTCGGCTTTGTTTGGACATTTTTGAATTAGTTCCAATCTCTTTACCACTTCTCAAAGCGATAGTTTTAGCAATTTCAAAACCTCCCTTTGGATTAACAATGGTTGAACTAGGAAGTTCACTTTGTTCTCAAATTTGTCCCATGAATGCTGCGATCTGCCCAAGTTGATTTTTCAATTCGACCATCTTTTTAGCTTGTTTTTCCAGAACCTGAGTCAAAGAAGCACAAGAAGTATTTAGTGTTTGAATTTTAACATGATCCATTGGCATACTTGAATTTTGTTGGAATTGTTGTGGTGGAGATTGTGGTGGCTACATAGGTCTTGAATAGAACTCCTCAGATTGCTACCAATATCCTTCTTGTTGAGCTTGTTAAGGTTCCCTCCACATAAAATTTGAATTATCTCTCCCACCTGGATTGTAAGTGTTGGAAAACAAGTCATTCCTTGATTGATTATGGCCCTGATAACCCCAAGCATTAACAATATCCCAACCTTCATTCTCAATTAATTGAGGACGTTGATTAGTTTGATATCCTTGCCTAAAGGACACACCAAATGTAGCCACACTTTGCATTGTGGACCTTTCAATATACTACGACATAAGAGAAGTAAGATTCGCCATTTGAGCTTGAAGATTAGCAATTGCCAAGTCTTGCTTCTTTAGTACCTGAAATCAAAAAAATAAAACTACATCAACTATCAAAAGAAAAATAAACAAAAAAAAAAGGGATTAGCAATTTTACTAATCCCCAGCAACGGCGCCAAAATTTGATGTGGTAGAAACTAACACACAAATTAAACCCTGTAAATTATGTAATCCTAGTACGAGTAAGTAGGGATCGTTCTATTCCAGGGATTAGAAGGGCTGCTAACCAACACAAATTCAACTTATAAAACTAAAAACTAAGTTAAACTAACAACAAAACAATGAGTGGGGGGGTTTGGATGAATTTAATTAAAACAAAAGTAAAGGGTGAAGGAAAAAAATTGTCCTTGCTAAGAACAAGTATGAACATTTGAATAATCATGCAAGCTATTAACACTTTAAAGTAGGCATGCATTCAAAAACAATTCATAAAACCCATGACTTTCAAAGCCTAGTATATGGTGAACCAAAATAAACTCTATAACAACATTAAAGAGGAGTAAAGATTTAGTGATTCTTTACCCTTGAAGCTCATCCTTGATTACACAAGGGATTCACCCAAGTGGAGGGCCTTCAAGTCACCTCCAAAAGCTCTTTGAATCCTCCTTGTGTTTTCCTCCCTTTAGTGCTCCTTTGATGATTTGAGGAAATAAGGATTTGTTCTCCAAAAACATCAAAAGCTTGATGTCTCTAAGTCTCTTCACCAAAGATGTATATTGTGAAGATGATATGGATGACTTAGAGAGATTTTAGATGCTAGTAAAAATCTTCTAAGTGGCCGGCCTCTATGTAGAAAAATAAGAGAAAATGTTTCACCCAATTTCTATTAGAAAAACGCCTTGAGAAACAAAGCTATAAAGATGACTTTATACTTCATCTCTTAGGTTAGTGGCAAACTTGCAATTAAGCAAAAATTCCCACTACCCTTGCTATGGCCGGCCTCCTTTTGTTATTTGGCTAAACACCCATATTTGTTTTAGTTGTCATACAACTTAAACATAATGGGCCTAGTGGACCAAAACAATTTTGGACCCCGAAGCCCAAACTAACTTAAAAGCCCAATACAAACCTTTCGTATAATTAATTAACTAATTAATTAACTTTGACCATTCTTCAATTAAACCATTTAATTGCTTATCCATTTCATATAATTTCTTCACTAACATCCTTATGTGGTGTGCGATCCATTAGGTTCCAATTAGCGAGGCAGTGGGCGATGTTACTCTTAACGATCGATTGTGAATTGAAACCACATTTCAATTCTCCCTTAAGATTAGTGTTTGCTAATCTTCAGGGCTTCCACAAACCATGAGTGACACCTAGCAGCATATCATGGTTACCCAAGCTAAGTAGAATTGGTTGGAGAACCTATCCAGTTACAACTACAATGCAATACGGTCCTTCTCTAATACAATACTCTTAATCACATTGTTTAAGTGATAGTTTGTTTCATGTCTACTATCCAATGTGATATTTTCCTATATGATTCCTTTGAATATGATTTGGAACAAACTTCCTAAGTCATATTCATATGCTTTGGCCAAAGACTTTAGAATCATATCTTAGAGTATTCTCCTTCCACCATGGAAGGTTAGAGATCCCTTGTTGTGCATTCATATGCCTACATGACTAGATAGCTTGACCCCAACAATGCCGTGGACAATCCGAAGGAATGCCGTTGACATGATCAAAGATCAAGGACCTAACCATTAGACATCTATGATGCCTCAGGTCAAAGGACTACTTTGCATATTGCAACTTTAGAGTTCATACATGACATGTATGTTCGAACTCTCTTTTGATCGTCGTTCAGTGTACTCGATTACCTTTTTCGAGCACCTATGTGTTTGTCTTAGTGTCCAACACCAAATGACTTGAGACTAGTTCATACTCACGTTTGAGTCAACATAACACATACTAACCTTAGCGGATTGTCAATGCCCAATTGGCAATCCTATGGCTAGGAACGTTTTAGGAATGAACATAAGAGAATGGTCTCGATAATCTAACTCACTTAGATCACTTGTCTCTTAGATCAAATACATCCCTTGGATTCCCTTATTGCTTAAACACATGATACAATAAATAGTGATTAACAATAAGCTTTGCCCTTCATTAAACATATAAAAGTTTAATACAATAAGTATTCCAAAAGCTATTACATCAAATGAGTGGCTTTGTGGGCATACTTCCAACAAAGGGCAGCAAGTAAATTAAGTTGTGAATGAAAATGAAACGATAGATAAAGGATTCTTCTCCACACATGAAACATATGCATACAAATCAATTTCCAATTATTCTTCCTATAAATCATGAATGACAAGGCCCTAAATTAACTGTGAACAGCACTAGTTAACTCTCAGATTTTCCTAAGTTCATTGAATTGGACTCAACGACATAACCAAATTATTCTTCTCAAGTTCCCGAACTATGAAAAGCATGATAGAGATACATCTCAAAGATCATTAAATTCAGTGAAAATCATAAGCACTGACACAACATTCATAACTATGAAAAGCATGATACTCCTGCCAATAATTCACTTAACTCAATCATGACTAGTGACTTTTACTACTAGCAAATATAAGTTCATAATGATTAGGTGAAATTCCCTTATATTCTAGCATCAAATCCCTGCATGCAAAGTAAGTGTGCATCCTTAATAAACATACAAGAATAAGTTCTCTATAAAACAGATAAGTAAATTGCATTCATGTTTTATGAAACAATAACTGGATGTAATCCTTTTATATAAAACATATGATCATGTCTTCGAATTCACCTCTAGCTAAAAAGAAGCCTAGTTACACATGTTCATCATAACTGAAAAGCAATCTAAAATAAACATTGAAAATTAAAACAAAGATAGAAAGAACTCTGAAAATTCCAGCAATTACAATGGATGAAGGGTAGGCGCAGCCCCCCCTAAATCGTTGCAAGAATTTCATATATATAGGGGAAACAGCTGAATCCAAGGAGGAAAAGGTTTTGGCATTTTGAATTATTTTAGGACTCTAAAAATCAAGTAGAGAGTGTTGGAAAGTGATTAGTATTCCTCATTGCAGCTGGAGATAAGATAAGATAGGATAAGATAATGCTCCTCTCCAACTAGGATTCCTCTTTCTTGTTTAATTCCTTGTCTTCCAAGCCTCAACTTTAATTTCTCCATATTTTCGCACATATCTAAACACCAAAAATGTCCAACCCATATGCTATCCAATCCAAATCCAAAACTACTCCAAATTGCTCCATTTGGCTATTTATTGTCATCTTTGCCAACTGGACCTACAATAATCCGAAAATAACTTAAATTACCAAAATAAATGGAAATTAACTAAGTAAATGCAAAGAAATAAGATAACAAAGTCGTATAAATATGCTCCTATCACTCCACCCAGGATATGGATAGTGTTGTATTGCGTACACAACTTGTCATCTCGTGCAGCCCCCAGGAACTTGACACCGTTAACATGGCTACCCGAGAACATTTCAGCATGAATCAGTCTGAACGCTAAGTTATATAACTCTTCACTACAAGCGAGGGAATTTGATGCTTTCAATTGATTTACTTAACATTATACAAAAACATTCCTTGTTAGTTTGAGCAATGAATTAGTACAATATATATGTCTAATACAAAACACTTAAAACTTACATATTCCAGAAACCACTTTGAAAATAATTCACGGTGTTTCTTGGCATATAAATGTGAAGGATGTTCCCGCTTCATCATCACTTCATGCTCATCTAGGTATGCCTTTGTCTCGTCACAATTGTTGAGTACGAATCACTGCGCTACCTCCATGTGCTTTTTGAAAAACAACTTGCCTCGTACTGGATCTCCAAAGGGTCATGCGATTTAGGCAAACACAGAAAGTTTCTCCTTTCTCACACCCTCGTCGTTATTATGTTGAGGATGATTGAAAGTCACATCCACATCTTTTAAATACATTCCACAAAGTGTAAGCGCTTCATATGCCACCTAAGCCTCTATAATTGATCCTTCGAGCTTTGCCCTATTTCATACACTTTTTTCAACTCCATGAGAAGCCTACCAAAATATAAGGATACGATACAAATGAGTAAAATTACAATTAATTATTAATAAACACATGACAAGGATTGTATACCTTTCTAATGGATACATCTATTGATAGTTGACTGGTCCAACAAGCAATGAGTCTTTTGGCAAGTGAATCATCACTTAGATCATACTTGTGAAGAAAGCTAGAGGAAATATCATCTCAAACTTGCATAGGACTTGGACAATGTCATGGCACAACTGATTAAGGTCTGTCTTTAGCAACGATCTTGAAGTCAGTTGCGAAAAAAATCTGGACAACAACATAATAGACTTCACTACATCTTCTGGCAAAAGGTTTCAAATACCAACAAGAAGTAGGTGTTGCAGAACCACATGGTAGTCATAAGTCTTTAGTCCAACGAATTTACCCCCGTCAACGTTCACACAACGTGCAATAATATAAGCATACATATCGGGAAACTGTACAGAGGATAAAATTTTAAAAACTCTTTTTTGTCATTTGGTTTCATTGAAAATACGCAAGATCCCTTCTGGCTTTGTCACTATCCCTATTCATCCATTAGGCACTCCGTATTCCCTTTCAATCCAAATCAAGACGAGCTTTGATCATGTCCTTTGTCTTTCTCTCAATATCTAGAATTGTGCCGACCAATGTGTCAAATACATTTTTCTCAACATGCATAACATTGAGGTTGTGTCTCAATTTTAGTTTTGACCAGTACAATAGCTCAAAAAACATGGACTTGTGCGTTCAGTTCATATGTGCAGAAGGTCTAGTCCTATTTATCATTTTGCTGAACAGAACAAAATCCAAACAGTTAACTTGTTCCAAAATCTCATCTCTGGACCATTCTCTTGGTTTTAGGAGAGGCTCTTTTGTGCCATCAAACTCTTTATCCGCCTCAGGCCACTCATGGTCCCATGGCAACGATCTCTGATGATCAAGATAACAAACTTTCTCAGCGTGCCAAGAAGAAGTTACGTTCTCTTTTCATACTGGGCATGCCATATGATCCTTAGTGCTCCACCCAAAAACCATTGCATATGCAGGAAAATCCTTCACAGTCCACATCACTACTGCCCGCAAGGTGAACATCTTGACAATACACTTATCGTATGTGCATACACCGTTTTCGCATAAATCTTTTAGCTTATCAACCAACGACCTTAAATAAACATCAATAGAGTTACCAAAATCCCCGATTATCGATAAAACCATCATCATGTATTCTTTCTTCATGCACTTCCAAGGCGGCAAATTATACAAAACTAAAAATATTGGTTACATGCTATGGTGTTGGTTTAGAATCTCGAACGGATTGAATTCGTTAGTGGCAAGTCCCAATCTAATTTTCCAAGGATCAGTAGCAAAATCGAAGACCCTTCGATCAAACTATTTCCATACCTCCCCATCTGTAGGATGCCTCATCACATCGTCATCTACTCATTTTTCCTTATGCCATTTCTTGTCAGTGGCAATATGCATTGACATAGACAATCACTGCAACCGAAGCTTCAAAGGCAAATAATGGATAACTTTCTATGGAATCTTCGTTGTTCTATTTTGAGATGTCATTTTGAACCTTGACTCATTGCATACAGTGCATTTATCCAACGCTTTATTCTCCTTAGATAACAATATACAATTATTTTTGCAAGCATGAATTTTTTTCATAACCCAATCCAAGACCATTCAACATCTTTTGCGCATTTCTATGGTCTTTCAGCAAACTACTGTCCTTTGGAAGCATTCTCTTGAAAACCCTCAAAAAGTAATCAAAACACCAACTCGACATATGATACTTTATTTTGCTGTGCATCAGTTCCACAATGGCTATGAGAATCGAAAGCCTTCGCACCTCGGGTACAATTCTTTGGCACATTTTAGTAGTTATTCAGATTGTTCGAATTCTCCAATCTCCATTGGTGTAGGCACGTCATCTTCACCTTCCTGATTGGTTTGTGTCAGTGCAAATGGAAATGTGTCATTTAAAATTTCCATAACTTGTTCGATAGTGGGAATGTAAATGAATACAAAGGCCAACTACTAGCATATTTCTTTGGAATGGCGCGGGTTGAATACCGTGATCGGTATTTAGGTCTTCCGGTGTTTGTAGGTAAGTCAAGAAAGCTACGCTTGCGTATTTGAATGATAAACTATGGAAGACGCTAAATAGGTGGCGAGGAAATTTGCTGAGCAATGTTAGCAATGAGATTTTGATAAAAACGGTGGCCCAAGCGGTACCAATCTACACAATGCACACATTTCTTCTCCCCAAAACCCTCTGTGAAGAGTTAAATATAATTGTTGCCCAGTTTTGGTGGGGCATGAAGCAGGAAAGCTGAAAATACATTGGGTAAGTTAGAGGAAATGTGTAAACCCAAAGGTGAAGAAGGGTTGGGGTTTAAAGATTTATATGCTTTCAACTTGGCATTACTTGTCAAGCAGCGGTGGAGGTTCATACAAAATCCCTCCTCACTTGCTGCTAGGTTATTAAAGCACAATACTTCCCTTCTACTGACTTCTTACAAGCACTGGTGAAGAAAATGCATCTTACATTTGGAGAAGCATTGTTGAAGCCCGACTAATCATTCGTAAAGGGTTTAAATGGCAGGTGGGAAATGGGCTCAAGGTCAAAATATGGGGTGATAGCTGGATACTGAGAGAATATTTTTTTTTTAAGGTTTTAAGCCCCATTCCGCAAGGGTGGAAACATGATTTAACAATACAGAGTTAGATGGCAGACTTGGAGAGGCCTACTTAACAATACAGAGTTAGGTGGCAGACTTAGAGAGGCCTACTTGGAATGAGGGGTTAATTCGGAATTTTTTCTTGGAGGAGGAAGTCGAATTAATTTTAAGCATCCCATTGAGCCTATTCCAACCACCTAATTCCTTGATATGGATTGCAAAAAAGAATGGAGAATTCACGACCAAAAGTGCCTATCATGTGGCAAGATCGTGTAGCGAAGTGTGTGGTGATTTTCCTAGTGGTTCTCACTTGAATCCTGATATTAAGTTTTTATGGAAAACTCTTTGCCGAAGTGCCTGGCAAAGTTAAGATTGGCGTTTGGACCGACACGAGTGAATTTGATGCAGCGTAGGGTCTTAACAGAGGCAAAATGTTTGTTTTGTGACAAAGAACCAGATACGGTAGAACATGCCTTGCTGGATTGTCCTCACTCAAGATCCATATGGTTAACATGTGTGCTGGGACTTAGAACAGGCCGTGACCGACATGATGGACTGAGAAAATGGCTATCGAGGTTGGCGTCTTCTTTAGCAAATAATAGGTTTGACTTGGTGTTGGTTCTTCTGTGGAGCATATGGACGGACAGAAATGCATATTTATGGAAAGGGTGTGGCAATGAATTCAATTGATATTCAATGCAAAGCCCAAGCTTGGGTTTATGAGTTTAAGAAATGGCATGGGAAACATAGCTGCAAAAAAGTCAGTACACCCCAAAAGTGGAGGAAACCTGGAGCGAGATGGATGTAGGCCAACTTTGATGGGGCATGGGACAAGAGGCATGATCACGGCGGTATTGGAGTGGTGGTCCGTGATGCGAATGGAAACTTTGTGGCTGCAATGGCGCAGCACCCTGGAGGAATCAAATCCCCAATGCTGGCAAAGTGTATGGCTGCTCGAGAGGTTGCGGCCTTTGCGCAGCAGTGGGTTAGGGCGCAAGTGGAATTAGAAGGGGATGCTCTACTGGTGGTTGCAGGACTTCAACGGGATTCAGCAGCAAACATGGGTCAGCTTGGTCATGTCCTTGATGATACCCGTCAGCTGATGGATAATATTCCTCATGGGAAGGTTTCATTTTGCAATCGGGAGGCCAATAATGTTGCACATCGCTGGGCTAGGTATAAATTGACTATAACCAATTGTTTAATGTGGTTTAAGGAACCATTGGATTTCATTTTAGATTCTCTATTTGAGGATAGTAATTCCCTTAGACCCGGTTAAATCCCCGGCAAGATTTTTATCGAGGCCCTTAACATGCACCCCAATCTTAGCATTGTACGTATTCCCTCATTATTAATTAATATCGTACTTCTTCTAAAAGAAGTTGTGAAATGCGAGGTCTAACAGTAACATGTGTGGTGATGAGATTTCTATTAAAGGCATTATATCCACCTCTAGCGAGATTTTTGATCGATTTGAAGGAAGAGATGAGGATTTTTTTTTTTTTTTTTTTTTTTTTTTTTTGGAATCGATTTGTAGTAAGAGATGGAAACTGAACCTGATTATCATTGACATTGACCAAAAAAAGAAAAAACAAATAGGAAATTATTATACACCCCTATGTCAACATATTTTCTTTTTTAATTCCCCAAACACCCGTACGCCTATGCAGGGCAAACACAGCAGATAATTTCAAAGTTGCAGTCCAATATAAAATTTCACTTAATTTCAGGGGGCAAAGTGCAACTAACGCTAATTAAAAGCAACATCTTGACATTCAAGTCAACTAGCATTCCTTGTTGGTATAGCCATCCAATTGTGCTTTCAGCAACGCAGAAAAGAAATAAATTCCTTGCTGGTGCTTTCGGCAATTCAACTGGGTTTTCCACAACGGAACCTGCGGTGGTGTTCCGAGGGGGAGGGGCGCTCCATGACGGGAGGAAAATGGCAGCTGAGTTTGTAGATCAAGCAGCAAAAGAGGAACTTGAAGCGGAGTTTTTACTTGGGCTCTGCTGGTAAGTGAAGAATCAGCTTTTTCAGAATTTGGTTGGTTTGGTATACAGTCAATTTCTTTTTGTTCTTAAGCATTGAATTATTTAATTTCTTCTTCTAAGCATTGAATGATCTAAATTTGCATTAAGAAATTAAATAAAAAGAAAGATAAAATGGAGCAACAAAACTACCACTTGCTCTGTGTACATGGATTGGTGCATCCCATCTTGTTTTGTTGTCCTTGATTCATTAGACAAGCGGAATTCGAGGAGCTAAAGCGGATTGTAGCTCCCATGGAGAAAATTTTAGTTGTGACGGCAATGTGTAAATCTACGCAATGTTTTAGCAACTCCGGCACCGGAGATGCTGTTTTTATTATGTACCCGCTCTTTATTACCGTCACCATCACAATTTAGAGCATGAGCGGTGACTGAGAGTGTTAAAACTGGTGGTAGTGCCCCATTTAACACCCCAGCACCATATGGACTCTTATCGTTTGGTAATATGTTATTTTGTATAATTCGGTTTTGTAATTACAACCAAGGGGAGCTGATAATTTTGGTTTATTGGCAGAAAAGTGATGGTCTAGGGGAAAACATTGGTTGTATCTGTCAGTTCCACGCCTTCATCTGCAGCTGCTACACCTTTCAGACAATAGCAATAGTCAACCTCAATGGATTCGAAGAAATCCATGCCCAAGTTGCTCGATCTTTTGAAAAGAGCCAAGGCTGTGGTCAAGGACCCTGAGGCAGTTGGACTCTTGGGACTTGAAGAGAAGCTTCTCCAAATGGAAAATAAAGAGTTGCTACCCAAAGTGAAGCTCTTTGATCAAACTTTGTCGAAGCAATTCACTGCCCTAGAACGCGGACTTGGAAAGATTATCTTGGGAGCTGAAATCACTTCCATGAGCGAAAAGGATATGAAGAACACCCTAGATCTCATGAAAGAAAGTGTCGATCAGATATTTAAAGACACAATCCCTCTAGTGGAGAGAATGACCGCCCCAGGACCCATTTCAGAGCCACAGGTGCATCGGTCTAAGGTCGATCAGTCAGGACTAGATCAGAAGATGTCACAAGAGTGGTCACAACTGGGCCTGGCGGATAAAATTTATGAGACTCCTGCCATGGCTAAAACAAGGAGGACTTACGAAGATCTTGAAAGCATGGATTTGAAGCTGTGCTTCCTCTCTTTCTCAATATTCCCGGATGGTTCCGTGATGAAGAAGAGGCCTCTGATTTACTGGTGGATTGGCGAGGGCTTCATCACGTCCACCCAACATAAGACAGCAGAAGAGGTAGGAGAAGATATATTTGAAAAACTTATGAGAAAGGGCTTGATTAATAAAACTGGCTCAAAGGCATCCTCCTGTCCGTTTGTAAAGAGTTGTGCATTGAACCCTTGGATACGTCGTATGTTGGTCTCCTTGGCCAGCAAAGCTAGGCTGTTTCACTTTGATTCAGAATGGCGAAGAATGCCATCTTATGATACCTTAACCTGTAGGCGTGCATGCTTAGTTTATAATAATCAAATTCGTCAGGGTGATGATGGCCCAAGGGTGGACGATCTGTTGACTGTATTCAATGTCAATGTGCAATATCTTGGTTTGAAAAGAGAATGGCTTAATAAGTTGAAGAAGGTTGCGGTTCTTCAGCTTGGGCGCTGGCAGGACTCGGCTACGCATCATATTGAGGTGGATGATGAAGACTTTGTGAACCAAGAAGATGTGGGATTTCTAAAAGGTTTGGGGACTCAGAATAAGCACTTGAAGTATCTTAGCCTCAGAGGAATATCAAGAATTACCCAACTCCCTTCTTCTATCCTTAATCTTATAAGCCTTGAGATTCTGGATCTTCGAGCATGTCACAACTTAGAGACGATGCCTTCAGATATCTCCGCATTAAGGAAGCTCACCCATTTGGATATGTCGGAGTGCTACTTGCTTGAACGCATGCCAAAAGGGCTTGACAAACTCTCTTCGCTCCAAGTTCTGAAAGGTTTTCTCCTAGGGCCTTCGAAAAATAGTCCCTGTAAACTTGGTGATCTCGCCAAGTTGAAGAATTTAAAGCGGCTCAGTATACACATGGGGAATGAGTCTGAAGTTCAAAAGGGGGAACTCAACAAGTTGAAGGACATTTCATCTCTTTGCCGCCTTAAAATATCTTGGGGTTTGGTTTCTTCCGAGTTAAAAGACCAAATTGCCAATGAATTCTCATTTCCGCCGCCGAATTTGGAAAAATTGGACCTCCAAGGTATCCCCCTAGAGCACGTACCAAGATGGCTGAACCCGGGACAACTCGGAAATTTAAAGAAGCTGTACATAAGGGGTGGAGAACTTTCCAGCTTAGATCATGGGGTGACTGGTGCTGTGTGGAAGGTAGAAATCTTGCGTCTCAAGTACTTGAAGAAATGGGACAAAGATTGGCAAAAGTTGAAGGGGTCTTTTCCTCATCTGCAGCACTGGGATGTAGAGGAGGCCCACTGTTGCGAGATTAAAAAGGACGTAAGATGAAGAAATCGGTTTGGAGTGAAGCTGAAGGCTAGGGAGTACGTAATTTAACGATACGATCCAGGTTGTCAAATCTATTTTCTACTCTTGAGTAGTTGATTGTTGTTCTACTGTCTCAGCAACTTTGTTGTCAAGTTCATAAACAATGTCTTTAGGCTAAGTTTGGGCCAAGGATTTCCAATTCCCCGGGGGATTGATGCCAAGTTAGCAGGTGGTGGAGCACAAAATCTTAGATAACACAAGTTGGCGGTGTTAGCATCGTCGTCGTGAAACTGTGAAAATGAGAGGCCTTGGTGGTGTTGTTACTCTTAAATTCTTAATCTAGCTTTGTACGTCTTAATCGTTCATATATGTAATCTAACGCTCATAATTAGTCATGAAACTCTGATTAGTGCAGATCATGCATGTTGGGTACAGTTTTCCATGAAAGCTGTTTTTGAGCAATTATTTGGTAATAGACTCTAAAGGGTTTTTCTAGACGATTGTCTTACCTAACTACTTAAAAAGTATCACAAAAACTAGGCTTCTGTTTCAACTGACTAGCCACCGAAAACTAATTAGTAGACTTGCACTTATCTAAATTCAACTTAATTTTATACACAGACACCAGACACTTGAGGCACACTCACACAAATTTTCAATATTTTTGGAGTTAATTTCTATTTTAATTAAATCCAACAAAAACAGGACATGAACAAAGTAAATAGCTCGAAAATATAAGGAACTAACTAAGAAAAGACAAAGTGAATTTGAACAGTTCAAATATACTGCAGATCATCTACAAGAACCTTGAAAACAGTTATGTGGAAAGAGAGGTATGAACATGGTTACGAAAGCTAGAACCACCCGCCGAAATCAATTTTCGGGTTAACAAAGTGGAAACTAGCATTTACTATCATATAAAACCGTCGATTGATTCTCTCTATCGTGACTCATTCACTGTTTCCGTCGACACCACATGTACATCATAATGTTCAATCATCCCTTGTTCAATCTTTTAATAGGGGACAAAAGAGAGAGGAATGAAGGCACCTTGTTTGAAGTCACGGTAAACAGCCTTTAAAACCCTTTTCCAACTCTTGTGCATCCAAGTTCTTCCCTATGAAAACGATCCTGTTTGTTCTTTGGCTCGTTGGGGCCCCACAGCCGATCAGGTGAGCCTTGGAATATATCATGGACTCCCTGTTACCCAATGGAAAAACATTATTACAAAAATATACACAAACAAAGATAAACATTGACCAAATTTGTTCAGAACTGCATATCTAGCTTCTTTATCAGAATCATCACCAACTAAGAACTTTGGCATGCAAGAAGAGTATCATGAGTAAACAATAATGGCATGATTCAACAAATGCGTTAAAAAAAACGTCAACATTAGCAGCTTCTCTTCCCCAACCTAAATTGAACCCTTCCACGACAAACTCCCACTCCCATTCTACTTGGTAATTTATTTACAAGTGACAATTGACCATTACTAATAAAGCATTCAGGTTAAAGTATAACATAAGACAAAAACAATGCTTACCGGGGACCAAGGTTTCAGAAATTCAAACTTTAAATTGTCCTCACAGGCAATGCTCGGGATAAAGAAAACGCGATGCTTATTTCGATGAGATTCTCCTACCAATTATCTCAATTTCAAATATATAAGTAAATGATTATAACACTCGACGGACTACTCACCTGGAAGACAATCTCTCATTCATTCCTTGAACAGATAGTAGACCTTTCATGCGATATATGTCCTCGCTTCGTTCCAACAACAGCGTACCAAGCCATATGTTAGGCTGAATTAAATTACGATGAAATCAGTAGTCTTTGCCAGGTTTTCTTTCATACATTCCAGAAAAAGACACTAAATGCAACTGGCCATTAAATGTGTACTTGTGTCATCAAAGGCAACAGGTAAACCAAAAGACAAAGTAGGCAATTATCATATATATTGCAAAATCAGACGAAACACAAATCCAAACTTTTCAAGATCTAGGCTCCCTTCACAAACCATGCTGATAGAAGAAACACCAGGATCATGAACATGATCATGGGATCTGCATATCCATGTCAAACGTGTGGATATTATTCCATAAATCCATATAAAAGTAGTAGTAATGTCAAATTACAATTTTTGTGCAAGATCGGAACTCGTACAACAACAACAACAACAACAACAAAGCCTTTTCCCACTAAGTGGGGTCAGCTATATGAATCCTAGAACGCCATTGCGCTCGGTTTTGTGTCAAGTCCTCCGTTAGATCCAAGTACTCTAAGTCTTTTCTTAGGGTCTCTTCCAAAGTTTTCCTAGGTCTTCCTCTACCCCTTCGGCCTTGAACCTCTATCCCGTAGTCACATCTTCGAACCGGAACGTCAGTAGGCCTTCTTTGCACCTGTCCAAACCCATTTTGTGTACATGTTGATGCTTCACCGCCCAACATTCTGTGCCATACAGCATCGCCGGCCTTATTGTCGTCCTATAAAATTTTCCCTTGAGCTTCAGTGGCCTACGACGGTCACACAACACGCCGGATGCACTCTTCCACTTCATCCATCCAGCTTGTATTCTATGGTTGAGATCTCCATCTAATTATCCGTTCTTTTGCAAGATAGATCCTAGGTAGCGAAAACGGCCGCTCTTTGGTATTTCTTGATCTCCGATCCTCACCCCTAACTCATTTTGGCCTCCATTTGCACTGAACTTGCACTCCATATATTTTGTCTTTGATCAACTTAGGCGAAGACCTTTAGATTCCAACACTTCTCTTCAAAGGTTAAGCTTCGCATTTACCCCTCCTGAGTTTCATCTATCAACACTATATCGTTTGCGAAAAGCATACACCAAGGAATATCATCTTGAATATGTCCTGTTAACTCATCCATTACCAACGCAAAAAGGTAATGACTTAAGGATTGTTGATGCACAAAATCAGTGAGGACTTTGATACAACAGAAAGTATTAAGTTTGTGATCTTCGCTAGATTGCTCTGGTCATTAGTGTGGATAAGTATGTAAATGGATAGAGACAGGAAAGCAAACACAAGATGTACGTGGTTCACCCAGGTTGGCTACGTCCACGGAGTAGAGGAGTTCTCATTAATTGTGAAGGGTTTACACAAGTACATAGGTTCAAGCTCTCCTTTAGTGAGTACAAGTGAATGATTTAGTACAAATGACATTAGGAAATATTGTGGGAGAATGATCTCGTAATCACGAAACTTCTAAGTACCGAAATGTGGTATCGTCTTCACTTGCCTTATCTGTCTCATAGGTAGATGTGGCATCTTCTCTGAAAGTACTCTTCCTCCATCTAGGGGTGGTATGTTTAACTAGTGGAGATGCACAAGGTAATGTATCAATTTCACTTGAAGCTTACTTGTAGTTTCAGGTTTGGTCAAGCACGATACAAACCATGTAGTAGGAGTCTCCCAAGTCGCCGAGCTAGGAGATCTGCTGAAAGAGGTGACAGACAAGGTAAGCAATCAGAGCTCCAAGCAATCAGTCCTAGATCAGAAGTTTGATTTCGAGTTCCGGCTGATTGTTCTCATTCTCCCTATCTTACGGGCAGCATAAAGGATAAAGAGAAGAAAAGGAGAATAGATGATATGAGATACTTTTGCTTTTGAAGAAGTAACTTTCCACAAGCTTATTCTTGAACTGGGCTGGAGGGTTTTCTGGTTTCCTCCAGAGTATAAGGCCGACTGAAGAATTTGAGGGTCAAAACAAGTCCATCAAATCTAAAGTACGTTCGACCCTGCTGATATGGGATACTTTTGCTGTTGACAAAGTAGTGGATGTATCGGCACGTGTTCTGTTACGCTTGTCTCCACATGCTTCCTTGTATCCTTCTCACTTTCCCTATTTGTTCCTCAAGCAGATGTTGTATCTTCTCTGGAAGCATAAGATGTTGAAGATGAGTACTCGAGAGCAATGCTAGGTAAGTAATCAGGTAAGGGGTTCCAGGCAGTCAGTTCCTGACTGGAAGCTTGATTCCAAGTGCTGACTAATTGCTCTCTTTCTCCTTGTCTTGGAGGTAA
This sequence comes from Malus sylvestris, assembly GCF_916048215.2. Lineage (NCBI taxonomy): Eukaryota > Viridiplantae > Streptophyta > Magnoliopsida > Rosales > Rosaceae > Malus > Malus sylvestris. The sequence goes on from NC_062268.1 coordinate 24,873,007, forward strand.
GAACAAGGCCAAAGGAAAAGACAGGGAAAAAGCATGATATGGGATACTCTTGCTTTTAACCCTGATGATAGACCTGTAAACGGGTCAGATTTATTGGGTTTGGGTCGGGTTGAACCCGACCTGTTAAGTTAACGGGTCACCCGAACCCGACCGGTTAAGCTAACGGGTCACCCGAACCCGACCCATTAAGCTAACGGGTCATCCGTTTCACCCGTTAACAATTATTTTTATTTTTATTTTTTGCATAAAGTTTATTTTTTGTCATTAAGATTTTACTAAAATTACTAAAATATCCTCAACTAACGGGTGCTAACGGGTGTTAACGGGTCCTAACGGGTTGACCCAAAGTGACCCGTTATTTAACGGGTTGTTAACGGGTTCACCCGTTAACGACCCGACCCGTTAAGCATCCACCCAAATACAAATATTAACGGGTTGGGTCGGGTCGGGTTAACGGGTTGGGTCCAAAATGCCAGGCCTACCTGATGATATAAGATATTCTTACTCTGGTGTAGCTTGTTCGCAGAGGTATTATCGGGGGGAAAGAAAGCTGAGTATTTCGAGAGGCTTGGTTGGGAGTGCCCTCTCAGATATGAGGAAGGATTGAGCATTTTTGCACGTCTGCCTGTCCGTTGAGGATGAAGGTCGACATATATAGGAGTCTCCCTAACAACAAGTAGTAATGTTATTCCTTTACCCTGCTTGGTCATAGCACGGTAGTGGGAGCTGCCAGCTTCACGTGTGTCAGAGCACTTTGAAAAAGTGGTTTGTGGTATCTGGAAAGCTGATGTTGCGTGTGAAGATTACAGACAAGCTTTATCCAAGGAAATTTGGCTCTCGAAGTTCAGAAGCGGTGCCTCTTCGATTTTCGAACAAGCAATCCTGTCGAGGATCTGGCTCTCGAGATTCGGAGAACGGTGCCTCTTCGATTTTTGAGAGAGCAATCCTGCTGGGAGTCTGGCTCTCGAGATTCGAAGAGCGGTGTCTCTTCGATTTTTGAGAAAGTAATCATGTTGGGAGTCTGGCTCTCAAGATTCGGAGGACGGTGCCTCTTCAATTTTGGAGCAAGCAATCTTGTTGGGAGTGTTTTCTCGAATGTGAGTAAAGGTTGGGCATGTTTGCTAGTCTACCTTGCCACGGAGCACAGAGGTTGACACACAAGGACTTTCCAATTATCCAGCAGTGGTGCTGTTCCTTTACCCTTGTGGGCAATCATATGGTAGCTAGACCTTCAAAATTTATGTGTCTAAACTTTGTTAGTGCTGTTTCTTTGCTATTCTTTTACCCTTCTTGGTTATAGCGATGTAGTGAGAGCTGCAAGCTTCACGTGTCTAAACTTTGTCAAAGATCTTTGGCAAAGTTATCTGTGGTACCCATGAGCTGATAGTGCGTGTGGAAAGTGGATGAATGAACAGTAAAATTCACGTGCTTTCTACTTCACCAGAAACCTTCAACAGAATGCCCGTAATTTCAGCAAAGCTGAGTGTGCATGTGACAGGTGTTGACAAGGCTGAAAAAAGCAGGTGCCTCTTCGATTTCTGAGATCAGCCCTCGTGGTTTCTGAGCAGCCCAGCTTTTGAGAAAGCAAGCGCCTCTTCGATTTCTGAGATCATCCTTCGTGGTCTTTGAGCAGCCCAGCTTTTGAGAAAGCAAACGCCTCTTCGATTTCTGAGATCGACCTTCGTGGTCTCTGAGTAGCCCAGCTTTTGAGAAAGCAAACGCCTCTTCGATTTCTGAAGCTCCGTTGAGTGCAGAATTTTATAAAGGCTGGCATTAAGTTCCAAAGCACACTTGAATCTTCACCAGTAGAAGCTCCCTTCTTGCACTTCTAAGATCTTGATTTGTCCGACCTCTTCTCTCTTCAACACCTTTGAAAATGTCTGGCCCCTCCGACCGTCGTTTTGACTTGAACCTTGTTGAAGAGGCAGCCACGCTTTCTCCAGACAACATATGGCGCCCATCCTTCTTATCCCCTACCGGTCCTCTTACCGTTGGGGATTCTGTGATGAAGAATGATATGACCGCTGCGGTGGTGGCCAGGAACCTTCTCACTCCCAAAGATAACAGACTACTTTCCAAACGGTCTGATGAGTTGGCTGTTAAAGATTCTCTGGCTCTGAGTGTTCAGTGTGCAGGTTCTGTGTCTAATATAGCCCAGCGCCTATTTGCTCGAACCCGCTAAGTTGAATCATTGGCGGCTGAAGTGATGAGTCTCAAACAGGAGATTAGAGGGCTCAAGCATAAGAATAAACAGTTGCACCGGCTCGCACATGACTATGCTACGAACATGAAGAGGAAGCTTGACCAGATGAAGGAATCTAATGGTCAGGTTTTACTTGATTATCAGCGGTTTGTGGATTTGTTCCAAAGGCATTATTGTCTTCGTCTTCTGGGGCTGTACCGCGTAATGAAGTTCCAAATGATCAACCTCCGATGCCTCCTCCTTCTAAGGTTCTGTCCAGTACTGAGGCTCCGTTGAGTGCAGATTTTTATAGAGGCTGGCATTAAGTTCCAAAGCACACTTGAATCTTCACCAGTAGAAGCTCCCTTCTTGCACTGGGGCTCTACCGACTGCTGAGACTTCTCCTAAGCAACCTTTGTGAAGGCTTCCCCTTGTTTGTTTATTTTGACTCATGTATATGTACATATTTGTAACTTATTGAAGATATCAATAAATAAGTTTTGCTTCATTTCAACGTATTGTGTTAAATACACCAAAGCCTTCTTCACTGAGTAGGGTCGGCTATATGAATCTTAGAACGCCATTGTGCTCGGTCCTGTGTCATGTCCTCTGTTAGATCCAAATACTCTAAGTCTTTTCTTAGAGTCTCTTCCAAAGTTTTCCTAGGTCTTCCTCTACCCCTTCGGCCATGAACCTCTGTCCCGTAGTCGCATATTCTAACCGAATCATCAGTAGGCCTTCTTTGCACATGTCCAAACCACCATAACCGATTCTCTCAGCTTTCCTACAATTTCGGCTACTCCTACTTTACCTCGGATATCCTCATTCCTAATCTTATCCTTTCTCGTGTGCCCACACATCCAACGAAGCATCCTCATCTCCGCTACACCCATTTTATGTACGTGTTGATGCTTCACCGCCCAACATTCTGTGCCATACAACATATCTGGCCTTATTGCCGTCCTATAAAATTTTTCCTTGAGCTTCAGTGGCATACGACGGTCACACAACACGCCAGATGCACTCTTCCACTTCATCCATCCAGCTTGTATTCTATGGTTGAGATCTCCATCTAATTCTCCATTCTTTTGCAAGATAGATCCTAAGTAGCGAAAACGATCGCTCTTTGGTATTTCCTGATCTCCGATCCTCACCCCTAACTCATTTTGGCCTCCATTTGCAGTGAACTTGCACTCCATATATTCTATCTTTGATCGACTTAGGCGAAGACCTTTAGATTCCAACACTTCTCTCCAAAGGTTAAGCTTCGCATTTACCCCTTCCTGAGTTTCATCTATCAACACTATATCGTCTGCGAAAAGCATACACCAAGGAATATCATCTTGAATATGTCCTGTTAACTCATCCATTACCAACGCAAAAAGGTAAGGACTTAAGGATGAGCCTTAATGTAATCCTACAGTTATGGGGAAGCTTTCCGTTTGTCCTTCATGAGTTCTTACGGCAGTCTTTACTCCTTCATACATATCCTTTATAGCTTGGATATATGATACCCGTACTCCTTTCTTCTTTAAAATCCTCCAAAGAATGTCTCTTGGGACCCTATCATACGATTTTTCCAAATCTATAAAGACCATGTGTAAATCCTTTTTCCCATCTCTATATCTTTCCATCAATCTTCATAAGAGATAGATTGTCTCCATGGTTGAGCGCCCTGGTATGAACCCGAATTGGTTGTCCGAAACCCGTGTCTCTTGCCTCAATCTATGCTCAATGACTCTCTCCCAGAGCTTCATTGTATGACTCATTAGCTTAATACCCCTATAGTTCATGCAATTTTGTACGTCGCCCTTATTCTTGTAGATAGGCACCAAAGTGCTCTTTCGCCACTCATTTGGCATCTTCTTCATTTTCAGAATCCTATTGAAAAGGTCAGTGAGCCATGCTATACCTGTCTCTCCCAAGACTTTCCACACTTCGATCCGTATATCATCTGGGCCCACTGCTTTTCTATGCTTCATCTTCTTCAAAGCTACAACCACTTTCTTCCTTCCTGATTCGACGATAAAATGAGTAGTTTTTACACTCTTCTGAGTTACTCAACTCCCCTAAAGAAGTACTCCTTTCATGTCCTTCATTGAAAACATTATGAAAATAACCTCTCCATTTGTCTTTGACCGCGTTCTCTGTAGCAAGAACCTTTCCATCCTCATCCTTTATGCACCTCACTTGGTTTAGGTCCCTTGTCTTCTTTTCCCTTGCTCTAGCTAGTTTATAGATATCCAACTCTCCTTCTTTGGTATCTAGTCGCTTATACATATTGTCATAAGCCGCTAACTTAGCTTCTCTCACAGCTTTCTTCGCCTCTTGCTTCACTCTTCTCTACCTTTCACCATTTTCATCGGTCATGTCCTTGTATAAGGCTTTACAACATTCCTTCTTAGCCTTCACCTTTGTTTGTACCTCCTCATTCCACCACCAAGATTCCTTTTGGTGTGGAGCAAAGCCCTTGGACTCTCCTAATACCTCTTTTGCTACTTTTCGGATACAACTAGCCATGGAATCCCACCTTTGGCTAGCTTCCCCCTCTCTATCCCACCCACACTGGGTGATTACTTTCTCTTTGAAAATGGCTTGTTTTTCTCCTTTTAGATTCCACCATCTAGTCCTTGGGTACTATCGGAACTCGTAAAGCAAAAAAAAATATTATCCAACTGGAAACCAAACTAAAGCAACAATATGAGTAACCATGTCAAAAAGCAAATAAAATAAACTATTATCTATTTGAACCAAGAAATGCAAAATGCATGAGAGAAAATATAGGATAACTGGAGTAGGAGGGAAAAGGGTGAGCTGCTGAGCAGTTAAGGCAGTATAGTAAAATCTATCCTCAGTACTTGCTACCTTTCTTACAGGAATAAAACAGGGAAAAAATGGTAAATAAATTGACAGGGAGAAAGAGAAAACTTAAGATATCTAAATGGGGCAAAGTAGACAGAAAAGTTGTGCTATTTGGACAAGAACTCAACTATGTTTAGTTCCTTAAACCTTTCTTAGTGCCATTTCCACAAGGACTGAAACCGCAACACTCACAGATTTAGGGATGCTGGTGCAATTTGGAGGCACTTATGTCATTTTGCTCTTTGCAGTTAAAATTTCTACCCAAGGCAGAAAAAGAGACATTTAATAATCACTTCTTAAGAACTCCAAGTTACCTCAACATACACAACAAAAAAGGCAACAATAACAACAATAAGCTGCAAAATCCGAGCCTCATACCTCGTTCTCAATCACCGCAATTCGCTTCCCGTGCTCCGCAGTCAATATATGGTTAAGCAATGTCGTCTGCAATTCCATTTCACAAGTGCATTTCAGTAAACAATGAAGATTAATGCGGCATTCAAACAATGAAACTCCAATCAAAACCGGCCATAAATTACCAAAAGAACATCGAACCTTTCCGGAGCCCAGAAATCCGGTGATTATGGTGGCGGGGATACGATTATCAGGCTCAATCTGGGTCAAAACATCGGAGCTTTCGCTTTGCGACGTCGTTGTACTGCTCGCAGCCGCAGTGAACCTTCTATAGCCTCGGTTGGGTTTGGCGACGAGAGCTCGGCAAAACGACGACGTCGAGTAGCGTAGGGTTTGGGAATGTGGGAAAGTCCTCGGTCTCCACGTCAGGGGGAATAGGGCCGCTTCGGCTCCAACCCAGGGGAGTTGGGTCGAGCGGCGAGAAGTTAGGCCGATAAGGGTCGTGGTGAGGTCCGCCGAGATGGAAGCCATGGGAGTGGAACAGCGTCGCTCTGGTAGTGGGGTTCAAAGAGAGGAGGAGGTGAAGGGTTTATGTGAGGTTTGAAGAGTGAAGAGGTGATAGACAGACTAGCACGGCCAAAATGGTAGTTTTGGATTGTTCTATGTTCCGCAATTATCTGCCAATCAGAGCCCCACGCGCTACATTTTCTTTTGTTTCTCTTTTGGGCGGTTTTTTATTTTATTTTATTTTATAACAAACAATATGATTTATGCTAATGTAAAAATATCGATATATTAAAAAAATATATATTATTACACTAAGAAAAGACGGTGGCCTTAGCTTCACAATTGGTTAGTAATAATACTGACACACCCCAACCCGAATCAGGGCATGTTGGTCGTCACGTGAAGGTGACATAACCATATGCACAGTGCAGAAGCAATAATGATAATAGAGAATACGAATAAATGAAAACCAATTCATAAGAGTACTAGATAAGACAAGTTCTATAATATGTGTGAATACACAATCAAAGCATAAATAGCCTAAGTTCAGTCCAGAAAACAAGTAATAATTAAACGACACCCAAAGATGCCCTACATTTGTGATAGTCTGTCAGAACCTCCAATCAATCCTTGTGAGCCATCAACGAACAAGCTTATCTAAAACCTAGAGGGGCACAAAACAGAAAGTGTGAGTGGGAAAAAATAAAGCTTTTCAAACCATTTCATTTATCAAATACTCTAACCCTTGTCGTAAAACATGTATAACTTTCCCATAAATGGAATATAAATAAATAAATATATATATCAATTCATGATTCATATATCCATATTCATAAGTTGCCATTCCAAAATATAAAACAGAATAAGTAACTAAGGTGAAATTAAATTCATGGAAAATAACATATTAGCCGGAACCCCTCCAGCGATCTGTATGGCTGAATTCATAGCTCATTAGTCAATCTAGCCGGAGTCACCGCAAGTGACCTATACGGCACTACACTGCACATGAGTCAGAACCACTGTAAAGGTCCGTACGACAAGACTGGGTGTGATATAGTTATGCTCAATGCTACGTTCTCATGATAGATGTGCAATAAATCGCTAGTCACCTACGAGTCAGAACCACTTATAATGGTCTGTACGACAAGACTATGCACCTAAATTGGATCCAATGTGAGCATATGGTGCGGGAGGTGACATCATAAACAGGCATGTACCATATCTCTGACTAAATCACAATCACCCAAGGTGCAGGTTTATGAGCTCTCAATCACGTCTCACATTATCAATATCTCATATAACAAAACATAACTCACCTGGTACTTACCTGAGCGTCCACAACACCAATTCATATTATGCATCATATACTAATTCATATGCTGAATATAAATTTATATGCATGACATTTCAAAGCATACTTTCATTTAAACACATTTTCTAGGAAAATATCAAATATATAAATGTATGCTGAAAACCAAAAGCCCACTCATTGGTATGTCGAAGGGTCGTAGCCCCCGAGCCGTTCTTGTCTACGCTCGTCCTCGGGATAGGACTCCCCTATATGCGAAACTACTAAATAAACGTTAATTAAAGCACATAGACAAAACTAGTTAATAACTTCTCTTACATTGCTCAAATGGGATGTTTGAATATATCAACGTGATCTACACAACCTCATGAACATCCCCATATTTTTAGAAAAAATTTCCGACCACCCACGCGCAGCCATGCACCGGCGGAGGCACGGCAACATGCGCGACCATGCGCAGGGAATCCTAACGGAATCCCTAACTGCCATTAGGAATATTTCGTCAAAATAAAGGAATATTCCGTCCAAATTACCTACCCTTTGTTAGGAATATTCCGTCAACTTTGACAGAATATTCTTCTTTATTCTCCGGTGAACCTCGCTGGTCGCTACTGTCGCCGGAAAACTAGAAAATGTTTAAACCTTCATTTCTCTTCCATTTCTCAACCAAATTTTATGAAATCTTAACCAAAATGAAGCTTAGGACTAGAAGAACACAATCTTACCAATTTCAAGCTCCAAAAATCACGAGATCTCGCCGGAGAAAGCATGATGATTCCGGCCAAATTTCAAACTCACCAAACTCGACTTCCCAATGTCCAAAACACTTCGTTTTTCTTCTCCGAGCTTCTTAAGGACGTTCTAAAGCTTCCTAGAGGCTTAAAATCTTATAAAAACTTCACATTTAAGTGTGCATGAACAGTACCTCGAATCTGGGTTCTCGAGTTCTCGGGAAATCGAGGGTTTCACATCCAAAGAAGGGTATGATTGTGATCCTTAGCTTGTCAAGAACTCAAAGACACCAACGTTAGTCTCAATCCGTGAATGATCAAGGGGTTTTGAAACTGGTCCGTACGTTGTACGGAAAATGGAAAGAAACCTGATAGGGAGGAGAGAGAGAGAGAGAGAGTCAACGGGAGAGAGAAAGAGGGAGAGTGGGTGTGTGTCCACGTGGGTCACGTACCAAAACCAACAAAATCTTACTTCTAATTGGGTCCAAGGGTATATAAGTTATTTCGCTGTCGAAAAATAAATATTTCGGGACTGGCTGTCACAAATACAATTCAAATTTGCCTTTGCTGAGAATCGAATCTAAAACCTATCACTTACAAGTAAAGAGAAATATATCACTAGACTATAGTACTATGTGGCATTTTGACCAGTTTATGTTTTTTTGAGAAAATTTGATATAAGTCCAATTTTTGAGCCACTTTTTGAGGGGGACAAGGGCAAGGCAAAGGTAAGGGCATTAGTGCCAACTTATTTGAGGTATCTAGTCTTATGATTGGTGCCAACTTTTTATAATCTTCCTAGATATTGAGAATGCCTTTGTTTTGCGGGAGCATTTATGCTCATCACCATAATTATGGTGTATGTTCATCATGCATCTAAATATTTTGTTATGTGTCATTTCACCTAACTTTAGTTAAGTTTCACATTAAATGTTACTTTTTTAATTGTGAAAAAATATTAACCAAAATTATTTTAAAAGAACACATGTTAGATGATTAAGTGCTTTGTTGGATATCGACTCTGCAAAGCAACGGGACACTCGAAATTTTAATTATAATGGTTACTGTCATTGTTATCTTTACTCTTCACATTCTTGTATGGGAAAGCAGGGTTGACAGGATTGATCTCTGAAGAACTTGAAATTTCACGTTTCAGATTATCGTATCACAAATTCTGGACTTGAGCATATGAAAACGCTGAAGAATTTGAAATCTCTGACATTGGAGTCCTGCAAGGTAACAGAAAACGAAACAAGGAAGCTCCAGTCAAATGACCTTCCAAATCTGGTAAACTCCCGGCCTGAATAGTTCTGGAGGCAATCGAAGTCTGTAACATTAAGCTTCTGGCAGCATGGACAGACAACTGTGTATATGAAAACACTTTGGAAGGAAAACATCTGATAAATTGTGTATATGCTCGGACCGCGGACTTGGGTTTCCAAATGTTTTCAGAATTGTAGGTTTTGTAGTTTGCTCCGTGCTTCATAGGAAGCTTTCTTCCGACATCGAATTGTCATGGAAGAAAATGTGGATAAGATTCCTACGCGCGGTGCTTCCTTGTACGGTATCTACAAAAATGGCATCCTATTGAGTAGTTAGGAGATTTTTGTTGATAGTTTCAGTTTTGTTTCTTAGGCCTGTTTGACATACCGTATAAGGCATCGGATAGTACTAATAATACGAAATACGATGTTTAGTATCTGTTTAGATTAAATAGGCACCGGATTAAATAATCCGGGCTCACCTTTTTTATACGGTCTTCACCCTCTTCCTTATACCGTCCAAAAGCACGGTATAATTTAGTTGGGCTTCTCTCGCTCTCTCCTTCCTCTCCAGACGGCGGTCTCCAGATGCTCTCTCTTCCTCTCCAGATGCTCTCTCTTCCTCTCCAGACGCACTCCTCTCTCGTCTGAATCCCAGGTTCGTCTTCTCAAATTCTTCTTCTTCGTTTGCATCACAGTTCGTCTTTTCATTTTTCTTCTTCTTCTTCCCGAGCTTCTCTCGCTCTCTCCTTCCTCTCCAAACGCTCTATCTTCCTCTCCAGAAGCTCACAATCTCTCTCTCTCTCCCCCCCCCACTCTCTCTCTCCTCACCACTCGCCCCCAACTTTCTCCTCGTCTTTATCGTTAGGTTGCTGCTTTTTTCCGGCTACCCAAAAACCACAGTTCTCCCCCGGTACGCCTCTTTGATTTTGGGTATAAAGTTTCAATTTTTATTCATATGGGTTCTTATTTTTGTTGTGTATGTTTAAGATTTTGCACCCACTGGGATCAAATTTTTGTGGGTTTTGTGAATTGGGCATCGAGTTTCTGATGCTTTTTGAAAAATGGGTTGTCAGTGATGTCTTGATATTTCAATAGTTGGACTTGTGTGGCTGCATGCGTTTTTTGATTTCTGCTGGGTTTAGCTGAGTTGTGCGGTTAATCTGTTTGTTCTCCAACTTTCTTACGATTTAAGTGCTTTTAAGTGAAGTACTTCCTGTGCCTATTTGTTCTTTCTTAGTAGCTTAGAGGTATGAAATTTGATAGTATTTCGTGTTAATTTTTAATGGAACTTGAAGAATGAGGAATGCATATCTTGCTTGTGAAATTTGATACTATTTTTCTTTGTTATTTGAAAACTTATGTGGTTTTCAATAGGTATAAATATGAGAAAAGTTCAACAAACAAACAAAGATTTGTCATAAAAAATTTTGCCCTTGTCCTATCTGGTTCAGTACCAAACACAATATAAATAATACAGTTATTAGTCTGATAGTGCACCAAACGCCCGACTAATTTTGTCAATACTATCCGGTGGCTATATATCATATCCGACAGAAATAGTCAGTATAGTCCGAACTGCTAAACAAGACCTTAATGTGTCCAGGACTGTCACCTGTGTACTGAAAACTTCTCGATGGTTTCACCGTGATACTACTGTCAAACCGCTTTTGTCCTCTTTTCTTTGTAAAATGCTAATGAGTCACCCAAAGACGATGCTAATTCGGAATAGTTAGACTAAATTGCGGTTACAAGGTGTGAATTTGGTCGAATTGAGGCTTACATTTGTTGTATAAATCCCTTGAATTGTAACCATGATTCTGTTTTAGCTGAAACGACATTGCGAGTACCGGAAGCCAAACTGGATAGGTGATGATGGAACTGCACATAAAGTCATCGAATTACGTTCCTCGTCTTACTCTCGTCGTGCAAAAGCGGGTAGAAAGAACCAGAATCCTCGGTATTCAGCCATCGTACTACTTGCGTAGTAGCCTATTCTTAAACTCATTGGGGTATTCCCCGCTACACTTCTCATTGTTTCAAGTCACGTTTCAAGGACGGCCCTCGGTATTCGCTAGTCGGGGCTTTCTTGCGATCCAAGTACTTTCCTTGGCTAACTCCAATCTTTTGCAGGCCAACTTTGGTGGTGCTATGGTTTATTTTGGCGGAGTTTGCTTTGGGGATGTAGTCAAATGGCGTACTGGGAAGTAGAGACTACATCACTGGAGACTACTCTGTAACCGTTTTGGTTTCGAATCAAAACCGAACCATAAACAGAATAATAGGGTGAGTTTGGCACATGAGGCAATCAAAATATTGGCGTCGTAAGGTAATCGAAATGTTGGTGTCTGGAAGTTAGCCGTCGGAGAGAAGTAATCCGTTGCACAAGCCCATGATTTGGAAACACTCGTTGAAGCTCTGGCTTTGAGTGCTGTTGGAAGGGGTCAGCCTAAATGTAGAGATATAGGAGATGAATGTCATTGGCGACAATCTCATCGCTGCTGTCCCGTTGGTGCCGTATTTCCTTCGGCTACACCGCTTCCTGTTCCCTGCACCCACCAAGTTAGTTGGCGCTGCAATGTCTCTCGGCTCCCACCTGCTTATGCTTTACTCTTTCATACTTGTGTTTGCGGAACTTGTTCTACAAGCTTTTCTTCCGTTCGAATCAGAGACCGGGTTCGTTGGAATGTAGTAGAAAGATGCCGACTGGACATCAAATTCACTCTCACCACCCCTTGAATTGTACTTGAAAACAAGAAAATGGTAAATCAGCAGCAAGTGTGCCTGTAAAAACTTGAATTTCCGGCGGTTTTACACTGTAAAACCATCTCTACATTCACATTGTAAAAACATCTTTTACACTGGTATGCTGCGCTTGTACCACTCTGCATTTTCTATGACATCGATTCGTGGTACATTTACAAGCTTATGCACTTTCTATGTCGTCTTTTTTCTCGGTGCACACAGAACATGGATGAAAATTATCACTGGTGTAACATCCAACGACGAAGACAAATGAAAAACAAGACACCAACGCAACTTGACATAAAAAATAAAAATAAAAAACTAGAATGATATTCATGATCATCAATTGAAAGAAAAGCATACCGGAGAAAATAAAACTCTTCATTTCTGACACAATTTGAATACGTTTCACTGACAATACTCCTACTGCATTTACCTTACTTGAGATTCTGAACCAACTTGTTAAATCTACATATCTGCACATCCTTCCTTGATTAAATTACACTGCATGAAGAACACAAACTGCAACAACGCAAAATGAAAACGTGTTAAAGAGAAAATACGAAAAAAGGGCAAAAATATATCAAACGATTTCCCTAGAAATGACGGGTTGCATTAACTGATTGGATTGAGCAGCAAATAAAAGTATTGCTCGTAGCGTAAATAGAAATTAGGCAAATGCAGGCATACCTGTATTTGGAATAGGCCAGCAAGCAAAGCATGTAAAAGAACTTGTGCTCTGCCAGCCTCTTGATCATCTCTGAGCTTGATCTGAACCTGAAGTTCCAACTTGAGTAGCCGGCGCACTGCTTGCTGAACCATTTTCAACAGGTGGAGCCACACCCCATTTGCCTTCAGATTCAAGGGGCTCAAAGACGTTAACAGCACCATCCGATAGTCCTAATGCAAACTGATTTGCTTCTTGTGGATGTGCCGCAATAACAAGGGGCTGTACGTTAGAACTGTTGCAAAGGGGAAGCGGAGGGCTGGAATTAGCAACAGCTATCACAAACCTAGTTTAGCTTTACCAAACTAGTAAATTAGGAGCTGTTAATTGCACGCCAAAACAGTCATGATGCACTCCTCAAAGTAATATTGTCCCTTCATGCTTTTACAAAGGAGCGTATGATTGCGATATTCAGAGTTCCAATAAGTAGTAATAAAAAAGGCGCTACAATTAGAACGACTAGTTATCAGCGGTTTACTATTATTTTTATCACCATAATAGAAAGTACTAAATTCCTATCCTATTAGGCAATCTAAGCACCAAATTTTGGGTTTTTAAGGAAGTAGCTAAAATTGGTAATTTAAAAAAAAAACGTTGCAAATTAAGTAATATGTAAAAGTTCTAGCTATAACACTAGTTAACGTTATAAAGTAAACCAAACAGGTGTCTAATACCAGGAATTATAGGACTAACTTTAGAAACTAAGCTAGATTGCCTTGGCATGAACTAAGTAGGATAATAATAATGGAACGTTTGGTGCAATGTCGAACTAAATTACAAACTAAATTATTTTTGGAATAAAATATTTTGTCATTTTTTAGAATTCTTTCTCTGCACTCTCTCCACCTTTCCTTCTTTTCTTTTCTCTCTTCTTTTCCTCCTTTCCAGAGGCTTCTGGTCTTTTCTTTTTCTCTTCCTTCTCAATCTCAAATCTTTCCTTGCCTTCTATCCCCGCTAGATGCTTCTGGTCCCTTACTTCAAATCCCTATTTTTTTCTTTCCTTATTTTTTCCGTCCCTCTCCCTCTTTTTCTCCCCTGTCCAGCTTTGCCTTCTCGATCTCAAACCAGATTCCAAATTCTTAATGTTGCTCCAATTCTCCTGCACCTGAGCTTCCAAGCTGAACATCAATTGGCAAATCAGAATCAGAGCAAGCTCAGGTGCAACAAACACAAGAGCCTCCTCTTTGGTCAAATCAAGCGAGCTCCAAGTCTCGGGAATTGAGGACTTCGGCGATTCAAATAGGAAGAACTGTATGATGTTGGGGATCCGGAGAAGAGCTTGCTGAGGTGGACGACGAGGGAGGCTCTGGATTCTTCGATGGTTGGGAGGGATAGGAAGAGAGACGAGATTGTGGGCGTTGAGAGGCGATGAGGAGGAGAAGGCGATGGACTAGCAATCCCATGGTTGTCTGGGGGACTCGCTAAGACTATCTAGCAAGCCCCTTAGTCGAAGTGAGTGAAGGCTATGCTCATTAAAGCTAGTCCATGTACGGAACAAACACGGGTCTTCACTAAATCTCAATCCAGTCTAGTCTACTGAAACTGAAGGATGCTAAACAAACACACCCACAGTGCATTAAGAATCATGTTAAATTGTTTAGTTTAGGTCCATCTCTAAAATTATAGTGCATAAAACGTGTGCACTTAAGGTTCAGCTCATACAAGTGATGGTAAAGGATGACAACCACTTCCTGTCTGTGGACAGCAATGAAAAGGATGATCCTGTGTCCATCCTATGCAAGTATACTAAGCTTGCTTGGTCTCCTGTGATTTTCTAAGGTTGGGAACATAACATGAATTCAAAATGTTATCTTAAACCACAGTAAGATCTTGTTTAAACTGTTACTCAAAAGAAAAATCAAACATATTCCGGACTGGAAAGTGATAATGAACAAGTACAATCCAAAGTAAAACTTAAAATGCATCATTGAAATGGAAAGAGGGAATTACCTAACATTAGCAGGAAGATAAGCAGAAGGATTAATACGACACCGCAGTCTGAGATTTGCAGCGCTGAACACACACACGGTTGCATCTAAAAAGCTGGCATATACAAGCTGGCTATCGCATGAGAATGTTGCATGAGAGATTGGTGCAGCAGAATCACGTGGAACCCACTAAAAATCAAGGGAAAAAAGAATTTTAATTTAAAAAACAATTGTAAGGGAGGTTAAATCCTCACATCAATGCTCCAAGAGACAAATCTACCTGCTTTACACATTCTAGTTTTGTTGTTTCATATATGGCAAGTTGAGTCTCGTGCACAACCAAGAACTGTTGCTGGTTGTGATGAAACTGTACACGTGTGTCTGACAGTGAAGCTGTTGTTCTCCCAGCTGGAAGCTGCAAGAATCTGGACTTCAGCTTTTCCCATCCATCAGAGTTCCATACGCAGAGCTGAAGAAAGGAGAAAATAAATAATAACCAAACAAACATTAGTGAATTCAGTATTTTTCTCACAAGGACTTGATTACATTTACTGAGAAATGCTTATGTCAGGGCAATTCCAAATTTAACAATTGGAATTAATTTTTCAAAAAAAAAAAAAAAAATTGTTTCAAAAAGAAAAATTGGAGTTGTTGGAAACTGAACAAGTTTGAAAAGATAAAATGAATGCAAGTTGAATAAGAAACTAGAAAACACTGTTATCCAAGATATTAGTAATAAGAGGCCATAATTTGCAAGGAACCTATGCGAACAGTTGTTTCTTTAGTGCCTCAAAGAAAATTATCTTACTTCAGTTACAGCACACTTGTCGTGGAAAGGTATTTTGGAGTTAGATTCTATTTCAGTCGACCACAGGAGGACAACTAAATAGGGAGTACTAATTCATGGTACCAAAGCTGATAAGTTTTAATACCTGAGCATCTGCTCCTGACGAAACTAGCGCATTCAGTACATGAGAAAATGCTAGGCCAGTTATTCTTTTAGAGTGGCCTTTAAGCTTGCTCTTAACCTGCATCGAGAAAATTAAAACCAAATAAGAACCATCTCAAACAGCAAGTTCTAAGACAAATTGCATACAAATGTCTCATACCTCATCTACGCGGACATTATATATCTGAATTGTAGAATCATCCATCCCAATAGCTATAATATTGTTATCTTGAGGATGGAAAGCAAGAAATGTTGCAGCAGGTGGTGGAGGCATGAAAGTTGTCATTGTCTGCACTCACCAACAAGAAGTTGTGATTAGTCAAATGAAAAATGGAAAAGGGAAAAAAGCAGGCTATCAATTTTTAAGATGTGTTACCTTAAATGTCATCATATTGAACAGGGAAATCTTTCCACCAGATGCTGACATTACATAAGAATCATTCTTGGACAAAGCAAAGCAAGGAACAGCTTCTTCAGGACTTGTGTCAGTAATATCATTGGTCATTAAAATGCCACTTGAGGGTTGCCACAGTTGAGGTGAAACACTAGCAGTTGCCTGCAGGGTATAAAAATTGTTTTGGCATTATGACACTCGCCTCTCAAATTTATGAAGAAAAAACTACAAATGATTGATGGAAACTACTACTATGCATCTACACACCTTGCTAGAGTTACGCTCACTCCTCTGCCATTTCCATAACAAATGGATGGCATTTGATGCTAAAGCCAAAATTGCACTTCCCGAATTAGTATAGATTAACCTCGAAATCTGTAAAAACCAAGGGGTTAATTAGAATATATTGCAGTGAGCAGGTACCTGTCCCATTCATCACATTGATACAGCACCAAAAAAAAATTGAGCATCTCTCAGTTAACTCAAAATATACCACGTCAAAATGCAACAAATCAAACTATTGGGAACAACCTGTACTTAACATAGGAAATGGGAAGGATGCTTGTCATATTGAATGATAAGGAGATATTAACAAAAGGTTATATTTAGTTATACCTATGTTGTTGCTGCTGCATAAGTTGTCTTAATTTAACTTCCATATTTTTTGAAGAATGAAATCATGTGAAGCACCATTCTGAAAATAAAATATTATTTGTTTCGTATATAAACCACTATGAAAAGAAATAATCATTCATTTTGAGAAGCAAGGCCATGGCCAATAAAAGGTCATAATATCTTCATTGATGAACAAACACATTAAGTTGTACATGTAGTAAATGCTCCAAGACCACAACATACAAATATTTATACAGTAAGCACTAGAACACAATGAGGTATATATAAAGTTCCATGAGAAGGATTAACCAGACCAGGAACAAACAAATCCATCAATAGACATGAAATGTTTCAAGAATACAGGCAATTAGCAATATCATACCTTGGTTACTCTCATGTTTTCAGGTAGCCTCAAGGAACGGCATTGTGATGGTTCGCTGATTTCAGTGAGTTTCCAAATCTTTGATTTGTCATTGGATTCTTCCGCTATTCTAGGTTTCACATCCCCTAAGTTCCGAGCATCCCCATTCTGGTATAAATAATGCTTGATTAATTATAGAATCATAAGTGTAGGTATTCTTAAACTCTAATTTACATAAAATAAAAGAAGTCTGACTTAAGAGCAACAAATGACCATGAGAGTAATTGCAGATCACAATGCTGTTAGAAACAAGCAAAATAATGACAGTCAATCAACACAAAAGAATAAGCATGCACAACGAACCATTCCAGAAACAGCAGCTGCAGATGCACTTCTTTCAGCCAGTCCAGCACCACTAGCAGCAGCTGCTGCTGCTGCTGCTGCAACTTGAATTGGGGTTATTGCAGGCTGAAAGAGGTTGAGTGTTAGGCGTGCTTAAGTTAATAAAGGATAAGCTTAATTAAATGTCAGGCGGGCAAAATTATTTAAAATACCTTTGTCACAACTTCAGAGGGCCTTGACGCATCATAAGAGAGATGATTCTCAAATGTTCGCAACAACCGCATTCCATCTGCATTTGCCAAAACTTTAATCCCATTCTCATTGGCAGAAACAGCCAAGAGAGTGCCATCCTTGTTAAAGCGGATACGAGGGCTTGCCTAGGAATTAGGAAAGGCAAAGAAGATGAGCAGCTGGTATTTTAGATTCTATTATTTCAATTTACTTGAAGGAAATGAACCTACTGGGAGGCCTCCATCAGCATCAACAGTTGTCAGAAGTTGAATATTGTCCATGTCCCAAAATTTAATAGAAAAATCATCACCAGCAGCCAAAAACCGGTTTTTAGTAGTATCAAATTGCACAACGCCAAAAGAACGCTTGCGAAAGCCTTGATAGGTCCTTTTCACAGCCCCTTCACTTTCATTCCATTCAACAATATATGACTCACCATCTTTACTTGTCCCACATGAAAATAGCCTGCAACCCACCGCCAAATAAAACGAGGAAACGAAATAAATAACCATATAGTTTGCCCATCCAGCAATAGGAAAAAGGAAATCTGAGCTAAGTACACTACTAACCTTGTACCATCAGCACTATAAGCCATGGTTGTGCACCAGCGACCAGGAGCATCATAATCAACTCGAGATCCCAAATTGTCATACAACCAAGCCTTTATCTTTCCATCCAGTGCTGTTGAAAAGATAAACTGAAGCATAACAACAAAGAATGAGCATCAAAAGACTGAAACAGAATGTGTAATTAGTAAGAATGAAAAACCAAAATAAAATACCACAACACCTGAATGTTTTCCTTATAATGTGGGCAGACAGAATAAACTGGAGCCTCATGACCTTCAAAAGTATATTGTTTTGCACCAGTTGTAGCATCCCACACCTAAATTTATGAAGGAAATCAGCAACGAACAGAAAATATTAGGCAAGCAAACATATTAGACAACTAACGAACCTTGATGGTCTTGTCATCCCCACAGGTAATCACACAAAGCTGCTTATTGGGATGGGAGAATGCTATATCATTTACTCCACCAACATGTGCATCAATCTACGACAGTATTTTCAGAGTCACCATGAATACAGAAAACTCAAAGATAACAAAACAAAAGTGGAAAAAATTGAAACAGTATATACCTCTAGGTGCTGTCGTACGTCATCACCCCCATGATATGAATATATTTGAACAATGTGCCTTGAGTAAGCAACACCTATAATTGGATTGTATATGATACAATAATCAAGATCTAATTCAATCCTTACATAATTATAAAGCCATATCACAGTATGCTCAGCTTACCAAACAAAGCACCATCAGGGCTCCAAATCACACGGTTAACAGACACAACAGGGTCCTTAACTAGAGCAGCCTGAATTTCACAAAGACAGTCAACCAACTCATACATCCAGAAAGAATAGAATGTGCAGAGTTTTTATGTCATATATGAACAAGGATAGAAATGGAAAGACCTGCAGGGGCATTGAGCACGAACTAAGATCCCATACTTTGAAGTTCCTTAAAACTAGTCGCTCCTTAGATCCAACTTCCCACAGCCCTATGTCCCCCACATTGGTACCAACTGAAGCATCACATAGAGAACAATCAACAGACAAGTATGAGTACCAAGCATCTAAGGGAAAACCCCAATTAACGAACACAACTGTAGAGCCCGAAGGTATACAAATAAATATAAGGAGTACTTATACAAACCAAGAAGCAAGGTCTGCTGTGAAGGATGAAAATCCATGCTCATGGGAGATGAACCCTGATTCAAAGTCTGTGTGACATTCTTGGGCAAGTCATCAGGTGCATTCAAAGGTTGACCATGACCGTGCCCTGGAAATGTTACTGGCAACATGTTAACAGGGAGATTAACCTGCACAAAAGAACAAACTATCAGATACAAATAAAAAGGTAAACGAGGACGAAAATAGAGATCACCATTCAAAATCTAATCTTTGCAAGTATGTACATACCTCGGTAGACAGCCCCATCGGCCTTGTTCTTTTAGAAACATGATCAGAATCCCCAGACGGATACTCCACAGAAGGATTAGTTGGAGGAGTCCTTGGATGTTTCAAGGCAGCTATACAAGGTAATGAGACACCAAAATCAAAAACCATTTTATTGGATCATGAAACACCACAATCAAGAACCATCTAATCGGGATCATGATAAATGAAAATTATGAGCTTGAGTATTAACAAAAGGGAAATTTTATTTGAACCCATCTAACCTCTTTCTACACCCAACTTGCTCTCCACCCATATTTTTTTTAATTAAAGAATTAATATCTCTTTAAAACCAAATTTATTACCTAAACTACCCTCTCAAATCCAATTCAGAATGTAAAGTTATCTTTACACCCATTTCTTTTATAAAATAACATCTCTAACTGAATGTTTTTTTCTTCAAAGAGGCGTCCTTTGCCCCTGTATAATTAATTGCATGTGACTAGCATTTCCATGGCTTTTTTTTTTTTTTTTTTCTGCTACCAAACCCATCCATAGACTTGGGATCCAAGAGATCCTTCCATAGATTTGAATTTTCCAGAGAATGCGATGCAAGCTCCAGTTTAGTCCATCACCTTGCCAGAAAAACATTTGACCTTGATGCTTTGGATTTGGATGGAGACATGCCACCCACTAGTGAGTGGTCAAGGTTTATGAGGTTGGGCAATCGTTATTTGCACCAAGAATCAAGTTATATGTCTTTGAACTACTAATCAAAAGTCCTTGCAATGGTGTTTTGGGGGCAAACAGACGGCCGAAAAAAACAAATACAATACAATATAATAAGTATGAAATTTAATCCAAAGAAGCAAACAAACAAAATATCCATAAATCGAGTCATACCTTAGTTGAAGGATTCAAAACTTCAAAATCACTATCCATCAATAAAAAAAGCTTGTTTTTCTCTATCAGAACTATTAGGATTTTAGCCGGAATGGACGTAGGATAAACAAAGGGTGATGCTAGGGTTTAATTATAGTGTCTGGGTTTATTGAGAAATTTGAGTTTTATTGTTAATTTCATTTTGTACTTATAGTAATTATGCAATAGGGTAAAATAGACAATTAACATTTAAAATTTAAGTTGAGTGTAGAAAGAGGTTACATGGGTTTAAATAAAATTTCCCTTAACAAAATGATGTTTTACCTGTTATTGATGGACCACCAAGACCAATACCTCCTCCTTCAGAAACTGCTGGATGAGTAACAGTGGAAGGATTAGACATCCAACCTGCAAGGGGTATGGGAACCGGGGCTGGTGTAGGTTGAAAAGGCTGAAAATGCAAATGCCAAGCGCATCAACAAAAAGTTAATAACAACAAAGTTTCTACATAATTAGTGTATCAACAGTTCACTAGATTACTTACCCCATGTGCACCTAGTGGAGGAAACCCTCCAGCTTTTGGTAAGGATCCAAGCAGTGGGTTGTTTGCAGGTGATGGTGCCCGCGCACCATTAGGTTGTCCACATGAGTGATCCACAAAAAGTGTTTTTATATCTGGATTTGGTCTTGGGTTCTTACAAAGCTGATGCTGCCAATTTAAGCTTGAATTTACAGAAGGAGAATTAGTTCTCTCAGCAGAACCAGAAAGGTCATAATTTGCACAAATGATAGTTAATGGTGTCTGCAGTGGAAACTTCTAACAACGTTCACCAACAAAAAAATAGAATCCTGACACCAGAAGGTGGAATCAAGCAGTGATGTACAACTGTCACCAGGCCCGTGCTATGTAGTAATGAGCCATATACTAAATTAAGATTCAAGCACATGTTTTAGCATTGGAATAATATTAATGACTTCTTTTTGTTTCCACATAATTCAAGCCATAACCAACTTTTTGATTAGCCACATAGACAATGTACTTAAACGATAAACTCATTAGCTAGTACGATCAACTTGATGAAAGTCTCATTCTGAAGGCAACAGAAGACAAAAGCACTCATTCCGTATGTGAAAATATTATAGCAAGACCACTGTTTGAAACAATATCCATAAGTCACAATGAAGTGCACAGCTAATCTTATATAACTGATGTCATGGTTTCAGAGTAATTACCTTTGGTTAATGAGTGTCCGTAGCCTCGAATTCTTAAGGCTTGGGAACTGCAATTTATCACGGAATAAGGGATTTGCTTCAATCAGTTTCTTAAGTTCAACCAACATGATTGCCCTGGCAGACTTTGTATCTCCATACTTGGATAGTTGTTCATTCTCCCTATAATGCAAGAGGCCGTGTTTTAGTACATTTGCTACAACTGTTTTCTATTGAGACTTTCTTCATATAACGGAATTCTCATACCTAAAGTTCTCCAATGTCAAGAGCTGAGTGATTTCCTTGAAAAGTTCTTCATTGAATGTGGCAAAAACCTTTAAATCCTTTACTAGAATATCCACGGCTTTGGACCGATCATGCCTATAAAGTTCACACAGTCACTTTACATGCAATTCAACCATATAATTCCTCAATGAACTGAAATCGAAACGTTGTAAGCTTACTTGTCCAATGCCTCGAGATACTTCTGCTTCCTTATCTCGAAAAAGATTTTCATGGAATAGCGGTTATCGTCCACTTTAGTGAACCCGGAGAGGTACTTCTCAACTTCATCCCAATTGCCATTATGCACCTCATCCTCAAAGTATTTCAC
The DNA here is from genome assembly GCF_916048215.2 of Malus sylvestris. Taxonomy (NCBI): domain Eukaryota; kingdom Viridiplantae; phylum Streptophyta; class Magnoliopsida; order Rosales; family Rosaceae; genus Malus; species Malus sylvestris. The sequence continues at coordinate 24,895,165 of NC_062268.1, forward strand.
ATTAAAGAAAAACCCAGATTCCTGCTCTAGCCTATTTAAAATTTACATCATAAAGGCAATTACTGACGCAGTATATCAGTACATAATCAGCAATTATGCCAATAAATACGTATTAATTACAAAATTAATTTAAAAATATAGAAGTCAGCCCTACTTGTGAACAGTCTCTTTGAATTTTTCCTCATCGAGAAATTGCAAGATCAAGAACACAAGCTCTCTACTCAGAGAAGACATCTTGACCGCCCCCTCCTTGATTCCAGAACCAGAAATATCACTGAAAATATAACTAGATCTGCAAAAATAAAATATAATAAATATAAATTACAAATAAATATGAACAGGGGTAACTTAAAAAGCTCAAAAATCAAAATAAAATTACAAAATCATAAAAATAAATTCACCAGGAACACACCCAGAACTAGATCACAAAGCTAAAACACCATTTTTCCCAATAATTTGAGATATTTTCACTCATCAAATTCAGGTTTAAGAAGAAAAAAAAAGAGACAATTTTTGAACTTTTTGGGGGATCAAAGAGGCAAAGAAAGCAGCTTTTTCAAGACCCATGTGGGAATCGAAGATGCAAAAGAAAAAGGTTAAGAAAATTAGAAAAATCCCAAAAAAAATGAACCCAAAAGAAAAAATAAATAAAAATAAAAACTTAAGGAGAAAAATTAATAGTTAGATATTCCAGGAAAGAGAGAGAAGCTCGCACCTTGAGAACCAAATCAGAACAAACAACCACACATCCAGAAGAAAAGGAGGGAGAGACAGCTCGGAGAAAGCTCCCTCTCTCTAGAAACTTATAGTAAACTCTCTTTCTTTGTCTCTCCAAATTTTTTTTGTATTTATATATATCGAGAGAGATGAGACGTTAAAACTGGCAGAAATGGGTGATTTTTATAGGAGGCGACAGGTAAAGAGGATGATAAGCCACCGAGCTTATCAATCCTACTCGACTTATCAAGCAATAGGTTGCGTTAGCTTGTGATAGGTTGCATGATCTGCCCAAGTACTTATGCGTAGTTGCGAAAGGAGCTGGGTTGCACTTAGCCGGCCGCGTCTGGCCAGTTCATCGGCGCGGAATCTATAGGTGACAACTGTCCTTCAGCTAAGAGTGAAATCCCATACAACGCAGTCAGATATGAACCCGCACCTCTTGCCGTTAGATTTATCAAAGAAGTTTGACTTTTGAGTCTTCTGAGTATAACGACGGCTGGTATTAAGATAATGCTAACCTGAAAAGGGGGGTGAAGCGAACTTGGAAAGCGCTCATTACTATCAGATCCCCCTAAGAAACGGCAAGCTCTCTGGGACGGTCCACACAAACATTTGACCCCAGATTTTGTGAAATATTACGAGAGATACCATTGGGCCACTGTACAAATTCATATATCACGTGATACTGTGAGAGAGGCATGATTGCGATATGATATTTTAAAATCGAAACAATCGCGAGATATCGTAATATTGGATATATATATATATATATGTAATTAAAGGAGTGGTTTTGGAGTCGTGACGTGGGGGTTTGTCCATCTCATCAATCTCGGAAGCACGTAGGCCACTGATGAAACTAAACAGCCTACTATTTAGAACAGGGAAAATGTCAATATAAGCAATGTTGTTGTCTCTTTCTCGATCCTTAGATCTTATATTCTATTTGAAATTTTTATAATTTCTCAAAATTTTTCTTAAGAATTTTTCTTTAAAACTTAAAAACTTGTTTGGTATGCGATTTAAAAATTTTAAATCTTACAACTTAAATTGGACAAAGAGATCCAAAAAGAAGAGGTCGAGATGAGGAAAGAAAGTAAAAGATGATTGGAGGACAGATAAATAAGTGTGAGGATCGGAAGAGATAAAGAGTAAGACGAGTGAGAGAAATAACTGAGAGAATGAAAAAAACGGATTGGAGGAGAGACGAAAAATGTAAAAAAAAAAGAGAAATGGGAGAGATAAAGAAGAAAAGAGAGAGATTTGGAGTGTGAAGGAAGGATGGAGAGAAAAAAAATGAGTGAGTTTAAGTTTTTGTGTTTTTAGATAATAGACTATATTTTTTAGTTAGTCTTGAGTTCAGTTTTTAAAATAGTCATACCAAACAAGTTTTTAAGGCCTAAAACTTGAAAATTGCTTTTGAGTTTAAAAAGTTGGATTCAACTAGAGTACCAAACAAACTCTTAATTTTTTTTAAGAGATAATTCTCATATTAGAATAGTAATGACACATTTCAGAGCATCTCAAATGGTATAAACAATTGAATAAGCAAATTTGTTTAGAAGTGTCACATAGCTAAAAATTAGCTCCAATAATATAAACAATTGAGTTGGCAAATTTTGCATACATCCCCAAATTAGGAACTATTGCTTACATTCAACATAAGTACGCAAATTAGGCCCCACTTCTTTGTTTATACTAAATTATTTCATGTGAACGAAGTCAGTAAAAATTAAAATATGATTTGACCACAATACTTATATTGTTGCAGTCATATTTAGAATAGGAATGTGATTGTGTAAATCCTAGTAGATATGAGAATGTATCTTATAAATGTTGTAATCCTAAAGCGAAATGTTTTTACCTATCCTACTACTATAAATAAAGGCACAATGGAGTGACTTAAACACACCTCACAATTAAATCACTCTCTTTTCTCCCTCAATATTGTCGGCTCCCTATTTCTCTCTAAACCCTAGATCCTTCAATCAAATAGGCCTACAACATGTTATCAGCACGCTCTTACCAGAAGCTGAGGAATTGACGTATCGTAGGAAGAGGCTATCTTCCACCAAATTCAAAGGTTTATTTTTGTTTTATGCTAATCAGGTATGTTTAAAATAAAAGAAGATATTTGAAACGTCCACGAAGCATGAAAACATTCCCCATGATGCATGAACCCCTCTATGTTTATATTTTCCTTTTGATATAAATATTGTATATATTCATATATTTGTTTCATGCATCACATAATTAAATTGTTATGTGGAATATGTGAGTCAATGTATAAAATTAAATTAGAAGCATATTTAGGGTTTCCTCAACCCTAAGGGATTTCGAAAAGAAAAAAGAAATTAGACATGGTATGGCACACCCACCGCACCATCACTATGCACACAGAAACCAGGCCTCGACCTAAGGTCAATCTGATGGGCCTGAAGCCCTTCGCCCGTTTGCACCATGGCCCGCGTCATTCAACCAGCCTAGATTGACTAGGTTATTCCCCCAGCACGTAACAACCTTTATGGTTGTTGGGTTTTGTGTTGCCCACGCCCGTAGCTTCCACCTTGGCTCGCGTCACGACCTGTATCCTCCACGCCAGCCCACAAGGCTGGGCTTGGTCCCTGCGGCTCACTCCGCACATCACCTACAACTAGCCTATGCGTTTGAGCTTCCTGCGCCAAACCCACAGGCCAACTTTTGCTGGGCTTTGTGCCGTGCCCTCCCCTAGGCCAAAAATTGAAACCTAGATGATGATGGGGTTTCTCTCTTTCCCCCCCTCTGATGGCCTGCAGCCCACTCCCGAGGCCATTTTGGGCATTGCCTTTTACTCAAGGCACCTAACCCGAGCCCAAATATTTTTGGGGCTATATTTTTTATCCAATAATATTATTTAATATTATTTTACTTCTACAATTGACCCCGTATTATTGAATTAATTAAAAATGACTTGCAATCCATTAATTTGATAATGAATCCAAAATTATTGACTTGAAGATCATTTTTGGACATTAACGATTCAATAATTTATTCTTTATACTTTGAACCGTAACATACTTTCGTAGTAACGAAGCTCTCACACTTGAGTTCCCAAAGAACCTCAAATCCACTATATTTAAATTAGTATATTGCATTCTATGTTTCTTGCAAGAACTTCTCATTATGAACTAATTGTTCATAAAAACTAAATTGAATTTGTAGTTTCAAATTTAGTACCTTTGAAACTTGAAGTTTTCATTCAAAATATACCACGTGAAACTTGTAGTTTTCATGTATAAATTAAACCAATACATGTTTATAGAACCTGTATGTTATACGATATATGTCTATGGCTTCCATATGACTAATCACTTTTTCCCCTCTATTTTAGGGACATGTCGAACTTGAACAAGCTTGATTTCTCTGCTCTAGAAGTCTCTGTAAGAAACTATCTGAAGTGGGTTTAAGACGTGAAGTTTCATCTGACTGTAAAGGGTATTAGAGCCACCATCGAGACACTTATCGCCGACAAACCTGTTGACGAAGCTCAGAAGGCTACTGCAATGATCTTCATTCGAAGACACATCCATGATGCATTGCAGACTGAGTATCTCTCTGAGGAGGACCCACGCACCCTCTGGCTTGCTTTGGTTAACCGTTTCGATCATCAAAAAGACATACTTGCCTGAAGCAAGACACGACTGGCAGCATCTTCGTTTCCTGGACTTTAAGTTTGTGAATGAATACAACTCTGAAGTTTGTAGAATCCGTTCACTGTTGAAATTCTACAAAGTGGAACTAACCAAATCATATATCCTGAAGAAGACCTATTCGACTTTTCATGCTACCAATATTGTCCTACAACAATAATATAGGGCATAGAAATTCACCAAGTTTTCAGATTTGATCTCTGATTTACTCCTCACTGAAAAGCAAAACCAGTTTTTGATGAAGAATCATTAAGCTTGACCAATTGGCTCGAACGCCACGCCTAAAGCACATACGATTAATTCTAGCAGCCATAAATGACGAAAAAATTGTCGTAGCCGTGGAAATGGGTGGCAAGCCTCACCACGGGCCCAACGTCAACAGAGTGCCGCACCTAAGGGAAGAAATTTGACCTAACAGCGTCCACTACTCGCCCCTAAGGCGCCAAACTTCAAGAATAATGGCAAAGCTCTTGTTCAACCTGTTGGAAGTATGCCCACAAAGCCACTCATTTGATGTAATAGCTTTTTGGAATACTTATTATGTTAAACTTTTATATGTTTAATGGAGGGCAAATCTTATTGTTAATCACTGTTTATTATATCATGTGTTTAAGCAATAAGTGAATCCAAGGAATGTATTTGTTCTAAGAGATAAGTGATCTAAGTGAGTTAGATTATCGAGACCTTTCTCTTATGTTCATTCCTAAAACGTTCCTAGCCATAGGATTGCCAATTGGGCATTGACAATCCGCTAAGGTTAGTATGTGTTATGTTGACTCAAGTGTGAGTATGACTAGTCTCAAGTGATTTGGTGTTGGACACTAAGACAGACACATAGGTGCTCGAAATAGTAATCGAGTACACTGAACTACGATCAAATCAGAGTTTGAACATACATGTCATGTAAGAACTCTAAGGTTGCAATATGCAAAGTAGTCCTTTGACCTGAGGCATCATAGATGTCTAATGGTTAGGTCCTTGATCTTTGATCCTGTCAACGGCATTCCCTCGGAGTGTCCACGGCATTGTTGGGGTCAAGCTATCTAGTCATGTAGGCATATGAATGTACAACAAGGGATCTCTAACCTTCCATGGTGGAGGGAGAATACTCTAAGATATGATTCTAAAGTCTTTGGGCAAAGCAAATGAATATGACTAAAGGAAGGTTGTTCCAAATCATATTCAAGGGAATCATATAAGAAAGAATCACATTGGATAGTAGACATGAAACAAACTATCACTTAAACAATGTGATTAAGAGTATTGTATTAGAGAATGACCGTATTGCATTGTAGTTGTAACTAGATAGGTTCTCCAACCAATTCTACTTAGCTTGGGTAACCATGACATGCTGCTAGGCGTCAACCATGGTTTGTGGAAGCCCTAATGGTTAGCAAACACTAATCAATGAAAGGGAGAATTGAAATGTGGTTTCAATTCATAATCGATAGTTAAAAGTAACATCGCCCACTGCCTCGCTAATTAGAACCTAATGGATCGTACACCGAGTAAGGATGTATGTGAAGAAATCAAATGAAATGGATAAGCAATTAAATGGTTTAATTGAAGAATGGTCAAGATTAATTAATTAGTTAATTAATTATACGAAAGGTTCGTATTGGGCTTATATGTTGGTTTTGGGTTTCGAGGCCCAAAAGCGTTTTGGTCCAAAAGGCCCATTATGTTTAAGTTGTATGACAACTAAAACAAAATGGGCAAATAGCCCAATAACACCAAGGAGGCCGGCCATTAGGGTTTGATGGGCAAAGTTTGCTTAATTGCAAGTTTGCCACTCACCAAAGAAATGAAGTATAAATTCAACTTTATAGCTTTAGGGTTTGGTAAGTTGAAATTTGATAAGACATTTTTCTCTCTATTTCTTCTAAGAGGCCGGCCATTAAAGGAAGAAACATCTAGCAATCTCTTCTTCTTTTAATCATCCATATCATCTTCACAAGATACAACCTTGGTGAAGAGACTTAGAGACATCAAGCTTTTGGTGTTTTGGAGAACAAATCCTTTTTCCTCAAATCATCAAAGGAGCACTAAAGGGAAGAAAACACAAGAAGGATTCAAGGAGCTTGGAGGTGACTTGAAGGCCCTCCACTTGGGTGAATCCCTTGTGTAAACAAGGATGAGCTTCAAGGGTAAAGAATCACTAAATTCTTCTTTTTCTTTAATGTTGTTAAAGAGTTCATTTTGGTTCACCATATACTAGGCTTTGAAAGTCATGGGTTTTATTGAATTGTTTTTGGATGCATGCCTATATTAATGAGTTAATAGTATGCATATGTATTCAAATGTTCATACTTGTTCTTAGCTAGGACAAAATTTTTCCTTCAAGTGGTATCAGAGCCTAGGCCTAGTTTATGGTGAATCCTTTTGGGGTTTTGTGACTTTCATATTTTGTGATTTAAATGTTGTAAATGTTACAAGCTTTGTTCTTGCTTTTGAATTTATAAATTTTGCTAGAAAATTTAGCATCTCAAATGTTGTAGATGTATTTCATTTAAGCATGAATATTGGAACTAAAATTTGGTGCCATGTGTTTTGGGAAATTCGGCCAAATCCAAAGGGTGATTTTTTGGGTTCATGTTTGTCTTGTTAAAATGGTTTTAAAGTGACTTTTGGAACCCCTAAGTACCCTAGGATGTTAGCCCTCTTTTGAATGGTGAAAATTTGAGTTTTGGTAAGTGAAAACATTCATGGAGCTATTATGAGTTTTCATGAGTGTTCTTCAATGTTCTTGAAGTTCTTGCCAAGAACATAAAGTTTTGATTCAAAAGTTTTATGTTTTTCATAAAGTTTTGGTTTAAATTTTGATGATTGAGGTTATTGGTGAGATGTGATGAAATGATTTTAATATTTGTCATAATTAGTCATAGACTTTATTTTTCAAACAAATCATCACTTTCATCCTTTTCCTCACCCACCAAAAACCACTAGCAAAATTTTTTAGATTTTTTTTCAAATTTTTCCCAAATGGCCGGCCACCCCAAGTGGGGTTATTTTTGGGGCCCTTTGTGCAATTACATAAAGTTTTAGATACTTTTGTGTATTTGTATTTTAGCCCAAAAAGTTTACGTTTTTACGTTGTGGCCCAAATGTTGTGGTCATAGTTTCCTTTTGGCCCAAAAGGATGAGAACAAAATTGTTTTGTCTCTTTAAATGAGAATTGGATTTTCATTTCATTTAGTTCCATTTAAATCAATTCTATGGATCCAAAAACCAATTGTTTAAAGTTGTTTTCTTAGTTAATTTGATTGATTAAGAAAAGGGTGATTATGAACCAAAGGCCACTATAATTGAGCTATGTGATTGGCCGATATACATTATGAATGTTTGGGTTTTAGTAGTATAGGTTTGAATGTAATTTGATTAATTCATTTGTTGTAAATGGACATAAGTCCATCATTTGATTTGTGTTGTAAAAGGGCATAAGCCCTTATTATTATTTCATGTATTCCTTTTTGTTTATATGTATGCAAAATGGAATAGTTGGGTCCAACGCCCAATAGGAAATAACGGTTTAATTGGATTAAACATCAACAACTATCTACCTTAAACCCAAGGTCCAACACAAGGCTCGTGTTGGATCAAATCAAACGGTTCATAATCATCCTAAAACCTAATATGACTATATAGTCCATATGAGGATGCAATGCATTCGTTAGTAGTTCCATATAGTCTCGCTTGTTTCAACGAAACAGTGGGAGTATTATATGCTACTAAATCATATTGACTTGGACCAATAGTTGTGATAGGCCCAAGTTCTTTTAATGTGATTAAAATGTTTTGATGTAGCCCAAAACTACTCCCTCAAATCAAATATTAAGTTGATAAGCGAGAGATGTTTTGAACATCTCTTCGTAGGCCTTCCACCGTGGTGGGTTCCAAGCGTTTGTAACTCATGCACCGGCTTCACCCTATCATGGGGAAGTACAAAGCATGTGCTTACATCCAGGAGGAATTCATATACATATGATGAGGTGAATGTAGGCAACGAGGATAGCCGACATCGTATCATCGTGAGGCTATTCCTGAACCCCTATACAAACTAAGCATGGTGGGAATAACTTAACTAAGTGCAATGAAGCCGACATCGTATCATCGTGAGGCAACATTCTCTAGAGGCCAAACGGATGGGTAATTACAAAAGTTGTAAATGAATAATGCGTTATTCTCTCATCATTATTTTTGCTAGCCAACATCGTATCATCGTGAGGTGGGCTTGGTAATGATGAGTCTCCTATAACCCGCTAAGAGTTCAATATAACTCTCAAATTCTATTGAGGGATGTGGAATTTGCCAAAAATAGTGGGTGGTACTATTTGATTCAAAGACCCAATCAAATAGTTTTAAACAAACAATCTAATACGATTTCTGTTATGTTATGTAGTGAACGACATGCCTAAAATTATACCCACCATTATACTTGACAAAAGGGGCCTTAAGGGCCAACGTTTCCTTGCTTGGTATCGCCACATTGAGAATGTCTCAAAGGTGAAAGACATATTGTATGTGCTTAAGCAATCCCCTCCTCATGTACCTCCTACGAAATTAGCTTCAAAGGAGGAGTGTCAAAACTATGTTAGACACTATGAGGATGACTTACAAGCCAAATGCTTAATCCTCACTTCACTTAGTAAGGAGCTTATGAAGCTACATAAGCACATGGACACTTCTTGTGCCATGGTTGAAAGTTTGCATAAGATGCATGACATTGAGACTAGTAATGTACGATTCTCAAATGTTTGTAGTCTAATGAATGCCAAAATGGCAATGGGGACATCGGTCCATAAACATGGACAAAAGATGGAAAAGATATTTAAAAATCTTAAAAGTTTAGGAACTTCCATCGATGGGAAAATGGCCCAAGATTTTTTCCTTGCATCTCTCTCGGATGATTTCACTAAGTTTATTGTAAACTATAAAGTGAATAGATTCGATCATTCTTTGAAAGAGATGATTGACATGTGCTGTAAATTTGAAAAAGGTTTCAAAATAGACAGTGGGAGTGAGAATGCAAACATAAGGAAAAGGTTGCATAAGAAGAAGGCAAAGAAATCCAAAGGAACATGCTTTCATTGTGGAAAGGATGAACGTTGGAAGAAGAAATACAGGGTGCGCATTGCGAGCCTTATGACACGAACTTTTGAAGATACTATTTCTGTCATAGAGAGTGCTTTTACAGTGAGCTCCAGTTCCTGGATATTTGATTCAGGCGCTAGTCAACATATCTGTAATACGATGCAGGGACTAGTGGGGAGCAAATCACTGCGCAATAATGAGATGGTTGTGCGAGTTGGGAACGGCACTAAAATCTCTGCAAAAGCAATAGGCACCTACATGCTTAACCTACCCTCTGGGGAAGTCCTGGAACTTAAAAATTGTTTATATTTTCCTTCATGTATAAAGAATTTGATTTCCATCTCTAAGCTTTTACGAGATGGGCACTCAGTATTGTTTGACAAAATGAGTTGCACTTTATACTTGAACGGTCGTATTATCTCTCATGGTAATATGATAGAGGGACTTTTTCACCTAGAGACGAATAGTGGGATGCACTGTATTGCGAGCAGGAATACCTCAAAACCCAAAAGGGCTAGAGAAGAAGTTAACCAAGAAAAGATGTGGCATCTTAAACTTGGACATGTGAACCTTGAAAAGATTCACAAGATGTCGAAAGACGGATACATCCACCCATTAGGTAATGACCGGATGGGTACTTGTGAATGTTGCTTGAAAGGGAAAATGACCAAATCTCCATTTACTGGAAAAGGAGAGCGTGCCACTGAAATTCTAGGGTTAATCCACACTGACGTATGTGGACCTATGTCTACTACGTCGAGAGGAGGCTTCTCCTACTATATCACATTCACCGACGATCACTCTCGGTTTGGCTATATGTATCTTATGAAGTACAAGTCAGAATCCTTTGAAAGGTTCAAAGAATTCAAGAATGAAGTTAAGAAGCAAACTGGGAAACAGATAAAGATCCTAAGATCGGATCGAGGGGGTGAATATCTGAATAACGAGTTCCTAGATTACCTCAAAGAGTGTGGAATAATATCACAGTGGACTCCACCGGGAACTCCACAACTCAATGGAGTTTCTGAAAGGAGAAATCGAACCTTGATGAACATGGTTCGTTCTATGATGAGTTCTGCTGATCTACCAGTAACATTCTAGGGATACGCTCTATATACAGCAGCTTACTTGCTTAATAGAGTACGTTCCAAGTCAGTTCCACAAACGCCTTATGAGATATGGCATGGAAGAAAGCCAAGTCTTAAACACATTAAGATTTGGGGTTGTGAAGCATATGTCAAGAAGCTTGAAGCTACTAAGCTTGAAGCGAGATCAGTAAGATGCTATTTTGTGGGATATCCTAAAGAAACTATGGGATATGAGTTCTACCATCCTGACGACCAGAAAGTCTTTGTCGCCAGAACTGCTAAGTTTCTAGAGGACGAATTCGTTCTCAAAGGGACTATAAGCAAACAGATGGAAATTAATGAGATTAATAATGAACCACAAACAAGCACTAGACATATTGACAACCCTGTTCCTGAACCCCAAGCTCCACGTAGATCTGAACGGGTTAGTAAGCCACCTAAGAGGTATGGCTTAGACAATGACTTTGATGAATTGTACCTTCTAGGTGACAATGAAACAAAGGAGGACCCTAGAGACTACACTGAAGCAATGTCCGACATTGATTCAAAGAGATGGCAAGAGGCCATGAAATCCGAGATGGATTCCATGTATCAAAATCAGGTCTGGACTCTTGTAGACCCTCCAGAAGGTATTGTACCTGTTGGAAACAAATGGGTCTTCAAGAGGAAGATAGGCGTTGATGGGAACGTGGTGACTTATAAGGCTAGACTAGTAGCCAAGGGTTACAGGCAAAGAGAAGGGATTGACTATGAAGAAACTTTCTCTCCTGTAGCCATGATTAAGTCCATTCGGATTTTGCTTGCGATAGCTGCGTACCATGATTATGAGATATGGCAAATGGACGTGAAGACAGCCTTTCTGAACGGCTACCTAGAGGAAGAGCTCTATATGACTCAACCCGAGGGTTTCGTGTCCAAGTCTGAAAAGACTAAGGTATGCAAGCTTCAAAGGTCCATTTATGGACTTAAGCAAGCCTCCAGGAGCTGGAACATTCGTTTCGACAATGAGATCAAAACGTTTGGTTTTACTCAAAACGAAGACGACAATTGTGTTTATCAAAAGGTCGTTGGGGATGCAGTTGTATTCCTAGTGTTATATGTAGATGACATATTACTATTCGGGAATGACACTGCAGTACTTTCTTCTGTAAAAGTGTGGTTGTCCAAAACCTTCCACATGAAAGATTTGGGAGATGCATCTTATGTACTTGGGATAAAGCTCTATCATGATAGATCCAGAAAATTAATTGGATTATCCCAATCTATGTACATTGATAAGGTGCTAAGTAGGTTCCAAATGGAACAATCTAAGAAAGGTTTTCTTCCTGTTGGACATGGAATTCACCTTTCTAAATCCATGGAACCTAAAACTCCTGAAGAGATACGGCAAATGAGTTATATTCCTTATGCTTCTGCCATAGGGAGTCTCATGTATGCCATGATATGCACGAGGCCTGATATCGCATATGCTGTGAGCATTACTAGTCGATATCAATCTAACCCAGGATCAGAACACTGGATAGCTGTCAAGACGGTCCTTAAGTACTTAAGAAGAACAAAGGACATGTTCCTCGTATATGGAGGAGCATCAGAGTTGCGAGTGGAAGGCTATACAGACGCAGATTTCCAATCTGACGTCGATGATAGAAGTTCCAACTCCGGATATGTATTCACTCTGAATGGTGGGGCTGTCAGTTGGAAAAGCAAGAAGCAAAGTGTAATTGCTGATTCCACGACAGAGGCTGAATATGTCGCTGCAGCTGAAGCCGGCAAAGAAGCGTTCTGGATGATGAAGTTCATTACTGAACTTGGAGTGGTTCCAACCATTACATCACCAGTAACTTTGTACTGTGATAATAATGGGGCGATAGCTCAAGCCAAGGAACCCAGGGCACATCAAAAGAACAAGCATATTGACAGACGCTTTAATATCATTAGAAGATATGCTGCCGAGGGGAAAATAAACATCCTCAAAGTTGCTTCAGCCGATAACGTAGCAGATCCACTGACAAAGCCAATGTCTCAAATCCAGCTTGACCGTCATATGGAAAAGATGGGTATAAGATACATGGGAAGGTGGCTTTGAGTGCAAGTGGGAGATTGTTGGAAGTATGCCCACAAAGCCACTCATTTGATGTAATAGCTTTTTGGAATACTTATTATGTTAAACTTTTATATGTTTAATGGAGGGCAAATCTTATTGTTAATCACTGTTTATTATATCATGTGTTTAAGCAATAAGTGAATCCAAGGAATGTATTTGTTCTAAGAGATAAGTGATCTAAGTGAGTTAGATTATCGAGACCTTTCTCTTATGTTCATTCCTAAAACGTTCCTAGCCATAGGATTGCCAATTGGGCATTGACAATCCGCTAAGGTTAGTATGTGTTATGTTGACTCAAGTGTGAGTATGACTAGTCTCAAGTGATTTGGTGTTGGACACTAAGACAGACACATAGGTGCTCGAAATAGTAATCGAGTACACTGAACTACGATCAAATCAGAGTTTGAACATACATGTCATGTAAGAACTCTAAGGTTGCAATATGCAAAGTAGTCCTTTGACCTGAGGCATCATAGATGTCTAATGGTTAGGTCCTTGATCTTTGATCCTGTCAACGACATTCCCTCGGAGTGTCCACGGAATTGTTGGGGTCAAGCTATCTAGTCATGTAGGCATATGAATGTACAACAAGGGATCTCTAACCTTCCATGGTGGAGGGAGAATACTCTAAGATATGATTCTAAAGTCTTTGGGCAAAGCAAATGAATATGACTAAAGGAAGGTTGTTCCAAATCATATTCAAGGGAATCATATAAGAAAGAATCACATTGGATAGTAGACATGAAACAAACTATCACTTAAACAATGTGATTAAGAGTATTGTATTAGAGAAGGACCGTATTGCATTGTAGTTGTAACTAGATAGGTTCTCCAACCAATTCTACTTAGCTTGGGTAACCATGACATGCTGCTAGGCGTCAACCATGGTTTGTGGAAGCCCTAATGGTTAGCAAACACTAATCAATGAAAGGGAGAATTGAAATGTGGTTTCAATTCATAATCGATAGTTAAAAGTAACATCGCCCATTGCCTCGCTAATTAGAACCTAATGGATCGTACACCGAGTAAGGATGTATGTGAAGAAATCAAATGAAATGGATAAGCAATTAAATGGTTTAATTGAAGAATGGTCAAGATTAATTAATTAGTTAATTAATTATACGAAAGGTTCGTATTGGGCTTATATGTTGGTTTTGGGTTTCGGGGCCCAAAAGCGTTTTGGTCCAAAAGGCCCATTATGTTTAAGTTGTATGACAACTAAAACAAAATGGGCAAATAGCCCAATAACACCAAGGAGGCCGGCCATTAGGGTTGGATGGGCAAAGTTTGCTTAATTGCAAGTTTGCCACTCACCAAAGAAATGAAGTATAAATTCAACTTTATAGCTTTAGGGTTTGGTAAGTTGAAATTTGATAAGACATTTTTCTCTCTATTTCTTCTAAGAGGCCGGCCATTAAAGGAAGAAACATCTAGCAATCTCTTCTTCTTTTAATCATCCATATCATCTTCACAAGATACAACCTTGGTGAAGAGACTTAGAGACATCAAGCTTTTGGTGTTTTGGAGAACAAATCCTTTTTCCTCAAATCATCAAAGGAGCACTAAAGGGAAGAAAACACAAGAAGGATTCAAGGAGCTTGGAGGTGACTTGAAGGCCCTCCACTTGGGTGAATCCCTTGTGTAAACAAGGATGAGCTTCAAGGGTAAAGAATCACTAAATTCTTCTTTTTCTTTAATGTTGTTAAAGAGTTCATTTTGGTTCACCATATACTAGGCTTTGAAAGTCATGGGTTTTATTGAATTGTTTTTGGATGCTTGCCTATATTAATGAGTTAATAGTATGCATATGTATTCAAATGTTCATACTTGTTCTTAGCTAGGACAAAATTTTTCCTTCACAACCTGCTTCTACTGAACTGGACATGTGCTATCGATGTGGATCAAGGGATCATTAGTCATGTGTATGCCAAGTTTCCCCTAAGGCTATTGCCAAGTATCATTCTCGTTGTGAGTTTAACTTTGCACATGTGGATCATCCGGAAGATGCAACTACATCAATGGAGATATCAGATTTTCAGGAGGCGTCATCTCCTATGGATGAATAAATTAGACATTTTTTAGGGTGTTTACCCCTAGTGGGTGTCGAACCCACTAGGAGTGGTCAGCCCTACCCCCTTATTTTTCTAGGTTTATGGTTTAATTTTGAACAATTTTTCTAGGTATTTGGAATAATTTATTTGGTTTTGGTTTGTTTTGAATTATGGATTGTTATTTGAATGGATATTATTTTCTTGAATTGCTTAATTGAATGAATGGACTTATATTTATATATGTGACCAATTCAATCAATTTATTTCTAGGTATGTCTAGTGGGGAAGTTAGTTGTCTGGCAGATAGTGCAACCACGCACACCATCTTGCGTAAATGACACTATTTTACTAACTTAATACCCAAGAAATCTCCTTTGACAACTCTCTTAGGCTCATCCAACCTGATTGAAGGATACGTAAAGGCACGTATCATGTTGTCCAATGATACAATCTTGACCATTAAGGAAGCACTTTATTCTCCACATTCCGGAAGAACATTGCTGCGTTTTAGAGATATTCGAGATAATTAATATCATATTGAAACCATTGAAGATAATGGTTCTGAATTTCTTTGTATCACTTCATACGAATATGGCCAGAAGCGTATTCACGAGAAGTTGGAACGTTTGCCGAGTGGGTTGTACATCACAACTATTCGCATAATAGAAGCCCACAGTGTGGCCGGCCCTATGCATGAGTTCCAGGACACTTTGTTGCTTTGGCATGACCATTTAAGACATACTCTTGGACGTGACATGATGTGCCATATCCTCAAATCTTCACACGGGCATAAGTTACATCCATATGTTAAACTCCTACCATGCAAAGCGTGTTCTTTAGGGAAGTTGAATACTCAACCATCATATAAAAAGATTATTCACGACCCCCCTAAGTTTCTTCAGAGGATTCAAGGGGACATTTGTGGACCTATCCAACCAACTTGCAGACCATTTAGATACTTTATGGTGTTGGTTGATGCATTGACAAGATGGTCACATGTCTGCCTATTGTCCACACGCAACGCCGAGTTTGCTAAACTCCTAGCTCAAATCATTAAGCTTAAGGCTCACCACCCTGATTATCCAATAAAGTCGATTCGACTGGATAACGCTAGAGAGTTTACGTCACAGATTTTTTATGATTATTGCATGTCAGTAAGGATTGATGTGGAACATCCTGTACCCCATGTTCACACCCAAAACGGCCTGGCAGAAGCTTTTATAAAGCTCCTTCAATTGATAGCTCGGACTTTGGTTATGAGAACCAAACTACCGGTATTTGCCTAGGGCTATCCAATATTGCATGCAGCTATGTTGATTCGCCTGAGGCCCATCGCTACTTAACCATATTCATCGTTACAATTGGTCACTGGGTACGAGCCTCATGTTTCGTATTTACTAGTGTTTGGGTGCGCCATTTATGTGCCAATAGCGCCACTGCTACGTACCAAAATGGGTCATTAGAGAAAAATGAGAATCTATGTTGGTTATGATTCGCCATTAATTGTTCTCTACTTAGAACCCTGGACAAGAAATCTATTTATAGTACATTTTGCAGATTGTCACTTTGATGAGACAGTCATCTCGTTGTTATAGGAGATAAGCATGCTAACATTCCCGTAAAACGTCGCGAATTGTAGTGGTATGCTCCCACTATGTCTCATTTAGATCCCTGCACTGCTCAGTCTGAAATTGACGTGCGACGAATTATAGATCTTCATAGCATTGCTCAAAGCATGCTGGATGCTTTTAATGATCTAGCAAAGGTGACAAGATCACATATACCAACTGCAAACCCACCTGCAAGGTTAAATGTACCTCACGTATGTCCACAACTCGTCTGGGAAGGCCGAACCATCCCCGAAGGTGGGAAGCCGTACCTTCCACATGGCAAGGTACATTAGCGGCTAGCCAATCATCTGCTCCGACCCTGAAGCGTGGTAGACCCCTTAGTTCAAAGGATTCACAACCCCCGAAGAGGAAGATGGCACCAACTAGTGACCCTAGTTTTTGAACCGACCATCTCACTCATCAAATCCAACGCATGAGGTTATTCTAGATTACGGTGATGCTTCAGACGAAACAAGTCGGCCTCCCAAGAATTATGAGATTTCAGTCTACTATGTAGTATTGGATGAGATTTGGAATGGGAATGAGATGATTGTTGACGATGCATTTGTGTACTCAGTAGTTATTGACATCATGCTTAGCGATGACATTAAACCACGTTTTGTCGATGAATGCCGACATAGAACCAATTGGTCAAACTGGAAACAAACAATCCAAGTCGAACTCGATTCACTCACGAAACGTAAAGTGTTTGGACCTATCGTTCCTACACCACCATGCGTGAAGCCCGTTGACTACAAGTAGGTTTTCGTGAGGAAGCGTAATGAGAAGAATGAAATAGTGTGATACAAAACACGCCTCATAGTGCAAGGCTTCTCTCAGCATCCTAGGATTGATTATGTGGAGACGTATTCCCCCGTAATGGACGTTATAACGTTTCGCTATCTAATCAATTTGGTAGTTTCCGAAAAACTGAATATGCAACTTATGGACGTGGTAACTTTGTATCTCTATGGGGATTTTGATACAGAAATTTACATGAAAGTTCCAGAAGGACTACCATTGGTTGGTTTAAATATTTCTATACCACAGAACACTTTCTCAATCAGGTTGAGGAGGTCACTCTACAGATTAAAACAATCCGGGCGGATGTGGTATAATCGTATGAGTGAATATTTGACAAGTCAGGGTTATGTGAACAATGAATTATGCCCATGCGTGTTCATAAAGAAGTCACATTCTGAATTTGCAACCGTTGCAGTTTATCCTCATCGGGACTCCCGTAAAGCTTGAGGAAATTGCTGCACACTTGAAATCGGAATTTAAGATGAAGGATCTTGGAAAAACTCGATACTGTCTCAGCCTGGAGATCGAGCATTGTTCATATGGAATCCTAGTACATTAATCGAACTACACCCAAAAGGTGTTACGTCATTTTAATGAGGATAAAGTGAAGCCTTCGATTACACCTATGGTCATTCGGACTCTAAATGCTAAACGAGATCCCTTCCGTCCAAATAAAGATGAGGAGGAGATTTTAGAACCCGAAGTTCCTTACCTAAGTGCAATTGGGGCTTTATTATACTTGGCTCAGTGCACTAGACCTGACATCTCCTTCACTGTGAATCTTTTGGCAAGAAACAACAATACGCCCACACGCAGGCACTTGATTGGTGTTAAAGAAAATTTTTGCTACCGTAAGGGTATTACGGATTTAGGCTTGTTCTATACCCACGAATATTCGATCGGTGCCGCCTCCTATGGTCCTCGGATTAATTCTCGCCTTGTTGGTTACGCAGATGCTGGATATCTGTCTGACCCACATATGTCATATTCTTAAACGGGCTATGTCTTCACCTTTGGAGACATCGCTATACCTTAGAGGTCTACTAAGCAAACGTTAGTTGTGACTTCGTTGAGCCATGATGAGATTCTCTCCTGCATGAAGAATTGCTTGAGTGCTTTTGGTTGAGATAAGTTATGAGACACATTCGAAACACTAGTGGTCTTACATCAGTCGTTGACCTTCCTACGACGATCTTTGAAGACAATGCAGCATGTATCGAGCAGTTGAAGAAGGGATACATCAAGGGAGACAACACCAAGCACATAGCGCTGAAGTTCTTTTACTCACACCAGCAACAGTAGCATCAGAACATTGAAGTCAAACAAATCCGTTCCCAGGACAACCTGGCCGATCTTTTCACCAAGTCATTACCCAAGTCTACTTTTCAGAATCTCATCCAAGGAATTTGTATGCTTAAATTATCTGACTTGAATCGCTTATAGTTCTCTCATTTAGAAGTTATGTCTAGCTTAGGGGGAGTATCTAGAAGCATACTCACATTATTTTAATGTACTTTTTTTCCTATGATTAGGAGCATTTTTCCCACTGGGATTTTGCTACCTAACGAGGTTTTAATGAGGCACCTGTCCTGGGATGATCATATTCTGTTGAGTTCACTACTTTCGTCCTGTTTGATGTTTGTTTAAGACATTATGCATAATTCAAATAAATTTGACACTCGTGATCACCCGTTGTGCCGATGACTTCATAAATTATTCTACCTTATCTGTTAAAGATCTGATGCGATGGTTTGTTGAGTATTTACACACTCAAGGGGGAGTGTTGCATTCATATTTAGACTAGGAATGTGACACACCCCGATTGAGATCAAGGCATGCTGGTCGTCACGTGGGAGTGACGTAGCCATGTGCATAGTGCGGAAACAATAATGATAATAAAGATATACGAAATATTAAAAACCAAATTACTAGAGTGCACTACTAAATAGGAAGTGATATGAGTTAGTTACAAAAGTAAACACTCATAATCAGAGCATAATAAGTCTAGGTGCAGTCCAGTAGGACAAGTACTAGTTATACAGTACTAGGAATGTCCTACTATTATTTAGATAGGTCAGAACTGCCAATGTCCTCAAGCCACCAACAGCAAGCTTACTTAAAACCTGGAGAGGCGCAAAACAGAAAACGTGAGTGGGCAAAAACAAATGTTTTACAAAACCATTTCATTTATCAACATATCTAACCCTTCATTGTAAAACATGTATAATTTTTCCCAGAATCAAGATATATGCATATACATACATATATATATATATATATATATATATATATGAAATTATATCAATTTAATTCATGCTTCACATAATCATATTCATATGTATGCCATGCCAAGATATAATAGAGTAAGCAATTCAGGTAAGAATACTTTCATATAAATGTAATATGTTAGCCGGAATCCCTGTAGTAATTTGTACAGTTGAATTCATAGCTCAAAATCAATCTAGCCAGAGTCACTACAATGACCTATACGGCAGCATACTGCACAAGAGTTGGAACCAAACAAAAAGGTCTATACGACAATAATGGGTGTAATACAATCATGCTTAATACTACTCTCACATAATAGCTGGGCGATAAATCGCTAGTCACCTACGAGTCGTAACCATAAATAAGGTCTGTACGACAAGACTGTGTACCTAAATTGGATACAATATGAGCATATAGTGCGGGAGGTGACATAATAAACAGGCCTGTGCCATATCTATGGCTAAATCACAATCACCCTAAGTGCAGTTTTATGAGCTCAACGTTATTCAATCACATATCACATCATTAATAATTCACATAACCAAACATAACTTACCTGAGCTTATCTGAGCATCCACAACACCACATTTATATATAATGCATCACATACCAAATCATATACGAAATATAAATTCATATGCATGGCATTTAAGGCATACATTCATTTAAATGCATATTTCTGGGAAAATATCAAGTATATAAATATATACTAAAAACCAAAAGCCCACTCACTGGTATGTCGACGGGTCGTAACCCCCGAGTCGCCCTTGGATATGCTCGTCCTCGAGATAAGTCTCACCTATATGCGAATTAACTATAAAAACGTTATTTTAAAGCACATAGGCAAAATTAGCTAATAACTTCTCATACATAGCTCAAAATGGGTATATGAATATACCACAGTGACCTACACAACTCCACGAACATCCCCATATTTTTAGATTAATTTTTGGACCCCTCACGCACCGGCAAGTGCACGGCAAGACGTGCCGTCACGCGCGGATTCCCTAACTGCCGTTAGGAATATTCCCCGGAATATTTTGTTAAAACCCAACGGTAACCGTTAACCCTAACTGACGTTGTTAGCATATTTCGTCAAAACTGACGGAATATTCCCCTTTCTTCTCAGATGAGTCGCTGGTCGTCGGCGACTTCGTCGGTTTCTAGGTAAAACTTTAAAACCACTACTCTCCTTTGATTCTTCACCATTTTTCATGAAATTGGTACCAAAATGAATCAAATAACATGTAGAATCACGTTATACAAGTTTCAAGGCTTAAATTCTACTAGATTTTCCCCGAGAAAGGTCGATAGCTTGGCTTACCTAGAAACACGTCGATCTTAGTCTTTTTACGTCCAAATCCTTCCAACGAAGTACCCTGAGACTCGTGAGGACCTTTTTAAGCTTCCTATTCCTTAGAATTCCCTGAAACACAAGGTTTTACGTGTGCATAAACAGTGCACAAAATCGAGGTTAGGGTTTCTCGGGTTTTCGAAGCATTCACGTCCAAACATGGGTACCAATAGACTCAGAAGGTTACAATGAGCAAGAACCTTACCTTTAAAGCTTCGATCTGTGCCTGAAATGGGGAGTTGGAAGCTTGTCCGTACTCAAAAAGGAAAGAGAGAGAGAGTCTGAGAGAGATGAGAGGGTACGGGAGAGAAGAGAGGGAGTGAGTGTGGTGTGTGTGTGGTCCACGTGGGTCACCAATCCAAAACCACAAATAACCTCTAAGTCTCAATATGACACACACATACACTACAGTCTCAACGTCTAAAGATAAAACCGTCCTTTCATGTCCTCGAGAATAAAATAATGCACATCTCCGGACGGGCTGTGACAGAATATGATTGTGTAAATCCTAGTAGATATGAGAATGTATCTTAGATTCTTATTAGGAGCAGATTACCTATTAAATGTTGTAATCCTAAAGGGTAAGGTTTTTATCTATCCTATTACTATAAATAAAGATACAATAGGATGAATAAAAAACACCTCACAATTAAATCACTCTCTCTTCTCCCTCAATATTGCCGGCCCCCTCTCTCTCTAAACCATAGATCGTTCAATCAAATAAGCCTACAACATATATATATTTAATGCAATTATTATTTTAACGATGAGATGATGATTGTATTAATTATTGTCATATGATAATTATATTAAATAGATGTAAATATAGTAACCAATCCTATAAAAATAAAGATTAAATAAAAAAAAATAAAAGAACTTAATTTACACCCACTTACGTAAGCATATTTAAGAAAAAACTCAATTTTTTTTTTAATTTTTAATTTAAACATATTGACCATTTTTCCATCTCAACAAACTTTCCTCATTTTGGTAAATTGGTTAGCTGCCTTGCTAAGGTGGATATTTTGACTTTTTGTACTGCTCATTTTACCCATGTGAATAACAAACATTAAATTTCTTAAGTAACCAAAAAGGGGAAGTGGAATGCTACATGGACTCTTTTAAAGTGAGACTATCTCTATCACTTCACATTTTAACGTCAATTTCTGTTTATAACATTATAATGTAATTTCGTCTCCAAGAAATTAAGCTTGAAGAGAACTTGACTTGGGGAAGTGCGGAACTTTATAGAGAGTTGACAACAACCGTTTGTGTTTCTGTAAAAGAATAAATAAATACAAAATCTAGGATATAAGATACACTAGGAGAAGTATAAAACTCCATGTAAATATAAACTGTATATGCAAATAGTCTTGTAGGCTCTTCCAGAGTTTTATCATAACTCGTAATTCTTTTAAGGCTATGTTGCAACAACATAATTTAGGTTGAACTAACAAAAGTACTCACTGGGGCAATATATACCAAATTCATCTAGAATAGGTATTGAGTACATATTTTGAGCTCTAGGCTCTAAATTTTTTTTTTGAACAAACAATATTAACTACACTAAGGGAGTGGGGGAGAGGGTAAGCCTTATAATGGGCTAATAATAATATTGTTCAAATTCGCCTTTGGCGAGAATCAAACCTAAGACATCTGACTTACAAGTGAAGAGGAATACTACTAGACTGTAGTACTAAGTGGCAGCTCTAGGCTCTTAAAGTGAAATCTTTGAATAAGAATTTCATGGAATTCTCTATTCTTTATAAAATTGCTTCAAAAAAGATATAAAAATGATAATCTCAAGTAGTATGCAATTTGCACATGCTATGAGCCTCATGTTTAAAATGACACTGTATTTATAGATGTGTTTACGATTAAAATAGTAGACTATATCTCTATTAAGAAGCTTGTCATAGTGATTTTATTTCACTTCATGAATAACTTTAGGAGTTCAAACTATAGGTTCACTTATTTCACGTTTTTCAATGACTCTCAAAAATAGAATTTGCCTCTTCAATTTGTGATCCAACAATTCTCATCCGCATGCATATGCTTAATTCATAAGTATTCATTGCTTGGATACAATGCCTCTCCGGGGCTTCCATTGTAACATCTAGGACAAAAATCTTAAGATGAATTACTTAGAGAATTGGATCATAACCTCCTATGGAGTGTTATTTTCACTTAGGGCATGAACTTTATTAATCTCCACTCATAGGGAGTTCAAAGTTTAAAACCTACATATTTGTCATGCTTTAGACATGCAACAGAACTATCATTGTCACTTGTGACTTATATACGGTTTGGATAAGACAAATGCGGATGTATCAACACTAATTTTCGACGCTCTTTGAAAATTGCCACTTCTCCCCCTAACATCGGGAATATTGTTTCATGGGAGCAATCATTGTAAGGATGTACACAATGCATTATCTTGGGGCCTCAGAATATGTCCATACAAATTTGTAAAAAATCCTACACGTTATTTTGATGTTAAATTACCAAGATAATCATGATATGATTTGGTCAGCGAAATCCTGGTTCATGACAAGCATACACTACTTATATGATTGTACGATACAACTCATAAAAGAAGGTAGAAGCTTCTTTTGGGAAAATTGAACTGAATAGAATTGAAATACAATTCAAGATAGAAATAAATTCAACTAACGAATTCATAACAACATAAGAAAATTAAAATAAACAAAATCAATCAACATAATAAAATTAAATGAAGAGCCAAAAGCTACCGGGTTTCAAGGTGGGAGATAAAACTCAACCACTAAAAATGAAATAAAATGATTTTTCCATATGTAGGGAGAAGTTTTATACCTCACAGTGGGATATATCCACTGAGTTCAAACTTATGGGAGATTGAAAAATTGTCTTAACCATTTTTTACTGTTTTAATCAAGACTTGGTAAAAATACACCAAACTTTTGATGTGTGGCAGAGTCGTGCTTAATGCCTAATTTCAATATTATAAGTACTATAAAAAAAAAAAATATTGTATGGTTTAGTAATGCAATTAAAACTCGAGGAACCGTAGGCCCTCAATTATTCAGAATCAATGAACTTTAGGTTTCAGTTCATTTCAATAATTTGTAATCTAGGATGTGTAATTTCATTCCTAGTCACAAACAAATTTATCTTATCAGAGTCAAGAAAAAAAAAATACTCAACGTGTGATGGGACCACTGAGTCTTACATATACCCATTTGGCTTTGGTTGCAATGAACAGTATGCTCCCAATTGCTTGAATATTTAAATTCATGTTATATGAGGTTGCATGCCCTCCTATCATCATGAGATGAAAATTGATCAATGGACTAAAGTTCGGTTCTCGTTATAAGATGAGAATTAGAGGTACTAAAGTATGTATGATACAATCAATGGACTAAAGTACGGTTCACAATTTCAACTATATGTAGAATTACAAAATTTTTTAGTAAAATAATTTGTATTGTTTTTAACAGAATCAGTTTTCAACCTACAAACTCGCAAGATCCAGGCCGCCAGAATCCCCAATACCAGTCATCAAACTCGAGATGCAGCTTGCGACTCAATCACCATCGAGCTTTAGCCAACACAAGGTTGCCACCACTTTTAGTTCGTAACTCGCATCCACGACATGTCTTTGAAACAAAAATTGCAATGGCTTTCAATAATCCAAAACTTGTTCTCCTTCTGCAACTCGCAAAAACTAAGCTCCAGCCCACTGAAACTTTAAAAATCCAAGGTCATACGCACCTTGCCTCAAGCTCGTCGCCACAACCCGCATTGTCAGCCTTTCGTCAGCCCATTTCAAGTATGCAAACAACATGGCGTAGCCTCGGCAATTTGCACATCAGAAATAGCAGCCTCAAACCCACAGTTACCTAAGATTCAAAGCTCAAATCTCCAAAAATTTCAGCCCATGTCAGCTTCAGACACTCACGACCACAACTCGTATTTTCACGCTTAAGACCCGCGACCATCATGACCCTCATTGTGCAATTAAACATAAACCCAGATCGTCGAATCAAAAGAAGAAAAGATAAAGAAATCGGAATGAAATCGAACAAAGACAGAACGAAATTGGAATGAAAGCTTAGGCTTCTCGCCATCAGACGTGCTGAGAACCCTTTGGTCACTTACACACCAATGGGGAAAATTCCCATGACGACATCTTGTGCATGTATAAAATTCGTCTTTTCTTGAAATGATTTAAGAACTTTGTCACGATTCAAAATAATTAAAAGCTAAAGTATAGCTTGTGTGTTGGTTTTCTAGGCATAATTAGGATAAATTTAATTCAAATAATTAAATACACATCGAATCTCTAGCTACATGCATGCCGCTTGATTGGATCATCCCTATGCGTGCAATCTTCATTTTCACGATTGATCACACAAAGCTCCCTAAGTGTTGAGCCCAAGGGTATCCGCACTAATATATCTAGCGACGGATGACGGGGGGGGGATTGATTTGATGCATTAGCAATGTCTCTCACTTAGATCAATATAGAATGGACAACACACAATGTGTTTTGTGTCACATCCCGGCTCGAGCCCCCACCACATCCCAGGCTCGACTCTGCCGTAGCACGATATTGTACGTTTTGGGCCCCGACCACGTCCTCACGGTTTTGTTATTGGGAACTCACGCGAGCAGAACTTCCTAGTGGGTCATCCATCCTGGGATTGCTCTCGTGCGACCTCGCTTAACTTCAGAGTTCCGATAGAACCCGAAGCCAGTGAGCTCCCAAAAGGTCTCGTGCTAGGAAGAGATGAGAATATACATATAAGGCTTACATAATCCACTCTCTTGGGCGACGTGGGATGTAACATTTTGTCTTAGAGTTTTTCTCTATTTTTTCTCTAAGGGACAAAACTGAATAACTTTTGCATTGTGTGTATGAGTGAAACACAAAGTATTTATAGACTCTTTGCCCACCCCTATGCTGCACATCCTTGGGTTTTTGATGCTATGGGCTTGACCCATGCGCCTAGTCCAATTTCACTTTCCCACTTGGGCTTGTGACTTTGCTTCTTTTTAGTACAACTATAGAGTTACTAGATTAAATACTTATTGCTAGAGAGAAGGTGAATTGGTGGGGATTGAACCCTCACCATGGGGCCAAGCCATCATTGATTTTCACCGTTGTAATAAAGCATTATCTGCAATAAGGACATTTAGGCCATCTGTAACAGATCCGGCCAGAGGGTCATAGGGTTGAAAATAGCTCGAAATGACATGAAAACTATCTCCAACCGAGGACTAAGCCAAAGGGCTCTGGGTCACACTGGGCCAAAAATACCAAATCAGGCTAACTGGCTGGCCCAAATGAGCCAGCCAACTAGCCTTGGGCCGACCCAACAATTTAAAACCAATGGCTACCTGGTGTCAGTGTGACGCCATCTAGCAACGGCTAGTTGACATTAGGTGACCGTTGGATTTGAATAATATTTTTTTGGGACAAAATTTTTTGAAAAAAATATTTAAAAAATTCCTTTTTTGTTTCCCTATAAATAGCTAAGTCATTCTTACACAATTTCTCACATTATTTTCATCATTCCATACTATCTTACACCATTTCTCTCCTACATCATTTCTTACCTCTTCCAATAATCTTTGCTTCAATTTTTTCAACAATTTTCAAATGGCCAGATCTGAATTGAAAGGTAAGGGTTGGACTCGAAAAGAAGATGAAGCTCTTTGCAATGCTTATAGATGGGTCTCCGAAGATAGTGTGAGGGGGAGTTCTCAAACAAGTGAAGGTGTTTGGACTCGTACGTCCAAGAAGTACTATAAGTTCTACGAATGCACCACTCTATTGAATTCTTGAAACCATGAGAGTTGTTCTTCAAGATGGAAAAAACATCTTCATCCAAGTTTGAACAAATGGCATCAAGTAGTGTCAAAGACCAAAAGCAGACATGAAAGCGGAGCCAATTACTATGACGAAGTAAGTGTTTTCACAAGTTATTTTAAATATTTAATTTCATAAATTAATTTCCTTTAATTTTGTAATTATATTTTCCAGGTACTTCAAGCGAAGGAATTGTATATGGAGGACAACTCGAAACCCCTTAATCATCACGGTTGTTGGGAAATTTGTAAAGGGTGTGTGTTATTTGAAAATCCACCTCAAGAAATAGTTGCTCCTACGCCAGTTGTTGGGGATGAACACGGATCTCCTACCATTCAAGAAACAAGGTTAGAAAATCCGTCTTCGGGTAAAAGTTCCATACCTAGGGCTATAGGATGAAACAAGGCCCGAAAATTGAAGGAACAGGGGAAGGCAAAGGATGATTATGCCTTTCAACATGAAATGGTATCCTCGTTATGATTAATGGCAGAGCCAAATGCCTTTGCTGTGGAAGAAAGGAACCGTAGGCACAAAGAACGGGCAAAACAAATTCAAGAAAAGATGGATGATAGGAACATGCAAAGGAACACTTTGGATTACACTCCAATGAATAAGGCCTATTTTGATAGGAAAAAGAGGGAAATTATGGCCCAACGGGAGTTGTTTACATCCGACTATAATCTTACAATGGCAGATGATGATGAGGATGATGAAGATTATATGTAACATCCCACATCGACCAATGGAGAGGGGGTGATGTGCCTTATATGTACATGCTCACCTCCTATAGCACGAGGCCTTTTGGGAGCTCATTGGCTTCGGGTTCCATCGAAACTCCGAAGTTAAGCGAGTTCACTCGAGAGCAATCCCAGGATGGGTGACCCACTGGGAAGTTCTCGTGTGAGTTCTCGGAAACAAAACCATGAGGGCATAGTCGGGGCCCAAAGTGGACAATATCGTGCTACGGCGGAGTCGAGGCTGGGATGTGACATTATAGACTTTAAATTTAAGTTGTTGTAGAGTTTAAATTTAAGTTGTAGTTTTTAAATTTAAGTTGTTGTAGTCTTTAAATTTAAATAATAAATTATGTTTGGCCTATTGTCTTTTGGCCCCCTTGGTTGGAGATGATTTTTGTCATAGGGCTATGTTTGGCCTATGGCTCTTTGGCCCCTCGATTGGAGATGGTAAAAAATATGGTTTGGCACTGTTCATTAAAATATTAATTTCTTGGAGGGCCATAAGGCTAAAACGAGCCCTTTGGCCCTCTTGGAGAGGGCTAAAGGTCCAAAAACCAAAAAATTGCCTAATTTACCTAAAAATCATCTCCAAGACTCCAACCAATGGCTAACTTATAATTCTATGGAGCCCAACAAACTATCATTTAGCCAAAGGGGCATCAGGCTGGCCAAGTGTAGTCCCATTCTTAGGCCATCACTGTGGAGCCAAAAATATTCACTAGGCGACACGTGGACTTTTGGACAAAAGAGGACAAAAATACCCTTGAGGCATACCGGGAATCCTACGCGCGAGCAGCTGGCAATCATCTTTCAACCAAGTCAAAAGTGCCCAAAATAGGTAACAATTTAAAGCCTATTTTATCAAATCCTTTCTATAAGGTAATTCCCAAAATCTAATTTATTCTATATGTTTTATATTCCATTATTTAGCTAATAAATTAGCTAAATAATATATTCCTTTCATATTTCCTAAAATTGATTAATTAAGGGATTAATTACCTAATCAATCCCTTAATCATCAATTAAACCACCAAATTATAACAAAAAAACATACCAAAGGCCGGTTACCCACTAGGGCCGGCCATGCCTTTTATTTTTTGCTTTTTGCTACCATTTTCTTCCCCTTTTGATGACATTCAAATAGCTAGTTAATTAGGTTATTATTATTTGCTAATTAACTAGCCCATTATTTCCATAACTCCCAAAAATAACTAGCCCATTATCTCCATAACCCCCCAAAATAAATCATCCTTGGCCTAATGGCCGGCCACACCCTTCCTCTCCTATATATTGGTTCCATTTTCACCAAACACTAATTCCAATTCTCTTACAAAAAATCCCAAATACTCTAAACACTATTTCTCTCTAAAAATTCTAACTTTGGCATCAGAGGTTTTCCGGCCAAAGCCCCCCATTCATCATGGGCGCGTGAGGCTTTTGGCCTTAACCTAAGGTGCTAGTTGTTTTGTAGGTGCAAAATCGTCCAAGATCAAGGAGGAGAAAATTTGCATCCACAAATTGGTGCTTTCATTGAGAGTTGAAATCCATACTTGTAGAAGACTCTCGCGCAAAAAGGTTTTTTTTTTTCTCTATTTTCTAGTCCATTTGAATATTTTTCATACGTTCTTATTATTAGAATTTTTTACTTGCAAAGGTTCTTTGATAAAACGTATAAGAAAAATATAATGGCTAGAAATTTAGAAAATACTACAAGTGAAAATTCGAATACTCAAGAAATGGGATTGCAGAGGTCCACAAGGCAAAATACGATCGTAAAAAGAGTGGCACCACCACCAAGAGGTTCCACCATGGCCCCGTGCCATCCAAGTTTGCATGGACCCAAGCCCAAGCCTCGCATTCGCATGCACTACGCACTGAGTAGCCTGCTCCAGTGATCCAGCATGCTTCTGCAGCCCAGCTTGCTTTCACGGCTTCCCAAGCTGCCCAACTCGGCCTAAGACTATCTCAACCATCCGAACCAATCATCGAGGCTAGGGCGTTTTCACCACATTTCTCCACAGATTTGACATTCCCCAACTCAAATCTCGCACTCGGAGTCAACCACCATTCTATTGTTCAAGGAGGGGCATTCCATCCAAGTTCTTCCAATCCAAATGGCGAACATAACTTGTCCCGACAAGTCATATAATTGACAAGCGCCATTGCACAACAAACAACCTTGGTGAATCAACTTTTGCAACGCACCGAGATCCAACATGCCCCAGATGAACTATCCCGAAGTAGGACAAGGGCAGACGAGGAACCTTTCAAACAACGTCCTGAAAAGCAGCTGTTCAACCAACCATAAATCGAGCATTCAGGCAGTGCACACTCTCGATTGGGCCCTCGAGATAATGTATACTCCCGTCTTAGTGCGCAAAGGAGCGTGCACTCTCGACTAGGCCCACAGGTAAGTATACATTCACGGTTGGGGCCACACTTTGATAATCAACATGGGCAGCCTTCTAGGTAAAGCATTCATTTGCGGTTAGGCCCGCAAGGAGTATCCTCCACATCACATCGGAGCAGGCAGCCTGACAAACAGAAGGAAACAATTGTTCAATCTGGCTCTAGTTCAACCGGTAGCCTGCAAAGAAATCCCTCACCTGCTAAGAATTTATCTCATACATTGCAGCCACGGCGTATACGAGCCAAGCATGAAGAAGAGCAGCCTAGGCCGGCAGGTAAAGACCAGGGGCAGCCGAAGGCTCCGCTACCCCAACAAAGGCAAATCTAAGAAGAGGTAGAAAGACTTTTCAATGAACGGATGCGTGATTTTCGACGCAACGAAATGGTTGATGAAACACTAAGGCGAGATATGACCAATATAAGTAGGTCACCTTTCACAGATGAGATCGAGCAAGCAGAGCCTTCACGCAAGTTTAGCATGCTACACTTCACATCTTTCAAAGGAGACAGGGATCCCGAAAGACACTTGAAGCATTACCGAAGTGCGATGGTCCTTTATCGGAATAATGACGCCTTTATGTGCAAAATATTCGTCACTACTTTACAAGGCGAGGCACAAGATTGGTTTCATACCTTGTCGGCGCGATCCATTCAGAATTTTGATGATCTTTCCTTGCTTGTCACCAAAGAATACTCATCTTATCGTTCGATTAAGAAAAAGTCCGATCACTTGTTCAACGTAAAGAAAAACCCAAAAGAGTCACTTCGCGATTACGTGAAGAGATTCAAAGCAGAGAAGGTAAATATCGTCGGATACGATAGCTCGATAGCAAGTGCAGCCTTCCAAAAAGGACTCCCAGCAGACCACCCACTGTTTGGAGAAATAATCATGAAAGAATACCTAACTCTAGCAGATTCCTTTACTCTAGCAGAGAAGCATGCACTTTGGGACGAGGCTCGACAAACAGAAAAGGCGCCCGAACAGCCTTGAAAAGAGTCGGCAGCTGCTCAAAGGAAAGGGGATGGAAAACAGCCCAACAAGGGCAGGCAGGAGGTCAAACGCAGGGACCGACCCATGACCAAAGAAGGCCCGATAACCAATAGCTATTCTAAGTTCTCAATTCCGATTCATCAAATCCTCTGTGACATCAAGAACGAACCAACCATGGTTCAAGTTGCCGAAACAATCAAAAGGAGATACTTCCAAGTTGGACCACACCAAGTATTGCGCATTCCACCGAGGTCCTAGTTACACAACCGATGATTGCTACACTTGGAAGAACTACCTTGAAAAGCTCGTGAAAGAAGGCAAAGTCGATAGATACTTGGACAAGCCAGCTGCACAGCCTAAAAGAAATGTAGACGGAGATGAGGAGCCATCAACCAAGATGATTCGAATCAATGGCATCTTCGCCGAATCCGAGCACTTGGGGGCCACTAATAACTCTAAAAAGAGGAAGATCCAATAGGCTTTACTAATCTCACAAATTCAAGTAGTCGATACCCAACCTGGACCTATTATTGGCTTCATTGAGCAGGATACAGAAGGAGTTGATTTCCCACATGACGATGCACTAGTAGTATCTGTCCAACTAACCCATGCTATAGTCGACAAGATGATGGTTGACAATGGAAGTGTAGTCAACCTACTTCAACTTTCAGTCATTCAGAAGATGGGCCTTGAAAGTACAATTGTACGTCGGGCAGAGGTACTTACTAGATTCAATGGACACACCTCAACTACCATTGGCCATATCACACTTGACGTGAAAACACCGCCAGTCGTTTCAAATAAAACATTCACGATCGTAAGCGACCCATCTTTCTATAATAGGATTCTTGGGAGACCTTGGTTGATTAAGCTGGATGCCGTCACTTCCGTCAGGTATAAAAAAATCTGATTCTGCATCCCGGGATGAGGAGTCGGAGAGATCAAGTCTGAACAGGCTTTATCCCGGCGATGCACTGTGCAAATGTTGAAAGAATCAAAGAAGAAGATCTTTACCCCCGTAGAGGTTACCGAAGTCCAAAAGGACAAAGAAAATACCAAATAGCAATTACAGCAGATGGATAGAGAAGATGGCGCCCAAGTAGACAAGATGGGATGGAAACCCGAAGAGGACGCCAAATACATCATTCTTGATCCCCAGCAGCCTAAAAAGATGGCTAAAATTGGCTCACGACTAAGCCCAGATGAGAAGGAAAAACTCACGATTTTCCTTAGAAAAAACTAAGATATCTTCGCATGGTTACTATCCGACATGCCCAGTATTGATCCCAAAGTGGCCTGTCATAAGCTGCACGTCGATCCTACTGCCAAACCGGTAATCCAAAAAAGAAGACATTTCGTACTTGAACGAGTAGCGATTATCGAGGCAGAAGTCGACAAACTATTGGAGGCCAGTTTCATAAAAGAGGTAGCAAACTCAGCATGGCTTGCTAATGTCGTACTAGTAATGAAGAAAGAGAAGGGCAAATGAAGGGTTTGCGTAGACTATACTGACCTCAACAAAGCATGCCCAAAAGACCATTATCTTGTCCCCCGGATCGATTTATTAGTAGATTCAACTTCTGGGAACCAGTTGCTCAGCTTCTTAGATGCATACTCCGCAATCAAATAGCCATGTATGAGCCCGACAAGGAGAAGACCGCGTTTATGATAGAGCGGGGCACATACTGCTACAAGGTCATGCCCTTTGGCCTTAAAAACGTTGGAGCCACTTACCAAAGGTTAGCAAATATGATGTTCAAAAATCAAATTGGGATAACCATGGAGGTCTATGTCGACGATATCATGGTAAAGGGCAAGCAGCGATAATATCATATTCGCAATTTGGCAGAAACTTTCAATATCCTTAGAAAGTACAAGATGAAGCTTAACCCTACCAAATGCACGTTTGGAGTATCTTCAGGTCGATTCCTAGGGTACTTAGTAACCCAACGAGGAATTGAAGCACATCCCAAGCAAATACGAGCAATCCTAGAGATGAAGTCTCCAACTATCTTGAAGGAGATCCAAAGCTTGACCGGACGAACAACTGCCTTCAACCGTTTCCTCTCACGATCCACCGATCGATGCAAGCCTTTCTTCAAAGCTATCAAGAGGGCACAAAGAGACAAATGGGATGAAGAATGCGAAAAATCTTTCCAAGACTTGAAGAATTACCTCACATCACCTCCCTTACTATCCAAGCCGGAAGCAGCGGAGGATTTATACATTTATTTGGCAGTCTAAAGTAGTAGTGAGCTCTGCCCTCATACGAGAAGAGTTGAGGGCCCAACTGCCAGTATTCTACACTTTTAAAGCTCTTCTCGATGCGGAAACAAAATATCCGAAGATCGAAAAATTAATTTTGGCGTTAGTTGTTGCGGCTAAGAAGCTCAGACCATACTTTCAAGCTCATACAGTCATTGTCATGACTCAATATCCCTTACAATCAATATTACATGGTCCAGACGCTTCTCAACGAGTGATGAAATGGGCATTGGAACTTGGCCAATATGGTTTAGTTTTCCGACCTCGCACAATGATAAAGGCCCAAGACTTGGCAGACTTCGTAGCAAAATTCACGCCTAGCCTAGGCAACGCAACAGAGCGGCCCAACGACGCCCCAAAAGCAGCCGAGAGTACCTTAGCCACGCTTGCTCCATCCAATAAAGATTTCTGGAATTTGCATGTCGACGGAGCATCCAACTATAAAGGCTCGGGAGTAAGTGTAGTCTTTGTTACTCCAGACGGCTCAATGCTCGAGCAGGCGATCACTCTAGGTTTCAAAGCATCCAATAACGAAGTATAGTACGAGGCTCTATTAGCAGGCCTCCGAATGGCAAAAGACTTGGCGGTGAAGAAACTCGTAATTCATTCTGATTCCCAACTAATCACCAGCCAGGCTACCAGGGAATACACAGCAAAACACCCAAGGATGACCCAATACCTAGAAAAAGTACGCCAGCAGCGTGAGGCATTTCAAACTTACACTCTCACTCAAGTTCCTTGGGTAGACAACGCCCATGCAGATGCACTAGTTGGTTTAGGCTCTGCACTCGACCACCAATTTAAACGCTCAATTCTGGTGGAATATCTAGACAAGCCAAGCATAGAGATGAAGCCGATAGTCGAAATGTCACATGTTAGTGTAGCTCCCAACTGGCAAAGTTCTATTATAGACTACTTGGTCAGCGGCACATTACCCACCAAAAGATTGGATTCAAGGAAGCTCCAAATCAAGGCGGCACGCTACTATATGTGGAATGGCATTCTCATTTGAAGATCCTACACCGGACCACATCTCCGCTGCCTAGCACCTTCTGATAACTTGAAGGTTCTAAGCTCAATCCACGAAGGCATTTGTGGGAACCACTCTGGAGGCCGATCCTTAGCCCAGAAGGCTCTTAACGCAGGCTACTACTACCCTACCATGCATTAAGATGCTAAGGAGTTAGTACAAAAGTGCGATCGCTGCCAACGCTACAAACCGGTACCAACACTGCCTGCCAGTCAGCTACACCCGCAGATGAGTCATT
Source organism: Malus sylvestris (assembly GCF_916048215.2). Lineage (NCBI taxonomy): Eukaryota > Viridiplantae > Streptophyta > Magnoliopsida > Rosales > Rosaceae > Malus > Malus sylvestris. The sequence goes on from NC_062268.1 coordinate 24,929,465, forward strand.
GGCCATTCATGTAATGGGCAATTGACCTGGTAGGGCCTATGCCGCCTGCTACTGGGGGTAGATGCATGATGATCGTGGCAACTGACTACTTCACCAAATGGATAGAAGCAGATAGACATAGAGCGCTTCATATAGAGGAACATTATTTGCCGATTTGGCATCCCTCAGTCCATTGTCACCGACAACGGCCCTTAATTTGTGGGAAAAGATTTAGCGAAGTTCTTCCAAAAATACGGCATCAAACAACACATGTCCATGCTAAGATATCCTCAAGGCAATGGACAGGCTGAAACATCCAACAAGACGATCCTCGACTGCCTTAAGAAATCCTTCACCGACAAAAAAGTAAAATGGCCAGATGAACTCCACGGATGTTTATGGGCATATCGCACCACCAAAAGACGAGCGACCGGTGAAACTCCTTTCTCTTTAGCATTTGATTCGGAAGAATCATTCCTCCCAACATCATCGTGCCAAGCATCAACACTCTACTACCAAGCATTGAGCAGAACAATAAAGAAATAGCCACAGACTTAGATTTGGCAGAAGAGAGGCGCGAACAGACCATCACCCGCATCGCAGCCTACCAGCAGTAGCTTTTTTCTAGCTACAATAAAAGGGCCAAGATCCGACAGTTTCAACCTGGAGATCTGGTCCTAAGAAAGGCCTTCATCACTGCCCGTAGAAAGGGCTCGAAAAAGATGGATCCTATCTGGGAAGGTCCTTACAAGATCAGCAGAGTAGGCGGCAAGGGTAGCTACACCCTTGCTACCATGAATGATAAAGAGATTGAGAAGCAATGGAACACCTACAATTTGAGGAAATACCATGTGTGACTTCCCAATATATCAAGACCCGAAGACTCAAGCAGCTTAACGGGCACCACCTCGTAAGCCGAGGACTATCCAGTCATCATGCAGTCTTTTGCAGCCAAGTTATTCACTTATTTTGTTTATTTTTCAATAAAGAATTCAGAAGTAATTTGTAACTTGGCTTGATTACATGTCTATAACAACTTATATTTTCCTGCACTTTAAAAAAAAGAACGCACCCCCCTTTGGGACTTATTGCATGAATTGCACCCCCGAGGGACCAATTATGCTCTCCAAGGCAGGAGGATAAACTCAACACTCCGAACATCCAGACGTGGAGAAGCTTGGCTGCCCTAGTATAACTAGGTGCATGATGGCTTGCACCGGGATTCCTAGAAGTAGCCACAATGGTCTTTTTTAAGGCTTAGCTAGTTGAAGGATTATAGGTCTATTGGCCTAATCCGCAGGGAACCGGGCCTTAGAGATGGAGGGGGCACATTACGTAGCACACCCAGCAGACGGCTACCTGGAAACCTAAAGCTGCTACCAAGTGCACTAAGGTAGCCTACGAATTTCCGGAAGACTGCTTACGGCCTGCCCTTCAAGCAGTAAAACCACGCTAGACTTATGCAACCGCACATTCTTGTGAAAGGTTAAACAAGCTAGCGTGCATTCGTGAAGATTTTATCTACTGTCGACATGCTACGTAGTCGATAAGCTTCACCTCTGTCAAACGTGAAACAACCTACACCAAGTCCTAAAATGTTGTGATACTTGCTACACAACCTACGGAATTGGAAAGATCTAAGGTTAAACAGCCTAGTGGTTACACGGATTCGTCTGCTTCTATAAGTAAGGCATCCGGCTGCCAACCCTATGGCTAACAGCTTTGCAAAAGTTCTACACCAACACCTACGGCTGTGTAGGCTATGCGGGCCTGTCTACTTATAGAAAAGTAGCACGTCTGCCACTGGTCTATAAGGTTTAAAGGTTAGGGTATGGACAAAAAAGAAGCGAAGATGGGAAAAGCAAAAGAAGCAAGTTTATTAAATTTTATAGCAAAATTGATAAACAACTAGCAAATACTGAAGGAGTTCAAGCAAAAGCAACAAAGGAAAACAAAGAAAATCTTAAAGGCTACTTAGAAGACTACTCTTCAATAGCTTGGACATGTCACAACTACTCGGTCGCCACACCTTCAACAGCCTTGGTGTTCTTAGCAGCAGCATCATCCGACTCTTTACCCTTGGCTACTCCAACCTAGATACCAACTCCTCCAACTACTTCACTGATAGAAGACTCAAAAGTAAAAGCGAGTAAGTCTTCTGGAGAAATAGATAAGGTCTCGAAGTCTTTACCGGAAAACTCAAAGTCAGACGGCCGCCTATAGAGATGATCTACATAGCCCAACTTGTAGAAATCAGCTTGATTCTGAGTAAGGGAAGCCTCGAAACCATCTTTTTCATTCTTTAACTGCTCATTCTTCTCAAGTAGGCAAGCACGAACCCGCCGTAACACTTTGAAGTTCCAACACTTAAGGCTCAAGCCTATTAACAACCTTTTTGAAGTGGATTACTTGATTGTAAGTAGCAATCAATTCTTCATCCTTGGCATAAGTAGCGGAGCGAAATTCAGAGATGGAACGTTCAAGATCTTGAATCTGAGGTATGTAACGCTCAATTTCCTTCTCTGCACTTTCATACTTTACTTGGATCATATCAAGCCTAGTCTTCAAATCCATGATCTCTTGGCGAGCGGCCTCAAGCTGCAGAGAAGTGGGGGCAGAAATATTGGATCCCTTCAAAGCAGCAAGCTCAGATTCCAATTTCTTGATTTTTTCAACTGAGGAGTAAGTTTCGGCAGCCATGGTTCTTACCATCTCTTTAGCAGCCTTGGTGTCATCTTGGTCAAAGAACATAGACTCGGCTGCCAGAATTGTTGTTTTTTGCATCATGGCTAGTAGAGTAGTCTTCCTATACTCGGGTGTGTTCTTCGCGAAAAGACTCGGACCAACAATCTCTTTAATGCCGTCAACAAACTTGGCACATACATCCATGTCTTCAAGAAGATCTGGCTTCAAAAGCGTGCAAATCTTAGCAGCTTCCCCAAAAATAGCCTTGGTGGATTCTTCAAGCCTGCCTGATCGAGCAGTTTCCTTCTTATTAGCAGACGAGTTGGCCGCAGCAATGGAAGAAGCAGGTTTTGGTGTCACTTTAGCAGGCAGGGGCACCTTATCACTCATCATAGTAGCAAGCCTCTTCAAGGGTGAGCCAAACTTAGCCTTAGACGGACACTTTGGCACAAACTTCGATACTGGAGGCACGGAAGAACTTCTGCGCTGGGCAATTTTTTCAGCAATTGAACTAGTAGCATTTGAAGCAATAGGCGTTATCGGCACAAATTTAGCAGTTCGTTCTTTCTCACCCTTAGAAGAAGTCAAGTCAATCACAAATCTGGGAACAGTCGAAGAATCCCCACGAGCAGTCTTCGTTTTCTTTTCAGCAGACATCTCTTGAGCAGGCGGGGAATGTTTCTTTTTCCCACATTCATTGATAGTAGGCTTCATCACAATGATAGGACAAGCTATCGCATCTGCCTTGATCCGTTTTATTTTTTCTTTTGAGGGCAGCCCACATTTTTCCATACAAAGAGGACTAAGCAGCCAACACCACTCATGATATTCGGAAGGGATACCCAAAGCAACATGTACTTTTTTCATGTCCGGAGAAACCTTAGGAGTTGAACCGAATTCTGAATCTACAAAAAATAACGGAAGACAATCAGAAAATTGAAGGGTAACTTGGCACTAAAGCAAAGTAGCCAAGAAGACTAAGCAGCTTGCTTACCAGATATGAAGACCGTTGGTACACGCAGCTCGGGGGAAGAGTCAGACTCCCATTCTCCACTTATCTCCAAAGTCTCTTTGGCCTAGTCATGATCCCCTTTGCTTAAGTTATCAAAAAGCTTATGATGAGATCGCAGTTGCCCAACTCCATCAATGTGACCTATGTCAAAGAAATACCAAAATTCGTTGGTGGTTAGTCCCAAGTCAAAGAATTGGCTCAAATTGTGGAACCTCACCATCACTCGGACCGCATTCGGGGAACATTGGGCAGGCGCACATTTCATGGAGCAGAGCACTTCTTGGAAGAAACGCGTCATAGGGAAAGTAAACCCTAACACAAAATAGTAAGGATGGAACTTGATGGCTCTCCGAGTTCCACTACATGTTCCCGGTTGTTACCATCCTTAACTCGCCTCACACGCGCTCCCGACGGAATGGCATGCCAATACGCTTCAAGAAAATCTCTAACAAATCATCAGAGCTAATCTTGAAGTGACCAGCTTTGAAGTAGCCAACCTTGCTCAAAGACCCGCCTTGACGATACAACGGGGGCACACCATCATCATTCTTGTGGCTCGAGGAAGACATGCTTGAAAAATCTACAAAAGTACAAGGAAAATTTGTTAGAAAGTTGTTTAAAAAAAAAAAAAAGCAGCTCTCGGCAAAAAAAAAAAAAAAATTGATGAATGATGGCCGCAAGACCCAGCAAACCTGCTAGGCCCCACAACCTAGCTTGCTTCAATGCACAGCAGCGCCCAACAAAAACAAGAAATTTTTTTTTCACCTACAGTATTGCCATGCTGAGGTTCCCAATGTATCCAGTCACTAGTCCTTAATTCCCATCATGCCAAATTTCAAGCCCCAAAGATTCAAGAAAATCAAGAAGACAAGAAAATTAATTTTTTCTTACCTAGAAGCAACGAAAAGTGATCCTTTACACGGGCAAGACATAGAAGATTGCTAGAGGAGGGGGAACAGATATCCTTTAAGCCCTCTTTCTCTCTTGTAAGATTAAAGGTTTCTCTCTAAAAGTTGATTTAATAATCCACTTAAGGTGGACTTAAATAAGCTTTGAGGAAATTTATTTTCTTTTCCTAGAAGGATTTAATTTCCTATTAAAAGAGAGAATCAACAACAAAATAGGAAGCAATTCAGAGTTTCCTAAAGCGAGAAAAATCTCTACACCTGTTGCCCTTTTCTGCAAGCAGCCCAACAGGTGTGGGGGCATTTGTGGAGCCAAAAATATTCACTAGGCGACACGTGGACTTTTGGCCAAAAGAGGACAAAAATACCCTTGAGGCATACCGAGATTCCTACGCGCGAGCAGCAGGCAATTATCTTTCAACAAAGTCAAAAGTGCCCAAAATAGGTAACAATTTAACGCCTATTTCATCAAATCCTTTCTATAAGGTAATTTCCAAAATCTAATTAATTCTATATGTTTTATATTCCATTATTTAGTTAATAAATTAGCTAAATAATATATTCCTTTCATATTTCCTAAAATTGATTAATTAAGGGATTAATTACCTAATCAATCCCTTAATCATCAATTAAACCACCAAATTATAACCAAAAAACATACCAAAGGCCGGTTACCCACTAGGGCCGGCCATGCCTTTTATTTTTTGTTTTTTGCTACCATTTTCTTCCCCTTTTATGACATTCAAATAGCTAGTTAATTAGGTTATTATTATTTGCTAATTAACTAGCCCATTATTTCCATAACTCCCCAAAATAACTAGCCCATTATCTCCATAACCCCCCAAAATAAATCATCCTTGGCCTAATAGCCGGCCACACCCTTCCTCTCCTATATATTGGTTCCCATTTTCACCAAACACTAATTCCAATTCTCTTAAAAAAAATCCCAAATACTCTAAACACTATTTCTCTCTAAAAATTTTAACTTTGGCATCAGAGGTTTTCCGGCCAAAGTCCCCCCCATTCATCGTGGGCGCGTGAGGCTTTTGGCCTTAACCTAAGGTGCTAGTTGTTTTGTAGGTGCAAAATCATCCAAGATCGAGGAGGAGAAAATTTGCATCCACAATCACCAATGAAGAGGGCTAAAGGTCCAAAATTTAAAAAATGACTTGATTTGTCCAAAAACTCATCTTCAATCGAAGGCTGGGCTATAATTCTATAAGCCTACCACGCCATTATTTGGTCAAAGGGACATCAAGCTGGCCAAATGTAGCCCCCCTCTTTGCCCTTTTTATGGGGGCCTAGCTCCTCAATTGCAATAATTGATCCAAATCTAACGGCTAAATTTGAAAACATCCAGAGGTAATTCAATTAAATTAACAAATAAATTTAAATTATAAACTTAAAACCAATAAATTATTGAGGCGATTGTATTTAGCCCTTTCTGTTGGAAATAGTATATGAGTATGGCTTGACACAATTGATTTAAAAATAATATTTTGTAGGGCTATAATTTTGGACGAGCCTACACTTAACCCTTTTAGTTGGAGATGGCCTTAAGTAATGATGCCAACAAATCCAACATGGGCACGTGCCACGTTGGCCTCTAGAAATAACTACGTCGGCTTCTTAGTTTCCTTTCTTATAACAAAAATTACATAAGAAATTATTATTGTAAGCTCTCTTGCTAAACTTTCCTTTATATGTAAAATTCTCTTACTACAACTTTTCTCATTAAATTAATATAAAGAACCAGGTTCTAAAAGATGTTAGATGCTAGTTGGGCAGCGAGTTGGAGCCTAGCACCTAGGCGGCTAGGCGGGGTTCTAGGCGGACTAGGCAGATTTTATTAAATCTATTATATTTCATGTAAATAAGTGTCTAGTTATACTTAAAATATATACAATTTCATCATAAACTACAAAATAGAATGACATATATATTATGGGCTATTGGAACATAATGAAAACATGGGAAACAAACATATAATGTGTGTTCATTTAAGTATTCAATAAGTCTCTTACAATTTATTGAAAAAAATAAAATGCAAAATGAAAGTTATCTCTAAGTGAATTGCAACCTAGGCGGGTCTTGGCGAGCTAGGCGGGTGCCTAGGCGGTCTAGGTAGGTACCTCAGTAGGTCTAGGCGCCATTTTTTAATTTTCAAATGCCTAGACATTAATAGGGGCGGTGGCCAGCCGCTTAGCGCCTAGGCAGAAATTTTTAGAACAATGATAAAGAAAAGCCTGGTTGTTTTAGCAGCATCAAATGATGGCTTAAAGTTTGGGGAATCTTATGGTCAAAATCTCATTTGACTTTCACTTTGTTTCTTATCTGATTTTGAGGCATTATTTGTGTGGGATTAATCTGTTGTAGAATTAGTGGGTGAATGCCCACTCAAAGGAATAAAGACTTGGGAATAGTGTTTGATACTTTCAAAAGTAGCATCATTGTATTTGGATGATTGTAGTTACGGGAGTTGCTCTATAAATAGAGCACTCTGTGTGCTATCTAAATGTACACTGCGAAAGAAAGCAAGAGAAATAATATCATTATCTCTCACCTCCTTTGCAATACTTTTGTGTTATAATTATAGTGTGATATTTTGCACCTGCTTTGCTTATGTCCTTAACAAAGGTTATCTCTCTAACTTTTGCCTATTTATAACACATTATCAGCACGACTCTCTAACCTTAACTAGTTCCCATCTCCCTTCACTGAAAAAAAAATGCTTCCTCCAAGGGTTTTCATGTTATTTTTCCTCCTCTGCCTCATTTGCATGATATACCCTTGCGAAGAACTGTTACCACCACGCTTGCTTCTCGTTCTCAATTTAACAATTACTTATATCTTTAATTTCTTGTTTGGTGTAGTTCATGATTACTAACCCAGTATTTATTTATGTTAATACTGTAATAAAAGATGGTGCGATACAATGGCCCATCTTGAGCTGCAGATTTAAATTTTATAATAATTTTAGGTGGTGCGGTATAATCGCCTACCCTGTTCTGCATATTTAAACTACTCTACATATTTAAATTTTCTTGCTGTTTAAGTGGTGCGAAATAATCGCCCATCCTATGCTTACTTCAACGAGAATGGTGTGGTACAATCGCGCTTTTCATTAATCATGTCAATTTCGAGCTTGAAGTTTCAAGTGCTTATCATTTTGGCCTGAAGATCAAAAATGTAAAATTTGTAAGAACCAGAAGTTCTAACACTATATTTCTCCAGGAATACATATTATTGCAAGTTCTTACACATCTCATCTTTCTTTCAAAAAAGAAAATGGCGAAGTTGGCAAAGCTTGATTTTGTTGCCCTAGACATTACTGGGAAGAACTACCTTACCTAGGTGGTGGATACCAATGTGCCCACAATTAAGGCCGGTGGAACGGGAAATGCAAGAATCATGGTGTCCAGTTTCACAACCAAGTTCCAAGGCAAAATTCAGGCCCGAGCTTTAAAAATGTAAATCGCCACAAAGGCAAAGCTCATGTGAACAATGCTCCTAGAAACTTTGAAGAAGCTTGCCATAGGTGTGGTGGCAATGGGCATTGGTGCGTACCTGTCGTACCCCAAAACATCTGGTGGATCTATTGTTGGAAATGTGCCCTAAAACCAATCATATGATGATACGTTACGGACATTTCACATGTTAAACTAATCTAGTTTAATATCAAGGGCAAAGATTATTGTTTGAGCTGTCTCATATAAATGTTATATGCTTAAATGATAAGTCCAAGGAATATGTGATTGGGAGAATGCGATCTAAAGAAGTTAGATTCATGAGACCATTCTTTCGTAGACACATCCTAAACGTTCCTGATCATAGGATTGCCAATTGGGCATTGACAGTCCGTTAAGATCAGTACGTGATGTGTCTTCTCTCAAGGAGAGTAACTAGTCTCGAGTCATTGGTGTGTGTGACATCAAGACAAGTACGTAGGTGCTCAATAGAGAATGAGTTCACTGAACACGATCAAAGAAGAGTTCTCATATTCATGTCACATGAGAACTCATGGTTGGGATAATGCAAAGTGGTCCTTTGACCTGAGGCATCATAGTTGTCTTGTGGTTAGGTACTTGATCTTTGATTATGTGAAAGTCACCCCATCCGTGGGTGTCCACTGCATCGTCGGGGTTAAGCCACTTAGTCATGGAGGCGAGTGAATGCGCAACAAGGGATCTTTAACCTTCAAACTGTTTGAGGGAGAATACTCTATGATATGATTAAGAATCTCTGATCAGAGTATGAATGAGATTTAGGAAGTCGTTCCAAATCACATTCAAGGTAATCATATAAGCACACGAATCACATTGGATAGTAGACATGAATAAACTATTTAACCAAACAATGTGGTCAAGAGTATTGTATTAGAGAAAGACCGTATTGCATTTGTAATCCTAAACTGAATAGGTTCTCCACCTCTTCTGATTAGCTTGGGTAACCATGATATGCTGCTAGGTGTCACTCATGGTTTGTGGAAGCCCTAAACGTGTATAATCACTAAAGGGAGAATTGAAAGTAAGTTTCAATTCACAATTGATTTGAAATGGTTTTAATCGCCCACTGCCTCGCTAAAAGGAACCTAATGGATCGTACACCATGTAAGCTGGAGATTGAAGAAACAATGGAGATGAGTAAGAATAATTAAATGGTTTAATTATTTATGGCAAGGATTAATTAGTATGTTAATTAATCAAACGAATAAGTTCGTTAAAGACCTCGGGATAGTTTTGGACCTTAAGGCCCAATGGGTTTCGAACGTCAAGCCCATTGACTTAAGTTGTATGAAAACTTAATGAATAATGATTCACAAAGGCCCAATTAGCCCAATAATACCCTAAGGCCGGCCATTTAGGGGAAGGGTAGTGAACTTGCTTTAATTACAAGTTTGCCACTCCAATGAATAAAGGTATAAATATGACTTTATAGCCAAAATTCATTTAGGGTTTTCTTTTGGGGAAAGGATGAGAACATAAGCTCTCATTTCTCTCTAAAGTGGCTGGCCTCCTTGGAGGGTTTAGCTAGCAATCCCACTACTCCAAGGTCACTCATTTCTTCTCCAGTCTATCCTTGGTGAAGAGACTTAGAGGTTCTCAATTTTGGGAACTTGGAGAAACCTATTCTTCCATCCAAATCCATGGATCTAAGAAGCAAGGAATGAAGGCCCTATCTCTTGGGTGATTATCCTTTGCTTATGCAAAGAGGAATCAACAAAGGTATAAATTTCTCAACTCACTTTGTTTTGAGTTGAGTCTTGGTTCACCAATCTACTAGGCTTTGAATTTCATGGTTAATGTTTTGTTTTTGAGTGCATGCAAGCATGATTCCGCCTTTTAATTGTTAATTGCATGCTATAGATGTTGCTCAAATGAACATGTTTTTCACAATATTTCCTTCATCTATATCAAGCCCCCCTCAAGGAAAAGGGTGTCGAGACCAATTTCCTCAACCAGGCTAGACCAATGGATATACATGATCCAATGCTCAACTTATCAGGACAGTTGAACATAATCCACCTAGATGCTTCAAACTTCATTGTGGAAAGAGGGAATGAAGTGTATCGATTTGATTGAATCATTTATGTTTGATGTATTTTTATTCTGAACTTGTAATTTAAAACTTGCATTTCAATTCAATAAAAGTGGCATTTCAATTTCCTTTTATTATGAATAAATTGTTTTTTAACTGTGATCCCATTTACTCAGAAAGCATGGACAAAAACTATGGTTATTCTCAAAACATGAGAAATGGTGGAGATATTTGTCTTGTAGACAGCGCAACCACGTATATAATACTTTGTGATCGAAAGTATTTCTCAAGCTTAATGCTTACAAAAGTAAGGGTAAAAACAATATCAGGCCAATCAGATGTAATTGAAGGCTAAGGGAAAGCCCATATTATGTTACCAAATGGAACAATATTGTCTATACAAAATGCATTGTATCTTACTCGATCTACTCAAAATTTGTTGAGTTTCAAAGACATACGTTTAAATGGATACCACATTGAAACGAAAAGTGCAGAAAATGTGGAGTATCTATGCATTACCTCCAATGATACCCATAAGCGTATATTAGAGAAGTTGCATGGTTTGTCGAGTGGATTATTTTATACATACATAAAGACAGTTGAATCACATACTGGCATGGACCAGAAGTTAATTGATTCAAAAGTTTACATGCTTTGGCATGACCATCTGGGTCATCCAAGCTCGACCATGATTTGTAAGATCATTACCAACTCTAATGGACATCCATTATTAAGCATACACATCACTATCTCAAATGATAAACCTTGCAAAGCTTGTTCTCAAGCGAAGTTGGTAATCGGACCATCACAACTAAATGTTGATGCTGAATCCCCATCATTTTTGCAAAGAATTCAAGGGGATATTTGTGGGCCTATTCAACCATCTTGTGGACCATTTCGATATTTTATGGTTTTGGTTGATACATCTACCCGATGGTACATGTTTGTCTCTTGTCTACTCGAAATGTAGCTTTTGTGAGACTTCTTGCTCGGATAATTAAGTTGCAAGCACAGTTCCTAGATTACCTTCATTAAGTCAATTCGACTTGACAACACTGGTGAATATACATCCCAAACCTTGGATGATTACTGCATGACATTGGACATTGATGTTGAACACCCTGTTCCTTATGTCCATGCTCAAAATGGTTTAGCAGAAGCATTGATCAAACGACTTCAGTTAATAGCTCGCACTTTGCTCATGAAAACAAAATTGCTAGTTTCTGCATGGGGACATGCCATCTTACATGTTGCTTCATTGGTTCGATTGAGACCTATAGCCAACCACCAATACTCCTCAGTACAACTCGTTTTTGGGCAGCATCTAAACATTTCACATTTACGAGTTTTTGGTTGTGTTGTTTATGTACCTATTGAACCGCCGCAACACACTAAAATGGGACCTCAGCGGAGATTGGGAATTTTTGTGGGTTTTGATTCACCATCTATCATTAGATATTTGGAACCCTTGGCAGGTGATATGTTTACAACTTGTTTTGCTGTTTGTCACTTTAATGAGATAGTCTTCCCGTCGTTAGGGGGAGAAAAGACTATTCTAGAAGAACAACAATAGCTGACATGGGTTGTACCCACCTTGTCTCATTTTGATCCACATAGCACACAATGTGAAAATGAAGTGAAAAAGATCATTCATCTTCAAAGTATTGCCAATCAAAAGCCAGATGCATTTAATGATGTTATGAAAGTGACAAAATCACATATGCCAGCTGCAAATGCACCTACAAGAATTGATGTCCTTGTTGGATAAAATAAAGTGGCGGCGAATGAATCATCTAGTACACTCCTGAAGCATGGTAGATCCCCAAGTTAAAAAGATTTAGCCTCTCAAAAAAGAAAGAGAAGAGCACAACTGAATCCAAATGAAATTATTCAGGAAGTGAGAATGAATGACAAATCCACAATTCATGATTCTGAACTTCCAGAAAAAGAAAATGTCCTTGATGAGACACATGTCCCTAAAGAGACAGAAGTACATGAAAGCAAAGAAATCTCCATAAATTATGTATGTACTAATGAATTGTGGAATCGGAATGAAATAATCATCGACGATATGTTCGCATTCGTAGTAGCCACTAAAATCATATTAAGTGATGATATTGAGCCCCACTCTGTTGATGAATGCAAACAGAGACAAGATTGGCCTAAGTGGAAAGATGCAATCCTGATAGAATTAAATTCCTTGGAAAGACGAAATGTTTTTGGATCAGTAGTCCAAACTCTGCCTGATGTAAACCCCGTAGGTTACAAATGGGTATTCAAAAGAAAGCGCAATGAGAAAAACGAGATTGCAAGATACAAAGCACAACTCGTTGCACAAGGCTTTTCACAAAGACCTGGAATTGATTATGAGGAGACATACTTTCTTGTAATGGACGCAATTACGTTCCGTTACTTAATAAGTTTAGTGGTTTCAGAAAAACTTGACATGCGACTTATGGATGTCATCACTGCGTATCTATATGGAGAATTAGACACTGACATATACATGAAGGTCCCAAAAGGACTTAAGTTGCCTGAAACAACTAACAAACCATGAGGTATGCTCTCAATCAAATTAAGACGATCATTGTATGGGCTGAAACAATCTGGATGAATATGGTATAATCGTCTCAATGAGTGTTTGATCAAAGAAGGATTTATCAAAAATGTCATTTGCCCTTGTGTGTTCATTAAGAAATCCAATTCTGGATTTGCTATAGTGGCAGTATATATCGATGATATGAACCTATTTGGAACTCCTGAAGAGCTCAATAAAACTGCTGAATATTTGAAAAACGAATTTGAAATGAAAGACCTTGGGAAAACAAAATATTGCCATGGCCTACAGATCGAGCATTGTGCTAGTGGAATTTTGGTCCACCAATCAACCTATATTGAAAAAATCTTGAAGCGATTTGGCATGGACAATGCTTATCCACTTAGCACGCCAATTGTTGTTCATTCTTTGGACATTAAGAAAGATCTATTCCGTCCAAAAAAAGATGATGAAATGGTCCTTGGTCCAAAAGTACAATATTTGAGTGCAATGGGTGCTTTATTGTATTTAGCATAATGTACTAGACCATATATAGCTCTTTCAGTTAACTTGTTAGCAAGGTATAGCTTTTCTCCAACAATTCATCATTGGAAATGAATCAAAGATGTTTTGCGATACCTTCGTGGGACAACAGACATGGGTCTTTTCTACTTAGAGAAATCCACAAATGACCGGCTGGGTATGCAGATGCTGGTTTCCTCTCTGATCTGCATAAAGCCCGCTCATAAACTGGATATGTGTTCACTAATGGAGATACAGCAATCTCATGGTGCCCAACAAAGAAAACACTAGTTGCTGCATCTTCCAATCACTCGGAACTACTTGCTTTACATGAACCTATACATCTATGAGGTTTTGTATTGTTAATAAACATGGGTTTAAGGGTGATTAATTGAAATTAGTTCATGCATACTAACACCAGGTGAAAGAAAAAACAAAGTTTAAAAACCATTTGATAAATAAAGAACAAAAATATCCACTTATTAAACAACAATGGCTTACCTATTTGAGAATAACGACTAGTTAATAGCTACGTGTAGGGATGCGCATGGTTTGATCCAGTACTGACACACCCCGACCTAGATCGAGGCTTGCTGGCCGTCACATGAGGGTGACGTAGCCATGTGCATAGTGCGGAAGAATAACGATATAAAAAAGTGCGAATAAATAAAAACCAAACTGACTAAAACACTAGATAAGATAAGGTGAAAGATGAGAATAATTGTTACTACACATAACTAGAGCGTAGGTAGCCTAAGTGCAGTCCAGCAAGACAAATACTAATTACACAATACCAAAGATGGTCTTACATTGATGATAATTTGTTAGAACCGCCAACGATTCCTCGTAAGCCACCAACAAGCACTTCTACCTAAAACCTGGAGGGCGTAAAACAAAAAGTGTGAGTGGGCAAAAACAAAGCTTTCCAAAACCATTTCACTTATCAAAAGTAGTAACCCCTCGCCCTAAAACCTATATAATTCCCAGAAAATAGCATACATGTTTATATCTCAAAACCAAATTTAAAATAACAATTCCACAAATATACCATGTCAAATCTCAGCAAGAAATAAGTAAGCTAGGTGAAATAAATCAATATGACATAGTATGCAAGTCGGAGTCACATAACTTGACCTGTACAGCTGAGTCTATAGCTTCTCAACTAGTTCTCTACACACAAGTCGGAACCACCTAATGTGGTTTGTACGACAAGCTGGGTGTAAATAAATACGCTCAAGTGCTACGATCATGTGAAGGCTGTGCGAAGTATTGCAAGTTACCTACAAGTCGGAACCACCTAAAGTGGTCTATACGACAGGCTGGCACCTGCCTTGGATCCAAGTTGAGCGTGTGGTGTGGGAGGTGAACGATCACGTGAAAGCTATGCCCTATCCTCGGGCGGAGCACAAACATCGGGGTGCAGGATAAGAAGCTCGAAATATATCTCAGCACTATTATACTCACTACCATCAACATACTCATCTGAAGCGTACCTAAGCGTCCGCAGCATCGAGCAACAATATATATATAACCATACGAATGCACATTTAAACATAGAGAGCATTTGACATGGCATTTCAAAATATCAAACCATTTAATTAAGTTTTCTGGGAAAAAAACCAAGTGTGTTTATATATATATATATATATAAATACTGAAAACCAAAAGCCCACTCACTGATATGTAGAAGGGTCGTAACCCCCGAGCCTTGCTTGACTGTGCTGTTCCTTTGGATAGGTCTCACCTATATGCGAAACAACTAAGGTTATTTTAAAGCACATAAAAAAAACTAGGTAATAACTTCTCATACCATGCTCAACTGGGGTATTCGAATATACCAACATGATCTACTCAACCCCACGCATATCCCCGTATTAATAGAAAACTTTTTCGATCACCCACGTGCCCATACGCGTCAGTCAAGGCACGGCCAGATGCGCCGCCCATGCGCAGGCACGTGGCTAGCACACTGACGGATTCCCTAACGGCGTTAGGGAATATTCCGTTAAATATAAGCATATGCCGTTATACCTAACGGCGTTAAGATTATTTTGCCAAAATTGATGGAATATGCTCCTTCTTCTTCTTTGGTTCACCGAAGTTCTGCGCCGGCCACCGCTGCGATCGCCGGAAACTGGAAAAACTTCAAACCTTAATATCTCATCCAATACTCAACCAAACTTCATGAAATTTGTCTCAAAATGAAGCTCTAAACTAGTATAACACATTCTTACCTTTCAAAGATCCTAAAAACCACGATAAGTGGTCGGAAATTCCTTCACTATTTCGGCTAAACCTGCAACTTCCCAAACCCGTGTAATCCGACGTTCAAAACTTTCCAAAATTGCTCCCAGAGCTTCATAGAGTAGTTCTAAGACTTCTTCGAGCCTAAAAACGCCGTGAAAAATACACGATCGCCACTGAGCAACAAAGCCATCGTTAGAGGTTATAGGGGTTTTTCGAAGTCCTCACGTCCAACCAAAGGTACGATTGTGATCCTGAGCTTGCAAGGAACCCAAAAATCATGTCCACAACCTCAATCCGTGACTTAAAGGGTTGTTTTGGAAGTTGTCCTTATAATTGTACGAAAATGGAAAGAAGTCCGAGAAGGAAGGAGAGAGAGAGAGAGAGAGAATCAACGGGAGAGTGTGAGAGTGTGAGTGTGTTGTCCAGGTTGCAGCCCAACAAAACAAACAAAACAATCTAACTTCCAATTGGGCCCAACAACTTAGGAAGAAAATGAATTGGTACACAACCTAAGTTCATTTCACACAATATCGAGGATAAAATAATACATATCTTCGAGGATAAAATAGTAATTTCCACACTCTCGAGGATAAAATAATACATATCTTCGAAACGAGCTGTCACAACCTACCCCCTTAAGAAAATTTCGTCCCGGAAATTTCACACATTAACATACAAACCACTAATAACCATAAAATATGCTTGGATACATTTCCTTCATGCGATCCTCCGTCTTCCAGGTAGCTTTCTCCACAAAACTTTCATTAAGCGCGCGACCTTATTCCTCAGAACCTTATTTTTCCAATCCAAAATCGTCACCGACTCCTCATCATAAGTTAAATTCGGATTAATTTCCAATGGATGAGGAAGTTGAAGGATGATTTGTGAAAAACATGTTTATTTAAGCAACATCTATTAGCATGCAATTAACAATTAAAGGCGGAATCATGCTTGCATGCACTTAAAAACAAAACATTAACCATGAAATTCAAAGCCTAGTAGATTGGTGAACCAAGACTCAACTCAAATCAAAGTGAGTTGAGTAATTTATACCTTTGTAGATTCCTCTTTGCATAAGCAAAGGCTAATCACCCAAAGAGAGGGCCTTCATTCCTTGCATCTTAGATCTATGGATTTGGATGGATGAAATGGTTCTCCAAGTTCCCAAAATTGAGAACCTCTAAGTCTCCACACCAAGGTAAGATTGATGAAGAAATGAGTGACCTTGGAGGAGAAAGATTACTACCTAATCCCCTCAAAGGGGGCCGGCCTCCTAGAGAGAAAAGGAGAGACATGTTCTCTCCAATTTTCTCCAAAAGAACCCTTAATGAATTTTGGCTATAAAGTTCTTTATATAGTCACTTCTTTAAGTGACCTAAAGAACCAAAAACCCTAATTCATATCAAATGGCCGGCCACATAAGGGATTTGGGCTTTTGGGCCCTTGTGAATCTTTATTCATTAAATTGTCATACAACTTAAGTCAACGGGTTTGACGTTCGAAGCCCATTGGGCTTTAAGGTCCAAAACTATCCCGAGGTCTTTAACGAACTTATTCGTTTGATTAATTAACATATTAATTAATCCTTGCCATAAACAATTAAACCATTTAATTATTCTTACTCATCTCCATTGTTTCTTCAATCTCCACCTTACACGGTGTACGATCCATTAGGTTCCTTTTAGCGAGGCAGTGGGCGATTAAAACCATTTCAAATTGATTGTGAATTGAAACTTACTTTCAATTCTCCCTTTAGTGATTATACACATTTAGGGCTTCCACAAACCATGTGTGACACCTAGCAGCATATCATGGTTACCCAAGCTAATCAGAAGAGGTGGAGAACCTATTCAGTTTAGGATTACAAATGCAATACGGTATTTCTCTAATACAATACTCAAGGACTTAACCACAAGACAACTATGATGCCTCAGGTCAAAGGACTACTTTGCATTATCTCAACCATGAGTTCTCATGTGACATGAATATGAGAACTCTTCGTTGATTGTGTTCAGTGAACTCATTCTCTATTGAGCACCTACGTACTTGTCTTGATGTCACACACACCAATGACTCGAGACTAGTCACTCTCCCTGAGAGAAGACACAGCACGTACTGATTTTAACGGACTGTCAATGCCCAATTGGCAATCCTATGATCAGGAACGTTTAGGATAGGTATACGAAAGAATGGTCTCATGAATCTAACTTCTTTAGATTGCATTCTCCCAATCACATATTCCTTGGACTTATCGTTTAAGCATATAACATTTATATGAGACGGCTTGAAACAATAATCTTTGCCCTTTATATTTAAACTACATTAGTTTAACTTGTGAAATGTCCATAAAGTATCATCATATGATTGGTTTTAGGGCACATTTCCAACAATCTCCCACTTGCACTAGAGCCAATCAGCTTGGTCATCAGTGATGATACCTCTTCTGTAGTCATTTCATAAATGGCTGAGTAGTAGGCCTAGACAATGGATATCTATATGTTATCCATAGAAGCAACCTTGAGAATAACGACGTCACCATTATACATGATTCTTAATCGTGTGGTTTAGTCTCTCATTTGAGTTCGGATCTTGATGAGACCTTGATTCCCTGGCTTGAGCTATTGCCCCATTAGTGTCGTAGTGTCGGTACACTAGAGACACTTTCTGGTTGGAACCGAATAGAGAGTTCATAAATGAACTTTCCCATCCAAACAACATTGTTGTAAACTTCTATATGGCAATATATTTTGCATTCATAATGAAACACACTAAAGTCATTACTTTAATGTTTCCATCCAAATATCTCTTTAGTCATAATAAAGAGATATCTGTTTATCTCTTCATTCATAATGAAGAAACATCCAATGATGGATTAGATTCATAATCTAATACATTTACGCTTCCATTACGTTACTCTAATTCTTCCTCGATCTTTGAGGAATTTATTAAACACTTAAGGACTCACTTGACAGTTGCCATGGTTCTGATCCTGGGCTTGCACTGATATCGTCTTGTACCGTTCTAGGTACAACTCATATCAATGTTTTTCATACAATATGAAATACATAAATCACCTTTCTGCGTATGCATAAAGGATTCTATTTACGCATTATTTCTTTGGGAGTCAAAGAGTACGTTCTCTTTGAGAAGAGCAACTTCTTAGTCTCACTAGAGTTGTCCTTTTGATTGAAGTTCATCATCGTATGAGAAACTTCCTATCATCTTTTGTCCATATTTAGGGCTTGATATAATCCAATTATATCCTAAAATCTATCAATATAGATTTCCATCCCATGTATATAGATTATGTCTCCCATATACATTCTATCTTCATATAATGTTTTAAAGTCATAACTTTAACGAAGAAGTATTCTTTTCATTTCCAAAATCAATATATCATATATTTGTATATATATATTGTTTATACCATATTTAGGGCCTCGTATAAATACTCGAGGGACTTAAATGTAATTTTGTGATAAAGGAAGGGGCAAATATGTAATAAGTGAGGAGTCCTTATTCTATAAAAGGACCCCTCACCCTCACAATTAGGGAGGCCATTTCTGGAGCCTTTTCACCCCTCTCACATCTCCTTTCATTACAGAGGTTCTCTCCCCTCACCTTTCAGATAAATACATAATCAGTGTGGACGTAGCCCAAACCTTGGGGTGAACCACGATACATCTTGTGTCATTTACATTACTTGCAGATTCACGTTCGGATATACATTATACCAAGACCTCCGGTTTTGTGCATCAACATTTGGCGCCGTTTGTGAGAAACGACACGAAAAGTTATGTTGGTTCTCTCTCAATTTTTCACCTCCACCGTGAATCTGCAAAATCTGCCAAATCTGCAGAAACCCAACAACCCAAAGTTTTCCAAAAAAACTTAGAAACCCAGTAACCTTTCTCTCTCTATCTCCCTTCAGTCGTAGTCATTACTAGCACATTTTCCAATCTGAATCCATACTGGGGGGTCAAAGAAATCAAAATCCCAAAACCCAAACTCAAAATATATCTCTGTCTCTCTGTCTCTCTCCTACAGCCTACAGGCACTAGTCATGGCTGAAAACGGGCACAAACTACAACAACAGCAACTAGAAGAAGAAGAAAAACAAGTGAGGGAAAAAGAGAAATCCAAGTCCAATGGCGGATCCAATCGCAGCCCCACATAGATCCACCGCAGACCTCTTCTCGGACCTGTTCTACTCCCACCCCTGGTTCAAGCCCACGCTTTCCTCTTGCCGGAGTTCGACTCCAAGTTGTAGGTTTCTAACCTCCAGACCTTCGTCTTCTCCATGCAAAAAAAAAAAAAAAAAAAAAAAGCAGAGAGCAATCAGTAGAGGCGACACCAAGAAGCAGTGAAGATACGTTCGAATCACCTCCTTCTGGAAAAGCCAATACGGATGGCTTCGATTCTCGAGCCGACCAAAGCTACCTTTTCCCCCTCAGTGACAAAGATTGTAGGTACGCTCGACCCCAAATCGTGACGCGTACCTGCCTGAAGCGACGAAGAAGAAGACGAGTTTGAAGAACGCAAGGTTTCCTTCTTTCCTACAGAGTTTGAGATTCGTGCCGATCGTGTCAAGATCCACGCATTGATGGTAGTTTGAGATTGTGAGGTAATGGTTTGAGCTGCGTTTGAATTCAGCTGGTTTTACCAGCTCGAGTTTCTGTGTTCGTCGCTCTTCGATTCGAATTTACAGATTTTGTAGACGGAGCTCTAACCAAATCGGAAGAGATTACAAGTATCCAGCGACGTTTCAACCGCTGATCCAATTCGATCTCATGGTGGCTGAAGCATGTTTAAATCTTAACCAAATGGTTATGGTTCATGGTTTTAATTTCATAAGACTGAAGCTTTTATATCGTGGGATTTGGGTTAGGGTTATGGTTTCAACGACGTCGTTTCGTCTACACCACCACTCATCTCTCTCTTTGCAAACGCCGACGATTTCCTCGAGACCGCAGCAGCGACAGTTGGGTCCGCGACGAGCTGGCTGCCTCCGGCCCCTTTGCTCTTCAGCTTGCAGAGCCTGCTCCACGGACAGCAGGCATGTCTAGTGTCCCTGGACAGACACAGTGCTAGTAATTGGTGACGTAGAGGAAACTGCTGCGAAGTACCGTGCCACGGGCCTACTGTAGATCTTGATAGAAAGAGGAAAGAACTGGAGATTAATATGCGATCCGCTGTCAAGTGGGTCGTCCACTGCGCCTACGCAGAAAAAGAAAAAGGAGCGGGGAGATCAAGAAAAGGAAAAGGAAAAGAGAAAAGAAGAAAAACAAAAAATTTTCTATGATTACGATTCATTTTGTCTGCCAGGTGAAGAGACAGAGAGAGTGGTGGAAAAGCAAAAGCAAAACAGAAAACGAAAGAAAAAGCAAAGCAGAAAACAAAAGCAAAAGCAACGCACCAACGATCTACAACTGTCGAAACCTTTGTCTTTATATGATGTAATTTATTTTTCTTATCTTTCGAAAACATCTGTATAAACCCCATCAGAGGGTAAAAAAAAAAATCGGAAAAGCCCAAAATAAATGGGCTGGAATACTATGTGGTGAGCGAAGGCTCGTATGCCCAAAAGAGCCAGACCCTCTATTATCACCAACCAGGTGATCAAAAGTACGCCCAACACTACAAAAAATTATTCGGCACTCCGCCGCTATTACCACCAACCAGGTGATCAAAAGTACGCCTAGTACTCCAAAATTATTCGGCAACCTACCACTATTACCACTAACCAGGTGATGAAATGTACAACCCGTACTCTAATATCATTTGGTAACTAGCCATTCATGCCACCAACTAGGTGATGAAATGTACAACCCGTACTCTAATATCATTTGGCAACTAGCCATTCATGCCACCAACCAAGTGATGAAATGTATAACCCGTACTCTCTTTCATGCCACCAACCAGGTGATCAAAAGTACGCCCAGTACTTCATATTATACGTGAGCATTACTCATGTCAATCATACATAAACATTCATGAGCATCACTCATATCAATCATACATAAACATTGATGATCATCACTCATGTCAACATCCATGAGCATCACTCATGTCAATCAAACATTCATGAGCATCACTCATGTCAATCAAACATTCATGAGCATCACTCATGTCAATCAAACACTCATGAGCATCACTCATGTCAAGCAGCTTCAAAAGCTTCATTTACAGAGCTCCAGCTTCGAAAGCTTCATTTACAGAGCTCTAGTTTCAAAGCTTCACTTGCAAAGCTCCACCTACAAAGCTTCAGTGCAAGGTATACAAGTACCGCCTCTGAACAACCACCATTTTGGCCCATACATGGATTCAATTTGAAGTCTCCAGCCAACAGACTCTATTGACCAAAGACTTGGGGGACTACATTATGTACCATATATTAGGCCTCAACTGGGCTTCATGAAAAATACTTGGGGGACTTAACCCATTATTTATGTATTAAGGAGCAAGCCCTTATTCTATAAAAGGGACTCCCTCACTTTCATCAGAGAGCACCCATTATTCATGTACTGAGGAGCAAGCCCTTATTTTATAAAAGGGACTCCCTCACCTTCATTAAAGAGTAACGCCGCCAGCTGAGCAACTGCCTCACCGCGAACATCACTCCTAGCCCATCACTTATGTATTGAGGAGCGAACCCTTATTCTATAAATGAGACTCCCTCACCTTCAACGCCATAAGCCGAGCCAACCAAGGCAACATAAGCCACAAGCAGAGCAACCTTGCAGCATGTGCTACTTCTAGTTGAGCATCATTTCAGATTGAGCACCGCCTCATATCGAACATCAGTTCAAGACAACATCTACTTACTTCGGCCCACACATGGACTGAATTTCAAGTCTCCAGCCAAAAGACTCTCTTGACTGAAGACTTGGGGGACTACTGTTTATACCATATTTAGGGCCTCGTATAAATACTCGAGGGACTTAAATGTAATTATGTGATAAAGGAAGGGGCAAATATGTAATAAGTGAGGAGTCCTTATTCTATAAAAGGACCCCTCACCCTCACAATTAGGGAGGCCATTTCTGGAGCCTTCTCACCCCTCTCACATCTCCTTTCATTACAGAGGTTCTCTCCCCTCACCTTTCAGATAAATACATAATCAGTGTGGACGTAGCCCAAACCTTGGGGTGAACCACGATACATCTTGTGTCATTTACATTACTTGCAGATTCACGTTCGGATATACATTGTACCAAGACCTCCGGTTTTGTGCATCCACATATATATATATATATATATATATTCAAATTTAGGAACATGATTAACTCCCACTAATCTTTTGTAAACCTAGTAAACAAAAGATTCATTTACATCTTTATGAGAAATCAAACGTTTTGATCTTTCTCTCATAAGACGTTTACAGCTCTCACTAGCTTGCTAAGATCCATGATGGTTGGATCTCTACAACTTACATGTCTTGTGATTCATAGTTTTAGACATATATTATCAAGACTATCTTAATAATGGTTTCGGAAACCTATATTATGTCCAAACATTGAATCACCATTTAGTTGTAGCTAGCAATCTTCGAATTAATTGAAAACAAGACTACGTCAAAGATGGTTTCTTCAAAGTCAACTATTCTCTTTGATTGTAGTCACCTTAAGCTACCAATTAGCTATTTAAGGTTTCATTATTTCAGGTCAAATGGTACTTTACCATTTCCTTGAGTATATATCGTATATACACTCAATGTAGTCATAAGGATTTTCATTTTTATTTCTTTCGAATTAAGAGGTGTAACTCTATGACATAGTCATAAAGTTCAAACCATTCAACTGAGACGGTTTATAAATCCTTCTCGACTACCTTGGAGCTTGTGGTATAGGAACTAGGTTGTTATATTTGTTGATCACTATCTTATTTCTTAAAGAACCATTCTTTGAGTTCTATCCCTCGTTCATTTGCTCCATCTTGGGCAAATCCTAGTGTAGGATTACAATGAGCTACCCAACAAACAACATTTGTTAGTTGGTTTATAGAAGTGATATCCAAACGTTAATTTAAGGATATCCACAAGATAATTTTCAAACAAATATTGCTTATTAGCACCCAACCCCAAATCTTAATACAATTAAGACTTGTCTTTCTTTCCAACTACATCTTATGGAGTCATGAAAATTTTGGAAGATCTTCTAATTGACAATCATATTGTCTTAGAAGTATATATCCTATATATATGGGTAATTGATAACATCCAACGAACTAAATCTTATTTGAGTTCGTTCTTCTCTCAATGGAGAAATCCATTATCTTATGATGCTTCTTTCCTTGATATTTTTCAAGGAAACTATTCTAAAGTGTTATCTTTCCTTGGATCAAATCTAAGGAGGCAAATACTTTAGACGTCTTACTCATCAACTTACATTTCTTGAATTCTTTGAAACCTTTTGCAAAGTATTCAGACTTGTGTTTATTCAAAATAAACTATAGTCCAACCGAGAGTGATCTTCGGTGAATGTCATACAACATGAGTAGTATTATGTTGTGGACAAGTGCCACTAACATCTAAGTGAATTAACCTCAACAACTTTGTGATTCTTTCTTCTTTCCAAAAGAATAAAGATTCGAACATTTCGCCTCCATACAATTTTAATAAGAAGGTATTGGATCCGGATCTAACGATCCAAAGCATCCATCTTTGACCAACTCGTAATTTATGTTTTAGAGGTATCACAACTTTAGTTGGGATTAGTCACTACCTTGCAACCTTTTGGGTTTTAAGCATCATTATATTCTAAATAGTTAACACTACCATATCATCTCTATTATAGAGACAATCAATTAGATTATTATAATCCAATCATTGATTTAATAAAGAACAATGTTTTGTCAAACAAAACATTCATCCATCTCTACTATAGTGACGGAATTAAGTTCCTTAAAATTGGAATGTAAAGACAATCTTTGGTTTTTCCAATTTCTTTGGTAGTTCATATGAGGAAGTAAGTACTATCTGCTTTCGCAGAGATCTATATTTTATTCGCGTTCCGAATGTGAAGCACCTTTTTCTTCTCTCATATATCTTCTACTTCTTATTAGTCACACTTTTACAACAATTGTAAAACATAGTTACTTATACGGAATCAAGCATTCAAGTAAAAGAACCAACTGTTTTGAACTATTCAAGAACAATTTACAACACCTTCGAATGGTGTGTTCTTGACACTTGCAAGACATTTCTTGCAAATACCCCTTCCAATGTCCATCCTTTCATAAAGAAAGTTTGTTCCCTTGGAGTTAATTTTATCTTCTTTATTTGACTTATCCTTTGACTACAATAGTCATGGTCCCTAAACTCCCACTATCTCTCTTGAAACTTATTTCAATTGTGTTATACACATCAAACGATTTGGAGAGCGTGTGGTTATTGTTCACTATATAGTTTACAATAAACTTAGTGAACCATTTGGATAGGGACACAAAGGTGAAGTCCTTGCCTAGTTTCTGTCTCTTGAAGTGGTGTAACACTTCAACACTCAATGATTCAAAATCATCATAAGTCCATGTTGATGGACTATTTTTGTCAACCAACCATTATGTTCTAAACATAATTACAAACTTTCAAGAGTTGTTCAAGGCAACTTTCATTTCTTCATACAACAATTTGTAAGTGAAGAATCATGGCACATAAAGTGTCCATGCCCTTGTGCTTACTTCTAAAGTTCCTTGTTCATGTAACAAAGAAACAAGCACTAATGTTTGCATTGACTAAGGGTTGTTCAAAGCAACTCTTATTTCTTCATACAACAATTTGTAATTGAAGAATTATGACATTAAAAGTGTTATCCTCTTTATGATAGACTTTTTCTAACATATTCTTCTAATGATACATTATCAATAGGAAGATTGTGAGGATGAGACTACTTAGGTACATTTACAAGCCATTAAAGACAATCTATGGTTTTGTAGTACCAAGTCCGGAAACTAAAGCTTTCGGCTTTTATTTGTCAAGTATTGGATAGCGTTTGCAAATATATTGGTAAATAAATACATAACGAAAATAAATCGATCGATTTTAAGCCATTTGATTCGGGTCTTTAAATCAAATAGCACCACCCACTATTTTTGGCAAATTCCATATCCCTCATTGGAATTCGAGAGTTTTGGAAGAAACTCTTAGTAGGGTATGGGAGACTCACTACTACCAAGCCCACCTCACAATGATATGATATTGGCTAGCATTAATAATAATGAGAGAGTACGCTTACTCATTTGCATCTCTTGCAAGTACCCATCTTATTTGGCCTCTAGAGAATGTAACCTCACAATGATATGATATTGGCTCCATTTCACTTAGTTAAGTCATTCCCACCATGCAAGTTCGGGTAGGGGTTCAAGAACAACCTCACAATGATATGATATTGATCATTCTCGTTGCTTACCTTTCACAACATCAAGTATGCATATAGACTCCTCCTGAGTATAAGCATGCACTTTGCACTTCCCCATGATAGGGTGAAGGCGGTGTACAAGCCATAAACGATTGGAGCCTACCACGGTGGAAGGCCACGAAAGAGTGTTCAAAGCACTCTCACGCTTGTCAACTTAATAATCGTTTGGTTGAGGGTTTTAGGTCTCATCATATATAAACATACATTTTAATCTTATTAAAATAATTTTGGTCCTATTACAACTATTGGTCCATTTGATTGAATTTAGTTGTATATAATACTCCCACTATGCTTATAAAACGGCTTTTAAAGCAAGAGTATATGATACTACTAACATAAACTTTGCATTCATTTGATGGACTACATAGTTGCCTTAGGGCCTTAGGATGACTATGAACCTTTGTTTAGATTCAACACGAGCCTTGTGTTGAATCTCGGTCTAGGGATGGTGATTGATTTTAGTTACGCGTTTAATCATATTAAGGCGTGTTGTTCCTAGGGGCGTTGGACCCAACTACTCCAATTTCATGCATATCAAATAAAACAAGAAAAGGAGTACTTTAAAGTAAAGAAGAGCTTATGCTCTTTTACAACATTTGATCAAATCAAATTACAACCAAAATCTAATCTACACTTTCCCATGGTTCAAACAAATATGAAACGGCCTTTCACATAGCTCAATTATCCTAGGCTTAGGTTCATAATCACCCTTTAATTAATTAACGCTTTAACTAATTAAACTTGAATGCAACATTTTCATTTGGTTTTTGTATCCATAAAATTGATTTAAATGGAGCTAAATGAAATGAAAATCAAATTCTCATTTAAAGAGACAAAACAATTTTGTTCTCAACCTAATTTGGGCCAAAATGCAATAACCTCAACCTTTGGGCTATGTTGCAAAACTTAAACTTTTGAGCTCATTTTGTAAAAACACAAAAGTCCACTACTTCATGTAATTACAACTAGAACTCAAAAATTTCAATAAATTGAAAAACTTCATTAAAGGAACAAAACAATTTGTCCTTTAATGATTTTGAGCCTTTACGTAATAACGTAAACTTTTGGGTCAAACTTGCAAATACACAAAAGTACCAAAACTTTATGTAATTGCATAAAAGCCCCAAAAGCACCCCACTTGAGGGAGGGCCGGTTTTGGGAGAGGAGTCCACAAAAATTATGAAATTTTTTTCAAAGTCATAAAGCCTTGTAAGTGGTGCAAGATAAGTGTGACATTAATTCATGCAAGTGATGTGTGTGTAAGAGAAGTACTTCTTACACACCCATCACCATTTCTATCACCTTACACAATTTCTATCACATTAAAACATTTGATAAAGCACAAAACAAAGACTTTATGAAATAAATCAAAACTTTGAATCAAAACACCAAACTTTTTGTTCTTGGCTAAAATGTCAAGAACAATGAAGAACATTCATGAAAAACCCATAAGAGCTCCATGAACATTTTTCATCCAAAGAAATCCCAAAACCACTCAAACTTAAGGGAAATAACATATAACCATACTAGGGTACATAGGGGTTCCAAAAGTTACTTGAAAACACTTTTAACAAGTCAAACAAGAACCCAAAAATCCACCCTTTGGATTTGGCCGAAAATTCCCAAAAACATGGCACCAAATTTTAGCTCCAATATTCATGCTCATATGAACTACATCTACAACATTTGAGATGGCAAATTTTCTAACAAAATTTACATTCAAAGAAGCAAGAATAAAGCTTGTAACATATTACAACATTTAAATCAAAGACTATGAACTACAAAACCCAAAAGGATTCACCAACTACTAGACCTAGGCTCTGATACCACTTGAAGGATGATCTGTGAAAAACATGTTCATTTAAGCAACATCTATTAGCATGCAAGGGGGCTGGCCTCCTAGAGAGAAAAGGAGAGATATGTTCTCTCCAATTTTCTCCAAAAGAACCCTTAATGAATTTTGGCTATAAAGTTCTTTATATAGTCACTTCTTTAAGTGACCTAAAGAACCCTAAACCCTAATTCATATCAAATGGCCGGCCACATAAGGGATTTGGGCTTTTGGGCCCTTGTGAATCTTTATTTATTAAATTGTCATACAACTTAAGTCAATGGGCTTGACGTTCGAAGCCCATTGGGCCTTAAGGTCCAAAACTATCCCGAGGTCTTTAACGAACTTATTCGTTTGATTAATTAACATATTAATTAATCCTTGCCATAAACAATTAAACCATTTAATTATTCTTACTCATCTCCATTGTTTCTTCAATCTCCACCTTACATGGTGTACGATCCATTAGGTTCCTTTTAGTGAGGCAGTGGGCGATTAAAACCATTTCAAATCGATTGTGAATTGAAACTTACTTTCAATTCTCCCTTTAGTGATTATACACATTTAGGGCTTCCACAAACCATGAGTGACACCTAGCAGCATATCATGGTTACCCAAGCTAATCAGAAGAGGTGGAGAACCTATTCAGTTTAGGATTACAAATGCAATACGGTCTTTCTCTAATACAATACTCTTGACCACATTGTTTGGTTTGATAGTTTATTCATGTCTACTATCCAATGTGATTCGTGTGCTTATATGATTACCTTGAATGTGATTTGGAATGACTTCCTAAATCTCATTCATACTCAGGCCAGAGATTCTTAATCATATCATAGAGTATTCTCCCTCAAACAGTTTGAAGGTTAGAGATCCCTTGTTGCGCATTCACTTGCCTCCATGGCTAAGTGGCTTAACCCCAACTATGTCGTGGACACCCTCCTTTTGGAGTGACTTTTGACATAATCAAAGATCAAGGACTTAACCACAAGACAACTATGATGCCTCAGGTCAAAGGACTACTTTGCATTATCCCAACCATGTGTTCTCATGTGACATGAATATGAGAACTCTTCATTGATCGTGTTCAGTGAACTCATTCTCTATTGAGCACCTACGTACTTTTCTTGATGTCACACACACCAATGACTCGAGACTAGTCACTCTCCCTGAGAGAAGACACAGCACGTACTGATCTTAACGGACTGTCAATGCCCAATTGGCAATCCTATGATCAGGAACGTTTAGGATATGTATACGAAAGAATGGTCTCATGAATCTAACTTCTTTAGATTGCATTCTCCCAATCACATATTCCTTGGACTTATCGTTTAAGCATATAACATTTATATGAGACGGCTTAAAACAATAATCTTTGCCCTTTATATTTAAACTACATTAGTTTAGCTTGTGAAATGTCCGTAAAGTATCATCATATGATTGGTTTTAGGGCACATTTCCAACAGAAGTATCACGTGTGATGGATTTGAAACATAATGACGAAGCATGGAAACATGAAAAACATCGTGCACTTTAGATAACTTTGGAGGCAACTCAAGGCTGTAAGCAACTTCACCGACTTGCTCGGTGATCTGATACGGTCCGATGTACCTAGGACTTAGCTTACCCTTTTTTCCGAACCGCACTACACCTCTCCACGGTGATCGCTTCAAAAACACCCAATCACCAATTTTATACACCCGGTTAGTGGCATGCTTGTCTGCTAAACTTTTCTGTCGATCCTGGGTCATTTTCAAGTTAGACTTAATTACCTGAATATTCTGAGTAGTCTCATCTACAATCTCAAGGCCCACCAAAACTCTTTCACCAACCTCTAACTAGCACAAAGGTGTACGACAAGACTTGCCATAAAGTGCCTCAAAAGGTGATATACCAATACTCAATGACAGCTGTTATCATATGCAAACTCCATCAAATCTAACCGCTGTTGCCAAGCGTTGCCAAACTATAAGACAGAAGATCTTAGCATATCTTCCAGCGTCTAAATAGTCATCTCTGATTGCTCATCTGTCTGAGGTTGATATGCCGTACTATAGAGTAATCTTAAACCAAGAGCCTCCTGAAATGTTACTCAGAACTTAGAAGTGAATCTAGGATCACGATATGAGATAATACTAACTGGAACCCCATGATACTTAACAATCTTCGATATGAATAATTAAACTAATCGGCTGACTTAGTAAACCGATCAACTATCACCCAAATGCCATCATAACCATTTCATGTACGAGGAAGCTTGTACACAAAATCCATAGTAATATCTTCCCACTTCCATTATGGAACGGGAAGTGGCTGCATCAATCCAAATGGCTTTTTCCTTTCAGCTTTGATCTGTTGACAAACATACATTCTTCCTTCCTACATAAGCATGCCATCCAATTTTCTAATCCTTAGATCTTTCTTTCTCCCCTCATTTCTTACTTGAATTAATTCTTGGGTTTCCTCATCATTCATTTGAGCCTCGAGTACTCGATCAATTAATATTGGCCTGACCTAAAAATTAGCAAGTAAGGCTTCCTCTCGATCTTCCACCCCTAACTTCATTCCAGTGGACCTCAAATTCGCAAGAAAAGGAACATGACAAACATACAAAGCATTAATTCTCGCTTGAGGCTTCTTACTTAGTGCATCCGCCACCATATTTGCATGACTAGGGTGATAATCAATCGTGCAATCATAATCACTGAGCAATTCAATCCACCTTCGCTGTCGAAGATTAAGATCCTTCTCAGTGAAAAGATACTGAAGACTCTTATGATCTGTAAAAATCTTACATTTTCCACCATAAAGATAATGTCTCCAAATCTTCAAGGCAAAGATAATAGCTGCTAATTCAATATCATGAGTAGGATAATTCATCTCATGAGGCTTCAACTCTCGCGACGCATAAGCAATCACCTTACCATACTGCATCAACACACAACCTAGGCCATTCAAGGAAACATCACTGTAGATCTCAAAATTACCACTATCATCTGGAAGTGCTAAAATAGGTGCATGAATGAGACAATATTTCAACTGTTGAAAACTTTGCTCACAGTTATTATCCCACTCAAACTTAAAATCATTTCTAGTTAACCTCGTTAGTGGTAAAGCAATGACTGAAAAATCTTTAACAAATCGTTGATAATAACCTGCTAGGCCAAGAAAACTCCATACCTGAGTGACTGTTCGTGGTTGTTCCCAATTCTCAACTGCTGCCAGTTTTTTAAGATCCACCAGAATCCCTTGAGCTGATATAACATGTCCCAAAAATGCTACTTGATCTAGCCAAAA
The DNA here is from genome assembly GCF_916048215.2 of Malus sylvestris. Lineage (NCBI taxonomy): Eukaryota > Viridiplantae > Streptophyta > Magnoliopsida > Rosales > Rosaceae > Malus > Malus sylvestris. Next base: position 24,960,432 of record NC_062268.1, read on the forward strand.
TTGGCATTTGCTAAACTTAGCATACAATTGTGTTCCCTCAATTTCTTCAACACCAAAGTGAGATGTCGAACATGCTCTAATTTAGACTTAGAGTACACCAGAATATCATCGATAAAGACAATGACAAACTTGTCTAACTATTGCTGGAACACTCGATTCATCAAATCCTTAAAAGCTGCAGCTGCATTAGTCAACCCGAATGGCATCACAAGAAACTCATAATGACCAGTCCTAAAAGTTGTCTTAGGGACATCCTCACTTCTGGTCTTCAATTGTTAATAACAGACCTCAAATCAATCTTAAAAAACACACAGGCGCCTCAAAGCTGATTAAATAAATCATCTATACGCGGCAATGGATAATGGTTTTTAATTGTTACCCAATTCAATTGTCTATAATCGATACATAGCCTTAAAGTCCCGTCTTTCTTCCTCACATATATAACTGGAGCTCCTTAGGGTGAAGTACTAGGCTGAATAAAACCCTTATCAACTAATTCCTGCAACTGGATTTTTAATTCCCTCAATTCAGCAGGAGTGATGCGATTTATATAAGCACACAAATTAAACCCTCTTTTTGACAATTGTAGTATAGATGTAAGTAGGGTATCGTTCTAGGCCGGGGATTAGGAGGGATTGCTAATCTATTCTAAATTAATTTAAAAATATTAAACAAGACTCAAGGACACAAAACTAGGCTAAAAACTCTAATAACTCGAAACACACTTAGGATAACTCAAAATAATGAAAACAATCAAATTAGACACTAGGAACTGAAATGGATAGAAATTGAATTAAAAGACTAACAACAATGAAAACTAACTAAATAATATAATTTAATAATGGGGGGGGTTTGGTTTTGACGAGAAGTAAATTAAACTTAAATAAATTACAGAATTGACAAAAGCATGAATTAAGGTGAAATGATAGGTGACAGACTAGCTAGAGGGTTCTTCTCCACACATGACACATATGCAACCTAAATTGATTTTCAGTTGTTCTTTCAATAAATTGTAAATCTCAATGCCCCAAATTAACTAGATCGACCAATTAATTCTCAGATTTCCCTAGATTCATTGAATTGAATGGGATACGCATTACAACCAAATTATTCTTATCAAGGACCCTAACTATGGAATACGCATGATAGAGACACATATCAAAGATCATTAAGTTTAATGAAAATCATAAGCATTGACGAGGCATTCATAACTATGGGATACGCATGTTACTCTTGCCAAGAATTTACTTAACGTGATTGTGACTAGCAACCTTCACTACTTGTGAATATAAGTTTATAACGATTAGGTGAAATTCACTTATATTCTAGCATCAAATTCATGCATGTAAATTAAGTATGCATTCTTAATCGACATACAAAAATAAATTATCAATCAAGCAGTTAAGCAAATTAAATCACAACTCAGAAATCACAACTGAAGGTAATCACTTCATATTACAAACATATTCATGGCTTTGAATTAACCTCTAGCCAAAATAAATTTAGTTACACATTATTAAAACAGAAATAAAATATAAGTTTGGAAAGATTTAACCGGAAGATAAGGGAGTTTTGCTCTGTCCGAGGCCTTTCTCGCTGCAAAGGCAGCAAAGCCTTTGGTTCCTTCTGCTCTGTCCCCGTGCTCTCTCAGATTTGCTGTAAAAGCAGCGTTGTTTTCTTCTACAGCTGCCACGGGGCAGCTCTCTGACCTCTTCCTTGTTTCACGCTGCCAAGAGCAGCAAGAGCTCTCGGTTTCCTCTTCCAGCTGCAAAGGCAGCCCTTTTGAACCCCCTTTTCCCTGCTCTCTGGCGCTGCCCTTATTCCTTTGTTTTCTGATTTTCTAAGTTCCTCACCCACCACACTCACACTTTTCTTTTATTCTTCTTCCACCTACCACACTTACCAGCTGCCGAGCCCAGTTTAATATATTTCTTTTGTTTTCTTTTGTTCCACCCACAAACAGCCTTTAGATATATCATATATATATATAAATGTGATGCACCAACCTGAATTCAGTGGATATGGAAGTATATCATCAGTGGGTATGGAAGATGTCACGCCATATAATTTCTAATGCATACCTAACAAATTTAGCCTAACTTCCATGACCTATAATCCGTGACATAATTCTACCAATAACCCATGACAGAATGAGAACGACTAAAGCAATTTTCGACGAATTTAATATTTAAAACTCATTTGTGCCATTTTTATTTTCTTTGCATAACAAATCCTATAAACACAAAAATAACGTAAATAGCTCAAAAATATAAGGAACTAACTAATAAAAGACGAGTGAATTCGAAGTAAAAATATATATAAAAATGATCCGATCAAGGAGCCATTCGATAAGGAGTTAAAGATATAGGATCTGTACCTGGAAGTAAATCAATGGTGAACTCCACATCTCGGTCTGGCTGCAATTTAGGTAAATCATTAGGGAATACATCAGGAAAATGCCTGACCACACGAACATTCTCCACGCTAGTAGGAGTATTATCATTCAACACCACATGAGCCAAATATCCCTTACAGCTTTTCTCTAACAATCTTTTAGCCCTTATGGCAGAAATAATACCATATCTCACCCCACTACGCTCGCCCACAAATGTAACCTCAGGCAATCCAAGACGATGGAAAGTAACTGACTTCCTGTAGCAATCTATATTAGCACGATTATAATGCAACCAATATGTGCCCAAAATAACATCAAAATCAACAATATCTAACGAGATGAGGTTACCGGGCATAACAACATCCTTCACTAACACGGGACATCCTGGATATACACAACTAACATAACAGTTCTCCCCTCTAGGCATCACAAACTCTAAATCATACCCAAGAAGTGTAAGATGAGGTTGGGTTGTCTAAGTGAACGTATGAGAAATAACAGAATGCGTAGCACCACAATCAATTAATACTCTAGCAAAATGACCAAGAATATTCAACGTACCCATGATCAAATCAGGATTATTCTGAGCAACTTGCAATGTCATGTGGTGAATACATCCCTAAGCCTGTTGTCATCCTCCACTATCTCTGCTAGTCTGCCCACTACGACCTTGCATATTACGCCCCTGGCCTGGCTAATTAGACTGCCTCGATGATCCTGCATTACTAGAAGCAACCTCCACGTGTTGGGATTGTCCTCTAGGAAACCACTGAGACCCACTAGCTGAATATGGAGGATACGACGTATAATCTCCAAGATACTAAGGGTAACCATTTTGCTGATACGGGTCCTGCAGATACTAATACTACCCTGCAGAATAAGGAGTTACATTGCCCTAGTAATGATAAGCACCTCTGCGACCCGTCTGGCATAACTACTAGGTCCTGAAACTTACTGGATCGGCACTTGTGGTGGTAAGGAAGGCTGTTGGGGCCTTTGCTAATTCTAAGGACAATGCATAGCCCGATGCCCCAATTGACCACATGTAAAACATCTTCTACTACCCTGCCTACACTCCCCAAAATATCAGTTATTACATCTAGACAAAATGGACTACTAGAACTACTATAACCACCACAATCTCTCTACCTCTAAAAACGAGGACCTCTAGAAAATCTACCACCTCTCATTTGCCCAATGGAACTCATATCCCCATTAGAAGAACTAAAACTAGCACCACTCATCTTAAAACTTTGAGTCTTACGAGGTCCCTGAGATGATTGACCCTTATCTTTATCATCTTTCTTCTTCTGGTTATCTTCTTCCTCCTCGCTCTCACTAGGCATATTCTCTGAATCTTTAATCCACAGTAAAATCTCATAAAACTCTTGTTAAGTAGCACAGGGAGTCGTGGTCGCCATAGAACGCCATTTCTTCCAAGTACCCAACCTGAAACAACAAAGCATCTCAACCAGATTAGCAGCCACCTCCGGATCATAACGAGACAAATCAGTAAACCTCATGTAGTACTCATTACCTGTCATTTTCCCTGTTTTAGGTGCATGAATTCTTGCTTCTTGCAATCTATATACTCTGGAGGAATGAATCTCTTATGAAATAACTACTTAAAAACTTCCCAATTAGCAGCTTCCTTTGGTGATAACTTATAAGACTCCTGTCTCCACCAGGATGCAGGCTGCTCACCTAAAAACTAGGTAGTTGTCTCAACCCACCTATCCTCCGGAAGATTCCCCTATTTATGCATCAAACAGAAAGTCTTCTCAATATGATTAAGCTATTTCTCTGTTCCTTCAAACCCTTCATTACCCATGAACTGATTCAACTTCAAATTATACACAGTCTCCAAATGAGTCCTTTGGGGAAGACGAAATGAAAACTAAATAGGATTAGCTATAACTTCCCCTAACTGAGCTATAGTAGGGAAGCCAGACTCAGCTGAAGGATGTGGCTCTCTATAAGGCGGCATAGTTCTGATAGAAGACACCAAGATAATTAGAACATTCACAAGATATGCAGGACTGCCAAACCTAGGCTCTAATACCAAACTGACACAGCCTGACCTAGATCTGATGTGAAATTAAACTAGCACACAAATTAAACCCTCTTTTTGACAATTGTAGTATGGATAAATAAGGATCGCTCTAGGCCGGGGATTAGGAGGGACTACTAATCTACTCAAATTAGACTCAATTTTACTTAACTAGACTTAAAAACACTAAACTAGACTCCTATGACTCAAAACTGACTCAAAATACTAAAAACTACACAAAACAAACAAATTGACTCAAAACTAACACTAAGGATGACTTTGGACGAATTTTGAACTAAAAAGACTCAAAACATTAAAAAGACACCAATTGGACAGATTCTAACCTAAAAACACGAAATAGAAAGGGGGGTTGGTTTTTTGACGAATTTAAAACTTAAACTAAGTACTTGCATACACAAACCAAAGGTGATATGAAATTAGATGTTTTTAAGAGGTGAATGGTTAGCTAGAGGGTCCTTCTCCACACATGACACATATGCATACAAATCAATTTCCAATTACTCTTTGTATAAACCATGAATGACAATGCCCCAGATTAAACGTGAACATCACTAATTAACCCTCAGATTTTCCTAAGTTCATTGATTTAGACTAGTTCATTGATTTAGACTTAGCGTCGCAACCAAATTATTCTTGTCAAGTTCCCTACACAAATAGCATGATAGATATACATATCAAAGATCATTAAATTCTATGAAAATCATAAGCATTGACAAGGCATTCGTAACTATGAACAGCATGATACTCCTACCAGGAATTCACTTAACACGATCATGATCAGTGACCTCCACTACTTGTAAATATAAGTTCATAACTATTAGGTGAAACTCCTTTATATTTTAGCATCAAATTCATGCATACAAACTAAGTATGCATCCTTAATCAACATACAAGAACAAGTTCTGAATTAAACAGTTAAGCAAATTGCATTCACGATTCATGGAGTAATAACTGAAAGTAATCAATTCATATGCAATATATGTTCATGGCTTTGAATTCACCTCTAGCCCAAACGAATTTAGTTCCTCATGTTCGCACTTAAACAAAGATAACTTAAATTAAACATTGAAAACAAAAGATAGAATACACCTAAGAATGCTCCAGCAATCCAATCTTGAATGGCAAGGCACGGAAAAGGGTCTCCTCTCCTTTCTTCTTGCAAAGCTACGGCACAAGAGGGATTTTTTGTGTATGATGGATGTGTGGTGTTTGGTGCGAAATTGTGGTGAGAGATGGGTGAATTATGAGGGCTGTGACACTAATTTATTTATAGGGAGAAGGGAAGGCACGGCATAGGCTGAGAAGGAAGGGAATTAGGACTCCAAATTAGCAAGGAAAGAGGACACTTCTCATCAGATTCCAGAGAGGAAAATGAGTAGTCTTTGCATCAGGAAATACAGCTTCTAGAAGGGCTAGGTGCGGCACCAATTTAGGGATAGGAACTTGGCTTCTAGAAACCTGATTTGTAGGTGTTTTAATGTGAAATTGATCCCCCCTTTCAGCTGGAATTAAGGTAAGATAAGATTAGGATAGGATAAGATAAGGTTAGTTTGGATAAGATAAGGTTGGATAATGTTTTGGATAATGTTCCTTCTTTTTGGTTGATTCCTTATCTTCTTTGTCTTGCATTCATTTCTTCCAAATCTTTAGCACATTCCTAGCCTCTTTGAACTTCAAAAACGTCCATCCACTTTGCTCCATTCATTGTTATCCATTCTTGGCCCAAAACTGCTCCAAAACACTCCAAATTGCACTTTCTTGCCAACTTTGTCATTTGAACCTACAAACACACAAAAATAGCTTAAATCACTATAATAAACAGAAACTAGCTATGAAAATGCAAGAAAAAAAGCTAACTAAGTCGCATAAATATGCTCCTATCAAGATCGAGGCATGCTGGCCGTCACATGAGGGTGACGTAGCCATGTGCACAGTGCGGAATAATAACAATATAAAAAAATGCGAATAAATAAAAACCAAATTGACTAAAACACTAGATAAGACAAGGTGAAAGACGAGAATAAGTGTGACTACACATAACTAGAGCGTAGGTAGCCTAAGGCCTGGTTTGGTACTGAGGTGATTTTGAAAAAAGCTGGTATAAAAAAAAGCTGGGAGCTTTTTTTGTGTTTGGTAAACATGTAGCTTCAGCTTTTTTTTCACGGTTTTGGATGAAAAAAAAGCCAAAAACAAGAAGCTGTAAAACCTAGTTTTGAAAAACCGGCTTTTTTCACATCTGTTTTACATAAAAGTTTACCAAACACTATAATACTGCTTTTTTTTCATAAGCATTTTTACAAAAAAGTTTACCAAACACTCTATAGCTTTATTTCACAACCGCTCATTCTCACAGCACAGCAGAAACAGATTTTTTTCAAAGCATAGCAATACCAAACCAGCCCTAAGTGCAGTCCAGCAGGACAAATACTAATTATACAATACCAAAGATGGTCCTACATTGGTGATAATTTGTCAGAACCGCCTATGATTCCTCGTAAGCCACCAACATGTACTCTTACCTAAAACCTGGAGGGCACAAAACAGAAAGTGTGAGTGGGCAAAAACAAAGCTTTCCAAAATCATTTCACTTATCAAAAGTAGTAACCCCTCGCCCTAAAACCTATATAATTCCCAGAAAATAGCATACATGTTTATATCTCAAAACTAAATTCGAAATAACAATTCCACAAATATACCATGTCAAATCTCAGCAAGAAATAAGTAAGCCAGGTGAAATAAATCAATATGAAATAGTATGTAAGCTAGAGTCACATAACGTGACATGTACAACTAAGTCTATAGCTCCTCAACAAGTTCTCTGCACACAAGTTAAAACCACCTAATGTGGTCTGTACAACAGGCTGGGTGTAAATAAATACGCTCAAGAGCTACGGTCACGTGAAGGCTGTGCAAAGTATCACAAGTCACCTATGAGTCAGAACCACCAAAAGTGGTCTATATAACAGGCTGGCACCTGCCTTGGATCTAAGGTGAGCGTGTGGTGAACGATCACGTTGAAGGAAATTTTGTGAAAAACATGTTCATTTGAGCAACATCTATAGCATGCAATTAACAAATTAAAGGCGGAATCATGCTTGCATGCACTCAAAACAAAACATTACCCATTAAATTCAAAGCCTAGTAGTTAGGTGAACCAAGACTCAACTCAAAACAAAGTGAGTTGAGAAATTATACCTTTGTTGATTCCTCTTTGCATAAGCAAAGGATAATCACCCAAGAGATAGGGCCTTCATTCCTTGCTTCTTAGATCCATGGATTTGGATGGAAGAATAGGTTTCTCCAATTTCTCAAAATTGAGAACCTCTAAGTCTCCACACCAAGGTAAGATCTTTGGAAGAAATGAGTGACCTAGAGGAAGTAAGATTACTAGCTATTTTCCTCTAGGGTGGCCGGCCTCTTTAGAGAGAAAAAGAGTTTGTGTTCTCATCTTTTCTCCAAAAAAAAAACCCTAAATGAATTTTGGCTTTAAAGTCATATTTATACCTACATTCATTGGAGTGGCAAACTTGTAATTAAGTCCAAAACCCACTCCTTTATCAATATGGCCGGCCATAGGGTTTCATTGGGCTTTTTAGGCCTTTGTGAATTATTTGTCATTAAGTTGTCATACAACTTAAGTCAATGGGCTTGACGTTCGAAGCCCATTGGGCCTTGAGGCCCAAAACTAACCCGTGGTCTTTTAACGAACTTTATTCGTTTGATTAATTAACATATTAATTAATCCTTGCCATAAATAAATAATTAAACCATTTAATTATCCTTACTCATCTCCGTTGTTTCTTCAATCTCTACCTTACACGGTGTACGATCCATTAGGTTCCTTTTAGCGAGGCAGTGGGCGATTAGAACTCTTTCAAATCGATTCTGAATTGAAACTTACTTTCAATTCTCCCTTTAGTGATTATACAAGTTTAGGGCTTCCACAAACCATGAGTGACACCTAGCAGTATGTCATGGTTACCCAAGCTAATCAGAAGAGGTGGAGAACCTATTCAGTTTAGGATTACAATGCAATACGGTCTTTCTCTAATACAATACTCTTGATCACATTGTTTGGATTGATAGTTTATTCATGTCTACTATCCAATGTGATTCATTTACTTATATGATTACCTTGAATGTGATTTGGAATGACTTCCTAAATCTCATTCATACTCTGGCCAGAGATTTTTAATCATATCATAGAGTTTTCTCCCTCAAACGGTTTGAAGGTTAGAGATCCCTTGTTGCACATTCACTTGCTCTATGGCTAAATGGCTTAACCCCAACTATGCCGTGGACACCCGTGAATGGAGTGACTTTGACATAATCAAAGATCAAGGACCTAACCATAAGACAACTATGATGCCTCAGGTCAAAGGACTACTTTGCATTATCCCAACCATGAATTCTCATGTGACATGAGTATGAGAACTCTTCGTTGATCGTGTTCAGTGGACTCATTCGCTATTGAGCACCTACATGCTTGTCTTGGTGTCAATCACACCAATGACTCGAGACCAGTCACTCTCCATGAGAGAAGATACAGCACGTACTGATCTTAACGGACTGTCAATGCCCACTTGGCAATCCTATGATCAGGAACGTTTAGGATATGTATACGAAAGAGAATGGTCTCATAAATCTAACTTGTTTAAATTACATTCTCCTAATTACATATTCCTTGGACTTATCGTTTAAGCATATAACATTTATATGAGACGGCTTAAAACAATAATCTTTGCCCTTGATATTAAACTAGATTAGTTTAACATGTGAAATGTCCGTAAAGTATCATTACATGATTGGTTTTAAGGCACATTTCCAACAATCTCCCACTTGCACTAGAGCCAATCAGCTTGGTCATCAGTGATGATACCTCTTCTGTAGTCATTTCAAAAATGGCTGAGTAGTAGGCCTAGACAATGGATATCTATATGTTATCCATAGAAGCAACCTTGAGAATAACGACGTCACCATTATACATGATTCTCAATCATGTGGTTCAGTCTCTCATTTGAGTTCGGATCATGATGAGACCTTGATTCCCTGGCTTGAGCTATCGCCCCATTAGTGTCGTAGTGTCGGTACACTAGAGACACTTTCTGGTTGGAACCGAATAGAGAGTTCATAAATGAACTTTCTCATCCAAACAACATTGTTGTAAGCTTCTATATAGCAATATATTTTGCATTCACAATGGAACACACTAAAGTCATTACTTTTAATGTTTCCATCCAAATATCTCTTTTAGTCATAATAAAGAGATATTTGATTATCTTTTCATTCATAATGAAGAAACATCCAATGATGGATTAGATTCATAATCTAATACATTTACGCTTCCATTTCGTTACTCTAATTCTTCCTCATTCTTTGAGGAATCTATCCTTTAGTATTTCTTAAATACTTAAGGACTCACTTGACAGTTGCCATGGTTCTGATCCTGGGCTTGCATTGATATTGTCTTGTACCGATCTAGGTACAATTCATATCAATGTTTTTCATACAATATGAAATACATAAATCACCTTTCTACGTATGCATAAAGGATTCTATTTACGCATTATTTCTTTGGGAGTCAAACGGTAAGTTCCCTTTGAGAAGGGCAACTTGCTAGTCTCACTAGAGTCGTCCTTCTAATTGATGTTTATCATCATATGAGAAACTTCTTAGCATCTTTTGTCTATTATTAGGGATTGATATAATCCAATTATATCTTGAAATATATCATTATAGATTTCCATCCCATGTATATGTTGGAAATGTGCCCTAAAGCCAATCATGTGATGATACTTTACGGACATTTCACATGTTAAACTAATCTAGTTTTACATATAAAGGGCATACATTATTGTTTGAGCCGTCTCATATAAATGTTATATGCTTAAACAATAAAGTCCAAGGAATATGTGATTGGGAGAATGTAATCTAATGAAGTTAGATTCATGAGACCATTCTTTCGTAGACACATCCTAAATGTTCCTGATCATAGGATTGTCAATTGGGCATTGACAGTCCGTAAAGATCGGTACGTACTATGTCTTCTCTCAGGGAGAGTGATTAGTCTCGAGTCATTGGTGTGTGTGACATCAAGACAAGTACGTAGGTGCTCAATAGAGAATGAGTACACTGAACGTGATCAACGAAGAGTTCTCATATTCCATGTCACATAAGAACTCATGGTTGGGATAATGCAAAGTAGTCCTTTGACCTGAGGCATCACAGTTGTCTTGTGGTTAAGTCCTTGATCTTTGATTATGTCAAAGTCACCCCCTCGGGGTGTCCACGGCATCGTTGGGGTTAAGCCACTTAGCTATGGAGACAAGTGAATGCGCAACAAGGGATCTCTAACCTTCAAACAGTTGAGGGAGAATACTCTATGATATGATTTGGAATCTCTGGCCAGAGTATGAATGAGATTAGGGAATGCGTTCCAAATCACATTCAAGGAAATCATATAAGCACACGAATCACATTGGATAGTAGACATGAATAAATAAACTATCATACCAAACAATGTGGTCAAGAGTATTAGATTAGAGAAGGACCGTATTGCATTTGTAATCCCGAACTGAATAGGTTCTCTAACCTCTTCTGATTAGCTTGGGTAACCATGATATGCTGCTAGGTGTCACTCATGGTTTGTGGAAGCCCTAAACGTGTGTAATCACTAAAGGGAGAATTGAAAATAGTTTCAATTCACAATCGATGTAAAATGGTTTTAATCGCCCACTACCTCGCTAAAAGGAACCTAATGGATCGCACACCGTAAAAGGTAGAGATTGGAGATTAAACGGAAATGAGTAAGAATGATTAAATGGTTTAATCATTTATTTATGGCAAGGATTAATTAATATGTTAATTAATCAAACGAATAAGTTCGTTAAAGACTTCGGGATAGTTTTGGACCTTAAGGCCCAATGGGCTTCGAACGTCAAGCCCATTAACTTAAGTTGTATGACAATTTAATGAATAAAGATTCATTAAAGCCCAAAAGCCCAAATCCCTTTAAATGGCCGGCCATATGTGTATGAATTAGGGTTTTGGTTGTTTAGGTCACTTAAAGAAGTGACTATATAAATGATTTTATAGCCAAATATTCATGAAGTGATTAAGGGTTTATTTTGGGGGAAAATTGGTGAGAATTGTCTCTCCATTTTCTCTCTAAAGAGGCCAACACCTTGGAGGGTACATCTAGCAATCCTACTACTCCAAGGTCACTCATTTCTTCTACAATCAAACCTTGGTGAAGAGACTTAGAGGTTCCCTATTTTGGGAACTTGGAGAAACCTATTTTTCCATCCAAATCCATGGATCTAAGAAGCAAGGAATGAAGGCCCTATCTCTTTGGGTGATTAGCCTTTGCTTATGCAAAGAGGAATCTACAAAGGTAATAATTTCAACTCACTTTGTTTTGAGTTGATTATTGGTTCACCAATCTACTAGGCTTTGAATTTCATGGTAATGTTTTGTTTTTGAGTGCATGCAAGCATGATTCCGCCTTTAATTGTTAATTGCATGCTATATGATGTTGCTCAAATGAACATGTTTTTCAAAATAAATCCTTCAGTATATAGACTATGTCTCCCATATCCATTCAATCGTTATAGAATGTTTAAAGTCATAACTTTAACGAAGAAGTATTCTTTTCATTTCCAAAATTAATATATCATATATGTGTATATATATATATATATATATTTAAATTTAGAAACATGATTAACTCCCACTAATCTTTTGTAAACCTAGTAAACAAAAGATTCATTTACATCTTTATGAGAAATCAAACAATTTGATCTTTCTCTCATAAGACGTTTATAGCTCCCACTAGCTTGCTAAGATCCATGATGGATGGATCTCTACAACTTACATGTCTTGTGATTCATAGTTTTAGACATATATATTATCAAGACTATCTTAATAATGGTTTCGGAAACCCATATAATGTCCAAACATTGAATCACCATTTAGTTGTAGCTAGCGATCATCGAATTAATTGAAACCAAGACTACGTTAAAGATGATTTCTTCCAAGTCAACCAATCTCTTTAATTGTAGTCACCTTAAGCTACCAATTAGCTATGGAGGTTTCATTATTTCGGGTCAAATGGTACTTTACCATTTCCTTGAGTATATATCGTATATACACTCAATGTAGTCATAAGGATTTTCATTTTTATTTCTTTCGAATTAAGAGGTGTAACTCTATGACATAGTCATAAAGTTCAAACCATTCAACTGAGACGGTTTATAAATCCTTCTCGACTACCTTGGAGCTTGTGGTATAGGAACTAGGTTGTTATATTTGTTGATCACTATCTTGTTTCTCAAAGAACCCATTCTTTGAGTTCTATCCCTCGTTCATTTGCTCTATCTTAGGCAAATCCTAGTGTAGGATTACAATGAACTACCCAACAAAACACATTTGTTAGTTGGTTTATAGAAGTGATATTCAAAGGTTAATTTAAGGATATCCACAAGATAATTCTCAAACAAATATTGCTTATTAGCACACAACCCCAAATCTTAACATGATTAAGATTTGTCTTTCTTTCCAACTACATCTTATGGAGTCATGAAAATTTTGGAAGATCTTCTAATTGACAATCATATTGTCTTAGAAGCATATATCCTATATATGGGTAATTGATAACATCCAACGAACTAAATCTTATTCAAGTTCGTTCTTCTCCTAATGGAGAAATCCATTATCTTTTGATGCTTGTTTCCTTGATATTTTTCAAGGAAACTGTTCTAAAGTGTTATCTTTCCTTGGATCAAATCTAAGGAGGCAAATACTTTAGACGTCTTACTCATCAACTTACATTTCTTGAATTCTTTGAAACCTTTTGCAAAGTATTCGGACTTGTGTTTATTCAAAATAAACTATAGTCCAACCGAGAGTGATCTTCGGTGAATGTCATACAACATGAGTAGTATTATGTTGTGGACAAGTGCCACTAACATCTAAGTGAATTAACCTCAACAACTTTGTGATTCTTTCTTCTTTCCAAAAGAATAAAGATTCGAACATTTCGCCTTTATACAATTTTAATAAGAAGGTATTGGATATGGATCTAACGATCCAAAGCATCCATCTATGACCAACTCGTATTTTATGTTTTTGAGGTTTCACAACTCAGTTGGGATTAGTCACTACCTTGCAACCTTTTGGGTTTTAAGCATCGTTATATTCTAAACAGTTAACACTACCATATCATCTCTACTATAGAGATAATTAATTAGATTACAATAATCTAATCATTCATTAATAAAGAACAATGTTTTGTCAAACAAAACATTCATCCATCCCTTATAGTGATGTAATTAAGTTCCTTAAAATTGGAATGTAAAGACAATCTTTGGTTTTTCCAATTTCTTTGGTAGTTCATATGAGGAAGTAAGTACCATCTTCTTTCGCAGAGATCTACATTTGATTCACGTTCCGAATGTGAAGTACTTTCTCTTCTCTCATTAATCTTCTACTTTTTATTAGCTACACTTTTACAACGATTGTAAAACATAGTTACTAATACGGAATCAAGCATTCAAGTAGAAGAACCAACTGTTTTGAACTTTTCAAGAACAATTTACAACACCTTCGAAAAGTGTGTTCTTGACACTTGCAAGACATTTATTGCAAATACCCCTTCCAATGTCCATCCTTTCATAAAGAAAGTTTGTTCCCTTGGAGTTTATTTCGCTTTCTTCATTTGACTTCTCCTTTGACTACAATAGTCATGGTCCCTAAACTCCCACTATCTCTCTTGAAACTTATTTCAATTATGTTATACACATCAAACGATTTGGAGAGTGTGTGGTTATTGTTCACTATATAGTTTACAATAAACTTAGTGAACCATTTGGATAGGGACACAAAGGTGAAGTCCTTGCCTAGTTTCCGTTTCTAGAAGTGGTTTAACACTTCAACACTCAATGATTCAAAATCATCATAAGTCCATGTTGATAGACTATTTTTGTCAACCAACCATTATGTTCTAAACATAATTACAAACTTTCAAGAGTTGTTCAAGGCAACTCTCATTTCTTCATACAACAATTTGTAAGTGAATAATCATGGCACATAAAGTGTCCATGCCCTTGTGCTTTCTTCTCAAGTTCTTTGTTCATTTAACAAAGAAACAAGCACTAGTGTTTGCATTAGCTAAGGTTTGTTCAAAGCAACTCTTATTTCTTCATACAACGATTTGTAAGTGAAGAACTATGACATTAAAAGTTTTGTCCTCTTTATGATAGACTTATCTAACATGTTCTTCCAATGATACATTATCAATAGGAAGATTGTGAGGATTAGACTACTTAGGTACATATGCAATCCATTTAAGACAATCTTTGGGATTGTGGTACCAAGTCCGGAAACTAAAGCATTCAGCTTTTCTTAGTCAAGTTTTGGATAGCGTTTGCAAATATATTGGTAAACAAATACATAACGAATATAAATTGATTGATTTGAAGCCATTTGATTCGAGTCTTTAAATCAAATAGCACCACCCACTATTTTTGGCAAATTCCATATCCCTCATCAGAATTCGAGAGTTTTGGAGGAAACTCTTAGTAGGGTATGGGAGACTCATCATTACCAAGCCCACCTCATAATTATATCATTTTGGCTAGCAACAATAATGATGAGAGGATAACTCTTAGCCATTTACAACTTTTGTAATTACCCATCTGTTTTGGCCTCTAGAGAATGATTGCCTCAGAATTATATCATTTTGGCACCATTGCACTTAGTTAAGTCATTCCCACCATGCTAGTTGATGTAGGGGTTCAAGCACAACCTCAGAATTATATCATGTTGGTCATACTCGTTGTTTACACTCACTTCATCATATATGTTTATAGACTCCTCCTGGATGTAAGCACATACTTTGAACTTCCCCATTATAGGGTGAAGCCGGTGTATAAGTCACAAACGATTGGAGCCCACCATGGTGGAAGGCCACGAAAGAGTGTTCAAAGCACTCTCACGCTTATCAACTTAATAATGGTTTGGTTGAGGGTTTTAGGTCTCATCACATATAAGCATGCATTTTAATCTTATTAAAACAATTTGGTCCTATTACAACTATTGGTCCATGTGATTGATTTAGTTGTACATGATACTCCCACTATGCTTATAAAACGGTTTTTAAAGCAAGAGTATATGGTACTACTAACATAAGGTTTACATTCATTGATGGACTATATAGTTGCCTTAAGGCCTTAGGATAACTATGAACCTTTGATTAGATCCAACACGAGCCTAGTGTTGAATCTCGGTCTAGGGATGGTGATTGATTTTAGTTACGCGTTTAATCACATTAAGGCGTGTTGTCTTATTGGGCGTTGGACCCGCTACTCCATTTTTCATGCATATCAAATAAAACAAGAAAGGAGTACTTCAAAGTAAAGAAGAGCTTATGCTCTTTTACAACATTTGAACAAAACAAATTACTTTAAAGTAAAGAAGAGCTTATACTCTTTTACAACATTTGATCATATCAAATTACAACCAAAATCTAATCTACACATTCCCATGGTTCAAACAAATTTGAAACGGCCTTTCACATAGCTCAATTATCGTAGGCTTAGGTTCATAATCACCCTTTAATTAATTAACGCTTTAACTAATTAAACTTTGAATGCAACATTGTCATTTGGTTTTTGTATCCATAAAATTGATTTAAATGGAGCTAAATGAAATGAAAATCCAATTCTCATTTAAAGAGACAAAACAATTTTGTTCTCAACCTAATTTGGGCCAAAATGCAATTACCACAACGTTTTGGGCTATATTGCAAAAACATAAACTTTTGGGGTCACTTTGTAAAAACACAAAAGTCCACTGCTTCATGTAATTACAACTAGAACCCAAAAATTTCAACAAATACAAAAACTTCATTAAAGGAGCAAAACAATTTGTCCTTTAGCGTTTTTGGACCTAAACGTAAAAACGTAAACTTTTGGGCCAAAGTGCAAATACACAAAAGTATCAAAACTTTATGTAATTGCATAAAAGCCCCAAAAGTACCCTATTTTAATAGGGTGGCCGGTTTTAGATATTAAAGGGAGTGATGTGTGTGTTGATTTATAGTTTTGACATAAAGTCATGTAAGAGGTGCATGACACAAAAGTCATGCAAGTGGTGTGTGTGAAAGGGAATTAATCCTTACACACCCATCAATATTTCTATCACCTTTCTAAATAAATATCTAACACATTTAAACATTTGAAAAGCACAAAACAAAAACTTTATGAAATAAATCAAAACTTTGAATCAAAACACCAAACCTTTTTGTTCTTGACTAAAATATCAAGAACAATAAAGAACATTCATGAAAAACTCAAAAAATCTCCATGAACATTTTTCACCCAAAGACATCCCAAAACCACTCAAACTTAAGGGAAATAACATATAACCAAACTAGGGTACATAGAGGTTCCAAAAGTTACTTGAAAACACTTTTAACAAGTCAAACATGAACCCAAAAATCCACCCTTTGGATTTGGCCGAATTTTCCCAAAAACATGGCACCAAATTTTAGCTCCAATATTCATGCTCATATGAACTACATCTACAACATTTGAGATGGAAAATTTTCCAACAAAATTTACATTCAAAGAAATAAGAATAAAGCTTGTAACATATTACAACATTTAAATCAAAGACTATGAACTAGAAAACCCAAAAGGATTCACCAACTACTAAACCTAGGCTCTGATACCACTTGAAGGAAATTTTGTGAAAAACATGTTCATTTGAGCAACATCTATAGCATGCAATTAACAAATTAAAGGCGGAATCATGCTTGCATGCACTCAAAACAAAACATTACCCATTAAATTCAAAGCCTAGTAGTTAGGTGAACCAAGACTCAACTCAAAACAAAGTGAGTTGAGAAATTATACCTTTGTTGATTCCTCTTTGCATAAGCAAAGGATAATCACCCAAGAGATAGGGCCTTCATTCCTTGCTTCTTAGATTCATGGATTTGGATGGAAGAATAGGTTTCTCCAATTTCTCAAAATTGAGAACCTCTAAGTCTCCATACCAAGGTAAGATCTTTGGAAGAAATGAGTGACCTAGAGGAAGTAAGATTACTAGCTATTTTCCTCTAGGGTGGCCAGCCTCTTTAGAGAGAAAAAGAGTTTATGTTCTCATCTTTTCTCCAAAAAAAACCCTAAATGAATTTTGGCTATAAAGTCATATTTATACCTACATTCATTAGAGTGGCAAACTTGTAATTAAGTCCAAAACCCACTCCTTTATCAATATGGCCGGCCATAGGGTTTCATTGGGCTTTTTAGGCCTTTGTGAATTATTTGTCATTAAGTTGTCATACAACTTAAGTCAATGGACTTGACGTTCGAAGCCCATTGGGCCTTGAGGCCCAAAACTAACCCGTGGTCTTTTAACGAACTTTATTCGTTTGATTAATTAACATATTAATTAATCCTTGCCATAAATAAATAATTAAACCATTTAATTATCCTTACTCATCTCCGTTGTTTCTTCAATCTCTACCTTACACGGTGTACGATCCATTAGGTTCCTTTTAGCGAGGCAGTGGGCGATTAGAACTCTTTCAAATCGATTGTGAATTGAAACTTACTTTCAATTCTCCCTTTAGTGATTATACACGTTTAGGACTTCCACAAACCATGAGTGACACCTAGCAGTATGTCATGGTTACCCAAGCTAATCAGAAGAGGTGGAGAACCTATTCAGTTTAGGATTACAATGCAATACGGTCTTTCTCTAATACAATACTCTTGATCACATTGTTTGGATTGATAGTTTATTCATGTCTACTATCCAATGTGATTCATTTACTTATATGATTACCTTGAATGTGATTTGGAATGACTTCCTAAATCTCATTCATACTCTGGCCAGAGATTCTTAATCATATCATAGAGTATTCTCCCTCAAACGGTTTGAAGGTTAAAGATCCCTTGTTGCGCATTCACTTGCCTCTATGGCTAAGTGGCTTAACCCCAACTATGCCGTGGACACCCGTGAATGGAGTCACTTTGACATAATCAAAGATCAATGACCTAACCACAAGACAATTATGATGCCTCAGGTCAAATGACTACTTTGCATTATCCCAACCATGAGTTCTCATGTGACATGAGTATGAGAACTCTTCGTTGATTGTGTTAAGTGGACTCATTTGCTATTGAGCACCTACATGCTTGTCTTGGTGTCAATCACACCAATGACTCGAGACCAGTCACTCTCCATGAGAGAAGACATAGCACGTACTGATCTTAACGGACTGTCAATGCCCAATTGGCAATCCTATGATCAAGAACATTTAGGATATGTATACGAAAGAGAATGGTCTCATAAATATAACTTGTTTAAATTACATTCTCCTAATTTCATATTCCTTGGACTTATCGTTTAAGCATATAACATTTATATGAGACAGCTTAAAACAATAATCTTTGCCCTTGATATTAAACTAGATTAGTTTAACATGTGAAATGTCCGTAAAGTATCATCACATGATTGGTTTTAGGGCACATTTCCAACACACGTGAAGGCTAGGCCCTGTCCTCTGGCGAAGCACTAACACCGGGGTGCAGGATAACAAGCTCGAAATATATCTCAACACTATTATACTCACTACCACCACTACCATCAACATACTCACCTGAAGTTTACCTGAGCATCCGCAGCATCGAGCAACAAAATATATATAGCTATACTAATGCACAATTAAACATAGAGAGCATTTGACATGTATATATATATACTGAAAACCAAAAGCCCACTCACTGATATGAAGAAGGGTCATAACCCCTGAGCCTTGCTGAAAACCAAAAGCCCACTCACAAATATGTAGAAGGGTCGTAACCCCCGAGCCTTGCTTGACTGCGCTTTTTCTCTGGATAGGTCTCACCTATATGCGAAACAACTATTTAAATGTTATTTTAAATCACATAAACAAAACTAGGTAATAACTTCTCATACATGCTCAATTTGGATATTCGAATATACCAACGCGATCTACTCAACCTCATGAACATCCCCATATTTTTAGAAAACTTTTCCGATCACCCACGCGCCCTCATGTGCTGGCCAAGGCACGGCCAGACGCGCCGCCCACGTGCAGGCATGTGCCTGGCACACTGACGGATTCCCTCATGGCGTTAGGGAATATTCCGTTAAATATAAGCATATGCCGTTATATTTACCTGACAGCGTTGAGAATATTCCGCCAAAATTGACAGAATATGCTCCTTCTCCTTGCTTGGTTCGCCGAAGTCCCGCGCCTGCCACCGTTGCGACCGCCGGAAACTGGAAAAACTTCAAACCTTAATATCTCATCCAATTCTCAACCAAACTTCATGAAATTTGTCTCAAAATGAAGCTCTAAACGAGTAGAACACATTCTTATCTTTCAAAGATCCTAAAAACCACAAGAAGTGGTTGGAAATTCCTTCTCTATTCCTGCTAAACCTGTAACTTCCCAAACCCGTGTAATTCGACGTTCAAAACTTTCCAAAATTGCTCCCAAAGCTTCATAGAGTAGTTATAAGACTTCTTCAAGCCTCAAAATGCCGTGAAAAATACACAATCGCCACTAAGCAACAAAGCCCTCATCAGAGGTTATGGGTTCTCGTGTTTTTCGAAGTCCTCACGTCCAACCAAAGGTACGATTGTGATCCTGAGCTTGCAAGGAACCCAAAAATCACGTCCACAACCTCGATCCGTGACTTAAGGGTTGGTTTGGAAGTTGTTCGTACAATTGTACGGAAATGGAAAGAAGTCCGAGAGGGAATGAGAGAGAGAGTCAACAGGAGAGTGTGAGTGTGTGGTCCAGGTTGCAACCCAACAAAACAAACAAAACAATCTAACTTCCAATTGGGTCCAACAACTTAGGAAGAAAATGAATTGGTCCACAACCTAAGTTCATTTCACACAATCACAACCCAACGCTCAAGGGCAATATAGTAATTTCCATGCTCTCAAGGATAAAATAATACATATCTTTGGAATGGGCTATCACAAGTACGGTTTTGAGTGAAACCAAATCAAAACTGAATTTTTTTTGTGAATTGGATCAGTGCGGTTTTGGAGCTAAACTCGAAATGGAACCAAACCATTTGTTGCAATTCGGTTTCAAATGGTTTTAGTTTAATTCGGTTTCAAACGATTTTAGTTTCGGTTTCAAACCATTTGCAAACTAAATGCTCTATGACATTAATAACAACTCAAATAAAAAAAATAAAAAAATCCTTGACCACCATACTAAAAATCAATTTGATATAAAGTTCGACATCAAAACACCTTATAACATTATTTTAGTATTAAGTGTAGGGTCAGGAAAATATAACATAATGCTAACTTGAGATGCAGATGTTCGAGCCAGATTAAAACCTACGTAAGTATACCAAATACATGACAGAAGAACTTGAATCATAACATACAACGAACCTTGCCAATACTACGACTAATAGTAATATGGATTCAACCAAATAACTATTTAGAACCCAACATCTAATTTTAGTATTAAATTAATAGTTATTTAATTTTTGCAATCTGGTTCGATTTCAGTGCGGTTTCATCTGCTCAAAGCTGAAACCAAACTGTTTGTCTAGACTGCGGTTCAATTTTAAAATCGCAAAAACCAAACCGTTTGGTGTGGTTCAATTTAGTTCGTGTTTTGATTTCGGTTTTCAGTTTCTAAGTGCCCACCCCTAATTAGGTGAGGTGTAATTGAATATTTAACTAGTGGAGTCTTTGCCTTGCTTTGCATATAAGTAGGAAAATGATTTACATAGAACAGGTTTATAGTCGCGTAGTGTCCTGTACTCAATAAGGCATTGTCAAGTACAAATTTTTATCTACGTGATAATGTATTATTTTATTGAAACGCCACATAAAGTGAACCCATTATATATAAATTGTTCTTCATCAGTAAACATATCAAGCATGCGAGGCCTACGTAATCATGCTCATATTGTAATCCACACTCAACCAACATCTAGGGTAGATAAATGAAGTTAGAAAACTATAAGTATTTCAAATTTTTAAGGAAAGACCTAAAGAGATTAATTGGGTGTCACATCTGGCATACAAGCTGAAATCAATTTTATATAATTATTCATATGTCTCTCTCAGTCGTGATGTACAACACATGATTATATATTATTATGTGACAACAGATCAAAGGTAAACACAATTATGTACAATCAAACCATGCATCCATACAAGGAAAAGAAAATTCTAATGAAACCCTAGAAACATTAATGGCGTGTTTACATATGGGGAAAGGATATGACGGAATAGAAGTCATTCTCCAATTCTGGTTATTCCTCCGTTTACCAACTTAAGCGGAATGCACAGTTTTGCAGGCCCCCATGTAAAATCAGTATTTCAATTCCTGATATTGCCGGAATTGACTTAAGTAGACAAAGGTGGTATTTGGATTCCAGAGAGAAGGCTCCATCCTGTATCAATTTTTCCTTCCCAAAAAGCCCCTCACATTCAGTACTCCTTTCCATCTTCTCGTTGTCCTCCGCCATCCTCTCCAGCAGCTCTCTGCCAATGACAACTTCTTGGCCACTCCACAAAACTACGGTCACCTTCATCGTCGACAGCAAGTGAGAGCGACGCACTTCAGCAAATCGATCAAGCAACAAACCCTTTTAATTATTTCAAAAAAATCACGCAATTTCCATTTGAATTGCATAGAGTGCGAATCAATCCGAAAAGAAAGAGAAATGAGGGTGAGAGTGAGATCCGGAAATGGGCTCTTTCTACTGGGGTGGTGATTATGGGGTAGGGTGAGTGGGAAAGATGAAAGCAAGGGGGAAAGGGGGAGGGAGGAGTTTTTATCTTATGCTGGTGAAGATACAGAAGATAGATGAAGGTTTACATAATGATATTTTGTGAAAATGTAATATGGGCAAGAAATAAAACAAAAATAATAAGGGCATTTTAGTAATCATATTGATTTTCATTATGATTCATGGGAATAAGTAAACAACTTATATGAATTTCGTTTCATTTTTACTCCGATTCCAGAACATTTAAGTAAACAACTTTAACAAAAATTTGATTCTGACTCCTCAACTCAATTTCTCTTCAATCTAATTCCTCTATTTTAATTACGGTTACGTAAACGCGTCCTAAAAGTGCATTTTCCTCAACATCCTTAAGTGGTGGTAGGGTTCACATCCTATTCTAATGTGCGGCTTGTGGACATGCCTCCTATTTGTTCAGGGAGGGCATCATGGCCTATGATGCTAAGATGTTCAGTTGACCCCTTGACCTTGACAGGCAGATGGCATTTTTGAACGCGTTTAAATTTTAAAATTTATGTTACATAAATTTTAAAATTTAAATTCTCTTAACGTAAAATAAAAAAATAAAAAAAAATAAAAAAATAAAAAAAAATAAAAATAAAAATAAACCCTATCTACTCATAGTGGCTTTCACGTAGGCTATGGGACAGCGCGAGCAGCATTCTGACAAGGGTTTGGCGACATGTCACTTTCCCCTTTAATTTACTTTTATCTTTTAGTGGGATGCATATATATTTTATTCAGAAAACCAGCAACGCTAGTCAAGCCAGTTGGATCACAAGACAAGATCCCAATTTATCATAATATCGGGGATATATTCAAATTGGTTTCTTTTTCTTCAGTGGCCAGCTGTCAGTGACAGCAGCCAAGTGGGTCTTCTTTTACAACAGTGCTATCAATGACCTTTTCAAAGTTTTATTTCTTTTTCTTTTTTTTTTTAATTAATCTTATTAATTCATTAATTAGTTGAATAATTAATGACTCATCTCACATCACATGCCCAGGAAGACTACTTAAAAGAACAATAATAATGTTATGCCAAAAGGAACACCAAAATATGTATTAGGTTTTATTGTGCATTGTGCAGGAGAGAGGTGCTAACGTAAACCCGAAGGAGAAATTTCATCATCCACAACAGGCCACTTTATTTTATTATTTTTGGAGGGGGTCAGTTCTGCTAAGTTATACAATGGACAATCTAATTTAGTATCGAATTCGCTATCTACAAAATTTGAACATAAGATCTCTAACTTACAAGTGAAGAGAATATCATCATACTGTAATACTAAATGACTAAGAGCAACTCCACCCTTGGAGCCCTCCCCCAGGCAATCCACTATTCAAACCACCCTGTAAACAGTAACTGCCATAATGAACAGTAACTGCCTTTTGCATCTCCACCCTTGCACTTGAATAGCCCTGACAATAGGCAATAAAATATTTATTAATTTTTTTTTTTTACAAAATAATACTAAATAATTTTTTTGTAATTTCAGATAAGATATTTTAAATCGTTCTCGTTGCGCCACGTGTCATTTACCCAAAACGACTATTATTGTTCATAGATTTCGATAAGATTTTTATCCAATGTCATCGTGCCACGTGTCGTTATCTTTTTAGAATTTTTGAGAATAGATTTCGATCAGATTTTAAATTGTTCTTGTTGCACTATGTGTCATTATTCGAAAATATAATTATTGGTGATGGATTTTGATGAGATTTTTATCCAATGTCATTGTGCCACGTGTCGTTATCTTTTCAGAATCTTTTAGAATAGATTTCGATTAAATTTTTAACGAATGACGGCATGCCACGTGACACTATGACACACCCCGTCCCGAAGGAGGGCGTGCGTCAGTCATATGCCAAAATATAATATAAATGCATCAATATAAATCAGGCGAAATAATAAATCAACCGGAGACCCTACAGTGGTCCTGTACGGCTGATGCTATAGCTCAATATCCCATCCAGCCGGAGTCACCAACTGTGACCTGTACGGCCCTGCCGGAGTCACCACTGTGACCTGTACGGCACTACACTGCACATAAGTCGGAACTACCTATAGTAGTCTGTACGACTAATATGGTGAAATAATACGCTCTAGTGCTTCTCTCATCAATCATCTGTGCACATAATCTAAGGTCACCTACCAGTCGGAACCCCTCTAATGGTTTGTACGACTGGCATGTCGGAACCACCTCTAGTGGTCTGTACGACATCCACCTACTTGGATCCAAGGCGAGCGTGCGGTGTGGTGAATAATATAAGCACTAACACCTAGGGTGCAGGTTATGAGCTTCCAATGCAATTCACATAAAATAAATCGTATGAATAATGTAAAAACTCACATGTGCGTCAACAGCGTCAATTCACATATATATGCATCAATTATAAATTCAAATATCTCATCGATTGCATGCATGGCATATTCTTTCTGGAAAGCGTTGAAGGATTGTAATTTGAGCTTTTGATGATATATATATGTTTATATATTATTATGTTATTGGTCGGATCATATTTATATATATTTTTACTTCGAATTCACTCGTCTTTTCTTAGTTAGTTCCTTATATTTTTGAGCTATTTACGTTATTTTTGTGTTTATAGGATTTGTTATGCAAAGAAAATAAAAATAGAACAAGTGAAATTTTATGTAATAAATTCGTCAAAACTGTCTGTGTAGATCAGCTTTTAAATTAAATTAAAAAAAAATAATAATGATAAGTCATGATGATGTTTGAAACATCATCATGATTCATGTTGTGAAGGGAGAAGAAAATGCACGGCAGAAGATAAGAAAAGAAATAAAAAAAAGAAAAGAAAGAGAAAAGAAAAAGAAAGGAATGATAAGAGGATATTTTTTTGGACAGAGGAGAGGAAGACTCGGACAAGGGAGAAGAGAACAGAAAACAAAAGAAGAAAGAAGCAGCTTAGCTGCCTGGCTGGGAAGAAAAAGGAATACAAAAAATATATGAAAGAAGAATAAGAGGAGGACAGGAGCACAGCGCCAGGGGGAGAAAAAAGGCTGCCTTTGCAGCGAGAAAGAGAAGAGAGGCACGGACAGGAGAGCTAAGAGAGGCAGGTCAGAGGTCAGAGGAACGAGGAACAGAAGGCGCGGGGAGAGAGCAAGGCAGAGAGCAGGGAAAAAAACAGAAGGAGCAAAGCTGCCTTCTCTCTCGGTTAAATCTTTCAAAACTTATATTTTATTTCTGTTTTAATAATGTGTAACTAAATTTATTTTGGCCAGAGGTTAATTCAAAGCCATGAATATATTTGTAATATGAATTGATTACCTTCAGTTGTGATTTAATTTGCTTAACTGCTTGATTGATTACTTATTTTTGTATGTCGATTAAGAATGCATACTTAATTTACATGCATGAATTTGACGCTAGAATATAAGGGAGTTTCACCTAATCGTTATAAACTTATATTCACAAGTAGTGAAGGTTGCTAGTCACAATCACGTTAAGTAAACTCTTGGCATAAGTTTCATGCAAATCATAGTAACGAGTGCCTCGTCAATGCTTATGTTTTTCATAGAACTTAATGATTCTTGCTTGTATCTCTATTATGCAATTCATGTAGGGAACTTGTAGGGAATGTTTTGAATTGTTGTATGCGTTTTTCCGTCCAATTCAATAACTTAAGGAAAACTTGAAGATTAAAAAAAGTGATGTTCACGGTTAATCTGAAGTATTGAGATTTACAATTTATTGAAAGAACAACTGAAAATCAATTTAGGTTGCATATGTGTCATGTGTGGAGAAGAACCCTCTAGCTAGTCCGTCACCTATCCTTTCACCTTAATTTCATGCTTTTGTCAATTCTGTAATTTATTTAAGTTTAATTTACTTCTCGTCAAAACCAAACCCCCCCCCCATTATTAAATTATATTATTTAGTTAGTTTTCATTGTTGTTAGTCTTTTAATTCAATTTCCGTCCATTTCAGTTCCTAGTGTCTCAATTGATTGTTTTCATTATTTTGAGTCATTCTAAGTGTGTTTCGAGTTATTAGAGTTTTTAGCCTAGTTTTGTGTCCTTGAGTCTTGTTTAATATTTTTAAATTAATTTAGAATAGATTAGCAATCCCTCCTAATCCCCGGCCTAGAACGATACCCTACTTACATACTTTACTACAATTGTCAAAAAGAGGGTTTAATTTGTGTGTTAACTTATTTTACGCATCAAATTTTGGCGCCGTTGCCGGGGATTAGCAACTTTGCTAATCCCTTTATTTTTGTTTTTGTTTATGTTTATATTGGTGTTTGTGTATTTTACTTTTGATATTTGATTTATTTTTCTTTCTTTGATTTTAGGTACAAATGGAGCAAGACATGGCACTTGCGACCATTCAAGCTCAATTGGCACAGCTCACTGCTCAATTGACTCATAATGCCGAACGGACCACAATGCCAAGTGTCCCTACATTTGATGTGCCCTATGGGCAAGGATATCAAAGTCCTCAATTTTCTGCAAATGAAGATGTTTGGGGATATCAAGGCCATAACCAATCAAGGGGCAACATGTTTTCCAAAGCTTGCAATTCAGATTGGAGAGGTAATTCAGATTATATGTGGGATGAACCTCAACAATTTCAACAAGGTGGATATTGCCAGCAAGACGAGTTCTATTCAAGACCTATGCAGCCACCACAGCATCCCCCACAACAATTCCAATCAAATCAAAGTATGCCCGTGAATTATAATGAAATTCTTAAAGGACTAATTTCTTTGACGCAGGGTTCACAAAAAGAAGAACAATTGCCGCCATCAGAAGAGTTCTATCAGTGGCCATATGAACCGTCACAGCCACCACAACAATCAACCCAATTCAATTCAGGTACGTCCTTGGATAATGATACACTTAATAAGTTACTCACCTCTTTGAATCAGGGAGTAGAAAATCAAAACCAGGAGATGCAAGACCGAGTCAAAAGAGTGGACGAATTGGATATGCAAGTTGGGCAGATTGTGGAATTCTTGGCACAGATTCAAGATCAAAGTGAACTTTCCAACTCAAACATTGCAAATTCAAAAGCAGAAGTTGAAATCGATGAAGCCATCACTTTGGAAGGTGACATGAAGGATGAAGCTGTCCCAGAACCATCCAAACACAGCCCGAACATGGATGAATTGCTGCTGCAAGCAGAAGAGGAGGAGGACGACCTGGGCAGTTTAGAAGAATTCTTGCTGCAAGCTCCTCAAATCCCTATGTCATCCAACTCAGGTGAGGAAGTTCTAAATTCACTTCATTCTAACATTATTCCACCAAATGTCCTTTTTCCTTGCAGGTTTTTTATTCCAAATATCAAAGAGAGTGAAAAAGACATTGTGGAAGCTCTTCAAAAGGTGCAAAGTGATATCCCAATTCTTGGTGCACCAAAACAATTTCCCGATGGTATTGAAACGTTCAAAGAACCTTGCACACCAAGAAAAGGGATTCAAGAAAATGAAGTGGTTGAAGCATATCAAGAATACATCCAAGAGGCTGTGCATGAGACAATCAAGCCCAAAGCAGTTGAGTTTGATAACACGGGACAAGCCACAACCATCATAGTAAACCTGGCCAAGTTCAAAGTCCCGGAAATGTTCAAAGATGTGGTGTTTGTCATTGAGTTTGTGTCGGAAAAAGAAAGTAAGCCATCTTCTCCAATTTTAATTTTAATTTATACTAACATGTTTCTGATTTTGATGATTCAGGCACCCACTCTTGAATTTAAACCATTGCCGAATCATTTCAAGTATCACCTCCCATTAAAAGATAAATTCCATGCTTTGGAGCCGAGGGGAGTTTAAAGGAAAGATTCGTCCGACTGCGGACGTTAAAGCAAGCGCTTCTTGGGAGGCAACCCAAGCATTCAACTTACACCCTTATCTTTACTGCTTTCATTTTGTTTTGTTTAGTTAGTTGTGTTATTTGGTTGATTTCTGTGAGTTTGTGTTATTTAGCTTAAGTGTGGGGGAAGGTTAAACAAAGTCTTTTTACATTAATTTACATATTAAAAAAAAAAAAAAAAAAAAAAAAAAAAAAAAAACATAAAAGTAAAAATATTTTACAATGATGTGTAAACTAATAGCATTCATTGGTCAGGTGGTGCTTCAGTAGTCGGCGGAGCTTCAGCAGTCGGCGGGGCCACAGAAGGAGGAGGCAACAGAGGTTGATTCTTTGGAGCTTCAGCAGTCGGCGCAGCCCCAGAAGACGAAGGTAGATGCTGTTGGAACAAACCCACAAACCTCCGATGATCAAGTAAAATCTGACCATCAGTTTCCTGCATCTGGTCAATTTTCCTCTTCATGTTGGTGGCATAGCTGTGTGCGAGCTTGTGCAACTCTTTATTCTCATGCTTGAGCCCTCTAATCTCTTGCTTGAGACTCATCACTTCAGCCGCCAACGATTCAACTTGACGGGTTCGGGCAAAGAGGCGTTAGGCCATGTTGGACACGGAACCTGCACACTACACACTGAGAGCCAGAGACTCCTTGACAGCCAATTCATCAGACCGTCTTGAAAGCAGTCTGTTATCTTTAGGAGTGACAAGGTTCCGGGCCACCACCGCAGCTGTCATATCATTCTTCATCACCGAAGCCCCAACGGTAAGGGGACCAGTAGGGGATATGAAAGATGGGTGCCATATGTTGTCTGGTGAAGGCGAAGCTGCCTCTTCACCAATGTTCAAGTCAAAACGACGATCGGAAGGGCCAGACATTTTTCAGAATGGTAAAGAAAGAAGAGATCGGACATATTAAGATTTTGGAAGTGCAAGAAGGGAGTGTTTACAGGAGGGAGCTCAAGTGTGTTGTGGAACAAAATTAACGCCTCTATAAAAAGAAGAAATCAAAGAGGCGCTCCTCAGAAATCGAAGAGGCGTCTTCTCGCAAATCGAAGAGTCGGGGCTCCTTTCTCAAAAGTCGGATTCTTTTCTCAAAAGAGGCGTTTCATTTCTTAAAAGTTGGGCTTGCTCAGAAACCACGAGCCGAACCCCGGATTTCAAAAGATCAATTTGTCCAGACGTGTCGTCACTTGTCATATGCAACTGGCAGCTTTGCGAAAATTACGGGCAGCTTTGTCAGAAAGCGCGTAATTTGTACTATTCATCCATCCACCGGCTGCCGACAATGAGTGAGGGAATAGTTCCGGTTGTGAAGAAAAGTCCTATAAGTATCTACCTTCGCCTTCCACAGCAAAGGCACACCCTCTCAGCACTTCTTCATCTCCGAGAATGTATTTCCAACACACCCTCTCGAGTCACTCAGTGTTCCTTATTCCTTGGGGTACCTCTGCAAACAACCCATCCAAAGCAAAAGTATTTCATATCATGAAGGTTGAAAGCAAGAGTATCTCATATCATGCTTTCTCCCTGTCCTTCTCCTTGTCTTTGTTTTACGACAAGGAGAAAGCAAGCAATCAGCCAGCACTTGGTATAAATCTTCCGATCTGGAGCCAACTGCCTGGAACCCCTTCCTGATTGCTTACCTAGCCTTGCTCTCGAGTACTCATCTTCATCATCTTATGCTTCCGTTTTGTCTACCACATCTACTTGGGGGACAAGTAAGGGAAGTGAAAATGATACCTCGAAGCATGTGGAGACAATTTGCCAATTCATCTTCAGCTAGGGACAAGGAGAAAGAAAGCAAGAGGTGGGCACTTGGAAAGATTGAAGAAAGAATCAGACCAACACAGCTACCTTGTGCCTGCCTGCCATATAGAAGAATCAAGCAGAGAAGAACTCAGTAAAAGGAGTGCGAGTTAAATCCAAGAACTCGAGAAGCTTCAACAACATTTGGAGGGCACCTTCGCTAAAGAGCAAAGCCTCGCCGTACAAAATCATCAAATCATCACTTGCAAGTAAAAAGCTAAGTGTCACCCCGTTCAAGAGGAAAGCTGTGGAAAGTCAACAAGCACGACCAATGATCACTTATTAGTTCTATTCATTGTCTTTTATCGTGATTTTCAATTTTTCGTTTGCAATTTTTTTTTTTTTATTTTTATTTTTATTTTTTTTATTTTTTTTTTTACATTTTCTTGCGTTACTTAACTGAATTATTTCTTTTCTTTGCAGGAACTTTTGGTTATTTCCACCCTTGAAGTTGATTGCAGAATTTTAGCTTGGGGGGTCATCGCTTGGTTTTACTGCAAACTAGGGAAGTTTTCAGTCCAATTGCTTTATTTTGTTTCTTATTATTTATTTATTTTATTTTTATTTGCATTATAGTGTTTTCTGACATTGGGGACAATGTCCAGTTTAAGTTTGGGGGTAAAGAGTATAAAAATGACCAAATTGAAATTTTTTTGTACCTTCAACTACGAACGAGTTTCATTTGTTTCCATGTTGTTGCTTTTTGTTTTCTTAATTAGTTTTGTTTTCTTTTAAAAAAAAAAATTTAAAAAATCAGAAAATTTAAAAATCCAAAAATATTGTCTTGTTTCCCTTATTGTTTTGAATTAGATTTTTGTTAGTTTCCCGACCCAATGATATAATTGGATCAAATTTGAACCATGATAATCAAGAACTTAGTTAACATGTGTTTTGTGAAATTCCTAATTCTCTTGTTAGTTTTGTACATGTTTGACCATCTTTGAAAAACCAAATGCACATAGCCTTGTTAATGTGAAACTAAAGTATGACTTAAAGCTTCATATGTGAATTTAGTGACCATATACATCCTATGTGAGTTTTTGAGCCGATTGAAAGTGTGTGCATTTTTCATACACTCCTATTCTTTCATGTGTGATGAACTTATGTGAGATACATCTCTAGAACTTGCGTAACGATCTTTCGAAATGTTTGTCATTGATTGCATGAACTTGGAAATGATAGAGGCATTAGGTTTACCACTATGGCCCAAATAACCATGTTTCCCAAATAAAAATGATATCATTAGATTGCCAATTTGAGCCGTGTATGTTGAGCCTTTTATTTCTTATCACCAGATATGTCTACCCTTATACCTGAAACATTTTTCCTTACCCTTTCCAAGCAAGCTAGTGAGCAATGTGAGATTGTCTTATAAGAAATGTTTGTGAAGTACTTTGAAGGTGTTTGGCAAAAGAATAAGTGTGAGGGTATTTCATGTTTGTATTTAACAAAAAAAAAAAAAAAAAAAAAAAAAAAAAAAAAAAAAAGAAAAAAGAAAAGAGAAGAAAAAAGAAAAGAAAAAGAAAGATTGTATACAAAGAAAATAAAAAGTTTTTCAAGTTTCAGTTAAGGGTGTGGTTGGAGGTGCTAGAAGAATCGCTGGAAAGATTGAGTTCTTATAAATCTAAACAAAAGAATTGCTTGCAATGTGATGCGTAAAATAAGTTAACACACCAATTTAACCCTCTTTTTGACAATTGTAGTATAGATGTAAGTAGGGTATCGTTCTAGGCCGGGGATTAGGAGGGATTGCTAATCTATTCTAAATTAATTTAAAAATATTAAACAAGACTCAAGGACACAAAACTAGGCTAAAAACTCTAATAACTCGAAACACACTTAGAATGACTCAAAATAATGAAAACAATCAAATTAGACACTAGGAATTGAAATGGACGGAAATTGAATTAAAAGACTAACAA
Source organism: Malus sylvestris (assembly GCF_916048215.2). Lineage (NCBI taxonomy): Eukaryota > Viridiplantae > Streptophyta > Magnoliopsida > Rosales > Rosaceae > Malus > Malus sylvestris. The sequence continues at coordinate 24,992,291 of NC_062268.1, forward strand.
CAATGAAAACTAACTAAATAATATAATTTAATAATGGGGGGGTTTGGTTTTGACGAGAAGTAAATTAAACTTAAATAAATTACAGAATTGACAAAAGCATGAAATTAAGGTGAAAGGATAGGTGACGGACTAGCTAGAGGGTTCTTCTCCACACATGACACATATGCAACCTAAATTGATTTTCAGTTGTTCTTTCAATAAATTGTAAATCTCAACGCCCCAAATTAACCGTGAATTGCACTAATTAACCCTCAGTTTTTCCACAAGTTATTGGGTTGGATGATTGCATACGACAACCCAAAACATTCCCTACAAGTTCCCTACATGAATTGCATAATAGAGATACAAGCAAGAATCATTAAGTTCTATGAAAAACATAAGCATTGACGAGGCACTCGTTACTATGATTTGCATGAAACTTATGCCAAGAATTTACTTAACGTGATTGTGACTAGCAACCTTCACTACTTGTGAATATAAGTTCATAACGATTAGGTGAAACTCCCTTATATTCTAGCGTCAAATTCATGCATGTAAATTAAGTATGCATTCTTAATCGACATACAAAAATAAGCTACCAATCAAGCAGTTAAGCAATTTAAATCACAACTCAGAAATCCCAACTGAAGGTAATCAATTCATATTACAAATATATTCATGGCTTTGAATTAACCTCTAGCCAAAATAAATTTAGTTACACATTATTAAAACAGAAATAAAATATAAGTTTGGAAAGATTTAACCGAGAGAGAAGGCAGCTTGCTGCTTCTGTCTGTCCGTGCCTTTTCTCCGTTCTTTCTATTTTCTTCTCACGTCTGACTGCTCTCTGCCCTCACTGCTCTCTGCCTTCACTGCACTCTGCCTTCCCTGTCAGTTTCTTCCCTGCTCTCTTTATTTTCTGCCTTCCCCCCTTCGCACTGCACTCCTCCTTTATTGTATTGCTGTGCTTTTCTTCTGTCTTTCCTCATCATTTTCATATATTTTTTTGTTTTCTTTTCTTTTCCTTCCACTCCATTTTGTCTGCCCGTGTTTTCTGCTTTTCTTATTTTATTTCTGCTTTCTTTTCCACTTCTGCCTACTGCACCTATTCTTTTCTTTACTCTTTTCCCCACAGTCTGTTTCTTTATTCCTCCATTAGCTGCGTCGGTGCACTCCATTTCTCATTAGTCTTCTTTCATTTCTTTTATTCTTTCTGTCCCTTGTGCCATCCTCTCTGTACTTCTTTATGCCGTTTCTTTTATTTTCTTTTCAGCTCATTTTCTATGAAAAAAAATGCTAACACAAAATTAATTGTACATTAACACAAGGTAAGGTAAAATGCCACAATTTTAACACAAAAACATCCAAAGACTTTAGAAATGAATGGTATAAATGCATGAAATATATGAGTGATCAAATACCCCCAAACTTACATTTTTGCTAGTCCTCTAGCAAAACAAAGAAAACATGAAAAAGTAATAACATGAAAAATATTAGCTTCCCTCTATGTGACCCTCATAGAATTTCATTCAAGAAAACAAATCATCAAGAACCATAGCTAGCACCAAACAAACTAATCCAAGTTCATCTTCCTTATTCAAATATTAGCAGTAATCTTTGAATCATCCTTGAAGTGTAGTGTGTGAGATAGCCATGCTAATGCAATTTCAAAAATGTTGCTTTTTTTTTTATTTTTAAAATCACCATATGCAAACTAGCAACCTTCTCACGGGATATACACTCAATCACACATGTGCTTAGTTTTAATGTGTTTCGCTCAAAGAATCAAATGTGAAAGTTCTACCATAAGCTTGCATAAAGATCACTTCTCCACAGTCATAATTGCAAAACTTAAATCAAGAGGACTTTTATTGGATGTAATGAGGTTTAGGGATAGGGTTATTGAAACGATAGAATAGGAAAACACAAGTTCCAAGCTACATTGCAAGCAATTCTTTTCTTTAGATTTATAAGAACTCAAGCTCTCCAGCAATTCTTCTAGCACCTCCAACCACACCCTTAAACTGAAACTTTAAAAACTTTTTATTTCATTTGTATACAATCTTTCTTTTTCTTTTTCTTTTCTTCTCTTTTCTCTTTTTTTTTTTTTAAATACAAACATGAAATACCCCCACACTTATTCTTTTGCCAAACACCTTCAAAGTACTTCACAAACGTTTCTCATAAGACAATCTCGCATTGCTCGCTTGGAAAGGGTAAGGAAAAAATGTTTCAGGAATAAGGGTAGACATATCTGGTGATAAGAAATAAAAGGCTCAACATACACGGCTCAAATTGGCAATCTAATGATATCATTTTTCTTTGGGAAACATGGTTATTTGGGCCATAGTGGTAAACCTAATGCTTCTATCATTTCCAAATTCATGCAATCAATGACAAACATTTCGAAAGATCGTTACGCAAGTTCTAGAGATGTATCTCACATAAGTTCATCACACATGAAAAAAAATAGGAGTGTATGAAAAATGCACACACTTTCAATAGGCTCAAAAACTCACATAGGATGTATATGGTCACTAAATTCACATATGAAGCTTTAAGTCATACTTTAGTTTCACATTAACAAGGCTATGTGCATTTGGTTTTTCAAAGATGGTCAAACATGTACAAAACTAACAAGAGAATTAGGAATTTCACAAAACACATGTTAACTAAGTTCTTGATGATCATGGTTCAAATTTGATCCAATTATATCATTGGGTTGGGAAACTAACAAAAATCTAATTCAAAACAATAAGGGAAACAAGACAATATTTTTGGATTTTTAAATTTTCCGATTTTTTAAATTTTTTTTTTTTTAAAAAGAAAACAAAACTAATTAAGAAAACAAAAAGCAACAACATGGAAACACATGAAACTCGTTCGTAGTTGAAGGTACACAAAAAATTTCAATTTGGTCATTTTTATACTCTTTACCCCCAAACTTAAACTGGACATTGTCCCCAATGTCAGAAAACACTATAATGCAAATAAAAATAAAATAAATAAATAATAGGAAACAAAATAAAGCAATTGGACTGAAAACTTCCCTAGTTTGTAGTAAAACCAAGCGATGACCCCCCAAGCTAAAATTCTGCAATCAACTTCAAGGGTGGAAATAACCAAAAGTTCCTGCAAAGAAAAGAAATAATTCAGTTAAGTAACGGAAGAAAATGTAGAAAATGCAAACGAAAAATTGAAAATGACGATAAAAGACAATAAATAGAACTAATAAGTGATCATTGGTCGTGCTTGTTGACTTTCTACAGCTTTGATCTTGAACTGGTTTGGAATTCTGAGCGGGGAATATCAGAGTGCAGTCTGCATTCTTCTCTGCTTGTTTCTTCTGCACGGCGGGCAGGCACGAGGTAAAGGTGTTGGTCTGTTTCTTTCTTCAATCTTTCCAAGTGCCCACCTCTTGCTCTCTTTCTCCTTGTCCTTAGTTGAGGATGAATCAGCACGTTGTCTCCACATGCTTCGAGGTATCATCTTCACTTCCCTTATAAGTGAGAGACAAAGCGAAAGCATAAGATGATGAGTACTCGAGAGCAAGAGCTGGCTGGAGAAAGGACAGGGAGAAAGCATGATATGAGATACTCGTGCTCTCAACCTTTATGATATGAAATACTTGTGCTCTGGATGGGTTGTTTGCAGGGGTATCCCAGGGGATGAAAAATACAGAGTGACTCGAGAGGGTTTGTTGGAAAGCTATTTCAGAGAGGATGAAGGGTTAAGTGAGGCTGAAAGTTGGGTGAGACTGCTTCACTTTGAAGTTCAACATTTATAGAATTTTCTTAATGGCTGGGAAGGCATTGTTTCATTACTCGTGTCGGCAACCGGTGGATGGATGAATAGTACAAATTACGCGCTTTCTGACAAAGCTGCCCGTAATTTCCGCAAAGCTGCCAGTTGCATGTGACGAGTGACGACACGTCTGGACAAATTGATCTTTTGAAATCCGGGGTTCGGCTCGTGGTTTCTGAGTAAGCCCAACTTTTAAGAAATGAAAGGCCTCTTTTGAGAAAAGAATCCGACTTTTGAGAAAGGAGCCCCGACTCTTCGATTTGCGAGAGGATGCTTCTTCGATTTCTGAGGAGCGCCTCTCTGATTTCTTCTTTTTATAGAGGCGTTAATTTTGTTCCACAACACACTTGAGCTCCCTCCTGTAAACACTCCCTTCTTGCACTTCCAAAATCTTAATCTGTCTGATCTCTTTTTTCTTTACCATTCTGAAAAATGTCTGGCCCTTCCGAGCGTCGTTTTGACTTGAACATTGGTGAAGAGGCAGCTCCGCCTTCACCAGACAACATATGGCACCCATCTTTCATATCCCCTACTGGTCCTCTTACCGTTGGGGATTCGGTGATGAAAAATGACATGACCGCTGCGGTGGTGGCCCGGAACCTTGTCACCCTCAGAAATAACAGACTGCTCGCTAGACGGTCTGATGAATTGGCGGTTAAGGAGTCTCTGGCTCTTAGCGTGCAGTGTGCGGGTTCTGTGTCCAACATGGCCCAACGCCTATTTGCTCGAACCCGTCACGTTGAATCGTTGGTGGCTAAAATACAGAGTCTCAAAGAGGAGATTAGAGGACTCAAGCATGAAAATAAACAATTGCACAAGCTTGCACACAATTATGCCACAAACATGAAGAGGAAAATTGATCAGCTGCAGGAAAATGATGGTCAGATTTTACTTGATCACCGGAGGTTTGTGGGTTTGTTCCAACCGCATCTGTTTTCGTCTTCTGGGGCGGCACCGCGTAGTGAAGCTCCAACTGATCAACCTCCGATACCTTCTCCTTCCGTGGCCCCGCCGACTGCTGAAGCTCCGCCGACTACTGAAGCACCACCTGACCAATGAATGCTATTAGTTTACACATCATTGTAAAATATTTTTACTTTTTTGTTTTTTTTTTTTTTTTTTTTTTTTTTTTTTTTTTTAATATGTAAATTAATGTAAAAAGACTTTGTTTAACCTTCCCCCACACTTAAACTAAATAACACAAACTCACAGAAATCAACCAAATAACACAACTAACTAAACAAAACAAAATGAACGCAGTAAAGATAAGGGTGTAAGTTGAATGCTTGGGTTGCCTCCCAAGAAGCGCTTGCTTTAACGTCCGCAGTCGGACGAATCTTTCCTTTAAACTCCCCTCGGCTCCAAAGCATGGAATTTATCTTTTAATGGGAGGTGATACTTGAAATGATTCGGCAATGGTTTAAATTCAAGAGTGGGTGCCTGAATCATCAAAATCAGAAACATGTTAGTATAAATTAAAATTAAAATTGGAGAAGATGGCTTACTTTCTTTTTCCGACACAAACTCAATGACAAACACCACATCTTTGAACATTTCCGGGATTTTGAACTTGGCCAGGTTTACTATGATGGTTGTGGCTTGTCCCGTGTCATCAAACTCAACTGCTTTGGGCTTGATTGTCTCATGCACAGTCTCTTGGATGTATTCTTGATATACTTCAACCACTTCATTTTCTTGAATCCCTTTTCTTGGTGGGCAAGGTTCTTTGAACGTTTCAATACCATCGGGAACTTGTTTTGGTGCACCAAGAATTGGGATATCACTTTGCACCTTTGGAAGAGCTTCCACAATGTCTTTTTCACTTTCTTTGATATTTGGAATCAAAAACCTGCAAGGACAAAGGACATTCGGTGGAATAATGTTATAATGAAGTGAATTTAGAACTTCCTCACCTGAGTTGGATGACATAGGGATTTGAGGAGCTTGCAGCAAGAATTCTTCTAAATTGCCCAGGTCGTCCTCCTCCTCTTCTGCTTGCAGTAGCAATTCATCCATGTTCGGGCTGTGTTTAGATGGTTCTGGGACAACTTCATCCTTCATGTCACCTTCCAAAGTGATGGCTTCATCGATTTCAACTTCTGCCTTTGAATTTGCAATGTTTGAGTTGGAAAGTTCACTTTGATCTCGAATCTGTGCCATGAATTCCACAATCTGCCCAACTTGCATATCCAATTCGTCCACTCTTTTCACTCGGTCTTGCATCTCCTGGTTTTGATTTTCTACTCCCTGATTCAAAGAGGTGAGTAACTTATTAAGTGTATCATTATCCAAGGACGTACCTGAATTGAATTGGGTTGATTGTTGTAGTGGCTGTGACGGTTCATATGGCCACTGATAGAACTCTTCTGATGGCGGCAATTGTTCTTCTTTTTGTGAACCCTGCGTCAAAGAAATTAGTCCTTCAAGAATTTCATTATAATTCACGGGCATACTTTGATTTGATTGGAATTGTTGTGGGGGATGATGTGGTGGCTGTATAGGTCTTGAATAGAACTCGTCTTGCTGGCAATATCCACCTTGTTGAAATTGTTGAGGTTCATCCCACATATAATCTGAATTACCTCTCCAATCTGAATTGCAAGCTTTGGAAAACATGTTGCCCCTTGATTGGTTATGGCCTTGATATCCCCAAACATCTTCATTTGCAGAAAATTGAGGACTTTGATATCTTTGCCCATAGGGCACATCAAATGTAGGGACACTTGGCATTGTGGTCCGTTCGGCATTATGAGTCAATTGAGCAGTGAGCTGTGCCAATTGAGCTTGAATGGTCGCAAGTGCCATGTCTTGCTCCATTTGTACCTAAAATCAAAGAAAGAAAAATAAATCAAATATCAAAAGTAAAATACACAAACACCAATATAAACATAAACAAAAACAAAAATAAAGGGATTAGCAAAGTTGCTAATCCCCGGCAACGGCGCCAAAATTTGATGCGTAAAATAAGTTAACACACAAATTTAACCCTCTTTTTGACAATTGTAGTATAGATGTAAGTAGGGTATCGTTCTAGGCCGGGGATTAGGAGGGATTGCTAATCTATTCTAAATTAATTTAAAAATATTAAACAAGACTCAAGGACACAAAACTAGGCTAAAAACTCTAATAACTCGAAACACACTTAGAATGACTCAAAATAATGAAAACAATCAAATTAGACACTAGGAATTGAAATGGACGGAAATTGAATTAAAAGACTAACAACAATGAAAACTAACTAAATAATATAATTTAATAATGGTGGGGGGGGTTTGGTTTTGACGAGAAGTAAATTAAACTTAAATAAATTACAGAATTGACAAAAGCATGAAATTAAGGTGAAAGGATAGGTGACGGACTAGCTAGAGGGTTCTTCTCCACACATGACACATATGCAACCTAAATTGATTTTCAGTTGTTCTTTCAATAAATTGTAAATCTCAACGCCCCAAATTAACCGTGAATTGCACTAATTAACCCTCAGTTTTTCCACAAGTTATTGGGTAGGATGATTGCATACGACAATCCAAAACATTCCCTACAAGTTCCCTACATGAATTGCATAATAGAGATACAAGCAAGAATCATTAAGTTCTATGAAAAACATAAGCATTGACGAGGCACTTGAAGGAATTATTTTGTAAAACATGTTCATTTGAGCAACATCATATAGCATGCAATTAACAATTAAAAGGCGGAATCATGCTTGTATGTACTCAAAAACAAAACATGACCATGAAATTCAAAGCCTAGTAGATTGGTGAACCAATAATCAACTCAAAAACAAAGTGAGTTGAAATTAATACCTTTGTAGATTCCTCTTTGCATAAGCAAAGGCTAATCACCCAAAGAGATAAGGGCCTTCATTCCTTGCTTCTTAGATCCATGGATTTGGATGGAAGAATAGGTTCTCCAAGTTCCCAAAATTGAGAACCTCTAATTCTCGACACCAAGGTTCGATTGTAGAAGAAATGAGTGACCTTGGAGTAGTAGGATTGCTAGATGTACCCTCCAAGGTGTTGGCCTCTTTAGAGAGAAAATGGAGAGACAATTCTCACCTATTTTCCCCAAAAATAAACCCATTTATCACTTAATGAATATTTGGCTATAAAATCATTTATATAGTCACTTCTTTAAGTGACCTAAACAACCAAAACCCTAATTCATTTCATCATGGCTGGCCATTTAGGGGATTTTTGGGCTTTTGGGCTTTAATGAATCTTTATTCATTAAATTGTCATACAACTTAAGTTAATGGGCTTGACGTTCGAAGCCCATTGGGCCTTAAGGTCCAAAACTATCCCGAAGTCTTTAACGAACTTATTCGTTTGATTAATTAACATATTAATTAATCCTTGCCATAAATAAATGATTAAACCATTTAATCATTCTTACTCATTTCCGTTTAATCTCCAATCTCCACCTTTCACGGTGTGCGATCCATTAGGTTCCTTTTAGCGAGGTAGTGGGCGATTAAAACCATTTTACATCGATTGTGAATTGAAACTATTTTCAATTCTCCCTTTAGTGATTATACACGTCTAGGGCTTCCACAAACCATGGTTGACGCCTAGCAGCATGTCATGGTTACCCAAGCTAATCAGAAGAGGTTTAGAGAACCTATTCAGTTCGAGATTACAAATGCAATACGGTCCTTCTCTAATCTAATACTCTTGACCACATTGTTTGGTTTGATAGTTTATTTTCTCATTTCTACTATCCAATGTGTGTCTTGTGCTTATATGATTACCTTGAATGTGATTAGGAACGCATTCCCAAATCTCATTCATACTCTGGCCAGAGATTCAAATCATATCAGAGAGTATTCTCCTTCAAACGGTTTGAAGGTTAGAGATCCCTTGTTGCGCATTCACTTGTCTCCATAGCTAAGCGGCTTGACCCCAACGATGCCGTGGACACCCTCCTGGTGGGATGACTTTGACATAATCAAAGATCAAGGTCTTAACCACAAGACAACTATGATGCCTCAGGTCAAAGGACTACTTTGCATTATCCCAACCATGAGTTCTCATGTGACATGGAATATGAGAACTCTTCGTTGATCGCGTTCAGTGAACTCATTCTCTATTGAGCACCTACCGTACTTGTCTTGATGTCACACACACCAATGACTAGAGACTAATCACTCTCCCTGAGAGAAGACATAGTACGTACCGATCTTGACGGACTGTCAATGCCCAATTGGCAATCCTATGATCAGGAACGTTTAGGATGTGTCTACGAAAGAATGGTCTCAAGAATCTAACTTCATTAGATTACATTCTCCCAATCACAAATTCCTTGGACTTTATCGTTTTAAGCATATAACATTTATATGAGACGGCTCAAACAATAATTTATGCCCTTTATATGTTAAACTGGATTAGTTTAACATGTGAAATGTCCGTAAAGTATCATCACATGATTGGCTTTAGGGCACATTTCCAACAATCTCCCACTTGCACTAGAGCCAATCAGCTTGGTCATCTTGATGATACCTCTTCTGTAGTCATTTCATAAATGGCTGAATAGTAGGCTTAGGCAGTGGATATCTATATGTGTTATCCATAGAAGCAACCTTGAGAATAACGACGTCACCATTATACATGATTCTCAATCATGTGGTTCAGTCTCTCATTTGAGTTCGGATCTTGATGAGACCTTGATTCCCAGGCTTGAGCTATCGCCCCATTAGTGTCATACACTTTCTGGTTGGAACCGAATAGAGAGTTCATAAATGAACTTTCCCATCCAAACAACATTGTTGTAAACTTCTATATGGCAATATATCTTGCATTCATAACGGAACACACTAAAGTCATTACTTTAATGTTTCCATCCAAATATCTCTTTATTCATAATAAAAAGATATTCGTTTATCTCTTCATTCATAATGAAGAAACATCCAATGATGGATTAGATTCATAATCTAATACATTTACGCTTCCATTACGTTACTCTAATTCTTCCTCGATCTTTGAGGAATTTATCCTTTAGTATTTCTTAAATACTTAAGGACTCACTTGACAGTTGCCATGGTTCTGATCCTGGGCTTGCACTGATATCGTCTTGTACCGTTCTAGGTACAACTCATATCAATGTTTTTCATACAATATGAAATACATAAATCACCTTTCTGCGTATGCATAAAGGATTCTATTTACGCATTATTTCTTTGGGAGTCAAAGGGGCACGTTCCCTTTGAGAAGGGCAACTTGCTAGTCTCACTAGAATCGTCCTTCATATTGAAGTTTATCATCATATGAGAAACTTCCTAGCATCCATTGTCTATTATTAGGGATTGATATAATCCAATTATATCATGAAATATATCATTATAGATTTCCATCCCATATATATAGACTATATCTCCCATATACATTCTATCTTCATGTAATGTATTAAAGTCATAACTTTAACGAAGAAGTATTCTTTTCATTTCCAAAATTAATATATCATATATATTTAAATTTTAGGAACATGATTAACTCCCACTAATCTTTTGTAAAACTAGTAAACAAAAGATTTTTATGAGAAATCAAACGATTTGATCATTTTCTCATAAAATGCAAATAGCTCCCACTAACTTGCTAAGATCCATGATGGATGGATCTCTACAACTTACATGTCTTGTGATTTATAGTTTTAGACATATATTATCAAGACTATCTTAATAATGGTTTCGGAAACCCATATTATGTCAAAACATTGAATCACCATTTAGTTGTAGCTAGCAATCTTCGAATTAATTGAAACCATGACTATCTCAAAGATGGTTTCTTCAAAGTCAACCATTCTCTTTGATTGTAGTCACCTTAAGCTACCAATTAGCTATGAAGGTTTCATTATTTCGAGTCAAATGGTACTTTACCATTTTCTTGAGTATATATCGTATATGCACTCAATGTAGTCATAAAGTTCAAAACCATTCAACTGAGACGGTTTATAAATCCTTATCGACTACCTTGGAGCTTGTGGTATAGGAACTAGGTTGTTATATTTGTTGATTACTATCTTGTCTCTCAAAGAACCCATTCTTCGAGTTCTATCTCTCGTTCATTTGCTCTTAGGCAAATCACATTGTAGAATTACAATGAACTACCCAACAAAACAACATTTGTTAGTTGGTTTATAGAAGCGATATCCAAAAGTTATTTTAAGGATATCCTACAAGATTGTTATCAAACAAATATTGCTTATTAGCACACAACCCCAAATCTTTAACATGCTTAAGATTTGTCTTTCTTTTCCAACTACATCTTATGGAGTCATGAAAATATTGGAAGATCTTCTCATTGACAATCATATTGTTTTTAGAAGTATATATCCTATATATGGGTAATAGATAACATCTAACGAACTAAATCTTATTCAAGTTCGTTCTTCTCCTAATGGAGAAATACATTATCTTATGATGCTATTTTCCTTGATATCTTTCAAGGAAACTTATCTAAAGTGTTATCTTTCCTTGGATCAAATCTAAGGAGGTAAATACTTTAGATGTCTTACTCATCAACTTACATTTCTTGAATTCTTTGAAACATTTTACAAAGTATTCGGACTTGTGTTTATTCAAAATAAACTATAGTCCAACCGAGAGTGATCTTCGGTGAATGTTATCCAACATGAGTAGTATTATGTTTGTGGACAAGTGCCACTAACATCTAAGTGAATTAACCTCAACAACTTTGTGATTCTTTCTTCTTTCCAAAAGAATAAAGATTCGAACATTTCGCCTCCATACAATTTTAACAAGAAGGTATAGGATCCGGACCTAACGATCCAAAGCGTCCATGTATGACCAACTCGTAATTTATGTTTTTAGAGGAATCACAACTTAGTTGGGATTAGTCACTTCCTTGCAACCTTTTGGGTTTTAAGCATCATTATTTTCTAAACAGTTAACACTACCATATTATCTCTACTATAGAGACAATTAATTAGATTACCATAATCTAATCATTGATTAATAAAGAACATTGTTTTGTCAAACAAAACATATATCCATTTCACATAGTGACGGAATTTAGTTCCTTAAAATTGGAATATAAAGACAATCTATGTTTTTCCAATTTCTTTGGTAGTTCATATGAGGAAGTAAGTACCATCTGCTTTCGCAGAGATCTACATTTGATTCACGCTTCGAATGTGAAGTACTTTCTCTTCTTTCATTAATCTTCTACTTCTTATTAGCCACACTTTTACAACGATTGTAAAACATAGTCACTAATACGGAATCATGCATTCAAGTAGAAGAACCAACTGTTTTGAACTATTCAAGAACAATTTACAACACCTTCGAAAGGTGTGTCCTTGACACTTGCAAGACATTTCTTGCAAATACCCCTTCCAATGTCCATCCTTTCATAAAGAAAGTTTGTTCCCTTAGAGTTATTTATCTTCTTTATTTGACTTTCACCTTTGACTACATTAGTCATGGTCCCTAAACTCCCACTATCTCTCTTGAAACCTTTTTTCAATTGTGTTATACACATCAAACAATTTTGGAGAGCATGTGGTTTATTGTTCACTACATAGTTTACAATAAACTTAGTGAACCATTAGGATAGGGACACAAAGGTGAAGTCCTTGCCTAGTTTCCGTCTCATTAAGTGGTTTATCACTTCAACATTCAATGATTCAAAATCATCATAAGTCCATGTTAATGGACTACTTTTGTCAACCAACCATTATGTTCTAAACATAATTACAAACTTTAAAGAGTTGTACAAGGCAACTCTTATTTCTTCATACAACAAATTGTAAGTGAAGAATCATGGCACATAAAGTGTCCATGCCTTTGTGCTTTCTTCTCAAGTTCTTTGTTCATTTAATCAAAGAAACAAGCACTAAGTGTTTGCATTGACTAAGAGTTGTTCAAAGCAACTCCTATTTCTTCATACAACAAATTGTAATTGAAGAATCATGTCATTAAAAGTGTTGTCCTCTTTATGATAGACCTTTTCTAACATATTCTTCTAATGATACATTATCAATAGTAAGATTGTGAGGATGAGACTACTTAGATACATATGCAATCCTTTTAAGACATTCTTTGGGATTGTGGTACCTAAGTCCGTAAACTAAACGTTCGGTTTTTATTTGTCAAGTGGTGGATAGCGTTTGCAAATATATTGGTAATCAAATACATAACGAATATAAATTGATTGATTTTAAGCCATTTGATTCGGGTCTTTAAATCAAAATAGCACCACCCACTATTTTTGGCAAATTCCATATCCCTCATTGGAATTCGAGAGTTTTGGATGAAACTCCTAGTAGGTTATGGGAGGCTCACTACTACCAAGCCCACCTCAGAATTATATCATGTTGGCTAGCGTTAATAATAATGAGAGAGTACGCTTACTCATTTGCAACAACCTCTTGCAAGTACCCATCTAGTTTGGCCTCTAGAAAATGATGCCTCAGAATTATATCATGTTGGCGTCATTGTACTTAGTTAAGTCATTCCCACCATGCCTAGTTCGTGTAGGTGTTCAAGCATAGCCTCAGAATTATATCATGTTGGCTAAACTCGTTGCCTACCTCACTTCATCATGTATGTATATAGAACTCCTCCTGAGTGTAAGCACGCACTTTGTACTCCCCCATTATAGGGTGAAGCCGGTGTACGAGTCACAAACGATCGGAGCCTACCACGGTGGAAGGCCACGAAAGAGTGTTCAAAGCACTCTCCGTTTATCAACTTAATATTGGTTTGGTTGAGGGTTTTGTGTCTCATCACATATAAACATACATTTTAATCTCTATTAAAACTATTTTGGTCCTATTACAACTATTGGTCCATCCCTTTGTTTTAGTTGTACATAATACTCCCACTATGCTTTTAAAACGATTTTTAAAGCAAGAGTATATGATACTACTAACATAAACTTTGCATTCATTTGATGGACTACATAGTTGCCTTAGGGCCTAAGGATGATTATGAACCTTTGTTTAGATTCAACACGAGCCTTGTGTTGAACCTCGGTCTAGGAATGAAGATTGATTTTAGTTACGCGTTTAATCACATTAAGGCGTGTTGTCTTATGGGCGTTGGACCCAACTACTTCATTTTCATGCATATCGTATAAAGCAAGAAAGAAGTACTTCAAAGTAAAGGTGAGCTTATGCTCATTACAACATTTGCATTTAACAAATTACTTTAAAGTAAAGAAGAGCTTAAGCCCTTTTACAACATTTGATCAAATCAAATTACAACCAAAATTTAATCTACACATTCCCATGGTTCAAACAAATTTGAAACGCCTTTCACATAGCTCAATTATATTAGGCTTAGGTTCATAATCACCCTTTAATTAATTAACACTTTAACTAATTAATGAATGCAACATTTTCATTTGGTTTTTGTATCCATAAAATTGATTTAAATGGAGCTAAACAAAATGAAAATCCAATTCTCATTTAAAGAGACAAAACAATTTTGTTCTCATCCTATTTGGGCCATCATGCAATTAACCTCAACTTTTGGGCCATATTGCAAATACAAAAAAACTTTTGGGGTCACTTTGTATAATACACAAAAGTCACAACTTCATGTAAATACAACTAGAACCCAAACTTTTAATAATGCAAAAACTTCATTAAAGGAACAAAACAATTTGCCCTTTAGCGTTTTTGGACCTAAACGTCAAAACGTAAACTTTTGGGCCAAAGTGCAAATACACAAAAGTATCAAAACTTTATGTAATTGCATAAAAGCCCCAAAAGTACTCCCTTTGAGGGAGTGGCTGGTTTTAGGGAGGGATAAGGTTGGTGTGTGTGTTGATTTGTGAGTTTTGTCAAAAACATGCAAGTGTATGTAAGATAAGATATGTTTTTGAAATAATTCAAACACAATTATTTCAATCATCATTTATACAAATATTTAACACTTTAAATACATAATAAATCATTTAAAAACATATCACATAAACTTTATGAAATAATTCAAAACTTTGAATCAAAACACCAAACCTTTTTGTTCTTGGCAAGAACATCAAGAACAATGAAGAACATCCATGAAAAACCCAAATTTTTCCATGAACTTTTTCCACCCAAAAACATTCCAAAACCATTCTTACTTAAGGGAAATAACATCTAACCAAACTAGGGTACTTAGGGGTTCCAAAGAACACATTAAAACACTTTTAACAAGTCAAACAAGAACCCAAAAATTCACCCTTTGATTTTGGCCGAATTTTCCCAAAAGCATGGCACCAAATTTTAGCTCCAATATTCATGCTCATATGAACAACATCTACAACATTTGAGATAGCAAATTTTCCAACAAAATTTACTTTCAAAGAAGCAAGAATAAAGCTTGTAACAATTACAACTTTTAGATCACATACTATGAACTACAAAACACAAAAGGATTCACCAACTACTAGACCTAGGCTCTAATACCACTTGAAGGAATTATTTTGTAAAACATGTTCATTTGAGCAACATCATATAGCATGCAATTAACAATTAAAAGGCGGAATCATGCTTGTATGTACTCAAAAACAAAACATGACCATGAAATTCAAAGCCTAGTAGATTGGTGAACCAATAATCAACTCAAAAACAAAGTGAGTTGAAATTAATACCTTTGTAGATTCCTCTTTGCATAAGCAAAGGCTAATCACCCAAAGAGATAAGGGCCTTCATTCCTTGCTTCTTAGATCCATGGATTTGGATGGAAGAATAGGTTCTCCAAGTTCCCAAAATTGAGAACCTCTAATTCTCGACACCAAGGTTCGATTGTAGAAGAAATGAGTGACCTTGGAGTAGTAGGATTGCTAGATGTACCCTCCAAGGTGTTGGCCTCTTTAGAGAGAAAATGGAGAGACAATTCTCACCTATTTTCCCCAAAAATAAACCCATTTATCACTTAATGAATATTTGGCTATAAAATCATTTATATAGTCACTTCTTTAAGTGACCTAAACAACCAAAACCCTAATTCATTTCATCATGGCTGGCCATTTAGGGGATTTTTGGGCTTTTGGGCTTTAATGAATCTTTATTCATTAAATTGTCATACAACTTAAGTTAATGGGCTTGACGTTCGAAGCCCATTGGGCCTTAAGGTCCAAAACTATCCCGAAGTCTTTAACGAACTTATTCGTTTGATTAATTAACATATTAATTAATCCTTGCCATAAATAAATGATTAAACCATTTAATCATTCTTACTCATTTCCGTTTAATCTCCAATCTCCACCTTTCACGGTGTGCGATCCATTAGGTTCCTTTTAGCGAGGTAGTGGGCGATTAAAACCATTTTACATCGATTGTGAATTGAAACTATTTTCAATTCTCCCTTTAGTGATTATACACGTCTAGGGCTTCCACAAACCATGGTTGACGCCTAGCAGCATGTCATGGTTACCCAAGCTAATCAGAAGAGGTTTAGAGAACCTATTCAGTTCGAGATTACAAATGCAATACGGTCCTTCTCTAATCTAATACTCTTGACCACATTGTTTGGTTTGATAGTTTATTTTCTCATGTCTACTATCCAATGTGTGTCTTGTGCTTATATGATTACCTTGAATGTGATTAGGAACGCATTCCCAAATCTCATTCATACTCTGGCCAGAGATTCAAATCATATCAGAGAGTATTCTCCTTCAAACGGTTTGAAGGTTAGAGATCCCTTGTTGCGCATTCACTTGTCTCCATAGCTAAGCGGCTTGACCCCAACGATGCCGTGGACACCCTCCTGGTGGGATGACTTTGACATAATCAAAGATCAAGGTCTTAACCACAAGACAACTATGATGCCTCAGGTCAAAGGACTACTTTGCATTATCCCAACCATGAGTTCTCATGTGACATGGAATATGAGAACTCTTCGTTGATCGCGTTCAGTGAACTCATTCTCTATTGAGCACCTACCGTACTTGTCTTGATGTCACACACACCAATGACTAGAGACTAATCACTCTCCCTGAGAGAAGACATAGTACGTACCGATCTTGACGGACTGTCAATGCCCAATTGGCAATCCTATGATCAGGAACGTTTAGGATGTGTCTACGAAAGAATGGTCTCAAGAATCTAACTTCATTAGATTACATTCTCCCAATCACAAATTCCTTGGACTTTATCGTTTTAAGCATATAACATTTATATGAGACGGCTCAAACAATAATTTATGCCCTTTATATGTTAAACTGGATTAGTTTAACATGTGAAATGTCCGTAAAGTATCATCACATGATTGGCTTTAGGGCACATTTCCAACAGCACTCGTTACTATGATTTGCATGAAACGTATGCCAAGAATTTACTTAACGTGATTGTGACTAGCAACCTTCACTACTTGTGAATATAAGTTCATAACGATTAGGTGAAATTCCCTTATATTCTAGCGTCAAATTCATGCATGTAAATTAAGTATGCATTCTTAATCGACATACAAAAATAAGCTATCAATCAAGTAGTTAAGCAATTTAAATCACAACTCAGAAATCCCAACTGAAGGTAATCAATTCATATTACAAATATATTCATGGCTTTGAATTAACCTCTAGCCAAAATAAATTTAGTTACACATTATTAAAACAGAAATAAAATATAAGTTTGGAAAGATTTAACCGAGAGAGAAGGCAGCTTGCTGCTTCTGTCTGTCCGTGCCTTTTCTCCGTTCTTTCTATTTTCTTCTCACGTCTGACTGCTCTCTGCCCTCACTGCTCTCTGCCTTCACTGCTCTCTGCCTTCCCTGTCAGTTTCTTCCCTGCTCTCTTTATTTTTTGCCTTCCCCCCTTCGCACTGCACTCCTCCTTTATTGTATTGCCGTGCTTTTCTTCTGTCTTTCCTCATCATTTTCTTATATTTTTTTGTTTTCTTTTCTTTTCCTTCCACTCCATTTTGTCTGCCCGTGTTTTCTGCTTTTCTTATTTTATTTCTGCTTTCTTTTCCACTTCTGCCTACTGCACCTATTCTTTTATTTACTCTTTTCCCCACAGTTCGTTTCTTTATTCCTCCATTAGTTGCGTCGGTGCACTCCATTTCTCATTAGTCTTCTTTCATTTCTTTTATTCTTTCTGTCCCTTGTGCCATCCTCTCTGTACTTCTTTATGCCGTTTCTTTTATTTTCTTTTCAGCTCATTTTCTATGAAAAAAAATGCTAACACAAAATTAATTGTACATTAACACAAGGTAAGGTAAAATGCCACAATTTTAACACAAAAACATCCAAAGACTTTAGAAATGAATGGTATAAATGCATGAAATATATGAGTGATCACAATGTAGCTTGGAACTTGTGTTTACCTATTCTTTCATTTCAAGAACCCTCTCCCTAAACCTCATTACATCCAATAAAAATCCTCTTGATTTAAGTTTTGCAATTATGACTGTGGAGAAGTGATCTTTATGCAAGCTCATGGTAGAACTTTCACATTTGATTCTTTGAGCGAAACACATTAAAACTAAACACATGTGTGATTGAGTGTATATCCCGTGAGAAGGTCGCTAGTTTGCATATGATGATTTTAAAAATAAAAAACTTGAAATTGCATTAGCATGGCTATCTCACACACTACACTTCAAGGATGATTTAAAGATTACTGCTAATATTTGAATAAGGAAGATGAACTTGGATTAGCTTGTTTGGTGCCAGCTATGGTTCTTGTTGATTTGTGTTCTCGAATGAAATTCTATGAGGGTCACATAGGGGGAAGCTAATGTTTTTCTTGTTACTTCTTGTTCTTGTTTTCTTTGTTTTGCTCGAGGACTAGCAAAAGTTAAGTGTGGGGGTATTTGATCGGATCATATTTATATATATTTTTACTTCGAATTCACTCGTCTTTTCTTAGTTAGTTCCTTATATTTTTGAGCTATTTACGTTATTTTTGTGTTTATAGGATTTGTTATGCAAAGAAAATAAAAATAGAACAAGTGAAATTTTATGTAATAAATTCGTCAAAACTATCTGTGTAGATCAGCTTTTAAATTAAATTAAAAAAAAAATAATAATGATAAGTCATGATGATGTTTGAAACATCATCATGATTCATGTTGTGAAGGGAGAAGAAAATGCACGGCAGAAGATAAGAAAAGAAATAAAAAAAGGAAAAGAAAGAGAAAAGAAAAAGAAAGGAATGATAAGAGGATATTTTTTTGGACAGAGGAGAGGAAGACTCGGACAAGGGAGAAGAGAACAGAAAACAAAAGAAGAAAGAAGCAGCTTAGCTGCCTGGCTGGGAAGAAAAAGGAATAAAAAAAATATATGAAAGAAGAATAAGAGGAGGACAGGAGCACAGCGCCAGGGGGGAGAAAAAAGGCTGCCTTTGCAGCGAGAAAGAGAAGAGAGGCACGGACAGGAGAGCTAAGAGAGGCAGGTCAGAGGTCAGAGGAACGAGGAACAGAAGGCGTGGGGAGAGAGCAAGGCAGAGAGCAGGGAAAAAAACAGAAGGAGCAAAGCTACCTTCTCTCTCGGTTAAATCTTTCCAAACTTATATTTTATTTCTGTTTTAATAATGTGTAACTAAATTTACTTTAGCTAGAGGTTAATTCAAAGCCATAAATATATTTGTAATATGAATTGATTACCTTCAGTTGTGATTTCTGAGTTGTGATTTAATTTGCTTAACTGCTTGATTGATAACTTATTTTTGTATGTCGATTAAGAATGCATACTTAATTTACATGCATGAATTTGACGCTAGAATATAAGGGAGTTTCACCTAATCGTTATAAACTTATATTCACAAGTAGTGAAGGTTGCTAGTCACAATCACGTTAAGTAAACTCTTGGCATAAGTTTCATGCAAATCATAGTAACGAGTGCCTCGTCAATGCTTATGTTTTTCATAGAACTTAATGATTCTTGCTTGTATCTCTATTATGCAATTCATGTAGGGAACTTGTAGGGAATGTTTTGAATTGTTGTATGCGTTTTTCCGTCCAATTCAATAACTTAAGGAAAACTTGAAGATTAAAAAAAGTGCTGTTCACGGTTAATCTGAAGTATTGAGATTTACAATTTATTGAAAGAACAACTGAAAATCAATTTAGGTTGCATATGTGTCATGTGTGGAGAAGAACCCTCTAGCTAGTCCGTCACCTATCCTTTCACCTTAATTTCATGCTTTTGTCAATTCTGTAATTTATTTGAGTTTAATTTACTTCTCGTCAAAACCAAACCCCCCCCCATTATTAAATTATATTATTTAGTTAGTTTTCATTGTTGTTAGTCTTTTAATTCAATTTCCGTCCATTTCAGTTCCTAGTGTCTCAATTGATTGTTTTCATTATTTTGAGTCATTCTAAGTGTGTTTCGAGTTATTAGAGTTTTTAGCCTAGTTTTGTGTCCTTGAGTCTTGTTTAATATTTTTAAATTAATTTAGAGTAGATTAGCAATCCCTCCTAATCCCCGGCCTAGAATGATACCCTACTTACATACTTTACTACAATTGTCAAAAAGAGGGTTTAATTTGTGTGTTAACTTATTTTACGCATCAGTTATTTTCTGGGAAAGTATACAGGTTTTACAGCGAGGGGTTAGAAATGTTTTAAATGAAATGTTTTCGAAAAACCTTGTTGTACTGACCCACTCAATTTTGTTTTGCGCCCCTCTAGGTTCTAGTTGCAGAGCTTTGGTGGCCACGAGGAATCCAACGATGTTCTGACAGAATTCACAAAAGTAGGACTCACCCTCGGGTGTTTCATCATAGTAATTGTATTCTTTAAAGCTTCCGAACTGTGTAAATGGTTACGTCACTCTCACGTGACGACCAGCATGCCCTCCTTCGGGACGGGGTGTGTCACACTATCTACAACCTAATCATTTCAGAATCCTCCATATAATCCATCATCCATCCTTTTAAATCTCACACCAATTTTCTCAATATCTCTATCATTATTCATAGTTTTTGCTTCCTTCTTCACCAAATCAAAATTTGTATCATTATTCACAGTTTCTACTTACAATGTCTTCTTCTTCAAGCATGATGTGGGAAATTGATCAAGAAGAGGAAGAATTGTTTAACCAATCTGAAGGAATGTTCAATCTCCATATAGCCCAAAATGAGAAGGAAGAGGATGAGAAGCGGAGAAGGAGAGATGACGAAGCAAGAATGGCCAGAGACTCACATTCTTGTTGAGTCGTCCAAGCTGTGGCTCAGATATGCAGGCCCACCAGTTTTGGAAACCTTGATAGAAGTAGGCAACAACGAGGTGATGAGCTGTTGGACGATTATTTTGTCTATAATAGTGCATTTCCTAATGAGTACTTCAGACGTCGTTTTAGAATGGAACGACATTTGTTCAACAAAATCATGATTGCTGTTTGCAACCATGATTCTTACTTTGTGCAAAAGAATGATGCTTGTGGTGCTATGGGTCTCCTTCCCGAGCAAAACATTACTGGTGCGTTGCGGATGCTTGCGTATGGAGCAGCTGTAGACCAAGTGGATGAGATAGCGAGGATGGGGAAATCAACCATTCTTGAGTCCCTGATGAGGTTTTGCGGAGCAATCAAATCTATCTACACTGCAGAGTACCTCCAGAAACCTACTCACATGGACTTGGAAAGACTTCTGAAGAAGGCCGAGATGCGAGGTTTTCCTGGGATGATTGGGAGCATTGATTGTATGCATTGGACGTGGAAAAACTGTCCAAGTGCATGACAAGGCGCTTATAGAGACAGAAAATGAGCAAAAAGTATAATTTTGGAGACGGTGGCATCTTTTGATACATGGATTTGGCACGCCTTTTTCAGGGTTCTGGGAGCTTAAAATGACCTCAATGTCCTTGCCCAATCCCCAATGTTCAATGATGTCCTGCAAGGAAAGGCACCAAAAGTCACGTATGAGATCAACGGACATATGTATGACAGGCCATACTACCTAGCTGACGGCAATTATCCAAGGTGGTCAACATTTGTCAAAATAGTGCCATGTCCGCGAAGTGCAAAGGAAAAATACTTTGCAAGATGTCAAGAGGGGTGCAGGAAGGATGTGGAGTGTTGTTTCGGTATCCTCCAAGCTTGCTGAGCGATCGTCAAGGGTGCTACCAGATTGTTTGATGTAGAGTCGCTTCGATCCATCATGATGACGTGCATCATTCTTCACAACATGATTGTGGAAGATGAGTACGATTATGAAGTTGTTGATGAATATGAGCCAGACACGATGAACAATTCAAGAACACGTATATATTGTACTCATGACGCCACCGATGAGGCCGTGCAACATGAGCCATAAGAAAGGGATGGACGTTACAATGAAAGGGTCATTCAACGATATACTGCATTTCAAATGTCAGACATGCACAATGCCCGGCAAAATGACTTGATAGAGCACCAGTGGGCATTGAAACAAGTTGAAGATAATTAAGTTCATTTAGTGTGTTTTTTATTATTTGGTATGTTTATGTAATTTTATTTGGTGTGTTTTATTTTAGTTCATTTAGTGAGGTTTTTATTATTTGGTGTGTTTTATGTAATTTTATTTGGTGTGTTTTATTTTAGTTCATTTAGTGAGGTTTTTATTATTTGGTGTGAGGTTTTTATTATTTGGTGTGTTTATGTAATTTTATTTGGTGTGTTTATGTCATTTGAATAAAGATTCTCTTATAGTATAAATATATTACCATATTACATAAATTTATTCTCACTTTAAATAAAGTACTAAATTCAATAAATTCAAAACAACATAAAATACTCAATTCAATAAATAATAAATTACAATCCAAGGTGATTGGAAAACTATGGGCTCCGATTACAAAAAGTACTCTAATCATCATCACTTAACCAATTTGTGGTGCTAGGATGATCTTCTCTTGTCGTGCTAGGACCATCTCCTCTTGCTCTCGCTTCTCTTGCACGCCTCCTACGCACCACATCATCTTTCTCTGACTTTCAAAAATATTTAGAATTTGGAGACTTCCCTTCTAAAGGTGTGTTCATAATCTCACGATCTCGTTGAGCCATTCTTTCTTCTCTAACCAATTCCCTTTCTTGCCTAAGTAGCTCTCTTTCTCTTTGATTAGCTTGAAATTCTCTCTCAACAGCTGTAGCTTTTGCCTCATCTCTAACCTTATCAGCCTCAAATTTCGCCATTTCCCGCGCCAAAGTCAATTCACTATGGCGAGTAAGTTCTTCCATGTACTTTGCATAATCATGCTTGGAAGCACTTCCTTTTCTTTTTGAAGCCTTCTTACCTTGAGGCCTAATTGGATAACGGGTCGAACCCGACGCTTGTTCAAGGATGGGCGTTTCGGGCACTTCTTCTGCATCATCTTCATGCGAGCCATTATCAGGTGTAGAGCATAGCGGGGTGCTGTTTATGACAACTTCTAGACCAACAGGCACAACTCTAAATTTAGGACAATCTTTGACAATATTCCAACATTCCCACTGGTTGAATGATTTATTTTTTGTTTTGGTTTTGGCATCATACCAAGCTTGTGCTTGAATTAGCTACACAATGGAGGAGAAGAAATAATTATAATCAAAGTAGATAACAAATAAATAATACAAACAAATAATTATAATTAAAGTAGTTAACAAATTATTGGTAACAAATAAATAATACAAACAAATAATTATAATTAAAGTAGGTAACAAATAAATAATACAAACAAATAATTACAATGTAAATTTGGGTATAGTACAAACAAATAAATAATATATTGTTACCTGCTCCGTGTAATTTTCCCCACTTCGAAGATTACTACTAGCTTGTGCCAAGGCGTCTCTCCAAATAGTAAACGATTGGCTAAGTAATTTCCAACGACTAGACATCAATTCTTTGGTTCTACTCCCACCCATTTTCTCAAGATAATTGGTATGAATAAGACTCCACATTTCTCGCAACTGCATCTCATTATCCGTACGTGAATTATGAGTAACTTCAACCCAGCTAGTACACAATGCAACATCTTCAAGAGATGTCCAATTCGTACCTGCATCAGTAGTCATTTTGTTGAAAAAAATTGGATTGAAACTTTGAGAGAAAGATAGGAATGTGATTGAAAGTAGTTGAGAACATATGAAATTGTGGTGTAAGTTAGATGATAATTGACACACCCCGTCCCGAAGGAGGGCATGCTGGCCGTCACGTGAGAGTGACGTAACCATTTACACAGTTCGGAAGCTTTAAAAATACAATTACTAAGATGAAACACTCGAGGGTGAGTCCTACTTTTGTGAATTCTGTCAGAACACCGTTGGATTCCTTGTGGCCACCAAAGCTCTGCTATCTAGAACCTGGAGGGGCGCAAAACAAAGTTGAGTGGGTCAGTAAAACAAAGTTTTTCGAAAACATTTCATTTAAAACATTTCTAACCCCTCGCTGTAAAACTTGTATACTTTCCCAGAAAATAACATAATAGCATATACCTTCAAATATCTCAAATCATCAATCTTTATCAAAACCAGAAAGTATGCCATGCTATAATGTCAAAAACAGAATATGGATGCATCAATATAACAAGTGAAATAAGGAATCAACCGGAGACCCTGCAGTTGGTCCTGTACGGTTAATTCTATAGCTCAATATCCAATCGAACTAGAGTCACCACGGTGACCTGTACGGCGCTACTCTGCACATAAGTCGGAACTACCTGAAGTAATTTGTACGACAAGAATGGTGTAATAATACGCTCTAGTGCTTCTCTCATCAATCATCTGTGTGCACAAAATCTAAGGTCACCTACCAGTCGGAACCACATCTAGTGGTCTGTACGACTAGCATGTCGGAACCCTCTCATGGTCTGTACGACATGCACCTACTTGGATCCAAGGTGAGCGCGCGGTGCGGTGAATAATATAAGCACTAACACCAGGGGTGCAGATTATGAGCTCTCAACACAATTCACATCATCGATGATTCACATGGATAACATAAAACTCACATGATACTCACCTGTGCATCCACAGCACCAATTCACACATATATATATATATATATATATATATATATATATGCATCAATTATCAATTCATATATCTCATAATATGCATGTATGGCATTTTAAAACGTACTTTCATTTAAACTCAATTTCTAGGAAAAATATCAATAGTATATAGGTATAAACAGAAATACTGCCCACTCACCTGGAGTTCACCCAACAACTCCCTAGCACAACACATCAAGGCGTCATGACGATCGACGCCTAGAACAATAATCAAATCCAACCTCAGAATTCATATCGATAGAATATATAACTTATATAAAACACGTCACTACGTAGTTCGATCCAGAAGATCTGCAACTCAGATTTCAAATCCATAACTTCCAAAGGTCCACAATATACCTCTAGGACAACATCCTAAAATTTCATTACCATCCAACGGTCGGATCTCCGTAAATTTCCAAAACCAAGTGACGGTTAACATTATATTTTATGAACTTACAACTCCAATTCCGAAAGATCCATAAATTGGATTCTCGATCCGTAATTTCCTATAATCCTCAAATATTACGTATTACAACGTATCAAAGTTTGGTGACGATCCAACGGTTGGATCGTCGATTCACCTTTTGGCCTAACCACGAATCGTTACGAACTTAGGTTCAATTACTCAATTTACGTCCATCAATTATCAAAATTGAACCTAGAACCTTAAACAAATGCTAAGAATGACATTGGCGGGCCATTGGCCACGCGCCGCCACACGGGCCGCCGCGGGTGGCGGTTGGCTGCCCCGGCTCACTAGAAAATCCAACTATTTCCAAAAATTCTCAAAAAATACATAAATGAAGATCTCAAATAGTAGAGCAAACTTTATACCTAAGGACAAGGCCAATTTGGCTTGGAAACACTTCAATTTCAGCAAAATCAGTACGAAACCCTAGAAATGGGTGAGTTCCAATTCGTCTTCAATTCAACTCCGTCGTCCCAACCAATGCTTGGGATTTGTTCTAGGCCTCAAGAGAAGTGTATGGGTGGTGGCAATTGAAGGAAATTGCTTTGGGATTGGGTGAATTTGAACAAGAAAGTCGCGGCACCCGTGTGGGTGTTCTTCGCGAAATCACCACGAAATTCATTGATTTTTGGGTCAATTAGGATGCTAGGATATCTTGCAGGTGTTTGGGGTTGATGGGAGGTTGAAGAAGACCAGAAATTTGGACGGAAAACCGTCGGAAAATGGCCTTGCGGGAGCGGGTCGCCGCGCGGGTCCAATGGACCCGACCAATCATCTGTTTTCCTTCTTCCTCCTTTCCCTCCTTTCCTTCTTCTGGTTGGCCAAGCAGGTTCCTCTCTCCTCTCCCCATTCGGCCTCTCCTTCTTCTTCTTCGATTGGGCAACTTTGCCCAATCTCTATTTTTCTCTTCTTCTTCCCCGGTGCCTTCCTCTCACGCACACACACCCACAAAACTTTCTTCATCTTTTATTTTTATTTCCTTTCCCTTATATCCAAGCCATCCATTTCAAATTTCTTTTAATCTAGGCCATCCAAATTTTAATAATAAAATTCATAAAATGTCCAAACTTCAAACTTTAAAATCTTTTTCGTTATAACTCCAAATAGCGAACCGTATGCGCCCACGCGTCCGTAGCGACGAGTACTACAAGGATATGTCAAGAAAACAAATCTTAGATGGCACGACACAACGATTAACCTCGAATAATGCGCGTGCCTCAAAGGCCATTTTTGTAAAATCCTTTATTAAAACTTTAAAAACTCTTAAAATTAGGGACGGACTGTCATAATAATGAGAAGGTATTTATAGAAAAGTAGAAACATATTTTTTTTTTAAATTCAGATATTTTTTCGGATATTTTTACAATTTTTAAAATTTTTTTATTCAAATAATTAATCTCTGCTGTTGGATTTAAAAAAAAAATTGAATTCCAACACTCTAGATTGTGCCACGTGTCACAATGGTAACTTTTCTTAATTTTAAAACTATTTTTTCGTTTTATTTATTTATTTATAAAGCATATTAATATCGACAGTTGATCTTAGATCGAACAATTGATATTAAGTAAGATTTTTTTTATTTTTTTTACCATTGAGATCGAACTATCCAAGTTAAATAACCGTTGAGATCGAACGGACCGTGGGAAGCAACGTGGCTTTCCAACGGTAACATTGAAGTCTGAAAAGGTTTCTGTTTTTTTTTTTTAAAAGTTGTCGGGTGACATACCCCCATGCTCGAGTGGGGTGCACGCGCCTGACAGAAAAAAAATTTAAAAAAGGCCCGAAGCTTGGGCTCGCGGGCTGTCAACTCTTCACAGGCCCGGAGCTCGGGCCTCCACCTCGCTCGGGCTCCTTCATGCTAGAGCAAATCCATAGGGCCTCGGGCCCTTTTCTCTCACCTATCCCCCGAGCAATCCACAAGGGTGGAGTTGCTCTAAGCTATACAATAAATAATCTAATTTGAAGTTGAATTCGCCTCTCACTTGCAAGTGAACATGTCACGTTATTAAGCATGACATTCTTTCCCTCTTTTTCCATATAAAAAAAAAAGAAAACTAATGAAAATGGCTTAAAAACTTTGCGTTTTAACGAAAATGAAAAAATAAAAGGGAATAGTACTATGGTTGACTTTTTAGTGTAAAAATGTGCTTTTTCGTTAAAGTAAATAGTACTGGGAGCTTTTCGTTAAAGTTCCTTATTAAAAATGTTAAAAGAAACCACATTATTGTACAACACTTTGTTAGAGAGATAATAGGACCTGTTGATGCACAAAACCGGAGGTCTTGGAACAACAGAAAGTGTCAGGTTTTATGACCTTCGCTTGGTTGCTTCGGTCACTAGTGAGGATAAGTACGTAAATGAATAGAGACAGAGAAGCAAACACAGGATGTACGTGGTTCACCCAGATTGGCTACGTCCACGGAGTAGAGGAGTTCTTATTAGTAGTGAAGGGCTTACACAAGTACAAAGGATCAAGCTCTCAATTTAGTGAGTTCTTGTGAATGATTTCACACAAAATGGCATTAGGCAATATTGTGGGGGAATGACCCCTATTTATAGAAAAACTTGTAGCTTTGTCACATTGACATGTGTCATGTTATGATTGGTTCTTGATGTTGACACGTGCTGCGCTCTGATTGGCTTCTAATCTTGACACGTGTCGAGTAGTGATTGGCCTCCTGGTCGGAGGGGAACTCTTCTGGGTCCTTGACAGTATAGCGTTGGCCGGTGCTCGGTAGTTTCGGGATTGGTCAAGTATGGTACAAACAGTGCTCCCCTAAGTTCCCGAGTGAGGGAAACTCCTCGGTTGGGGACTTGCAAGATCCAATCCCTTGAGTAATCACGAAACTTCTAAGTACCGAAGTGTGGTCTGATCTTCATCTGCCCTTCTCTGGAAGTACCTTTCCTCCATCCGGGAATGGTGTACTTAGCTGATGTTGACGCACAAGGTAATGTATCAATTTCACTTGAAGCTTAGTTGTAGTTTCGGGCTTAGTCAAGTGTGATACAAACCCTATAGTAGGAGTCCCCCAAGTCGCCGAGCTAGGAGATCTGCCGAAAGAGGTGACAGACAAGGTAAGCAGTCAAACTTCCAAGTAAGCAACCCAGGATCAGAGGTTTGACGTCGGCTTCCGGTTGATTGTTCTCATTCTCCTTGTCTCTCATTCAACTGCCAGGATAAGGAGAAGCAAATGGATAAGAGATGATATGAGATACTTTTGCTTTTGAAGAAGTAACTTTCCACAGGCTTATTCTTGAACTGTGCTGGAGGGTTTTCTGGTGCCCTTCAGAGTATAAAGCCGACTCAAAAATTTGAGGGTCAAAACAAGTCCATCAAATCTAGAGTACGTTCGACCTTGATGATATGGGATACTTTTGCTGTTGACGGAATAATGAATGTGGTATGGAAAGGTGTCGTGCTGTAGTGATCTGTTTCAGCTCACCGTTGAACCTTCTGCTTCAATCTTTTGCATGGCAGAAGTGGTGTGCAACCTTTGCATTTAAATGGTCCTTCAGAACATTCCTTCATAGTGACTCATCCACGCTTGGCAGCTTCAGTGTAAAGAGCCAATATCTGATCAACTGTCATGAGGTATTTGCCGGTGGAATTCGTGACCTTGACAGCAGTTGAGGATGAGTACTCGAGAGCAATGCTAAGTAAGCAACCAGGCAAAGGCTCCAGGCAGTCAGTTCCAAATTGGAGGTTTGATTTCAGGTTCCGACTGACTGCTCTCTTTCTCCTTGTCCTGCAGGTGTGGACAAGGACAAAGACAAAGACAGGGAGAAAGCATGATATGGGATACTCTTGCTTTCGACCCTGATGATATGAGATACTCTTGTTCTTGGTGTGGCTTATTTGCTGAGGTATTATCGGGGGGAAATAAAGCTGAGTATTTCGAGAGGTTATGTTGAGGGTGCCTTTTCGAATGTGAGAAAGGGTTGAGCATTTTTGCAGGTTTGCCTGTCCGTTGAGGAGGGAGGTCAATGTATATAGGGATTTCCCAATAACAAGTAGTAATGCTATTCCTTTACCCTTCTTGGTCACAGCAATGTAGTGGGAGCTGCCAGCTTCACGTGTTTTAATTTTGTCAGAGCACTTTGAAAAAGTGGTATGTGGTATCTGGAAAGCTGATATTACGTGTGGAGATTACAGACAAGCTTTATCTAAGGAAATCTGGCTCTCGAAGTTCTGAGAGTTGTGCCTCTTCGGTTTTCGAACAAGCAATCCCGTCGAGGATCTGACTCTCGAGATTCGGAAAGCGGTGCTACTCCGGTTTTTGAGAAAGTAATTATGTTGGGAGTCTTTTCTCGAATGTGATTAAAGGTTGGACGTTCTTGCCAACCTGTCTTGCCGCAAAACACGGAGGTCGACACACATAGGGACTTTCCAGTTGTCAAGCAGTGGTGCTGTTCCTTTACCCTTATGGGTAATAGTAGGGTAGCTGGAACTTCGAAATTCTCGTGCCTAAACTTTGTCAGAGATCTTTGACAAAGTTATATGTGGTACCCGAGGAGTTGATGGTGCATATGGAGAGCGGTGATTGAACAGTAAGATTCACGTGCTTTCTACTTCACCAGAAATCTTCGACAGATTGCCCGTAATTTCCGCAAAGCTGAGTGTGCATGTGACAGGTGCTGACGAGGCTGAAAAAGCAGGTGCTTCTTCGATTTCTGAGATCGGCCCTCGTGGTCTCTGAGCAGCCCAGCTTTTGAGAAAGCAAACGCCTCTTCGATTTCTGAGATCGGCCCTCGTGGTCTCTGAGCAGCCCAGCTTTTGAGAAAGCAAACGCCTCTTCGATTTCTGAAGCTCCGTCGAGTGCAGATTTTTATAGAGGCTGGCATTAAGTTCCACAGCACACTTGAATCTCTACCAGTAGAAGCTCATTTCTTGCACTTCTAAGATCTTGATTTGTCTGACCTCTTCCTTCTTCAACACATTTGAAAATGTCTGGACCCTCCGACCGTCGTTTTGACTTGAACCTTGGAGAAGAGACAGCCACGCCTTCTCCAGACAACATATGGCGCCCATCCTTCATATCCCCTACTGGTCCTCTTACCGTTGGGGATTCTGTGATGAAGAATGATATGACCGCTGCAGTGGTGGCCAGGAACCTTCTCACTCCCAAAGATAACAGACTACTTTCCAAACGGTCTGATGAGTTGGCTGTTAAGGACTCTCTGGCTCTTAGTGTTCAGTGTGCAGGTTCTGTGTCTAATATGGCCCAACGCCTATTTGCTAGAACCCGCCAAGTTGAATCATTGGCTGCTGAAGTGATGAGTCTCAAACAGGAGATTAGAGGGCTCAAGCATGAGAATAAGCAGTTGCACCGGCTCGCCCATGACTATGCTACAAACATGAAGAGGAAGCTTGACCAGATGAAGGAATCTGATGGTAAGGTTTTACTTGATCATCAGCGGTTTGTGGGTTTGTTCCAAAGGCATTTATTGCCTTCGTCCTCTAGGGTTGTACCTGGTAATGAAGCTTCAAATGATGAACCTCCAATGCCTCCTCCTTCTGGGGTTTTGTCAAGTACTGAGGCTCCGGATAACCACCCTCCGGTGCTTTCTCTTTCTGGGGCTCTACCGACTGCTGAGACTTCCCCTAAGCAACCTTTGTGAAGGCTCCCTTTTGTTTGTTTATTTTGACTCATGTATATGTACATATTTGTGGCTTATCGAAAATATTAATAAATAAGCTTTGCTTCATTTCAACATATTGTGTTAAATACACCCAAGCCTTCTTCATAAAGTTCTTTGAATTTTTGCTTTTGTTGAAACCTGTATTGTTGAAGCTTTGTGAGTGAAGCATGTAGTTTGAGGTAGTGTTCCCTTAATTTCCCGAGTGAGGAAAACTTCTCGGTTGGAGACTTGAAAAATCCAAGTCACTGAGTAGTCACGAACTTTTGAGTACCAAGGCGTAGTAGCATATGGTGGGAGTCCCCCAAGTCTCTAGTCGAGGGAGTTGACGAATGAGGTGTCTTGCTAATAGTCCATGTCGTAAGTACCAAAACTTCATTCTTTTGTTTTCTAAGTGGTAGCCCCGGACTTTTTCTTCATAGATTTTGTTGATGAAGGTTGCTAGGCCCGAATAAGTGGAATTGCAGAAGGTGTAACCGTTGGTGCATTAACATCATAATGGAAGCATCACAATGATGGAAGCATCACAATGATGAAAGCATCATAATGATGAAAACACCATAATGATGAAACATCATAATGATGTTTCTTTGGTGGAATTGTTTTTCATTTCCCCTAACAACCGGAATTGTTTTTCAACATAACACCATCATCTGTAGGTCGAATCACAAAGTTGTCTTCATGAAAGTTGTTCGTTAATTCCTTAACTACAACATATCCAAATTGGAGAGCCATCGGAGCAGTACAACTCCAGAAATCTAGGTATGATGAGTGACTGTTTATCATTTGTCTGTCAACCCGTCAGATTTGTTGTGAGCTTTGAAACTCTATTTTCTCTTGCTCAGATCAGCATGCTTTCTTCATTGAAGTTGTTCCTCAGCTTGTGAACTACAACATATCCAAATTTGAGATCCCTCGGAGCTGTATAACTCAAGAAACTCAGGTATGATGAATGACTGGTTATTATTTTTCTGTCAACCCGTCAGATTTGTTGTGAGCTTCGAAACTCCATTTTCTCTTGTTCAGATCGGTATGCTTTCTTCATTGAAGTTGTTCCTCAGCTTGTGAACTACAACATATCCAAATTTGAGATCCCTCGGAGCTGTATAACTCAAGAAATTCAGGTATGATGAATGACTGGTTATTATTTTTCTGTCAACCCGTCAGATTTGTTGTGAGCTTCGAAACTCCATTTTCTCTTGTTCAGATCGGTATGCTTTCTTCATTGAAGTTGTTCCTCAGCTTGTGAACTACAACATATCCAAATTTGAGATCCCTCGGCCATACTTGACCAATCCCGAAACTACCGAGCACCGGCCAACGCTATACTGTCAAGGACCCAGAAGAGTTCCCCTCCGACCAGGAGGCCAATCACTACTCGACACGTGTCAAGATTAGAAGCCAATCAGAGCGCAGCACGTGTCAACATCAAGAACCAATCATAACATGACACATGTCAATGTGACAAAGCTACAAGTTTTTCTATAAATAGGGGTCATTCCCCCACAATATTGCCTAATGCCATTTTGTGTGAAATCATTCACAAGAACTCACTAAATTGAGAGCTTGATCCTTTGTACTTGTGTAAGCCCTTCACTACTAATAAGAACTCCTCTACTCCGTGGACGTAGCCAATCTGGGTGAACCACGTACATCCTGTGTTTGCTTCTCTGTCTCTATTCATTTACGTACTTATCCTCACTAGTGACCGAAGCAACCAAGCGAAGGTCATAAAACCTGACACTTTCTGTTGTTCCAAGACCTCCGGTTTTGTGCATCAACAGGACCCACTTGTACTGGGAGGCTTAGCTATTTCTAATAGAAATGTGATACATTGTAACAGTGCAGAAATTTTTAATTGTGACGAGAACACAAGTAGTACACCACATGTTTAAATAAAAGTGGTGGGAAATTTTATTTTTTAAGTTATTAACTTTTTAGTACACATATCCTACCATTTGTATAATAACACATGGTGTACCATCCCATGTACCGGTCATATTGAAAAATCTCTCGTAACAGTGGTTGTATTGGAGGCATGCAAAAAGTGTCTCAGCATAAGGATGAGGATACTTTCTAGATTCTTTTAGTGATCCTCATCTCCAGATTCTTTTTGTGAGGATTCTCACATCCTATTTGTGACAGCCCGTTCCGAAATAAAATTTTTGAATGGTGTGAATTGTCTAAAATACCCTTAGATGTTGAGATGTGTTGTGTGATATGTTTTGATTGTGGTCCAATTCCTATTTTCCTAGACTTTTGGAACTATTTAGGATTTAGGTTTTAATTACTTTTGTTTTTGGTTGGCTGTAAACTGGACCACACACACACACACCCATACCCAATCCCGTTAACCTTCTCTTTTTCCTCCCTCTCGGTTTCTTTCCATTTTTCGTACAATACGTACGGACAAACCTTAAACCAAGCAATTTCTTCACGGATTAAGGTTTTTGAAGTCATCTTCGTGTGCCTTGTGAGCTCAGGAACACATCTATACCGTTTTTAGAAAGTGATGACCTCATTTTCCCGAGAACTCGAGAACCCAGTTTTGGGTTACTGTTCATGCACTCGTGATTTCAAAGTTTTTAGGAGATTTTAAGTTGCTAGGGAGCCTTAAAACATCTTCACGAAGCTCGGGGAGTAATTTTGAAGTGAATTGGACGTCGGGAAGCCCAGGTTTAGCGAGTTGCAGGTTTGGCTGGAATATCGAAGGTTTTTCAAGCAACTTTCTGTTGGTTTTAGGTCCCCAAAGTGGTATCAATATGTTCTTCTCATCTTAAGCTTCATTGTACAAAATTCGTGAATTTTGGTTTAGAATCGAAGGAGATATGAAGATTTTAAATTTTTTGAGAAACCGACGAGTGTAGTGGTGACTGGCACCGGACTCCGGCGAACCAAGGAAGAAGGAGATTATTCCGTCAAACTTAACAGAATATTCTAATGCCGTTAGGTATAATTAACGGCATATTCTAGTTTTTAACGGAATATTCCCTAACGACATTGACTATTCCGTCCCCTGTGCCAGGCATGTGCCTGCGTGTGGGCCGCGTGTCTGGTCATGCCTTGGTCGGCTCGTAAGGGCGCGTAGGGTCATGAAAAGTTTTTCTAAAAATTTGGGGATGTTCCTGAGGTTGAGTAGATCATGGTGGTATATTCAAATACCCCATTTGAGCAATTTATAAGAAGTTATTTCCTAGTTTTGTGTATGTGCCTTAAATAACGTTTATTTAGTTATTTCGCATATAGGTGAGACCTATCCTGAGGACGAGCACCATCAATAGAGGCTCGGGGGCTATGACCCTTCGACATATCAGTGAGTGGGCTTTTGGTTTTTCGTATATACTTATATACTTGATTTTTCCCAGAAAATGAATTTGAATGAAATTATGTTTTGAAATGCCATGCAAAGTATTTGCCTATTTTATTATGCATTAGTAGTTGCATATATTTACGATTGGTACTGCGGATGCACAGGTAAGTACCAGGTAAGTTTATAAATTAAAGGTATGAAATTGTTTCAGTTATGCAATGCTTAATGTGATGTATTGAGAGCTCATAAACCTACACCCCGGTGTTGGTGCTCCTGCCCAGAGGTAGGGTACAGTCCTTCACGTGATGTTCACCTCCCGCACCATATGCTCACATTGGATCCAAGTTTGGTGCACATGCTTGTCGTACATACCACTTTATGTGGTTCCGACTTGTAGGTGACCTGCGATTATTCGCATAGTCTTCATGTGATCGTAGCACTAGAGCATATTTATTTTACACCTAGTCTTGTCGTATAAACCACTTTAGATGGTTCCGACTCGTGTGCAAGATTTGATTTGATATGATTGAGATTGGTTATGAGCTATAGACTCAGCTGTGCAGGTCACATAGGTAGATTCGGCTGATATGATATCTAGCATTGATGCATTTTAACTGGATTACTTATGGCATTTCATTGAGATACTTTGACATGATATATTTCTATGGATTTTCATCTTGAGCATGAATTCTGATATAGCATATATTATATTTTTCTGGGAAAATTATACAAGTTTTACGGCGAGGGGTTAGAACTTTTGAGAAATGAAGTGGTTTGAAAAGCTTTGTTTTTGCCTACTCACACTTTTTGTTTTGCGCCCCTCCAAGTTTTAGGTAGAAGTGCTTTGGTGGATCACGAGGATTTCGACGGGGGTTCTAACAAAACATCATAAATGTAGGATTCCCGTGGGTGTGTATAATTAGTACTTGTCCTGCTTGACTGCATCTAGAATATTTATGCTCTGGTTGTGTATTTCACATTTAATCTCGCACTAGCACTCTATCTTAGATAATTCTGCTAGTAGTTTGATTTTTATTCCTTCGTTTTTCCCTTATATCTTTATTTCTTCCACACTGTGCACACGGTTACATCACCGTCACTCCCACGTAACAGCCAACATGCCTCAATCTAGGTTGGGGTGTGTCACTATCTGTTTATCGTAAATCGTGTGGTAAAAAATTATTAGGTACTGTTTGTGTTTAAATTTAAATAAAAAATTCACAATGATTTCTAGGCACATGATTTTCAATGAACGGATGGGGTGTGAGGATCCATAAAATTCTCACAAAGAAGATCCGAATGACATCCAAATCCTCAGCATGGGCCCCTAATTTCTGAGAAGCCCTTGAAATCTTCAT
Source organism: Malus sylvestris (assembly GCF_916048215.2). Lineage (NCBI taxonomy): Eukaryota > Viridiplantae > Streptophyta > Magnoliopsida > Rosales > Rosaceae > Malus > Malus sylvestris. Next base: position 25,027,749 of record NC_062268.1, read on the forward strand.
CTTCCTACATTATTTTCTAATAAATTTAATAAAATTAAAATTTTCAGTTTATATATGACAATTGATTTTTTTTTCGGTCAATACATTTCACAATTAGTTAAGTGGAGCCTATAATTTTTATAATAATTTTTCGCTTTTTTCTAACAATAAAATATTAATTTGTATATTCCTCTCTCTCATAGAAACAAGTGTATTTTCGTATTTCTCCCTTTCAGTCATGAGCACGCTTTTTGTTTTACAAGGATGAAGCCAAAATCTTAATTTGATGGCCGTTGGAAGAAAGAAAAATCTCAAATTAGAAAGACTATTCAATAGTTGGAGTGAGATGTTGAATTTCATTAAGTTGGAATTTTGCACAAATACATTGTTCGAAATAAATTTTTGCATAGGCTCTCAGTACTACGATTTGGTAGTATTTCTTTTCACTTAAAAGTGAAATATCTTAGGTTCGAATCTTGTAGATAGCGAATTCAATACCAAATTAGGTTGCCTATTGTGTGACTTAGCCGAACTTCCCCTCCCCTTAATGTAAAAATATTGATGTACTAATTTTTTTTTTTGCACAAGTACCCTCATACCATTACTAAAAGTAATCTTTGAAAAAGGAAAAATCTATGACACTTTTTTTATGTAAAATGAAAATAAATTAAGAACCATAAAAAACACACATAAGGTAAACATGCCAAATGTAGCCAATTAAAGATGTTACACACCCCAAAAGAAACACAAAAGCTTTATAGTTACAAACTCATTAAGAATACAATAGAACACAATTTCCTATGCACATAGAACCCACATCTAACTAACATGAAAGATAACACTTACGAAGAGTAAACATTAAAAGACGTAGAACTACACCAAAGGAATCGTGCGAAAAAATACTACACTGCTCTATGATCACCTTGCAATCATAACTAAAAGAAGTAATGTTATGAGCAATCTCCTCATAATCCTTTTCTATGCACACAAACCGCATGAAACACAAAAACCTCCATCTCAACTCTTAACAAGTCATTCATTTAGAAATATGAGTTTGAGATGAAAATCATAGACACTACAAAAACTCTCATCGATAAAGCGACCAATTACCACAACTATGAAAACTCTTCTCACTAAAACGAAAGAGAACCACAACCAGAGGAGATGGTTTAAGTATATAGGTGTAACGAGACAGGAAAAATAGAAGAGAATGAGACAAATTGCCCCCGACCTTAAACCAAAGATAGGGGTGGAAAATTTCTCACACAAATTTATTTGGAAAACCCAAAAAAGCCATTATTCATTAATTATTCAAATAAAAGCCCAAAGGGGATTACCCAGCCAAATAGAAATAGCCATCCCCATCCATCCACAATTCCCGATTATAATTGATACCTTTCTTCCAAAGTAGGACCGCATAGAGCTTACGTTCAAATTACGTTCAAACAAATTAATAGATAGATTTATATGATTTAGGTACACTATGTAGTAATGTTTCGTACCAATAAAATGAAAATATGTGTAAATTTGCATTCATATATCATCATTTTATTAGTATGAAACGTTATGTGGTGTTGTACTTTGTCTTGTAAATTGTTTTTTGAAATGTGAGGTCCATTTTGAAACCTAGAAAAAGAAAGAGGTCCACTAAGATTGTGAAACCCACTTTCTAGCAAAGGCTTATCACTATAGTATTTTTTTAAGGAGAATGTAATGAGGTGTCATCTTTTTAGATCATATTTTATAAATCATATGATGTGGTTGTTGAAAGTTGATAATTAAATTTTATTTTTAATAATATAGAGAAAATATTAAATCGTCAACTATCATATTATATAATATATTTTAAAAAAATGATCTCTCTAACATCACCAATAATTTGTCACTTAATATTATTCTTGCTAAAGACGAATTTGAATCACATTATTACTAGTTCAGTGTGAAACTTAACCCACCATCTAACTCTTTTAAAGGAAATAATATTGTTTGTTTATAATAATAATAATAAATAAAATATAAATAAAATAAATAAAAAAACCCACACGTAACTTGGCCCACTCTATCGCTGATTTGGTTTAAAGCAATTTCAAGCCACATACTACTCCTCGAGGCAATGAGCATTTTCCCCCTAATTATAAAAACCATCTTTATTTCACGAGCTTATAAAACTAATGAATTATCGTGATATATTGACCACAATACAGTTTTATTTTATTCTGGCTTTTTAAATTTGGTGCTTTTTTGGTAAAATTAAATTTGGTGCCTTTGAATTGATAGTGAAATTAGGGCTGGGTATGGGTCGGGTCGGACCCAATTTTGAAGGGATCAGATAGGACCTGGATTTAAAAGAGACGGGCTGGACCAGGGTGGGGATAACATTTTTTAATATGGGAACCGGACCTTACCCGGCCTAGTGAAAACGGGCCGGTTAGGTCGGGTCCACGGGGCCTTTTGTTTTTTTTTTTGTGGAAAAAAAAAAAATTAAACGGAATACGTTCGGATATTCAGTTATGCCTTGTAAACGAAATACGTTCAGATAAAATTTGCATTGAAAGGGTGTGTGAACTCTAAATTTCTCCAAAAAAAGGGAAAGAACCTCTCACAGAAGGAGAGAAGCTCTCTCATGAAAGGAGAGAATTTTTTCTTTTATTCTTAGTATGTATTTTGGTACCACGTAATGTGTCTAGTGGAACTTGTAGCCTTTTGTTTTTCTTTTTTGACAAGCCTACCACAATTCAACATTTTTTTTCTTTAAAAAAGAGATCATCTGGTGGCTTAGCCACAACAGTTCACATTAATGTGTCTAGTGAAACTTGTAGCCTTTTGTTTTTCTTTTTTAACAAGCCTACCACAATTCAATATTTTTTTCTTTAAAAAAGAGATCATCTGGTGGCTTAACCATGACAATTCACATTTTTAGGGGCTAGGAAAGACTCACAGAAGTTGAAACCTGAGCCACCATTGTGCGATTCACCAGCATCAGGAATCGAACCCAAGATATGCCACCAGTGAAGGAAAAAATTTGTCCTAGCTAAGAACATGTGAGAATATTTGAATACATATGCAAACTATTAACACATTAAAGTAGGCATGCATTCAAAAATAATTCGTAAAACCCATGACTTTCAAAAGCCTAGTATATGGTGAACCAACAAACTCTTTAACAACATTAACGAGAATAAAGGATTTAGAGTTTCTTTACCCTTGAAGCTCATCCTTGATTACACAAGGGATTCACCCAAGTGGAGGGCCTTCAAGTCACCTCCTTGCTCCTTGGATCTTCCTTGTGATTTTCCTCCTTTTAGTGCTCCTTTGCTTCTTTGAGGATTTGAGGATTTGTTCTCCAAAACATCAAATGCTTGATGTCTCTAAGTCTCTTCACCAAGGATGTGATGTTAAGATGAAATGGATGACTTAGGGAAGAAGAGATTGCTAGCTATTCCTTCCCTAGGTGGCCAGCCTCTTTTGAGAAAATGAGAGAAAATGTTTCACCTCATTTCACCAAGAAAAACCCTAAATGAAAATAAAGCTATAAAGTTGAATTTATACTTCATCACATGTGAGTGGCAAACTTGTAATTAATCCAAGTTTAACACTTCTCACCCTAATGGCCGGCCATATCAAATTGATTGGGCTAATTGCCCATTTTGTTTTAGTTGTCATACAACTTAAATATAATGGGCCTTATGGACCAAAATGCTTTTGGGCCCCGAAACCCAAAACCAACATATAAGCCCAATACGAACATTTCGTATAATTAATTAACTAATTAATTAACCTTGACCATTCTTCAATTAAACCATTTAATTGCTTATCCATTTCATTTAATTTCTTCACCAACATCCTTACTCAGTGTACGATCCATTAGGTTCCATTTATCGAGGTAGTGGGCGATTGTTACTCTTAACGATCGATTGTGAATTGAAACCACATTTCAATTCTCCCTTAAAATTAGTGTTTGCTAATCTTTAGGGCTTCCACAAACCATGAGTGACACCTAGCAGCATATCATGGTTACCCAAGCTAAGTAGAAATCGTTGGAGAACCTATCTAGTTACAATTACAATGCAATACGGTCATTCTCTAATACAATACTCTTAATCACATTGTTTAAGTGATAGTTTGTTTCATGTCTACTATCCAATGTGATACTTATCTATATGATTCAATTGAATATGATCTGGAACAAACTTCCTTAGTCATATTCATATGCTTTGGCCAAAGACTCTCGAATCATATCTTAGAGTATTCTCCTTCCACCATGGAAGGTTAGAGATTCCTTGTTGTGCATTCATATGCCTACATGACTAGGTAGCTTGACCACAACAATGCCGTGGACACTCCAATGGAATGCCTTTGACATGATCAAAGATCAAGGACCTAACCATTAGACATCTATGATGCCTTAGGTCAAAGGACTACTTTGCATATTGCAACTATCGAGTTCTTACATGACATGTATGTTCGAACTCTCTTTTGATCGTTGTTCAGTGTACTCGATCACTCTTTCGAGCACCTATGTGTTTGCCTTAGTGTCCAACACTAAATGACTTAAGACTAGTCATACTCGCGCTTGAGTCGACATAACACATACTAACCTTAGCGGATTGTCAATGCCCAATTGGCAATCCTATGGCTAGGAACTTTTTAGGAATGAACATAAGAGTAAGGTCTTGATAATCTAACTTACTTAAATCACTTATCTCTTAGATCAAATACATTCCTTGGATTCCCTTATTGCTTAAACACATGATACAATAAATAGTGATTAACAATAAGATTTGCCCTTCATTAAACATATAAAAGTTTAATACAATAAGAAAAGCTATTACATCAAATGAGTGGCTTTGTGGGCATACTTCCAACAACCAGTGCCAAGAATCGAACCCAAGACATGCCGTGTGGAATACGAGCCTGAAATTTATCCCCAACCACTAGATCACCCCATGGTAGTTACCACAATTCAACATTAAACTCATTATAAGTGTATTGTTTTTTATTTGTACAGAATAAATATAAAATTTGCTCCAATCAAGTAGAGACAACTACCAAAATCAAATGACTATGTTCAGCAATTGTAGAAGTCACATCTCATGAGCAACAATCGTTGGATAAATAGAAAAAGCTGAATTGGATTAATGATCCCCGTGATAATAGAATAATCATAAGCTAACACTCGTGGTAAAAAAATTCAAATTTAAACTCTCGTGATGAAATCCGGTAGGATTCAAGCCCAAATTAATATTTCCATTTAGTCTCCATTAACATTTCCGTTAAGTCTTTTTCCCAGATTGCTTACATGCTTATGGGCCTGCCTCATTGCTTCTCCTAACATTCCCACCCTAGCCCCCCACGCTTCCAAACAATCGTCTCTAAATACATTGGACCTGCCTCCTCCTCCTCCTCTCTCTCTCTCTCCCTCTCTCTAGTTCTTCAGATTCCCTTCGTTGTCTGTGCCATTGTTGATGAACAAATCCTCATAAACAAACCATTGAGGTCTACATGCTACTCCTCTTTTCATCTTTCTTGGTTTTAGTTCCTACAAAATTAACAAACAAGCAATTCAACTAAAGTTCCCGTATAAGAAAGGAAAGTATAACTAAGATTTTCAATGTTACTTGGGTTGGCTAGTGCTGCAATAAATAAATAAAATCTAGTCCTTTTGATTAACAAAAAAGCTTTGAACGAAGTCGGAATCGAAGCATGAAACAAAGAATTCATAGCCTTGAATAAATCTTATTTTTTTTCTTCCTTTTTTTTGTGAAGGTTGAATGGGTTAACGGAGGAATAACGAAAATGTTAATTTTGGGCATGAATCCTAACAGATTTCACCATGAGGGTTTAAATCTGAATTTTTTTTTACCACGAGGGTTATCTTCCGATTTCCGTATCACCACATAGACCATTAATCCAATTTAGCCACTAGAAAAAGAAATCTAACAAAAGAGTCTAGTGATATTTTTCCTTGTAAGTGTCTAATTGAAATGACAGAGGTTTGATTTCTATCAATAATCGGTTCAATCTCAACTTATTGTGTAGCTTAACTCAACCCATACTCTTAGGCCATCTCCAATCGAAGGAGGGACAGAGGGCTCTCTTTGGCCCTATAGCCCTCCAAGAAATTAATATTTTAATGAACAGTGTCATGCTATTTTTCTTACAATCTCCAACCGAGGGGCCAGAGGGCCATAGGCCAAACATAGCCATGTGGCAAAAAACCATCTCCAATCGAAAGAGCCCAAGGGCCATAGGGCCAAATATAATTTATTATTTTAATTAAATTACTATGGTAACTTAAATTAAATTACCTCAATAATTTTTACGTTATGGATTGTCAATAATTTATCGAGATGGAATCTCAATGATTTTACATCTCGGATTTCAAGTGCCATGTGTCATGTGTCGATATGTGAGTAACTTTGCAGATTTCTTGTTGATAAGGAATCTCAATAATTTTAGGTCTCGGATTTCGAGTGTCACATGTCGATCCATGAGTAATTCTCTAGATTTCTTATCGATATGTAATCTCAATAATTTTTTGAATATGATTTGAGTGCCACATGTCGAGATGTAATTGGTTGTGGAAATTTTTGATAGGATTTTTATCTGCGTGACACTTTTTATCTTCAACTTCCAATATCCATAAATAGGGTGGATATTGGCCTATAATTCACACACCTTCAGCTTTGCCCTTTCCAATATCTTTTTCAATTCAAGTTTGCAATGAATTCCAACTTTGGATCCTCTTTTAGTTCCAACTGGGGGTCCTCTTCCAATTCTGAATTGGAAGATAAATACGCACAAATGAGGTGAGAAGATAAGGAGTCTGATGAAGAAGATGAATCATGGCACAATACATCATATATAGCAGCCATGGCTTGTCAGGCAACTGAAAAACAACCTCAATAGGGTGGCTCTATTGTTGGTCGCGGTTACAAGCCATAAAATAGAGAGATGACGCATCAGAATCTGATGAACAACTACTTCAACCCCAACTCGGTGTATAACGACGAGGATTTCAAACGTCGCTTCCGGATGAGGCATCATGTCTTTGAGCGTGTACTTCATGATGTCCAACATGTCAATCCATACTTTCAACAGAAACTGGACAGAGCAGGCAGCCTTGGTTTCTCACCTCATTAGAAGGTTACCATTGCACTCTGAATGCTGGCCTATGCCTCCCCATGGATGATACATATGGTATGTCTGAGTCTACATGCCTTGATACTCTTGTTGAATTCTATCAAACATTTGTTCAGCTTTACAAAGAGAAGTACCTCCGTTAACCAAATCAAGCATATCTAGAGCGGCTCCTTCGCAAAGCTGAAGATTGTGACTTTCCGGGCATGATAGGGTCACTAGATTGCATGCATTGGCAGTGGAAGAATTGTCTCACTGGATGGCAATGAGGTTGTAACAGAAGATCGAGAAAACTAACAATTGTGTTAGAAGTGGTTGCGCCATTTGACACATGGATCTGGCATGCTTTATTTGGAGTCCCAGGATCACAAAATGATATTACAATTCTTGGTTGTTCATCCCTTTTCAATAACCGAACGAAGGGTAAATCACCTCAACTTGACTACTACGTTAATTGGCGTCAATACAATATGGGGTATTACTTGGCATATGACATCTACCCAAAGTGGGCGACACTTCTCCTAGCAATTGCAAACCCTGCGAATGATGCCGAAAAGTGGTTTACCTTACACCAAGAGGCATACCGGAAAGATGTTGAAAGAGCTTTCAGTATTCTACAAGCACGATGGAAGATCATTAAGGAACCAATAAGAGGTGGAGTTAAGAAAATTTGGAATCCATCATGATGTCTTGCATCATATTACATAGCATGATTGTGGAGGATGAGCGAAAGGGTATATTAATGGAGAGTCTAGTGACGACCAAGATGATCCAAATAGGTCAAGAAGGCCTTGTGCAAAAATATATGATGGGCCTAATTTGCATTTGAATCCAAGAACTGGTAATATCTCTTTAAATGAGTACATGAGGCACCATAGGATGATACGTTCCCATGCCACAAACAAGTACCTACAACAGAATCTTGTTGCACATATTTGGGCCAAAAGAAGCATGGAGTAGGTGTTTAAGTATTATGTTGTTAAATGTTTTTAAAAATGTTGTTTAAGTTTCATGTTGTTAAATGTTTTTTTATGTTGTTTAATGTTACTTAATGTTATTTAATGTTGCTTAATATTGTTTACTATTGTTTCATGTTACTTAATGTTATTTAATGGCTTAGGAAGTTATAGGGAAAAAAATTTTGAAAAAAAAAATGTAAAAAAAAAAAAATCAAATATAACAGCTAGCTGACATCAGCAACTAGCCATTGGTTTCAAACATTTGGCCCACCTTGGGGCTGGCTAGGTTGGGCCAGCCGGTTGGCCATTATCTCTGATTTTGGCCTGGTGGGACCCACGTGCCATTCTGCCTAGCCCTTGCTTGGAGTGGTTTTTGTGACATTTCGAGTTATTTTCGACCCTATGACCCTTTGACCAGATCGATTGGAGATGACCTTAATTTCGTGAGTGCATTTTTGCTCACCACCATTTATGTGGTGTATGCTTACCATCTTATTTATCACCGTTAGATGAATTTGAATTTTGAGATTTGTGCTTATCCACGACATGAATCTCGAAATTCAAACTCATTTAATGGTGATAAATAAGGTGGTGAACATACACTACACTAAATGGTGGTGAGCAAAAATGCTCCCTAATTTCGTGGCAGGGAAGGAGTCTTTGAGGGTGGACTTCTAGGCTAGCTAGAAAAAGTGGGCCTGCATGTTATAACTTAGGAACAAGGTAACCCATCAATGCTTGATTTTATTTAAATAATAATTACAAAGTTAGTTCACCGCCTTATAATAAGCCAAAGGGATGTGATATCCACACACCCTTTTTTACTTCTCTCACACCTTTTTAGTTTTTCGGCTGTCCGATCGGATGAATTGAAAAAAAATCAATGGACATAAATTAACAAGGGGTGTGTGAGAAGTAAAAAAAGGTGTGTGAATAACACACCCCTAAGCAAAATCTTTCTTAATCGAAATCGAAGGGTAATTTAGAGCAATCCAGCTTTTGTTGTTGGGAAATGACAACCAAACAATTTTCTTTATCCTCCTATACATCCTTTTTAATGTTGTTCATGTTTTTCGTTTGATTTTATTTAAAGAGAGGGAAGAAAAAATTAGCGTGTAGTTATCAAATTTTTTTATAACTAATTATTATGAGGCCAGTATTAACTCAGCCCCAACACTATATTGGTCTAAAATTTAACCACCAAAGTTGAATATTAAGTTGTGTAATTAGTCCAACTTAAGTTCAATGCTATTAGTAATGAACTATCTGCTTTTATATTCTACATTGTGATATTTTTTTTTATGACATTCATGATATATATCAAGCCACACAACCACAACATTATTGATACCCTTCCATCTCAAAACACGCATTCCCCGTAATCAAACCTCTACATTTATTGTAATTACAATACGCTCATTTGGGAATAATTTTATTGGGCATGGGATGGGTGGCTAGAGCATTGTTCAAAGGGAGTTTTAACGAAAAACCCACGGTACTGTTCACTTTAACGAAAAACCACATTTTTACACTAAAAAGTCAAACCTGGTACTATTCACTTTACTCTTTATTTTGTCCTTATCATTAAAACTCAAACTTTTCAAGCATTTTTCATTAGTTTTCCTTTGTTCAAATGGTTCAACCTCAACAAGATATTCAGTAAGATTGCTTGATTACAAAGGGCCCACCATTTCACAAGTTTTTGTCATGCACTCAGAAGGTTAACTGATTTTTTTTATATAAATGATAAAATAATTACACTAAATTCATAAAATATGAGAAAAAAATATTCGAACTTGGTTGTAAAGGGTGGAGCACATTGCTCTTTTATTTTATTCACGTGGTGCAAATTTTGTGTCCACCTCAACACAAACATGGGCATACGCATGCGAAGTAAGCAAAAAGTAATTGGCGAAAGCAATACTTTATACTAATCCACACCAAATGGAGGGGAAAAAGTTTGAACTCAAGACATAGTAGATTAAAAAAGAACACCCTAACCACTAGAGAGATCCACCACTTGAGCTACCTTAATTGGAGAGGTCCCGAAATTCAAACTCCTGGTTCACAATGAGTAGACAGTGTTATACAAGAATGCAAGAAGTCTGGATGTGTAAAAACTTCTGAACAGGGGCTTCCACTTCTTAAACCCAGTGTTGTTATTTGTCACATTTTTTTATAGGACTAGTTGTTCAAGTAGGCCCAGTATATTCTCCATCAAGGGTTTTTGCTGGGCTACATAAAGCTTGGGCTCATATAGTGGGTATATGTCCCCACTGTCAATTCTCTCTCTCTCTCTCTCTCTCTCTCTCTCTCTCTCTTTTGGTTCAAACACTGTGAATTTTCTCTAGTGCACATCAAAATAGTACATTTAAGTTGCACATCTGAACAAACTGTTAGATCCTGTTAGGTTAAAATGGTATAATGACTCTTATTTAAATATGTGACTTGAATGTGCATGTAGACATGTAAATTTCGTTGCATACAAATGATGCATCACAAAGCTTCACGTGGCATATGACTCATCACAAATGGACAAATCATCAATGACATATGGCATAAATCAAGCAAGGGAAGTATAAAACATTCCCAAAATTTGGCAAAAGGTTCTAAAGTGATCCTAAAACTAGAAAGAAAGCTAAGGCATCTTCACAAAACAAGCAAGAATTGAAGATTGTTCACAAAATAGGCAATAAAGACTCTAAATTTCGGCCAAGGGGAGTAAAGGTGGCTGAAATTAAGACACAAAATATGCCTAAATTAAATCATGGACGAATCAAGACACAAATCAAAGCTAAATCCATCCAAAGGCAAGCTTTGAGAAGTCTATAAATACAAGGTCCTCCCATAAGCATAGGGTCGAAAATTACACATTGAGGAGAACCTCTGCCAAATCTTTGAAGACTAATACGCTGCCAAAGCTCTTTTCGAAGAACTCATAACCAAAGTTAAAGCTTTTTTTTGACCAAAAGCCGAAGCACTCTCTTGAAGAATCAACAAGCACTTGTGCCGATTCTTTCAAGACTTTGTTACAATCTCAAAACTTGTAATAACGTTCGATTCAAGATCAAGTCGTCAAGGCCCTTGAATCAACGAAATCTCATATCTACACCATCTTTGCTACAACTTTGAGGTGAAGACTAACGAAGCATTGTTTCAAGCTCAAAACTTGAAGCAATTGTTCAATCGTTAATCCGAGATCAAGTCATTGCGACCCTTGGATCAACAACCTACGCATCTACATCAAATTTGAAGACTGAATTGGAGGAAAATTGTAAACAAAGATTGTAACCTACAAATTCAAATTAATACAAATCTACTTTGTACACGTGGTTCTCATTTCATTCATCACAGAATTTTCGTGTTTACAATGCACTTTTGATGTGCACTAGAAAATGACATCCGCACTAACTTAAGTGCCTACCGCCTTATTTATTATTGTTTAAAAATTTAAATTAGTAGAGAATTGCTACTAGTCAAAGGGATCCACACCCGCTCTGGCTCTATTGTAGAACACAAGAACGCGGGACTTAGGCCATCTCCAACCGACCCACCCAAAGAGTCATAGGGCTAGCAATAGCTCAAAATGACACAAAAATCGTCTCTAACTGAGGGCTAGGCCAAAGGGCTTGTGGGACCCACTGGGCCAAAACCACCAAATCAGGCCAACGAGCTTGGCATTTCTAGCTAACCAGCCAACTCGATGAGCCCAGCCAACTTTTTTCTTTTTTGGACAATTTTTTTTTTTAAATTTCTAATTTTTTTCATACACCATTTCTCACATACTTTTCACCATTCCATACTATCTCACTTTATTTTATTTCAATTCTTCACATTCTATTCTCTTCCAATAATATTTCCTTTAATTTTTTCAACAATTTTCAAATGGCCACCTCTTTCAATAATTTTCCAATATGTCCGAAAATCTTATTTTAATATGGTAGTTAATTTAATTAACTATATTAATTCAATAAAAATAATAAATTATGTTTGGCCTATGGCCCCTCAGTTGGAGATGGTTTTTTGTTAAAGGGCTATGTCACAGCTCGTTCCGGATATGTTTATTATTTTACCCTTGACGGCGTGAAATTACTTAAATGCATTGGACGTTTTGAGTTGTGTGGTGTGGTTTAGACTTGTGTGGTGGACCAATATGCTAAGTTCTAATTATTTTAGACCAATCCTTTTTATTCCTAAGTATTTGGAACTAAAGGAATTTGTTTGTGTTGTTTGGTAGCCAATTAGGACCACATACATCCATACACACACAAAAACACAACCCGTTGACCCTCCCTCTCCCTCTCTCCTCCCTCTCTCGGATTTCTACCATCGTCCGTACCATTGTACGGACAATCTTCGACCCAACCTGTTTCTTCATGGATCGACGTTAAAAAGGTAATATTCTTGTTCCCTACAAGCTCCTGAGTTCATTCGTACCAACTTGAAAACTTCGAAAACCCGAGAAACTGAGATCCTAGTATTGAGGTACTATTCATGTAGTCGTAATTATGGATGTTTCAGGAAATTTTAAGCTTGTAGGAAGCTTTAGAATGTCCTTAAGAAGCTCGGAGAAGAAAAACCAAGTATTTTGGACGTCGGGAAGTCGAGTTTGACGAGTTGTAAGTTTTGGTCAGATTATCGAGTTTTCTTCATCGAGATTCCGTGGATTTCAAGGCTTGAAATTGGTAAGGTTTTGTTCTTCTAGTTGCAAGCCTCATTTTGGGACAAATTTGAGGTAATTCGGTTAAGAAATGACTGAAATATCAAGGTTTTTCGAATTTCCAGTTTTCCAACGACAGCAACGGTCACCGGAGTCGAAGGAAGAAGACGAGCGAATATTCCATCAACTTTGACGAAATATTCTAACAACGTCAGGTTAGTTTTAACGGTATATGCTATTATTTAATGGAATATTCCCTAACATCGTTAGGATTACCGTCAGTGTGCCTGGCACATGCTCGTGCGTGGGCAGCGCGTTTGGACGTGCCTTGGCCGGTGAGTGACGGCGCATGGGTGGTCAGAAATTTTTCTAAAAATATTGGGATGTTTGTGAGGTTGTGTAGATCACGTTGGTATATTCAAACATCCCATTTGAGCAATGTCTGAGAAGTTATTAACTAGTTTTGTCTATGTGCTTTAATTAATGTATTTATAGTTATTTCACATATAGGGGAGACCTATCCCTAGGACGAGGGCAGTCAAGGGCAGCTCAGGGGCTACGACCCTTCGACATACCAATGAGTGGACTTTTGGTTTTCAGTATATATGTATATGCTTGATATCTTTCCCAGAAAATGCATGTAAATGAGTTATGATTTAAATTGCCTTGCCAAATGTTTTACATTTAGAATATGCATATGATGTATTCATATATCTATAATTGTGGTGCTGTGGACGCTCAGGTAAGTCCTAGGTGAGTTTATGAATTGCGAATGTGAATAACGGTTGTGAGTAATTGAAAGACATTGAGCTCATAAACCTAGACCCCGATGCTAGTGATTTAGCTAGAGATATGGCAAGCCTGTATATGATGTCACCTCTTGCACCATATGCTCACATTTGATCCAATTTAGGTGCACAGTCTTGTTGTACCGACCACTATAGGTGGTTCTGACTCGTAGGTGATTAGCGATTTATCGCATAACTATCATGAGAGTGTAGCATTGAGCATAACTATATTACACCCAGTTTTGTCGTACAGACCATTACAGGTGGTTTTGACTCGTGTGCAGATGTAGTGCCTTACAGGTCACCTTCTGTGACTCCGGCTAGATTTGATCAATGAGCTTATTTTCACCTGAGTTACTCATTCTGTTATATATTTGTCAAGGCATACTTATGAACATGGATACGTGAAGCATAAATTGATATACATATATATATTCATTTATATTCCATATGAGGGAAAATTATACATGTTTTACGGCGAGAGGTTAGAGCATTTGATAAATGAAATGGTTTTGAAAAGCTTTGGTTTTGCCCACTCACACTTTCTGTTTTGCACCCCTCTAGGTTTTAGATAAGCTTGCAAAGTTGGTGGCTCATAAGGATTGATTGGAGGTTCTGATAGACTATCACAAATGTAGGGCATCTTTGGGTGTCGTTTAATTAGTACTTGTTTTTTGAACTGAACTTAGGCTACTTATGCTCTTGTTGTATATTCACACATATTCTAGCACTTGTCTTAACAAGTACTCTTATGAGTTGGTTTTCATTTATTCGTATTCTCTATTATCATTATTGCTTCTACACTGTGTATATGGCTACGTCACCCTCACGTGACGGCCAGCATGCCCTGATTCTAGTCGGGGTGTGTCAGTTTGGTATCAGAGCCTAGGTTTAATAGTCATGTATAGATCATGAATATTTTAATCATTATGATGTCTTCTGTCAGAACTATGCCACCTCGTAGAGAGCGACATCACTCAGTTGAACCTAGTTTCCCTGATATTGCTCAGTTAGGGGAAGCTATAGCTAATGCCATTCAGTCTTCGCTCTGTCCTCCTCAAAGGACACCTCTTGAAACCGTGTATAATCTGAAGCTAATCATTTTATGGGGAATGAAGGACATGAAGGAGAGGAGAAATAGATCAATCATATTGAGAAGACTTTTCGTGTACTGTAGAGTCAGGGGAATCTTCCGCTTGATAGGTGAGTTGAGATGACTACCTAGTTTTTGGGTTCGGAGCCTACATCTCGGTGGAGACAAGAGTCCTATCAGCTGACCCCAGAGGAAATTACGGACGAGGAAGTGTTTAAACAATTGTTTCAGAAAATGTTTATTCCCCCTATGTATTTTGATCACAAAAAACAAGAATTTAGGCATCTGAAACAAGGAAAGATGACAACGAATGAATATTATAGGAGATTCACTAACTTGTCTTGCTATCATCTGGAGGTTGTTGCTAATCCAGTTGAGATGCTCCGTCGTTTCAAGTTGGGTACTAAGAGGAAATGGCGTTCTATAGCGACCTCGACTCATTGTGCCACTTACCAGAAGTTTTATGAGATTTTGTTAAGGATTGAGGACTCATAGAACATGCCTAGTGAAAGTGAAGATGAAGAAGAAAAGAACGGGAACCAGAGGCAAGATGATAAAGGTAAAGGTCAGTCTTCTCAAGGACCTCATAAGACCTAGAGTTTTAAGAGGAGTGGAACTAGTTCCAACTCTTCTAGCGGAGGTTTTAGTGCCACTGGTTAGATGAGAGGTGGTAGATTTTCAGGAGGTCTTAGATTTTAGAGGCAGGGAGATGTTGGAAGAGGAAGTGCTCATTTATGCCATAAATGTAATAATAGATATTTTGGGGAGTGTAGGAGAGGCAGCAGTGGATGCTATACTTGTGGACAGATGGGGCATAGGGTTACACATTGCCCTCAAAATCAGCAGAGGCCTCAACAACCTTCCTTACCACCACCTGCACCGACCCATCAAGTTTCAGGACCTAGTGGTTATGCCCAGACTGGTCGTGGTGGTGCTTATCATTATCAGGGCGACGCCACTCCTTATGCTACAGGGCAATATCAGTATCTGCAGGACCCTTATTATCAGGGTGGTTACCCACAGTATCTTGGAGGTTCTATGGCATATCAGCCACATTCAGCAGATGGATTCTAGTGGTACCAGGGGGACAGCCCCTGCAGGTAGAGATTGTTGCTAGCAGTGCAAGATCTTCGAGACAATTGGGTCAGCCAAGATGAAGACAAGGTATTCATGCTAACAGAAATTGTGGTGGACGATAGCAAAATCAAGAATGTATCCACAAAATGACACTACAGGATGCTCAGAACAATCTTGATTTAATCATGGGTACGTTAAATATTCTTGGTCATTTTGCTAGAGTATTAATTAATTGTGGTGTTATGCATTATGTTGTTTCTCTTACATTTGCTCAAGTGATGCAACCTCATCCTACACTTCTAGGATATGATTTAGAGTTTTCTATGCCTAGATGGGAAAGATGTTATGTTGATCGGCTGTATCTAGGATGTCCAATGATGGTGGAGGATGTTGTTATGCCAGCTAACCTTATTCTGTTAGACATTGTTGATTTTTATGTGATTTTAGGCATTGATTGGTTACACTACAATAGTGCCAAGATAGATTACTACGGGAAAATGGTTACTTTCCATCATCTAGGATTATCTGAAGTTACTTTTGTGGGAGATCGTAATGGGGTGAGGCATGGCGTTATTTCTACTGTAAGAGCAAAAAGATTGTTGTCGAAGGTTTGTCAGGGATATTTGGCTCATGTGGTGTTGAATGATAATGCTCCTAGTAGTGTGGATGATGTACGAGTAGTTAGACATTTTCCGGATGTGTTCCCTGATGATCTTCATGGATTGCCGCCAAACCGAAATGTGGAGTTCACTATTGATTTACTCCCAGGTACGGATCCTATATCCTTAACTCCGTATAGAATGGCTCCTGCTGAATTGAAGGAATTCAAAGTCTAGTTGCAGGAATTAGTCGATAAAGGTTTTATTCAGCCTAGTACTTCACCCTGGGGAGCTCCAATTTTGTTTGTAAAGAAGAAAGATAGGACTTTGAGGCTATGTATTGATTATAGGCAATTGAATCGGGTAACGATTAAAAACCGTTATCCATTGCCGCATAGAGATGATTTGTTTGATCAGCTTCGAGGTGCCTGCGTGTTTTCTAAGATTGATTTGAGGTCTGGTTATTACCAATTGAAGATCAGCAATGAGGATGTCCCTAAGACTGCTTTCAGGACTTGATATGGTCATTATGAGTTTCTAGTAATTCCATTCGAATTAACGAATGCACTAGCAGCTTTCATGGATTTTATGAATCAAGTATTCCAGCCATTTATAGACAGATTTGTCATTGTTTTTATTGGCGACATTTTGGTATACTCTAAGACTAAAGCAGAGCATGTTCAACATCTTACTTTGGTGTTGAAGAAATTAAGGGAACATCAGTTGTATGCTAAGTTTAGCAAATGTTAATTCTGGTTGAATCAAGTGGCATTTTTGGGACATGTCATTTCTGCTCGAGGTATTCAAGTGGATTCTTAAAAAGCGGCAGCTGTGGAGAATTAGGAGCAACCTCGAACCGTCATTGAGGTACAAAGTTTTCTTGGCCTAACAGGCTATTATAGACGGTTTGTTAAGGATTTTTCAGTCATTGCTTTGCCATTGACGAGATTGACTAGGAAAGAAGTTAAGTTTGAATGGGATGATAATTGTGAGTAAAGTTTTCGGCAGTTGAAGTATTATCTCACTCATGCACCTGTTTTAGCACTCCCAGATGATAGTGGTAATTTTGAGGTCTACAATGATGCTTCTTTGAATGGCCTGGGTTGTGTATTGATGCAACATGGTAAGGTAATTGCTTATCCTTCGAGACAGTTGAAATCTCATGAGAAGAATTACCCTACTTGTGATCTGGAGTTAGCGGCTATCAACTTTGCTTTGAAAATTTAGAGACATTATCTTTATGGTGAGAAATGTAAGATCTTCATGAATCATAAGATTCTTTAGTATGTTTTTACTCAGAGGTATCTTAATCTTCGGCAGCGAAGGTGGATGAAGTTGCTTAGTGATTATGATTGCACGATTGAGTATCACCTTGGTTGTGTAAATGCAGTGGCGGATGAACTGAGTAGGAAGACTCTAGTTAAACTTAATGCCATCTATGATTGTCATGTTCCTCTTCTTGCGGATTTAAGGTCCACTGGAATGGAGTTAGGAGTGGAAGATCGAGAGGAAGCCTTACTTGCAAATTTTCAAGTTATGCCAATTGTAATTGATCGTGTGCTCGAAGCCCAGAAGAATGATGAAGAGACCTAGGAAATAATTCAAGCAAGGAATCGGGGGAAGAAGAAAGATTTCAGAATTCGAGAAACTGATGGTATGCTTATACAGGAGAGTAGAATGTATGTGCCAAATAATATGGAATTAAAGAAGGCAATTCTTGATGAAGCATATATTTCAGCTTATGCAAGGCATCCAGGAGGTACAAAGATGTATCATACCATTCGACCATTTTATTATTAGCTTGGTATGAAAAAAGAAATTGTTGAATATATGAGTAGGTGTGTCATTTGCCAGCAGGTTAAAGCTGAAAGGAATAAGCCGTTTGGGTTGATGTAGCCACTTCCTGTTCCACAGTGGAAATGGGAAAATATTACTATGGATTTTGTGTACATGCTTTCTCGTACATAGAATGGTTATGATGGCATCTGGGTGATAGTTGATCGGCTTACTAAGACAACACATTTTATTCCTATGAGGGAGAAGTATTCTTTCAGCGGATTAGTTGAATTATTTGTATCGAAGATCGTGAAGTACCATGGAGTTCCAATTAGTATTATCTCGGATCGTGATCCTAGATTTACTTCCAAGTTTTGGATAGCATTTCAAGAAGTTCTTGGTTCGAGATTATTTTATAGTACAACATATCATCCTTAAACAGATGGACAATCAGAGATGACCATTCAGACATTGGAGGATATGCTGAGAACTTCGATGTTGCAGTTTGATGACGCTTGGCATAAATGGTTGGATTTAATGGAATTTGCCTACAACAATAGCTTTCATTCCAGTATTGGTATGTCACCTTTCGAGGCTCTTTATGGTAGATCTTGTTGCACACCCTTATGTTGGTCAAAGATGGGTGAAAGGGTTTTAGTGCGTCTTGAGATAGTGGAAGAGACTACTCAGAATATTCAGGTGATTAAGTCTAACCTGAAAGTGGCCCAGGATCGACAAAAGAGTCTAGCAGACAGACATGCCACTGACCGGATGTATAATGTAGGTGATTAGGTATTTCTGAAGCTATCACCATGGAAAGGTGTTATGTGGTTTGGAAAGAAAGGCAAGCTGAGTCCTAGATACGTTGGACCATATATGATCACCGAGCGAGTCGGTGAAGTTGCTTATAGACTTGAGTTGCCTCCAGAGTTGTTCAAAGTGCACGATGTTTTTCATGTCTCTATGCTTCGTCATTATGTTGCAGATCCTTCACATGTGATTCCTCCTCAACCATTGGAAATTAATTTGGATTTGATTTACGACGAGGAACTAGTGACTATTTTGGATTGGAAAGATAAAGTTCTGAGAAATAAAACCGTGCCCCTGGTGAAAGTTTTGTGGAGAAATCACTCAGTGGAAGAGGCTACATGGGAGACAGAGGACCGAATGAGAGAGATGTATCCATGATTGTTTTATGGTTATTAGTGGATGTATTGTTGTGTATGAATTTGGAGGACGAAATTTTTTAAGGTGGGTAGATAGTCACAACCCGTCCCGGATATGTTTATTATTTTACCCTCGATGGCATGAAATTACTTAAATGCCTTGGACATTTTGAGTTGTGTGGTGTGGTTTAGACTTGGGTGGTGGACCAATATGCTAAGTTCTAATTATTTTGGACGAATCCTTTTTATTCCTAAGTATTTGGAACTAAAGGAATTTGTTTGTGTTATTTGGTAGGCAATTAGGACCACACACATAAAAACACAACCCGTTGAGCCTCCCTCTCTCCTCCCTCTCCCGGATTTTTGCCATCGTCTGTACCATTGTACGGACCATCTTCGAACCAACCTGTTTCTTCACGGATCGACGTTAAAAAGGTAATATTCTTGTTCCTTACAAGCTCCTGAGTCCATTCGTACCATTTTTAGGACTTGAAATTTTCGAAAACCAGAGAAACCGATATCCCAGTTTTGAGGTATTGTTCATGTGGTTGTAATTATGGATGTTTCAGGAAATTTTAAGCTTGTAGGAAGCGTTAGAAAGTCCTTACGAAGGTCGGAGAAGAAAAACCAAGTAATTTGGACGTTAGGAGGTTGAGTTTAACGAGTTGTAAGTTTTGGCCGAATTATCGAGTTTTCTCTGTCGAGATTCCATGGATTTCAAGCCTTGAAATTGGTAAGGTTTTGTTCTTCTAGTTACAAGCTTCATTTTGGGACAAATTTGAGGTAATTCGGTTAAGAAATTATTGAAATATCAAGGTTTTTTGAATTTCCAGTTTTTCGACGATGGCAACGGTCATCGGAGTCGAAGGAAGAAGACGAGCAAATATACCATCAACTTTGACAGAATATTCTAACGGTGTCAGGTTAGTTTTAACGATATATGCTATTATTTAACGGAATATTCCCTAACGCCGTTAGGGTTACCGTCAATGTGCCTAGCATGTCTGGTGTGCCTTGGCCGGCGTGTGACGGCACGTGGGTGGTCAGAAATTTTTTCTAAAAATATGGGGATGTTCGTGAGGTTGTGTAGATCACTTTGGTATATTCAAACATCCCATTTGAGCAATGTATGAGAAGTTATTAACTAGTTTTGTCTATGTGCTTTAATTAACGTATTTATAGTTGTTTCGCATATAGGGGAGACCTATTCTGAGGACGAGCGTAGTCAAGGGCGACTCTGGGGCAACGACCTTCGATATACCAGTGAATGGGCTTTTGGGTTTAAGTATATATGTATATGCTTGATACCTTTCCTAGAAAATGCATTTAAATGAGTTATGATTTAAACTGCCATGGCAAATGTTTTACATTTAGAATATGCATATGATGTTTGCATATATCTATAATTATGGTGCTGTGGACGCTCAAGTAAGTCCCATGTGAGTTTATGAATTCTGAATGTGAATAACAGTTGTGATTAATTGAAAAACATTGAGCTCATAAACCTGCACCCCGGTGTTAGTGATTTAGCCAGAGATATGATAAGACTGTATATGATGTCATCTCCCGCACCATATGCTCACATTGGATCCAATTTAGGTGCACAGTCTTGTCGTACAGACCACTAAGGGTGGTTCCTACTCGTAGGTAATTAGTGATTTATCGCACAGCTATCATGAGAGTGTAGCATTGAGCATAACTATATTACACCCAGTCTTGTCGTACAGACCACTACAGGTGGTTCCGACTTGTGTGCAGATGTAGTGCCGTACAGGTCACCTTCGATGACTCCGGCTAGATTTGATCAATGAGCTTATTTTCATCTGAGTTACTCATTCTGTTATATATTTGTCATGGCATACTTATGAACATGGATACGTGAAGCATAAATTGATATACATATATATATATATATATATATATATATATATATATATATATATTTCATTTATATTCCATTTCTTGGAAAATTATACATGTTTTACGGCGAAGGGTTAGAGCATTTGATAAATGAAATGGTTTTGAAAAGCTTTGTTTTTTCCCACTCACACTTTCTGTTTTGCGCCCCTCCAGGTTTTTGATAAGCTCGCTCGTTGGTGGCTCACGAGCATTGATTGGAGGTTCTGACAGACTATCACAAATGTAAGGCATCTTTGGGTGTCGTTTAATTAGTACTTGTTTTCTGGACTAAACTTGGGCTACTTATGCTCTGATTGTGTATTCACACATATTCTAGCACTTGTCTTAACTAGTACTCTTATGAGTTGGTTTTCATTTATTCGTATTCTCTATTATCATTATTGATTCTGCACTGTGCATATGGCTACGTCACCCTCACGTGACGGCCAGCATGCCCTGATTCGAGTCGGGGTGTGTCAGGCTATATTTGGCCTATGGTTCTTTGGCCCCTCGGTTGGAGATGATATAAAATATGGCATGGCACTGTTCATTAAAATATAATTTCTTGTAGAGCTATAAGGCTAAATATAGCCCTTTGACCTTTCATCGGTTGGAGATGTCCTTAGGCAGCCTTAATCAACGTCCATCTTTGGTGGTGTTGCATGACCTTTGCATTTCCGGAAACTTGTACTAATGGGATACGACTAGCTTCTACTTCTTTCTTAACAACTTGGCTTAAGCCAAGGGCTTACAATTCGTAGACTTGTGTACTTTGTAAGTTTATACATGGAGTAATTAGGTTCACATCCTTCTTTTTGTTACTTCATTGATTAAAATCCTATTCATTTTTAATTTTTGATCAAGGTCCTTGTGACACACCCCAATCCTAGAATCAAGGCATGCTGGCCGTCACGTGAGCGTGACGTAACCATAAGTGCGGTGCGGAAGCAAAATAAGAGAATTACGAAAGAATAAAAATCAACTACTAGCAAGAATAACCAAAAGCATGCTAGAGAGAGAGAGTTAAAGTGTGCAACACACAATTTCAGAGCATAAGCAACTAGGTGTAGTCAAGTAGGACTATAATTAAGTTACAACACCCGCAGGTGAGTCCTACATTAGGAGAGTCTGTCAGAACACCGAAGAAAGCCTCGTGAGCCACCAACTGCTAACTAGAACCTGGAGGGGCGCAAAACAAAATTGAGTGGGTCAGTAAAACAAAACTTTGCGAAAACCTTTCATTTAAAACATTTCTAACCCCTTGCTGTAAAACCTGTATACTTTCCCAGAAAATAGCATACTAGCATAATACTTTTCATTTATCTCAAATCGTCAATCTTTCTTAAAAACCAGAAAGTATGCCATGTTAAAAACTTTCAAAAACAGAATGAATGATGCATCAATGTAACAGGTGAAATAATGAATTAACTAGAGACCCTGCAGTTGATCCTGTACGGTTAATTCTATAGCTCAACATCAAATCCATCCGGAGTCACCTCGATGACCTGTACGGCACTACACTGCATATACATCGGAACTACCTGAAGTAATCTGTACGATAAGGATGGTGTAATAATAATACGCTCTAGTGCTTCTCTCATCAAACATCTGTGTACACAATCTAAGGTCACCTATCAGTCGGAACCCTCTCATGGTCTGTACGACATGTCGGAACCCTCTCATGGTCTGTACGACATGCACCTACTTGGATCCAAGGTGAGCGTGCGGTGCGAGGTGAATAATATAAGCACTAACACCATGATTGCAGGTTATGAGCTATCAACATAATACATATCAACAATGCACATGAATAACATAAACTCACCTGATACTCACCTGTGCGTCCACAACACCAATTCACATATATATGCATCAATTATCAATTCATATAACTTATATCATGCATGCATGGCATTTGAAAACGTATTTTCATTCAAACTCAATTTCTGGGAAACATATCAATAGTATATAGGTATAAACAGAAATACTGCCCACTCACTGATAAGTCGAAGGGTTGTAACCCCCGTGATGTCCCTGGATGCGCTCGTCCTCGGGATAGGTGTCACCTATATGCGAAATAACTATAAAAACTTTATTTTAAAGCATATAACCAACAATTCGTAATAACTTCTCATACGGTGCTCAAATTGGGTATATGAATATACCACAGTGACCTACTCGACGTCACGGACGTCGACATATTTTTAAAATAATTTTTGGGCTTGTCACGGGCCCCCACGCGCCGTGGGTGGCACGGACCTACGTGCCTCCACGCGCATCTTCTTCCTCGATGCTCGCCGGACTGAGTTTTCCGGTGGCAGGAAAACTGGGCAATTTTCAATTACCTTGTTCTCCCTCGTTTCTCAACCATTTTCTTTGAATTTTATATCAATTTGAAGCCCTAAACATGTAGTTTCACGATAGACTAGTTTAAAGCTCTAAAAACTACGAAATCTCACCGTAGAAATTCCAAGAAAACCGGCCAAAGTTGAACCCAGTGATCCCGACGTCCAAAACCTTCAAACAAAGCACTCCGAGCTTCCTTGGGACCTCACTAAGCTCACTACAAGTTTAGAATTCCCTGAAAATCGACATATTACGATTGCATGAATAGTGACATAAAATGGGGGTTCGGGTTTCACGTGATTTCGAAGGTTTCACTTCCTAAAACCAACACTAATCGACTCAGGAGGTTGAAAGGATGAAGATTCATACCTTTTTGGCGTCGATCCGTGGAAGTTCGAGGGTTTTGGGCTTCGTCCGTACGTTCGAGGGTGAGAGAGTGAGAGACTGAGAGAGTCGTGAGGGAGGAGAGAGAGAGAAGGCACGGGGGAAGGGGAGAGGTCCTGTGCATGTATGTGGTCCAACCAAAACCATACATACCAATTTTAATCCCTAACCACACAAAAAAATACCATCCAAAATTAATCCAACTTAAATTATTTCTCCAAAAGCTTAGGGAATAGGAAATATTCAAAACATGTCACAACACTTACCTTAGTAACGTCAAGGGTACTTTCGTCCTTTCACGTCCTTAATAAGAAAATCTCAGGACGGGCTGTGACGCCTTGGGTATTAATAACATCATTAATTATTTGAATAATAAAATATTTTTATTTTTAAATATATTCCTTTAGTGTTAAAAATGTTACAATTAGTATATTTATATTTATGGCTAAATTTTTTATCATATATTTTTATTTTTAGTTTGTACCTATTTTTAATTTGCAAATATTTTTTAATTTGTACCAATTTTCTTTTCATTTTTAATTTGTACCCATATATGTTAGTTTCTTTTTGTCCCCATATTTTTTAAAGTTTTATTTGTGTTTGTACCCATGTGTTTATCGTCACGTGACATTGTATATTTAATCAATGATAGAAAAATTACATATGGTATATTTATGTTTTATGCCTAAACTTTGTATCACATATTTATATTTTTAGTTTGTACCCTGATAGGATTTTTACTGCTTATGTGAATGCGATAAAAACCTCCTATTTTACTTGCAAGAATCACAAGGTTATTGTAGTATAAACGGATCTCGCAAGGTCATTCTCCGCAGGGATTATTAAATAATTCGAAACAAATCAGATTCCAATTAATGATTGTAAAGTAGAAATTTAGATGATTGATTTTATAACCTACTTAAATTAAAAACGAATTTAACTATTAATGATAAGACAATCTGCAATATTAAAACTAGAGAGAAAAGAAAACAGTTTTGAGAGAAATCAAATTAAGAAAGCACTAGGGTTCCACCATCACCTAGCAATCATACGAATTTTTACCAATTACTTATAATCTACACATGCCACTTTGAAGGTTAGATTTTCCTAATTCATATTCTACTTGGAACCTCCAACATAGAACGTATATCTAACATGCAACCCGTCCGGACGTTCGGATCAAATATGAACATGAAAGACTCATTATGCTTTATGAAAATCCTTTGAAAAACCATGCAATCCTTAAGACGTGATATTCATCCTAAGCGAAATTACAATTATTAATCACAAGAAGCCAGCGTCAATTTCAGGGAACGTTTCGACCAAAATTGCATCAAATTACTTTTCTAAAGATCCTAATGGTGATCAGGCATTAAGACAATTAGATAGTTTTTATCCCGGTGATTAACAATTCAAAGTACGTGATGAGTAGATTTTATATTATATATTTTACCCTAATCTTAGTATATTTTGGTTAATATATTGGAAGAATTTTGATACTTTGAATTGTATTTTCAATATAGGACTTTCGACTTCCTCTGGAGGAAAACAGGACCAAATGGACGAATTTTGGAGTAATTCCAGTTGGAGGACGTTCGTGAGTCACTTAGCTTGATTGTATCAAAATTTGGGATTTTTCCACTAAGCGGTTATTTTCTGGCGATGAAAAAAAGAAGCAGTGCGCAGTGTTGGAAAATGACGTTTTTGGGCTTAAATTGCGTTTTTGGAGCCCAAGATGACCTCGGATGGGTTCGTGGCCTTCTGGAAAAGTGTTCAGAATATTCCAAACATCAAATCCAGCTATATTGGGCCAGTTTTGGAGCAGCTTATGGGCCAAAACGTGGCTGTTCAGATTTTAGACGAATTTTACTATTTTTATTTAGGGTTTTTATTAATTTTAGTTTGCTAGGGTTTGTGTGGTGGCTTAGCAAATATATTGCTTAGCCGTCTACAGTTTTAGACTACGCTTTATTTTACGCAATATTGGAGACAGAGAGAAGTGCTAGGGTTTTGAAGATTTTCTACTTGTGTTTTCAATCCTTTTCTTAGAGATATTTCTATGATTTCAATTATGAATATGCGGAACTAATTTCTTTTGCTAGGACGAAGCCTTGAGCCTTAGCATGAATATGTGATTTTTATTTAATTGCTTATGATTGATTGCATGCATATTTTGAATTGTTAATCACCGGGATAAAAACTATCTAATTGTCTTAATGCCTGATCACCATTAGGATCTTTAGAAAAGTAATTTGATGCAATTTTGGTCGGAAGGTTCCCTGAAATTGACGCTGGCTTCTTGTGATTAATAATTGTAATTTCTCTTAAGATGAATATCACGTCTTCAGGATTGCATGGTTTTTCAAAGGATTTTCATAAAGCATAATGAGTCTTTCATGTTTAGATTTGATCCGAACGTCCGGACGGGTTGCATGTTAGATATACGTTCTATGTTGGAGGTTCCAAGTAGAATATGAATTAGGAAAATCTAACCTTCAAAGTGGCATGTGTAGATCATAAGTAATTGGTAAAAATTCATAGGATTGCTAGGTGATGGTGGAACCCTAGTGCTTTCTTAATTTGATTTCTCTCAAAACTGTTTTCTTCTCTCTAATCCTAATATTGCAGATTGTTTATTTTAATTCATTAAATTCGTTTTTATTTTAATTAGGTTATAAAATCAATCACTTCAATTTCTATTTTACAATAATTAAATGGAATCTGATTAGTTCGAATTATTTAATAATCCCTGTGGAGATGACCTTGCGAAATCCGTTTATACTACAATAACCTTGTGATTCTTGCAAGTAAAATAGGAGATTTAAGCCCGTTCACATGAGTAGTAAAAATCCCTATCAGTACGCATGCAATCAATCATAAGAAATTTAATAAAAATCACATATTCATGCTAAGGCTCAAGGCTTCGCCCTAGCAAAACAAATTAGTTCCGCATATTCATAATTGAAATCATAGAAATATCTATTAAGAAAAGGATTGAAAACACCTTCAAGTAGAAAATCTTCAAAACCCTAGCACTTCTCTCTGTCTCCAATATTGCATAAAATAAAACGTTCCCTAAAACTGTAGACGGCCAAGCAATATATCTGCTAAGCCACCACACAAACCCTAGCAAACTAAAATTAATAAAAACCCTCAATAAAAAATAGTAAAATTCGTCTAAAATCTGAACAGCCACGTTTTGGCCCATAAGCTGCTCCAAAACTGGCCTAATATAGCTGGATTTGATGTTTGGAATATTCTGAACACTTTTCCAGAAGGCCACGAACCCATCCGAGGTCATCTTGGGCTCCAAAAACGCAATTTAAGCCCAAAAACGTCATTTTCCAACACTGCACACTGCTTCTTTATTTTATCGCCAGAAAATAACCGCTTGATGGAAAAATACCAAATTTTGATACGATCAAGCTAAGTGACTCACGAACGTCCTCCAACTGGAATTACTCCAAAATTCATCCATTTGGTCCTGTTTTGCTCCAGAGGAAGTCGAAAGTCCTATATTGAAAATACAATTCAAAGTATCAAAATTCTTCTAATATATTAACCAAAATATACTAAGATTAGGGTAAAATATATAATATAAAATCTACTCATCATACCCACTTTTCATTTACAATATTTTTTAAAAATTTGCAGTATTTTCTTTTTAGTTTTATTTTATACCCATGTATTAACTTCTTTTAGGGCCTATATTTTTAAACATTCATTTGTACTCATAATTTTTTAAACTTTTACATGTACCCTAATTTATTTATAATGTACCCATTCTTTTTTATTAATGTACATATGTGAAATGTACCAATTTTTGTAACACTATCAATACATTCTTTTGCAATTTATTATTTCTTATTTTTACATAGTTTTTATCCATTTATTCAATCAAAATGTTTGAATTCTTTTATTGTAACCATTTCTAATAGTATTATAATTGTAAGACACCATATCGCCCAGGAGTGAGGATCCTGTAAGCTTTATATGTATATTCCCATCTCTACCTAGCACGACGCCTTTTGGGAACTCACTGGCTTCGGGTTCCAATGGAACTCCAAAGTTATGCGAGTTCAGGCGAGAGCATTCCCAGGATGCGTGATCCACTGGGAAGTTCTCGTGTGAGTTCCCAGAAATAAAACCGTGAAGGCGTGCTCGGGGGCCTAAAGTGGACAATATCGTGCTACGGTGGAGTCGAGCCTGTGATGTGGTGGGGGCCTGGGCCAGGATGTGACAAAATTGACACACCCCGACCTAGATCGATGCATGATCACGTGGGAGTGACGTAACCATGTGAAGACAAATACTAAAAAAAACACACCCAAGGGTGATCATACATTTATGATGTTCTGTCAGAATCACCGTTGAAATCCCCGCGAGCCACCAAAGCACTTTTACCCAAAACCTGGAGGGGCGCAAAATAGAAAGTGTGAGTGGGCAAAAACAAAGCTTTTCAAAATCATTTCAATTCTCAAAAGTTCTAACCCCTCACCGTAAAACCTGTATAATTTCCCAGAAAATAATAATAATAACAATAAGCTGAATCAGAAATCATACTCAATATGAAAATCCATAGTGAAGGAAGATTTTGTGAAAACATGTTCATTTAAGCAACATCTATAAGCATGCAATTAACAATTAAAGGCGGAATCATGCTAGCATGCACTTAAAAACAAAAACATTAACTATGAAATTCAAAGCCTAGTAGATTGGTGAACCAATAAACAACTCAAAACAAAGTGAGTTGAAATATATACCTTTGTAGATTCCTCTTTGTATTTAAACAAAGGCTAATCACCCAAGAGATAGGGCCTTCATTCCTTGCATCTTAGATCCATGGATTTGGATGGATCTACACCAAGGAGAGCATGGATGATAAATGAGTGACCATGGAAGAATAGATGGCTAGCTACAACTTCCATGGTGGCCGGCCTTTCTAGAGAGAAATGGAGAGACAATTCTCACCAATTTTCCCCAAAACAAACCCTTAATGAATAAAAGGCTATAAAGTCATATTTATACCTTTATTCATTTGAGTGGCAAACTTGTAATTAAAGCAAGTTCACTACCCTTTCTCTATATGGCCGGCCATGGGGGGTTGTTTGGGCTTTTGGGTCTTAGTGAATCATTATTCATTAAGTTGTCATACAACTTAAGTCAATGGGCTTGACGTTCGAAGCCCATTGGGCCTTAAGGTCCAAAACCTATCCCGAGGTCTTTAACGAACTTATTCGTTTGATTAATTAACATATTAATTAATCCTTGCCATAAATAATTAAACTATTCAATTATTCTTACTCATTTAGTTTGTTTCATCCATCTCCACCTTATACGGTGTACGATCCATTAGGTTCCTTTTAGCGAGGCAGTGGGCGATCAAAACTGTTTCAAATCGATTATGAATTGAAACTTACTTTCAATTCTCCCTTTAGTGATAATACACTTTTAGGGCTTCCACAAACCATGAGTGACACCTAGCCGTATGTCATGGTTACCCAAGCTAATCAGAAGAGGTTAAGAACCTATTCAGTTTAGGATTACAAATGCAATACGGTCATTCTCTAATACAATACTCTTGACCACATTGTTTGGTTTGATAGTTTATTCATGTCTACTATCCAATGTGAATCTTGTGCATATATGATTACTTTGAATGTGATTTGGAACGCATTCCTAAATCTCATTCATACTCTGGCCAGAGATTCTAAATCATATCATAGAGTATTCTTCCTCAAACGGTTTGAAGGTTAGAGATCCCTTGTTGCGCATTCACTTGCCTCCATGACTAAGTGGCTTAACCCCAACGATGCCGTGGACACCCCGATGGGGTGACATTGACATAATCAAAGATCAAGGACTTAACCACAAGACAACTGTGATGCCTCAGGTCAAAGGACTAATTTGCATTATCCCAAACATGAGTTCTCATGTGACATGAGTATGAGAACTCTTCGTTGATCGCGTTCAGTGAACTCATTCTTTACTGAGCACCTACGTACTTGTCTTGATGTCACACACACCAATGACTCGAGACTAGTCACTCTCCCTGAGAGAAGACATAGCACGTACCGATCTTGACGGACTGTCAATGCCCAATTGGCAATCCTATGATCAGGAACATTTAGGATGTGTCTACGAAAGAATGGTCTCATGAATCTAACTTCATTAGATTACATTCTTCCAATCACATATTCCTTGGACTTTATCGTTTAAGCATATAACATTTATATGAGACGGCTCAAACAATAATTTTTGCCCTTTATAGTTAAACTAGATTAGTTTAACATGCGAAATGTCCGTAAAGTATCATCATATGATTGGTTTTAGGGCACATTTCCAACACATAGAAGTATACCATGCCAAAGTATCTCAATGCGATGCTATAAGTAATCCAGGCAAAATATATTAATGTCAAATATCGCATCAGCAAAATCCCTCTAACTCAATCTGCACGGCTGAGTATATAGCTCATAACCAATTTCAATCACATCAAATCAAATCCTGCACACGAGTCAGAACCACCTAAAGTGGTTTGTACGACAAGACTAGGTGTGAAGTAAATAGGCTCTAGTGCTATGATCTCGTGAAGGCTGTGCGAATAATCACGGGTCACCTACGAGTCGAAACCACCTAAAGTGGTATGTACAACAAGCCTGTGCACCTAACTTGGATCCAAGGTGAGCATATGGTGTGGGAGGTGAACATCACGTGAATGATTGTACCCTAACTCTAGGCGGGAGCACAAACACTGGGGTGCATGTTTATGAGCTTTCAATACATCACATCATGTCTCGCATAACTGAAGCAATCTCATATCTTTAATTTATGAACTTACTTGGCACTTACCTGTGCGTCCGCAACACCAATCATAAATATATGCAACTACTAATGCATACTAAAATAGATAGATACTTTGCATGACAATTCAAAACGTAATTTCATTCAAATTCATTTTCTGGGAAAAATCAAGTATATAGGTATATACGAAAAACCAAAAGCCCACTCACTAATATGTCGAAGGGTCGTAGCCCTCGAGCCTCGATTGATGGCGCTTGTCATCAAGATAAGTCTCACCTATATGCGAAATAATTGAATAAACGTTATTTAAAGCACATACACAAAACTAGGAAATACCTTCTCATACATTGCTCAAATGGGGTATTTGAATATACCAGCCAAATTTTTAGAAAAATTTTCCGACCACCGAAGCGCCGGCCAAGGCGCGAACTACCGTTAGGAATATTCCGTTGACGCCGTTAGAATATTCCGATAGACTTGATAGAATATTCCCCTTCGTCTTCCTTAGATCGCCGGAGATCGTCGCTGGTGCCAGTTTCTAGAAAATAATCAAACCTTCATATCTTCTTCAATTTTCAACCAAAACTCACGAAATCTATATCAAATTAAAGCTTTGGATGAGAGGAACAAAGACTTACCACTTTGGGGACCTAAGACCAATAGAATCTCGCTGGAGAAACTTCGATAATCCGGCTAAACTTGAAACTTATCGAACTTAACTTCCTGACGTCCAAAACACTTCGTTTTTCTTCTTCGAGCTTTGCAAAGATGTCCTAAAGCTCACTAGCAGCATAAAATCTCCTAAAAACTTCGAAATCACGAGTGCATGAACAGTAACCCAAAACTGGGTTCTCAGATTCTTGAAAAAATCAGGTCTTCACGCCCAAATAATAGTATTAATGGGTTCCTAGGGTCACAAGGAACTCGAATATGGTCTCTATTGGTTCGATTTGAGGACGGAAGTGAAGGTTCAAGGTTTGTCCGTACAATCGTACAGACATGGAAGAAAATGCCAGAGAGAGGAGAGAGAGTCAACGGGATAGGGTGAGGGTATGTGTGTGGTCCAATTTGCAATCAATCAACCAAAACATTAGGCCTTTTGTTCTAATTAGGTCCAAATAATAAGGAATAGAACCTATTGGTCCAAAACCTTAGTTTATACACACACACAACTCAATAATAAAAAGGGTTTAGTAGAAATTTCCACGCTCTCGAGGATAAATAATATATATGTCTGGGACGGGCTGTCACAACCTACCCCCTTAAGAAAATTTTGTCCTCGAAATTTACACAATAAATGCAACCCACTAATAAACATAAAACAAGCACGAATACATCTCTTTCATATGCTCATTCGTCTCTCAGGTGGCTTCCTACACCAGTGATTTCCCCACAAAACCTTCACTAAGTGCATTGTTTTATTTCTCAGAACCTTATCTTTCCAATCCAAAATAGTCACTGGCTCTTCATCATAAGTCAAATCTAAATTAATTTCCAGGGGTTGAGGAGGTATCACATGAGAAGGATCTGAGACATAATGACGAAGCATAGAGACATGAAAAACATCGTGCACTTTGGATAACTCTGGAGGCAACTCAATCCTGTAAGCAATCTCACCGACTCGCTCGGTGATCATATATGGTCCCATGGGTCTCTTCATCATCCATCCGGGCTTTGAGCACACGATCAATTAAAATTGGCCTGACTTGAAAATTAGCAAGTAAGGATTCCTCTCGATCTTCCACTCCTAACTGTACTCCAGTGGACCTCAAATTCGCAAGAAGAGGAACATGACAATCATAGATGGCTTTAAGTCTAACTGGAGTCTTCCTACTAAGTGCATCTGCCATTGCATTTGCACAACCAGGGTGATACTCAATTGTGCAATCATAATCACTAAGCAACTCAATCCACCTCTGCTGCCGAAGATTAAGATCCCTCTGAGTAAAAAGATACTGAAAACTATTATGATTTGTGAAGATCTTACATTTCTCACCATAAAGATAATGTCTCAAAATCTTCAAAGCAAAGATGATTGCTGCTAACTTCAGATCATGAGTAGGGTAATTCTTCTTATGAGGCTTCAATTGTCGTGAAGCATAAGCAATCACCCTACCATGTTGCATCAACACACAACCCAGGCCATTTAATGAAGCATCAATGTAGACCTCAAAATTACCACTATCATTTGGGAATGCCAAAACAGGTGCATGAGTGAGATAATACTTCAACTGCTGAAAACTTTGCTCGCAATTATTATCCCACTCAAACTTAACTTCTTTTCTAGTCAACCTCGTTAATGGCAAAGCAATGACTGAAAAATCCTTAACAAAACCGTCTATAATAACTTGCTAGGCCAAGAAAACTCCGTACTTCAGTGACGGTTCGAGGTTGCTCCTAATTCTCCACAGCTGCCGCTTTTTGAGAATCCACTTGAATACCTTAAGCAGAAATGACATGTCCCAAAAATGCCATTAGATATAACCAAAATTGACATTTGCTAAACTTAGCATACAACTGATGTTCCCTTAATTTCTTCAACACCAAAGTAAGATGTCGAACATGCTCTGCTTTAGACTTAGAGTATACCAAAATCTCATCAATAAAAACAATGACAAACCTATCTATATATGGTTGGAATTCTCGATTCATCAAATCCATGAAAGTTGTTGGTGCATTCGTTAAACTGAATGGCATCACTAGAAACTTATAATGACCATAACGAGTCATGAAAGCACTCTTAGGGACATCCTCACTGCTGATCTTCAATTGGTAATAACTAGACCTTAAATCGATCTTAGAAAACACACAGGCACCTCGAAGCTGAGCAAACAAATTGTCTATACGCAACAACAGATAACAGTTTTTAATCGTTACTCGATTCAATTGCCTATAATCAATACATAGCCTTAAAGTCCCGTTTTTCTTCCTTACAAACAAAACTAGATTCCATAGGGTGAAGTACTAGGTTGAATAAAACCTTTATCAACTAATTCTTGCAACTAGACTTTCAATTCCCTCAATTCAGCATGAGCCATTCTATACGGAGTCAAAGATATAAGATCCGTACCTAGAAGCAAATCAATAGTGAACTCCACATCTCGGTCTGGCGGTAATCCAGGTAAATCATCAGGGAATACATCAGGAAAATGTCTGACTACTCGAACATCCTCCACACTACTTGAAGCAACATTATTCAGCACTACATGAGCTAAATATCATTGGCAACCTTTCGATAACAACCTTTTTGCTCTTACAGCCGAAATAACACCATGCCTCAACCCACAACAATCACCCACAAAAGTAATATCACGTAATCCAGGACAATGGAAAGTAACTATTTTCCCATAGCAATCTATGTTGACACGATTATAATGCAACCAATCTGTGCCTAAAATCACATCAAAATCAACAATATCTAACGGGATAAGATTAGCTGGCATGACTACCTCCTCCACCATCACTGGCCATCCTGGGTATACATAATCAACATAACACATCTCCCCTCTAGGCATAGCAAACTCTAAATCATACCCTAGAGGCATAGGATGAGGTTGCGTCACTTGAGCAAATATATGAGAAATAACAGAATGCGTAGCACCATAATCAATTAAAACTCTAGCAAAGTGACCAAGAATGTTTAATGTACCCATGATCAAAGCTGGATGATTCTGGGCATCTTGCAGAGAGATATTATTAATACGTCCCTAGGCTTGCTACCGTCCCCCACGACTGCTAATAGCTTGATTACCTCGCCCCTGCACACCTCGTCCCTGACTTGGCTGACCAGATTGTCTTGAAGATTCTACACTACTGAACCAATCTCTACTTGCTGGGGTTGTCCTCTCTGATACCATTGAGATCCACAGCTGGAACGGAAGGATACGATGTATAACCTCCAGGATACTGAGAATACCCACTCTGGTAATAGGGATCCCACGAATACTGATATTGCCTGAAGCATAAGGAGCGGCATCGCCTTGATAATGGTAAGCACCACCTTGACCCATCTGACCATAACTAGCAGACCCAGGAACTTGTTGGATTGGCGCTGGTGGTGGCATAAGAGGCTGCTGAGGCCTCTGCTGACTCTAGGGACAATTTATAGCTTTATGTTCCATCTGCCCACAAGTAAAACATCCACTGCTACCTCTCCTACACTCCCCAAAATGCCTATTATTACATCTGTACTCTTCCAGCATCTCACTGCCTCTGAAATCTATGACCTCTTGAAAATCTACCACCTTTCTTTTGACCAGTGGCACTAAAACCTCCGCTAGAAGAACTGAAACTAGTTTCACTCCTCGTAAAGCTCTGAATCTTGTGAGGTTCTTGAGAAGACTGACCTTTACCTTTATCATCTCGCCTTTGATTTCCATTCTTTTCTTTTTCTTCTTCATTTTCGCTGGGCATATTTTCTAAGTCCTCAATCCTCAACATAATCTCATAAAACTCTTGGTAAGTGGCACAAGGAGTCGAGGTCGCTATAGAACGTCATTTCTTCTTTGTACCCAATATGAAGCGACAGAGCATCTCAACCGGCTTAGCAGCAAGCTTCGGATGATAATCAGACAAGTCAGTGAATCTCCTATAATACCCATTTGTCGTCATCTTCCCCTGCTTTAATTGAGTAAACTCTTGCTTTTTGCGATCAATATACTCAGGGGGAATATAACTTTTCTGAAATAACTGTTTAAATACTTCTGAGTCCGTAATTTCCTTTGGGGTTAACTGATAAGACTCATGTCTCCACCAGGATGCAAGTTTTGGACCTAAAAACCAGGTAGTCGTCTCGGCCTACCTATCAGGAGGAAGATTCCCCTAACTCTGCATTACATGGAAAATCTTCTCAAGATGATTGATCCAAATCTTCGCTCTTTCATGTCCTTTATTCCCCATAAAATGATTCAGCTTCAGATTATACACAGTCTTAAGAAGTGTCATTTGGGACGGATGAAGCGAAGACTAAATGGTATTAGCTATAACTTCCCCTAACTGAGCTATATCGGGGAACTAGGCTCAATAGAAGGACGTGGATCTCTACAAGGCAGCATAGTTCTGATAGAAGATCAAAATAATTAGAAATTCTCAAGATATACAGGACTGCTAACCTAAAGCTCTGATACCAAACTGGCACACCCTGACCTAGATCAAGGCATGCTAGCCGTCACGTGGGAGTGACGTAACCATGTTCACAATGCGGAAAAAATAAAGATATAAGGGAATTTCGAAGGAATAAAAACCAAACTACTAGCATAACTAGCTAAGATAAAGTGCTAGTACGAGATTAAAGGTGAAATACATAACTAGAGCATAAATAACGTAGATGCAATCAAGCAGGACAAATACTAAATAAACCACACCCAAGGGTGATCCTACATTTACGATGTTCTGTCAGAATCACCGATGAAATCCCCGCTAGCCACCAAATTACTTTTAGCTAAAACCTGGAGAGGCGCAAAACAGAAAGTATGAGTGGGCAAAAACAAAGCTTTTCAAAATCATTTCAATTCATAAAAGTTCTCAAAAGTTTTAACAATATGGATACATTCTTTTGCCATTTATTATTTCTTATTTTTACATAGTTTTTATCCATTTATTCAATCAAAATGTTTGAATTCTTTTATTGTAACCATTTCTAATAGTATTATAATTGTAAGACCCCACATTGCCCAGGAGCGAGGATCCTGTAAGCTTTATATGTATATTCCCATCTCTACCTAGCACGAGGCATTTTGGGAGCTCACTGGCTTCGGTTTCTATCGGAACACCAAAGTTAAGGGAGTTCGGTCAAGAGCATTCCCAGGATGGGTGACCCATTGGGAAGGTCTCATGTGAGTTCCCAAAAACAAAATCGTGAATGTGTGGTCGGGGCCCAAAGAGGACAATATCGTGCTACAGTAAAGTTGAGCTCGGGATGTGGTGGAGCCCTGGGCTAGGATGTGACAATTTGGTATCAGAGCCAATCCCCGGTCGGAAGTTTGTTGATGAGGACGTTGGGCCCCTAAGGGGGTGGATTATAAGATCCCACATCGCCCAAGAGTGAGGATCTTGTAAGCTTTATATGTATATTCCGATCTCTACCTAGCACAAGGCCTTTTGGGAGCTTATTGGCTTCAGGTTCCATCGGAACTCCGAAGTTAAGTGAGTTCGGGCGAGAGCATTCCCAGGATGAGTGACCCACTCGAAAGTTCTCATGTGAGTTCCCAGAAACAAAACTGTGAAGGTGTGGTTGGGGCCCAAAGCGGACAATATCATGCTACGGTAGAGTCGAGCTCGGGATGTGGTGGGGGCTTGGGCCAGGATGTGACAAAACTGACCTAGATCGAGGCATACTAGTCGTCACGTGGGGGTGATGTAACCATGTGCACAATGTGGAAGCAATAAAGATATAAGGGAATTTTGAAGGAATAAAAACCAAACTACTAGCAGAACTAGCTAAGATAAAGAAGTGCTAGTGCGAGATTAAGGGTGAAATACACAACCAGAGCATAAATAACCTAGATAAAGTCAAGCAGGACAAATACTAAATAAACCACACCTAAGGGTGATCCTACATTTATGATGTTTTGTTAGAATCATCGTTGAAATCCCCACGAGCCACCAAAGCACTTTCACCTAAAACCTAGAGGGGCGCAAAACAGAAAGCTGAGTGGGCCAAAACAAAGCTTTTCAAAATCATTTCAATTCTCAAAAGTTCTAACCCCTCACCGTAAAACTTGTATAGTTTCTTAGAAAATAATAATAATAATAATAATAATAAACTGAATCAGAAATCATACTCAAGATGAAAATCCATAGAAGTATACCATGCCAAAGTATCTCAATGCAATGCTATAAGTAATCCAGGCAAAATATATCAATGTCAAATATCGCATAAGCCAAATCCCTCTAACTTAATCTGCACGGCTGAGTATATAACGCATAACCAATTTCAATCACATCAAATCAAATCCTGCACACGAGTCGAAACCACCTAAACTTGTCTGTACGACAAGACGAGGTGTAAAGTAAATATGCTCTAGTGCTACGATTACGTGAAGGCTGTTCGAATAATTGCGGGTCACCTACGAGTCGTAACCACCTAAAGTGGTATGTACGACAAGCTTGTGCACCTAACTTGGATCCAAGGTGAGCATATGGTGTGGGAGGTGAACATCACGTGAAGGACTGTGCCCTAACTCAAGGTGGGAGCACTAACACCGGGGTGCTGATTTATGAGCTTTCAATACATCACATCATGTCTCGCATAACTGAAGCAATCTCATACCTGGCATTTACCTGTGCGTCCGCAACACTACTCATAAATATATGCAACTACTATTGCATACTAAAATAGACAGATACTTTGCATGACAATTCAAAACGTAATTTCATTCAAATTCATTTTCTGGGAAAAATCAAGTATATAGGTATATACGGAAAACCAAAAGCCCATTCACTGATATGTCGAATGGTTGTAGCCCCCGAGCCTCGATTGATGGCGCTCGTCCTCAGGATAGGTCTCACCTATATACAAAATAACTGAATAAACGTTATTTAAAGCACATACACAAAACTAGGAAATAACTTCTCATACATTGTTCAAATGGGGTACTTGAATATGCGACCATGATCTACTCAACCTCAGGAACATCCTAAAATTTTTAGAAAAAAATTCCGACCACCCACGCGCTGGCCAAGGCATGGCCAGATGCGCCCCCACAAGCGGCCAAACCCTAACTTAAACTTAACTGCCGTTAGGATATTCCATTAAAACCTTAACAAAAATTAATGACGTTACCTGACGTCGTTAGAATATTCCATCAGACTTGACGGAATATTCCCCTTCGTCTTCCTTGGATCGCCGGAGATCGTCACCGGTGCCGATTTCTAGAAAAATAATAAAACCTTCATATCTTTTTCGATTTTTAACCAAAATTCACGAAATCTATACCAAATTAAAGCTTAGGATGAGAGGAACAAAACCTTACCACTTTGGGGACATAAGACCAACGGAATCTCGCTGGAGAAACTTCAATAATCCGGCCAAACTTGAAACTTATCGAACTCAACTTCCTGACGTCCAAAACACTTTGTTTTTCTTCTCCGAGCTTCGCGTAGACGTCTTAAAGCTCACCATCAGCTTAAAATCTCATAAAAACTTCGAAATCATGAGTGCATGAACAGTAACCCAAAACTGGGTTCTCGGATTCTCGGGAAAATGAGGTCTTAACGCCCAAATAAGAGTATCAATGGGTTCCTAGACTCGCAAGGAACTTGAATATGGTCTCCATTGGTTCGATCTGAGGACGGAAGTGAAGGTTCAAGGTTTGTCCGTACAATCGTACAGACATGTAAGAAAATGCGAGAGGGAGGAAAGAGAGTCAACGGGATAGGGTGAGGGTATGTGTGTGATCCAGTTTGCAGTCAATCAACAAAAACCTTAGGCCTTTTGTTCTAATTAGGTCCAAATAATAAGGAATAGAACCTATTAGTCCAAAACCTTAATTTATACACACACACAACTTAATAATAAAAAGGGTATAGTAGAAATTTTCACTCTCGAGGATAAATAATATATACGTCAGAGACGGGCTGTCACAACCTACCCCTTAAGAAAATTTCATCCTCGAAATTTACACAATAAATGCAACCCACTAATAAACATAAAACAAGCGCGGATACATCTCTTTCATACGCTCCTCCGTCTCCGAGTGATTTCTCCACAAAACCTTCACTAAGGGCACTGTTTTATTTCTCAGAACCTTGTCTTTCCAATCCAAAATAGTCACTAGCTCCTCATCATAAGTCAAATTTGAATTAATTTCCAGTGGTTGAGGAGATATCACATGAGAAGGATCTGAGACATAATGAGGGATTTTAAAGTAATTTCCACGCTCTCTAGGATAAATAATATATACTTCAGGGACGGGCTATCACAATAATGAGGGATTTTAAATTTATAGGATTATAAATCTCATAAAATATCAAACAATTAATGTCAAAACTATAAAAATATAAATATTACTATATAATGAGGTGTACAAAGGTAAGGGACTTTGATCAAGCTTTGAATACCATTAAGGTTTTAATTAAAGAATGTTAAGGATTAGGGACTGCATCTAAAGTATCCTTTTATACATTCAAGGCATACTTTGTTTAGAAAATTTAATTCAAAATGATGAATTAAATTATTTTATGTGAATGTAAATTATATTAGATGAGTTGTTACTATTCAAGAATAAGTTTGTGATTATTCAATTAGAGAAGGGGTGCAACCTAATGTTTGCCATTTTATTGAAAAAGTATAACTATTCACTCTTTAAGAAAAGACACAACTATTCAGAAGAGTCACTCATACATCTATTAAAGGCATCATCATATTGAGTTATTAGTAATTTACTTAATTAGTGGAGTCATACACGTTCATGTATTATATCATACTTAGAGATTAAGTGAGTATTTAAAAGAGTCAAACACAATCGTGGTTTGTTAAAGCCTAACGATCTTGTATGCAAGTTGAGGTTATGGTGGTGTTCTTGTCTAATGAAGGAGAGAAAGGTCTCTTAAATACACAAATTGATCCGCTAGACTACAAAATTGCTTTTAAAAAAGTCGTCCAATTATTTACAACTGTTTATGAAAGTGGCTGTGTTAATGTCACTGTTACTGATTTGCACTGTTTATGGACATTTCTGCCAACTGTTATTGATTCTGACGAAATCTTTCTTAAGACCACACCGCATGTCTTTTTTTATTTGTCTTCCCAGACCAAATTCTTGTGTTGTCTGAATGTTTTCAAGGGCAAAATTGATATTTTATAAAAAAGTTGTCTTCAAGATTAAATAAGAGTTTTGAAGATTTTTCATTAGTTTTGCCTAAAAGTTAACCAATCTGCATATGATATGGGGAAAAAAACATAACACATGGGATTAAACCAACTAGATTAAATTGTATTAGATTGAATTCTCGTAAGCAAATCCGGCATTTGATCCAATATTGTATATTTGAGGATTCAGGGGTCTAATCCCAATCCTAGGATTGATAGGTCTAGCCAAATTGGATTAGAGTTCTACTTAAGCTTTCTAAGATTAAGGCGTGCAATAAAGTTATCATTAAGCCATTAGACAACATATATTTGTAGGAGTCGGCATGATCTAGTTTGGATCGGTTTAACCCCAAATCATGTCCGAACTATTTACAATACAACAGTGTGATGCCCCTATCGTGATCCTATCGAATAGCTTCAAAGTGTGAGTATACTGTTTGTTTACCTTTCGGCTTTTGCTGCTAAAAGGGCTCTTTATGGTAGTGATTGTTTTCAGATATAGCGATTAGTTCTCTAGGTGCCTTGTATGTTGAACACATGAAAAGTGACGTGTAGCGCAAGGTATTGTTTCTGTAATCTTTGGTATTGTTTCTGTAATCTTTGTTTCTTCTCATGTTA
Organism: Malus sylvestris; assembly: GCF_916048215.2. Classification (NCBI taxonomy): domain Eukaryota; kingdom Viridiplantae; phylum Streptophyta; class Magnoliopsida; order Rosales; family Rosaceae; genus Malus; species Malus sylvestris. The sequence goes on from NC_062268.1 coordinate 25,068,848, forward strand.
AAGGGTATTTGATTCATATTTAAAGATGCTAGCTAGAGTTTTCAGGTACTTAATCCGCAATTTGTTCAATTGGCTAATATTAAATGTGCATTTACTTGCCCGTATTTTCTCACAATTCGAGGAAAAACACTTGGCAGATTTCTACAATATATAAGAGTTATGTCCTAAATTCGATTAACGTGGACAGCAAAGACAATTTAATTATAAATTGAGTTTGATACTTTGGAGTGGAGAATCATTGTATTAAGAAAAACCTAACGATTTTAAAATACAAGAAAAAAAGGTTTCTGTACCATGTCAACATTCTTTATTAACATCGTGGTTTATGGTTAGGTGTCCATCTTCCGATACAAACTTTTTATTTAATAAAGTTGGAATTGTGGTAAGTGGTGAATTGTCTTGGTAGACAGAATTATTTTGTAACTCATTACATTTTAAGTTCAAATGAATCAATCTTTTCCTTGTCCCTTGTTTTAGTATAATTTAAATAATAATATCAATTGTAATTAAATGATTATTGCTTGCATAATAAGATGCATGCATGCACACTCATACTAGTATATATTAGATGGATGCATACTGAGTAGTGATTATGTTGATGATGCGAAAATTATCTTAACACACAAATTTAACCCTCTTTTGACAATTGTAGTACAAGTATAAGTAGGGATCGTTCTGGACCGGAGATTAGGAGGACTTGCTAATAACCTCTAAACTAACTCAAAAAACATAAAACTAAACTTAAAAACACTTAACAAGACTCACAAGACTCAAAGCAAACTTAAAATACTCAAAACAGCTTAAAACAACCAAATAAACTTAAACTAGACACTAGGAATGACTTTGGATGAAAATTGACTTTTACTTGAATCAAAACACTTAAAAACACAAACTAAAACAGATTTGAAACACTTTGAAACAAGAAACTAAAAGGGGGGTTTTGATTTGGATGAAGTTGAAACAAGCAAACAAATATGAAAAACTAGACAAATTGTAAAACAAATTTGAGAACTAAGATGATGGATGGGATAGCTAGAGGCTTTTTCTCCACACATGACATGTATGCAAATAACTTGATTTCCAGTTACTGCTTCATTGAATTATGAACGACAATGCTCCAAATTAACCGTGACATCACTAGTTAACTCTCAGATTTTCCTTGTTTTATTGGATTGGATGACATCATTCGACAACCCAAAACATTCTTCAAAAGTTCCCTACATGACATCATAATAGAGATACAATCAAAGATCATTACGTTTAATGAAAATCATAAGCATTGACAAAGCACTTGCAATTATGACATCATGTCGCTTATGCTAGGAATTGAACTTAACGCGATCGTTTATAAGCGACCTTCACTACATGTGAATATAAGTTTGTAACGATTATGTGAAACTTCCTTATATTCTAGCAACAGATTTATGCATGCCAATTAAGTGTCGACCCTTAATTAACAAATACAAATAAGTTATCAATCAAATAGTTAAGCCAATTGCATTCACGATTCAAGAGTTCATAACTGGAATTTATCAAATTATATTGCACACATAATCATGGCTTTTAAATCACCCCTAGCCAAGAGGGGTTTAGCCACTCATATTTACAACAAAACGAAAGGAAATGAATTTAAACATTAGAAACAAAAGAAAGAAAACACCTAAACGCTCCAACGATCCAAGTTGGACAGCAAGCATGTCCAAGCACTTTCTTTCCCTTCCTTTGCTACGGCACAAGGTGTTGGTGAGTGTTTGAAGGTTTGTTTATATGGAGGAATGGATGTAAAGATGAATGGATGTGTTTGGATGAAGGTTGTATTGAAATGGGGATGAATGATCAAGCAAAAACTAAACTATATGGCTGCCGCACACACTTCCTTTTATAGAGGAAGTGCACCACAATGGAGGGAAATTGGTGGTGTGTGCAATGATTCAAGGGTGAAAATGAAGTAATGATGCAAAGCATGGGGGGTAAAATGGAGTGGTGTTGCAGCAATGAGTGGTGTTTGAAATGATTCAAAGGTAAAAGTGAAGTGATGATGCAAAGCATGGGGGGTAAAATGGAGTGATGTTGCAGCTAGGGAACATGAACAATTGTGCACATGGTAGAGAAAGGAAAAGGAGGTGGAATAGTGCAGAAATGAGTCAAAGGTGCAGCAAGACTCATGATGCACGGCATGGGATTTCAAATGTGATGGATAGTGCATCAATGAGTGCATATAGTGGAGGTAAAAGTTGTATAAAATCTGATGGGTGAAGGGGACAAGAAATGTACAGCAATTGAGTGCAATGATTCAATGTTTTGATGCATGAAATCAGAAATAATGAAGGAGACAAAGGTGGTGCATGACATGGTTGGAAATGTGAGTAAGTGGTGAATCAATGAGTGCAAGGAGGTGAAAGGATTTTGTGCACATGGTAGAGAAAGGAAAGGGAAGTGGAATGGTGCATCAAATGAGTGCAAGGAGGGAACATGGATGAATGTGCACGGCATGGAGTGATTTATGGCAGAAAATAGGAAAGGAATGGCTCCCTTGCACGGCAAGGAAGAGAAATGGTGAAGGATGGTATGGCTTGGACTTTTAGGGAAGGTTTAGGACTCGTAAAATATGTAATGAAATGTCCCAAAGTATTTAGGAACCCTTCGTGTGACTAATTTAGGATTAGGAAAGGTAACGACAAGATAAGGCAAGTTTGACTAGTCGTTCCTCATTCTTAATGGTTTCCTTGTCTTCCTTGATCCTCAATTTATTTTCTTCCTTTCCTTGGCACCTTCCTAGCTTCTTTATATCTTTAATTTCGTCCAACCACTTTGCTCCATGCATGTGATATCCATTCCATGCCCAAAACTGCTCCAAAAGGCACCAAAATGCACTTCTTTGCCTTTTTTACCCTTTGTACCTACAATCACACGAAAATGGCTTGAAATACTAAATCAACTAAGAAATAACAACATAAATGCACAAGAACACGCTAACTAAGTCGCATAAATATGCTCCTATCAAAGTGATGATAACCGAAAGGCCGGCATTTTATGTTGTTAACTGTTAATTGTTGGATATTCAAATCTCTCATTTGTATAAATAAATCAGAATCGGATACCTTTGCTTACTTTCTTGTTTGTTTCGAATCCTCCAATTCTAATCATAAAGAAAAGTTAAAAAAATAAAGAGTAAGCCGATCAACAAAAAGAATATTTCAAGTTGCTTACAGACTTTTCATGTGATGGAGTGGGGTGTGCTCGGGAGATTGTGTGACGTGATGAACTTCTGGAGTTAATTTTGGATGCGCTATTCGAAGATTTTTCACGTCAAATATATTGTTTGATTTGGTTTGTGAGGATAGTTAACTTTAATTTATTTGTGGAGGACGCTCTTTTACCATTTGATTAGGTTGAAAGTTTCAACAAAGTTTTTATCGAGGTCCATCTTCACTTTATACCGATTTTCTCATCTTAATGAATATCGTACATTTTGTTCCAAAAAAAACAAAATGAATATTTCTTATTCACATGGAAATAGTGCTCCACTTAATTGGGCCCGTGAACCTTTTCTAGTCTAAATTGTAATTGAAAGGAGGGGCACGTGAATTTTTGCAAAATTTGGACACATCGGCCGATAGTTTTACTGTTAACCTTTTGAGGCATGCACTAGTTTGTTGGATGTGGATGTAAATTTTCGTCTTCTTCTTCTTGGACAAAAATGCACCTGCAAAACAATTAACACTTAAGGTCAATGCTAAGAGCCTCACGCTCCCACGATAAATTGGAGGGGGGGTTTGGCCGAAGAACCTCTTATGCCAAAGTTAGAATTTGAGGGAGAAAGTGTTTAGAGAAATTTGGTGAATTTTGCAAGAGAATTGGACTTAGGTTTTTGGAGACATGAGAGGCTATATATATAAGGGTGTGGTCGACCTTATTTGGAGAAAAGGGGTTCGGTCACTTATGGTGGTTTTTTGCTATAATTGCAAGATATTATTTATTATGTCAAAATAATATCTTGTAATCAATTAGGAAATTAATTAGAAAATTAATCAATTAATTTTGGTAATTAATCCTAATTTGAAAAGAATAAATAGGGGTTACTTTGTGGGGAGGATTTGATGAGGATTGATGAAATAGGTTTTGAATAAATACCTATTTTGGTCACCTTTGACCTTGATTGAACCGTTATTGTCTACTTCTTGCGCGTGGGAGTCCCAGTATGCCTTGAGGGTAATTTTGTTTTTTTAACCCAAGAATCCACGTGTCGCATTCATATTTTTCTCGATTATTTTTGGCTCCACAAATACCCCAGCACCTGTTGGACTACTCGTAGAAAAGGGTAGCAGGTGTAGAGATCTTCTTGCTTTAGGAAACATAGGAATGTTTCCTATTTTGATGTAGATTCCCCCTTTAATTGAAAATTAGATCCTCATAGGAAAGGGAAATAAATTTCTCCCAAAGTCTATTTAAGTCTACCTTAAGTAGATTATTAAATCAACTTTAGAGAGCAATTTATTTTACCTTACAAGAGAGAAAGCTAGAGGATATTTGTTCCCCTCCCCTAGGAATCTTCTACACTTGCCCGTGCAAATGACTGTCTTTCATTGCTTTCTTCGTCTTTATGCCGCACCAAGGTAAGAAAAAATTAATTTTCCTTGTCTTCTTAATTTTTGGGAGCCTCGGGGCTTGAAATTTAGTTCGACGAGGGTCGATGAGGTGTGCAAAATTAGTTGGGAAGTCACGTAGGAGTTCTGGTGTGCCTCGAGGGTAATTTTGTCTTTTTCACCCAAGAATCCATGTGTCACCTCCATATTTTTCTTGATTATTTTTTACTCCACAAATGCCCCCACACCTGTTTGGTTGCTCGCAAAAAAGGGCAGCAAGTGTAGAGATCTTCTTGCTTTAGGAAACATAGGAATGTTTCCTATTTTGATGTAGATTCTCTATTTAATTGAAAATTAGATCCTTCTAGGAAAGGGAAATAAATTTATCCCAAAGTCTATTTAAGTCTACCTTAAGTAGATAAGATTAACTTTAGAGAGCAATTTATTCTACCCTACAAGAGAGAGAAAGCTAGAGGATATTTGTTCCCCCTCCCCTAGCAATCTTTTACACTTGCCTATGCAAATGACCCTTTTTCGTTGCTTTCTTTGTCTTTACGCCGCACCAAGGTAAGAGAAAATTAATTTTCCTTGTCTTCTTAATTTTTGGGAGCCTTGGGGCTTGAAATTTGGCTCGACGGGGGTCGAGGAAGTGTGCAAAATCAACTGGGAAGTCACGGCTGGGTTGCTGCCATGTGTGGCTCAGCTCAGGCTGAGGGTTGGCGTGGTTGGCTCGGGCCAAGAAGCTGGGTTGGATGGTTGGACTTAGGCCCATAAGAAAAAGTGGAAAAGGGAGGGACAAGGTCGCCAACCCCTCTTTCGGTGGAATTAGGTCGCGAGGCCTAAGAGCTGAGGGAGAATGGGCCAGGCTGTAGGGCCTGGCATGGCTGTTGCTAGGCTCATGTGGCTTGGGCCTTCAGTTGGTATAGGAGGGAGAGAGAGGCCGAGAATCATGTTGGGCCGTGGGGCCTGTTGTGCCATGCCCCTTCCTCTTTTATTTATTTATTTTTTTTTTATGTAACCGTCTAACGAATTTTCCTTGCATCTTTATAGAATTTCTTCAAGCATGTCTTCCTTAAGCCACATGAATGATGATTGTGTGCTGCCATTGTATCGTCAAGACGGGTCTTTGAGCAAGGTTTGCTACTTCAAGGCTGCTCACTTTAAAATTAGCTTCGATGACTTGTTTAGAGATTTCCTTGAGGTATATAGGCACGCTATTTCGTCGGGAGTGCGTGTGAAGCGTGTCAAGGATGGTAGCAGCCATGAACTGTGTAGTGAGGCTCGGACAGCCATCAAGTTTAAGCCTTACTACTTTGTGTTAGGGTTTACTTTTCCTATGCCGCGTTTTTTCCAAGAAGTGCTCTGCTCCATGAGATGTGCCCCTGCTCAATGTTCTCCGAATGCGGTCCACGTGATGGTAGGATTCCTTAATCTAAGCCAATTCTTTGACTTAGATCTAATCGTCAATGAATTTTGTTACTGCTTTGACATAGGCCACATCGAGGAAGTTGGGTAGCTACGATCTTGCCATAAGCTCTTTGACCATTCGAGTAAGGGAGATCATGACTAGGCCATGGAGACTTTGGAGATAAGCGGAGAATGAGAGTCTGATTCTTCCCCCAAGCTGAGTGTTCTGACGGTTTTCATCTCTAGTAAGTAGGCTGCTTAGTCCCTCGACTACTTTGTACTTTCACTAAACTGCTTTCTGATTTATTGATTGTCTCCCTTTGCTTTTGTAGATTTGTAATTTGGCTTAACTCCTAAGACTTCTTCAGAAATGAAAAAGTTCATGTCGCTCTGGGTATCCCTTGGCAATGGCTGCTTAGTCATTTTCGTTGAGAGAAAGATGAACTGCCCCTAAGGGAAGAGATAAAGCGAATCAAGGTTAAGGCGTTGGCTCGCCTGATCACAGTTGTCGAGCCTGCTACAAATGAAGGTGGGAAAAATAGATCTTCCTAGCTTGCTCAAGAGAAGATGGCTGAGAAAAAGCCAAAGACTTATTCTGCTACTTGCGAAGGTTCGTCGACTGTCCTCAGGCTTGCGATTGACTTGACTTCTTCCAAGGGTGAAAAGGATGAGGCTGCTAGATTCGTGCCAGTGATGTATGTCGTTCCATATGTGGCTAGTTTGATTGCTGATTGGATTGTTCAACGTATAAATTCCGACGTGTCTCCAGTGCCAAAATTTATGCCAAAACGTCCTTATAGGGCTAAGTTTGGTTCACCTTTGGAGAGGCTCGCTATTATGAAGAGCGACAAGGTGCCTTCGCTTGCTAAAGTGATGCCAAAACCCATTCCTCATGCTGCTGAGACTGATTCGCCTGCTAAGAAGAATGAGACTGCTTGTGCGGGCAGTTATGAGAAATCCACAAAGTTTGTTTCTAGAGAAGCTGCTGAGATTTGTACGCTCTTGAGACCTGATCTGCTCGAGGATATGGATGCGTATGCCAAGTTTGTTGATGGCATTAGAGAGGTTGTCTGCCCAAGTTCCTTTGCGAAGCATACAACTGAGTATAGGAAGACTGCTCTGCTTGCCATGATATAGAAGACGACGATTCCAGCAACTGAGTCTATGCTCCTTGACCAAGAAGACACCAAGGCTGCCAAAGAGGTGGCAAAGATTATGGCAACCGAAGTTTACTCCTCGGTCGAGAAGATCAAGAGGTTGGAATTTGAGCTTGCTGCTTTGAAGGGGTCTAATATCTTTACCCCCACTTCTTTGTAGCTTTAAACCGCTCTCCAAGAGATCGTGGATTTGAAGACTAGGCTTGACGCGATCCAAGTTAAGTATGAAAGTGCAGAAAAGGAGATCAGGTGTTACATACCTTAGATTCAAGACCTTGAGCGTGCCATCTCTGAGTTCTGCTCTACTTTTTACGTTAAGGATGAAGAACTAATCCCTGCTTATAACCAAGTGATCCATTTCAAGAATGTTGTTGATAGGCTTGAACCTCAAGTGTTAGAACTCCAAGGTGTTTTGAAGATCAACGACAGTCTGAAGAAGGAAGTGGAGGAGCTACAGTGCATCTGTGCTGGTCTACTAGGAATGAAAAGGTTGGACTTGAGGCTTCACTTACTTAGAGTTAAGCCGATTTCTACAAGTTGGGTTATGTAGACCATCTCTTTGGGCATTCGTCTGCCTTTGCGTTTTCTGGTAAAGACTTGGAGACCTTCTCCATTTCTTCTGAAAACGTGCTCATCTTTACTTTCAAGGCTTCCATTAGTGACGTAGTTAGAGAAGCTGATGCCTAGGCTGGGGCAGCCGAGAATGAAGCGTTGGATGGTGCCACTGCTCAGGGTGCCGAGGTTGTTGATGGTGTGGCGACCGAGTAGTCGTGGAGCGTCCAAGCTTCTGAGTGAAGGAAATTTAGTGAAAAACATGTTCATTTAAGCAACATCTATAGCATGCAATTAACAATTAAAAGGCGGAATCATGCTTGTATGCACTTAAAACAAAACATTAAGCATGAAATTCAAAGCCTAGTAGATTGGTGAACCAAGACTCAACTCAAATCAAAGTGAGTTGAGAAATTTATACCTTTGTAGATTCCTCTTTGCATAAGCAAAGGCTAATCACCCAAGGAGAGGGCCTTCATTCCTTGCTTCTTAGATCCATGGATTTGGATGGATGAAATGGTTCTCCAAGTTCCCAAAATTGAGAACCTCTAAGTCTCTACACCAAGGTTAGATTGGAGAAGAAATGAGTGACCTTGGAGGAGTTGGATTGCTAGCTAATCCCTCCAAGGGGGCCGACCTCTTTAGAGAGAAAGGGAGAGACATGTTCTCTCCAATTTTTCTCCAAAAGAAAACCTTAATGAATTTAGGCTATAAAGTCCTTTATATAGTCCCTTCAAATAAGTGACCTAAAGAACCAAAAAGCCATTCTTTTAACATGGCCGGCCAATTGAGGGATTTGGGCTTTTGGGCCCTTGTGAATCTTTATTCATTAAGTTGTCATACAACTTAAGTCCATGGGCTTTGACGTTCGAAGCCCATTGGGCCTTAAGGTCCAAAACTATCCCGAGGTCTTCAACGAACTTATTTGTTTGATTAATTAACATATTAATTAATCCTTGCCATAAATAATTAAACCATTTAATTATTCTTACTCATCTCCATTGTTTTTTCAATCTCCACCTTACACGGTGTACGATCCATTCGGTTCCTTTTAGCGAGGCAGTGGGCGATTAAAACCATTTCAAATCGATTGTGAATTGAAACTTACTTTCAATTCTCCCTTTAGTGATTATACACGTTTAGGGCTTCCACAAACCATGAGTGACACCTAGCAGCATATCATGGGTACCCAAGCTAATCAGAAGAGGTGGAGAACTTATTCAGTTTAGGATTACAAATGCAAGACGGTCTTTCTCTAATACAATACTCTTAACCACATTGTTTGGTTTGATAGTTTATTCATGTCTACTATCCAATATGATTCGTGTGCTTATATGATTACCTTGAATGTGATTTGGAACGACTTCCTAAATCTCATTCATACTCTGGCCAGAGATTCTTAATCATATCATAGAGTATTCTCCCTCAAACGGTTTGAAGGTTAGAGATCCCTTGTTGCGCATTCACTTGCCTTCATGGCTAAGTGGCTTAACCCCAACTATCTCGTGGACACCCTCGAATGGAGTGACTTTGACATAATCAAAGAACAAGGACTTAACCACAAGACAACTATGATGCCTCAGGTCAAAGGACTACTTTGCATTATCCCAACCATGAGTTTTCATGTGACATGAATATGAGAACTCTTCGTTGATCGTGTTCAGTGAACTCATTCTCTATTGAGCACCTACGTACTTGTCTTGATGTCACACACACCAATGACTCGAGACTAGTCACTCTCCTTGAGAGAAGACACAGCACGTACTGATCTTAACGGACTGTCAATGCCCAATTGGCAATCCTATGATCAGGAACATTTAGGATATGTATACGAAAGAATGGTCTCATGAATCTAACTTCTTTAGATTTCATTCTCTCAATCACATATTCCTTGGACTTATCGTTTATGCATATAACATGTATATGAGATGACTCAAACAATAACCTTTTGCCCTTTATATTTAAACTACATTAGTTTAACTTGTGAAATGTCCGTAAAGTATCATCATATGATTGGTTTTAGGGCACATTTCCAACACTGAGAAGGAGTATTCTATGTAGTCTTTAGGATTTTCTTTGTTTTCCTTGTTGTTTTTGCTTTACTTGAACTCCTTCAGTCTTTTCTAGTCATTTATCAATTTGGTTAGAAAATTTAATAAACTTGCTTCCTTCGCTTTTTTCCATCTTCGCTTCTTTTTTTTATGCCCTAACCTTTAAACTTTACAGACCAGCGGCAGGCATGCTATTTTTCTATAAGTAGACAGGCCCGAGTGGCCTATGCCCGTAGGTGTTGGTTTAGTACTTTGCAAAGTTATGAGCCATAGGGTCGGCAGTTGGACGTCTTACTTATAGAAGCAGACAAGTTTGCATAACCACTATGTTGTTAACCTTGTCGTTCTCCAATTCCATAGGTTGTGTAGCAAGTATCACAACACTTTAGGACTTAGTGTAGGTTGTTCCGCCCTTGGCAGAGGTGAAGCTTGTCGACTATGTAGCAAGTCAGCAGTGGATAAAGCTTCGTATATGCACGCTAACTTGTTTAACCTTTCATAAGAATGTGCGGTTGTATAAGTCTAGTGTTGTTTTACAACTCGAAGGGCAAGTCATTGGTAGTCTTCCAGAAACCATAAGCTACCTTAGTGCACTCGATAGCAACTTTAGGGTTTCAAGGCAGCCGTCCATAGGGTGTATTACGTAATGTGCCCCTCTATCTCTAGGGCCCGGTTCCTTGCGGATTAGGTCAAGAGACCCAAAATCCTTCAGTTAGCTAAGTGTTGAAAAAGACCATTATGGCTACTTCTAGGAATCCTGGTGCAAGCCATCGTGCATCTAGTTATACTAAGGCAGCCCGGCTCATCCACGTCTGGATATTCGGAGTGTAGAGTTTAATCTCCTGCTTTGGAGAGCAGACCCATGTGGGTGTCAGGGAATTGGTTTACCGTCTCACATTGGAGAGCATGGTTGGTCCCCAAGGGGCGCAGTTCCTGCGATGAGTCCCTAATAAGGGTGTGGTCTTCTTTTGAAAAGCAGGAGTGATCAGTTGTTGTAAGCATGCAGCCGAACCAAGTTGTAAATTACTTATGAATTTCTCATTGAAAAACGAGTGAAACAAACGAAAATTTAGCTATAAAGTAGAAACTGCATAACAACTGGATAGTCCTCGGCTTGTAAGGTGGTGCTCGTTAAGCTACTTGAGTCTTCAAGCATTGATGTAGTAGAAGTTCACGCATAATACTTCCTCAGATTGTAGGCGTTCCACTGCTTCTCAATCTCTTTATCGTTCTGATGTAAAATATTCTAACACTCAAATTAAAACCTTATGATTGTAGTATATGAAAGTAGGGATCGTTTTAGGCCGAGGATTAGAAGGGCTGCTAATCTACACAAATTAAACTCTAAAACACTAAACTAGACTCAAAAACACAAAACTAGACTCTTATGACTCAAAACTGACTTAAACTACTTAAAACAGCACAAAACAAGCAAAATGACTCCAAACTAACACTAAGGATGACTTTGGACGAAAATTGATTTTAACTTGACTCGAAACACTTAAAAACACTTAAAACCACAAATTGGACATATTCTAACTAACTTGACATAGCAAAGTAAAAGGGATTGGGTTTTTGACGAATTTAAAGTAAAACCAAACAGATTTAAGACTCTAAATAACTTTGGACGAAATTGGTGATTTAATGGGTGAATGGCTAGCTAGAGGGTTCTTCTCCACACATGACACACTTGCATACAAATTGATTTCCAGTTTCTTTTCCAATAAACCATGAACCTCAATGCCCCAGATTAACCATGAAAACCACTAATTAACCCTCAAATTTTCGTTACGCCATTGAATTGGATAGACAACGCATCGGCAACCAAATTATTCTTCAATAGTTCCCTACATGAACAACATAATAGAGATACAATTAAAGATCATTAAGCTTTGTGAAAATTATAAGCATTGACAATGCATTCGTAACTATTATTGGAGAACAATTCAGAAATAAACAAAAATAATAGAAATTCTAATATTTTATTAACCAAAATATACTTGCTATACAAAACGAAAATTACACAATATATATAGAAATTAATGTTACTAACTTGATTACAGAAGGTAGAGGCTAGCGTAAAAGTTATGTCCTTCGAACAATTTTTTCGTCCCACTCCTGTGCTTGTGGTTCTATAACGTTTGCTCGACCAGGATTCAACTACCTAATTCTACAATCCGCACCGGATTCTAGAACTCTAGCGAATTTGTTTTTTGTGTGTTTACTCTCTAGAAATTTCGTAAAGAAGGAAAGAGCAAGAAAAGATGATCCATTTGGAAACTGTAATTGCAGATATATAGGTTGTTTCACACCCTTTCAAATACCTGTTCAGTGTATTTGAAGGTACACAACTCTTTCTAAGAGCTGTGTCTTTTAATCAAAACGTTTTTAATTAATAAATTAATTAAAAACTTAATCCGAAAATTAAAATTAATGAATCAGATTAATTTTAAATTCCAAGGCCCCAAGTGCCCCAAGGCCCAAGGCCCTTGTCTTGATTAATTAATATTAATTGTATTTAGGCTATATTATATAAGCCTAATCCACACAGCCATAAGGCCCAAGTCTTCAATCCATTTCCAAATGGCCCATGTTGTAATTACTAGATTAAAGCATTAAATCTATATAAAGGCCCTTTGGAATCTTGTTTTCTCCAATGTGGGACAAGAGTCTCAAAACTTCCAACAACTATGACACCATGATACTCCTGCCAGGAATTCACTTAACACGATTGTGACTAGCAACCTCCAATACTTGTGAATATAAGTTCATAACTATTAGGTGAAATTCCCTTATATTCTAGCATCAAATCCCTGCATGTAAACTAAGTGTGCACCCTTAATCAACAAACAAGAATAAGTTCTGAATCAAACAGTTAAGTAAATTGCATTAATGATTCATGAAATCACAACTGGAAGTAATCAATTCATATTGCAAATATGTTCATGGCTTTGAATTTCCCCCTAGCTAAAACGAGTTTAGCTCCTCATGTTTGCAATTAAAAAAATACAATTAAATTTAAACATTGAAAACAAAGATAGAATACAACTAGAAACGATCCAACAATCCAACGTCTTGA